>NC_140464.1:20123092-21543092 GCF_051167445.1 Perissodus microlepis | reverse complement strand
ATGTTGCTGTGTATTACGATAAGTGTGTTTGTATAACACAGAAAAAATGTTACAGGTGTTTTAGCGAGCTGTGTGCAGAGTTGTAAGTGAACACTAATGCGCTGATAAATGCGTTTAATTGCAAATTTAGTCAAATGAAACCATAATGCAGTAATTACAGACGAGATAATAAAATCAGCCACACATTAAAAGCTTCAGAAGCAGCACAGATTTCTTCTTGGTCAAAGTTCCGTAAGATTTAAGTTTTATTTTGAAACTTGGATAAACTTTTTCCAGCCTTTACATCTGTACTGTTGCAGTGTACTGGAAGATATTGCATCTTTTCACACTGTATGTAATACACACTCACTTGAGGCAAGTTAATGTACAGGCTGCATGATCACAACCCCCCACTCCCCTCTGCACTAATAAACTCTTCCCCCTTCTTCTTCTTCCTTAGATCCCCTCAGTGGGTGTGCTGTGCCGACAGTACGGAGACCTGCCCCCCCTCACTCTAGAAACCATCAAAGAACGAGTCATGTATGTACTCAAGCTCTACGACAAGATCAACCCAGAGAAGGTGAGAACAACAAGAGACCTTCAGTGAATTCTAGCTGAAACATGTATGAATGTAATACATTCGCAGGCATCTGTGAGGTGAAATTAGGCAATCGTGACTCATCTCTGTCCAGAATAGCTCATGGAAATTGTTTTTGAAAAGTTTGCTGATTTTAATGTATTGAATTAATAACAATTTGATTTTTAACTTGGAAAAACAATCTAAAATTAATACTATCATTCCTCATGTAGATTTGGTTTTGTTTTTATTTTAAAGCACCCTGAAATGCCTGTAGTGTTTGTAAGTTTCTGTATAAGTAAGCTTGAATTTCTTACCCTCGGGTTGGTTTCTGTTCCACAGCTGCAGACGAGCTCTCACTTCATGAAAGATTTGGGTTTGGACAGCTTGGACCAGGTGGAGATCATCATGGCCATGGAAGATGAGTTTGGTGAGAGCAAACCTCTTTATACTGCATAGAAAACTATTCCAAACTGTGGCTCTAGGCATTAAGTCAGCAAAAGAGATGTTTCTGACTCCTACGATGCCTGAAGTGCAGAATGTGACTGCTGTTGTACAGCCACAGTGGGAGTATGTGGATATGAAACATCAGTCTTGCAGTCTTCCTGCCTGTTGAGCGTCTGCAGTGTCAAGTTTGTCTTCAGAGGGTAAATGCGACACTCTGTGTGGACGTCCCACATAAAGCAGGATATGCTCAGATTATATCCTGTGGTAGAAACACTGTAGTACACCTCATTCTACAGTATTTATTTGTTGGATTTATCTTGAAAATTGATTTAGAAGGTTAATGAAGGTTGCAGTTTGTTGCTTTTTACTTTTTGACTTGTAATAATTCAGCTGATTTATATAATCTGTTTGGGAAGTAAATTTTAAACAGGGGTGGCTGTGGATCAGGAGATGGAGCAGGCATTCTGCTAATTAGTAGGTTGGTGGTTTGATCCGAAGTATCTTTGGGCAAGATACTGAACCCGAAACTTCAGTGTGTTTATTGGAGTGTGAATAAGGCGTGCTATATAAAGTGCTGTTGGTGCTTTGAGAGAGAAGAATGCTCTATAAGAATCAGTCCATTTAGCATGAGTGCTTGCAGGAGCGTCAGTGGTGACTTCTTAGTCAAATTGCAGATTTGATAACTGTACATCAGGACTAATGCACTTCCATACAAGGTCAGGTGTTCTTCAAGAGGTTACAGGAAGTCCTTTCAGAGCCTTTATTTGTCTAAACCTCTGATGTCCTGGGCGGGTCTGAAGTATGCTGAGAACAGGGTTCTTAGAGGGTTCGAGTCATTTTTGGCAGTTAGCAGAAAGTTTAAATCAGAATCAGGACTTTTTCTTATTTTGATCAGTGAAGATAATAGACTAACAGCTTTTAATGTGTGACCTACAGTTGAGGACGTAGTACCAGCGAGATGTTTGTGACCATCTGTGCAGAAAGCTGCTTATTCGTTCAGCATTATCGATGCATGTCACACGGCGTAACCAGTAACTTGTTTGTGCCGCAGGCTTTGAGATTCCAGATGCAGAAGCGGAGAAGTTGATGACTCCTGAGGAGATCGTACAGTACATCGCAGACAAGAAAGACGTTTATGAGTAATGTGCTCTGTAGCACACCAGAGGCAAGTCACCATCAGGCCCCGTTTTCTGTCTTTGGTCACACGTTGTGTCAGTGCTCAGTTTATATTCCTTTGTGCCCAGATAGGGTCACCTCCACCCACCCAACAGGAAGTGCTTGTGAAGCAGATGGGCGCCAAACAGTTTCCTACTTCATCAACTCTTGTGTCCATTATGGCGACGTTGGCTTCAGCTGTCTCGTGTTTGACTGTATTTAAATGAACATGTTCAGGAGAGCTTGGAGATAAAAAAAAAATCAATATTAAACAAGATTATATCACTGGTTTGATTTATTCTCATTTCAGCTCCGCCCTGTGGTCACATGTACAATTTGTCATTAATAGATCAATAAAGACACACATTGTACACTTCCGTGTCTGCTGTTACTCCGCTTCGGGTCCAGTAAAAAGGAAGGACCCAGATTCAGCTGCACTTCTTTTAGTTGATGTTTCCACTGGCTGGGATTTGCGATAACTATCCATCTATTTTCATTTCTCATCTACTTTGGGTTGTAGGTAGACTGAAGCTTGATGCTGGGAGGCTCACACACACCACCTGCATCCACTACTGACCTGTCAAAGGAAAAAAGCTCCCAAAAATACAGCTTAAGCATATAAGCCTGTGGTTCCTAGACTGTATATAAAGCTGAAATAGCTCCACATCATTAATCAGTAAATACTTTAAACATACAAAGAGCTTTCATCTGCAGAACCAGAAGATTAACTTTGGCTCCATCCACCAGCAGCTCAGATAAATTTTTTCTCCAGGCCAGGGGTCTCCAACTCCAGTCCTCGAGAGCTACTGTCTGCACACCTGAATAAAATAACTGGCTTGTTATCAAACCCAATGACATGCTGAAAACGTTAATCAACCATTTGATACGGATGCATTTAAAAACTGCAGGACAGTAGCTGTTGAGGACTGCAGTTGGAGACCCCTGTTCTATGCAATAACCCTGTTAGTGCACTGATTTAAAGGTAAACTTCATGTTCCCTCACTGTTTACCTCGTAAGATGAGGACAAAATTACAATAAAGACAATTCTTGAGTTTTAATCTTGTGTCCACACATGAAGAATGAGGTGCCATTGTTGCAGGATGTCCACACAGCTGGGACTGAAGTTTTTATTTCAGTACCCGACCTGAGCCCTAATAAATGCACCTTTACAAAAAAAAATTTAAAAATGTAATCCATAAATAATTAAATTAAATTGCCAGAAAATTCTATTGTGTGCTTTGTGAACCTCCCGATGAAAAATAAAGTAAAAAAAATATGCATTTTTATCATATTTGCTACATCGGGTATGTTTTTGTGGTGCAACTTTTTTTTTTTTTTTTTTTTTTTTTTTTAAAGGGGGAAAAAAAACAAAAATGTAGAAGTCTCAAAAACTTAAGTATAAAATATGATACTTTGGTTTAAAGGGTCAAAAATAAACTCACAACTAACACGTTTACACAATAATAAAATTAGCAAACCCAGCGTGGGAGTTTACCGAAACCGAATTCTTTCAATCTAAGACAGATTTCTATAAACCAGACCAAATTAAAAGCTTTTCTTTGAGTAACCAAAGCATTCAGAGGGCTTTAAAATCCTGATGTCACAGGAAACATCACCTTGTCTTGAGAGGTTGTCTAAGCAAACAAAAGCAGCAGCTACTTTCAGCTGCTCCCTCATTTACAGCAGCATGTCTGCGTCTCCTGAAGCCAGAGATGCTGTTGGGAGCACGAAGCAGAAGTTTTCAGTCACACGGAGAGAAATAAAGACTCTGGGAGGCGGCCGCTGTGTATTAGTCTTTTATTGAGGGTTGTACCCAAGTTATACAGCTTTGTATGCTGGCTGCAGAAGCCAGCGGGTTACAAACAGTAATTCAGTATACGAGTACAGCCAACAGAAGACCTACTACTCACTACTCTACACCTTAGTACAGATTCTCTTAAGAGCAGTAAAATCCAGAAAGAAATAAAGAGGAAAAAAATACAGAACAAACCAAGCAACAAAAGGAAGGAGAATAAAAGGATTAAAATGAAACCAAACAAGTAGACAGCATCAGAGGAGACATTCATTATTAGAGCACACTGGAGTTGGTTTTTTATACCATTAATATCAGGCGACTTCGTTTATTTTGTCAATTTTTATACCCATACAAATAAAGATTGTCCTTCAAAAAGTGCAGATTCCACCGAAGTTTAAAGATAAAATCCTTTGATGACCCGAGGAAGACATTTGAAAATAAAAAGGTACTTCCTGTTTTTGTTTGCAAGAGAGGAAGACGCCCCCCTCGTTGATTATAGACACTGTACGATTATATTCTCATATATATATTTTATATATAGTTTCAACAGTCTCCCAAAGCGATGTGCATAATAGGTTTACAGGTGATCCAACTACACACTGGATTGATAGAATCTCTATAAAAAGAAAAAAAAAAAAAAAAAAGCACTGTAGTCGTGTAAAATTTGCAGTTTCACCGGCCTCGCTCGAGCTGCGAGAAAAATCGACAAAAATGGACTTTTGCAAATCTTAACCTGTCCTCCTCCTCCTGCTACAACTGGCCCGCCGTTTGCTAGGTAATAAAGGTTTTTCAGTTTGTATTATTATTATTAGTAGCTGTACTAGCTGTACAATTTAACGATGGCACGACACGTTTGAGGAATATTAGTGGGAATCCCATTTCAGCGGTGTTTACTCATTTTTTTGGGAATTTTTTTTGTTTTTGTTTTATTTAAAGACAGGGAAAAAAAGAAGAAAAACCCAAGGTGGACATGTAAGCCTGGGTTCAAACACTCCACTGCATAGTCTCTCTGAGCGACACCCACCCTTCCCCCTGATAAACCCACCCTTCCCTCCCCACCCGCCCACATCTTTGTGCTGGTTAGACTAAAGCTTTTCAGGGTTTGTTTGTGTGTTCATACTAAATGTAAAACGACCAAAAAAAAAAAAGACAGCAGATTCTCACAGTTTTTGTATTTTTTCTTTTTTGTTTGTTTTTTTTTGTTTGTTTTTTTCTGTTTTTCCTGTCAAAAAAATAAGCCTTAGCGCTTTTTGATCGACTGTAGGAGCCGTCAGGTGTGTTATGATATAATATAGCATTTACTCACAGGATATTTAAGTCAAGAGAAACACAAAAAAGTCACATTTTTTTTCTTAAACATTAAAAAGTAGTAGAGTATCACCAGCCAGCTTCCCTCCTGCCCGCTACTTCCTTTTCCTTTCCTTCCCCTCGTCTGGCCCTGTCGGGAAGCTGCTTGGCAGCCCTGGGGATTGTACATTGCTCGTGGTGGTTTTCACTTTACTAAAAAGGTTTTCCTCACATCATCCTTTTGCAAATGACTTTTTTAATTTTTTTTTTTTTTTTTTTAAATCTTCAAGCATTTAATATTGTCCAGCTTTTTAAGTACACGTATGCACACGTACACAACTACAACCAAACAACAACAAAAAAGGATTTATCCCTTTCCTTCCCTCCCTCCTCGATTTGGCATGATGATGTATTCACTCACACACACACACAAACACACTCTCACAAACAGTCTCACGCAGGCTGACAGTAGATACAAACACGATTATGGAACCAAAACAGTAACGACATTATTGAGAGGCGTTTTCCAGACGTTGCTTGTCCCTTCTCTAACAGCACAGCAATGCTGCCACCTGAGCTGCTGATCTGGGGTCAGCCTTTGTCCCGGTAATAGTTAAAAGAAAAAAGGATACTGAGGATGGACAAAGCTGCTCTCAAATCAGCGCCAGGAACGACAGCGCTGCCAAAAATCAGAATGAACAAAGTGTAAAGTAATGTCATTGAGCAGTAAGGGAATATAGACAGTTTAGAGCCCACCCTCCCCTCCCCCCCGCCTCAGACCTCCTGTCAGTTATGAGTCTCCTCTCCCTGTAGTTAAGCTTAGGAGTTGGAGAGGAGGAGCTGATCCTGGATAAGCCGGCGAGGAGGCAAAAGTGCAACCCTTTATCCCTGAAAAGCCAGGAAGAAGCAGCCAATCGCGAGTCCCGTCCCCTCCTCGCCTCGTTTCAGTCAAGCGACACCACGGCAGCAGTGACTGCTGCTCAATTTCTCAAAAAAAAAAAAAAAATTTCCAAAATTTTTTTGTTGCCCCTCATGCACGTTTGAGGCTGCGCTGTCTTTTATACTTTTACAAACCGTTTCAGCTACATTCAGGCCCAGCTCAGAGCCGGAGGTGCACCAACCAAGGGAGACCAATAAAGCACCATCTTCTCAAATCACAGTACACACACACGCGTGCGTGCGCGCGCACACACTCTACCCTGTCGAATACTCACAGGCGCACCTTCTCCATCAGAGAGACCTGAAAATCTAAACATCTGTCTCAGCTTTGCTTTCGGCCTTTTTCCTCTAGAATCCACCCAAGTGCAAAATCCAAGTCTCCTCAGTTCAACGTGTCAGACTAAAACTAACAACAACAACAACAACAACAACAACAACAAAAAAGCTCAGATGTTCCACTTGATAACAACTGTTCAACACAACGACAACAAATACAAATAAGAGATATATGTAAGTATTATTTATATATATATTTATAAGCAAAGAGATCTGGAATTAAGTAAACTAATTTTTTTGTATGATTGAATTATTTGGTAGAGAGCGGTTCAATACTGGCACACATCACTGTCAAGTCTGGCTAATACTCAAGGTTCTGTCTCACTGCGTTTGCTTTGAAGTTGTTAAATATTCACGGGCTAAGCTTAAAAAATAAAAAACTAAAGCTTCTAGTACTTCTGAAATAAAAACCTACATGAGAGAGGAGAACTGGGGGGGGGGGAGGGGAGGGGGAAGCGACACGCACAAACACGATGAAGAAAAGATAATTAAGGTCCATGGCTTCGCTAATGCTGACTCGTCGTTCATGCACCCCTCTGACACTTCTCTCCCCCCCTCATGACCCCAACAAACAAATTGTGCATCAAAGTAACTAAACAATCACTGGTAGATAAATCTGTTATTCTCTTGTTGTGAAGAAAAACGCCACTGGTGGATTTTACATTCACGCTGTTCTCACACAAAACCTCCACAATTCACATTCTCACACACACACACACACACGTACGTCAGGAACTTCAGATGAGTACCCCACCTTCCCCCCCTTTGCCCCAAAGGAAAGAAAATAAAACAGTACAATACAATCATATTCATTTTGTAAACAGGTAGAAGCCACTTGACTTGTTGTTGCATCTTCGGACACAATTAGGATCAAGGCAATGAAATGTGGACGACTTTTTTTTACTGTTAAAATATTTTCTTCAACCAAAACGAGTTTTTTTGTTTTTTTCTGATTTTTGTTTTTGTTTTTCTCTTCGTTCCATTTTTTTTCAAAACACCATTTGTGGCAATGAGAGAAATTTAAAAAAAAGGAAAAGCGAGTAATGTTTGTTAAACAGCTAAAACATTGTGACACATGGTCGAAGAGGGAGAAAAAAAATAAAAAATAAACGCCTCTCAGTAGGCCATGTGAATGTGAGAGGCTACAGTATGCATAGATACAGAGTCGCCTTTCTCTTGGTTTATAAGTCTGACGAGACACGACAATTTCCCCGCTCAGTCACGCGCTCACGCATTAAACGATCCCCACTCTTGATTTTTTTTTTAAACATCAGTGGAGTGGAGGAGGAGGAAGAGTAGGAGGAGAGGGAATGCCGGGAGTGTCCTCGACCTCCCCCTCCCCGCACACCTCACCTCCCTCCCTCAAAAGACAGCATATTGAAAGCAGTGTGTTGAGCTTCTCCAGCTTAAAGCAGTTATTTGGCAGAGAGAGAGAGAAAGAGAGAGAGAGAACAAAAACAAAAACTTACAGACCTTTACATAGTTTTCAGTGCTAGAAGTTGTATTTTCCTTTCCTACAAGGAGTAGTAGTTTTTTTCTTTAATTCAAACTACAAGGGGGGAAAACTGGCTTGATTTCCTGAGAACCATTGCTGGTTATTTAGCAGACAAAAAGAGGAATAGTTCAAAATAACCAACGCCATGGCCAAAAAACACTGATCCGAATTCCCAGAGTTACAAAGCATCGTCTTCATCCTCAGTAAGAGTTTTGTTTTTTTTAAACTTTTTCTGTTTTTAAAAATTTTTATCTTTTTTTTTTTTAAAGCGTTTTTAAATTTTTTTTGTGCATTTTTTAAAATTTTATTCCATCTTCTCTTTAAAATGAAGAATGAACACACTTTCTGCCTCCCAAGTCTTGTAAACAAGAGGTTGCAGTGTGGCACCTCCAAAACATTGAAAGCCTATTCTGAAAGTGCTGTTCCCCCCCTCCCCCCCACTAAAACCTGCCTGCCAGGGGGCTAATGAGAAAGGGAGGGAGGGGGAGGGGCTTGCTAGATAGCCCCCGCCTCCCTATATTAGGGTGGGCGGGGCTTACTAGTCCCAGCTGCGGCTACAGTCCTTTGCACTGCAGAGCTCAACTTTCTTTAGTTTTAAAACAAAATTGGTGCAATACTTTTAATGTCACTTGAACTATCACCAGATAATCATCCTAAGTCAGGTTTAATTCTTTAACTATCTGTTGATCTTGAACTCCACGACAACGCAGTAAGGTAGGCGTGCCAAGGCAGAGAGGAGCGCACACGTACTCATTCACAGCTCGCGCGCACACACACACAGTAATTCTCACAAACACACACAGTAAGGACCTCAATGAGTAAACAGCTACACTGGAAAAAACTGGCTGCTCCCTCTATATTGCAGATTATACTGAGAAAAAAAAAACAACACATTCAGTGCAAAGTTAAAAAAGCTCATACTCCAACATTGTCAGCAAACAAATGCAAAAAAAAAAAGTAAAACAAAAAAATAAAATGTTAAAAAGAATTGGAATTCAAATAAACATGACGAATGAAACAAAAAATATATATAATAATAATAATGAGCTCGATTGAAGCTTTTTTTCGGTCTGAAAGAGCACTACCTGGAGGCAAATATCCATCCGTTCACATTATAGAATTGGCCTGCATGATTCAAGTATTCCGACTGATATGTTTTTGGGCTAAAACAAAGTGGACATATGTGCAGAGAGAGAAACGTAACTTGTTTTCCACAGGGGAGACCCCGTTTTGTTGAATATCTTGTAAATGAGAAAGAGTCCAACTAGTGCCATTGCATTTATAGAACTACATTTGTGTCTCTATTCTGCTGATTATTGATAATTCTCTACTGACCCTTCCCCGAGCCTGTTTCACTGGCAGGCAGCTCACATGGAGTCCCCGCCCCCTGTCAGGTGATCCACTGGGAGGAAGGAGGTGATTGGAGAAGGGCTGCTGATCCTCCCTGCCTCGGTGCCACTGGGGGTCCCCCACAGGCTACTGGAATAGTTGGGCCCACCCCAGAGGGAGGAGCTGTGGAGGTCGCTGCTGTTCCACTGGTTGGGTTCAGAAGCGCGGCTTGGAAAGGGGTGAGACTGATCCATTCTGCTCTGAGAGGAGCCGAGGGTCTGCCAGCCAGAGGAGGGAGTGGCCATTGACTGCCCTTGTGCAAAGAAACGGCTGATTTCCTCCTCGCTGGCAAACTCAGCCAGAATAGTAGTGTTCCCCAAAACACACCTGTAGAAACAGAGCAGGTTAGACAAGAGTGAGACTTTTTGTCTGTACACAACATCATATGGCTGTTTTTCCATCCATTTAAACAGCCAACTGTCCACTACTGCAATTCCCCACTTAATTTTGGGAGTGGGGGGGGGGGGGGGGGGGGGGGGGGGGGGGATATGCCTGGAAGAATGCATGGGTTATCTGTAAAGGGGACATCTGACTGAGTGTCAAACAAATCTGTGATTAATCTGTCTATGACAAGTTAATTTGGCATCAACAGCCTGTTTTTATTCAAGGTCATCTGCTCTAAGAGAAGCTGAATAAATAAAAGTAAGAAGTGCCCGTATTTGCGTGTGATGGTCTTACATGTGCAGGCTCTTCTGGGCCTTAGCGGCCTCATCCTTGGAGCTGTAGCATACCACAGCGTTACCATGTGGCAGGTTGAGGTGGAATGTGATCAGAGGGCCGTGCTGCATGCACAGAGTCCTCAATGTAGAGCCGTCAATCTGGAAGAAGGGGAAAGAAAAGTTGAGTTAAACAGGGGAGGTGATAAGAGGTGAAAAATATGTGAGAAAACATGGAAGTAATGATTGTGATAACGTTAACAGAATGAAAGTACAACTACCTGAGGTGTGAGATTTTTCAGAACGAGCCACTGGGTTCTCCCTGAGCTGCTGCTGTCACCCCAACTGGAACCTGTCAATACATACACCATAGAGTCAATCATCAGCTGGGATAGGATGCTAAAGCTGGTTTTGTGGTCAAGTTGAGGCTGCACAGGAGAGGAGCCGTGCATTTTAAAATTTATCGCAAGCTTCTCTATACAGTCTTGAAATCTTTTGAAAACAAACAAACAAACAAAAAACAACAACCCCAAAGTCTGTTCTGCTCATTTCGCAGCATGGAATTAAGGTTAAAGGGTGTGCTTCTCTTACCAGGTGTGTATCTGGACTCAGCGGTGCTCCAGCCCCCCAGCCTCAGGGCAGAGCCATCCCAGCCAGAGGAGGCAGGGCTGGGCTTCTGGCTGGTGAGGCCAGGCGGTGGTCTGGAGGGGGCCGCCACAGACAGCGCCTTGGGAGGCAGGGGGACCTTCCAAAGCTCATGAGCTAGGGAGGAGTTTGACACACTGCTGCCGGGAGACCACTTTGACTCACTGGGTCTGGCTGCAAGGCAAGAGCAGAAAAACAAAACCCGTTTAACAAAGATTTTCAAGTTTACAATAAATAAATAAGGTAAAGAAAACATTTAAACAGAGCAAAACTACACACCTGAAGTGCTTTGTGCTGTACTGGTGAGGGAACCGCTGTGGCTGGAGGCACGAATGGATGACCAGGCACTGTTAGAAGGCATCGTGGTGTTCAGTGATGAGGATGGCCCTGGAAACATCAGCAGGAGGGGTCAGTGTGGGTCTGTGCTACCATTACAGTTATTGGAAGGGATCTGGCATGTGCGTGGCCTACCGTTGTTCCTGTCCCTGAGGTGGTCTGTGTCGCGGACGGTGTTGATGGAGAGGTTGTTGATGACACTGCCGGGGGTCACATAAGGGTCAGTCTCAGGGTCAATGTTGGGGTAACCTTTCCAAGGCTCCCCGGGCCGGAACTCTGAGAACAAAAAACACATGCAGACATCAGCAGGGTTCAAAGCAAACACTTCGGGGTTTCTGGTGGATTTAAAGGCGTCTGTACCTGGGGGCCAGGTGACAGTGTTTCCATGGGGCGGGGGGGAGTTGGCACGAGGTGGCCAGCCATCGCCCACCGAGCCCATTGATTGGCCGGGAGGACTCAGGGGAGAGGGGCCAGGAGAAATTAAGTCATAGAAGGAGGAGTCCTCCAGACGCAGCCCAGACGACATAGCACCTGTGGGACAAACACAAACATATAAACCATTAAAGCCAGAGTTTAAAGTATGCAGTGGGAAAAAGTGTGGGGATGCTTTAGTCACTCTAAAAACCAATGTTTTTTTCACTGTTTACATAGTAAACACCTCATGGTTACCTCCCCCAGAAAGCCAAACAATACCACAGCATGCAGTGTGACAAACTATAAATGCTTTGTCTGTACCAGGTTTGCTGGTCTGCTCCGGAGGGTCGGTAGCCCAAAGTTTCTTCAGTCTGGACTGGGGTGGCTCTTTATAGCTCACTCCACCACCACTACCACCACCAACACCCATGTCCAGGGGTACATTCAGGTTAGAATTCAAGTCTGAGAAACAGGACAGAAGAGTACATGTCAACAGATAATCAAGAACTCTAAAATGTAATCCTCAAGATCTATCCTGCTCATGATCATCTTCTTACAAATCTGAGGTCTTAAGTGTAAAATAAAAAGTATCACCTCACTTCTCCACCCAGTCAAACTAGTTTATGATTAGGGTGCCTAATCTGTAATAACAGCAGTAGCAGTTGACTTACTTAAAGGGAAGTTGCTGAAGGATCCAAGAGTGGCAGCATCCTTCAGCATCTCAGGGGTGCTGTGGGACATGTAGTTATCCAGGTACGGCTTGAGGGGCGCGGCCGGCTTCAGCAGCGAGGGGTCCATGTGTCGTGGTGGCTGCATCGGTGATGGAGAGGAACCAATTGGACGTGTCTAAGGACAGAAGGTGCACGGTTAGAGAAAGCAACCAAGGAGCTAAGACCACTGGGACAACGAGTGCAATTTAGTAGCACCCAGACACACACCTGTTCAGTCTGACGTCCCATAGGCATGGGTCTCTGGCTTTGAACCTTCTGCTGTTGCTGCTGGAGGAGAAGACGCTGCAGAGAAATAGAATAATGTAAACCCATCATGTTGTTAATGTTACAGTTAGGAATTATGGCTCCATTTCTGTCATGTTGTTTTCATGTAAAAACTAGAAATAAAAATCTAAAGCTATACACTTCTTTTCTGCCGGTATTCACCTGTAATTGGTTGATCTGGTTGATCTGGTTTAGCTGTGACAGCTGGTTGAGAACAGCCATCTGCTGAGGGCCAAACAGAGGGTTCAGACCGCCATTGCCTCCCGGGTACTTCAACAGGGATGAAGGAACCTGAACAACAACAATAATTTGGGACTGAGTGTTGGAAAACAATCAGGAGTAATAGAGACAAGAACTCACTCTGAGTGTGACCTTTTGTGCGTTTTATTTTTATGTGAGGTACCTGAGCGGGCAGGATGGGTGGAGGCACTTGATTACGAAGATTGGGTTGAGGAGGGGGCTGGGACTGGGGGCCACCTCGGCCCTGTGCTACGGTGTTGCCGCCCAACATTGGGTTTACATTCTAATCGGGGGGGGGGGAGACAAAAACAACAACAAAGAAGAAAAATGTAAAACAGTGTAGAAACAACCCTGACAAACAATGAGAATGAATCACACAAGGTTAGACGCTTGTGTGCATCAAAGTTTGCCATAAGAAAGAAAACAAACAAAAAACCTCCCCCACCATTTTAATATCCCATGACGTCCACTAGAGGGCACACCATTACAACAATAGAGCTATTTTTATGGATGAGGCTCAGAGCCAACATCAGTTTCTCTGGAGCAGAGTTAAAGTGGGAATTCTCCACCACTATTACCACGGTTGTTGAATTATTCCAGGCATAAATAGAGCCCATGCTGTGCATAAACATAATTTTTAAACAGGCTACAATCGTTAAAGTTACTAATAAAGCAGCCTGCTGTGGGCATTTTCTTAACCATAACTGCCTGAAAAGGTTTGATCACCCCCCAATCATCTCTCTCTCTCTCTGATGTCTTTGGTTAGGACTTCATCACACAGCTGTCCCACACCATAAGCAGTACTGTGGGAGAACAGAGCATCATTAACCCCCCAGCAGTGCTCTGTGTACACTTTTCTGGTGGAAACACAGCTTTGTATTCTTTGCTGCTCAAAATGAAGACTTCCACCGGTAGTCTTGCCCCTACCTAAAAATAATGGCAAAGCTTTGGTATTACCCATGTGACCAGGGGAAAATCACTGATTTAATTCTTTCTTCACATCAAGTGAAAAATCTTCATGTCAAACAGGGAATTTCTAACGTCTCAAGACAACTCTCTCTTCATTCTTCTTCACTCACCTGCCCAGCAGCCCCAGAACTAGAGTGGGAAGCAGACGGCCCAGAATTGAGACAAGAGACAGACTGAGCAGAATTGGAGGGGGAAAGGCTCATGCTTTGATTGGAGGAGAGTTCATCAGAAGCTGGGATATCGTAAGCAGAGGGTGAAAGCTGCAGAAGCAAGGCCAGGTGCACAGCAGATGGACGGTAAGCACACAGGGACAGGAAGCACACCAGCAGCAAAAGAAGCACAGAGAGGGAAGAAGAAAAAGAAGATAGTTAATTTTTTTTTTTTTTCGAAACCAAAGACAAGTTGAAGGTCGAGGAAAGAGAATCAAATGTGTGGAAACGAAGGAAATAATTGCAGGGAGTGGACAGTGTGGGGAGCAAAAGAGGTACGAGAAGAATGAGAAGCTAAAAATAAGGACGTGATGGTAGAAACGAGATAGCAGGATGAAATGAGAGTTAATAAGAAGGAGCACACTGCGCTAAAGGAAACGCAGCAAGCCAAACTGAGCGGGAACAGTTTGTACTGACATGTGCTTGCTTCTAGTGATAATGATACAACATGAGGAAAGAATCAAATAAAACACTAGTTTTAGACCAGCAAGCTGCACTGTATTAAAACCCCCACTGTGAGGCACTGTACAGCCAGAGGCACACTTCATTCTACACCTACCCCACCATAACAGCAGACTAAGACATTGCCCTTTATGAGAATCAGTTATTTACCTCAAGCTACATATACAGCACAGCTCCGGAAAGAATACACCTTGTACATATAACTCTGCTCATGCTTCTCCATACCTTGTCATAGTAAGAACTGCGATCCATGGCGGAGTCCTTGTGGAGGTGGTGCCGAGACCCAGAATTCTTCCCCATAACTCCATTGAAGTCCCCAATACTGCCCATGTCCATACGCTTGTCCTGCACCATCCCTGCTCCAGTCTTAATGGAGTCATCAGGGGAGTCCCTCTGCAAGAACAAAGCCAAGAAAATGTGATTACGGAGACTGAACAGCATAAATCTTGTATTCTTTGAATCAGGGCTTATTACATTTGAAAAACCAAACACTTCAGCATGCTTTAACGTAGACATGAGTCATCTGTAGGGCTGTTCGATGTAACGATATATATCGGATGACGATATAAAAACGTCTATCGTTTCATTTTACGCTATCGTTTGTTTCGTGGTGTCGCAAAATAAACTGTTTACGGCAATATTTTTTCTCCGTTTTGATGGTCACTGTAGTGGCTATATTAATTTCTTAAACTTCTCTCTTTCTCTTATATTTAATATAACCACACTACAGACGGACAAGCGCCTGTTTTTATGTGTTGTGGTTAGCAACAACGACGGTAACAGCATCGCGTGTCCGCTTGTTTATGTTCCACATACACCTTTCACAATAAAGCTCAAGATCCTGTTGAGACTTTTCAAAATAAACCGAATCACGTGAAAGAGCAGATTATTTATGGATGAGAAGTAAAAAAGAGCTGCCAGGTGCTAAAAAAAGAAACCTTAGACTCAAACGTTAGAACAGGCTTTTCCCCGCAGCACGCTGTGTAATAAATACTCAAAGAAAACGGTGCCCGTTACAACTTATGTCTTAGAATGTGTAGTTTCATGCATCGGTTAAAACACTCGACTCCAGCTACATGACGCGCAGCTGGAAACACTTCACGCAAGTCGAGCTGCCCGAGATTCACAGAATTTACAGAAAATGTTACATTTTTGTGATTTATATCGTTATCGGGATGATAGAATTCTTATATCGGGATATGAGATTTTGGTCATATCGCACAGCCCTAGTCATCTGGTGGAAAACTAACTTAACGAGTGTCTCATAGTGAATGGAAAGCCTTCCTCTGTACTTACAGCTTCTGTTTTTGCTTCCGAAACACTACTTTCATTAAGAAAGTTATCAATAGCTCCGTGTGTGCTAGAGGGACACAAACACAGGGAATATTTAACTGAATGATTAATAATATTTACAGAGAAGTTCATGCTGCTGAACTGGCTGATGAAGGGTTTCATCCAGGGATCATCCTGTTTGTTGACTGGTTTGTTCATCTGAAACAGAGTGGACAGAGGGGAGCACTGTTAGGACGGCTTTAAAAACTTCTAATAAATAAATAAAACTCCCTCCCTTTATTAAATGGCCTCATTTCAAATAGAAAAAAGTGCAAAGATGAGATAAATGTACCTTAGTAGAGCTTTTATGCTTGTAGTTCCAGGTGACTTGGTCATGGGATCTGCTGTCCTGTTGATTGTTGCTCCACATGCCGATCTCCACTTCCTCTTCTTGGTCCCAGCTATTTCCCATCTCGTCACTACACCATGTGTCCATGCGCTTGGGACCTGGAGCTATCATGAAGGGAGGGAGAGATGTAGAAACAGATTATCAGCAAGTAAATTCACCTCTTTTCTGCCAGACTTTAGTCACACCAGACTGCTTATTATTTACAGATGTTGCAATCAGATGTTTGTAGGGTTTGCTTTGTGCACATACCAGACTTATGCTGACTGCCCCATCCAGACCCAGACTCCCTGCTATCCCTGCTTTCCCTGCCGTCACCCCAACTGTAGCTCTTGTCATTGGGCTTTCCCCAGGCAGACGTCCCGTTGTCCACAGTCACAGGCGGAGCAGCACTAGGCTCCCTCCATGATGAGGATTCCTTCTGTTGGGGGTATGGCTCACCCCAACCTGAAGGAACAAAGGAGATGATCACTATGAGGGTACAGTTTCTGTGGTTTAATCTACCTGATGTACTTAAACACTTTTTAACATTTGTACAATTCCAATGTTAGGCCAGTGGGAAAGTGGGCTGCATCACATTAAAGATGGCAAGACCCAGCCTGTTTTCCAAATGTACAATAATGCTGCAATTCATATAGATTTCTCCCCACTTAGCTGAAACTGGAGACCAGAGCTTAGAGCAACACTCCCTGGGGAACCCTATATCCACTCACTTATGTAAGCAGTGTTTTTCTTCCACGCTTGTGGATGTGCAGGTGTCATTGCAGGACATTATACCCTTTGAAATGTAACAGAATGCATGCTCAAGAAAGTGCACGTATGAGTTCAAAAGGCTCTTGTTACAGCCGACCACCCAGGCCCGTTACTTTCTCCCTGCACAGGAGACGTTTGGGGAGATGCCAGGGATACCTCCCTGTAAAAATAGGACAGATCATGGGGTGGCCTCTGGCACTGATGTCCTGCATCTGACTTGGCTTGTTCACCACATATGCGCGTATACACACAAGAGGACAGACTGACACAAACAGGTAGATACATGTAGCCACAAACGAGCACATCACACAAATACACACAAACTGCCAATCAATAACCCCCAATCTATCACTCCATCCCTGTCCACTTGAGTATCAGCTGACACAAGGACTCAGAGGAAATTTTAACCACAGTGTGTGTTTGCAAGTGTGTATGAATAAGTCTGAGCATCTGTTTTTGTTTGATTACACGTACATTTTGCAACACCATGAAAGTCTAATTTAGCTACATTTATTGATCATTTCCTTTAAGTGACCCAGACTTTTTACTTCACTAGGTAATAACTGAAATTAAGATGAATCAAGACCCATAAATTAATTTTTTCAATGCAGTAGCTAGGGAGAGGGTCCCACCCTTCCCAGACATCCACTTAGCGCCTCCAGTTAGCTCACTAAACCAGAAACCTTGAATAACCCTAACAGCCCCCTCCTTTTCTCCTCCTCCAGCCCCTTCCACAGAATAGCTCTCCTACTCGTTTTAGTTTTCCCATCTCACATTGGAACCTGTCCTATTTCCAAGTCAGCAGACCATCTCCTGTGCTACTCATGGTCTCTCTAACTCTCTTTTCCTGAAACCCATCAAAAGCCTGCGTTTCTACAGCAAGCACAATTGGCGGGTGAACAAGAAGAGGAGGAGGGGGGAGGGAAGGGGAAAAAAAGGCGAATGAGAGAAGAGAAAAATCGATGCTCTTAGCATTCCAAAGAGATGACTCAACTGGCTTTTCAAAAAGCCTTCAACACAGACAACACTGTAGGGAAAATGGGAGGGAATGACTGTACGTGTTTGGTCTCCAGCCATGCTTCTGTGTAAATTGGTGTATGCCTTTGTATACATTTGTGAGCGCGTGTATTCACACTGGCTTTGCTTGCACTTTCTCAACCCTTTTAGGACTTCATTTCTATCATCTTAATGAGAGTCTGGGTTAGCCTTGTTCCTCTCTTACAGACTCCATGACGAGGTTTGCACTTCTACCATTTTAAATACTGCCCCAGGCTCCTGACGTATGTGTTAAATCACATTAATATATTTTTTTAAAAACTCAAAGACAATCTGTGCAAGAATTTGCACATTTTGATGAGAAGTTTCCACTCTGGCTAAAATAAAGTGGAATATGTGATTAATAATATATGCTGTAACCCGGCAAACCACATTTTTGTGTGAATAGACGACACAATGAAAAAGTGCGAGTCTGTGGTGTACCGATGTTTCCACCTGTTTTAATGTTGTCTGGGCACGTGCATGCATTCTTCTATGCACAGTCCTTTCCTGTTCTCACAGTCAGGAATATAAAAGCCACAACTGTGCGTGAGTATTCATACGGTGTGCAAACATTATCCAACCTACCAGAACCGGAGCTTTTGTCCTGGTTAACATGCTGCATTGACGTGTGGGTTGGGTGGGACTGGTGCTGAGGGGAGGGGCCCACAGCTTCCTGGTCTGGTTGACCAGTCCTGTTCCACATGTTGACAGACCCACCGCTGTATTTGCCTAGGAGGGAAAATAAATACAATTTTATCAGCTGAATTTATTTATTTATTTATTTTTTTTAAGTGGAAACAAAGCTAAAGTCTCCGTTTCAAACTATAAATCAGTTGAAATTGTGCTGACAGACCAAGTAAAACCAGACTTGCGGCAAATAATTCCCATGGCAACAACATGGCATTTGGTTGTTTAGGAAGAAGGGAAAGGTGTGGGAGCGAAAGAGCTATATCGATTTCGAGTGTTGAAATGTGAGATTTGTGACATTTTGAGTGTTTGGAGTGTACAGTTAGTGTGCATGTTCTGTGCTTGGTGTGTAGTCTACTTGTTTGATTTTGTTGTGCGTCAAAACAATGATGCGACTACTAAATGTCACAGATGCTTGCCAAAAAGCCACCAAAGGCAGATTGAAGATAAGACACACCCTGGAACTGGATGGGAAATGTTTCTTTTGGAATGGCACAAATAATTTGTGTGGCATGTTTTTTTGACACCTGGTTGTTTTGTAAATAGTTGTACACAACAACAAATGCCTGAGACACTGCCTGCAATTTAATGCAAATAGTTGCATTGAATTTTGTTATTTGCAAAATTTGTACACAAGTTTTTGAAATTTACTGTTTATATTTGAATTTCAAGTCATAAAAACAGATAAACATGCTTGTGGTTATTACAGTAAAAAAAACAAACAACTTTCTTACTTGGATTTTGTGTTTTTACTTGAGCTTTTAGGTCCAGGTTAGGATAGTGTCAAAAACAGAAAAACTACAGTTAGATGTGAGGTTTGATGAAAAGACTGATCACAAACAAGAGAAGTTAAACACTTTTAAAAGGTGAAATATAAATCTAAAAATCAGAAGTAATTAGTCATCAATTATAGCCTCGAACCCAGCGGGTTGGGCAAACTTGCTGTAAAGTGAGTGTCTACCTGGGTCTCCCCAAGCTGCAGTTCCATCATCGATCTCCATTTTTCGGCGGATGGACTCTGGAGAAGGCTCTTCCCACCCAGTCGACACTTCCTCCTTCTGACCTACTGTGGGCATGGGGCCTCCCAGCCAGCCTGTGATACGAATAAATGAGTGAGTCATCAACTTTTGGTCCTTCCACTGAAAAGTCTTTTCTAAACAGTGTCAAATCTCTTCCAAAGTTAGCATTAGATGCGATAACTACCTGTGGGCTTGTTTTGACCTTGACTGCCTCTGGACATGTTGGATTCAGGACCTTTTCCCCACTCGTTAGAGGGCTTAGGATTGGGCTCACCCCAGTTCTGGGCTCCAGTGTTGTTCTTCGATGGCTCAGCCCAGCCCTGAGTGGTACTCTGAGGTTTGGGTTTGAGGACTGGCTCTCCCCAGGTGGAGCCTGGATTTGGAGTGCTCACGTCTGGAGTATTTGATCCACCGCTCCCCACCCAGGTGTTACTGCTGCTGGTGTTGGTACGGCTCGGCTCGCTCCAACATCCAGAACCAGACCGGTCACTGTCGCTATCCCAACCTACTGAGCCTGCGCCTTTTTGGGGCTCTCCCCAGTGGTTGTTGGAGCTTGGTCTGGTGGTTTCTCCACTGGCACCCCAGGTGTCACTTACATTTGCACTGCTGGAACCCCAGCCCTGCTGTGGTTTGGAGGTATTACTCCAGGTACTGGATCTAAAACAAACAAAAACATGGGTTTACCTGAAGCCTTTAAAAATATGCCAAGCTTTGAAGCTCCCTCGCTCTCTTTCTTGTATATTTATTTAATTTGAATTATTTTAATTACCTGTCATCTTTGTTAATGTTGTTGCTCCAGGTGTTGCTGCTGCTGTTATTACCCTTGCAGCTGGCTCCATCATCCCAGCCGCTATGCCCAGCTCCTCCGTTCAGTGGGCTTTTGCTGTCCCAGCCAGAAGTTGGTTTCTGCTCTCCCCAGCCAGAACTTCCTGTATCTATGCCTGAGCTGCCTGGCCCACCACCCCAGCCTGCAAATACAGGAAAGATGCATCACTTTCTGTCCTTGTATTATCTAATTTTATTCTTAATAAGATTTATTTATTTATTTATTTTTATTTTAAAAATTCATGCAAATTACCTCCAGATGTCTGAGACGGAGCTGCCGGTGTCGTTTTGCCCCAGCCGGAGCTTCCACTACTAAGCTTTCTTTCATCTCCCCTGGTGCCCTGGTTCTGATTGTTATTTGGAGAATTGACATCCCAGGCAGTGTTCTGCCGTATGGGCGTCTGTCCCCATCCAGTGTTGGACAGGACCCTCGGGTCCACTTCAGCCCGGACCAGAAGTGATAGTACTGATGCAGGATTGGGACTTTTTCTGCTCCTTACCCCCTTTGTCTGGATGCTCTCTCTGTCTGAGCTAGAACGGCCTCCGGAGCTCTCACCGCTTCCCTCGCTTCCCCCAGAGCGACCCCAGCCTCCTGTGACACTCCCCAAGCCATGGCTTCCACTGCCTCCCACTGCTCCTCCCATTCCCATGGCGTCATCCTCCAGGCTTTTCCAGCCATTGTTAGAAGAGCTTCCTTTGTGACTTCCAGCATCTGAAGGGTTGTTACTAGGCGTTGTGGAAGACGACGATGAGGACAAGGACGCACTGCTCCCCCAGGGGCGAGGTATTGCTGCTGGGGGCCCCATCGTCGTTTGGTTTCCATTTCCTGCTGTTTGGCCTGTAGAGCCAAGGATTTGATTTGAGCCAATGCCACAGGACAAGTTGCTCTGAGGCTGGTTTGGGGTGTTGGTGGGCCCCTGGTCCCAGCGTGGGGCCCCAGTGTTATTGTGGTTATTATTACTCTTATAAGCAGCAGTAGAGGGGATTTGGGGGTTCACAGTGTCTGCATTTGGGGGGCCCTTGTCTACAGGGTAGGTAGCTGCGCCCCAAGGCGTACCGAATGCCCCACTGCCCCCCAGTTCTCCTTGGGGGTGCTGGGGTGCTGACGAGGGGTTTCCATTGGCCAGCGGACCCCCGGTCCCTCCTCCAATGGAACCCCAAGAACAATCCCCGCTGAGTTGGGGTGCGGCGGTAGAGTTTGGTGGACTAGAGGTCATTGTGGCATTAGTAGTAGTAGTAGTAGTATTCATTGTGATAGTGTTATTTGGTCCATTGGATTCAGTGTTAAGGTTGGTAGGCTTTAGGCCACCATTTCCACTGTTGCTGCTTAATGTACCATTATTCACCTCGGTGTCTTGCATCATACTGCTGTTGTCTGGAGCTGCCATGCCGCCCCAGCCCAGCAAGGGGGCCTGCTGGGGAGCCATACCTAGTTTGGAACCTATCCCCTGAGCCTGTGGAGGCCGTTGGCCCTGGGATGCTGGATTTGGGATTGAATTTTGTGGCCAGGCACCATGGTTGGCATTTGGGTTTAAAGTGTTTGGGTTTAACCCTCCATTGATGCAGGGGGTGCTTCCGCCAGTGGGGATCACATTGCTGCCTGAAGGGGTGCCCCATACACCACCGCTATTGACAAGCTTGTTGTTGTGGTTGCTCATGTTATTGCTGCCAATACTGTTGGACCCAGCCATGGAGTACTGTGAGGGCTCAGACATGTTATTTCCATTATTTGCACTGCTGATGGTTTCCATACCTGCGCCAACCACCTGATGACTGTTGCCATTGCCATCGCCGTTCATTGAAACGCTGACCATCATGGCAGCATTCCCCAAAGTAGAGGTGGGGGAAGAAGTTGCAGATGACGAAGAAGCATTTGCTGACATCATCATCACTGTTGTAGCAGCAAGATTCCTCTCTGAGCCGATTGAGGAACTAGAGTCTGCGTCCATGCATTCTGATGCCGACTCGGGGTCTGATCCTGATCCACAGCCAGAAGAGGAAGAAGAGGATGAGCAAGAAAAAGATGAGGGAGGCCAGACGGAAGAGCTGGTTGAAGAAGGGTTATTGGGGGTGTCGGTGCTTCCGTCTACTAGGGCTTTGCCCCAGTTGCTGTTGCCGTCACTGCTGCAGGGAGAGCCAGACGACCAGGGGGGAGGCTCATACTGCGAATCCAAGCCAGGATGATCCAGACCTGGTGAGAGATTGGAAACAGAAGATATTGTTTGAACACGGAAAAAATAAAGTTAAAAACACAACATTAGTAACATTTACCAAATTTAAAAAAACTGAGGATAATTAAATCCCTCAAAGTTGCCTATATATATATATATTTTATTTATTTATTTTAATTTCCCTCCAAGCTTCAGCTGCCCTACTGTTCTGGATGTGCTCACTGCCAGGGCTGAGCTTGGACACAGCTGCCACCATTTTGTAACCACAGCAGGACCCAAAAGCGTGCCAAAGCAATAAAACTTGGATTCAGTGAGGTGGAGGATGAGCATCAGCAGGAGAGAAGTGATGGAGGGAATAGGGGAGACAGCAACAGAGTGTGAAAAAAGGAAATATGGAGGAAGAAAGAGGGGAGCAGTTGGCAAAGGAAATGAAGTGGTGGCAACTTAAATTATTCAGACTTTTAAACCCTTTTCTCACCCAAAATATAATAAAAAAATAAAATTAGACCTGGCATGTTTCTAAAATTAGACTGCATAGAACAATGCTATACAGGTTTCTGTACAAACACCCATTGAGTCTCAGATGTGAGTGGAAAAGCAACAGAAAGTAACTTTACTGTGCAAAGAAGTATCAAAGGAAAATTTTATTTAGACAGCCACAACCAGGCTACCACAGATTTTGCTCACATTTTTTTTTTTGCGATGGCACACGAGGCCCACGGCATCGGCTCAACAAGGCACCGTTTTACAATCTGAATCAGAGCTTACAACATTCTTCATTTAAAACAGTAGCTGCCCTTTTCTAGCCATGTTTCTTCACCAGATGCCTGAACCTAACCTGGTAATGTGCGAGTCTCTTTAACCAAACGGCTGCCCACTTGGTCCCAACTTTAAAGTCTCTCACACATAAAATGGTTGCCAACTCTCGCTGCTTATCGCATTTGCTTGCCAAGTCTTCTTTTCCACCCTTTGACACCCACTTTCTCTCTCATTCATCTCCCTCTCCGTCTCTCGTATGTCAGAAATAAAATTATCAGCCAAGGTCAAGTCAGACTGAGTCTAACTCATCTGATGACTGCTCAGAGACTAAAGAAGGTACTTGAAGGAGGACTGAATTGCAGAAGACTGAGAGTATCAAAGAAGACCATGTGTAGTCACCTGTTTGATTAGGGGAGTGGCTGACGGAATCCCGAATGGGAGCCATGCCTGGAAACAGAGGAAAGACTGTCAAAAAGGCTGAGGGGCAGAAAACAGAGCAGAGAAAATGTTAGAAACAGTCATGGCAAAAAAAGGAAAAAAAGAGAAGAGGCAAGCAAAGAGAAAAGAAAACAAGAGCGTGAAAGTAAGAGCTTAAAGTAAGACGAGTGCAGAGGGTTTAGTGGTGAGATGCTGTTTTCTGAATCTAAGTTAGCAGGTAAAGGTGGTTATCCAGCTCAAAGGAATTAAAAACCAATTAAAACTCCCCATTCAGCGTCTTAACAAAGATAAGCATTTTTTTTAAAAATAATACTCAGGATGTTTTCCTTTTAGCGCTGGTAACAGAATGACTGCCGACCTCTAAGTAGCAACAAATCATCTTATAACAACCATCATTTTGGATGCAGATGAGGACAGCTGCCACTGTGAATCAATTATAGCCTCATACAAATTTCACAAATCCTCACTTTGGCAGAACAAGAGCTAAGACATCAGGAGCTATGAGCGAGAACATACCTACACGTTAATGTTCAGTGCCATTTAAATATAACAGCATAATCGTTTTCTTGCTTTATTTAAAAGACAATGTTCTTGTGTGTTAAGCAAGTGACATCGGCTCCCTTTTCCTTCTCTTCACAGGTTACCTATAAGTGCCGCTGGTGGCTGTGACACCTGGCTGGGCAGGAGGGCGTCCCCGGGCTGACTGGAGAACAGGTGACCTCTGGATCCCAGGTCGAAACAGGGGAGGTCAAACGTCAGAGCTCAGAGAGCACAGCCTCAAGGGTCTGAGGTGAAGAGGCAGGGCTTGTCAGAGCGGGCAGCAGGCTGATCAGCCCCCCTTGGCATCGCTGAGGACTGTACGTGTGTGCGTGTATGCTATGTGTGGGGAGGGGAAAAGGGGGGAGGTTGAGTAGAATAAGGACTCTGTCTTGACTTGGTATGCTCTGGCACTGCAGGAACAGAAAGAGAGAAGAGGAGAAAAATGTGTGAATGCTACAGGATATATCCATTTTAAATCATTTCAAAAAGACTCAGTCAGCAACTGGTAGGGATGGGAACCGATTATCAATATATTGATATTTATAAATTAGTCATTCAGATTTTATATCGATATCTATTTTTGATTGCCATTGGATTCTCATTGGCTCCTTTTTGAGAGTAACCACCATTGCAAAGCAGCAATAAAGAAATTCATGCACGTTATTTGCATGTTGTGGGTCAAATGTTTGTGCATGTTTGTTGAGCTACTTCTCTTTGTTGTGATCAGTGATGGAGTCA
This sequence comes from Perissodus microlepis, assembly GCF_051167445.1. Lineage (NCBI taxonomy): Eukaryota > Metazoa > Chordata > Actinopteri > Cichliformes > Cichlidae > Perissodus > Perissodus microlepis. The sequence goes on along the minus strand of NC_140464.1, from coordinate 21,518,120 downwards.
TTACTCAAAAAAGTAATTTTTACACATATTACACAGAACACTTTTCTTTAAAGTAAAACGTTTTTTATTTATTTACTCCCAGGCAAAAGCAATTAGTTACACTACTCGTTACATTACTTTCACGTTACTCTGTAAAATAACTGAAACACACCATCTCATATTCACCATTTAACAATATAAACCTGAGGCTCCAACCCCCCACATACACCAACAAAAATCCTTAATGAAGACACATCTCTAAGACCTTTCTCTGGGTTTTTGGCTAGCTTAGTGTTAGCATGCTTGGCAGATGCTTACAAAGAACTAAACTTGTGTTAGCAGCATAATGCGGTCGTTTCTGTCCGGGATGCACTTTTCCACTCCATCATTTATCTTGTCCTGTTGTGCAATAAAAATAAGTGTCCGTATCTCTAGACTGCATCGCTATTTTCTGGGAACCGGTTTTCTACAAGAACCTGTTCTCGATTCCCATGCCTACCAACCACTAAACCACAACGTGCTTAAGGCACATGATAACTACCAGAAATCCACTGCTCCTACAGTCAAAGCCTCAAGAGGTATTGTTTTGGTCAAGCACAGCTGTAGAGGAAACATGGTGGCTACCACTTTCCCTGAGCCACTGTATTTACTTAAGGGATTGAATGAAGACTACTTTGTTTGGGTTCTGTGTCACTAACATATGAAGATGGCATTATCCTTTCTCCTGTCGAGAGACTATGGAGCAGGTGGAGTCAGCCAGGTTAGTCAGAAATCCACTACCAATAAGCAGACACACACACACACACACGCACCTTCTCTTGGTGAAGGGCGGGGTAGGGTGAACATCTACAGGGAAGACTAGATTAGGGTTATACAACAAGCTTAAAGCAGCTCTGCACTAGGACACCAAGGCAAGGAAAACCTCTTACCTCGAGCAAAGCAAAAGGACAAGTAAAGGGACAAATACAACACTATACATTGAGATATGGGGATACAAATAAAGCCACAAATCAACAAAGGGGAGTGGGACATAGGCAACCTTCATTGAAAAAGGCCCAGTGCATTTGACAGGAATAAGTAAAGTGTGTGTGCGTGTCTCCTGACCTTTTTCTTGGTGCAGGATAGAGTGCGTTAGCTTTCTGCCTGCTGCAAGCAGTATACAGGTCTATTTATAAATCTCCAGTTCAAATAGCAACCAGTCTGTTCACAAGCCAACATGATAAAAGAACAAACAAACCCATGTGTGCACACGAGCAAATGCGCTGGCAAAAATGAAGCAATGGAAATACGTTTTTACAATTTAAGTATTCACTGGCAGCTGGGGTGCTTTTTGTGGCGAGAATAACCTCAAATAAGATGCATCCTACAGCAATTCACACCAGGAAAAAGATTCAACCAGACCAGCAACCAGTGTTCTGAGACAACATGCTGACCAGAAACACTTAGAGGCTTAATCCCACCTTTATCAACTCTCAGCTCACTAGTTTAAACTGGGCACACAGCCAGCATCTAGACATACACCCTGCCAGAAGCTGCTTAAGCACCCTCTGGAACCAATCAAAAACACATACAACAATGATATCATGATTACCAAAACTCTTTCCCTTCTCCTTTCCCAGGAAAGTGACACAAAAATATTTTAAAGAGAGAGCGCTATCCAAAAGAGAGAACAAAGTTAAACAAAACAAGACAGAGCAGAAATACAGAGCCTTTACTGTGGAATAGACCTGCTCCCTCCGGCAGCCACAACACTCAAAGGGCAAGATCCTTCCAGCAAACTGAGCTGTTTACTTCCCTGAGTCTTAGCTCAACCTTCCTACATGGAAAGACCTCTGTCAACTCCGAAGCATCTGCTTCAAAGCAGGTATGCTGGGAAAACCGCTTATATCCTTATAAGGCAGTGAAATCCAAATTAATGACAATAGACATGGAACATCACTAACTGAGCTACTAGAACAATATTTTATCTATATATCCATTTATAAATATATTTATATATAAATTACACAACTTTTCATCAGATTATCCACAGTGTTGTTCATGTGTGCCAACATGTGCCCAGCTTTTGGTGTCCACACACGCTTAGATATACTCTGACAAAGCCTACCTACTTATCTGTGTAAGGTATGAAAGCACTTTGTGTTTTTCTGAAATGCACATCATCATTCTCTGTGAGACAGCTCACACTGTTTTGAAATCAGCTACATTGTTGAGGTGAATATTTGCAATGACTAATGTTGTATAAATTCTCAAGATAACATAATGTAACCAGATGAATGTATAAAAGACGCCCGAAGCTTCCACATGTGAAAAGCGGCTCAACCTTTCATTCTTTTTTAAGGTCACCAGGGGGCGATGCCAGAGATTGCAAAATAACTCCCAGCGCTATAGAAGTTTATAGAAGAAACAAGGTTTCTAATGCCTGAATTGTCCTTCAGCGGAAAATCTACTTCATAATCCGGAATTTAACTGGAAGCCCATCTTAACCCTGCGCTGTAACCTTCCACGTAAAATCATAAGCACTTCCCGAGAAATGCAACTGTACTTCAGGTCAGCGCAGTTCGTAACGACCGATTGGTGTGGAAATTTACAGGTTGAGAGGGGTGTCCAGATACATCATATATCACAGCGTCGATTTCCTGCTAAAGCATAATTCAGGCATAAAGGCATAAAAACTGTTCTATAGCATTTTTACAGGGAGGAGGATTACCTGGTGTATGTTTGCTAAATTAGCAGGTCAGTGTGCGGATTCACAGTCAGATCCCCCCCACCCCTCCCTCCTCTTCGTCATATCCATTTTCAAAAGACAAGGATAGCAACAGTAGAAACTTATCTCCAGGCTTGAAAACACAACTTTAGAAGTTAATGGGTGAGGTCATGGTAGCTACAGCCGATGTTTATACTGTCAAATTTAACAGATGTAACATTAGTAGGCATCTTGGTACCATTCCAACATTTGAGTCTGTGTTATGTTAATAAAAATAAAAAAGCACCATCATGACTGGGTTTAAACTTAGTTGGTTCCAGTTACAAATAAAGACTGGGAGAAACTGGTGAGGCACCTTTACTATTGTGTAATACTTTCTGACTTTACATCTAAAAGATCTGTAGATGAATATATGCACGCCTCTAAATCCAAACCCTTTAATGCCAAGTAATTTTCTAAACTTGCAGTTTTCACTTATTAAAATGGCCTTTTCCCAATGTACCCAGTTTTATTTTTACTGGAAAAAACAAAACGTCAGCATCACCAAGGTGTATAAGCTTTGTTACTGCTGCTGCTCAGAACATCAAGTACAGTTTGTTCCTATTTGCTTCCATCTGAGTAAGGCTTTTGTAGGGGCCCCTGGAGTTGGCATCAACTTAAGTGCTGCTATCACCTTACAGACAGAAAGTTAAGAGGGGAGGAGAGTTTAGGGACAAGATACAGGATTAGAAAGAACTGAATAACACAATGAAAACCTTTTTTTTTTCTCAACGGTAAGGAGGAGAAAACAAAAGGTAAGAGAAGTGAAATTTGAGAGGCAGAGACCTGTCACTGAGGCTGATGGGCCAGGAATGCAGCTGCAGCTTCTAACATGTATAAGTAACTTCCTCAATTCAGCGGCACATGAATCGAGCACAGTGAACACGTTTGCTGCTTCACAGACAGAGTCAAATTAAACAATGTGAAAGAGACAATGAGGCCTTGAATGGAGAAGATTAGCAAAATTTACCAATTAATGCAAATACATTCAAAACATGAAGGAGAAGGGGATTAAAGCCAAGGGACATCTGAATATTTAAAAGCCTGCTTTTGTTCTTTTTTTTAAAAAAAAAAAAAAAGCAACACATGGTAATGAATCTGATGCTATTCGAAAGTCTTCTGTTTAATCCCAAATCGTTAAACTGCAGATGGGATAGTATAAATCTAAACCTAATAAAAAGTTTTCCTGTAACATGTAAAACGTTTAACTGGTTGTGAAATTCTGGAAGACCTAAACGTTAAGTCACTGCCAAAGTTCTGCATTTTCTGACATGTTAGAGACGTTTATTAGCCTGAACGCATAGTTTTTTAGATGACTACTCTGCGTTTAATTTGACTCTTGAGCAACTGTCAGCTCAACATTTCTTTTAACTAAAGGCCCTCTTCATGTGTCCTGCTGTTGCTATGCAACTGCAAATCTATTTGAAGCATGGTGCTTTGCTGCCAAAAGCGGACACATTTTTTAAACATCATCTGCATCCCAGTAAAGCACAACAGGCCCTCAGAAATAAAAGTTAAGATATTAATAGTTGCACTAAGAGGGTGGCGGGAGAGATACACACAGGTAGATATACATTGCAGGATGGATTCAACTATATAGCTTTGTCTAGTGTTAATAACTTGAAATGCACTAAAGGCTTTAGCACACTTCAATTCAATACTTAAGCAATTCTGCCAGTGTATATCATATATCATTAGCTCATTTGACATTTGCTTTTATCAAACATGACAGACTAGCAGCTATCTGAGCTGTGACATCATCTGTGACCTCGCTGATGGGCATGCATCTCTCCAGCAGATATTTTGCTTTGGAAGCAACAACCCCTTGAGACCGTGCATCCTCATGTGGGGACATGACATTCTGGATTTTCTGCATCTTATACATTATTAAGCAATGCTGACCTTATTGTTTTCTTCTAAAATAAAGTGATTGTCCCCCCATACGAGGACATACTTTTAAGTGTCCAACAACTACATACCAAAGCAAAGACTGCCTACTTAAAGATATAGTAGTTTATATATTTGCGGTCCAACCAATCACAAATATGCAGTAGAGATGAAAATGCAAACCAAACAAGTGCTCGGGTCATGAGAGGTTAAGATATGAGCACAAGTCTCTTTCACTCTTAAGAATTAGTATTGCTGAAAAGGGTCGATAGAGATCATTACTCCTGAGCTTTGAGTGGTGTTCAGTGTCCCAGGCATGCTCTGCATTATCAGATACAACGAGCTGAGATTTGATTACAGAACGATAATTTCATTCATCTTCTTGTTTAACAGCAGATGTAACATAAATACTACACAGTGCATTATTACAGACTGGAAAATTATTTTCCATTTGAAATCTGTGTTCAGGGATTATTTTCAGGTGAAATCCTCCCAAATTTCCTGGAGCTCAAAAGTCTTCTGTTAGGGAAGACCCTGTTGTCGTGGCAACATTCTTCAAAACACTCCCAATTCCTCTGGGCTTGTCTGAGCAAGATGACGCCAGTGCTGGGAGCACATGCCCTTGTCTCTCAACTCCCAACAGCCCTTGTTAATAAATAGCCTAGAGACCCAGCGAATGCAAGCGAGCGATCTGCATCTTTCCTGCTTCAATTCCCCCATTTGGCGTAAGGTAAGCATGACAGACGTGAGGTGAGGTGAGCATGAGAAGGACTGAGCAAATAAGTGCAGATGTGACTGAGTCGTGTTCGTCCATCTCTTTTTCAAAACAACATGTAGTGTGTGAGATTGCCATGTGCAGCAGGAGTGTGTGCAGAAGCAGATAAGGACAGTCGTCACAATCCACCACTAGTACTTCAACTTTGGGAGGAGTTTGGAGGGGCACCCACTCTCATCAAGGTCAGACCAACAGCCAACTAAAAGCAACAGCTTCAGGTTTTGCATATGACTCAGTCATTTTGTCCATAATTTAGTCAACCAATTGATTTTACTCTAACATATCCACCCACACCCAGGGTTTATCTACACTACAAACAGCATAAAATTAGTCAACAGTGTTTGATTTTCCCTTTCAAGCTCGTGTTTGAACCTCGGCAGTGAGGAGACTTTCTTCAGTCTTCTGGAAGCTCGGCATGATTTGCTTTGTCATCTTGTGCCAAGTCGTGTCTCAAAACTAAACTCCTGCAGTGTTCTGAAACTGTAGGATCTTTGTCCATCTGGTGCAACAGCAGCAATTGTAATATACCAAAGAGCAATCATGGGCTTAATCATACCAATTACAATACTGCACTAGCATCTGGTTACATTTTCATGTCGATTATTACACAGGGTTTTTCCAGAGTTAAAACGGGCCTTTGGGAGCCACCAGACATGCAAACACGACTAGTTCATATTTAGTTAATTTAAAAAACTCTGTTAGCCTATATATTTTTGGCTGCATTATAAACCAAAATGTATTTAAGCCTCAGTAAATCTGGTCAAAAACATTTACTCACAGTACTGGTGATTTTTGCGGGGGGGAAACCAAAAACCACTGTTGTGGGTGGCATACTTTAAAACAAAAAAAAAAAAAATCTATCTATCTATCTATCTATCTATCTATGCAGTAAAAAGCCTGCCATGAGAACTGGAATGTGCTTAAGGTACGCAGTCAAACCACTAAACACAGGGTTACACACAATTAGCCCAAGCAACATGAGCACATGGCTAATTAGCATAACATTACATAAAGGCACTACCCAAGCTATTTTTCCCCAACCATTACAAAATAGTACAACCTATATTTAGCTTCACAACACACATACACAAAACTATAACACAAGACCTTGTCATTTATATTGTCATTTCAGCGACGTTACACCCCTGATATTTGGTGAGGCGAGTCAGGGCCGGTCCTCCTACAGACTCCAGTTACAGCAAGGCAATGTGCTCAAAGTGAGTCCCCCCTCTCTGTGCCATCAACGCATGGCCTTTATTTAGGAACAACAAGTGGCGGCACTTTTACAGAGCATGTCATTACAGAGCTTAAATTCTGAACTAAATCTTTTTGTACTGCATCTACTATACAAAGAAACAGAGGGAACTACATATCCAGGATGGCAGAGGGGAGTGAAAACTAATAGAGAGAGAGACGCACTGATAAAGACATAGTCAAGGTCAGAGACTGACACTATCAAACTTCCTGCCTACAGTAGCCATGACAGTAGTTTTACTTGTAACAGTAGTAGACCTGTACTAACAGGAGTCAGTGGAAACTAAAAGCAATTCAAATGGAAAACACACCGACGTCACAAGTCAAAGTACACCAGCACTGTCACTGGAGTAAAGCACTACACAGCAAGGACAGAAAAACCTTTAGAACCCAGAGCAGGCAGGGAAATGTGGGGGAAATAAGGCTGAAATTTAATTATTAACTTTGAAACAATTTTAGAAATGAACAGCAAGTTAGATCTTGTCTGAGCTGATATTTGCTTATTTCTATTATCTCCTGACAGGAGACAACCACAACCACACAGAACTGCAGCACTCGGGGTTGTGAAACTATTAAGTTTATGGTGAACCTTTTCTACTACCTGAAGTAGAATTCTGTTGATATGCGATATCAATCATACTACGCATAATTGCATTGGGTGCTTAGGAAAAATTTGCCTATTGAGCACAGAGAGCTTGCTTCTTTTTAATGGTACATTGCTCAATACAGATAAATGGCTCTATGCGAGCTTTCAGAAGAAGCAGGCACTGATAAATCACACATGGGCTCCTAACAGAGAACGTACTTCTGCAATATCAAATCAATACAAATTGGCCCGGCAGTGGGAAACTGCAATACTTTCAGTGGAAGTGTCTCGTAATTTTACAGATATCCTTTATACAAATGAATGATTCAGCAGACGATAAATAAATGATCAGCTGGTTTTGGTTATTTTTATTTTGAAATCAATTTTTAAGAAAAGGAAAGAATTCCTGACACCATGCCTCACCTTTTGTCCAGTCCTGTACCTTATCCTCTTTCCTTTTCACACTCTCCGTCTCTCTCTCTCTTCCATCCACTGTTCTTCCCTCTGTGGGTGTGTTCCCTGTGGACAACAAAAGACATTGTTTCTCTGGCAATGATTTATTTAACACAAAAAAGGGTTATTTTATTACACAAAAATCTATAATCCCGGGTTCCCAAATGTACAAATAACAAAACTGTCATCCTTAGTTTTATATCACTTCAAAAGGATCATCAAAAATAGAAACCCTGATGTTGGGACATCTTTTAATTAGTATAGTTTGTGTTGTAGTCAGCCTGGTTTCCTGCTCAGTGAGTGTTAAGTTAAGCAGCACTGGCCTTGGTGGGTGTGCCATTTAGGCCGCAGGAGAAAGCTACAGGCTTCAGTCTAATCCAATAATGAGATTAGCGCACAGCACTTACCTCTGCTTTACACAGACGGGCACACACAAACAAGACAGATGCATTGATATACAATATAGTTTGGCACCTCGTTTCCGATTTAATCGCAAATTTTTAAAAAAGTGAAATCTGTAAAATAATTTAAAAAGCATTAAATCACCATGTTTACTAAAAAAAACATTTAAAATGGTAGATTTTCAGTTAAAGTATGTCACATTTACAGTGAAGCCAAGCCCATTAAGGTATATTTTGTAATGTAATTTTTTGTATATATATGATAGTTCAGTGACTGCTAACCAGCCACCACCACCTTCCAATCTTGTGTCCCATGGTTGGACGTATTCCAATGCCATGGTCTTACACTGCAGTTGCTGACTGTAGCGTCCTACTGCAAGCCTGGGCCGCTCTAACCAGAAGCTGCAGCAGAAACTGGTACTGCTCTGCTGTAGCTTTCTGAGACTGCAAACCAAACTGTCTACCTTCCCCAGATGCGGTCCAACACGTTGGCGCTGGAGCTTTTCCATACGATGACACACTCATTGGAGATGTGACTGGTTCCTTCTCCTTTATTTACTCTTGCCACGTATAGGCTATATGGTGTTATTTAATGTATGAAAGCGTGGGCGCACATGCACCTAGCCGCGCTACTACTCAGACCGATTCTGTGGCAAACACTGCTACTGCTGGGAGCAGAATCTGATCTGTATAACATCTTCATGACATGCACACAGTGTTGAGTGTTTTAGAGGCTGGTGTGGAATTACACTAGTCTGAATGGCATGTATTGCTCTTGTACATGACAGAACTTCAAATCCTAAATGTGAGACTTCTCCTGAACTTTTCTTTTTAGCACATTTAAATGAAATCAATTGTCTACTCTAACCTTTTCTAATCAAGTTAACTGACTTAAGGATTTTGAGGGGGGTTTTGTGTTTGCTCCCATCTTCACCCACAACCCCTTCCTCTCTGCTCCCACACTTCCCCCTCTCCTTCCCTCACTTATTTCTAACCATCAAGTGCTTCAGCAGATGGCTCTAGGTTCAATAACAACAGCAGCAGCGGCGGCGCATGGTGGGGGCCCTCCTGGAGAGCACACATAGACCCTACAGACAGCATCTGTTTATGAATGGGCCAACAATTGCCCATCCCCCCCGATGGCTACAGCTGACAGAGGGAGGAGGCGCGACAAGTCACCGAATCAGAAGAAAAGATAAAGAACAGGCAGTCAGAAGAAGAGGGAAAGAAAAAGGCAAAAAGTTTGAACAAGATGTTTTATTAACATAGCAAAGACAACACAGACTGCATTCAAAGGCTGACACATTACCACAGAAACATTTCCTAAATGTTGTTCATTTTATTTGACCAATAGTCTAGAAACACACGAGCCAAGTGAGGATTTAACAAAAAAAGAAAAACAAACAAACATCTTATTTCTGACTTTAACAAAACTGCAGCATTCTTCAGTTAGATCAGTCTTCCACAACAACTGCTGAGAAAATACCCTAATGTGTCATAAATTGCACCTCTTCCTTACTTCAGCACACTGACCACGTGTTTTCAGTTTCCTTTAATGAGTCTGTTAATGTAAAACTGTAATAAATCAGGACAGTTACAGGAGAACCATCCTCCCGTGTTAGTCAGAAAGTCACGTGTTGTTTTTGGCATCGGTCCATCTGTATAAAGTTAAGCATATGCAAACTACAACTGGAATGATTTTAGGTGTTTGAAGAATTTATTAAACTTTGTTTAATAAAGAAATTACTGGAAGGCTGTGAATAAGCCAGTCCGACTCGTTCTGACTTGAAGGACTTCATACGCTATAATAAAACCATAATGTCAGGATTCTTTTGAGTCTGAAAAGATCAACATTTACTTTGTTTTGTCCACAAAATACACTTTAGAGCTATTTTCATTCTGTGCCAAAAACAATTTCAGACAGAAAAGGCTCTAATTTTTACTGTAACGTACACGTCAGCCGACTGCTGAAGCAGGACTGCTCTCCCAAAATATCTGACCTCTAAATATGGTCTTTTTTTTGTTTTTTTTTCCCTTCAAGTGGATAAGATAAGCTGGAGAGCTCATTCCATTAATAAGCACACACTTTTCATTTTTTTCCATATTGAGAAAAACAAAGGGAGGAAGCCAAGAGATTAAAAAGTAGCAGTCAGATGAAAAGATGATGAAAAGATGTACAAAAGTGCAATAGCTGTAATTCAGTAACTAAAACAGATACACGTTTTATTTAACTACGGAAATGTACACAAGACAGTGGAAGTGTTGGTTTTTTTTTTGGTTTTTACTACATGTCCTTATTCAACCTCCATTTCATGAATTTCTCTGTTAACCATAAGAGGAAGTGCTACATTGAGTTGTTTTCAAAGGATGAAAGCCACTTTTACTCCTGTGAGCTTCACAGTAAAGCACAAATTTTGCTGCCACCCACTTGCCCTCACAGTGAACTCCTTCACGCCTGCTATCAAATAAAGCTGTAACACTAAAAATAATCAAACTATATCTGGGTTTTTGAGGAGGAAGAGATCAAAAATTGGATTTTAGCTTTAGACTACTGCATCCTAATATATGGTAGTCGTCATGCAGTGAAGCTGGAGTAGACAGTATTGAGTGCATGTGTAGCCTTAAAACAGCAGAGATGAATACGAGCACACACCCACTTCTCTGTCCCTTAAGAACAAAAGCCAGAAGGTGGTCGCGTGGCTAATTTACATGGACATCATTTGCATCAATTTGCATTAGTATGTTCTCACAGAGGCTCGACACTGGAGGCTCCCTGCAGGAAAACCATCACTCAATTAGGGAATGAAAATGAGCAAGTCTCCATCACAAACAGGCCAACTGCAGAGGCTTTGTGAGGGGGACGGTGTGGCACTTCCAGCCGAGCTGATTTAAATCTGTAGTTTCATGCAGTCAAAATGAGGCTGGGTTCATTTCAGGTCACGGTAACTTGAGAGAGAGGAATATGATATTAAATCAATCTGCTGGTAACGGGAGGGCAAGTTTCAATTTAAGGGTTGTTCTTCATTGTAATCAGGCAAATATTTAAGTTTAAAATTAGAAAAACTGAATTATTGCCTTTTTTGGAAATAGGTGAAATCAGTAAAACTGATCATTTCTAACTAATATATCAAGTTAAGGAATTTGGTTAGGAACTTTTAAAAGCTCAAAGTGAGTCTACAAATGAAATGAGACCTGCGGTTTTATAAAAACACTGTCTCGTTTCTAATAACCTACAATGCAAGTTATACTAGTGTGACTCAAACTTCACTGATGCAGCTCAACAGCTTGTTTATGTAAAACTGGCTTTGAGTGGCTGCCACCCTGTCTGAGCCTGCACGCGTCAAAATCATGAAATGCTCCGTTTCGGTCTTTTCGCTTCTCATGACAATCTACAGGTGAGGCTTTATTGCTCAGAGGTCCAATGGTCAACTACCTGAGCTTCCACCACTACAGCAACAATGTAGCAATGTTGCAACCTCATGGGACTTCATAGCTCTGCTGTATTAAATTCCAAACATGACAGTCTAAACTTGGCCATTTCAGCAGTGACTCATTTTGAGCGCTCCCGCTTTAACACTTCTTAAACCTCATGTGAAACTCTTTTAGACAACAGTGAAACATATTTATAGAATAATTTGGATAAGGGACCCAGACAGCCAAAAATAAAGAGAAGCGAGACAGCAGATCCAAAGGAAATAACACTACTCACAACCAATTACACGTTGTGTTAAGATTACAAATACAAAAAAGGATAAATGCAGTGAGGTGGACTTATAAATATCCCAGACTTGTATGGGATGTCTGTGTATACAAACTCTCTCAGTCGAGTTATGCTCATACATAACTAAGGGGCTCTAAAGTGAAAGTGCTTCACAGTCTTTATTCAGTCTTTCCTTGAGGGATGTAATCCCCACCGGAGCCTCAAAAGTATCAACTGTTCATACTCCTCCTTTTCTTTCTAGAAAGAAAAATCCAACACCAGCTGTAAACTTGAGGCTATCGTTCAGGACATCGAAGCAAAACTGCCTTGACAAACACTCCTCAGTTGTCAAGTTAAAAGTTGACACCATTTTAAAGACGCTTAACAGGATCTTCGGTCCATGTAGATTCATTCAAATGAGTTTATATTTAAGTGGATGAATTATTTCCACTTCCATGCCTTCAGTAGGAGTCACTCCCACATACACAGCTGGAAAATATGCTTCACTGCTGGGAAAATGTGAAACATCATCAACGAGCTTTAGCAACCATCTCCAAACAATCCACCTAACAAAGTTATGAGACCATTGTGGAGGGTGGAGAATTTACAGTGTAAATGTAAAACAAGACACCCCCAAACAAGACTTCAACCTAAAAAACAGAAAACATGAAGCACGGCCACTGGGACGCATTGATAAACCAGTTGTGGTCCACAGCTCTATTGTGTGTCTGCATGTAGACCAGCACAATGAGCTGCACAAACACCTCTCCACACACAAAACATCGGGACTCTGGCTTCTCGTTTAGTGATTTTAAAACAGCAAAGCTTACTCAGCACAATGCGGCCTAGACCAACCCAGACCCTCCAATTCAATTCAAACGGAACTGCATGTGCTTGCATAAGCAGGAGCTGCCCATCCAGTGTCCCCCTGACCCACCCACCCATGCACAACCCGCTAATATCCCACCACACAGAGGTAGGACCTGTGTCATCCAAAGGGAAGTGCCCAGAAAGCCGACTAACCGTCACCCTTGCATTTGTACACGCTGCTTTCTAAAAAGAAAAGAGAAAAAAAAAAAAAAAAAGAGAGAGAGAGAGAGAAGAAAAAAATGGGGAAAAAAAATGAAAAAGCTAAAAGCACTTGTGTGATGGTCAGTGAACAGAGAGGCATTTACACTCACTTGCTGTGAATTCTGTTGACATTATACAAGACTTCGGGCCAGCAGTCTGAACAGACAATTAATGTCTGTTTAGATATACAAGTCCTTTATTTAGTGTCAAGAAACATGCATTTGTGTGCAAATGCGACCAACACAACAACCACTGCAACCGTGAAAACAGCCCAATTCCCGCAATAAGTACACTTAAGAAGCCACACCTCCTAATCTTGGAATCCAGATGTTTCAGTCTCATTTCAACAGGCACATAAAAATCACGCACCTAGCTAGGGCTGTGCGATATGACCAAAATCTCATGTCCCGATATAAAACATCTATCGTCCGATAACGATATAAATCACAAGAAATTTAATATTTTCTGTAAATTCTGTGAATCTCAGGTAGGTGAAGTGTTTCCAGCTGGGCGTTGTGTACCCGGAGTCGAGTGTTTTAACCGATGCATGAAACTACACATTTTTAGACATAGGTTGTAACGGCCGCCGTTTTCTTTGTGAGTATTTATTACACGGCGTGCTGCGGGGAAAAGCCTGTTCTAACGTTTCAGTCTAAGGTTTATTTTTTTAAGCACCCGACGACTCTTTTTTTTTCTTCTCATTCGTCAATAATACTTTTTCACGTGATTCCGTTTATTTTGAAAAGTCTCAACAGGATCTTGAGCTTTATTGTGAAAGGTTTATGTGGAAAATAAACAAGCGGACATGTGATGGTTTTACCGTCGTTGTTGCTAACGACAACCCATAAAAACAGGCGCTTGTCCGTCTGTAGTGTGGTTATATTAAATATAAGAGAAAGAGAGAACTTTAAGAAATTAATATAGCCACTACAGTGACCATCAAAACGATGAAAAAATATTGCCGTAAACAGTTTATTTTGCGACACCACGAAACAAACGATAGCGTAAAATGAAACGATAGACGTTTTTATATCGTCATCCGATATATATCGTTACATCGAACAGCCCTATACCTAGCCATGCAGTCTGGCTTTACAAATATTTTGAAAATAATGGGTTGTTCTAAAGTGTGGTACTGTAATACGATGTCACCACTGCAAACAGTTAGAAACCACAGCAGCTCAGCCGTTAAGCGGCAGACCACATAAACTTACAGAGCAAAATCAGCGAATGCATAAAAGTCACCAATGCTCTGCCGCCTAAACAACTCCAAACCTCCTCTGGCATTGACATCAGCACAAAAACAGAGTGCTGGGAGCTTCCTGGCATAGGTTTTCATCACCAAGCAGTTCCTGTAGGTGGCCTACTTCTTTCCAACATAAAGGGTACAACCTTCATGAAAGTAGCATTTAAAGCTGCCACCAAATCTAGTTTGAGATTATGTTTTTGAGGGATTTTTTTGGCATTTTGTGTGTACATCTAATGGCAAAGGTAGACTAATAGGATACATTAGCTATGGCTGTAGCATTTGTAATCTGGTGCTTGGACCTAGCACAACTGCTTCAGTTTTGCACCTTTGATCCAGGAGGACGATATTTCGTCCCACTGTATATTGTTGAGTTGGCTATAAAACTATATTTGACTTGCACCGATGTCATGTCTCATGTTCCCTAAAAAGAGGTTTTGGATAGTAAGGCACTGATTATGGTTCCCATTTGCAAGTTCACACTGACTGATGTCAATTTTGTCATCAGACGGCGACTATGAGGGTCTGTGAGTATGCCCAAAGATTTTTATTACTATTATTTTATTTTTTAAACAGACCACATAGAGTTGTCCTTGAAGTATACATGACAATACAGCAACTGCACATGCACCCAGACAGTGGACTTTAACTAACATGACAGAGAAGAGCACTCAAATGTTGTCTCTCATTGTTGTCGCGTGAAGGCATAAGTTTACACTGTGTCTGTTTTCACAGTTATTTTACTACTGATTTACAGATTTTGGTAAGATGAGGTTTTCAGGGGGGAAAAAAAAAAAAAAAAAGAAGAATTTCTTGCTTTCAAATTTCACCACTTCGCCTGCTATACCAGTGCTGGTGTGAAGATTTCGCCTGAGTGGTGACATCTACAGTTCAGCAAAATACTGCTGCAGGTAGTCACACGATCTATATTGGTGTAAAAGGTACGAAGCTGTGGCAATGTCGCAGTTTGTGTGCAAATGCGACCAACACAACCATAAATGGGCATTTCTACTTCAGCTTCTTTCATGAGTTAACCTTGAGCACTCGACATGTTTAATGGGCAAATAAATGGCAGACCTGAACAGGATCGAAAATTCTCCTGTTAAGCTTTTGAACTGTCCTCATTTTCAGACACTGTTTTGAGACACCCATTAATGTGTTTATATAGGGTATAAACGGTATTACACACAACATAAAACCATTCAACAGCACCATAAACTGAGAAAACACATTCAAAGAACACCCGTTTATTTTCCATGCTTTCAAAATCCAAAGATCTTTATGATGTAGTATTTATTGCAGGGCTATTATAATATACTTTACTGCAATTGAATATGAAATGTGTGTCTAAAGGTGCCACACTGACCTGTTAAGATGCTTCAGTTTCTTTGGTGGCAACAGCTTCCAATTCCGAATCTATGAAAGAGAGAGGAGTGATAAGAAAAGCCTAATCACTTGCACGCCATAGCCATAAAATAAAACCCCCAGCGACTGATAAAATCTAACCTGGATATGTGTGCTGTGTGCATTACAATTTGTTTATTATCAGTAAAGCAACAGCTTGTAAAGACAACATTAGGACGCTACCACAACAGGTCTGCGTCAGCCCTGAAAATGCAAACATTATTCAATTAAAGCCACAAACTTCAAACGACTATTTGGCACTAATCATATGAAAAGCATTTCAACTAGCTGATGTGGAAATGCAGGTCGAGCTGCATAACAAGGCGATGCATGGCCAGCCCCCCTCCCTCCGCCGCTCCACGAAGCTGGGGCCCCACTGGAGAACGTGTGAAAAAAGACAAACACACAAATTGTGTGTGGGTGTGCGCGCGCCCGTAGGTCAAAGTTGCACCTCGGGTCCTGATCGGCCATTATCTCAGCTGTTGCCCGACTTGCAGCTTAACCAACATGGCTTCTCTCGAGCCTGGTATTTTTCCAGTGCAACTCAAAACAACATCCCCGGCAGGGCATCAGATCACAGTCGATTCAGTTAAATCATAAAATGCTACTGTGCTGTTTGCAGTCTCGTCGTCGCACTTATAAAGCAAGGGGAATACGACTGCAAAACCAGCAGAGCTCAGGTCTACACTGGGTTAGCTAACCAGCTGCTTTTGTCTGTCCACCGACAGAGGGGGTTAAAGGTTCCGATTGTAGCACAACTTTGCAGGTTTACCATTCCCCCCCACAATGTCAAATCAAAATTATTTATAACCATCCAGCTTCGGTTAATTTAGGTCACGGAGAAACCTGTGCAGAATATGCAAGTTCCTAAAATGTAAAACAACCCGTCCCGGTTACCGACGAGTAACCTGCGTCGTCAGATTAGCTCGGGTGCTAAAGCTAACGCTACGAAGCGGCTAGTTAACTTACACGGTCGTATTTCACATGCAGCAATTATGGAAAAGCTTTTGTAACAAACAGAAGTAGTCCAGAAGCAATACCATAGAACCAAATGCTTACGCACAGCTGGCAAACTAGGGTTAATAAGTGCTACTAGTAGTTAGCGTTAGCACAAGGTTAAGCCGCCTACAAAGGCAAATTTTTGCCTGAAAGATTCTACGAAATGTTTTAGCCATCTACAGGCAAACATCAGCATTTATTTTTTTCCGTCGACGTTTTTACAAATTCAGCAAAATCGAGTCCCAAACGCCAGGAGTTAGAAAAGCTACCCCAGCTTAATCATTGCTAACTAAACAACAGCGTTTGCTCAACTTATCTCCACCAGCCGCCGTCGCTCTCCTCACTACCTACGCTAGCTCGACACAAACAAACGGTCGTCTGAGCACGAAAACAGCACAAAAACATCCGTACCTCATTGAAGTATAAAGTGCAACAGAGTGGAAAGGAAAGCCGACTGTAAGGCTAAAGAAATTCAACGCGTTTGCAGCATCTACGAGGGGAGGCATTCATCCTGCGTGATCGCCATTTTCTTCACTCGCCGCTGGCTGGCTAACCTTCTTTCGCTCGGCTCTCTGGTTTCCCCGTCGCTCTCTCACTCGCTCTCTCTCTCTTCACACACACATCTCACCGTGTGTGTGTGTGTGTGTGTTTCTGGAGGAGGGGCAGGAAACCCATTCACCACTTCCTCTGACTGAGAAGCCAAAACACAGTCAGATTGAGCTGATACAAAAAGAAACTCCGGTGTAAAAAGTATGCAAATGGTAACCAGGCCACGATAAGCGATGAATTCCCCGCAAATAAAACATCCAGCGAGAAATCTAGGCACACGCACCACAGATGCAAAGTGTAAAGTGTAGGATTTATTTTGCTTGACTGATTAATTTATTCTAAATTTAGGATTCATGGAGATATACATGTGATTATAAAGACACCAACTATTAAAGGTTATCCAGACAGGGAACAAAAAAAAGAAGAAGAAAAAATCAAAGTTTAGCAGTAAAATTTTGAAACTATACGGAAGGCACAGCAGATTCCTGGCTACTACTTGCTTGCATTTCGTGACATTTAAACTATTAAATGTCACGAAATGCTACTTTTAAAAGGTTCAAATTATGTTTTAAAGATTTTGAGGAAGATTTCTGACACCTTTGCTTGTTTTTGCCCCAAAGTTATCAAGTTATTTCTTTGTTAATTTCTCACACTGACCCTTAATTTCTTTTAGTAGATAATCATCTGGAATCAGAGCATCTTTGGCACTCATATAATAAATGGCTTAATTATTAATATGCGCATTAGCCTAACATCATCTTTTTAAGATATGAGACAAGCTGCGTTTTGTTTTAATGTAACGCCAGACCAAAACTTGTAATTCCACGAAAGCTCACACAAGATAGGCCAGCTTAGAAACCTAATGCTCTACGTGTTTCCTTGTAGCTGTAAGCAGAATAGAAAGTGAAAATATCTATCGACCAGACAAAATAAAGAATGTGGAGAATCTCAGTATCTCTTTCTCTCTCCGTGTATGCCTTTGGTATTCAAGAAAACAACAAAGAAACAGGAAGAAAAAAAAAGGGAGGGGGGATGGCAGAAAGAATGGAGAGAGATGACCAAACTGCAGAGAAACAAATACAGTGTGGAATCTGCCAACGCTTCACCATGAAACAAAAGCGGCCGCTGCACGCGAGAGACCAGCAGCGCGTGCGTGCAAAGCAATGACCATTGACCCACCGATGGCAAAAACAAGCCCCAGCCTTGTGCACAGATTACTGCCCTTATCTGTGTGTGTTTCACTCCGAGGCAGAGTGAGAGGCAGAGTTCGCCTACCGCCAAGTAATGATTTTATCAAAGACAACAAGATTAGATTATACTGCATATAAACACTGGGTAAGCTCTGAACACTGGGCGGTGGGCTGTTGCCAAAGAACTACCCAAGCCTGGGCTATTCGATGAATTCCTGCTACTGACGCTGTAGTACTACTGTAATTCTACTGCTACTGACTGTCTGTAGAACTATTAAATATCTTACAAAATACCACTCACTTTCACAGTTGGTTAATCTCTAATTTCTAGTTGAAGATTTCAGAAAACATTTTTTAACCACGAGTTCCTTTAAACTTCACATGTGTTTCGTTTTGGTTTTTGTCCTGCCTGCTTCTCCTCACCTCCAACTGATCACAGAAAATTGGCTAGAGGGTTCTTCCTGTTAAAAGGGAGTTTTTCCTTCCTGCTGTTGCCAAATGCTTGCTCAGAGGGGGTCGTTTGATTGCTGCTGCTGCTGTTATTTGATGCTATATAAACACAACTGAATTCAAGTGAATTAACAAGTCTTCACAGAGCGAATGCAAGCTTGATAGCATGTTTCTATTTTAGTAGCTGGAAATTTGGGAGACTACAGGATGTAGTGACATTAAAGATGGGGCATTTTGACTCATGCATGCAAACAAAGCACAGAAATCACAGGCCTATCAGGCCCTGTAATGTCATGCTTTTTTTCTTTATTTTAAGCAAATACAGTCATATTGAAAGTTTTGGCAGTGAACAGCGACAGTGAAACTGCACCCAAAACTGTATGTCAGCGTTTGGTGAGGAAAACTTCTTTCTTGTTTTCCTTCATAAACGCCTCTGTTTCTAACCTTCAAATTAGGCCGAACGTGGCAGAGCCAGTTAAAAGAAACTAGGTCAAACTAATGTTTGGGACAAACATTCATGACATTAAGCTGGTAAGCCAGGAAGAGTCATAAGATGAACAAAGCGAGATTTAACAAAAAAAGCAAATAAAGACTGAATAAAATAACGTAACTCGATGTTGATCAGATATGTGTCAGTGAAAAGGGTTTTATTTTATGTCCAAATCATAAGAAGTACTGCATTAAAATAGCCAAAAAATAGCTTTTGTGTTAATAAATGATGACGCTATAATTTTAACACACAGCTAAGGGTGTGCTTGTGTGTTTGAACAGTTTCAAAGAGGCATTGAAGTCACCTTGACAGACAGAGCAGTGTATACAGAGAGGCTGAGGTTTAATCATTCACACACACAAGTTCAAATGCAGGAAACAGACCCTATTGGCTTGGGTAAACAACGCCAGCTTTGATAAAGTTATGCAATTCTGTACAAGTATATGCAATCCTCAAAATCTGTTCATATACATGGATACATTATACGTTTTTGGGGGGGGCATGGGGGTTATAACAGATTCTAAGTTGCTCAGTTTGCCTTTTTAGTGGATTTAACTCGGCCACATCCAGACTGAGCGCACACGCAGACCAGTCAGAGTGATCAATTGCAGCTGCAGGAGTGAGGGAGCTTGCACAAACGGGGAGACCATTGTTCTGCAGAGAAAGGATGGGGCAAAGAAAATTGGACTGAAATGTGAATGTGTGGGAGGAAGAGGGAAAGTGAGCAGGGAGAAGCAGGGGGACGTAAAGTTTGCGAGGAGAGGAGGGAGAGATTATGTGGTGGGGGTGAGAGTGCGCGCGAGAGAGCCAGACTGACAGACAGAAGAAGGTCAGAAAAGAGATTTGCATGTCAAGTAGTAATAGGCTTGTCCCGAGTACAGCCGTGTATACTGCTAAGCTGCAGTGCTCATAGTGCTATAGTGTGTGCATGTAGACATGCAGGAGATTATTACTACAGCCTAAACTAGCTGTCACTATCACAATCACATTTGTATTTCAGTCTGACGATCCTGTTTCTGAAACTTGTGTTTGTTTTATTGTTTTTTTTAATATATATATATATATATATATATATATATATATATATATATATATATATATATATATATATATATATATATATATATATATATATATATATATATATATACACACACAGACAGACAGACAGACAGACAGATAGATAGATATAGATATATCAGCTGGGGGAAATTGTATTTACTGATAGAAAAGACTATTTTTGTACAGCTTACAAATTAGCTGTACTGGAAACTGTGTTTTCACTCGGAGTGCAGCAGAAGTTGAAACTACAGTAGCTACAATCTGAATGATGACAGAAAACCACCTTGACATCTTTGACATATTGCACTGACACTTTTCTTTTATTATTATTATTATTTTTTTAAAATTAGAATTATCTAAGCTGAAATAAATCCAAAGTAAAATACTGGAGTGACTGGAAGAACTGAATACAGATTTTTAAAAAAGAAGAAGTCCAGTTTCAAAACTTTTAAGTCTGGCGTGGGACCTTTGATACCTGTCCTTAGAGGTCTCTCTCTTTCTACCTTGATCTCTGAACTGTGAGCTGATTGCATAGAGCTGCCAGAATAAAGTGTTCAAAAAATCTGATTTTTGCTTCATCCAATGTAAGGCTTTCTGTCTATTACTCATCGCTCTCTGTCTCGGCTCTCCAGCAGGGTACCAGCTCTGAAATGGATTTGTTGAGGCTAAAATTACACCTGGTCTTCAACCAATTACCTGAACATTCATCCTCCCCTTCAAGCTCTCAGAGCGCTCACGCAGACATGCAAACACACACACACAACACAACGATCTGAATACCAACCTAATCCATCAACTGTTTTGCCGCTTCACACAGATGACTTTCATTTACCCTTGCAGACTTTTGCATGCACAACACACAAGACACAGGTTATTGTGCAATATATAAAAGCAGGTACTTCTACATTATTTCCAGGCGATCTTTCCATTTTTGTCCCAACAATCCATCACCAGGCCCTAAATATGCAGATAGTCCTGATAAGTGTGCTGGATGACAGTATAAAACATTCAAATGTATCCCATTTATTTAAATTCCCCCTCATTTATATTCATATCACTGATCCAAAGCTGGCCTCTGTCCTTTACTGCCGCAGGAACTCATGCAGATCAGTGGTCACAGGAAATAGTGATTGACTCGTCTTATTGTCATTCATCTGGTGTACATGCTTTCTGTGCAGAGAGAAGGGACACAGGACCGAGATACAAACACTGTTGTAAACTTTGCCATATACATCTGCACACATACAAAGTCCAGGGCTCTTGAACTTTGCGGACCTTTTATACGCACACGAAAAAACTTAAAAAACAGACTGAAAGCAAGGGAAACACAAAAGCATTGTATGGCCTCTGGGTATATCACAGAGGAATATCACAGAACACACAAACACAGTGACTTAGTAGTTCATGTTGAAGTTAAGTTTACTGTTTACAACCTGCCCTATGTTTATAAATCACTCAATCCCACTCAAGTAGATAAAGACAAAGACACCACTACACTGTATTTACCTGTTAATGAGGTTAAGTGTCATTTTATAAGTCATGTCACAGCTGAGCTGAATAAAAGGTTAATCATTTTTGTATTTCGTTAAAAATAAGTGTTCCCCAAATGGTTGCCAAGTGGTTGCAGGCTTGTCATCTTCTATGTAAACTACAGAGAACTCCGGCATCCCATATTTAATTTATAATTTCAGCATACTTTAAAACAGCATAATGTCTAACTATCAATATTAAGTCAGTAATGCTTTACAAAATTTACAATGTAGTAAAACTGATGCAGAAAGTGAAGCTGGTGCGTGCTTTACATACCTGGATGTTTTGCAAAATTTGTGAGAGCCTTGTTCCTCTTAAAATGAATTCTATAATCTCCTTACTTTAGCAGTTACTTCTAAAATTAGAGACGTTCCCATTGTCCTTAGGCTTCAGTCAACAGGCTAAGGCTCAGTCAGCAGGAACTAGTAAAAACCTCCTGGTTAGCAACTGTAGGGCAACCACTGGTTGCTAGAGAAAAATAAGTGTTCCCCAAATGGTTGCCAAGTGGTTGCAGGCTGTCATCTTCTATGCAGACTACAGAGAACTCTGGCACCCCGATAGTGAGCAAAGCAATCATAACGAGGTTTCTGGTGCTCCAGTCACTCTTGTGAGAGAGTTCAAAGAGTGACAGCCTGCAACCTCTTGCAACCACTTGCCAGTTGGTCAGCCAATGCACATGGAAGCTGTCAGGGGGTCGCCAACCAGTCCCTAAGCTTATGCGACTGAGGTCTTAGATGTTTAATGCCAATTATGACATGGTATCATGGAATCAGACCAAACTAGGATAACTATGGTTTATTATCAGGTTTAAGAAAGCTTATTGGGAATGTGATAGCACCGATGTTGTGAACATGCAGCTTAAACCACTGATGTGCTTACAAGGTTCACAGAGAATACATGCTTAGATCAATATCTAAAATTTGTATTAGAGTTCTTGAAAGTACAGAACTTATAGATTTAAACTACAGATACAAACCTATGAGTTCCTACTAACCCCATCATTCTGCTACTCTTACAGAACATCAAAGGACGATCGCAGAGATTCACTCATTCACAAACACATTCACTTTAACCATCATCTATCACGCACTGGGCTCAGTATCTCGCCCAAGCGCATTTTGACATTGATTGGTAGACGACCTGCTCCAACTCCCGAGCCACAGCTGCATGAAAACAAAGGCGCAGTGAAATGAATGTCAACGGCTGAGATATATTATGTTATTAATGAACAGTCAATTCTCCTAGCGAACACCTTGTATAGTGGAGAAACTGGCTGGTGTCAAGAGCTGAGCAGCTTTGATGAAACCTCGATGTGAATGATGAGTGTGGTGCTCCTGGTCAGCAATGGTGAACGCTTATCCTGCATTTTAGATACCTCAGAAGTTGGATGTCGGAACTGGGGAGTAATGTCACTCCCAAGTTTGATGTGTTGTAATAGTAAGTGAGAAAAGCTAGAAAAATCAGGATTTGTTTTGTTTCTTAGCAAAGATTAGCTTGCTGTATGACTAGCAATACAGCATAACTGGGGGGTGGGTTTGCTACAGCACATACAGCCTGGTCAGTCCTCTGCATTTGGCTTATTTAGTGAGTTACAAATACCCAAAAGTGGCAGTACAGACTAAAAGGTTTACAGTTTTACTACTGTTTACGTTCAGTGCCACCATCTTAGATTTTTAACTTGATAGAGCTGCTCCCACAAACCAAGGAAATCCGAGCTGAGGGAACATTCCACATTTAAATTCTGATTGAGAAATTCCAACTTCCGTCTTAATCTGGAAACTGCCAGTATTCCTTTTATGCCTAGTACAAAACTCCTCCTTTAACACCTCCTTGCTTCTCTGCTGTAGTAGTTGTAGTTGTCGACTTTAACACTGAAAATTTAACTTAATTTTTGTTTTTACAGAAAAGGAAACAAAGGAACTTTTAATCAATTGCTAAAAAGAGTTGGATGGGTTAAATGCAAGGAGTTGGCTAGTCATGTAAAGTCATTGTTTAGTTCCTCTGTTAGGGCACGATTCAGTGTGTGGCATGCAGGTTAAGCTGAAAACCATTGTCACGGATAGAGTCACTGCTGGTCTTTTGTTAATGCTGACAGAGAGAAAACGAGTCTGTGAAACTGCACTTCAAAGTGTGAATGACAAAGAGAGGAATGATTTGATGGGAGGGGGGAAAGTGATAGACGTAGTAGATAAAGATGAGGGGGGGGGGGGGGTGGACAAGAGAGCTGCAAAGAGCTCATTATGAGAGTAAATGATTTTAACTCTTTGAACACTGTTAGAGAAAGCTAATCCAACTCTGCTCTTTATTATGCACTGCTCTGTTGGAGAATGTAACCTCGTGGACCCTACAAAACCATAAAGCCCTCAACAACCATTTTTTAAGCTCTAAAAGTCCCCAGAATAAAGAAATGTTTTCACTGTGATGATTGGCATCTACGCACACTCCTCCAACCCCCATTCAGGGCCAGTCCAAGCAGTCCAAAGTGTGTGTGTGTGTGTGTGTGTGTGTGTGGGCTCAGAATATTCCAGCGCATGGTGAGGGAGGGGGAGGGGTCTGTGTGCACACTGTCCTGGCACGCTGCCAGTCTCTCGGTCTCTCATTACCACTGTGCGTATGTGTGTGTGTGTGTGTGTGTGTGTGTGCGCAAGTGTGTGTGTATAAGTGTGTATGTGTGTGTTTAAGTGTGCAACGGGAGCCTGTCAGCGTGACGGGCATTACCATGGCAACACCAGAGCAGGTTCCAGATGCAGTGCATCATATTTCTGCAGGACGGTGCACAAGCATACGCACACGCGCACTCCCATTAAATTGGCAGAAGACCTTTGGTTAGCCATGCAGATTAGTTTTATCGTGATGGACCAACTCATTTAAATATTCATTCCTCCTTTTATTCTCTTCGCTCTGAGACGGATGGTCGGCCGCCAGGATCCGGTGATCAGCACTGACCCACACAGACGCACAGTGCAGGTGATTTTTTACTTAGAAACCCTTGTCTTGGGGGAACGTCAGTTTTTATATCCTCTACGAACCAAATTCCACCCAAAAAGTTGGGATGCTGCTTAAAATGTAAATTGAGCTGAGATATTGTAACATTTTAAGAAAAAAAAAAAATTGTTTTCCACTGTGTAGCATCCTCTACTCTTAACAATAGCCTGTAAACATCTGGGAACTGAGGAGACCAGCTGCTGGACTTTTCAGAGGATTGTGGTCCCATCTTTGTCTGCTTGATGCTCCAAATGTTTTCTGTTGGTAAGGTCTGGAGTGCTGGCAGGCCAGTTCGGCACCTGGACTCTTCCACTGCAAAGCCATGCTGCTGTTATAGCTGCCGTCTACAGTTTAGCATCATCTTGCTGAAATATGCAAGATGCCATCTTGATGGAAGCATATGTTGCTCTAAAACCTGTATAAACCTTCCAGCGTCCATCTGCCGGTTGCCTGTTCCAAAGGCACTAATGTACCCCCAAACCATCAGAGATGAAGGCTTTTAGACTGAGTGACTCAGATTGATGTTTTTTTCTCCAAAAATAATTTCTAATTTCTATTCCTCTGACCACAGAACAGTTTTCCACTTTGGCTCAGTGCATTTTAAATGAGCTTTGGCTCAGAGATGATGGATCGTGTTCACATATGGCTTCTTCTTCTTTGCATGATAGAGCTGTAAACTGCATTTGTCTCTGGCACAGTGAACTGTGTTCACAGACAATGATTTCTGGAAGTGATTTCCATGTTTTTTTTAATGCAGTACTGTCTGTGGACTCAAAGACAGAGGTTTTTGGCTTTGTCCCTTGCACACAGAGATTTCTCCAGATTCTCTGAATCTTTTATCTTGTAATGTTGATAATGAGATATTCATAGTCTTCACTTTTTTTTTGTCTTGAGGAACATTATTCAGAAATTATTCCACAATTTGTATACACCTTTTTTCCAGATTGGTGAACCTCCGCCTCTCTAAGATAATAATAATAATAATAATAATAATAATAATACATTTTATTTGAGGGTGCCTTTCAGAAACCCAAGGTCACCTTACAAAAAACACAATTAATAAAAGGAACAGTAGTCATAAAATACATAAAATAAGTTAAAATTACAAAACAGAGCGTGACAACAGATAAAATCAGCATTGAAGCGATTAAGCCAGTTTAAACAGATGTGTTTTGAGCTGTGTCTTAAATACGGAGAGGGAGTCAATATTTCTTAGTGCAGGAGGAAGAGAGTTCCAGAGCCGAGGAGCAGAGCGACTGAAAGCTCTGTTCCCCATAGTGATAAGGTGTGAGGATGGAACAGTAAGATGAATAGCAGATGATGATCTGAGAGGGCGGGAAACAGTGGTGGTATGGAGCAGGTCACACAAAAATGATGGAGCAGATTTATGGATACACTTGTATGTAAGAAGTAAGATTTTAAAATTTATCCTGGCTTCTATGGGCAACCAGTGAAGCTGCTGAAGAACTGGGGTAATATGAGCACTTAACGGAGTACGGGTTATGATCCGAGCTGCAGAATTTTGAAGAAGTTGGAGTTTATGAAGGGACCTTTTAGGGAGACCAAATAGGAGGGAATTACAGTAATCAATACGGGATGTAATAAGACTATGGACAAGGATGGCAGCAGCATGGGGGGTAAAGAAGGGGCGGAGTCGGTTAATATTACGTAAATGGAAGTAAGCAGACCGGGTTATGTAATTAATGTGAGACTGGAATGAGAGAGTATTATCAAGTATGACACCCAAACTCTTAACCTGAGGGGAGGGAAGGGTGGGAGAATTTTCAATGTTAATGGAAAAAAAAGATGCTCTTTGGTACACCCAGTCACGTTACTGATCTGTTGCCAATTAACTCCTCCAGCTTTTCCTTTAAGTATCAGCCTTTTGTTACCCCCGATCCAACTTTTTTAGACCATTTAAAAAAGAGATCATACTTCTCATGAAATAGTAAAATATCTCAGTTCAAATATCTGATCTGTTCACTGTGTTCCATCACAACTGAGTTTGTATTTACATGTCAGCTTAGCAGTTTGGCAGCTGTTTATTATTTGCTTCCTGGCAAAGCGTTAGAGGAGAGGAAAGACAAAGCTCATAGCTGCTTGTTAAACATGAAGTTGCCAGCAGTCTAAGCAAAAAGAACTAAACTGGACTAAAGATTAAAGAAAGTATTAGCAGCTGAACTTCAGAGCTTCTGTTAGATATACTTTTTACTCCAGAGAGAGCAGGCCAGTTATTTCCCCTTACCAACTCCTGGCTACAGCTTCTTATTTATTGCACCGACACGGTATTGACCTTTTTCCTCAAACTCTCAGAAAAAATAATGTCCTTCATGAATCACTCTATGGGGGATTGTTATTTTAAACTTAACCGAGAAGAGGCTTGTGGGTTTACTGGTTTGAAAGTGAAATGAGTCATCCATGAGAAACTGCTTTGATTAAGTAAAAAAAATAAATAAAATACAGTGTGGTTGTAATGAACAATATCTCCCATTTCATTCCAGCCTTTTCTTTTCATTCTTCGTCAGTTCACCTCGTCCTATTTTACCCCCTTTCCTCCATCTTGAGTAGCCTTACAACAAAACCTCATTATTCACATTATTAATCCTCCACACTGTGAAGGCCCCTGTGTGTGTGTGTGTGTGTGAGACAATAAAAGTTTGTGTGTAGAAGAGGAGGGAGGATATGTAGAAGTTTGAATCATTGAGTGTGTGTGTGTGTGTGTGTGTGTGTGACCTGACAGTAATTCTATGCCACTATGAATAAGTCATGCAGACAGAAACTCTACACACACACACAGACACACACACACTCAAAGTGAGAAAGATCTCTGATGAAGATTTACAGGTATTTTTTCTGGGTGTTGTTTATCTTCTCAAAATGACTAATTAAAAGACTTATTAGTATCTATATTTAGATCATTGTTGGTCTGACAGTTGAAATGATTAGCCCTGTGAGTGTACAGGTAAAACATGATTCTAACCAATTAGAAAAAGACAGACTAACGCAGACACAGCAAATATACTTTGTGCATAAGGCTTGTGGATATACAGGGTTTTCTATAATCTAATGTCAGATCTAACATAATTGTTACAAATCATTTTGAAATAATTTGGCTTAAAAAAGAAAAAAGACAAAAAAGGTTACATTGTAATAATGTAACCATGATTAACGTTCTCAGGTTTTGAAAAGAAGAATGGATTAATTCTTAGCACAAATGTGTATCCACCTTCTGAAACAACGCTCCAGAAGCACAACACTGAACTAGTGCAGTACCTTCTAAACATGTAAGATCACCTAAACAAGCAAACAGTTCACTGAAATAGTTTCATCCTCCATAAATTTACTCTTTAGTCTTGCTGTAAGAAGGAAACATCGCAGCACATGGTGAGCAGTATCTAAAATGCACCCACTTTATTAGGTACAGATTGTTAGTACTGAACCCATTTTTTCCTTCAGAACTGCATTAATTCTTTGTCTCATAGCGTTCCTCTGAGATTTTGATGATCGCATCGCACAACTGCTAGATTTGTTGGCTGCACATCCATGATTTAAATCTCCTGCTCCTCCACATCCCAAAGGTGCTCTATTGGATTGAGTTTTGGTGACTGTCGAGGCCACTTGAGTACAGATCACTTACCGTCACTCTGTATGTTTAACGTGTTTGAGTGTTGTGACGTGCTGTGCTATCCTGTTAGAAGCAGCTATTAGAAGATAGGTACACTGTAGTCATAAAGTCATAATCATACATTTGAACTACGCTCACTTGCTACTAAGGGACCCAAAGTGTGCCAAGAAAATATTCCCCACACCACTACACCGACATCAGACCAGGTGAAATTTTTCTAACCTTCTATTGTCCAATTTTGGTGACCCCATGCAAACAGTTTTCGGTTTCTGTGTGGTCTTCTGCTGCTGTAGCCGGTCGGTTGTGTTCAGAGATGCTCTTCTGCATACCTTGATTGTAATAAGTGATTATTTGAGTTGCTTTTGTTTTCCTCTGACCTCTACAAATACTACAAACACTAATTTTAACATCATGTCGTCTGTTAGCAGGGTCACGCACAGGCTTCTAGCTTGGGCTCAGTTTGAGCACAAAGAATCTACAGGCACGACCCCCCAATTTATGATTAACTGTAATGCTGATGAAGAACAGAAGCGAGCGTGCTTTAATGACTTCCATGAATTGGAGTGGTCTGACACATTTGTGTGCTTGTTATTATTATTTTTAAATATAAAAAGCACATGAAGATGAGAACTTCCACAGTAAGCTAAAATTAGTCACCAGGTTGACGACAGAGAGGTTTCTGTCAGTCAGGCTCAAGATGGAGCGTTCCCGAGGAGCTGACTGAGGCCTCCACCTGACTGGTTGGTAAAGAAATTGTGTAGGAGGTGTTGTGACACTGAACCTGAGACCTGTCAGAGATTTCTGTTTATTTATGATTCAGTAAACATTTCTGTGAATATGAACCCTGAGCTGTGAGAATTTATAATAGGACGTTATATTAAAGGTATTCATGCTTTACACGAATAATGTTGATATAAACCGAGACCTGACTGGCAGATATGTACATAGAGTAGAAAGCTTTCTGATGTGTGTGCATCTGTGTGTGTTTCTTTTTCCATCTTGGCAGCTTTCCGGCTTGATGCCAAACGGCAGTTGGTAATTTCACCAGAAACAAAAGACCAGAAATGACAGTCGAGAGTGAGACAGAGGCAAAAAAGACAGAAAAAAAAAAAAGAAAAACAGTGCATGAGGAAGGGAGAATAACAGGGGGAAGGGACTGTGCGGGTTTCACATCTCAGTGAGCACAGAGGACAAAATGAGTGCAGATTAGAAATGGAGACTGAAAGCGACAGAAAATAAGACACGGAGGAGAGAGGGTGAGATGAAGGTGAGGGTTTGTTAAGTTTACAATTTAAGCTGCTGAACTGAAAGAGGAGGAGAAGAGGGAGTTATTCATTTTCACTTGCGTTTGGAAATGCTACAAAAAGCACACTGATTCATGTAAGATTAATGAGCTGTTAAATTTCAGCATCGCTTTGAGGATAGCTGTGTTTGCTATCAAGAAAAAAAGAAATGGCCCTGACCATGGTACCCACTCAAGTGCTACATGATTCTGAGCAAAATATCCTGAACTGGCATAAAAGAGGTGTGGGTGTGACCGTTGTAGTCGTCTGTCTCTTTGTGAAGGAGTGTCGACCTGTTCAGGGTGCCTCTCGCTCATCATCTGCGAGGAAAGGCAGGAACGGTAAACAACATAAAGGCCTCAAATACAGTGACAGCCCAGAGCGGCCCATCATCTGTATATACTAAAACATCAGACACAGATCAATGCACTAATCGACTAATCACGGCATGTGGCCTGAACACTGGATCCTTGTGAAAACCTCATTCGCAAAGTGGACACGTTCCTTTGGATGTGTCACTTCTCATGTCTGTATATTTTTCTTCCAAGGATCCAGACATTCTTGTGATTGTTTTTAAGGCTTTCTGAAGGTCTTTTAAAGGTTTTCGTTGGACATTGACTGCTTTTCACTCACTTACAGTCTTGTCCTTGTACTTGACCATTTTCAGAGGCTTTTGTTTCTTAGGTTGCTCAACACGGACCTATGACTCAGTTGGGCGTGAAAAAGGCACCTACCTCAGAGGCTGCACCAGTGCTGTGTTTACACATAACTTAGCAAAGAAACAATTCTGAATTGTATTGTAAATTGTAAAATTGTAATTTATGCACTTTGTTACTGGCAGACTGTTGTGAAATCATATAATTGGTTCCCATATTTGTAGTTGAATTATTTTTAAAAACCCAAAGACGACAGTTTGACAGGCATAAAAATTGCATTTTTGCACCAACAAAGTGAATCCCATACAGCTGTTAGCCGAAAATTTGGTCACTCCGGAGGTCAACATCCAGAAAGCAGAAGATCTATGGAGGAGAGGCACACTTGCGCTTTTAGTCCACTATTACCTACTCAGCTCAACTTGACTTGGTTTCAGTCATTTTCTGTTACAATTAAGTATAACTTACTGTGCAAGGGATCATTATAGACCTCATGGCTGAAAGTGTGGCCACATGTTTGTGACACAAACACAAGACTACAATGGAGGACGTTGGGGGGGATGGCATACCTGCTGCTCACTCTATGGCTTTTTGTCAGTCTCGGGAGGACTGTTGGGTTTTGTGTAGGTTTCAAAAAAAGGGGGGAAAAGGGGGGTTGATTTTTCATGAAGGAGATGCTCTCATGACTCATCGAGTGACGCCAATGATTGGCCAATCAGTGGCATGCAGTCTGTTGATGTCACATTTGCGCAACAAATTTTCAGATTGCTTGGAATCCCGGCTGAGGAGTTACTTAAAAAAAATACCTGGTACCAGGTATATTACCTAATGGAAAACCCCTAAAAACTGAGTTGAATTGAGCCGACCCGAGTAGCTACTAGTGAAAAAAGGCCAATAGTGTCAGCAAAGACTAACCTCAACCATGAACTGCTCCTTCCATGGTATGATCTTTGCTTCAAGGTCATACAAGGTCAGCAGTGGCATGGTGCTGGGCTTATGGTCTGCGCATTGGTTATGCTGTACACCAACTCTGACCGAGTTGCCCTGACAGCTTAGTTTAAGGTAGATTAATGCACATTAGATATGCGCTGCCTCCCAGTGTTATTCCAGCCAAGGACAAAAAAGGTCAGGAAAATAGTATAAACTGCTATATTATATTATAAAAGAAAATATTCCTGTTGAATACAAACACACCAAAAATGTTTAATAAAAAACAATGTCCTCTGTGCATGTGTGCGTGAGAGAGAAAGCACATGATTGTGTGTGTGTGTGTGTGTGTGTGTGTGTGTGTGTGTGTGTGTGTGTGTGTGTGTGTGTGTGAGTGAGAGAGAGAGAAAGAAAGCACATGATTGTGTGTGTGTCATAATGTTTTTGGACCATCTTTATTCTGATGACAAGACGGCACGCCAATTTACATAATTCCCACAACCTCCCTACTTCATCCCCTCTGCAAGATAATGAGGTGTTGCCATGGACATACAAATTAAACAGAGTGCTGCACACTCACCCAATCAGGAGTACAGAGGAATGTACACATCAAACATACACACACACGCATTACACTCAGGGGAAGAGCCTTTCATACTGGGTGATTTCTTTCAAGTGCACACACACACACACACACACACACACACACACACACACACACACACACACACACACACACACACACACACACTAGCATCTAAAAATGGATGACAAGGGAGAACTCACAACACAAACTTCGGAGACTAGCCTGAACCTCTTCTATCTCTCTACAATCAGGAAGGAGAACACGTTGTACCTCAAAACTTGTGTATGTGGGAAAGAGCAGCCTGAGCAAAGAGTTGTGGTCTGTAAGAGCGCACACTGCCCCTCTCTCACTCTCTCACACTCACACAAACACACACAACCATAAATAAGGTGTCTAGACAGCACAGTTGTCAGTCTGCCCTCTGGTGTGTTAAACATACAAATCAACAACGTGACAAAAGGGGGGTTAATACATATGCATGATGTGTGCACTCCTTCAGGAAAGACTGATTCATCCGATTACCTCGCCTTACACACACACACACACACACACACACACACACACCTAAAGGTATTTAAACAGTCACCTACTATTTTCAACTCTCTTCCTCTTCCTTTCACGTGCACTTTTCAAAAAATATTCTGCCTTTAAAAGAGTGCAAGCAGCGATCAGCATCGGTGGCTATTCTAAACTTTTAGGTCAATATGCTCAAGAAGTTGTTCTTGTGTGCTCGGAAAAAGAAATGTACATTTAAGCATTCAATAAAAGCTCCAAAGCAACTGATATCTTAGCCATGAGGAGATATCATTTTGAATTAACTTTTTGATTCATCCACTGAGCATCTACTGGTTCTAGTTTGTTATAATAAAACAAATTCAGCAATTCCACTCCTCATCACTGAGCTGTGAATATTCGAAGGCATCCTGAGAGCAAAACAGAAGCATTTTCATTAATTAAACCACGATATTCAATCATTTTTAAAGCAGCTTCAGTAACTCTGCATATCTGGGCTCAGTTTTCTGCATTTCAGTTTATATCAAAGCCCATGAACACATGACGTTAAGTAGCATTAACACAACAGGGGTGGGAAAATAGCTCCAGTTTGCAAGTGTGCCATGAATAAAAAAGCTCTTTCACAAAGCAAACTTGTGCAACTTTGAAAAACTTCAGCAGGTATTTATTACTGATGGGATGAAGCATGCAAAACAACATGTATTCTACATGCAACTGCTCACATAGTCACACACTCTTGAATCAAAAAGTGAGACCTTTGCACTGAAGGTCTCTGTGCATGCGTGTGAGGAGAAGAAAGGAGAGGTGGGATTTAAATCTCTTATTTAACTCAACAGGGCAACACCAGCTCTCGGCCAAGGGACCCACACACACACAAACACCCCCCCCCCACACACACACAGAGTCTGGGTAGCCTGAGACTCTCATTGTTATTCTGCACACAGCTCTGGTCACAGATGGGGCCAGGCAGGAACGCAGACACACAAACACACACAAACACTTGCGCAAGCACAGCGAGGCACAGGACACATTATAAATGACAAATAGCATACAGGCTTTACTCACAGAAATGTGCATGTACGCATAATTGCACACAGTGTTACGCACAAATGCATTCCCCTACTGACGGCAAAATATCTGCCTTCATTAAACAGACAGAGGAAGGCACGACTAACCGATAAAAATAGAAAGTACAGACACATCAATTGAGAACTTTTAATGAACCGCCCTGACAGCCACATGTGTATTTTTGATTTATGCTTAACCTTTCACCACCATAAATCCACGTGAAGGACAAGAGGGTCATCTGAGTGATAGTTTGTTTTGGGGGGTTTTAAGCTGCAACTCTCCACTAGAGGCTATCAAACATGATGCCAGCGACTGGAAAAACCACAACTTCACCGACAGGAAAGTCCTGTAATAGCTGAAAGAAACCCTCTGTGCTCCTATCTTCTGGAGGCCAGTTGATCAGCGGCAAACTGTGAGGAGTCAAAGGGCCCACTCACTGTCTGTGTGTGTGTTTGTGTGATAATGAGCCTGAGTCCTTGTGCAAAGGCACAGAATTGCTGACAGTTTTTTGGAGCAGCTGACCAACCTCTCACCCCCCAGATATCATCGGTGTTTCCTCCACAATGCTCCACTTATTCCTTTCTTTCTCGTACAAAGTTCACTTAACAGCAAACCGCTTATGAATGATGTGCTTTCTTCTTGATTACGTGATCACGCACAGTAGATTAGAGCAGCTTGAGAGTTTCTGCTACTTTAAACACAGTACCATAATGCTTTGGTTTTGTTGTTTTCCTTTACTCTGGAAGGGACTAACAGACTGTGTGATTGATATAAACAACATACATATTTATCTCTGCCAGACTTTTCAGATTAGATCCTGCACTATATTGTCAAAAATATCAGCCTTTACAAACATATGACCTTGAGTGAGATCACATTCTTAATCTATAGAGTTTATTATGATGTCGCCCCAGCGGATGCAGATATAAGTTCCACAAGGTTTAACAGTGTTTATGGGCATTTTTGACCTTTCTTCCAGAAGCACATTTGTGAGGTCAGACACTGATGTTGGATGAGAAACCCCGGGTCTCCAGTCTAATTCATCCCAAAGATGTTCTGTTGGGTTGAGGTCAGGAGTCTGTGCAGGCCAGTCAAGTTCTTCCACACCAAACTTGCTCATTAATGTCTTTATGGACTGTGCAGAAAGGGACCATCCCCAAAATGTTTACACAAAGTTGGGACCATGAAATTGTCTAAAGCGTCTTGGTATGCTGAAGCATCGGGAGTTCATTTCACTGAAACTAAGCGTCAAAACCCAACTCCTGAATAATAACCCCACACCGTTTAGAGTTGCAGTCAAGACCGCCTAAACCGAGACCAAGACAAGACCAAGACCGAGACTGAGACCAAGTCGAGACGAGACCAAGACCGAGACCAAGACCAAGACCAAAGTCCGTCGAGACCAAGACAAGACCACGTAAAAGTGGTCTCGAGACTGAGACCAAGACCGGTCTCGAGACATCCAACTCTAACACCGTAATCGTCCCTCCACCAAACCTTACACTTGGTGGAGTACCGTTCTCCTGGCAAACCCTGACTCGTCCATCAGATTGCCAGATGGAGAAGTGTGATTCTTCAATTCAGAGAACACGTCTCCACTGCTCTACAGTCCAGTGGCAGCATGCTTTACATCACTGCATCCAATGCAAAGTATCCGATGCTTTGCATTGCCCTTGATGATGTAAGGCTTGGATGCAGCTGCTCAACCATGGAAACCCATTCCATGAAGCTCTCTACATACTTTTCTTGAGCTAATTTGAAGGTCACATGAAGTGTGAGGGCACTATGCCTCAGGCGAGGCACATAGTGCTAAGCATCCGATGACCTCGCTACATGGCCTACCTGTCACAGTCTGCGCTGGCAGACCGTGTGGAAAGAGGAGGAAAAATATAATTTAACAAAAGGCGAACCGTTTATTTTTGGCTGGGAAACATGCACAAAACAAAAGGCAGATGCACACTAAGGCAAAGCTAACTAGAACTAAACTGGGAGAAACTAAATCCTAAACACATGAGACAAAGAACATAAAACCTTGAACATGAAAAACCTTGAAACATGGAGGCATGGAAACATAACATGAACTCAAAAGAATAAATGAAAACTCACAGACTATACACAGACAGGAGGTGATCAGGGGAAGTGTAAACACACAGGGAAATAGCTGATACAAATGAAGATGACGCCACAGGGAAGCAAAATTAAACACAATGAACATGGAACATGAGACTGTCAAAATAAAACAGAAAGGTCGAGGACTAAGACACACAGACTTGACATGGTGATAGTTAAGGAGAGGATGAGACGGGAACACGGAAGAGAGGGAGCGAGAACAAGAGGGACACGATGGGAGAGAAAGGGAGACAAAGAAATCAGTGAGACACACAAAGGGCGAGAGAGACTTAAACACAGGGGACTTGACAGACTCGCACACTGAAGACACGACACCCTAACCCACGTAATGGGGAAGACACAGACGTGGGAGGAACCTAGACAGACAAGAACTAAATAAGGAAACAGAACTCAATATCAACAGAACTCACTGAAGCCTAAACTATACAAACAACACAAAGAACATCATAATACAAAAAGGCATGAAACTCAAAATGCTGGGTCAAAAGACTCCATGACACTACCACTTAAAAGCCCATCCACTTTGTTATAGAGCTCATGAGAGCGACCCATTCATTCACTGATGTTTGCAGAAGCAGTCTGCATGTGTTAGGTACATGTGTTTATACACCTGTAGCCATGGAAGTGATTTGAACACCTGAATTCAATGATTTGAATAGATGAACAAATACTTTCGGCATTATAGTTTATAAAACCTATACGTTTATGCATTGTCCTACAGGGTGACAACAATAGCCCATCACCCATTTACAGCTGAGAGGTAAAAAAACCCCCCACTTATTTGTATGAGCCGCTTGCCTGTATCAGGAATATCCCACACTCTTACTCCGTGTTTGCCCCATCCAACCTTGAAAGATAGGAAACTTGCTTCCTCACGCCTTAAAAAAAAACATCTGTAGGTCAACATGATGTCCTTGTTGTCTTACCAATGTGCACAAAATCTTTATAATCTGTGTACCACTTCTGTATAAGATACATGCCATATATTTATTAAATGAAAGTCACTTTTTTTTTAAGTTAAAACTGACCTTTTTCCTCATTTTTAGTCACATATAGACGAGTTCAGTGACAATGTTCAAATTAAACATGGCAAGTGTTTCAAATAATGAGGAATCCCACAGGTCTTTTCTACTTGGAGGTATCCTTGAAGTTAATGACTTATATTTCTAATATGACCCACAAAGACACACAGCATGAAGCAAAGGAGTCAGTTTTGTCTGTAGGTTTGATTAACTGTCTGTGTGCTGCAGTAATGATGTTTAATTCAAATATTATGTTAAATAAATGTTGTGTTATCGGGCCACAAGTTGTACTGAAAGGAGGCGTTTTGTTGTTTAGGAGTGTGGTTTGTTTTATGTTTCTTATGATGTTGTAAGCTACTTTTGCTCGTGTTTGGTCTGTTGTTGACCCCTTGGTTCAGCCTCTGCTGTAGAGAACAAAGAAGTTATGCATTCAAAGTTGCAGTGATGCGTAAAAAACAAATTTTTTTACATCTTTGATTATTTTTATGTGCGTCTTCCTCTTTGCGCTGAACTCCACTGAAGTTCCCTTTCTTGCTTAAGCTGACATTTCAACCAATAAGCATTCTTCCTGCACAGTGTCATCGCTGTGGGTCTACACACTGTTAGTTTTTTGGATTCTTCGAAATCTCTCTGCAAAGATGAAGACTTATCCAAAGTCTGTTTTAAAGGTAGGGTGGCTATAAAAGCTTGGTTTCCCACACGTAAAGGACCTATGATGGAAGTTATGGAGTTGCAAATGAGCACAACTTAGCAGGGATACATTCAGAGATGTTTCCTTTCTAGTTGGCACAGTGGCTGCAATTTTGTGTTACTGCCTTCCATAAATATAGAGATTATTTATGAGACTTAAAACGATATTAAAACTAAAATAAAACTCGACAAAGACACTGAACATTTTGATTGGCAGTTCATTTAAAACAGCAAATTCCAGGAAAATCCTCACACTGCAGAGGCAATGAAGTATTACGAGAATTATAACATCACGCTGACGGCAAAGAGTGAATGTTTCACTTTTTTGCCTCATCTTCGCTTTGCTTTGTTTCTAAAAACTATTTATTTGCATTTCTCTGCTTAGTAAAGACTCGGTCTTAATTACATGAAAGTGTAGGCTGGCAGTGGGTCCTCTGCTCAATAGGCACATCCGTGTAACGCCACAAACAAGTGTTTACAGCTGCCGATGAACCAAAACAAGCCAATCTGTATACACCAACACACATACACACACACACGGGTACGCACAGCCTGGTCTTCATCCGGCAGTGCTGGCACAGCGCCCTGAGACGTCGGCACTCATCGCGGGCACAAAGGAGGGCAGGAAGCGCAGACGAAAGACAGAAAGAAACAAAGAAAAACAGCCAAAACAAAAAGAAAAGAAGCGCAGCAGACGGCGGGACAACGGAGAACTCAAGACTGCTGAGAAATAAATGTGAAAAAAAAAAGCGTACCTCGGCTCTGATCCACGCCACGCTGGGAGAGGAGGAGCAGGATGTTGCTCTTGATTGCTACAGGGTCCACCTGTCTGTCTGTCTGTCCGTCCTTCTGCCTGCCTGGAGCGTTGTGTGTGTGTCTGTCTGGCATCAGCACCTCTCTGTCTGTCTCATGTCTCATTTTTTATGAGCCTTTATGCGCCGGTCACTTTCCTTTTTTCCTTACATCTTAGTCTGCCACCCACTTTTTTGCTGCGTCTGTGTGAATCCTTGTGCGTCTGTCTTTTTGCCTCTCTCACCGTGCTGCTCTGTTTTTGTCTTTCTCACTGTCTGATGTGTCTCTCTGTGCATATGTCAGTGCGTCTGCTTTCCTCATGCACAGATGCAGTCTCACACCCCCCATTTTTGCAGACAAACGTGCACATTTTATATTTGGCGGTTAAAAAAAAAGATGCAGTGAAGTTTGAGGGTTAATAAATGCAAACGCAGATGTTGCACACGTGACAGCAGCCACCTTGGAGGTCATGCAGCAGCACACAACAAGCCAACAGAAGAGGACGTCTTCTCTTATGAAAGTATTTCAGATTATCGACCGTCCTCGGGTGTCCTTGCATCCCTCCATCAGAAGCTTGGACTCAAGCCAAGTCGGGCACCCCCCACCCACACCCACACGATCTCCACTGTTCAATCCCAGCATGCCTTGGCACAACACTGGGTGATTACTCTCACAGCGGTAAAACAGAAGAGATGGAAAGAAAGACAGAGAGCCTGGATCTCTGCCATGTCTTTCCTTGTAGTGAGCTAATGAAGCAAGAAATGCTTGGATACACTTCAACCATCAACACACACACACACACACACACACACACACACACACACACACACACACGGTGAGCACAACAGCCCTCGCCAGCATAGACATCATGCATATTGAGCATGTCTTTCATATTTGTTCTAACAAGAAAACCCAACATGGCGGACAACCACCAACCTGTCCAAACAGCGACTTCGTTAGCATGCCTTTGTTCTCCATAAAACTGTGTTTGGCTCCTGCTTTGATTCAAGTGCTTTTTAAAGGGAGGGTTGTTGTGCAACTAGGAAGTAAAGTTGGGGGAAAAAATAGTATTTGTTGTGTTCAGTGTGAGCATCTTTACCTGGTAATGTAGGCAAAGTAGACAGATGAGTGGAGGGGAAGCGAGTCTCTGGTCAGCTGGGTGAGAGGTTGGCTACTTGGAACTGGAGCGGGGAGAAGACAACATGCAACGGTGCAAAGACAAAGAGAGTGTCCTGTTCCAGGGATAATTCAATCCACATTTCAGATTTAATAGCAAATGATCATTCATCGTGACAGCCTTGATAAATGTTTTCAGAACTCTGCTGAAGTCCTGAGTCACCCTTCAAATGAACAGTAGGTTTAGTGATTTATTAAAACGTGCAAAAATCACATTTAAATATAGTATATAAGAAAAAAACTGAGTTTGGTACGACCATCTTTATTCTTCAACACAACCTGAGCTCTCTTAGTCAACCTTCTCCTAATTTTTTTAAGTAGTCTTCAGGAATTTATGTTAAATAAATGAGTGAACAATGAGCCATTGTCCAAAGAAAAACTTTCAGAAAGCTGGAGAACTATTGCTCAAGACTGCACTTAAAAAATAAGAAAGTCTGGCTCCTTAGAAACTAAATATAAGGAAATAAGAGGTGGCTCAAGAGTTCTGCACAGGACTGCACAAGTGCAGAGCAACTATTTGATTTTCAGATAACGTTACAAGCACTAGAACATTCGGACAGAGGTGCCAGGTTGCACACCAAAGAGAAAGACATCTGGAAAACATGTTACACTCACATTTAAAGAACTGTTTGAAGGACATACTCAAATGCTTTACTTAACCAGGAGGAGTCGCTCTTGAGAAGACTGTCCTGGACAGAGACCAGCAGGGCTCGTAACTTTTCATTTTCTGCATAAGTATTGCAGATAATGCTCCACACAACCGTCAGCAATTAGCACAAATCTTTCTGACCTAAATGCACATTGGCCAACCTTTCTTAGACTGTAGCTCAGGGGTGTCAAATATACAGCCTGGGAGCCAGAACATGCCCAACAATTTGTCTAACCCGACCCATGTGACCCATTGTAATGTGTGAAACATTTCTACAGGAGGGGAAATGTCCGAGTATTTCTAACTGAGACTAGTTGTTTGAATCATTAAGACATGAAATACCAGATGTTTAGTTACAAAAGATCTACATGTGAAATGTTTGTACCTTTCAAATGTGGTTTGATGGTCAATTAATTCAATTCATTTAGATTTTTAAAAAAGTTGATTCAAAATTTACTTGAAATATATCCACCACCTGTTTTCTTACTCGATCACTGAATAAGAAATAATGCTTTTATTTGTCTGGCAAATTTTTAAGGTAATAAGAGACGGGATTGGGTTTTTTTTTATTTTGCATTAGTTGATACAACCCCCTTTAAACATTATTACTTGTACAAAACAGGTTGTATGTGGCCCAAGAACTAAAACAATGTTTTCCACCCCTGAGCTAGAGAAAACAAACAAGTCACCTTAATACCTCTACAACTTAATGAGTTGCATAAATATGAGCCTTTAAATTTCATTTGTGTTGAAAAGAGCCACCATGCTCCACTAGTTTCTAGTTTTGCAACAGTCTAAGCCCTGGATCTGACAGTGGTAGTGCTACACTGACTGATATGACAAAATAAGGACAGACCAACTTCCCTCAAACTCTTAACTAAAAAAGGAAGAAAACAGAGTCTCCTGTACTGGTAGATAATTAAAGAGAAATATGGCTGTCTACATACAGCTGTTCTTAAGGCTCCAATGTGACCGACTCACTTTTAAACAGCTAAACAAACTCCAAGCAAAAATAACAGACCACCAAAGCTCTGTACAGATTCTTTACTTTGACAGATTCACTAAGTTAATTCACAGGGACTGTTTAAGCGGAGAATTTAAACCATAAATCAACCTACCTGCCCTGTGCTCCAGCCTTAAGTCACCTGACCGCCTTTAGCGGCTGAAATAATGGATGCTCAACATACACAGCTCGCCAGAGGTAATAAAAGGAATAATAATAATATATTAAATAGACACGTTTGACTGTGATGGAAGAGAAAACTTTATTTAGAATATTTTAAAGTAAGGACGAGTAATATCAGTTTGGCTATTTTAGCATGCTAGCGTGCTCACAGTGATAGGAACAGCCTAGCCTCTTGTGTTAGCAGCCAAGGCCGCAGGGTGGAAACGTTAACTAGGACTGAGTATATTAGAGACCTGGGGATACAATACAGATAGTTAAACAAATACAATATACTTTTCATGTTTTCATTGTACTAACATGATAGTATATTGTACAAAGTTTGTACAATATACTAGAAGGCAAATACTAACTTTCATATACTTTATATGTTTGTAGTACAAACATATAAAGTATATGAAAGTTAGTATGAAAGTATGAAAGTTAGAACAATAAACTTTTCACGTTATAACGTGATATACTTCTATTTTTCTTTTGATTGGGTGGCAGCTCTGCGCTTGCGTAAAATATTGACATAGAAGCGCAGTATGTACTGAATTGTGTTGATTAGCATGTTTGTTTGTTTTTAATAACATATGCACATTTAAACGACAGAAGTTGACCCAAAGTGCACAATAACACTCCAGGTCTCCGACAAATCTATTTTCAAAATACACGAAAAGCTGAAAAGTGTGTTTTGTTGTATTATTAATTTATTGTTGTGGAAAGTATAAATCACAATCATTTCATGGTCATTAAAACGTGTTCAGAAGTGATGACTATTCATCATCTCATAAATCATGACACACTGCTCTTCCCTTCATAAGCTGCCTTCATGGGTTAAAAGAAACAATAACAATATTGGCCTTATATTTAATTGGTATGCGATCAATGCCAAAACTTAAAGTATTGCCCAGCACCATCAGCGTATAGGTCTATAAAAACATTAAGCATTATTTTTCAGGATCATGGTCTTCTTTCTGTCCTTCTGCTCCACTAGGTTTTAGACGCTAATATTGTACTCTGTATTTATTTCATAGCTTCATTTATTTATTTTGCACTGGCTTGATAGTGTAGTGTTTTACACCAAGACTATTGTAGTTTAGTGAATATAAACTAAAGCCTGAAGCGAAAAAAACCCCCAAAACTTTTGAACTAAAATAAAAATAGAAACTAGACTTTTCAAAAATATTAAAACTAACTGAAATTGTTTTATTAACTTGGAAAACAATCTGAAATAAAAAAAAATACAGAGGAAATGTTAGTTTTAGTATTTGTTTGGTAAACGTTATTACAACCTGCATGATGAGGCTTTGATGGATTTGATGACTTTAAATAAACTATTAAAACTAAGTTTTTATTCTAACGATTGTGCTTATTTTCCTAAATCTTGTCTCTCACATATGCTCTTCATGTAATATTATTCTGAGAAAAGAAAAAAAACTAAAGCAAACACCGAAACTAATAAAACTAAAAAAAAATTCAAATAATCAATAGTAAACTGAATTATGAAAATTCATTCTGAATAAAATTAGACTGAATAAAACACAGAAACTCAAATTGAAATTGAAATCTCAATCCCTGAAAGAGACGTAAAATTCCTTTGGGTTGTTTCAGGAAGTGCATTCATGGTTCAGCCAAATCAGGATGTCAACGCAAAACTCTGAAAAGTGGCATTCCACATAATGTTTACTGTATCTACTTTAAATATATTTAAAGTATACAACCTGCTATTCAGCTATTTAAGCAGGATTATAAAATTGAGGGACATTGGCCTGCAGGATTTTCAGAATCGTACATAAATAGCTGCTGTTTATTATATGTTGCTTGGTAGCTTGATCTATTATAATAGAATTTATCTGCAAAAATAATAATGCTTTAAGGTAAAGATGCAATAGAAAGTCAAATCCAAAGTGCAGTGAAGTAGATGTACTGTATGTTAAGCCTGGAGTTACCACTTGTGCTCACTACTAGTACCAGCAGACACCCAGACAGAAACACAAGATTTTAGATTTTTTTTAATTATTATTTATTTCCCTCAAAATAGGAAAAACTAAACTTGCCTCTACTAAATCATTCATCTATCCAGCAGTTTTTAGATTAAACATAAAAGAAATAATAAATAAACAAAATACAACACAGAGGTTAAATGCTAAATATTCACAGTAGGCTGTGCATTTTAAATGATCACAATCTTTTTCTCAGTAATCCAAACGCACCCCTGTGCGAGGCAAGGCAAATTACTGACTGACTATTCAAAATGTAAGATTTCCATCCATAGCAGATTCATGTGAATC
This sequence comes from Perissodus microlepis, assembly GCF_051167445.1. Lineage (NCBI taxonomy): Eukaryota > Metazoa > Chordata > Actinopteri > Cichliformes > Cichlidae > Perissodus > Perissodus microlepis. Next base: position 21,474,790 of record NC_140464.1, on the reverse strand, counting down.
GTAACTGCTGGCAGTCCTGAGCAAGTTGTAAACAAGTGCAAAAATCCTTCAAGTCAAAACAATTCAAGAGCGTTAAGGTTCGCCGTGTGATTTCAGTCACATTCATTTTTTTTTTTGATTTTGTATAAAGTGCCATTTCTTCACAATTTTATACGAGGATTGCGAATGCCATAAATGAATTATGAAGATCTTAACGTGATACAAAATGTATCCTGGAGCAAAAATTAAACAAAAGTAACAACAACAACAACAAAAAAACAAAATCCAGGCACCTGTTGGTCAGAGAAAATAAAACATCATTCAAGTAAATTTAACTTCATTTTTAGAGTCGAGGTGACACATCCGAGTGGAGATCAGTGGTTTTCCTTTCGTTTCCACCTGTCGGCCCCCTCTCCTCCACTCTCTTCTGCGCCATCTCTTCTTTTCTTGGACTTCTTGTGTTTGTGTTTCTTCAGCTCTCCGTCCTGCGGCTGCTCCGGGGTCGCCTGCCTTTTCTCTTTTTTCTGCCTTTTTTGTTTCCTCTCCTTCTCTGTCCTCTTGTCGTCTTTGCTGTTCCCCTGGCTCGCTGACGAGCCGACGCTGCTGCTTCGGCTGCTGAGCATCTCCCCTTCCTCCAGAGCCCTCCCTCCACCAAACCAGTTTTCTACTCCATCCACTTTATAATCAGCCTCATGCTCCCACCAGGCACTTCCTCCCTGCACAGCCATCATCCCTCGATTTTCTCTCCCCTCTTTGCCTTCTTTGACGAATTTCTCAGCCTTGATTGGTTTCCACCCTTCTTTTCCAGCTTTGCTCTGCATTAACCCCAAATGAGGGGAATCTCTTTGAGAGTATCCAGGAGATTCAAAGGGGAGCGGGTCTCTGCCTTTACCCCGGCTGTGGGAGTGGTGTGTCCCTGGAGCTCTGTCTTTATTTCGATCACTCCCTGATGAATCTTGGTGGTTACTGTGGTAGTGGCTGTAGTTTTTATCTTTGTATCTGAGATTCAGTGATGGGTCTCTGTGTGTTTTCTGTGCATCTTTCTCAGGCAGGTTGGGTTCCCTGCTTATCGTGTTGCTTTCCCTGTTTCTGGCACTGGTGAATTTCTTGCTGGGACAGGATGAACTCTTGTTGCTACCCTGGCTGCCCCCGTATTGCAGATCTGTCCTATCTGCATTGTGTGATGTTGAGAAGGAGTAAAACTGAGAGGAGGTGGGGAGAGAGGCAGTGCGTTTTTGCTCTTTGTCCCTGTCTCTCCCGCTTCCTTCCTCTCTTGTTTGTTCTTTTGACCTTTTCCTCTCTTGTTGCCTCTCCCTCTCTCTGTTCCTCTGCCTGTCCATCTCTCTCCTCGTCTCCCTGCCTGCATCTGCAGACGTGGTGCTTACAGCTCCGTCTTTGCCGCTAGAGGGAGCCACACTTCTGTGTGACCAGGAGCAAGCAGAGTCTCTCTCTTTCTCCCTGCGCCTCTCTCCCTGCTGTTCCTCGTCACCCTCGGCTTTGTTGGTCACTGACGGTTGAGGCAGAGTCAAAGAAACACGGTCAGTGTGAACTCTGGCTTTTCCTTCATCCTGCTCATCATCTCTCTCCCATGTTGGTGCCTGGGAAATAAAAGTAAAAATACAATGTGACTCAGATGTCATGACTTTTTTTTCTTTTAAGGGAGTAAGTCATAGTAGCTTAAGCATCATTAGTTAATATTAATCTCTGGCACTCTTCCTCATGTAATCAGTTGTCCTGTCTCCTTCCCTTAACCCACAACTGGTTGTAACAGGTGACTGTTAAAAGGGAGTTTTTCCTTTTTGAGTTTCTTTTTTTTTCACTGCCACCGAGTGCTTATTCACAGGGGGTTATCTAATTAGGGCTTTCTTTCTACTATTGTAGGGTCTTTACCTTACAGTATGAAGTGCCTTGAGGCAACTCTTGTTGTCATTCAGCACTATATAAATAAAACTGAATTGAATTGAGTGACAGAATGGTGGCACAGTGGTTGCCTGATACTAAGATCCTATATGTGAATCCACCATCTGGCCGGGGCCTCACTATGATGAGTTTGTATTCCGGTTTTCCGGCTTCCCCCCGCAGTCCAAAGGCATGCAGTTAGTAGGGTTCTACATTGGATGGATGGATGAACTTAGGTGGTGGATGCTTATATAACCTGGGCTGACATACACACCTGAACGTGTACCAGCTCCGTCCATCTTTCTTGGGTGTATTTCTCCAACGTTTTCACCACTGTCCTCCTCTGACGACTCTCTTCTTCACGGCTGCCCAACACACATACACGAGATTAAACATCACAGGTAATCTAATAAAAGAAGATACACAGCTGCAACACTAGATCTCTTTAGTCTTTAATTGCATCCTGGGATGTTCTTCAGTCTTTGTAGATCCCTGCGGAAAAAATTATGTTCTGTGTTTTATGTGTTAGGAGCAGTGGGCAGCCACCCTGCAGAGACTAACTCGAGTAACAAGCCAGTGACTCAGTTGAAGACATGAGGAAAATTAAACTAGCATGTTTTAACAGTGAGGAAAATCTGAGATCCAAGAATGCATGTGAATGTTAGACAAGGTGCTTGCTGTGAAGATGTGATAAACAAATAGCAGCCGAGCTGGTGGGAAAAATAAAGATAAAATGATTAAGACTGCAAATTCTGTGCAGCTCTGATAGGAAAATATTTCCCTGACTGTTAAAGACCAATCCAGGGTATTATGTTCTTATATTAGAGGTAAAAAAGTGTTGAACTTAATTTACTTGTTAATTATCTAATGTAAAAAAAAACCCTATAGTAATCTAAATGGCTGTTCAGATAAATTTGGGGTTTTCTACCTGCTTCCACTTTTTCCAGTGAAAGGAAATACTGTTGTTCTTCGTTTAGGAACAGTTTAAACTGAATACACATGTTCAGCAGTGGTGTTCAGACAGATAAAAAGACACATGACGATGTCACCACAACTTGTAACAACTTGGTAAGGTCTGGTAATGTACTTTGATCTAGACTTTGAGAAACGCAATCATATTTTATTATCAGATAAGATAAGATTAGATTATTATTTAATCTAAACATTTCTTGGAAAATGCAGCTACAAAGATTAAAATGAAGACAGTTAAGAGAAAAAAAATGAAAGCAGTAATGTTCTGACCTGCCATCACCCAGCTTGGTGTTAGGTCCATCTTGGTGGCCTTCATTTTTGCTCCTTGATGAGCTGAACCTCAGTGTACCTTCCTCCCTCGTCATCATCTCGACACCTTCCATCAGCTCCTCCTTCCACGCTTCTCTGTTTTCTTGCTCCTTCTGTGAGTCTCCCATCTCTTGATCTTTGTCGTCATCTCTCAAACTCTCTTCTTCCTCCACTCCTGTGAGCGCACAGTGCCATAAGTCTAATTCCCCCTCGTTTTCATCGTCTTTTCTTTCTCTGGTGTCTTCCTCCTCTCCTGTAATCGCTCCCTTATCATCTCTGAAGGTAAATTTGTCCCATGTCAGTCTTTTTTCTCCCTCACCTTGTATCAGTTTGTCTTCAGAAAGGTCTTCCTGGTTTCTACTGGATTCCTTTTCATTTAGTTCACCTCTGTTGACCCTCTGCGCCTCCTCTCTATTTTCAGGGTAATTGATGTTTTCCTGCGCCTTCCCTGTAACCTCGTGTTTTCCATTGTTCTCCTCTGTCCTTTTGCCATCCAGGTTGATGTTGATGCTTATCTTCATCTGCGGTTTCACCTTCATCCCTTCCTCCCAGATGTCTTTCGCTGTTAGAGGGCATGTTTTCTTCTCTGACTTCTTCTCTGTTTTTTGCTTCTCTTTGTCAAGTGGTTTCAGGAATTCACTAAGACGGTTTTCAGGCTTCTCTGCTGTTTTCGTTTTCAGGTGTTTGCCACTTTGCATTTCACCAGAAAGACTACCATCCCTTTCATTCTTCACCAGATCCTCATTCTTTCTTTTCCTATTCTTCTCTGATCTAGAGTCAGGAGTTTTGCTGCCTCCAGGGTTTTCTTCTCGCTCTTTGCTCGTCCCGTCTAGCTCTTTGTTGGGTTTTGCTTTGTGCTGTCTCTTCCCATCACTAAAGTCTAAATCTTTGCCTCTTTTCCAGCATTCCTCTCCTTCTGAATTGATTTCTATGAATTTTCTTTCAGGTTGGTCTTGTTTCAGGACAGTTTGGTCTGAATCTTTCTGTACTGGAGTACTATGCTTGCAGGCCTTTGGTTCACTGCTGTGCTTCCTCTTGTCCTTTCTGCTGTCATCTCTAGAGCTTTCAGCATGAGGGGGCGAAGTCTCCTGTCCATTGTCTTCAGGTTGTTTCTTCTTCTTCTTTTGTTCATGTTTCAGTGGGCTCGACTCCTCCGGTTTTTTCAGTGGCTTATTGTCTGTACTCGGTCCTTGCAGTTTCATTTCCGTGCTACTCTTTGAAAGCGTGACTTGTTTATGTCTTGACTTCTCATTGCACTTCTCAGTAGATGCTCTTGGCTGAGCTCTGTCATCAGATGGCGTGGAGCGACCGTCACTGGACGACTGAGATAGAGGTGATCGGCTGTCATTAGCCTTATACGACATAGAGGAACTGCTGTCACTGCATGACTGAGACGGCGTGGAGCGATTCTCGCTTGAAGAATGAGATGGGGGAGAGCGACTGTCACTGGATGACTCCGACGAGGGGGAGCAGCCATCCATCTCAACAGGGCATCTATCTTGTGGTTGGTAGCGAGAGTTTAAGCTGGCTTGTGATTGATTTCTGCTTCTGTCTGTGCTCACCCACTGAGGGGGAGGAGGAGGAGGAGGAAGACTGAGTAGGGGAACAGGCAGCTGGTGAAGCTGGTGATAGCTGCTGAAATATTTCTCATACCACTCTTTGTACTCATTCTTCCACTGCAGGTAGCACTCCCTGTCCAGCTCCAGGCTGTTTGCTCGACTTGTGCACGTGTTTCTGGAAATACTGTCTTCAGACCGTGCTGCTTCCTTCCCTGAGCGTTCTCCCCGCTTCCTGGAGTGGTTACTGCTTGAAGATGACTTCTTGCTAAGATGGCGACTGTGATGGCGGTCCTTTCTGCTTGATAGAGACTTGGACCTGGAATGACGAGCCCTTCGAGGTGAAGACGACGAGGACGGTGTAGGTGAGCGCGAGCGTTTATAACCGTAGGTATAAGAGCTAGGCTGGCGAGAGCGTGTGTGCAGGTCTCTCTGATGAGAGTAGGGAGAGCGGTGTCTAAAGAAGAAGAAAAAAAACACAAGACAGTTTTCACTGTATGGAAAATACATGGTTATTGGTTGGTGGGTGTTATTAGGTGGTTGTGGAGGAGTGGGTCGCTCACTAACAAGAAGGCCCCTTCAGTCTGTACCCTTGGGCAAGTTACTAAACCCCAAGTTACCCCTGAGGTATGTGTTGGAGTGTTTGTGTGATTATTAGAAGGTGGAAACAATGGACAGCTACAGGTACTCTGGCATTTACCTGAATGACAGACTTGACTGGAAGACCAAGAGTAATGCTGTGAACAGGAAGGGAATGAGCAGACTCTACTTTGTGAGAAAGCTCTGATGTTGGAGATCTTCTACCAGCCTGTGGTACTGATAGAAGATCTCCATCATCATCATGAGTGGTACTGCTATTGTCTTCTGCTCTCCACCACAAACAACCCATCTCACCCACTCCAGTCTACACTACTGAAGCAGGGGATCTCTTCTTCCCTCAAACTAATTCAACCCCACTTCCATAAAGAATGCTTCAGGAAATCATTCCTACTGTTCTCTTAGGTTTACACTGTACATACTATTTTTTAATGACATTTAAACTCTCTACATTTGTACTAAATGTTTTTATATTATTTATTTACTCCACAAATGTAATGTGAATTTTCAGGTTTTTAAACATAACAATGCTGTTGGGTTTTTTTTGCTCTGTATTTTTCCTGCATGTTTTTAGTATACAAGTCAGTTTCTGTTAGTCCTGAAGATTTTCAATTCAGGATGGTGCAAAACAGCAAAATGCAAAATACTGTAAATAACATTTCTGTAAAACAGCTACAAAATACCTTGATCTGCTTCTGGAGCGAGAGCGAGACTCAGAGCGACTTGAAGAGTGAGAGTAGGAGCAAGAGGCCTTGGTTGTGGAAGACTTTGAATGTGAAGAGGAGCGTCTGTAGCCAGATGCTCTTTGAGGTGACCTGAGTGACAAAAAGTGACATGTAAAGACATAAAATATATATTTTATGTTCAGTTTATCATGTACATCTATAGAATAGTATAAACATAATGCTGTAAGCAGGTACAGACCTCTCTTTTTTCTTTCTCTGATACTTATACCACTCCTGGGGAATGAGGCGAGGGATGGGGGAGGAGGTGGTAGTAGAGGAGCAAAGGGATGGGATAGGGGTACCCTGGGGGGCTGGAAGGGTCCAGATGGGTGTGGCAGGTGGGTATCCAGGAGGGTAAGTGCTGTGCGACTGTTGAGCTGATAAGTACGTGTGAAAAAGTGGGGAGGGAAAAAGAGGTGGTGGAGTATTTGAATATGAAGAGGAGGATGATGTGGAGGGGATGGTAGAAAGCTGCTGGGTATTAGATTCAGTCTTTCCTCCAGCGAGACAAACCAAAGATGAAGAAGAGCTATAAGGAAGGTACATGAAAGGTAAAAGATGTCAGTGTTTAATGAGTGGAAAAAGGAAAATACAAACCCTTAACTCAGAAACACACACTACCGACCTCTCCAAGCTGACTGAGGATTCAGGGTATACTGGGGTTGGACCTGTTGATTCAAAGAAAAAGTGTTTTTTTCCCTCATTATTTCCTGATTTTAGTGACATTACTGGCATGTGTCTAAACACAGGGTTAACAGTAGGGAATAGATTATCACACACTGATAATGTTTATTAGTCACTCACCTGAGCAGGAGTGTTGATTCTCTTGACTGACGCTACCTGTCAGAGGCTGCTCTGCTGCTGGAGTGTCATCATCCTAAACAGACACAAATGCCACAAGATTTCATTAAAAAACACAAGCAAAAAAACGTTATTATTGAGTGAGAATGACTGTTCCTGTATGAATGACCTCACCGGTGTTATGGGCCGTGACGGTGGATCAGTCGGATCTTTGTTTGAAACCTTTCCAGACAGGGCAGCACCTGCTGAGTCACTGCACATCTTTCCTTCAGTCTCACTGAGTAAATACATCACAGTCAGCACAACATGATCGCAATCATTTAAATTCTCCTCATTCTTACCTCTTTAGCAACACTGCAAAGCTGTAGCTACAGTGAAATTACTCTTTTTTCATAAATAGCAGCGCCAGCTATTTTAAAACCCTTTGATTTTAAATTGGAAATACAGTAGTTAAATTCACAGTTTATCGTTAGACAACAAGCGTTACTTCATTGTCAGGCAACACTAGGAGCTCCCAAACAGCTTTAAGTGTGTTTTCACTGCTGTCTGGCTGGAGTGGGACATCTTCAACATCCTCAAATATTATGAAGATCGTCCACAATGTGGATGTAGAAATACCCATGTAAAAATCAGTGTAATATTATACATACTTCTCAGATATTTCTAGCTGTTTTTCTAGAGGCTGGAGGGATGTGCCTGCTGTGTCATTCTCAGAGGCTGGGTCTGTAGTTGCAGGTTGAACCTCAGAGACTTGAGACTGTGGTGGTGTATTTGCAGTCTTTAGATGATCCAGAAGAGAGTCCTGAACAGGGGGTATACCAAGAAAACATTGCAGAGATCAAAATCCAGTGGAACAAACAAGGGAGCATGAATGCTAAGGAAGATCTTTCTAAAACAGAATCCCAAAGCTTAAATGATTATTCGTAATAATACAGAGGTATTTTACTCTTGCAACAGCAGTAGAAAACAAAGTTTTCTTAGTTTTTAGTAACTTTCTAAGTTTACCACAAATAGATCTTAATTGAATCGAGTCCTCATCAGCTCTGTCGCTCTCTTTGTATTTTGTCTCTCAGGTTAAATACCTTTTGGACAGCTTTTTATTGCTTGTTAATTTCCTTCGGGATTAATAAAGTATTCTGATTCTGATAAGTGCAATAAAACTTAATATGCTGTTGTGAACTTTATTACCATTGTTTTCTCAACAATTTCTTCTTGTGTGCTACACTCCTCATACGATACGGTGCACACACAACAAAACTAGAAACCGGGTAAGAAGAAACTATCATGACTGCAAATTAAAGGAAACTGCAAGAGTTTTAAAAATGATTTTAGTCATAAATATGAATTTAGCATTTCATATTCTTTTCATTTGTCCCTTTAAAAAAAAAAAAAAAGTTAAGGGATGATGTTAAATCAAGTCTAATGTTGCCTCTTCTTTACAGTGAGAAAGGTTATTAATTTAATAATAGTACTGGAACTTCTTTTCAGTAGATACCCAAAGCCGAGGTGTCTGTATCAACATCAGGCCTGAGAAAGTTCACTGCACCTCATTTGGGAAACATTTCATCAAAGCCAATAAACGAAACCAATAATTTACAATAGAGGAATATATTACATTAGGACTGTGCGATATGGCAAAATATATCAAGTGATGATATTAAAATGTCTATTGTTCCTTTAGATGACGCTTTGCAATAGTCACCCCGGCACCACAGGAAGGACCAGCCAAAAAACATCCGGGTTCTCATTCTTAAACGAGGGGCTAGAGCCATCAGGTGCTCAAAATAAACCTCAGAAGAAGAAAATAGTGGCCATTACAACTTATATTTGTAAATATATAGAAAATATATAGAAGCTCTTATGTGACTGCGTGGGGTCATTCAGTGTGTGTTGCTACAGGTTAACGTAAGGCTGATATTGATATATTAAAAAGTACTTTTGATTTTGTTATTATATAAAATATTCACTGAATTTACAGAAAATGCACTATACTGTGATTTATATCATTATCAGGATAACAGATGACTTATATCAGGATATGAGACATGTGTACATGCATGTTTCTTCTTTGGGTAAATACAGAATGTTGCAGAGACCTACCAAAGGTCTTATCCTGAAAAGAAAACAGTAATTATATTATTTGCAGGTTCTTTATTTTTCCTGCCTGCCAGGTGAAACATATTATTAAAAGGCTCACCTGCTGGCTTTGGGATGACTGCTGAGGTTTCTGTGGCTGGCTCTGCATGGGCAGAGGGGGCGGGGTAGGGACAGAGGGGGCTGGAGTTAGATTTTGAGACTGGGATGTAGCTGGTTTTCTTTTTGAGCTTTTGTCTTGTCCTTGTTCTTTCTTAAAACTGTTGACAGCCTGTGGTGGGAGAAAAATGGATGGAGAGCAAAGTGAATGCTGAATACTGAATCTTCTGGTGTGACGTTACAGATCAACAGTACAACATCAACTGTACCTTGAAAAAGAAAGCATTATTACAAACATTTAATCTATAACATATAATTATTATCACTCTGTCAATTCACCTGTCTGAGAAATTTATTGGCTATCAAGGTGTCAGGAGAGACTTCTGATTGGTCACAGGTGGGGCAGATATGGTACTCTGATTCCAACAAGGCAGTGCGAATACCTGGAAAGGAGATTAAAGAGCAACCAGAGCACTGTTTATTTGTACAATAATGTGACACAGTCCTACAGTTTGAAGCAGTGCCGTGCTTTCACTGTCGAGAGTACAGACTGTACATGCACTTGTGTTTCTGCTGCTTTTGGTAGGCAATATTTGCACATTTTTGCTGATATCTGTGATACACTTAAACATTTCTACAATTTTGTACTTTGTGTAATTAAATTTTTGAGTTAGTAAGAACTGGATATATAGATATATTAGGTTCAGGTGATTAGATGTTTAAACTATTAATGTATCTTATGTGTGTGTAGCAGACACTCACATTCATCACAGTAGCTGTTTCCACAGCAGGGTATGACCACGGCATCAGCCAGCAGTTCATTACAGATCAGACAGAGGAGCTCGCTAGGTATGGGATCATCCTGGTCTTCAGACTCAGGCTCCTGTGCAAGGAAGGGAGGTTTCTCCTTCTTGCCAATAGCATATGCCTCTCTATGGACAGAAAAAAGTACATGCACATTTACTTTTGTGTCCAACCCACTGTCATTATTGCACTTTTCTGTTGCGCTTATGTTTGTATCGTTCTGTTCTGTCTGGTGTTGCACTGTCTTTGTTTTGGGTTTTTCTGCAATTCCTGCAATTTTTTTTCACACCTGCACTTTATGTAGTCCTGTGTTGATTGTCTTTTATATGTAGCACCATTGTCTTGAAGGAACGTTGTCTCACTTCAGTGTGTACTGTACCGCTGCACATGGTTGAAATGACAAAGCCTCTTGACTTTTATTTATTAACAGGATGCTTTTAACTAGATTTACTTCAACTGGGTACCTTTAAGAGAAGGCTGTTAATTTGACATTTGACTTAAAAAATGGCTACTAATAAGCCAAAAGTATAGAGCATGGACTGAAAAGGAGGATATCTATCTATCTAAAATACAGCTCTCTTTCAAATAACGACTCGTTACAACAGTGGTATGCAGAAGAGCATCTCTGAATGCACAACATATCCAACCTACCTGCCACTCCTGTCAGCTGAGAACATGAAACTGAGACCAAAGTTCACACAAGCTAACCCAAATTATAAAATGGAAGGCTGGAAAAATGTTCCCTGTTCTGATGAGTCTTGATTTCTGCAGCAATATTTGAATGACAGGGTCAGACCTTAAACTTAACAGCTTGAAAGCTGCCTTGTATAAACAGTTCAGGGTGGTGGTGTAATGCTGTGGGGGATATTTTCTTGGCACACTTTGGGTCCCTTAGTATTAAGTGAGCTTTGTTTAAGTATAGTTGCTTTGTTCCATATTATTGCTGACCATGTCTGTCATGACCACAGTGTACCCATTTTTTGATGGCTTCTTCCAGGAGGATAATCCACCTTGTCACAAAGCTCAAATGAACTTAAACAGTTTTCTTAGCCATGACAATGAGCTCACACAATCCATTAAAACACCTCTGGCATGTGGTCAAACAGCAGATTCACATCATGGAAGTGCAGTTGACTGATCTGCAACCTAATGTGATGCTGTCATGTCAATGTGGACAAATCACTGAGGAATGTTTCCAGTACCTGGTTCAATCTATGCCACGAATAATAAATGCATTTCTGATGGCAAACTCTAAGAAAAAGTGTAAATAAATGTATTTCCTAACTGTCAAACAAAAGAAACATTAATAAACACACACAGTAACACTTTAATTTACACTCACGCATCTATGGCAGGGATTGCATAGCGCCCACAGTTGGTCAGCTTGGCGCCTTTTATGTTGGGATCATCCACTTCGACCATGAAGGAACGTGGGATGCCCGTGCTCTTCTTTATCCTCACAGGTGCCTCAGAGTTTTTATCCTGCTGTCAAAGACAGAAACATCTACATTTAAAGGCACACATTCTAGCTTTATATTTAAAAATAATAATTTCTTGTCTGGTAGACTAGCTTTGCATAATTGATATGTTAAATAAATCCTCAGCCATGAATCCTCTAGCTGAAACAAGATACTCTGATTGCCTCATCCTTGCAAACTGAAGGTTTGAAAAGCAGATGGGTGAAGCTTTTGTGCTCACAGCCAGAGGTATCTCACTGAGATGACCATATTAGGATAACTCGCTGACGTAATATGGAGCCAATAGAAAAAGAAACTGCACATGTGCTTATCTCATTATCTGGAACCTTGGCTGTTTTTAATATGTTGGCTAAATAATAAATATAACAGAAATCCAGGAAAAGCATTACAGATATCTGAAGTACACGTGAATACGCAAACACTATCAGCACTCAAAGAAATTATACATTTCTACATTCTATACTCACCCAGGTTTATTTTTCAATTCACGATTTGTACAAGTAGCTAAGTCACTTAACAGATACATTATGGCCTTACCCCGCTGGAAGGACAGTTCCTGATGTGGTGTCCTGGATTTCCACAGCGATAACAGGTGTAATTCGCAGAAAGGACATTACTGGGTTTTGTGTTTACACTGGAGAATAATAGGAAGAGCCGAGTGAGAATGTGTAATGTAAAAAAGGACATTAACCAATAAAGAAGGAAGACGTAAAGAGGGATATGAGAACATGAGGAGTTTAAGAGATGGAAACTCGACAGCGTGAGGATACATGACTCACTTCATGGGGTCATAGATGGACTGATTTATCATAACTTTGATCTTATCCTCCTCTGATGCATCCACATCAACCAGGTTAGCCATCTGCATCTAAATGCATGACGTGCAGCATACACAAAGACGTCAGGTGAGGATCAGTGTTCAGCTTGGACTGAAGCATGTAAACCAAGATAAACGTGCATAACAGAAATAGAAAATAGCATTACCTTGGAGAAAAAGGACAAGGCTCTTGTCGAACTGTGATCATCCATCTGTTAGAATTAAACACAAAAAAAGTTTCATAAAAGTAATCATGACGGCCGCCCCCGGTTACCCAGCTCGTGGAAAAAGATTAAAATTGTTTATCCAAAAATGTCTGAAAATAAAGTTTGAGGTTTGACATACAAGCATACACAAAACAAGACATTTTAGCTACAAACCTTTACCCCAAACTGGGCTAAACCACAATTCACAAAGTTTTAGTTGTGATTTCATAAAACAAACTGAAAGTAACAAGTGTCATTTAAATGAACATAAAATTTGCATCAGCATCCATCTGTGATTTTCAGTGTGACTGATCACTGTCCACACAGCTCACACTGCATTTCTCCAAACTCTTGAATTTAAAATGTAAAGAAAACTTTACAAAGCATCCTGGGAATGTACACTTGTCCAGCCAGCGTTTTTTTTTATTATTATTGTCTGAGCATCTATGAACATCTTATGTTATCCTCCTCTACTGTGCTGGAACAGAGGAGCAAAGAAAGAAATCCAAACTGCATGTGTGACAGAGGCCGTGAATTGTTGGACAGGAAAAACCTGTTTAACAGGTTCTGGTGTAGTAGCCTTTAAATGGAAACACTGTAGAAACACGCATGCAGAAACGCGCATGGCCCCAAGAGGATTAATCCTGTGAGCTTTACCAGCTTGAAACTGAGACTTTGGCTAAGACCAGAATGTCTCTGTTGGACTGTTGTGAAAGTTTTTTTGCAGCTTTCAGAGCTGTAACTGCTTTAACGAATCTTTAGCCTCATGTAGATCAGTATTTTGATTTGTACAAATATTTGGCTGATAGGCCAGAAAGCATGCCAAATAGGTATATTAAACTAAGATAAAGATAAAACATCCCTGAAGTGAGCCTTTAGCTGAAGCTCCTACTATACAGAGAAATTAAATACACCAGCATGGGAGTATCCTCATTACTTCAAAAAGATATGCAACATTCCCCCCCCCCAAAAAAAGGCACATACAGTACACATATGACTCAATGTTCAACGTTATGAAGGTCAAAAGATGGTACTCTGAAACATCTGTTTGTTTCGCTCTGATATCATCATTTAAGCACGTCAGCTGTAATAATTTATACCCAAGTTATGTTATACAGGAGCTGCTGATGTGAAGTGTTGTGGCTACAATTCTTTGTTAATGTAACACATTTTTGTAAACATCTAAAAAGTCCAAATTCACACTTACACCACTTACAATGTAATTTATAGCTAAAGCCGCCACTTAAACTTTAAAGTTAATGCCACATTTAAAATGCAGCATGCAAGTCAAAAAGAAACACCTCCTGACTGAACTACATGATATTGTTAATGTGAATTTCAGGTGATGTCTTTTTGGTCTGCAGCTCTCTGTCTCTACAGCTTTGATTCCCAATACCAGTATTGTGCAAGCCGCCCAGCACGAGGAATCCAGTATAAAATGGGTGGAGTGGCCCTATAAGCTTGTTAAACGGCCAGTGATTCCATTGTCTTTTCTCTGTGTAGAAGTGTGTATTAGCGTCACTCTTCACAGTGAAGAAACACATACTCAGTACATAACACAGCTTGATATAAATAACTTTATTGGTAGGAAAAAAAAAAAACAACAACACAAAATTAAAAAGTCTGTCCAAGTCGGTCCAACAGACTCAAAAGACTAAGAAGAGTGGCAGACACTTCTCCTACTGAGAAACCAAAGAGAGAAATCAGGTCAGTGCACACCAGTTAAGACTGCAGCAAGGGAAAGCTTGACTTTACCATCTTTAACTGAATTACACACAAGACCGCGCTATAGTGTTTTAGAATGAAATACTTACAATGCACAGCTTGGTCCCTGAGGAATGAGCTTCTTTTGTTCTTGTTATAGATCAGCGAATAAGCCTTTTTAGCTCTGTTGCTTTAGCAGTCGATGGCATTTATTACTTAAAGGCGTGTAACATGACATGGCTATACAACTCTAAATCTGCATATTTCTCCACTTGAAGGGTGTCTTCTAATAACGCTGTCCATTACACCAAGGTAGTGATTTCAATTATGGTGGTTCTAAGTTAATCACATTATAAATACTCAGTAAGAATTTGAAACTTTACAGCAGCCTGATAAATTAAAGTTATGCAGTATTTGCCCAGAGTTGATAGAATTTAGACCATAAAAAGTGCTAAAGTGGCTTCTGGATGAGGCACAACTGGGCAGTGCCAGCATCATTAAACAGTTGGGTTTATCAGCTGTGAATAGCTGGCCTGCATGATAATGTTTGACCCACCCACGCAGCTCCACCTCCCACAGACAGATACTGAACAATCTTCAACAATAGACGCTGACTGGTGACACAGCAGCTTGATAACATAACAGCTGAGAATATTTATTTAATAAAAGTGAGCACATACGACCTGTTTAATTGTAAACTTTTTTCTTTTTAAATGTTTTTTTTTTTTTACTTTTTTTTAGTCAGTTATCTTCAAGCACTTAAATTGTTATACTGCGATTGTAAAATACATATACTGAGAATCCCCTCAGCTTTGATCCATTTTGTCAGCTTAATTAAAGAAAACGATGCATGTCACATGTATTCTATGTATTATTATTCTTTGTTATAAAATGCAGCATGCCATTTTTAAAAGACACAGCCTTAAAAAAAAAAGTGCGTGTTTTGTGGAGCTGAAGGCAAAGTGCTGTGGGATGTGGTTTGGCTACATACTGCTCTGCTGGCTCCAAAGGCGTGGTGAAGCTGGACCTCTGATCGCTCACTGAAAAACAACAAAAAACATTTTTAAACCAGAGTCCTCTACAACGGTGTGAGGCACAGATTTTTTTTTCCATGACAGAAGTCAGTTGTCCATATCCAAACAGTTTTTCCATGTAAATTAAAGAGCACTTTTAAAAGCTGCTTCAGTGAAAGTGATGGATAATGAAATCTACAACGGAGTGCTTTCTTTTGTTCAGAAAAGTGCAGACAAAGCAGGCAAATCAGGTTACAGCAGCGTGCATTAAACAAATCGAGAAGATATCTTCCCGCAGTGACCTTAAAATAAGATTTCTGTGTTTTTCCATACAGAGCATTCCCTGCCGAGGTGCACAGCAGGGACAGTAGCACACAGACATAATTTTATATATCAAGAACAACAACCCTGAAAGCTGCCTACTTGATTTGCCTACTCACACTGCTGAAGCTCCACATTGGCCTAAAAACAAACAGAGCAGGAATGCAGAGTTTGTCCCCTGTGATTACATTGGAAATACCCCAGGAAGGCAGTTCTTGATGTCCACTCAACGAAAAGGGCAATTTCTGAAATGCCAGCAAAGCCAGTTGTTCACATGGGCACCTGTGAACAACTAGCAAAACTGAAAAGGCTGAATATTTTCTGTCTCTGAGAGACACATTGGGAGCGTTAACACACTCAGAAGAGTGCATAAGAAGAGCTAATACAAAGGTACAGAGAGGCTGAAGTTCAGTTCTTGTGTTGTTTAGATCTGATGGAACAGAAAACAGTGAATCACCTCAGAGTTCAGGGTTCTTCCTGATATGTGGACTAAATCCTTGGTGTGGATCTCATGGGCGGAAAGCTAAACTGATATTGTTAAACTTCTATAAACCCCCATTCCTCCAAAATTTGGATGCTGTGTAAAATGTAACAACATGTAGAAAAAGCGTCTAAAGATACAACTTATTTCTATTTGGTTCAAATGATTATTTTCCCAAGTCGTCTTATGCGTAGACAACACTGAATCATCCCTTGAGTTCTGTGCCTTTTTAAGCTTGAATGATTCATAGGTCAGCATTAAGGGGCTTACCAAAGCAAAGCCACACCTCTAAGAATGATCAAGGATGAGGACTGGACTGAAAATGAGTAAAAAAGCAGCCAATGTCCAAAGAAAAGCATTGAAAGACTTTCAAAAGCCTTGAGAACTATTGCTGAACACAACTTTAAATTAAATAAATAAAAGTCTGGCTCCTGGGAAGTAAAATATACAGAAATGACAAGATTTGGGAAAGTGTTATATGAAATGAATAAGCGCCTTGAGGCAACTGTTGTGATATGGCGCTATATAAATAAAATCAAATTGAAAGATGTCAACATTGACAATTATTTTGTTTGAAAATATCCTCATATTGAATTAACAACAAAATGTTCGCACAAAGTTAGAACTGGGACATTTTTAAGTCTCTGGGAACCATTAACCTGCATTTGTACATGCAGCAATGAACCACATGCCCAACAATAGTTTTCTTGAGCACATGCAGTCAGTTCCACTCCCTCGTCTAGAGATTTTGCTAGATTAGAAAAATCTTTTAATTACATTAATTACAGAAGGTGACAAAATCCTAATTTTTTTTGTATATCTTATGTTGAGAAATACTGTTGAGAAAACTATTGGCCAAAGCATAGCACGCCTTTCATTACAGAATATTTTCTAAATTAGATACACTTGATATTTATTTGGACAATGTTTAATAAAAACAAGGTATGAATGATCACTGCATTCTGTTTTTATTTACATTTTAAAAAGTGTCCAAGCTCTTTTTAGAAACATAATTAGAAATGATTGTGATTTATTGTTGTTTTTTTGTTATTGCTTTTTTGAGGATAAACAAATCCCCTCATGCAGGTGGAGAGCTCATTTTCTGCTTTTAATCTTGTTGGCAGTGTTACGCCACCAATTAGCCCTAATTCCTCTCACCAGTCTGTAGGGTGCTGACACGGCTAGTCACATGACCGCCAGTCTGTTCCAGCGAGGTCCTGCTTTCCAAGCATAAAACACACAACACTGCTGGTTCTACTGCGTAAGCCTGACCAGTGATTTGGGTAACCACTGAGTTTGTCACCATGTAGTTTCCTCAGAGTATTTTCTCATGGTCATGTCATGCAAAATCCTCAAAACTGAAATGGCCTCTACCTGCAAACCAGTGCTTTTCATGAACCACAGCAAAAGCTTTACAGTCAATGACAAAATACAGCAAATTAAGATTATTTTTCTTATTAAAATTATTGTATTTTGGGGGGTTGGTTTTTTGGGGTCAAGGTAGACTCTTATTAGCTTAACTGAATCTTTAGCTAGTATCTACTGCCACCCCTGGCTCTTGATAAGTCCTCTTGCAGTGAAACCTCAAAACTGTAGGTAAAGCTTTGGATTCCAGGTTGTAGCTTGCTGAGGCAGGGTGGAGCCTTTGCTATGGCAGGGACTAATAACAGTGCAGGAAATCAGATGGCAACTCCAAAAATATAGACTCACTTGTTGTGGGTCTTGCTGCTCGAGCTGGGGATCCTTCTGACGATGACAGATGAACCTTTGGGGATCAGACTGCCACTGTCAGTGTACTCTGAGAGGGAGAGATGAAGATAGTGAGGCTTTAAGGGTAATGATTAGCTCACCAGAAAGAATCTTAACTGGAAACTTACAAAAAAGAAAGAAGATAAAGAGCATAAGATTAGGTCTCAACTTGACTGACAAGCCCATTGGGTAATAATGTAAAGTCTAATGTAAAGTGCTGGGATTGCAACAAAGATAGATTTATCCATTTGTGAAAAATGTCTGTCTCAGCAGTCAGCTTCCCCAGGTGACATTTTGTCTGACCAAAACACCATAATCCAAAGATTTTCATTTATCATACTACCACCACACTACCACAAAAGATACCCTTTAAAAAAAACAAAGACAAACAAAACTAAACAAACTACCCATAATTCCAAACGCCTCCACCCACCAGGAGCAGGTGAACTGGAGAATACGGTCCTGGGTCAGTATTCCATACAAACTGGCTTGAGGTGTTGTGACAAAGACAAAGTCCACCCAAGACGTTGATATAAATTAAAAATAATTTATTAAACACATTTTAATTTTCTGTCCTTTTCCAGCATTGAGCCCTCATAACTTCATGAAAAGCTTCTGATTGCTTGATGACATGCTCTGTTACCTGAGCCACAGTCGCCCCACAATAGCCAAACATCCCAATGAACTTGTATCACCCTCATGTGCAATATTCACAACAAACCTGCTCCATTACACTTATTTGATCCACCCCCATCCTCTTACAAAGTTCATTACATATTTAATCTATTTTTTGGCCATGTTTACTTTTGTTCATGCCACAGTATATGACAGCAAATACTCTAATAACTCATTCATGTGCATCTGGGAGCTCTTAAGCATATGGTAATGAATAAAGAGGTGCTCCTGTTCCACCTTTGCTATTTTTAACTCAGGCTTCCCCTGAGACTTGCACATGCACTGACAGGGCTCACCCACCACCGTCAGGCCTCACGATTAAAAGCACGAGGCGTAAAAGCGGCAGGAATGTGGCCCATTCATTAGGCCCTTTTGTCCTAGCTTGACTTTTCTGGACCCCCCACTCCCTGCCCTGTTTAACCTGAAAGAGGTGACGCAACGCTTACCTCTGTCTCCAAACAGCTGTGATAGCAGGACCACGCGCTTTCCGACAAAGTTGAAGACGTTGACTTCAGTTTAAACAAGCTCGTTATCAGTGCACACATGTTTTATTACCTTCTTTGGTCTGCGCGTTTGTGATCTGCAGGTCGCAGTCCCCGGCTCGGAGCTTCTCCCTGCCCATGATCTGCCTCTTCAGCTCATTCAGCGTGATGTGCACGCCATCAAAAACCACCGTGTCGTAGCTGAGTCTGGAGGAGAATTTATAATGAATGTGAGGCATGATGAGAAAAAAAACCCTCCCTCAGTCCAAAGTTGACTAAAAACCGACAGCTGACAGCTTTTCTGCGATGCCAGGAAACCTGCACTGTGCCAGTTGCTATGGGACTACAAAGTTAGCTAGCTGACGTTAGCAGCCGGTGCGCCGAGCGATAGCGGTTCAGTGCTAACAGGCTGAAGCGTCAATTAACAAGTGCCTCACAAAAAGTGGCTTTTACGGGATGACATGACCCGACGTCTGCTCCGACAGCCGCAGAAATTCAAATAAGAGCGCCTTCAGTCGGTTTCGAGTCTATTTTGAACTTTTATTCGCAATAACGTTGCTCTCGATCTCGAGGAGTTCGCTGACAGAAACCACCAGCTGTTTCCACCAGCAACGGCTCGTCAGCACAGGGCACTCTCCAGCTGATGCCGCGTTCACGTGACACTCCGCAACTTCCGAGCCTCCAACTTTACGCCAGCTCACTCAGCCGTGCGTGGTGATTATAGAGCTAACAAATCGCACATTTTCCTAACGCTTTTAACGCATCCAAATAAAACGCTTCTAATTGCGCAATACCAAAGCGAGTATTGCGCAGATAGCAACGAGGGGAGATATAGTGCAGCAAACTCTTCGTTTCGTCCGTTAAATCGTTAAGAAAGGCATTTAAAAAAAAAGAAAAGAAAAAACCCCCCACATCAAATCACTCTTTGCAGAATGTAGTTATTCTAACCAGTGCATATGTAATTTCACCAATGTCATGTTTTGTTGTTAAATAATTAAACATTCTTTAATTATAATATTATCTGTAAAATCTTTGCCGTGAGATATCCTGGCACAATTCTTGGTGAGGACAGCGAGAATTTAAGCCTGCTACATCATGTCTAATCATAACTATGTTTTGTAGCTGATGAAGATTGGTTATACCATAACGTTGTAATTTAATAAAATAATAGTAGGCTAAGTGAGACAGTGTCTTGAGGTTAGAATTTAAGATTTGTCTTTTTTTTAAACGCTCCTATGAGCACTTGTCAGTTATTTGGGTCTGTCGTGTTTTTCCCAACTAGTTTTGCCATCCAAAATATTTGATTTGATAACTTAAAATCTCGAGTTATTTTCTTAATTTCTAGTTATTTTTTTCTGAAATTTGAGATAATAAACCAAAATTTGAACTTTTTAAAATGTATTTGTTTGTTGGCTTGTGGCAGGAACAAGCGTCCGTACATTAAAGGGTGAGTCCGTGTTCTTGTTGTTTCTTAGCGTTGAAGCGCTGTTTTTGCCTTGTCACTTGAAGGCAGCACGTTGCTTCCTTACAGTAGTTCACCTGTTTTTGGCCTAAGGGAGTGTCAAAGGCAGACTCAAATTTCTTTGAAAATTGCACGATCACTTGTCCAATTCTTTTTTTCCTTCCTTCTTTTTATTTCTTTTTCCTTTCTTCCTTCTTCTTTTCTGTAAATTAGGTCCCCTTTCAACGTAACCAATATCTCCATTAAAGAAAAACAAAGAAATAAACAAACAGCAAAAAACAACAACAAGGAAGTAACACAGAGGATGGAATAAAATCACATTATTTATATCAAGTAAGACTACACATCAGGCACCATTGGGTTAGTGTACAGTATAAATAATCCACTAGAGGGACACAAAGCACCATTTATGACGCTTTCCTGTTGGCTGAATTTTAGTATGGTGCAGTATGAAGTCAGTCTAAAAGGTTCAGATTTTGACTCATTTGGAGCAACAGTCAAAGTAAAACATGCTTCTTTTTTTGCCCCGTTTTATTTGTATAAGTCTCCTATTTCAGTTAGTCTAATTTCTGTAATTAGTGACTTTTGGGTTTCCGGCTGTTCTTAGTAGATGGTTAGTAGATGTAAATTTTAAGGTGTTTTTGGCCTGACAGCTCCATATTCAATATCCCTTCTTCAGTGCATCCACTATCCTCTTTGCACTCTTTAACTTCATCTCCAAACCGCTCACCCTGCGATGTCCCTCTGTCTCCCATAGTGGAGCTCCTTCTTCTCCATCAACACTGTTACAGAAAGCATCACATCTGTAGTGCTCTTTTTCAGCCTGAAGCCACATTTCTGTTCACTGATCGTGACCCATCATCTAAATCTATTTTCAAAAACTCTTTCCCATGAAGCTCATTAGCTTTAGCCCTCTGTACAACTCTGCACGTCACCCTTCTTTTTGAAAATGAGTACCAGTACACCTTCATTCCTCAGACATCCTCTAAATGCCCAGGATTGTCTTAGAAATTCCATTCTGGTGAAAAAGTCCATTGCCCTGTCCTTCCCCTCCTTTCCCTGTGTTTGCATGGTCCTGGGTTCACCAGGCTTCCATGTATTAGCTCTGTGATATACCGGTGAGCAGGGTGTTTCCTGCCTCTGGGCCTGTGACAGCTTTTCCTGAATTGGAAAAGCTGTTAAGAAAATGTGTGGATGTACAGGCTCACTGGCTGGTGACTGCAGTTTCATGTTTAGGGTTCAGCTAATCTTTAAAAAAAAAATCGAAACTAGATCTGCAGCACTAACAGCAATGATGTAAATAGGAAGGAGGTGAGGAACCAAGAACTGAGGAAACAAGTATGGCTTAGGAAGCAGGGCCTGTGACATCATTGCCACAGGTTGGTGGCAGGGGACAGCCGTGCACCGACACACAGTGCTGGACTGCAAGCTGATTGGTTGGACTCAGATAAATGAAGGCAGAGAAAAGAGAGATGAGAGAGGAGTGCTTCTGCACTCGGTCCTCTTTCTTCCTTCAGCCTCTCGCTCTGTTCCTTTCTCTCCAGCCTGCTCTGCTCAGAGGAGGGATTTGCCCTATCTTCCCTGG
This sequence comes from Perissodus microlepis, assembly GCF_051167445.1. NCBI lineage: Eukaryota > Metazoa > Chordata > Actinopteri > Cichliformes > Cichlidae > Perissodus > Perissodus microlepis. The sequence goes on along the minus strand of NC_140464.1, from coordinate 21,452,982 downwards.
CTTAGCATACCATTGTGAAAGCAGTGGGAGGATGGAGAGATGCAGAAAGAAAAAAGAGGGGGAGAGGATGAAAGGGAAACAGCTGCTGCCTTTAAACTGATGTTCTTCTTATCGTGATATAATACAGGATATGTTCAGTGACTCAGCCATCAAAGAGCTGCTTGGAAACAATTATATCCTCTGCTTTATGTGCGTGTGTGATTATGCATATTTAAATTGTAGGCATATGTTTTATTTAAATATGAATTTGTTTATAGTGTCTGTGTACGGAAATCTATTTCAAAGAAGAAAAGGAAGCATTAGATGCAATCATCTGCGCCACGACACAAAATTATAGTTAGATACACTGAATCATCAAAGTATCACAATCAGTACTTTTATTGTTGCTGCAACGCCAGCAGGTTCTAATTTTTCTGTCTGACATACATTATATAGGTTCTTGTCACATGTATAATTATGCGTCTGGTCTATAGTAACCATATGGCCGGTCTGTTTATAGGCTGAGATGAAAAGCTGATTGGTGGATAAGTGAGCACTAATGAGACTGAGTGTGCCACCAGCCCTTGTTGACAGTTTAAACACCACTTCTGCAAATTTGAAAAGTTATTCCTTTCTGGCCTGGTTGTTTAAGTTAAAGCCTTAGAGCAGTGGTGTCAAACATAAGGTCAGAATCGGCCCTGCAAAGACCCACCAGACAGCTTTGGAAAATGTGAATGAGCGCATATAGATTTTAACCTTTCATAAGTTTTACAGCTTTTCCTATCAATAATGATTTCCCCCCATACTACACTAAAGTAATGAAGTTTCACTGGTCCATCCAACGTAAGATCAATGTGAGCTCTGTGTGGCCCCTGATGTAAAATGAGTTTGACATCCCTGCCTTAGAAGATCCCGCTGGTTTGAGCCAGGAAAGCTGTTTGTTGTTGCTTCCAGCCTTTCCTTTATGGAAAACTGTGGTAGATTTCCAAAAGAGATATCTGGCTGAAACCCCTTAAACAATAAATACAGGAGATACCTCAGGTAGGGGTATCCAATGCCTTGATGATACTAATCAAAGCCAAGCGAAGGCTAGATTTTCTTTGGTTCAAATGTATTAAAATGAATAACACTGGTTTTTGTGATGCCCAACTTGCCTCTTTTGTCTACAGTCCAAATAAATGTAATTACCTGTAAACTGTCCATGTCATTTTGCTGCAAAAGTACAATGTAAAATGTTACATTTAATAAAATGTGGTCAAATGAAATTCATATATTTATAGTACACATTCAGTTTATACCAAGCATATTTTCCTCATTGGTTAATTATTTGAATAAATAAACCTTTTATCTTATATATTGCAGTTGGATTGTATTCAAACGAATGCTCCATGTTTATCGGTGTAGAGGGTTTGATGAGTTTAATAAAATAAAAGGGTCTGAGGATGAAGAATCCTTTTTTGATAGTACAAGTTGTCTTGAAACTGGAAATGCCTTAACCTCAACCCAACAACGACTGTTGCATGGAGTTGGCCACTCACCTGGGCTAATAAACCCAACGCACAAGTCTAAACTAAGCTCAGGTTTCATGACAAAAACACTGCATTGTTAAAAATAATGGATGTGATGAAAAACTGCAAATGACTTGTTTACATAGGAAGGTATGAGTCTTTCTAAGCTATCTGTAATTTTTTATTTCGGGGGATAAGCCCAATGAGGAGTCACTAAATTGTTCAGCTTTAGCTGGTGAACGGTCCAGAACCTAAAGATTTCTAATTCTCTTTACTAAATCAGGAAAAAAGCAGCAATTATTTGCATTGGTGAATTTCTGATTGTTTCCATGGAGTGAATCCCTTGTTACTCATCTGTTTTCTGTATCCTCACTATAAAAGAGGCCCATGCTTTGTGCCTTATTGCAGATGGAGAGAAAGCATACTCTTTGGACCAAAGTGCAAAAAAAGCACCAGTTTCTTCTTTTTTTGCCATCCTCTTTCGTTCCTTGGTATCATTGATTCTCCTAATCGTCCCTCCACCGATATCTTCAACCGTTGATGCTTTCCTCCCCTCCTCCCCTCCTCCTCTCGCCCTCTTGTCTTTCTGCTTGAGCAGAACTCACAGCTCTGAGCCTTTTTTCACGCTTCAGATGGCCATAGTGTTACTACACTCAAGCAGCACACACACACACACACACACACACACACACACACACACACACACACACACACGTGAACATATGAGGCTGCACTCTTTGTCAGTGACAATGACTCTGAGTGCTCCTCACTCACAGCTTGACCTTCTCTGAAAGCTGAATCGTCTCTCTCTCGAACTCAACATTTACACACTCAGTCTGCAGCTGAGTGCGAGTTAAAGCTGGATGCCAGTCTACGAACACTGGACTGACATTACATGACTGAGAAAAGCATTTCAGTGGATTGGTAGCCATTATAGCCACATGGGTCTTGGGATGCTAGTGTCAGGACTCTGATGCTTTACACCAAACTGAACTATCTCAGCATTTACTGGAGGAGTTACAACAACCCCTGTTGCAGGCATGCATCTTTGTGATGATCCCCTGACATATTTCCTCGAGCCACCAGGCTGAAATTTGTGGTTTCATTTGGGAAATACTGTAAAACAACCTTCCAAGGTAATCGTTTGACTTAATCACTGTCAAAATGTCAATTTAATCAATATTTTTTATTTCAAATCAAGTGTTTGCAAAGCTAATCTTTAAATACAAAGATAATGTCATAGGTAAATCCTCTACAAAGCTGCTTGCAGACTCTTATTATGGGCATATAATTGATATTTCTGAGTTCCAGAGTAACATTTGGAACATGGAACACATACTATACCTACACCTGTCCAACTGCTTGTTAGCACAAATATCTAATCAGCCAATTACATGGCAGGAACTCAGTGTATCCAGGCATGTAGCCACAGCCAGGGCGACCTGCTGACGTTCAAAGCAACCATCAGAATGTGGAAGAAAGGTGATTTAAGTGACTTTGAATGTGACATGGTTGTGTCTTTGTTTCTTCTTCACAGTTTGGGCCCTTAGTACCAACTGAGCATTGCTTAAATGCCACCGTCTATGTGAGTATTGTTGCTCACCATGTCCATCCCTTTATAACCAGAGTGTACCCAATTTATGGTGTTGGTTGCATGTATCGAGACAGACAAACAGGCAACCAGACAGACAGAGAGATAAATAATTAGGACATCAAAGCTGGCAGCTATTCTCCCTCAGAGCCTCATTCAGTCACAAACAGCTGTTATAGGGGTGCCCAAGTGGGACACAAACATTCACTCACAAACACTCGTACTTGTGTGTGATGTTCGGCACTTGCCTGGAACATTACTAAACAAAAACTTGGTACAGAAACCTTCAGTGTTCAGACAAAAAATATATTTGTCACAAATTTCTGTTTTATTTTTAGGAGGAAAGACACTACTGACTGCCACTGCGCTATGAAATAATCTGATGTGGGGCTCCTGCTGGCAAATGCTCAGTGTCTTTATGGGCTATTAGCATAACGGGGGCATTTTCTGTTATTGGGCTACTGGAGCTGAAGAAAGCAATTACGATAGTAGCATTGTGCTCAGTGGGAGGGTGGGGTTTTAAAACGGAACAATGTGGCAGTGGGGTAAAATAGCTGAGAGGATCACGAAGGAGGAAAAAAACACTGTGCCAAGATGAAAACAGGAAAAAAGAAAATGCAATAATGAGACATAACATCTCTTTGAAACAGAGGAGATGAGCAGCGTGACAGGCTGACAAAAAGGCTCATATGGAGGCAGTTTGGAGGAACAAAAGGAGAGTGGCATTCAATCGTAGTGTGGCACGGAGACTCTCGTAATCCCGTCATCCATTTGAATTGATAAAACCAAGACGTGGAGCGCCATCTCTTGACGTCATGAATATTTATGTGGTGAATCCAAACTCTGTGCTAAAGCCTTCCTCCACGTATTACATACATACTTACTGCCCTCCTTTCAAGTTATATTTAGATGCTATATAATATGACATCTATCAGAAACTAGGGTAAATACACAGCATGCGCTGTAAGTAAAGCACTATATCGTTTCACAGTTGTCAGTCACATTGAAGACACAAGGAAGAAACAAGGATAAGCCACATAAACTTAAAAGGGAGCTTTTATGTTTCCAGCTCCATAATTGAATTCTTTTACAGTAGAATCCATTTTCCAGAATTCATATATGATCTTTATGTAATCTTTGTTTTAGCTCTTCTTTGTTTAAGCTAGCTATCTTCTGATTGGCTCTGCTGATCTGCTCTTCACAAACAGAAGGTCTAAACAGAAGATGGGTGGGACTTCTGTGTTCTCAGCAAATGTGCCTGAGACAACTATTTTAGGTATATTCAGGGTTAAAGAGGGATGGAAATATCTAGAAGTGTGCTCTTGTGTGTGCTCAGTTAATGAGTTATTAATCTGATAGGGAGGGTAATGACTGTCATTACTAAATGAGGTTATTTTTTTGTGTGGTGCAAAAAGGAAGCACTTGCTTAGTAAAAATAAGAAGATAATGAGATCCCACCTTCAGCATTCCCCTCTTTCCTTCTCTTCCATGTAATACGTTCATGGCGCAGAGGTAAAGTTGTGGTTGTGGTAGTTCGCAATCTAGCTAGTGCCACAGAGGAGGAGAGGGTATAAACAGAGTAGCATTTTCACTTTTACTTGCACAAACACTGAACTTATTAATCTGAGAGTTTGACCAGAAAATATGACAGACAAATTACCAAAAACCTGGCCCCCTTCAACGCACAGTGCTATAAAAGCGAGCTCTACTTAATTTTAAAAGAAATACACTTTGTATAACTTGACTTCAAAATAACTCGCAAATACCAGCCTATCAATGTAAATAAGAACTTAATGTTAATTCTTAATGTCTTGCCTGTGCTGAGGCTCCTGGCCTCCAGTGACCCCACAAGGTACATGGTTAGGAAAAGGATGGACAATAGAGGTGGGCGGATGGATCCAAATATTGATAATATCGATACCAACGCAGGTATCGGTATAAGATCAGTACTGTTTATATCATTTCAGTATGTAGCCCAAGGGTAAGCAACTCCAGGCTCAAGTGCCGGTGTCCTGCAGGTTTTAGATATCACCCTGGGTCAACACACCTGAATCAAATGATTAGTTCATTACCAGCCTCTAGAGGACTTCAAGACATGTTGAGGAGGTCATTTGAATCAACTGTGTTGGATCAAGGATGCATCTAAAACCTGCAGGACACCCGGCCCTTGAGGCCTGGAGTTTCCTACCCCTGATGTAGCTCATTGAATAGTGTTAAATAAATAATAATAATAATAATCATTTTTGGGTAATGAAAAAGCATACTTCTAACATGCACAATAAACAAATGTCTTAGCCTTTTTGTGTTGACTGTCACGTCTGTTTTTTATAGCCTATAGCACAGTTAAACAACACAAGATAACCCAAAGTGCTTTAAACACGGGCACATTCATGTCCCGAGTACCCATAAAACCCAGTTTCAAAATACATGAAAAGCCCAAAGATGAGTTTTTACCATAGAGTAGAAATCAGTATTTTTTCAAATGTATTGAGAGTTTGGCAAATTACCCTACATAGGTTTTTATAGGTTAAAGTATCAGTATTGGTATCAGCAATATTGGCCCAATATTTCAAGCAATCAATCAATTTATTTATAAGCACATTTAAAAACGACACAGGTTGACCAAAGTGCTGTACAAAGTAAAAAATAAAACAAACACTGTCACGGTTCTGGGTCATTTTGACCCAGTTCTTTATATTTTGGTATATTTCTATAGTATTGATTATTATTCTAGATCAAGTTCAGTGTCTGTCTGCCTCCTTGTAAATTGTTTCTTGTTTCCTGTTTTACTTTGGAGGTTCGTGTCTGGTGTCAGTGTGTTCGGGTTACGTTTCCCGTATCGTCAGCTGTGATTTCTCCCAGTGATTTCTCCTCTGCTGTTCATCTGCAACCTGCAAATAAAGCTGTTTACTTTGAGTTCAACTTCGCCTCACTGAATCCTGCATTTTGGGTCCTTCCTCCTTGCCTGCCGGTACACAGCCATGACAAAGAGAACAAAACAAACACTCAGTCACAATTAAAAGCTAGGGAGTAAAGATGTGTTTTCAGACGAGATTTAAAAATGTCGAGTGTTGGAGAGATCCTAATTTGAAGAGGCAGACTGTATTAAAGTTTAGTTTAGTTTAAGATCTGGTCTCCTCTGTGTTTTCGTCTGCCTCTAGGAACAATCAGAAGCAACGTATCAGCTGACTGAAGAGTTCTACTTGGAGTACTTTTTGTTAAAAGATCAGAGAGGTACGAAGGAGCTAATCCATTCAGAGACTTAAAAACAAGAAATAAAATCTTAAAATCAATTCTAGAGCGTACTGGAAGCCAGTGTAAACGAGCCAAGAATGGGGAAATAGGGTGATGGTTACCTGTCAAGAGTCGGGCTGCAGCATTCTGAACAAGCTGAAGACGACAAAGCGGAGCCTGGCTGATACCAAAATAAAGACTATTACAGTAATCAAGCCTGGATGAAATAAATGGATGAATCACTTCCTCGAAGTCAGCAGATGATTAAATGTTCTTAATTCTCAAATGAAAAAGTGCCATCATTTTTGGCAAAGGGAGTTCTGGACTTTTCCAGATTCCAGATCACCCTTAAGAGAAAAACGAGGGTCAGAAGGTCTATATAGTACAATCTCTGTTTAGCATTAAGGTACAAGAAATTTAATGCTAACCATGATTTAATAATGTCATAGAGGCGGTCTAGCAAAACTTTTAAAGAGCCTATAGAATTATTTTTAAGAGGAAAGTAGATTTGAGAATGATCGACATAACAGTGAAATGAGATTCCATATTTTCTGAAAATAGAACCTAATGGGAGCATGTAAAGGGAAAAAAAGTACTGGGCCAAGGATAGATCCTTGAGGGACATGCAAGCGGGGTGGATGTGGATGAAGAGCCACCAAACCTGGCAGAAAAACTTCTGTCAGTTAAATAAGATCTAAACCATTCAAGTGCAGTGCATATTTACTAGGTATTGGATCTATACCAAAATTTGCAGTATCACACAGGACTAACGGACAAACTTTTCTCTTGAAACTTTAGCCATTTAAAAAATGAGTGAAATTAGAAGACTACAATCAGTTAACTAAAGACACTTACTGCATTTCCAGCGCTCAGTGTGAGGAGATGATCTCCTCACACTGAGCACTCCTCAACTTGGAGGTAGAAAATGATTTGCCAAGATGTTCAGGTTCCAGGATCTCAGCCAGTTTCCTCACTGGACTGTCAGCAAGGACCTTCAGGTCTTGTTTGGCTATTATCCTCCCATAGATATACACACACATGTATTCATGCAGTCCTAGAGGAATTTCTCTCTTTTTCACCTTCAATCACCCCAAACTCTAAAAATCCTCCAGTCACCTAATTAACTTTTTCTTTCTCTCTCCCATTTCCCCTCTCAACTCTCATCTTCCTCCCACCCTTCCTCTTTCTCACCATCATTCAGGCATCTGTGGGGTGGCTGTGGAGATAAGCAGAGACTTTATCTGTCAGAAAGCCAATTCAGAATGGTTGACACAGCACATCTGATACACATCTCATGTGTCCTGTGTGTGTATGTGTGCACGTTTAGAGGGGAGTGTGTTACAGAACTGATCAAACTGGCTTGCATTAACAATTAAGGCAGTTGGAAACATAAAAAGAGACAACAATTAAAAAATACCAGCCCAGTAAACGTTTTCTTATTGAGCCTTTGTAGACATGTGACCACTAACCACGTGGCATTAACTAGTCAGTCATTTTGGACATGTGACAAACACGGGGACAGTGTAGAATAAGTGAATAAGGCCCCCAGTCAAATACCTGTTGTTAGGGAAAAATCTGTATTCCCCAACTGATAGGCAAAAACCTTCTTATGATTACTAGCATATTGCTGCGGTCATAGTTTGAATGGAACTGACAGACTTGTCTACAACAGCGTCCAGTTACTCTCTGAGCTTTAGTGAAACAGTGTAAAGTGTGAGACTGTTTTCCTTCAAAACCTTTGTAGGTGAATCTCCTCCAGTTTCAGTTTGTGTAACACTTTATCAAGTTGTACTACGGCTAGTATGTAGAGGCTATTTGCAGACTAACATGAAAAATGACTGGCAACCATGGCAGTATGCTAGCAATCAAAGCAATTACAGCTCTTTCTTCATCCAGTGAGAGCCAGCAACCTACACAAACTACTGCCAGCCACCTGGGCAGTACTTGTTTCTCAAGCAACCAGTGACTGTAGCACATGAGAAAATTGAATTGCCAGTTTACATCCATTCAGTAAATTACGGCCATCTTGTGACTGCAATTAGCTTCTGTCAGTAGAAGCTAGCTTAACTTGGAGCCACTGGAATACATAGCTTCTGTCATTTTAGTGGGTGTGACCCATGGACACAGGTTGGATCTTGCCAAGCTGAGTGGCTCGGTTCAAGCATTGTGGATAAGCCTGTTGCCTTGGACATGAGACTAGTTTGATATCACGTGCCTTGGGCAACACGTGTTAGCCAAGACGAGTCAGAGCTTATTATTCATAAAAACTTGACTAATTTGACTAAAAAGAGATTCAGGTGATGGACTGAGGACATAACTCCTATGATTCTGTGTTTGATAAAATGGGCGGTTTGCAGACTCTACCAGTATCTTCACATTAGCGTGTATCAGAAACTAGCTAACCAAATGGTGTAGCTGGGTTGTTCTGAGCTCATAGAAAAGCTATTTGTTTGGGTGGGGGTGTAGAAAGTTTATGACACAGGACAGCCAGCCTATAAACATCTGACTTTTAAAATCACTGTGGATTAAACAGAGTATAGCCTTAAACATCTGCAAGTTTCTAAAAGTAATAACGTTTCACAATTCCTTATCCAGGGTGTAGTGGAGAGACATAAAGACGTCTATGCTGACTGCAAGATGCAGGACGCTGTCAGCATATATAACACAATAAAAGACAAGCAGCATGAAACAGTGTTTTTGAAGCTGATCCAATTTGTTTTGTTGGTGTTTTAAAAATTATCAGCTTCCTTTCTGTAAAAACCACATTATTGTCCATGTGGGGGAGAAAGAACAGGATGTAACAGCAGATCACAGTCACATGGTACACAGTCGAAAACAAAATGAACTCACCACAGGCACTTTGAAAAGGTGACTCTTTATTTTCTAATATTATGATGTATATAATATCCTTCATATAGGTAATCATATTTATACCACGTAAGTAAAAGTGTGCTTTTAATCACAGCATGTGTCCGTGTCAGACTGCTGTTAGTTGGAGGTTTACATTATAAAGTATACAGTGAAAATGGCTGGCATCTGTGTGTATGTGTGTGTGTTTGTTGGCATGTGTGTGTGTGTGTGAGAATGATGCAGTCAGTGTTCCTGTGTATAGAAAGACAAATGTGAGTGCCAGCATGTTTCTGCATGCATGTGTGTGTGTATATTTGTTTGTAGAGGACTAATTATTTCATGATAGGGCTCAGAGGTATGGAGCAAGATAAAAAGCTGCCCGCTGACACTGATTTACACAATCTTTAACACTTAAACCTATTACCATCATGCTTTTAGTGTTACTTTTTATGCTACTTGAAGTTTCAGCTGTACATTTGACTTTATACTTTCATGACTGCTGCAAGAAAACACCCAGAATCTCCAGTGTTAACCCTAAAGACACACAGAGTAACAGCTGATTGTTACTAGGCCTCCTTATAGTTATGAACTGCTTCATCTTGAAGCAAAATGCTACAATGCCTCTAAGATACACTCCCTGAAAACAACTTTATGCTGGCCACCGCTGTACTCACAATATATATATAAACAGACAATATTTCTGGATTGTTTGCTCTGTCTTTGTGGCAAATTTTGTTGCTCTGTTCAGAAATTAATAAACTAACTGACAAATCCATAAGAAATAAAATAAAATATCAGACTCTAATCCTGAGTTTGTGCTCTGGCATTTTTTTCTAACAGTCCTCGGGTCAGTTTGAAATGGATAAAGTCAGGTTACATTTATTTACCACCAAAAACTGTCGGTGTATCTCAGTTCAGACACTTCCATCTGCTTACCAGCGTAATGTGAGGATGCTAGTGTTGCTAGTGGTTTAATCCCTGGTTTGATCCCGGGAGGAGACACATGTCCCTTATGGGGTTTGATTAGGAAAGGGAGCTGGCATAAAAATAAAAATCTACCCACTGTGGGCGACCCCTGTGAATAAAAGAGCAGCTGAAAGTAACCTCTTCTTCTTTTTAGAGTTGTATCAAAAATACTGGATCGCTAGCTGCTGCTTTTTTTAGTCTCTGTCTTTCTGTAATAATAAATTCTTCAGATTCTTCTACAGAATTCAAGAAGTTAACAAAACACTAAAACATGCCACAACAAGTGCAATATCTGTTCATTAATATTGGTGTGTGTGCTAAGTACACAGGACATAGCTTTCTCACATTAGCTTAAAAGAATTATGGGTCTTTGTGCGAAGCAGGCTAACCAGCATCACGACCGCTACTGGACACGTTTCCACTCAAATGTTTTGCTTAATTTAAACTGTAGGTGTACAGAAATATGTAATTTGAGGCACAGCGCAACAGTTTACGGCCATGCTAGCCACTTTCTGCTGGGTTTTTGTTGACATCTTGGAGATGCTAACTATGTCGGCTTGAGTATTTCTTTACATTCTTGTAAGACTTTCACGAGACACTGAAGTGGTCTGATCTCTGGGTAATGACGGTCATATCAGGGACAGAGAGGTGATGGCTGTAACAACCTGACGCATTAAATCCAGGGTGCAGTAAAGGAGGCAGATTTTAGATGTACAAATGGCTTTTTAAAAGGTTACGGTTATACTAGTCTGTGGACAAGGAGAAGACGTGTGCATTGAAATACTATTTTTACTTCACCTCTATTTTACGTCCTGTATATGGTTTGCTGGGTATTTTACTTGGGTAACAAATAACTTACTTAATCTTGAAGGATGAAGCAAATATCATAGCAACTGTTGATTTAATGTTTTTTACAGTCCGAAATGAAGTAGTGCTAACTGGCTTTGCCAATCACAGAGTTATGCAGCAAACGTGGCAAAAAGCCCACAGCCAGTGCACTGTCACACTGGTTTCATACACTGAGTAGCCTGACTCTACCCATTACAACATGGCTCAGTAAAAACTCAAGGGCAATTTAGACTCTATGGTGCGTGGCTTTCTCATAGAGAAACCTGTGTAGTAATCCAATACAAGTATGTCACATTAAGTGTTGTAGATATTTCCCTGCGAGTCTTCTGTAAATCTTAGTAAAAACAGTCACGATCTTTTCGTTTAAGGGCACAGTCTGATTTCACTTGTTCAGGAAGAGAAAAAACATGTTTTGTTGCTATTTTCAAAAGAAATTTAAGCAAGAAGGAGCCTGAATATTCCTGATGCAGAGCGAAACTCTCCAAGCTTGGTAAAACATGATACCGTTTTGGGCCTTTCATCCTTGGTCAGTCAACCGTGCCAGCCACAGATATATTCTGTAAACTAAGTAAACAGCACTGTCTGAATGCAGGGCTTGAGGCAAAACCGTTAAAAGCACATTTTAATCGCTCTGTATTCCCTGTCAAAATAATTCATGTGAAATATAGGACAGGTACAAAATCTCTCTTCCTAAAAGGCTAAAGGTTGGCACAACACCCTCCCCCCCCAAATAAAACAGGGAAACAGGCCCAATAGTCACCAAGACTGGAATAATTCTTGTAATAATGGTTGCTATTCTTTATCTATCAATAGATTATGTTTAGAAAACTTAAAACAACAACTACCATGTCCGCAATCCATAAACTGCCACCGCCGTCAACAATGCTTGAAGTTAAAGTGAAATCATTTGGGGGAGGGAATCTGGTGAGTGAAACTTCCTAAAGGACACATTTTAAAAAGCCTAACAATTTTACAAGTAAGTCTTTCAGAGCAAACACAGTTTGTTTTCCCAAATTTATGGGACATTTGGGAACACGAGGAACAGCAGGCAAAATCAGCTTGTGCTGATTCAGGACCAGGTGTCACTAGGGACTCAATAGATCATAGTCTATCCCCAAGCCCCCTCTGCTGATCCTAAACCAGCTGCACAGACAGAGACGGCAATGTAAGAAAAACAAGATCCAAATTAAAAAGTATAATAAAAATGTTTCCGCCAGAGCCGACTGAATCCAGAACAGTCCTATTAGCTTGTATGGCTGCGTCTGCTGAGGAATGATTGGGGCAGTTAGCTCTAAAACTGATCCCGGTCCAACCATTAAAGGTCGCGAGGATGCAGAGGAGGTTATACTGGACGCCCCATGGCTGATCTTGGAGCTGTCTGAAGGCAGGACAGGCAGGCACTGGGTGCATGGGTGAGGAGAGGCTAACTGCACACACGCACACAAACACGCACAATGTAAATATTAACACACACAAACATGCAGGCACATAACTCCACCTGTAAGCCCTCCTCACACAGTGACCTTAAATGCGTTAGTGTGTGTTGGTGTGTGTGTTGCGAGTGCAAAGTGTAGAGTGCTTATAGCAAGTGTTTGTCTCTGAACTACTCCTTCAAAACAGTTTTTTTCTGGTCCTCCGTGGTTGATTAGCTGGCTCAGTGTATTGAAGTCCCATCGAGGAGCGACACAACAGCGACGCAGTGGTAACAGTTTGTCATTTTCTTCCAAAGAAACACCAAACATGACACAGTGATAGTTGTTTTTGTTTTTTTTAACCCAGAACAGAACATTTCTCTCTGCGCCACACCGGGCAAAGCTGAAGCTGTGAGCATGTATGTGTGTGTGTGTGATCATTAACGAGGCTACATCGTTGTGTGCTGTGTTCTTGTGCTCCTATACTCATGAGGACCAATAATCCCAAAGCTTCGAATTCTATTTCAAGTTAAAGTTTAAGTGTGCAAAAGTTTGATTACGCTGTTCGGTCACAACTGATATCAGCTGATTACCTTTGATGATGATGGCATTATTTTGATGAGCTTACATGATGCGGATGTTTATTTCTGTCCAGTTTTGTTTTTGATTCTGCAGCACATCCTAAAGATTGTCAATCATCTTGGATCATCATGCCTGTGCTGTGAGAAAAGAAAGGAATCATTGTTGGTCATTCATTTTAATCACGTCATCAACTGACCCCCATTTCTTGGGGGGGCACATAAGGTTGCTGAACCTAGATCAGACCAACTGAAGCAACCCTAGATGTAAAGTAAAGGCTGGATCTATCTTACCCTGATGCATAAATCACTCTGTAACACGGTAAATCTGGACTCATCAGACCACATGACCTTTTTCCATTCCTCCAGAGTCTGATCTATATGCTTCTGAGCAAACTGAAACCTTTTATTCACTAACTAGCCTCACTAATACATACTTTTCACAGCTGTTTAGTTCTCTTGTGCGTGTTTAAATACCCTTACTTTTGCTATTAACATAGCCGTCAGTTTTACGATTGGATAACAATCATTCTGGGGGGTTTTCCGACCATATTTTTCCTGGAAGTCGATGCATCATTGTTTCAGGTTTTAAATAATGCATTAGACAGTTCTTAACCCTGTTTTTATTCTTTAATTAACAGTCATTACGTCTTCCAAACTCGTGAAACTGGAGGGTTTACTGATGCTTGTAGCCTGCTATCTGAGGCAGTCTTCTCCTGTGCAAGTGCAAACAACAAAAACTAGCATTGAAGCTTTGGGTAAAAGTCCTCAAAAGTAGAGGAATTTGTATGTATAGCTACTTGGAATGCATGTGTCCGCGTGGTGTGTGTGCGTGTGTGTGCGCTGCAGTGCTGAGTGTCCTGCTGGCAAATTGTAAAGTGACCTCTGGCACCGGTGAGGTGAGGTTTATGTCCATGAGCGATCGTCCGAGTGCTCCACTCCTCTCCCTCCTGTCAGAAACTTCAGATGTGATTAAAACAACAAAACCTCACAATCACATCAAAGTAGAAAATGAAACTAGAATAATAGAATATTAGAAAGACTACAACCCCTGCTTCCCAACTCCGCCCCCCTGCGATCAACCCTCCCCAGCCCCCGCCCCAATGAATAGATTACTATAATATGTGACAGAGTTTATCATCCTCTGCACAGTGGCACCTTTAGAATAGAATAGAATAATTTTTTTTACTAATAATATATCAGAGTATCAAAGCTTTATGAAGAAGAGATAGACAGCGGCCTAGTCTCAAAAAGCACCCTGTGCTCTACTGAAGTAAACATCGTTACAGCGCGGGCTAACGGACCCGCGCGCCCTTGTAAGGCGTCTTTTGTGTAGCAGTCGAGTATCCCTACAGAGTATAGAGATTAGGGTGCCATTTGAGACTACAGCAAATGTAAGCACTGGAAGCAAATGGATATGGCATGCATGGTTTGAATGGTCAACGCTGACATGGCTCATGGATGGCAGTTCTGAACTTCGACCCTAAGCAGACCCCTCGAGGTCTGAGCCGATGAGAGCTACGAAGCTACCGCTACTGTTGAGTCAGTAAATCCTACGCGGATTAGAGTACTTACAACTGCAAACCTAAAGCTAACCTGGAGGTCGTGATACATAGAAAACATCTGGAGTAATATTTGGCACCAGGCATATTTTGCTAATTTATGTTTGAATCTTAAGCAACTGAAATAACTCTTAAATATGCTACCTTTGCTTAAGGCAATAGTCTTCATCTCTAATTACGTCACAAAATTACTCATCTAACCTAAAGTTAAGTCAAAAAAAAAGTAGCAGAGTAGAAGAGCGTAGTCTGATTTTCCTCTACTTCAGCTTCTCTTTTACACAAAGCGTGCTGTATTAGCGGTTAGCTTGTTCAACAACGATTGTTTCTGTGCAAATGTACTTTGCTTTTTCTCCCCCTCCCTCCCACGTTACACCCTTAAAATGAAATTGCTGCAGTGCTGAGCATAAAAAGCCCTTGTGTGCTCCTGTCCTTTAAAAATTAAAAGCCCTTGCTTGGAGAAAAGTAGGGTTTTTTTCCCCTTTCACAGCCCATGACAAAAGCTGATGCCCCTAGTTGCAGTTGCAAAATTAATATTTACATGTAGAGGACAGTAGCAATGCACGTTTGTCCCTTTAAGCTTCCTTTATGGCGTCGGAGACAGGAGATAAAACAGCAGCATCATAAATTAAACAGTGTGTGCAAGGTTTAAAACATATTTTATTATCAGAGTAATGACTGTCAGAGTAGTAGCTTGACAGTGTCGGGTTGGTGTTGTTTCATGTCGACTTTATACAAAACAGTGCAATGGCTGTTTATGGGAAGGTAAAAGAACAATAACTGAAAAAATAAAAAAAAGCATTTTTTTTCCTCTTTTGAGTTTCACACTTACTTGTTACTCACAGTCCCAGAAACAGGTTGAGAAAAATGGTGTGACTAGATACTCATGCTCAGGTTTCACAACCCTCCCTGTCTCCTCTCTGTAGATTTTATGGCTGTGTTGCCTTTTTTCTCACAGTGTCAAATTCTGTCGCCTTGTGTCGTGAGATAGAAGATTACTGAGTAAAGTGAATAATTCAGCTTGTTTTCTTAATGTTTTAGAATATGCCTCCTTTTACTAAAAGGCTGGAATACTTCAGAATTACAGTAGTTGCCACTGCTTACAAATGCACAGATGCAGCATTAGATTGTTGGGAAACCAAGTGGACTGACTGTGTAAATATTAGGCATATAGTAGTAGATCAGGGGCTTTATCACAGTAGTTTTTTGTGCTGCTTTTCCTGCAGAAAAGTAAGGCCATTACACACCGAGCATGCTGCAAAAAAACCAAAATGAAATTCTAGATCTTTCAGATGCGAATTTGTCGTGTTAGGTATATGCCGCATTTTTGCAAAAGCCGCAAAAAAGACGCATCAAGCCACAATGAACTGGTCCTGATGTTTCTAAACAACAAAAGGAAAGAAGCAGAGATTCTGGGTTCATTCAATTCTCACGAGAAGGCAGCAGCATGGAGAATTTCATGGTTTGATCCAGGAGTTGAATCTTTATCACGACTGCTGTCGTACATATTTCAGGATGTCAGCAGGGCAGTCTGAGCTCTTCCCACATCTGAGGAGGCAGGGAAATTATTTCAGAGTCGACTGACCTGGAGCACCATCTAGCTGTATGTCTGAAAAGAAACAGTACTGTTTTACTATTTCTGTTTATTTTTATCATTGTATGTTCAGTACTTGCGTTTCAGTATGTTCAGTAAGTGCGTTTTGAGCTACAAGCGCACTTGTTGCCACATGCAGTGGTCTGATTGGTCAGATCTGTTAATTCGAATGCAAAAAATCTGAAAAAACTGTGCTTAATTCCATAAATTAAATCCAAATTCGTCTTGCAAAATTATGTGGTAGCTGTGAACGCCTGCATTGAGAATAGGCGAGTATTTTTAACAAACAAAATATTGGTGCAAATTTTACATGTCCGGTGTGTAAAGGCCATTAGTCTGAAAGGCGTCCAAACACTGCTGCTCAGTCAGATGCACACAAAGTGTTCTCCGGTGCCTCGATGCGTGGATCGCAGCAGTATTTGACACTGGTCCTCTTTTAAGGCTGGAGAGGTGGCAGTGGAGTAAGTAACTAGTTTGTCAGCCAGTATGTGTGTGAGCAGTGGAGATGAAGAGCAATGAGGAGGCTGTGAGTGACTTAAATAAATAATACAATTGGATATCCTCCAATTCCATCTCCCGCTGCTTAATTTGTGTGCTACATACGAACAGTTTCCTCCGATTGGAGACGTCTACTTTAGCTTGTGTTTACTCCTGCGGCTGTAAATCTGACAGGTTTTAATATTAAATCAGAAATGTGTTCACCAAGAGGTAGTGGGCAAACAAACGGTGCTGCCTTAAAGCCTATTCACAGCTCAGTGGTCTCCCCTCCACAGTACCCTGAACCAACAACCTCCAGAAAACCTAACTAGTCTCCAAAAACGCCACCAATGGAAGACATGAGCTAAATCTAGTGGAGAGGATGGGCAGGGTGAGAGGATGTGTGGAGGTGTGGCTACACAGAAAAAGGTGAGAGGTGACACATGGACGCAGACAGACAGCTTGGCAGACAGACCACCTCTTTTTAGGTTTTAGGTGACAAAATAAATAAATCAAGAGGTGGCAGAAAAAACAGAAGGAAGCACCAATGGATCTTACGTTACCATCTATAAGAGATTCTTTAGGTTGTTGAGTCAGACCTTTTCTACCCAGCCTGCAACAGCTAATCCGCGGTTTCTTCTTTACTCATTGAAACCGCCAGGTAGGTTTAACCACTGACCTGGAATCAGAGCGATGAGGGGAAAATGTGACCAGGGAAGAGCTCAATTCATTTTCAGTTCAGTCGTGAAGCGAGCTTTCCGATCGATCAGTATGAAAGTTTATATACAAAATGTATAGAAAATGATAACTGCTTCCACAAATGCACTGGTTTAAATGGGCAAACCGATCTTCAGTTTATAATTTGAATCTAGCTGAACTGAAAAGGAATCAGAACCCACGACAAGGTGCTGACGTCGTCACGTTTACTGTAATCAGAGGGTCAGCTGGGAGCTCTAAGGCTGGTCCCCTTCCCTGACCCGACTCTGCTGCTATCCAAAAGGTCAGGAGGACAGAGGTTCACACAAAGTCTGTCACCCCTTCTCCTCAAATTCACATTGTAGTTTTTTTTTGTGGCGCTTTTGTTTTTTTTTTGTTGTTTTTTTTTTTAAAGAGAAGTTGCCCCAAACAGAAAAAACACTTAATATATTTTACATTTCCACTAATTCCCATTTCTCCTGTGAGGAAAAAGCCTGAAAATCAATTTATGAACATAAAACTCATGAACATAAACCGAATGTGCCTTGATATATAAGGAGTTACAAGTATTACTACAGTGATATGTGCTGGGGCTGGGAACAACTTCTCTATTAAAACCAACCCTGCTGCACGCACTCTCACAGGGCTCAGGATTCACAGTTCGAAGGCTAAAAGTTCACAGTTCACAGTCGAAGTTTAGCAACCCCCCCCTTCCCACCCCATAACCCTGTGTGTCCCCTGCTTTTTCTTGCACTCCTCCCCCCCCGCATTTCTTATCCTCCTCCTCTTTGATACTCTGATTGGGGCGATATCTGTAGCCAGCACCTCTCAGACAGGTGTGGTTCTGCGGTTGGGGTCCTTGCTGTAGTCTTTAGTGAGCGTGCTGCTCTGGAGGAAATCCCTCTCCGAGTTAAGCAGCCCGCCTAAGCCGCCAACAGGTTTGCTGCCGGCATTGCCGGCCTCTCGTGGGTTCAGCGTGTACATGGGCATCTCGGAGGCGGCGGGCCCTGTGTAGCCACCTTTCCCCAGTGGCGAGGCATCGCGGCTGGGAGCCTCTGAAGAGCGAACGCTGGAGCGGCGCCGGAAACGGTAGCGATAGGAGGGGATACGGCTAAAGGCGGACTTCTTGATGAGCTCAGTGCGGGACTTGGCCCGGAGCTTGCGGTGCTTCTCAATGAACATGTGCACAGCCAGCACACCCACCATTTCTGCCATAATGAAGGAGAGGGCGCCAAAGTAAAAAGACCAGCCATAGGAGTAGGACTTCTTGCTGTCACTCTGGCCTGGGTCGCCAGAGTTGGCTGAGATATAGACAATAATTCCAATGATGTTACTGAGGCCTGGACAGACATAAAGAAAGAGAAACTGTGAGAGCCACAAACTAACAAAAATAACACAACCACAGTATACAAAGAGACGGTCATGGTACCTGTGTATTGGACCCAAGGTTTAGAGCGTTCGTGATTTATTTCTGGGTTTGTGACCTGATTCATGTTAACTTATTTAGTCATTTGAATATATTATTAGATTTTGTCTTTGTTTCTAGTTCTTGCTTTCTTGGTTGATGAGGTTAGTTCTCTTTCCTGTCCAGCCTGTCCTCGTCTCGTCTCGGTGTTTCCTGTGTGAAGTCTGTCCTTTCTCCGTGTTTGTTCACTTTTCTCTCGTTGTGTAAACTCTGCATTTCTGTTCCTATTCGTTTTATTTTGACAGACTCTTGTCCTGTGTGTGTTAAATTCAGTTTTCCTTCCACTTGTCTAATTGGTTAGATTCAGTTCAGCTGTGTGTTTTTCCCCAATCTGCCCTCGTCTCCTCTTAAACCCTCAGTTTGCTTGCTTCTTTATTGTTTCCTCCCTTATGTTGTGTGTCCTGTGTTTCTTCTGTAGTTCCTAGTTTGTAAGTCCCTGGCTTTTGCCTTTCCTGAGTTTTGTGTTTTGGTATTTTGATCCTATGAGTTCTAGAAATATTAGGTTCAAAACCTACCTGCTGCCTGATATATCATCTAATGTATTTTTTTTCTTTCAGGCACACAACATAATCAGATTTCACTATGTGATATGTATAGTTATTTATTTACTTGTTTCCCCTCAGCTCAGATAAGCTTTTTTGTGTTGGTGGTGTTCCAACACATGTCGTCAACAGGGAAGTTGCCCTCTGGTGGACAAACTGTGCCACATCAGCCATTGTAAATAACCGATACCGCTAGAATAACAAATAGCTGATCGGCTGATAGTTTCAGCCCATCGATAAATTGGTCAGGCTCTAGTGAGCAGTGTGCAGTAATTGAATACTTTAATTTCAAAACCTCAGTAACTGAGGCTCTTCTAAAACACGGTTTGTTGGCTTAAAAAACCCCAACTCTAAAATGTCCCTTCCCTTTATCCTTTACAGCACCGCCAATCAGAGGGAACGAATCAGATCATGTAGACACTCAAAGAGGTCCAGTTCCATTTATCTGTTAGTGCATGAACGTTGTAAACAACATGAACAATTTTGTATCTTAACTTACAACACCACACCCTTTTTTTTAATAGTGATTTTTGTCTGTTAATCTTCATTTATTAAAGCAAGGTGTGTGGTGAAGCTACTGTGGGATATCTCTTATTTGTAATGTTTTTGTTGGCTATTGTGTTGTCATTTTGTGCCACTGCATGAGCCTGTACTGTGTTATTGCTGACCAGTTTGTTCAGCGATTTCATTTGTAATGTTTCCAGCTGCATCTTTAGTCCTGTCTGGTGGACATGGTGCATTTTTCTGCAAAAGACAGTCGCATTTGTTAAAAACTAATGAAAATACAATTTTTCTGTGACTAATAACCTTTTCAATGCAATTAAAGTGAACTTACTAAACCTTAACATGTGAGTCAGATAAAAAAATGCTTAGTTAAAACTAATAATGTTGCACAGATTTAGCGTTTTTTTTTTTTTTTTCCGTGCATCTCAGGTCTTTAATTACAATTCTGGCTACCGACGAGACAATCGAGATAAGACGATTATCTGCGTTCTGTTTTGCAACAATGCCCCCGTTTTATATTGTGCTACATAATAAATTCAACCAATGTTGTTTACAGCAGTGCCTTTACTTTAATTTGCTTTAAATTGATTTTTTTTAAACTCCTATTCAACATTTAAGGAAATCCATTGTTAAAAAAGACAAGGGTTCAATAAATGCATCAGTAAAGGTTAATGAGTGTTTTTAATAATTCCGATTACAAAACCGACCAATAATAATCACCTTGCAAGACCCCAGGAGACCCTGGGAACATCACCAGGATCATTACAGTACAGATACGTAAGTACAAGGCTGTGTGCAAAGATGCTTTGCTGCGTCCCAATGAAAGACTCTATAGGTGTGTGTGTTTGCACTCTCACACCCTCACAGGGCATCATGGCATTCTTGTTGATTGATTAATCAGCTACTGTGTCCCATATCCACACTTTGGCGCCTCTCACGGGCTCTTCTGTGTGCTTTAGATGCTCAATGGGCTCCTCAACAAATATCTGAATGCTGTGCCTCCTCCGTTTAGAGTCGGCCCACAGTGACACAGCTGCACACACTCAGACACATGTGGCTCACACAGACAGCCGCCTTGTTGTTATCTCAAGCTCCTTTCACCAGGTCAGAGAATGTAAGGCATTTGGCTGGTACTGTATTTAAATGAAAAAAATGTGGTATGAGGTGCTGAATTTGTGAATTAGTAAGTGTGGTTTCATGTACGCTGTTCTGATGACTGACAATCACTGCAGCTAAATTCCTAAGAGGAAAGAGGACACACATGGACACGCAGAGACACTCGCAGTGATGACTAACCTGCTGAGACGAAGAAGATTCCTGCGCTGAGGATGACGTTGTGTCGGCTTCGGTAAAACTCACTGGCAGCCACGCAGAGCCCACCCAGAAACAGCAGACCCACACTCATGATGGGGAAAAGACTGGAGGCACGCACAGCACCTGCACATACACACAAAGAGTGGAAACGCGTTCATAACAGGTGCAAACTTTTTATTTTGCCGTGTAAAGACGTCGCCTTTCAGATCCATCAGAAACTGATGAAGGATCATTTGTGCTGGAAGAACAGTAGCTCCACCATTACGTCATCAAAATCACTGGTGCGCATCACTTCTGTGCTGGATGGAGGATGGAGATGCAAGGGGAAGAAAAAAAGAAAGAAAAAAAGGTTCCACTTTACACACGCGAGGCAGCGGGCTGCTAAATGCTCGACTGAACCTGAATTCTGAACATGTTAAAGCATTCAGAGGATTTGCTAGAGAGAGCAAGGGAGAGAGACCGAGAGATGGACGGAGAAGGGGAAAAAAAATGGACAAGACCCAAGACAGATGGAGAGTCACGCTGACATATGCGAGGCAAAATAATGAATGTGAAAGTGAGGCTTCAGTGGGAGTGAAATATTTGTCATATGTGTGCAGGATGCGATAACA
The DNA here is from genome assembly GCF_051167445.1 of Perissodus microlepis. Taxonomy (NCBI): domain Eukaryota; kingdom Metazoa; phylum Chordata; class Actinopteri; order Cichliformes; family Cichlidae; genus Perissodus; species Perissodus microlepis. The sequence goes on along the minus strand of NC_140464.1, from coordinate 21,431,253 downwards.
TATTGAGGAATATTTGCAAACAGCTTGTTGTGCAGAACTGAGATTCGGGCTATTTTGAGACACCGAATATATGAGGAGAGCCCATGCATCAGAGTTTTATCATATACGGTTGTGTCTTCACAAAAAGACTAAAAGTAAACAAAGCAGATCATTGTCCTTTTTTTCTCCATCTGTTTTCTTTATGTTTGTTGTTTCTTGCGTGGCAAAACATTCCCGCCGTGACCGAGAGCTGCAGATATTGCGCGTACAGACTCCGCCCCTATGGCCCACAACCCTGGGCTGCATGAAATGCTGGTCACTAGGTCTCTGCTCCTTATTGGCTTATCAGCTCTGAGGACTGTGATCTAATTGGCTCCCTCTGGGGATGTTGCTCTGTGTTCAGTGGAGCAATGAAAAAGAGGCACAGGCTGAATCCATTCCCCTTCTTTTCTGTTGTTGTTTTCCACCTTTACTCCTAAAATAAACTAAGAGCTCACTTCTCTGTGTTTTCTACTAAATACTCTCTCTTTATCTTTTTATCCTCTTTTTTTCTTATAATCCTTTTTAACCTTATGAAGGCCTTTTTTAGGTTCAATTTCTTAACTACTTGCCATTAGTTTGTGTTTCTTCATTATGTAGTGTTATGGAACGCCATTAAGGTCATAATTTGTTTTGTTGTTCCTGCTATTAGACATTTTAATATTGCCAGCTGCTGTTTATAAACACTGTTCTGGGTACATAATTATACCAGCTGGCATAGAAATGCCAGTCACAATAATAATTTTTTTTTTTTTTTTTTTAAGAAACTACCCATTTCCCATTATCCTTTGGATGAGAAGAGTACTGAGTGAAAGTCTTTTTCTTCATATTTCTTTATGTTTTGCTTCAGAGGTGCCAGACTTCTTGTTGTTCTTTTTGTTTGTTAAGCTACTTAACAGTGACCTATGAAACATTCAAACATAAAAAAGCCAAATTAAATTTTTTTATAGGCATACAATACTATTTTTGCACCAACAAGGTGATCCCCAAAGCGTTATTAGCTGACACATTTCAGCATGCTGTGGAGCTTGGCCTGAAATCTGAGGTAAATGGACAAGTGGATGACAAATGAAGAAGTGGGAGGCCCCCCAAAAATATCTACACCAGATAAACAGTATCTGAAAGTCATATTCTTAAGAAATGGAAAATATCCACACTTGACACAGGACCTGAGACAGAGATGTGGGCTTTCAGTCGATCCTGTTATTGTTTGTCAAAGCGAAAGAATGGTCAACTTTTGAACCACCATGCAATACCATCTGTAAATTGCCAGACTGGCAACAGATTCAAATTTCAGCACGATCACAATCACAGTGCCAAGGCAGTACAAGCATACCAGGACAGATAAAAACACAATAAAACATATCAATCATGGAATGGCCTCCCCAGAGCCCAGGCCTCAACAGTACTGAAACAGTGTGGGATTACCTTGATGCTAGCATGGTGGCTCAGCTGTTAGCTAACTTTTGCCACACAGCAAGAGAGCACTGGTTTCAAACCTGTAAAGGGACATGCTCCATGGAGTTTGATTGTTTTCTCCATGCTCACACTCAGGTTTCTCCTTCAGTCAAAAAAGCATGCAAGGTGAATGCTGCTCTTGGCCTTGGCCTTGTCTTGCCAAGCAGATTTGTAATCTCAAGAGACCTGTTTAATGGTTAAGGGAGGATTAGAGGTTTATTGCCTAACAATAATGTGATAGCTGGAATATTTCAGTGCAAGTTTGTGCGGCGAGGCAAAGTAGCAGGCCACCATCAAAGGAAAACCTTCAGGGGTTCAATCACATGCCTTTTAACTGTAATCAAAACAGTATGCATAAGTACTGTGCACATAAGGTGAGCTGTTAAACGCCTAAACAGTGCTCCATACAAGAAATGACAAAATAACTAACTGGTGTTATTTTAACTGTATTTGTAACACCTCCAGTGTTCAGCTGCTTACTGACTACTGCTTTCTCTTCCCCAGAGAAAAAAGGTTAGTGGGAATATCCCACTCCTAGAAGAAAGATTAACTGTCAGTGTTTTGTGATTTTCAATTGGTTACATTTAATTTAAAAAAAAATCCATTGTTCTGTACTCTTTCCTCTACATTAGTCTTAAGTTGCTACTACAAAATAGTGGATGGAACTAACTTTGTGATCCTTAACCATACTACCCCTGTAGTTTGTCCTGCAGATGGGGCTAGAGAGGGGGGCACAGTAATGTTCATGATTGCCTCACACCCACACATGCTTGTGTGCTGTTTCTAATGCAGACTTTACAAAATAATTCTCTTTTCAAGCCGATATGAAAAATTGTTGTCACACACCTAACAATGGAATTGGCTTTACATCGCTTGGGAACATACGATGTGTTGAGATAACAAAAAAAACAAGTTTAGTGATTAGTCAGACAGTTGTACTCTAAATATGGTAACACTGGCCAGTAAAAGCCTAGTTGTGAATGCACAGTGCAGTGTGTGCTCATATCAGACTCACGTAGGAGGTATTCAGCTGCGTCTGCTTCATAGTCAGCATCTTCTGGGAAGTGATCAATTTTCTTACACACACCTCTGAATGTTCCTGGAGAAGAAACACACATCAGTTTAGATAGTATAGTAGTAGTTTATTTTGAACAACACAGACATGAAAAGTTGTTTTGTTTGATAAATACTAATTTTCGGATGTCTCTCATTGTATACACGGACAACTCTGTGGTACTGTCCGATCAGTTCTGCAGCATCTTTCCGAATATAAGCAGAGTATAGCCCTGCACACTATACAATTCATCCTGCCGCGTGTATCATTCGCCACAGACGCCCACCACGTTTGACAGATGATACGATATTGCTCAGATCATGCTGTTTCTCCCTTTTTCTTCTTCTCCACACTTTTCTAATCTTACTAGTACAAGTTAAAGACGTTTTATGTGAAAGTCCAAGTGTGACTAGTGGCTTGCACCTTATTGTAAACTCTCTGTATTTTTGATTCATTAAGGCATTATAGAGTTTTGATTGATTGTACACACCTCCTCGAGTGTTCTTGACTTGGTCAGATGTTGTTTTTTTAACCATGGAAATAATTCTGTCAACATGGTTTTTAGTCGTATTTTTTTTTAGTCTTTTGGTGTTGCTGAGCTGCTCAGTGCTCCTTTTTAAGAATGTACCAGATTGTTTATTTGACCGCTTCTAAATGTTTGCTGTTTCTCTGAAAGGTTGGTAGGATCTTTTCTTTTAAGATCAGATCTTTTATAAGCCTCATTTGTCATGGCATAATGAGAGAACAGGCCTCACCTGGACACGATTCTAGTCAGTCAGTTGTTCAATTACTTTTGAGCCTCTTAAAAATGTGGGACTGTGTTTAAAAATGGCTCAGTTAATGTGATGCTCATGTTAAAAACTCCTTGAACTACATCTAAATCAGGTTACCTCTTGATTATTTGACTTAAAAACCACTGTGGTGGTGCAAAGAGGCAAAACTAAATTGTATGTACGCACACACATGTTGTCAGAGGTATATTTAGAAGAGAAAAGAGTGATGTCACTGTTTAGTAGTGTTCCAGCAAATGTATTTCACAAACTACTTAGCAGCTTACCCTGAAGATGCTGCTTAGCTCTGCACCACCATCTGCTCAGCTCATACACATCCTACTACTGAGAGTCTTACAGGCTTACAAGGAGTCAGACCTAAATTATCCCAAGCATCTTTTGCTGTATATTCTCACACACATTAATAGGACCCTTTATTCTATCCACACACACACTATTCCCATCAGTCACAGGTGTACCTGTGCTGACCAGGTATCAACAGCATAGCAGGAGCATACAGTGAGGGTCAGAACAAGGTTAGGACAACCTTTTCAACAACTGCTTTCTATCATTTTTAGCCACTTCTTCTTGAAAGCGTAAATGTCATTGCCAATGGTCACATTATTTGACTGATTTGACATCCAATATAAATTTTGGGAGATGGAGCATGTGCACTTCCTGTAAGCAGATGTGAAAGTATATCGACAGGCAGAGAGAGAGATGATAGATGATGCAGGGCAGAGCTGTAGCCTTCAGGCTGTGTATGGGAAACACTAATGAAAAGCCTTATCACACCCAGCACACACAAACGCACACCGTTTCAATGTAAAAGACAAAAATGCACAACGGCTAAAGTAAAGACATCAAATAAACACACACGCGCACCGAGCTCATTAAAATGATACATGAACACTATCAATCATGCATGCAAATAAAAGCCCCGTGTATTTAGATTGCTTATATGAGTGCATGCTGGTTCGTCCATGTGTGACTGAGAGTGTGTGTGCATTTCATGCAGAGAGTGACTCATCCTCCTCAACACACCGACTCACAGAGACACACAAACACACCCACCAGTAAACTCTGTGTGTGCGCCCTCGTGTAGGACCGTGTTTCTATGTGCATGCACGTGCACGCCCGCGTGAAACTACACTGCATGCAGCCTCCTTCCCACCCATCATTCAGTCCCATTCACACATGGTCAACACCACGGGGGCTATGAAAGAGAGCGGCACTGAGGAGGGATGAAGGGGAGCAGCAGAGAAAGAGAGATGAAGAAGGATGAAGAGAGAGGAAGTGCGGGCTGAAAGAGGTTTGGTGGTAAAACGGCACGGGAGAATTAGAGAGAAATAGGAGGATAGAGGCTGGCAATGAACAAAATAAACGACTCGAGCTAATTGCTTCTTTGCACATGAAGAGGCTTTTTCCAGCACCCACACTCAGAAAGTCATTCATAAATTGATTCATCCAACTCATGCAGTAGGGGATGGAAACTAACATCTGACTGTGAAACTGATTGACTTTTATAGTCTTTTATATCTCCATTTATTAAGATAATCATCTGCAAAAAACATGTGAATCAAACTTTGTTGTGCATCATTCTTAAGGCAATATACCACCATAAATGTATGCATAATATCACCTCAGCACACCCTCTTAATCCAAAGTGCAACACGTCCACAAATACATACTTCAACAGAAACTATTTGGTGGTTTGAATTTTCTCCTATACACCGAGCCCTTTTTCTGCTCCCCTCACCAGCCTCCATCCTGTTTGACAGTGTTGAGTATGAGCAAAATAAGCTTTTGTATTTCCAGATCACACAACCCATTGCTGGGAAAATACTACAGCTGGCAATTTGAAGATTATAATTTAGGCTCCACTCACAGAATTCCGGAGACTCTTTAGTGAATCTCTAGCAACCATTGCTCGCTGGACAAAAATGTGCATTCCATGACTAGTTCGAGAGTTTCTGGCAGTTGCTAGTTATAATTGGTTGAAAAGAGGTACCATGCTACACCAAATTGCTTTGGTTGATAGCAGGTTACCCTGCTTGCCTAAAGCATATTTTTCCAGGTGTCACCACTGCCCAGCTTCTAGTTAATGAATCTTTGAAGGCAACAACAGCAATCTGCTAGCAAACAAAGCAGTAACAAGAAGGTTAATGATGGAGCACTTTCTGTGCAACCAGGAATTTGGAGCACCTACTCTCCAACCTGTTGGAGAACACACATTTTTCCTTAGCAACTAGAGGTTGCCAGGGGTCACCAGCTGGCGTCTAGGCCTGTGTTACTGAGGCCTTGTTTATCAAAAAACTATTTTTATAGCCACCTACGCATTAAACAGCTAAGATAGAATGCTTATATTTTTAATCAACGAGTCGCAGTACACCGAGTTGCAGTATACAGTATAGTCTTTGATAACCAAAACAAGCATCGCTTACATTTTATAATTCAAATCATGTATTAATTAATCAAGCAAGAAGATATTCAGAATTATGTGCATAACCAACAGGCTTACTGCCACCCAGGTAATCACTGAGATATTCAAATGCTCGAATTGAAACCGAAGGGAGAATTCCAAAACTCCACACATGGCGACTGTCCCAACCATAAAGAGTCAATCAGCTGCCCTGAACCATGTTTTTTTGGAACCAGGAAACACGTGAACCTGCACTGTTTTTCTGTAATAAAGAATTCACAGAGCTGTCAATGATTTATTGTGACATTTTCAAGGTGCCCTCAATCCACCAAGAAAGTACACACTGTATTCTGTTTAACTTTTTGATTTGTAAGATTATTAAATTGCATTTTTCTACCTAACCAATGAAGCCGTGTCCATTATTAATGTAGTAATGATGCAGGCGAGTATATATGAGTTTTCTTGGTTTACTGTATCCATAAAGTGATGGATGCAGTATATTACTCAGTGGTCTGGTGGGAGTAGCCGCTGATCATGTCAGCAGCATTTTTTTCAGCTTGGACCGGTGACTCTTCGTGTCCTAGTGAGCACTGGGATTAAAGCTTTCTCCCCATTCACTTAGATAATGGCCGAACTATCTGCCTGTGTATTGCAAAGATAGCTGCCAAATGGTGAGACTTGCTTCAGGAAGGACTTTGACAATATCAACAAATGCCACTTAAAAAACAAATTTCCTAACAATACAGTTACTCATGTAGAAGTAAATGGCCATCTATCTTTAGTACTTTAGATCTGTGGTGTAATTGGGAAAGACCGTGTCCTCCAGTGGTGTGACTCAGCAATTTGTTCTATGCCATATGTTTTTATGGCAGTAATAAAATATTTTCCTTTTTGGGATTTAGGCACACTGGATGAGTTTGTTGACAGTGAGAAATAAAAATGATTAATGCGGATGGTTTACATGGATGTTACAGATGGAGTGGAAGGTAACCGGAAAATCGGCTGCTGATGCTGTAAAGCGTCATCAGTCAGAGCTGCTTTGTGTCAGGCGGCTGGGAAATTCATTATAGCTCCAGCCTTTTTAAGTGAACAGATTTGCATCAAACCATTATGATGAATAGGGCACTGAACGGCACAATAAAATTGGGCATGTACCAATATATTGGCTGATATCGGCTTTATTCACTGCTACCAGATGACACAGGCTGATAACATGTTGTCTGCAATCAATTTTGTGCTGGGTAAATTTTCAAATATATCCCTATGAAGAGCTGGAAGACATTTAGGTTAATTCTCTTATAATAAAGATTTCTTTCTTTCTCTGAAGCAAAGCGGAAATAAATAACAACAAAAACAAAAATAGCCCGGCTCACGGACATGTGGGAGGAGGGAACATAGATAGATGACCGCTTTTATCTCTCTCTGGGACAAAGAATCGAAATCACAACTTAAACACCGTTAAAAAGCAGATGTGCGCACACACACACACACACACACACACACACACACACACACACACACACACACACACACACACACATTTTGTTTTTGTACATGATGTCACACTATCCATTTTAAAAAACAAAGACATCTGCTAAAAATAACTTCAAGACTCGTGTGCTGGACCTTCAGGTTAGTTGAAGTTGCCATCACATCACTAAATATCTAATATATCTTCAAAACGTGACACCATGCACAAAATGTCAACATGCTGCGATTAATAAAGAATGTTTGCTAAGCTGTGATCGATGTGAAACTTCACCACAGAGGACAGGACGAGGTGTAGTGCTATTTGTATAAGTGGACCATTTATAATGTTATGGTACTGCTGTGGTGGCTACCTTAAATGGATTAGTCAATTATAACTTCAGTTGAAAATAATCCCTATTGTTGATGTAATGCAAGCCAAAAATGAACTAGTGATCTGATCTGTGCTTGGAATTATGGAAAAGTTTGTCAGGAATCCAGCAGCAGCAAAAAAGCACAACACCATATATTTTAAAAATCACAGGTTACTGCCTAAATTCATATTACAAATATGACCTTGTGCACAATTTGGATGAAGACCCATTGGATGATCACCGTGAATAAGTTTGATTAAGTACTGTGCAATACTGTGGAAGGAGGAGCAATTCTTCTGAATTGTAGACTCTATGGAACAAGCTGATCGATCAGTCAGCCGAAGCGGCTAAAATAAATAAATAAACAAACTACAGATCATATTTCTCAAAGCATGCTGTTAAAATTCAATATTGAAGTGTGAGATCTATTTTTAGAGGTATCATCCAGCAGCTATTACACAAACTGCTTGTTAAGGGATATCGCTTGGTGGTTTCCGCTTGGGTCAAAATGTGCTAACGGTCTGCTGTCTGGTTGCACTGCTGTTTTTAAAGATTTATGCCTTCAGGAGAAACAAATGGACTGTGAGCTTCTGACTGAAAATATGCAAGCAAGCGGGATTAACACACACTCAGAATGTTGTGAATTTCTCTGTGAGATTTGTAGCATCTATCAAAAATATATAACACTGTCATCCTTGTAGTAAGAGGTATGCTTCATCTTCACCAAAGATCTGTCTCGTTGAGATTTTTAAAAAAATGTCTTTCAGTGATTTTATTCGACTGAATGAATTCACAGCTGAGGATACAGATTTATTGCTTTTGGAGCTGATCCAGGACTTCTCAGGTTGTAATTTCCAAACATGCTCAAAATAAGGGATGAACACTTTATTCCAAAACTTTAGAGTAACAGGAAGAATTAAGTACTGCGTGTACTGTGGATGAGTAGTGCTGGTGTGTCTCTAAATGTGTACTTCACTACCTGCTTTTTTAACGATGCAGTAATAATGAAGGGGGGGAGGACGTTGAGCCAGTCTCCAACAGGAAAGTAAATAATCAAAACACATGGTGATTCCAGAGTGATTCCAAAATTTTGCCACATGAGGACTCGGACGCTCAAATACTGAAGCTGTCATGTCTAATATTTCACGCTTTCCACGTCACCCTGTCAAGCACTAAGCAAACAAGTATGTGTTGTACACATTTTATTGCAGTGGAGAGTACTAAAACAAGGATCCAAACTGGGGAGCAGGTAGCTGTCAGACAATCTCGATGTGGATCTCTGTCAGTCAAACGCGCTGTCTGGCCCTGTTACTGTAACTAAAACGTGTGTGTGTGTGTGTGTGTGTGAGCACGCATGGGGCTATATGAGTCACATATTTTTAGCCTACAGCGATGTTTCAGTGATGTACCTCCAAATGCTGTATCAGTAAGTGAGTCAGTTGTCACAAACACTTATGTCAAGTGTCAAAACCAGCCTATGATCCCACACTCGCTTCTCTCTCTCTCTATCACACACACACACACACACACGGCAGCACTCGGTGCGTTTAGGGATGCAGAAATAGTGAAGACCACCTTTGAACTTTAACATTCAAAGCAAGACTATGAATGGGGAGGAAAGTTGATTAAAGTAACTGAATGTGGCAGACAGCACCAACAATCCAAATTCAGAGATTTTACTGCACAGTCATCACTATGGTTACGGTCCAAAAAAAGACCATATCCAGTGAGGAGCAGTTCTCTGGGGGGGGGGATCACTTCTTCCACAGAGGAAGAAGGACAATGGCCAGATTGCTTTAACTGATAGAAAGGCAACAATAACTCAAATAACCACTCATTGCAACCAAGGATGGAAGGAGAGCATCTCCCAATGCACAACACATTAAACTGCAAAGCAGATGAGTACAGCAGCAGAAGACCCTACTGCGCGCTACTTCTGTCTAAGCTAAGAACAGAAAACTGAGGCTACACATGCTCATCAAAATTAGGGCTACATGAGCCATTTATAATTTTACTGTCTGCCTGTGTAGACACCAGGACGCTGGAAAAATGTTGCTCAGTCTGAAGAGTCGATTTATGCTGAAATATTTAGACGGTGGGGATTAACATCATGCGTGTGCAGCAGCAAATCCGCAGCAACCGTGTGACGCCATCATGTTATGGACCAAAATCCCCGAGGAATGTTTCCAGCACCTTGTTCATTTGAGTCAGTTCTCAAGACAAAAGGGTATCCCTGGTATTGGAAGGTGTGCCTAATGACATGGGGAGCTAGTATGCATGTCTCTTTCCTTGTCTGCACATTATTTGAATGACTACAAATGGTAATTTAGACTCACTACTGCTGTAGTCCTAAAGTTTAACCTGCACGGTTAATACTGTTGAAGTGGTCTGTTTGAGTATCGCCAAGCAGAAACAAAAAAAAGTTAATAAGCTAATAAGCTATTCACTGTGGCCAAAAAACAAAACATTCAAATCTGCACCATGACACATTTGTAAAACATTAAAAAATCATAAAACAAACACTGGAAATGAACAAAGGTGTGTGGCATTTAAAGAAAAATCCAATGTGAGGCTCTCAGGTGGCTGCTTAAATTAAAGCCCCTAAGTTCAGGCTTAACAAATTGGCTTAGAAGAAAGAAAATCTTTCCCTCTCAGTTACAGAAGATTAATAAGATCATTAAAATAGAGCCACACATTTGTCTCACTATGTAAGGAGAGTGCGCTATTATTTTTTATTTTTTTTAATGTGACATACATCTCATTTCTTTAAGTGTTTTCCTATTCATGAGATTTTACTCAAGCCGGCACACATCCAAATCTTTCCACGAAGGCGTTTGGATGACAGCCTTTTAATAAATATCTCTTTTCAGGACGAAACCACAGCCGAGGCCACCTTTCTGGGACTCCAGCAGGCAACCATTTCCCTCATTCCTAAAGAGCACTTTCATTTATCCTTTCCCTGCATACCACAAGTGAAATTATATCCTTTGCCAGCTGGATATTACTTCTCTTTATTAGATGGGGCTCCTAAAATAATGGGACTACTTAGTATGCTTGAAAAGTTCGTACGTGCACTGACGATGGTACACTGGATCAATTTATTGCTCGTGCAAGTGTTATATTGTATCTCCAGCAGTTATATTAATGTGGGGAAGCAGAAAAGAGTACCAGGTCTTCTCAGTGTTATTTGCTACTGCGTACAAGGTGTTATGTTCCTACATTAGTTGCCTTCCAAAAGCTTAATTTCATTATAGTAAAGAAGGAGAGTTGGGTTGTTTTGAGGTCTGAGGACAGTGGGATAAAATTCAGTAGACTGGCCCCAGTCCAGTTGGCTATTTTATCAATTTCACACACAGATAATCATTTACCGTATGCATTTTTATTAATCATAAGCAGCTACAGACATCAATCTGAACATGGGGACACTGGCACGCCAGCTAATCTGTGAAGTCGTGCACGTGTGTGCTTGGGCAGTCAAGTGTAAGTGCATGGAGGAGACTGCATGTTTTCAAATTTGCTGTTGCTTATTGTTTTTTCAGTCTAATAAACAGCACGGTAATGATCACAGACACACACAAACAAAAAAGAATAGAACATAGAGACACACACGTGCACACACACATGCGTAGTGGGAGCATCTATCAGGAGGCATTTCGCTCACAAAGGTCACAGTTGCTCGAGGGCAGCTGCAGGCACAGCCACAGCAAAGCATTATGGGACACAAACAGGAATGAGAGTTCAGAGTATGCATGATTGTCTGCCTGTGTGTGCGTCTTTGTGTGTTTTATCTGAGTCATGTGGTTGAGTTTCTCCTACAGGGCCCAGCATGCAACTGTTGTCACTTATGCATAAAACATATGAACATAAGCGCAAACCTGCACACCCCCTCTTGTATACCACGCATTCTTTAATACACACTGTAAAAATAATTACTACCTTAAAAAAACTCTGGAGAATATCAGCATGTTACAGATGGAGCTGTTAAGATGGACACACACACACACACACACACACACACACACACACACACACACACACACACACACACACACCTGAGAATTATTTATAATAGCTACTGAGTTAAATTGTCAAATTATCTCATTTGCAAATCAAAGCATCGGACATTTTAATGCTTTAATTAAAATACAGCTATTCAATGCCGTATCAGTCTAGTTCTTGTGAACTAAAATATACTGAACATTGAACATAATCCACTCCTAAATAAATAAATAAAAATTTTGTGCCTCAAAACAAGGTTGAAAAAGGGGACGCATACAAACAACAAGTCTGCGTAACCCCACGACTGTGACAAATGAGCCACGAGGTGGATGTTTGTCCTTGATCCAACTCTCACCCACGCACAAACCCTGTATTCACAGAAGAGTCCAACACTAAAGTTGGCCACCCACTAAAAGACTAAAACTCAGTGTACGAGATCCCCACAATAAAGCACAGATAACTTAAATAACACAATCCATACAAGGGTTAAGCAGAAAAGCACATTTATACACAATTTTTTAACAGGCAGAAAAAAGCCGAAGCTGGTGATAAACTGTCCTAAAAACTCCCTGAAAAGCCTTTAGTTGATCAAAAATGCTGCAGCAACAGTGTTGACATCTTATCTTAAAGACCCAATAGCACCGTACCACAAGGCGCCTTGAGGTGACTGTAGTTGTGATTTGCACTATACAAATAAAACTAATTGAATTTAATGTGAATATAAATTCAGGGGTACTGCAATGTGTCAGCAACAAGCTAGGCCTGCCTTAAAATACAATCTAAAATATGTCATTTTTGACTCTAATGGGGACCATTAACATCCTGTTGCATTCACTAAGATGTGATTGACTTAATCAGGAAAGTGCTTACAGAGGCCTAAAAGTGTCATTTTCCTAACCTGCATACATTGCAATTCACAGAAAGGTCACTTAAGGCACACCTGCACTGCCCTTACCCTTTCGAACTGCAGATACATTACTGGTTCATAGACAGTCTATTGTAAGAACTGTTAAGAAAAGCAAGGCAAGGAAAATATTTTGTAGTCAGGGTCAGGGGATATGTCTGCATTTCAGTTCAAACTAAAGCAGAACTTGGGTTGATTAAAAACAAGAAGTGAGCTTTACTTCGAAGCATCCGGTGACTCTAAACCACAGGCAAGGTTATTATTATTTTTTAAACACAATACAATGTATAAAAAAAACCCAAATGGGAAGCCAGGATGCTACAAGGCACAGATTAACAAATAGGCAAGTGAAACATGGTGAGCTGAGGTAGTATGAATACTGCAGGGCCTCATTAATGAGGCGAATGCAGGTGAGTGGAAAGGAAGGGCATTTGTGGTGACTCTTCAGACAGCAAATGGCAGGTGGAGAAAGTCATAATGTCTGGAATAATACTGGACTTGAGGCTTATTTCAAAAGCAGAAGAAAATTAGAAAAGAATTTGTAAAGGATGTACGCTGGCATTAAAAGTAGCTATTGCATCCATGACGAGCAAATTACATACACTTACAGTCTAGCACATTTTATTTCCTAGAGGTGTCATCCTTGTGTTAATGTATATAGTGAGGTTACACCATATATTACTACCAAAAGAACAATTGCGTAGCTCAACTTTTGGAAAGGTGTCTAGATTTAGAAACTGCTGACACTGCACCACGTGTGAGACAAGTTGCTGATTTAGATTAGATGTTCACTATTTGAACAAACTTCAGAGCCTTGGAAATAATGAATTCTAGATTTTACCATTTTGACGCTATGACTTAAAACTTTAATCAATATCAATGGCTTGATTAATGGCTACAGTTATATATTGTTAGCAACGATTGCTGTGGGAATGGGGCATCAGTCAAGACCCCTGTCATCCACGCTTTGAAACTTGAAAACCACCACTCACTAGGGAAAAATATATATTCCTGGTGTGTCTGACTGGTTGGAAAGTGGTTCTGGAGGTTGGTGGCAGTCTCTAGGTGAAACTGGTAACAAAGAGGTATAGGCAACCGTGAAAGTGTGAAGGAAACCAGACTGTTTGCCCTCAAACAAAAAGCAGTGCCTGGTTGCAGCAGAAATGCAAGACAGGACACAGCCAGGAACCTTCAGCAACCACCAACCAACCAGGAAAGGAATACATTGTTTTCCCCTAGCAACCAGTGGTTGCCAGGAGGTTGATGATTGGTCTCTAGGCCTGTGTGATTGAAGCACGAGTGATTAATTAAAACAAAAACAGGGTGCCATTCGTTTTTCCAGTATCTAAATGTGAACAAGACAAAAAAAAGCTTAAGACCCAACACAGTAACATGACTTTGATTATGGTGCAAATGTGGCTAACTGGAACTCCTCAAATCCAACCTAAACTGGTCAAATAACTGAAATAATTTAGCTTTTTTTAGATTGCCAGTGTAGTTAAAACTATTTGGGATACAAAAAATGTAATTCATATGATCCTTTTTGGATAGCATCTACAGCCACGTTACTGCTCATTATGCTTACTGTCTGAGTTTAGTGAGCTAGCATGCTACTTTTGGACAAAATCTGTGACCTGATTTTGGCACTAGATGGAAAGTCAGGGGACCATCAAAGCGATTACAGTCCATCCCAAGAGTAGCATGGCAATCCAACCGACAAAATGAGTAAATTCTCTGCCAAACATGTCAGCTCCACGGCTCAGCATGAAGGAAAGTCAAAGTAATTTGAACAGAATACATGAATGACTACTGGCTAACCTCATACCTAGATTTGTATTTCACAATAGGAAAGCTCTTATACCTTTGATTCTCTACGATCATAAAACATTTTAAAATGCAAACATAGGTCTTTTTTTTGTTAGACATCTGACAGATAACCATTTTTGTAGTTGCTATGGGGAGGACAGCCTTTGTCCCAAGCAAGCTGACCCCAATGAGTTGGCATGTGATCCAAAATCTGCATGTAAGTGGTCTGTGTAAACCTGGCCACACGTGTCCACGAACACATGCACTCACAATTTAAATGGTTTTGTCAACTAGATAACAGAGGAGGAGGGAGTGAGCAACGGACAGGAAAGAAAGTTGAAAAGCAGAGCAAATTGGACTGCTTGTTTCCTCGGAGCGCCTCTGACAGCTCAGTCTGGGTGACTGTGCCGCTTTCTTTCTCTCTCTCTTCCTCCTTCTCTCTGTGCCTCTGCCTCTCTCGCTCTCTCTGATTACCTTTTTGCAGGCGAAGGAAAGAGAAGCTGGGAGGGAAAGAGGAGGAGGAGGAGGCTAGTTTCCACGGTGATGGCTGATGAAAGAGAACGAGGCAGGTTCTGCTCGGTTGCACACCTCTTCTCTATCTCTCTCTTCTTCCCCCCTTCTCTCAGTCTGTCCCTACTCAAACAGCAAAGCCCCCCCCCCCCCTCCCCCCTGAAAACATCTCTCTGTTCATGTTTCAAATCTTCTCATCGCTCCTCCTTCACTCTGCCTAGCTTTCTCTCACATTCACAAAACATTAATTCATCCCATTCCAGTTTTCCCTCTTATCTGTTATCGCTTTCATACATGGTTGTTTCAGGATTCCCTCCACGCAGCTAGCAAACATTACACTCATATGTTATTGTTATGTCTCATTTTAAATCCAGGACCATTAATGTGCTGCCACGACAGCCTCTGCTCTTCTGGGAAGACTTTCCTCGAGATTTCGGAGCCTGGCTCGAGTCGTTTCAGATGTTGTTGTTCAGCTGCCCTGAAACAAACTGCTGCCATGAGGCTGGAGACACCATGTGGTCTAAAACTGCTCCCCGGGCGCCCAATGGCTGCCAACTGCTTCACAGAGTGAATGGGTTAAATGCAGAGAGGAATTTCCCCACGGGGGAATCAATAAAGGATCAATAAAGTATACATTATTATTATTATTATTAAAACAGTGTCATGCAATTACACACATCAGTTCTGATATGAAAATAAGAAGGCTTGATTAAGTATAACCATTAAAAAGAAGATTTTTCTATACGTATGACATGTAATGAAAGAAAAATATATGCATGCTAGACTTAGAGTCATGGTTAAAGAACAAAAAAGACCCATCCTCTGTCAATTCTAAGGATTCACATATCGTGACTCAATGAAAAACACTCAGCTTCCAAGTCGACACACCTATAGCATTTTACAATTTACAAATCCCATGTCGCCTTGTTCTCAAGTTATTGCATTCGCAAGATTTTCAGAAAACTTGAACTTTGACCTTAAGGTTTAGGTCACTGAGATTCGAAATAGTCGATACACCAAATGTATCAATTTGAAGCTCCTACTCCTAAAAATGGAGCAAAATACAAAAGCAGTGGGTGTAAAAACGAAGACTCTAAAATTCAATAGCTTTTAGCAGAAGTAAGTTATTTAGCGTAAGGATTTTCTTTATGACTTCATCATTCTCTCACATCTCTGTGGAAGACTTTAGCCTCGCTCTGTTTTTCCGCGTTGCTTCAGTTCACTGAGATTTGCAGGCATTTGTTTATGCACAGTTCTCTTAAAGTCTCACTATTGCATTTCAAATAGGTTGAGGTCCGGACTTTGACTGGCCTCCTGCAACACCTTGATTCTTCTCTTTTTCAGCCATTCTGTTGCAGATTTGTTGCCGTGCTTTGGCTCACTGTCTTGTTGCATGACCCAGTTTTGCCCAAGCTTTAGCTGTCAGACAGGTCGCCTCACATTTGACTCTAAAATACTTTGGTATACAGAAGAGTTCATGGTCCAATCGATGACTTCGAAGTGCGCTGGTCCTGTGGCTGCAAAAAAAGCTTGAATCACCATGCTTACATTTAGTGGTAGGTGTTCGTGCTGATATGCTGTGTTTGGTTTGAAATTTAACATTTAACATACTAACTGAGGTCTGTAGAATCTCAGATTTTGCTTTTCTTAAGCATTGCAAGGTCTGACCTTGGGAATTTGGCAAAAATCTGTTTTGTTTTTTTTCCCTTCTAACTGCATCTCTATTACACCTCCTTCCCTGTAGCTACTGGCACAATTGCTATCTTCCTTCAGTCCATCTCTCCCGACATTCTCTGATTTATCATTTTTACTTTCCAGATGCAGTAAAACTTTTCATCTTCTACTAGATCTCCTCCCTTCATCCTTTAGCCTACCTTCCCTTATTATCCCTCTCCCTTGATACCTTCTTTAGAAACACAGCAAAATGTCCTGCGGGTCTGTCTGAAACCCTCCTTCCTTTTAAGCCCTGGAGCCTTTATTTTACATTCTCTTCCAAGCTTTTCAGCTGTGTACAAACTCTCCTTTTGTGCTATTAATTCCATCACAGCTGTGACTAAATATCTGTTTCCCGATGATGTCTGTCTCTCCAAGATGTTGCTTTTATCCTGCACATCGCCACATCTGGCTTTCTTCTCTTTCCAGCTCTTTCTTCTACCATCTTTTAAAATTCCCACATGCAGGAGGAAACTGTAAATTTCCTCCTGCATGTGGGTCTCTTTATGGATCAAGGACTGCGGTATTAACAGCAACATTGTGAATAAAAGGAGAAATTTTGACCACACGCTAGTTTTCCTATACACAGGGGTGTGTCTAAAAGGGGGAACATGGTGACATCAGCCCCTGAGATATTGAGCAACTTCTCTTCTACATTTAGTTACTAACAGTCAGCATAAGGTAATTATTATTTTGTCAATTTAAATTTATTAGTTAGGATTTTTTCAGATTGCATGGGAGCACATTTGCAGCAGGTGAAAACCCCTCTCCAAACTGAAATGTGTAGGCAGACAGAAACATTTGCGAGACCATGAATTAAACTTTAAAGGAGAGCCCGAGAGTTGGATTTCTAGGACCAATACCATACAGATATTTGGTCATTTAAAAATCTGATATATCGACTGATATTTTTTTCTTTCGAGCAGATAAAAAAAGAAGAAAAACGATTTCCCTAATAATTGTCATGCATTTATGAGTCCTTGCTAAGACAACATAACAGTGCAGTTTAAAAAGAATCTTCTATTGTGGCAAGTCATAGATTATGTGTATACACCCGACTTTGCTTGATCAGCTGGTTGTTGTGTTTGTGACGTTCCAAACATGTATGTTGCAAACAGGGAAGTTGCACAGTGCCCTCTAGTGGACAAAGTATGCAATGTCAACATTCATAACATGGCTTAAGTGTCGTTCTCCCTTTTCTTCTATACTTTTTAAATTTTCATTTATTGGAGGATAAATGAAAGTTATTTTCTTGATGCGCATTTTTTGGGCAAAGAGTTATATTTCTCGCAATAATATCGTCCTGTTGACCGATCAGTTGGGCTATTCTTTGTATTTAGTATTTTGATGCTAATACTGCTGTTTAGTACGAGTATTAGTATATATTACTGTTCGTAACGAACAAAAATACTTTCTCCACAACTATGCAAACCAGTTATTCAATCCAAAATACATTTCAAGTTCTTGTGCAGCACCAATTTACATGTAAAACCATCTGCATTAAGCTGCAGAGCACTGCACAAGAGCCTGATGATCTTGCATACCCACTCCCTTCCCCTCCCCCTGTAAATGGAGCTTCCAGGACGTAAGCAAATAATGGGAACATGCAAAAGTAGTTGACTTTTCTTTTAAAGGACACATATGAAGGTTTTTTTGGTTTAAAAATACAAACTCTAAAAATGTCTGGATAGATATTAAAATATAAATCATAAAATATACACCTCCCCCTTTCCTTTGTCTTTTTTGGTCATGTCCTCTCAAGAGAAATCTTGCTTCTTTCTCTTTTATATACCTGTCCTCTTCTCTCAGTATTACCCTCCTTAACAATTCCTCTTACCTCCTCTGCCTTTACCGCTGTCCCTCTCAGTCAGGTGATTGCTTTTATCCTAGACATGGTCAAACACCCCACATATTTAATTAATGCTTATCTCCCTATGCTGTGACCTCCTTT
The DNA here is from genome assembly GCF_051167445.1 of Perissodus microlepis. Classification (NCBI taxonomy): domain Eukaryota; kingdom Metazoa; phylum Chordata; class Actinopteri; order Cichliformes; family Cichlidae; genus Perissodus; species Perissodus microlepis. Next base: position 21,412,807 of record NC_140464.1, on the reverse strand, counting down.
TCACTCTGTCCTTCAATCCTCAACCCCCACCTGCATCTTTAAACCTTCTCGCCTCCTTTCTGCAGCCACCTGAGCGATCACTGCTACCTCCGTCTCTGTTTAAAACCCTATTCCTTCATTCTGTTACCGAGTGATCATCTAAATCCACGTTGTGGTCACACACTCCCGAGAGATTCACCTGAAACTGAGGGCACACGCAGCTCATCCATCACTTTTCACTTGCTGCTCTTCTCCACCCCTCTCCCCTGCTTCATTCATGTGCACTGTGGTTTCTCTTCATTCATGTTTTGTCTGTTCTCTAAAGGAGTTTTTCTTGTGCTCATTTATTCTATCGCTCTTTAGAGAAATCCCAGCGTCACCACACACTGCTGGTCCCTGTTAACATCTGGTATTAGCAAGTGCATGTAAATATTCATCCTATTACAGGCCTTTGTATTTATGCCAGAATCTGGAAAACATCCCTGTTATTTAAATTCTATAAGAACTCTACATTCCTGCGTGCTAAATTACAAGCAGCCCATTAAAAATTCCTCTAGAACTCACTTTATGAACTCTGTTGTTGTTAAATGTTAATGCTTATTATGCTATTTCCCTGCTCTTTTCTTTTGGGCTTTCCTTTTAGCTGTTTGCTTATCTAAAATTGCAGTTTGCTGATGCCTGTCATTGAGGCCGCATTACCGAAACACTGTCCTGAATCTTAATTTATAATTTAGCAATGATGAGCTGGCATATTATTTTTAACAAATACAGTGCATCTGAAATCAAGGCAAACAAAACTATACCATTCAAGAATTCTTGCTATATGCAGAAAAAGGCCTAGTCTTTTAACTTTTTTTCAGGCAGCTTAAGATGGGGATTAATTATACACATGCTGACCTCAATATTTGAACCACTGGACAGGTTTAAAATGAGAATCCATCACTGTAATAATGTATGTGACACAAAATAAAAGCAAAACAGGTTCCATTTAGAAGCGGAGAATACGTGCATGTGCAGGTGCTTTTACGCCTAGTTAGTTGTATTTAAAAATCAGTGAAAACTTTAGAATAAGACCACCTGCTCGCTACTACTTATATGCTAATTATTGCCTTAAAGTAAATATTTCTTTCAATTAAGGTCTCTTTTTGCCTTGGTGCCCATTTTCACTGCTAAATAAAACTGTAAATGCTGCACATCATGCATGTGTAACTGCTCTGTGTGTTCGCCTCCACTGTAAGAACACTGCATATATGAGGCTTCACTACTTTACTGTCTAAGTCACTCACACGCTCCCTGTTGTCGGACACAGTACAGGTTGCTAGTACACACATCCGCTTCCTGTCAGCTTATGGGGCAGCTATGAATTATAAAAGCATGGCTACCAGTGTGTTACCACTGTGCTAAGTGGATATAAGATGGACAGAATGACAAAAGAGATAAGAGAGCTTCTTCACTTAAGTAACGCAGTTGTTAAAGGCGTGCATGAAGGAGTATATGTGCAAATGATGTTTCGTTGTCTGAGCCTGTGTGTGTGTGTGTGTGTGTGTGTGTGTGTGTGTGTGTGTGTGTGTGTGTGTGTGTGTGTGTGAATGCACTGACATTGTGCTGACATTGTGTTAACTTGGCATCCTGCTCCCACAGCTGTGCCTATGTGGAGGATTGGGAATATCCTGGAATTTGTCTGTTTATTCATTCAATAACATGTGCGTGTTGCTGTGTGCATAAACGTACGGCAGCATACCTGCACCATCTGGCGCTGTAACCCCCCCACACACACACACTTTGATGTGTTGACAGTGTCCAAGTCCTCTATCTTGTTCAAGTTTTAGATTTTTCTTTTTTAAGTTCACTTCAGTTGTCTATTAATTGGAACACTGGTGGGTCAATCCCAGGCTGCTCCAACCTGCATGTCAGACGTATCGTTGGGCAAGATACTGAACCCCGAGTTGCCTCTGATGCATCCATCAGACTGTTGGCATATGTGAACGTTAGGTTAAAACTGCTTAGGCATAGAAAAAGCACTTGCATGAATGGGTGAATGAGGCTTTATTAAAAATAAGCTTTGAGTGCTCAAATTCAGTAGAAAATAACTATGTAAGAGCCAATCCATACAGCCAAAAGGCTTTAGAGAGCCAATCAAACCCTGTGATCGAGGCACACTCTTCTGTGTGGTGCTAAATACGATGGATGTGCAGCCAAATGCCTTGAGAGTTTCTAGAAAAAGTCCAAATTAACAAGAAAATCACTCAGAGTTTTTAAAGGGACAAATGCTGCAAATAAGGACTTGAAAAAGTAAGAAGCAGTGGGGGTGATGTATATGAATTTTAATTTGAATCATATTTACTACATCTGGCTTTTTACATTTTTTGGGCAATTAATTTCCTTAAATGTATTGTACAATTTATTATGTTTTTTCAGTGAGAAAAAACAGTCACACTGATGTAGAAGTCTCAAAAACCCATACATCAAATATGATAGACTAGATGTTAAAGGCCTAGTTGACTTCATCTGATTTTGGGCAATAACAAGGTCTGAGTCACATTCTTGGAACCAAAACTTTTTCAAGACATTGTCAATTCTTCCAGCTGATAACGAAGTTAGATTAGATGTTAGATTAGATTAGCCATTGTTGTCTCTGGGGAATTTTACCTTGTACAAGTGAGGGAAACATGTAAGATAACACACACAAACAAACACTCATTTACAGTTTCACTTATTACCATTACCATGTTGGCACTCATGTAAACCAGCTACAGTGAACACAACAGCTGTTAGCCTAGCTTGCCGTCCGTATTCTGTGCACTTTACTCGCACAAGGAAAAAAAACAGCCGATTTAAACCGCTGATATCTAAATGTTCAATATGAATTTGTGTGATACTGTTACATCAGTCAAATGTTGGTCAGTGTCACACAAAGAAGAGTCATCTGACTTCTTTTTCAGTGATGTAGTAGCTGATTGTCACTGACATTATTCCTCCTGTGTTTTGTCGAATGGGAAATATGTTTATCTGGCTTTTGGAGTATTGAGAGTTCCCCATTATCTAAATGTAGATTGCTTGTGAATTGTAAAGTTCACTTCACCGCCATGAAGTTGAAGTCTAACGTGTCACTAATGCAAAGGGGAAATCCAACAGCTGCCCCATGTCATCAAGGTCAATGCTACAGCCTATGACAGGGGTGGGCAATTCCAGGCCCCGAGGGCCGGTGTCCTTCAGGTTTTAGATCTCACCTTGGGTCAACACACCTGGATCACATGATTAGTTCATTACCAGGCCTCTGGGGAACTTCAGGACACGTTGAGGAGCTAATTTAGCCATTTAAATCAGCTGTGTTGGTTCAAGGACACATCTAAAACCTGCAGGGACACCGGCCCTCGAGGCCTGGAGTTGCCCACCCCTGGCCTATGAAATACACTCTAGATCAGGCGTGTCCAACTCCAGTCCTCGAGAGCTACTGTCCTGCAGCTTTTTGATGCATCCCTACTCCAACACAGCTGAATCAAATGGTTGGATCACCTCTTCAGCATGCCATCAAATTTGGCAAAGGCCTGATAACAAGCCATTCATTTGATTCAGGTGTGTTGGAACAAGATGTGTCTAAAAGCTGCAGGATGGTAGCTCTCGAGGACTGGAGTTGGACCCCCCCTGCTCTACATATAAGAGTCAAGAAATCTGGATTCAGTGGAAAGACCAACTTCTCTTCAATGCCTGGTGTGCCCCTCTGTTCAAGGATGGTTGTTCACAGTGGACATAAATGGCCTCTCTCACTCCTCTTTTAAACAATCTGTCTTCTCTGTCCATAATGTGAACATTGGCATCCTCAAAAGAGTGACCTTTGTCCTTTAGATGCCGATGTACAGCTGAGTCTTGTCCTGTCAGGGTGGCTCTTCTATGTTTTGTGGTGAGTTTATGGAGTGGCTCTTTGGTTTCTCCAGTGTAGAGATCTGAGCATCCTCACTGCACTGCACAGCATATTTTATGTTACTTAACTTGTGTTTAAGAGTTTTGTACTTGGAACGATCCAGAGCCATTGAATGGAAGAGTACAGATCATGGGGCCTCGCAGTATTTCTGAAAGTTAGCAACATACGCTAGCTTCGTCACAGAGTTACAGAAGCACAGTTTGAGGAGTTAAAAACAATGCTGTATGTTATTAGCACACAGTCCAACTGCCAGCTAAGCACTTGCAGGAACTATTTCAATGCTACAACACCCGGCTGATAGGACTCTGACTTACTCAAGGGCTCTGGGCTGAACCAGAACTGAAAGGTGAAACATTTTCATGAAATTTAGAAATCCAATCACTTTCTTTCAAAACTCCCGAATAACCTGGATGACTGAGAGCCTATGCAAAAACTCTCTGGCAAGAATTCAGTGAACCACCATTGCCTTTGGTTCCATAATCAACAGGTGCTTGCCAAATTCACACCCAGTTCCAGCGCCATTCAGGCCAAAACAAGCTTCTTCTTTTTTTCCTCTAACCTGGAACAACAGTGCAATCCACCTTCAAAGGAAAAACCTTTCCCATCATTACTGTGGTGGTGCCAGGGTGCACATGCCTGGTTCATGGTAGTGGTGCAGATGCCTGGCTAATAACGCTCTGTTTGCCCCTGTTAGTGCTTTATTTCTACCCAGAGCTATGCAGCGTGATGACAGCCACATCTACTCAGTTGCGATCTATTCTGCGGTGGAGGGTGAAGTCGAGAAGAGCAGCTTAAGAAGTGAGTTACAGGGATTATAGGCTGCTGTCACACTCTCATAGGCAAACACACAAACCTCCTCTGGTATTAAAAGGCAGACAGTAGGGGAGACAGGGCGTGTGCGTGTGGAAACAGCTACACGCACGAGCACTCACACACACAAACACACACGCGCCGGCCAGAAGCAGAGAGAGGAGAGACAGACAGGCAGCCAGTCAGACTGATCACGTACCTTCCAGACAGCAGGTTCGCCAGAGGCCGGAGTGCGTCATCACCTCCTCGTTCTTGCGGCTCGTGTCGTTGTCGCCGCTGCTCTTCACGCGGCACACCCCGCGCGAGTACAGCCAGTAGTCGGTACCGACGGCGATGGTCATGAGGCTGAAGGCGGCGAACGCGCCCACCGTCGTCACGAGCATCTGGACGCCGCGGTCACACATCAGCATCTTCATATATGCGGCTCCTGTTCGTCTTAATCTGTTTTCGTGTGTGTGTGTGTGTGTTTCCTTTCCTTTTCCCCTCCGCTCTTTTAGATTCACCCCTTTTATTTCCTTTATATCCCGCGAGACTTGGAGAGTCAGAGTGAGGGACACGCGCTCAAATAAATAATAAGAGCAATAACAACAACAACACGGGGAAGGTGGGTAAAGGTGGCGAGTTTGTGAGGAGGCTATGGAGAGAGAAATGAAGCTGGACCCGGCTGCCTGGTTCGCTGAGTTGACTTGAGGCTCGTGGCAAAGGGCGGGAAGGTAGGAGAGCGGCACGTCACTTTCTCGCGCATCAAAAACCGGTTCTCACCATCACCATCCACATACAGAGGCGCGTGCACGCACCCACACAGCGTAGGATTAACGGCCAACGGTCGTCCCCAACTGCTGGCACTGCCCACACTCACTCAGAGTGGAAGTTAACGGCGGTAACGCATCCTGCCGTGTTATTCGTCCCTGGTTTAGGGGAGAGCTTCTTGTCTTCGCCTCTCCTTCTGCTTTCCTTCTTAACTTATTAATCTGTGAAGCATTAACAGCCAGGGTCTGTGTAGGGGGACTCCATCTTTAAAACAGCAAAACAGGGGATCATTTTGTCTGTACCGATGTCACCCCCGCAGCGTGAATCTGTACTAAAGCATCACTCACCGCTTCTGTGACCGGTTCTCCTCTTCCCACAGTGTCTCTGACAGCAGGCCAGCGTCTGTTCACCTTCCCTTCCAGTGAATGAATGAATGAATACAAGAACGGTGAATAAAGACCATGTGTTATCTACGAAGCGGAGACTGACCGACATCCATCGCGTGTTTTCCGCTCCAGCTGTTGACACAGTGTCATGTTTTATCTCCCTGGATGACCAATGTCCGGGCTTTAGACACTAGTCCAAACCGTATCCGGTGAAATGCTCTATACAAGTTAAATTGGTCCAAAAAGCACAACAAGAAAGGATTAATCAGATTTATCCTCCATAGAAGTCAGTGTAGAACCGCAACCGGGACACACCGGCCGATGACAGTTACACCTGCTTGCGTTTGCTCCCAAGAAACGTGCCTGCTGGTAGGCGACAAATAATAAAAAATAAAAAATAAAAACAACAACAAGAAGAAGAAGACAGCCGTCGCCTCCTCCACTTCGTCCTCCTCTTCTTCTCCTTCCTCCTCCTCCTCCTGTCCGTCCAACCAACACAAACTAAAATTAACCGCGGGTCTCCTCAAACTCCGCCCGAGGCAGAGGCAGTCGGCTGGGATTGGGTTCCCCGGTGAAAGAGCCCTTCGGGAGCTAATAGTGTGCCTTCACTGCTGCAAGTCCCGCCCACCACCTTCTCTATAAATCCAAGCCAGTTTCACTTGAAACACAAACACACACTGGTTCAAAAGTATTCCCACATCTGCGCGACCCGGTTGGGTAGCAGAATAGACCCCGCAGTAGAGAGTTAACAGAGGGTATGTATGGCAGGTCATTAGTGCCACACATACAGCGGGATCAAAGCACGCTGGGCTTTGATTTGACCACGTTTCACTGTGAGTAGATATTGAGCTGTCCACACACACACACACACACACACACACACACACACACACACACACACACACACACACACACACACGCGAAGAATAAAAGGGAATAAGTTGTGATAGCACAATAAAACGAACTGCATGTGTTCAAAGGCAGGGTTGCGTGTAATTTTGTGGTTTGCTGTCCCTGGTGCTGAGTGCGGCGCTGTCCTTGGTGCTCATTTGAAACGCAGCGTCATCCCCCTCCTCCTCCTCCCCTCTCTGTTTTTCTGTTTTCTCCTCTCTCCTCCGCTAGCCGCGGCGCCAGCAGCTCCTGCGCCGCACTGATTAGTTAGAAAAGAGAGAGAGGGAGAGAGATTGGCAAGCGATGCATGGAGAATCGCGCTCGGGAGAGAAGCACAGACGCCACTTAAAGAGCCACGGACCGTTTTTAATGACTCCACTTCAGCGAGGATTCCACACGAGGCGGTCTGCTCTTCATACTTCACTTAACACACCGGAGTGCGTGTGCGCGTGACCGTGGGTGCAAGTATCATAGGTGTATACCTGAGTAACATGTGTACATATGGAAATCAGAGGGGGTTTTAAAGCTTGCTGTAGCCTGCCTAAACCGCAAGGAATGGAAACGTGGCTTCTTTTCTGGAGCCCATCTATCCATCCACTTAAGTGTTTAGGTGCCACAGCTCACTGACTGATTCTCTGACTCTATTAAAGGCTGAGGAATTAAAACAATCAAAAACAGAGAGACAGAAAAGTGAGCACAGAGCACAGAGAGCGGGGGGAGAAGGATTACAGATAAATAAATCCATGAACTGATCACCAGAGAGTGCAGTGACAGGTCCTATCATTCTTCTCACTTGCTCTTCCTCTGTGTATCTGTGTGTGTGTGTGTGTGTGTCTGAGGCCCTTGCTCGGCTGCGTTATCTCACAAGAAGACTCATTAACATAGAAATGACTTTAGGAAGAGAAGTACAGCGTTTCACCTCTGGTGAGAGACGGAAAGCAGGGAAGCCGAAGAGAGGAAGGAGGGCGGGAAAGGAGATGTCGAAGTGAGTTTGGATGGTGGCTGAGAAGAAAAGTGGAGAGATAAGGAAGAAAAAGAATGAAGGGTGGGCAGGAGGCAACAAGTGAGGAAAGGACAGGTGGAAGAAGATGAAGAAAGGATATAGAAAAAGAAATGGTTGAATGGTGACATGTTGATGCAATCAGTTTACAGAATACAAGCAGCATTTTTCAGTAGATGAAATGTTCTTGTTTTTTGAGTAGAGCATAAAAGTTATAGAGCCAAAGTCTGACCAGTGGCACAGCGAGGGAACATTTTGTGCAGCCTGCAAGCGTGTCAAGAAAAGATGAAACACCAACAGTTCGTGTCATTCTATAAAGCAGCACAGAGAAAGACTGAGGGAGCATTTCTCTTCAGTTTCAGATCTTCTTTCTATCCATCATACATGGCTAACCCTTCCTAACATTAACACATGGAGCTGGTGTCAACAAACACTGCCTCACTAATGGTTAAAAACGGTAAACTCAAGGCAGCACAAGATTCTCCGGGCAGGTTACGAACGCTACCTACAATTTTTTGGATGTTTGCATTTTTCTTGTTCACATGAGCCCAAACTTTGAGACCCCCCGTTGCAGAGAGTTGACTTTTAGATACCTGTTCGTTCATTTTCTTCTGCTTATGGAGTTCAACAGGGGTTAGCTGTCATAGGGCGAGGGGCAGGGTACACCCAGGAGAGGTCGCCTGTGGATCAACCAGCTCCACACAGAGACAGACAATCACGAACATGCCCAGGACCTTCTTGTGACAAGGTTAACCACTGCACCCCTGAGCCTCTCTTGGGTATATATTTTATTTAAAAAGGTTACTGAAAGAATGCAGCATTGGCAATATGTATATAAAATATACTTTCAGGTTTCCTACTCTGTGGTCATGAGGTATAAGTAAGGTAAGGTAAGTATATTTTATATAGAGAGGTACTACTACTAAGAATTAAACACTGCAGTTGTGATATATTTATCACAGCAGGCACGTGTTTTAAAACTATCGACAACAGTAAATCTTAGGTTTCTTTCAGGATGTTGGCAGAAACACTAAAAAACTGCAGTCAGATTTCTTACCATGAGTAACACAGATTGTTGTAAGATCAGCATCACCTTGTGGCTTAATTTCCTCTCTTAAAACCCTTTTGCTCTCTTAGATACGGCATAAAGTGCAGACTACTGACAGGAACTTTTTATAACGACAAACTATTAACTTCTAACCAAAGTGTGATTACAGTGATGGTGTTGGTAGGCAGCAGAGAGAGACAGGACTCGAGGAGGCCCTTGTGGAGAAAGGCATTTGGGACATGACGTTAGCAATCACCAAAATGTCCTATGTTTGCCCTTTCTCTGTCATTGGGAGAGCTGTTTCTGCTCTCTTTTTCTCTCCTCTCCTCAGTTATTGGCAATACAACAGAAGGATGAGGATAGAGAGATGGGGAGGTTCTTGAAGCGGGGAGGAGGAGGAAGACTGCAGGGCTTCTGCTCGGTGAGCTGGAACCTTCTCACACCTCTGGCCAGTGTTCAGAGATTAGGAGGAGGAAGAAGTTAGAGGAAACTGAAAACCACAGAGAAATTAGAGAGCAAAAGATAAGCTGTTTGGAGAAAGAGAAACGTGCCGTAAGGAGGGTGAGCTGGATAGATTTACAGATGGGGAGTGTGGGGCAGCTAGTGGTGATGTGGCGTTTTTGTGTGACTGTGCTCGTATATTTAATGATTTATAAAAGTTGGAGAGAAATCAGAGTTTTTCAGATGTGTGTGTTCAGTCTTCTGTACGTGGTAGGTCTTCAAATGTGAAGTAATCATTCATTTCTGGGTGATTGTAATGTGCATGACAAACACTTTTTTTCATTGTCACATGAAAAGTGTTTCTAATGAGTTCTAATGTTTCCTTTATGTAATTCATGGTGCAGGGACATGGATGTTAGCTTGAAGAGTTTAGTTTATGCTACAGTCACACTGGCGAAAACAGTGGCTAGAGACCATGGCATCACCAAAATTACGGCAATCGTTTGCAGTCTCCACTCGCTGTCGCCTGGTGTCTTCAAGATGTGTCGAGATGGTGATACAGCAGCAATAAGATGAAACCAGTCTGCTACCAATTTGGGTCAAGCTGGCAATTACATGCAATCTGTTCGTGCTAATAATTGTAACTGTGATAGAGGAGCAAAATTTGCAAACCTGTTGCCGTCTACTTGTTTAAATATTTATTTTAGTGGAGTCAGGATCTTGATGCTAGTTGCCTTGGAGCTCTGGAGGGGTCCCCATCACGTCATTTGTCTCTACATTACCCCATGCAGGGTGCAAATTACTTAAAAAAAAAAAATCAGTGGAAGTGATATAAATAATTAAGCAGAGGTGTTATCCATTAATTTGGGACCGCTCGCAGGCTGACTCCAGTTGATTGCAATGAGTTGGTCTGTCTGCATTTGTAAAGTATTTGCAATTATTTTAAATTCTTCTGTCTGAATGAAATCAGTCCAAGTCGGATGGCAACTTTTTCCTAGACGTGTTGCTTCTCAATTGCCTGTGTAATTGTCTTGTAATTGAAAGTAGTTGCCCAGAGGTTGACGGTCTTTCATGATGAACCTCTGGGCAACCAGGAACTACTTAATGTCAGTCTCCCAACACCAAAATACTTAAAAGAAAACACTGTTTTTTCCTAGCTGTCTTATTTTTCCTATAAGTGTGACTGAGGCTTTAAAGACTTGGTTTAAAGTTATGATCAAACAGGAAAACAGGTCAGTGAATGTCTCATAAAGATATGGGAACATGACTCTGTGTGTGTGTGTGTGTGCGTCAGATTAGGTAAAAACATAACAGACTTTGACATTGATTGATTAAGAATGAGGTGTGGTGTGAATGAAATAGAGAAACAGAGAAAGAGAGGGACACTTTAGCTGGGAAGAAACATGTCTGATGGTGTGAAGGTGTGCCTAATATGGTTGCCTAATGAAAACGTCTGTGCGGCTGTATGAGAGAGAGAGAGTGAGAGATGGTAGAAGAGAGGGCAAGAAAGGAGATAGGGTGAAATAAATCCAATAAGCTCCTCTGTCATGCTACCCTCTTGAGCGTTTTAAAGAGCCACTGAATGAAAAAATAAGAGAATCTTTTGCTTTTGTCAGTTTTCCTTTTTCATCTCTCGTCAGTCTGCTGCAGAGAGCGTCATTTTTACCTCGAACCTCCACCATCATCTTTTTTTCTTTTTCATTCAGCAATAGCATGTAGCTTCCTCGCTTCAGCATGCTCTGAAAGGCACAGAGCTAAAATGCATATACCAAAATCAGTGCTTCCTCTGTCAGTGCCTTGGGGCAGGCTCCAATCAACACCCCGCTCTCTCACCATTGCAAGCCTAAGGGAAACAAACAAACAAACAAATAAACAGTTATTGAGTCTAATTTTATGTTCCCTTGTTTGAAAGTGTGAAAGCCTCTGCTGCACTTTACACTTATTTATGGTCGCTCTAGTTTCTGTTCATGCTGCCAGTGTGTTTGCATATTTATGCCTATATGCATTTAGCATACAGTGATTTTAATGATTTTTTAAAACATGTCTTCAGGGAAGGTTCATGTTTGGCATGACATAGTTTACTTTTGCAGTTCTCTCTGTGTGCTCCCATATAGAACAAATGCTTATTTCACTTTCAGTTTATTCACAAAATGCAGTCACAATCATGATTATGCATAAAGTATTCACTTGTTAAATGGGAGCCTCTTCTGTATAGGGGCCCAGAGATCAAAGAACAAATGACTTGCAATTGAATACAAATAAAATTTCTAACCTGAATCCTTCATCCTATTAACCATCCATCCATCCATCCATTCACCTTCTTCTTATTATCCAGTTCAGCATCATCCGGAGGGCGGAGCCTATCCCAGCTGTCACTAGCCAGCATGGAGGGTACACAGGTGGCCAGTCTGTTGCAGGATTAATGCATAGAGACAGACAACCATTCACAACCCCACGCACATCTTTTGACTGAAGGAGGAAGCTGGAGTACTCCGAGGGGACCCATACAGACATGTGGCCAACATGCAAACTCCCATGCAAAGCATGAATCCCCAGTCCGGATTCAGACATGCAAACTCAGCGCCATTGTGCAAAAGTAGCCTAAAATTACTCTAAAGACCCTCAAAGTATATCATAGTACATCTAGACAGTGGCACATAGAGAATAACTGTCGCAGGCTGCGGAGGCAGACCATGTGTGGGTTTGTGTTGAGGACCCAGGAGCAGACAGAGGCGAGGAGACGGAACTTGAGAACCAAAAACGAGCCTTTATTTGGCTGGTAGCAGGAACTGAATATGAAAACTAAGGAAACTAAAAGCAACCGTGAAAAACTGACTACTAAGACCTGAACTATGACAACACACTGTGGCAATAAACTATGACCAAAAATGGGGTGGGTAACATAGACAACGTGACGTTAAACACACGGAGGCTGAGGACTTAAATACACACACGGGGCGATCAGGAGAAGTGGAGACACAGCTGACTCGAATGAAACATAATGACAACGTAGGGGAGAGTAACACTGGACACACTAACATGAGACACGGACCTTCAAAGTAAAACCAGAAACATGACAGACACTGAACTAAACCTAAGAACAAAACTCTTAACCAGAATAACACTGAAACTGAGGATTATAATATTCAAAACAGGACAACTAAAGAATCAGAAAGTAAACCATAATACAGAATAAACAGCAAAATACAAGAAACTGAAAATGTTGGGTCAAAATGACCCAGAACCGTGACAATAACAGTATATATTAAGAGCATGAATTTCAAATAGAAATCTACATTATTTTTAAAACATTTGTTTGGACTGTTTGGAAATGTGCTATATAAATAAACTTGACCTTGAACTAGTATTGAACATACTGTAGTTGCAACTTCTGTCCTGTGGCTAATCCTAAATCTGTGGAGCTGCACAGGTCAAACTAAAACTTGGATATTTAAGTTCCTGTTTTTTGCCTTTTGTTGTGCTTGAGAGGGAAACTACACTGAGATAAGGTCACAAAGTCTATCACTGATTCTATATATACAACAGTATATGTTGCACAGACATTTATAAAGGTCCAGTATTCAGTTTATCCTCATATGTAATTTTAAATCCATGTCCTACTTGTTCTTCTTCTGGGCTTTTTTTTTTTTTTTTTACCCTTTATCTTCATATTTGTTCATCAGTTTTCCTTCAAATAAAATATTAATCACTGTTATATTAATATTGACATTATGAGAAAGGGCCATATACGTGGTGCCTTCAGAGGTGTTTGTGTATACATGTTTGCTGAAAGCCATTAAAAAGTATGCGTAATGATAAAGACACATTTTGCATTTGCTGTACAAAATATTATGAAGAGACACCTCGTTAATTTCTGCACATTCTTACAGATTTACTACGGTAATAAAAAGGTTTTCTAAACTCCTGTGGCATTTTGCATCTTTTCAGATTAATTAATGGTTGTTATCAGTTCTTAAAAAATAAAAGATTTTGAAATCAAATTTCATCATTTACACAACAGCCGATAAACTGTTGATATATTGATGGCAAAGTTTAACCAGTGATTTGACCTGTATGCAACAGCTTGTGATGCTATAACTGCTCCACTTACTTTTTTTTTTTTTATCATATTTTCACAGTGAGAATATAACAGATGATCTAGAAAAAAGAAAGACATTCAAAACAAAACAGACCAAAAACAAGGAAACAAGCCAACATGTGATTTTGCAACATAATTTATTACTTCACAACCGCAAACATCACAAAACATTATTATTATTAATATTATTAGTATTATTATTATTGTTGTTATTATTATTAAATCAGTGAACTATCTTATCTCATAAAACACATCCTTACTCTTTTCTTGCAGTTTTCTGCATTTAAACACTGAAAATTATCTTCAGGTTATTGTTAAATCACTTGTTGTTTAGAATGTAAGCCCAGCCTAAATCAAAGCAGAAGTAAGGTCAAAATGCAGCCATCAAATGTTAATTAAACCTTAGCAGCAGCTCCTCGGTTGTTATGTTTAGTGTCATGTAGCCTTTGAAAGGCTACAAACCGGGTAAAGGGGAAGAGAACGGGACCAATCAGGGATAATGAGAGGCAAATGAAACTGAAATGCCTCGAGAAGACGAGGGAAGAAGCAAGGGAAAAAGCTGCAGGAAGGGATAAAGGTCAAGAGGAAAGGAACGAAGAAAGAGAAAGACAACGAGGAAGCTGAGTGGGAAAGGAAGAGAGGAAGAAGGGGAGAGAAAGGTCAGAGCAGAAAATAAAATGACAGATGGAAAGGCGTGATCAAAGGAAAGGTCGGGAGGAGAGACAGGAGGGAAGGACACTTTCAGGCCAACACAGTCCACATACGAGTGGCAGAGCACTAAACATCTAGATCTTGCTGGATTTCAGTCAGCACAGATGTATATTTATATCTAGTTTTTGCTCCATGTTTTCTATTGCAACTTACATACATCATTTTTACCCCTAAACACATTGATTTCTGAGTATAAATACAACTATGGAAATGGAAGACTCTTACCCCTATGTACTTCAAAAATATTTATATCTGTACAAATAAAAGCAAAACACAGTCTTTCAATAATATTCAGTAAATGTGCAGCAATGACATGAGACATATCATAAATTAAGCGACGTAAAAACCCTTTTACTGTCTAATAAAGAAACTATCAGACACATACCCACACACACCAGTCCAACACTTAATATAGAATAAGTCCATATCATATGGAACAAGATATGAAAAAAAGAGATCGTCACATGCATGCATAGTATATTCCTCATAGTCCTGTAATTTTTTTTTTAAAATGTGAAACATATCTGCTAGCTTCTTAAACCAGCTTGTGCGTGTGTTACGGTCATTTTTTCATGTTGGCGCTGTTTAGTCAAACGATGCTGAAGCTGAAGAGAACATTTCTTATCAGATTTAAAGACAGACCTATATTAAAACTGAGCAGCGCTTAAGATATCTGAGTCACACGCATGTAGTGTGCCATACAAATTCATAAGACAGCTGGCTGAGTGCTATCGAGCGCTTTGGGGTGTGGGGTTGTCAACAGCAGATGCTGAGACTGGGCGTGATTAATATTAGGAGATATTTACACCCTTGACCAGAGAAATATATGGCTGACACACAAAGGGCAGTTGTTGTTTTTTTTTTTTAAATTTTACATTATACAGCAAAGAAGCAAAACATAAGGACGGCAGAGTAAAGTTTCACCAAAGCTCGAAGATGCTGTGTGCACGTTATTGAAGATATACACTACAGGCGTGTGTCCTTTCATGAAGATGCTGTTTGTGCTGATTAAAGCAGCAGGAGGAGGAGGAGGATGGGAATCTAGGCCTGTGCAACGGACCTACAGTATATGTCTTGTGTGCCTCCAGGTGCAAACATTTCTTAGTCATTGTCCGCCTTGTTACGCTTCACCTAGTAATTCCAACCCTCAGTCGAGGATCTGACTGTATGGCTAAGTGGGTGTATACAGGTATGGGTGCTTGTGAGTGTGTGTGTGTGACCCAAAATACATACATGTAATTCTGTCTGTCACACACACTCACGTACATATATTCTAATATATGGATGACTGTCAAGAAATGCACACATACACAAATGAATTAAAGGCAGGTGGTTTAAATTAAAATTAAAAAAAATATGAAAAAGCAACATTGCTTTTTTATTATTGCTGTTTGTGAAATGACTCCCTTGGAGGCTGTCAAAGCAGCTCATCGTTCACCGTCTGCGCACGTGTGGATGCCCCACTGGTGACTGCTGCATTGCCAACTCCTGCGACGACTCATCGCACCAGGCTCCCACTGAAGCCCTGTCAGACGTACGGGCTCGAGCCAAAATAATTCTGATAATAATAAGAGAGGCATCAGAGGGGTGGATGGAGGGTGAAAAGGAGGAAATAGAGGAAAATGAAAAAGAGGGGGTAAAAAAAAAACCCTAAAAAGGCTGTGAAGCTCGCTCAGTGTGAGACGCTAAGCCTCATGAGAGTGGGAACAATGGCCCAGTGGAAGTGGTTGGCGGTACTGCTCGCGGTGTGTCAGGATGAATGCAGAGGATACGGTTGATATTACTAAATGCAGATGTGCATACAGTTCAAGAAGTTAGAAAGTTTTACTCCTATACATTTTTTACAAAGACACAAGAGTAACAACATTAGAATATATATAAAACTTTACATTGCTAACACCGTGACACGCCAGTTATGTTGTAAAAACATTCATAAACACCAAATCTACATTCCAGTGTGCTTCGTAGGTCTTGGTTCCATTTTACTGTGCATGACAGGGATCCAGAGTTAAACCTGGAACTATCAGCGCTCATCGATGGCGGCCAATTTAGCAATGCCAGGAAAATATGAGCCTGGATTTGCACGATGGTGCTTTGTAGATGTCATAATGATGCTGTGAAACTTGTGGGATAACACAAGGGAACATAACGCAATACTTCACTTTAAGAATACTAAGAGCGGTGAAAGGCTTGTTGCAGATACAATGCCATAAACACATCAGGAATTCTATCGTTGAATAAAGAAAGAGTGAGCTGACACGAGTGAAGCGCTAAGCTTGTGCTTCTCTACACTGAATAAAACTGGTTGGATTAATGCGGTTGATATTTTCTCTTGTTCCTGCCCTGCACAAAAAGCAGATGTTGACACCTCGGACATTTTTGATTCAATACTTCAACGTCTTTGGTATCCAGTGTTTGGTGCTGTGATTCCTGTTTTGGGCTGCAATCTTGGAGATACCCCAGTATGGCCTAAAAGAACTACAGACATTTACTGAACATACACATTTACTGCTTTGAAACCTCCTCTATCGGTCCATCGGTGTTAATTAGCGGGGGCCACGTATTCCGGGTTGATGTAGGAAAAGCCGAGGAAATCGTCCTGGTCCAGGTTCATGATGACGAGCTTGTCTGTTGGCGTCAAGTCCACAGCCATCTTGGTGAACTCCTTGTCAAAGTTGCAGGTGTCCCGACGGTTCCTCTGCAGGTGGGGTTCAGAGATTATGAAGGGGAGAGGATGTGATGAGAGGGAGGAACGACAGAAAAAATATTGTTGGAGGAGAGTGGGATGGATTGGGATGGAAAAGAGAATCCACTGCTGTTAAACACCCTATAGTGGACAATCAACTTAAAGCACAAGCTCTTTTGAACTAAAGAAACTGCAATATTGTTCAGTTTCTGTACTGTGATGGTGCAATGAACAAATGATTAGGAAGCGCTTCCCTTTCGTACCCGAGGTCAAATTAATCCTGTTCACTCTCATGTCTGTCTGTCTTCCTCTGTTTCAAGTCTTTATGCTTATTGCTCAACCACAATACAGTAAAAATAGGACATCAGCCTCCTTGCAACTAGGAAAAAAATCAGTGTTTCCCTATTGAAAGCTTTGGTGTTGGAGACTGATTATAAGATGTTACATAGTGTACAACACTGCCAACCTCTGCATAGTTACTTTCAATTGCAAGGTGATTGGACAGCTCGCATGCGTGGGCTAACTCAAACTGACTGCAGTCACTCTCATACAGCTATGCAAATTGTTATGAGCACCAATCAATGGCCAAGAGTAAGCATATGTATGCAAATGTGCTGTTTATAGGGTTGGGAAACCTGCAGTCAGCTGAGAATGACGACTTTATCACAGCTGATTGCAATATCATGACGAAGTTTTGCAGGTAATTGTCAGCTTGACCCAATTCAATCGCCAACGGAAAGCAGAGGATCTGTCTTTTTGCACTTTTATTGTCAAGGTGCTTTGAAGATGGCTACTGACTTTGAATGGACACAAACCTGGTCCTCAAAGTCTTCAAAGCAATTATTTCAAAGGCAAGTTCAGTGCACACAAAAGCAGTAATTTTGGTTATGCCACTAGCATGAGCCTGTAGCATGAGCCAGGTTAGTTTGCTGTTTGCAGAAAGTTCATCTTTACTGCACACAGGTGAATTGTATCAATTCTCATTTAAAGCTTAAAAATTTTTATTTCCAAAACCTGTACTTGCTTTTTTTCCCTTTTTTGGCTTACAAATGAGAAACAACACAGAACACAAGAAACAGCATCAAATGTGCTTGAACTGATATCCAGAGACTGTTCATTCAAAACCCACAAAAATCTGGTATTTTCTTTACATTTGTAAAAAGCAGATCAAAGTGGAAACCCTAAAAAATTTGCTGTCTGCCTCTCAAAACAGTGGTAATGTTGATGCTAGTTTTCCCTGAAATGCAACCACCTTCTGTGGCACAAAATCCTGTGTGCAGTCACGTGTTATGTTAGGAAAACTTCACCTGAACATCTAATCTTTCCAGTTAAGTTTCACTATCTAAAGTATTTAAACTTTATTATTAAATGTTAAGAAGAATGTGAATGTTGCCCCACAAGAATACAGAAGACCTTCTTGACCTTCATCTAAGAAAAGGCGTTGTAGCTGGTTGGACTTGCTAAGCCTTGAAAATAAGAAACATCTCTCTTTTTTGGAGTTTCAGCACTGAACAAAACAGAACAGTGGTGTATTCAGTCCATTTGCATTGCACAGAAAGTTCTTGGATGAAGCACAGCACCCCCCCCCCCTTCCCTTCCTTTAGGGCTTTTCCAATCTTCATGTAATAATATTTTGCTAGTAAAAACACAAGTGCAAGTAGAAAGAAAAGTTGAGTCTGGACTTAAACATGTGGAAAATAATCAGTTAGAACAAACGTGAGTCAGGCTGCTCATAAGGAAATAGGATATTAGGAGATCAAGCCATTTTCAGTGTATTTATGGATATGCTGGGAAACTGCATACAGTAAAGGAGAGCTGCAGACAGGAGTGAGTGCTGAGAGGTGCTAAGCAAAGAGAGGAAGGAGACAAACTTGAGGGAGTCGAGTACACCAACTGTGACTTTCTGCAGGAGGTGAGGGATCCTGGGTGGATGCACTCGTAGTAAAGCAGGAGGGGCTTTCTCTGGGGCAGAGGCTCATTAACACACAACCTGGCTCATTTTTTATGTATAGATTTATGAAAGGCAACACCAAGCTTCACCGCTGGCAAGTATGTTCCCCAAAGAAATAGAAGTAAAGACGGAACCAGAACAGCACAAACTTTAAAATTATCTCCAGTGTGGCCATTTCCATCTTTAATCAAAAGCAAAGACACCTTAGGCTGGTTTCTATAACGCAGATATACATTGTGTTTCACCTGCTCTTTATCAGCTTTTAATTTTTTCTAATTATGAGTCCTACTTACTGTCACTCCCTGGGTCTCACATCGCCAGATCATTTACATAAGTGTGAAAACTTTGCATGCCTTCATCAGCATGTTTCACCGTTCTTCGAAGTTATCACATACTTAAAACGCAAACTTTGATTAGCTAATTCACAAATAATATGCTATATAATAATATGGAAAATATATATTCACTGGCCATTTCATTAAATATGTTTGTTCAAGTGCTCTTTAACACATATGTAATCAAACCCGACCACTTTGAGCTGAAAGGAGGATGACGCTACTTCAAATAGCCACTTGTTACAACCAAAGTATGCAGAACAGCATCTCTGAACACACAGCACATCCAACCTTGAAGCAGATGTGGTACAGCAGCAGAAGACCACATCCAGTGCCACTTTCATCAGCTAAGAACAGGGCATTGAGGCTATAATTGGCACAAGCTCACCAAAATTGGACAATACAAGACTGAAAATCGTTGCTAGGTCTGATAACTCTTGATTTCTGCTGCTACATTAGGGTCAGAATTTAGTGTGAGCAACATGATAGCATGGATCCATCCTTCCAGTCGACCTGAGTATTGTTACTGACATGTCCATCCCTTTATGGCCACAGTGTACCCATCTTTTGATGGCTGCTTCCAGCTCAAGCTGGTTAACCTCAAGCAGGTTTCTCTATTTCATTTGAGTTCAGTGAACTCAAATGGCCTCTACAGTCATCAGATCTCAGTCCTGTAGACTGAAATCTGATGACTCCTTTGTGATGTGGTCGCTGAATGTACTTTTAAATGCATCTGGAGTTGGCAAAAAAATGACCAGAATATAGTCAGTGTTTAAGACGTAATATTAAAAAGCCATAGAGTCACAGTGGGATGAAGTGAATAGCAAAGAAGGAGAGAAGAAAAAATAAAACCAAGCAGTTACATAAATATTCACATCACCAGGAAAGCAGCGGTAGCGGGGAAGAGCTTATAAGAGGCAATCCACAGAAAAATCCACAATCATAAATATTTTGATTAAAAAGACAGCAAGCGATTTATCAAATACATCCATAAAGTCAACAGTGTGAGGATCTATCAGCATGTAAGTCTGAAAAACACAAATAAATGAAGACACAGTGGCAACGTGAAAAGGAAGAGAAAAAGAGACAGGATTAGGCGGAGAGGACTGCTGGTTTTCTAGAGTATTTAAAAATCGGTCTTCAGTTTTCAGACCCTTCTTCTGTGGAACCAGCTCCCAGTTTGGATTTGGGAGACCGACACCCTCTCTACTTTTAAGACTAGACTTAAAACTTTTCTTTTTGATAAAGCTTATAGTTAGGGCTGGATCAGGTGACCCTGAATCCTCCCTTAGGCCTAGGCTGCTGGACGCTTCCCATGATGCACTGAGTGTTTCTTCTGCACTCACCTGTCTTCACTCTATATGTGTTTATGCAAGACTGGGTTTAATCATTAATTATTATTAATCTCTGACTATTCTATAGCATGTCTTTAGCCTTGTGTCCTCCCCTCCACACAGCAGATGGCTGGCCCTTCCTGAGCTTGTTCTGCCAGAGGTTCCTTCCTGTTAAAAGGGAGTTATTCTTTCCCGCTGTTACTAAGTTCTTGCTCATAAGGCGGTCATCTGATTATTGTAGGGTCTGGAGAGACTGTTGTTGTGATTTGGTGATATATAAATAGAATTGAATTAAATAAGAGTGGAACCAATATTTATAAAGGGTGAAAGTTGATACAAGATGGTGGAGGAAGAATGAAGAAGGAGTACAGAGAGGGACAGGAGGGCCTTTAACACAGGGGAAACTACAAATAAGTGTTACATACCTTCATCTTCCAGCTTTCTCATGGCCTAAGATAAGCTCCCTCTAGCTACAGGGACACACCTGCCACAGCTGGCTGAGGTCCACCTCACGTTCCTGGCTTTTATACCCACTGGAGTGTCTCCTTCAGGAGAGGCCTGCACTCCTGGTGGGTACAAAACCCATACAGAGCATGTGTGTTTTGCTCTCCAAGTAGAATATCCGATGGCGAGATTAAGTTTTATCTAACCCTCATTCCACACTCAATACATACTGCTGTGAGGTCAAGCACTGTTACAGTCCTAAAAGGTGTATTCAGAGTTATAGCAAACAGCTTAAAACAATGAATTGAAAGTTTTTGCAAAGGACATCTAGAACAGTGTACCTAGAGCACTTTATGTGCACTCATGTTAATGGGAAAGCTGCTAATCTTGAATTAAATGAGGTCATATCTCTAAAACATACGAGCTAATTTCAACAAATATTTAATCTATAGTAGTACCAAAACTTCCACTGTATGTGATCATCCTGATCATATTTGATCTACAGGTACCACTTGTTTTTAAGTTTTATTATATTCAAGTACAAATAAAATTGTATTTTAGTCCACTGGATAAAATGGTCCAGAGTTGACCATCCAGCTACCTCTTTGTTATTAAACCCCTCCTCCTGCTGCAATTTACATCAGTGATCATAGACTGGAGCAAATCACTGTGATGAAGCTAACATGATGTGCTAGTTTGAGACATATATCTGCAAGAGATTTCAGTTTGCTCATGTGAAAGAGGAGTCTTTCACAGAAAGGTTAGACATGGAGTTCCACAGGGCTCTTAACTCGGCCCAATATATATTAACTTGTTAATGTATCTTTTCTATCATTGAGACTTCTCCCATATTAGTTTCTCTTCACTGGTTGCATTTAAAATCAAACGGAATTTGAAACCCACCCACCCAGCTATTTTTGCATTTATAGAAAACTGACGTTACTACATTTAGAGTATATATATATATATATATATATATTATATATATATATCCTTCAAGCTCGGGTCCTCTACCAGAGGCCTGGGAGCTTGAGGGTCCTGCGCAGTATCTTAGCTGTTCCTAGGACTGCGCTCTTCTGGACAGAGATCTCCGATGTTGTTCCTGGGACCTGCTGGAGCCACTCGCCTAGTTTGGGAGTCACCGCACCTAGCGCTCCGATTACCACTGGGACCACTGTTACCTTCACCCTCCACATTTTCTCGAGCTCTTCTCTTAGCTTGGTCATTCTCCACCACCCTTGGGGGCGTCTCCCATTTTGACCCTGGGACTTCCAGGTTATACTCGGCACCGATGTTCCCGTATACTATGCCGGCCACTTGGTTATGGTGTTCCATGTATGCCTTGCCTGCTAGCATCTTACACCCTGCTGTTATGTGCTGGATTGTCTCAGGGGCATCTTTACACAGCCTGCACCTGGGGTCTTGCCTGGTGTGATAGACCCCAGCCTCTATGGATCTTGTGCTCAGTGCTTGTTCCTGTGTTGCCATGATTAGTGCCTCTGTGCTGTCTTTCAGTCCAGCTTTGTCCAGCCACTGGTAGGATTTCTGGATATCAGCCACCTCCTCTATCTGCCGGTGGTACATACCGTGCAGGGGCATGTCCTCATATATATATATATAAGGACATACACACATATATGTATATATATATATATATATATATATATATATATATATATATATATATATGGGAGAAGTCTCTGCTTCCTAATATAGATTAGGAAGCAGAGACTTCTCCCATATTAGTTTCTCTTCACTGGTTGCATTTAAAATCAAATGGAATTTGAAATCCATTGTTGTTGTTGTTGTTTTAAAAATCTACGACACACAGAATCATATGATCAAAACTGGGAATGGGATGCAGAGCCTTCAGCTATCAGGTAACTGTTCTTTTTGATAAAGCTTTTTATTAGGACTAGCTCACGTGAATTTACTGGGGTAAATAGTACATAAACAATACAGCATGTTATTAACTTTGTGTATTATTTCCTCTGTAGTTTACCCTTTTCCCTTGCTGTCCTCTTATCTCTTGTTTTAGTGATATTAGTTTCTTATGTTTGATTGCTGAACCCACCAGTTTTATAGTTTATCGTTTCTCCCTAAGTGGTCTAGGAAAATTGCCACCCTGTGTATGGGTTTGCTATGTAAGGCCCTCTGATTCAAATTCATTCTTAGATTTAGTTTACAAACACATTTAACTTTCTTTAATAAAAGGCCAAACGTCCTGTCTCTGAAGCTCCATAAGTGAGATGCTTCAACTCCTATTGTAAGTTGCTTATCTGGAGTCATGTGCATGTAAGTGGTTGACAGCACTGAGCATCCTTCAATAGAATTATGCAGACGGGAAGCACAAACACATATGAAAAGATGCATGCGTGTGTACGTTCCCAAAACCTTGAAAATGGTCCGCTGTGTGCATTCCAGCTATTTACCAAACATGAACACACACACAGCTGCCAGCTCATAATGTGTTCCATCTCAACACGCTTCATTTGCAGTTAATGCTGCAAGGCAGAGAGACAGAGATATGAAGAGAAAAAAAGAGAGAGAGGGAGAGAAAGAGATGTAGCAAAGGACAGAGAGGGAGATAAATATCAGTGGCTCTTGGTATAGATACATAGCTAGAAAGCGCAGAATATGCAGTGACATTAAGCAAGACACACAATTTTATTTCACACGACTGTGTTCTGGTAGCATTGATTTTAATGGAGGAACATGGCTGAATCTTGAATTTTGTATTTGCCTCCTTACACCTTTCCTCCCCTTCCTCTCCTCCTCCTCTTCTCTTTTGCCCGACTCCCCTGCACCTCTCTCTCATCCCATCTCTTTTCAGTAACAAGAGGATTAGTGGGAGACGAGCCGATGTCAGCTGAGGCTGTGGGGAGAGTGGGAGGCACGGGAAAGGGGAGGTGAAGAGGAGAGGAGGGTGAATGAAAGGCGGTATCGAACGCTGACCTGTTTTGGGCTGATAAGCGCAGACTGCTTTGTGCTAAAGCCACTGGCTTTAATTTGGGGGCCGCAACATTTGGAATTAATTATCATATATACTCCAGCACTGCTGTGGCTTACTGTGTACACTGGCTATTACATCCACTCCCATACAAACTTTATACAGCTTATGTGCTGGAACTTGCTGTTACACAGGAATCTGACTTGCTTTATAAAAAACATTTGCATAAAATACAGCTGTACTACAGCGTTAGTGTAAAGTTAACAGAGGGACGTGAGGTAAAGTATATTTTCTGTTCTGGCTGTGGGCTAAGGCAACAGGAAAACACTATTCTTGACCATTAAAATGTATGTAGCCTAATATACTGCATAATCAGGGAAATGTTCTTTACACAGTATCATTTGTTTTCAATGTCAGAGCTTGAAGTTTTTCGCCTAGCTCCATATCAAAACTTGAAATTAGCGAACATGATTCTTGTCCTCCAATAAATGATTACAACACTGACGGCCACTTTATTAGGTACAGGTTGCTAGTCCTGGGTTGGAGCCCTTTTTGTTTTACAGCCTTAATTCTCTGTGGCACAGATTCAACAAGGTGCTGGAAAAATTCCTCAGAGATGTTGCTCCATATTGGCACGACAGCATCACACAGTTGCTGCAGATTTGTCTGCTGTACATCCGTGATGTGAATCTCAAATGTACTGTATTGGGATCTGGTGATTGTGGAGGTTATTTGAGTACAGTGAACTCATCGTCATTTTCAAGAAACCAGATTATTTGGGCTCTGTGAGTTTGGTGCATTATCCTGCTGGAAGCAGCCATCAGATGTTGGTTATAAAGGTTTGGACATGATCATCAATACTTAGATTGTGGTGTTTCAATAATTTTCAGATAATATTCCCCACATCGTTACACCAGCAGCAGCAGCAGCAGCAGCAGACTGAACCGTTGATACAAGGCAGGATGGATCCATGTTTTCAACCTTTTAATCCTAACATCCAAATGTTGTAGTTGAAGTTGAAATTCACCACATCAGACAACATTTTTCCAATTTTCTATTGTCCAGTTTTGTTGAAACCTCACTCTCCTCAGTTAGAGGAAATGTGTGCTGAGAGATGCTCTTCTGCATACCTTGGCTGTAACAAGTGGTTATTTGAATTACTGTTGCCTTGCTATGAGCCTGCTGACATCAACAAGACATTTTCACTCAGACAACTGACGCTTCGTTGGACCATTCTCTGTAAACCCTCGAGATGTTTTTGTGGGAAAATCTCAGCAGATCAGCCAGTTCTGTCCATGTCTACATAGCTAAATACACTGCGTTGCTGCCTTGTGATTGGCTGTTTAAACATTTGTGTTAACAGGTAGTTGACCAAGTTACCAAAGACCTGAAGAAGTGGTTGGTGACTATAAATTTACACTATAAAGAAAGGGCTGTAAAGATGCATGACATTTTGTAAAGTAAACCTGTGATTCAAGAATATGGATAGAAAGTGTTTAAACTTACTTTATCATGCAGCATTTTCCAATTTTAGTTTATTCAGTTTTGAGTCTAATTCTGCTGCTTGAATCAGCTCATAACACATCCAAGCAAAATTATGGTGCAACAAGTTCCTAGCAAAGGTTTGTCTTTGTCGAACTTTAACATTTGTTTTAACAATTCAAACAAACTTATAATCAGTCTTTGCATATGTGTTAATTATAGTCTTTTATTTTTTTTTAAATGTTTATGTGCACTTGTCTAATGTCCTTGTTAAATTTTTTACAAGTCTTATATAAAAGAAAAACAACAACTCACAATTAATAAAATATATTTTGCTTTCATTCTTTAAAATAAATAAATAAAAGAATGTTCAGTGAGTCACGGTCCTCTTATTCATCAGTCCGACACGATTCAGTGAGAGGTTACTGTTGTCCTGTATAGTAAGTTAAAAATTCGTTTTATTAGATTTATTCATGCTTATAGCCCTGCATGGCCTCTATCTTTATACCAAAAATGTATTGCACCTCACAGAGAACATGGCCTCAAAAGACCCCGTGTACGTGTAACCTGTTAATTAAGAAGCATCAGTAGTGCTGGTAGAAGAATTAGACTCGGAGAAAACGCTGTTTTGATTATTTAAGCTACACTCCAGCTTCATAAGGATAGACGCTAGAGTGGAATCACTCTTCTTATCTAACTCAGCAGGGAAACAAGTCTGAGTATTTCCATAAATGTCAAACTATTTATCATTTTGGGGAAAACAACTTTACAAATGTGTTTATGTAGAGGAAACACTGATTTAAAAAAATTAAGGACATTCTGTGATAAAATGTCAACAAGAGTCACAGAGCCGATGGCTGCTGCCTGAGCCAAAGTACTTTAACATCAGCGTATAAATGTGGAACTGTACGTGTGCAAAATAAATCAGGTTAACTGCTGAAGCTGTAGACGTTTATACCTGTATGTTGTAAATTGCTACATACAGATGTGACGCTGTGTTCCCGGGTAATTTGGAAGGCATTTGCCTTTTTTTGGAGACTGCTTCAAAAGTAGATGTATTACTGACAATGAAAAATACCTTTCTTTTGATACTCTCATATGTATGGGCTCAAAATGTGGTCATAAATATTTTGTACTTGTAAATCAGGATTTGTATGTGTAAAAAGAATTTGTGTGTGCATAAAAAAGATTTGTGTGTGGACTTGCAAGTTACAAGTACAAATTTTGACCCTATTTTTCTTCCTTTCATCTGATTGGTCAATGTCATGTCAATCACAAATGTAACAATCCAATCAGAGAACAGATGGGTTTGGCTGTCGGAGGGGCGCTTTTTTTTTAACTGGGTTTTGGGTTTTGAACAGGGTTTTCTTTGGCTATGTCCACACACAAATCTTTTTTACACACACAAATCTTTTTTACACACACACAAATTCTTTTTACACATACAAATCCTGATTTACAAGTACAAAATATTTATGACCACATTTTGAGCCCATACATATACAGTATTTTATGCATATCTGAGGTCGGGTGAAAGCCTCATCAGGTTTGTTTAACACTAAAAAGCAGCTGTTGTTACCATGGAACACCGGTCACATGTTCCATGCTCGATCCAGCAAAAACTAGAACTGATGTAGATGATTCATTGATGTTTCTCACAGGACATCGGGCATCTTTTTTACCATTCTCATTAACCGTTAAGCCTAACTAGCCTGATTTTACTCTTCATTCTTGGATTTTGAAGCTTCACTGGGTTTATGAACACCCAGAAGCATTCCTGGTGCTGTATTTGTTTTCCCATCACACTCTAGCACAGGTCAGACATGGTTCACAAACTCTGCATCTAGCCGGTCTCCACACTTGTTGACACTGAAATGGACTAAGAGAAATAAATGGTGCACGATACAGTTATTAAAAGTAAATGTGCAGGAGCAGCAGCTGCTTGACTACAGTGGATTGCGAGCAGCTTTAGAGGCGGTGAGAAGCGGCTGAGTGGCTCAGCAGGGCTGTGTATATGTAGGCCGTGTTCTGCATGTTATTTCCTTGAAGTCATCAGACCTACGCTCCTCCATCAGGAAAAGGCTCTTATGATAAGTGGCAGCCATGAAATATGCACAGCCTGTCGTAGCCGCCTGCATCGCTTTGTGGAGCCTCGCTTCGCTTCCTTGTCCCCTCCCTCCATCTTATTCTCCCAGCCACTGTCCCTTCTTAATGCTTTTTTCTTCTTGCCTCCCTTCATTGTTGTTCAATGCCGCCCTCTCCTTTTCATTTTATATTGTTTCTCTTTTCCAATTGCTCAGCAAAACCCCCGTCTGTCAGCCCTCATCACTCTAATCTCTCTGTCTTCTTACCTCCTTTGCTCTCTCTCACTGTCCTCCGTCCCGTCATTCTCTTTTAAAATCAAATCAGTTCGGTCTCCACGGACAGAAACGGAGCGTGCGTTTGTGTGAGAATGACACGAATAAAGAGCAAGTAAATGAGGGGCTGAAATAAAAAATATGAAAGCATGCCACGGAGCCACAGACAGTTCCTGCAGCAGATTAAAACGTACACAGTGCACTCGAAAACACACTAAACATCTTGTAATGCGTCATTGAAATTCTTTATTTTGGGTATGTCGGCTTTTCTTGAAAAACAAGCAAAAAAAAAAAAGAAAAAAAGAATGGCACATGGAAAGCATTTTTAAAGCATTTTTTTCTTTCCTTTTTTCAGTATATACGTATGCTCATACATAACGTTAATAACAGTAGCTGGAATCACACAGTCTTTGAAGCACTGCTGACACAGAAACATGGATCATCCTAATATGTTAAATATATATCATATCTAACTAATAAAAAAGGTAAAAAAAAAAAAAAGTTGTTTTTTTCATGCACAGTCCTTTTTTGCTTCTCCTTCAGCAGGAAGGAATCATCGAAACAGACACTCCTGGAGCAAGACTTCTCTTCCCCTCCACATGTATAATTATATGTATATATCAGTTTTTAACAGTAATATATATGTTTCATTATATATATTTCTATATTTGCTGTTGCTGTTAGATTTCAGTGGCTGAAATAAATACTGACAATGGAGGTTTGACATAGAAAGTAGACACAGGCGACATCGAGTCATAAAACACATTTTCATTCACACTCAAGAAAAACGATAGAAAACTGAAATGTTCTCCCCTGCTGAACTCAGCATTTAAAATCAAAAGACATCCAAACGAGACCGCTTTAATCAAAAGCCAAATTACAGTATATTATAGGCCTCTGTCTCTGCTCGCATCTGATTGGATTAGAGGGACCGTGTGTGAAAGTATTCTGCGACAAAATGATGATGATAAAAAATCTTAGCGATGTCAGTTTCCTGCTAACCCTTCCTCACCTTAGACACAATCTTTACTCTATCTGTAGGCGACAGGGCTCTTTTATTTTTACCATTTTTTTTAAAGTAATGAATTAAGAAAATTACAATCATTGAAGAAGCCCAGAGTATGTGCAACTATAGCTAAATCAGACATTACTGTGAGTATAGTTGTCACATATGATTAATTTACTGCTATCTTTTAAAGCTTCTTAGCATCACTGATAGCTGCCACTCATTCAAGTGAATGTACTGTATGATAGCATTTCTACGCAGCGTACAAACCTCTACAATCTGCTAGCATCGCTTGTTTGGACTGAGGCCGACAGGATAATTGCAATCTATCACTTAATCCCAGTATAAATGATGAACCCCTAAACCTAAGCAAACATCCAGGTGTGCCAAATAATTTTCACAAAAGGGAATTATATTTGAATAGGATAATTATACTGGATCTAAACATTCCTGCAGTTGCTTTTTTTTGGCTATCAAATAATAAGTGGATCTGCAAGTAAATGGTACCTCCTGCACCAAGACTTTCAATATTTTGGTGGGGACATAGAGGATATATTCTACCCAATCTCAAGTAAGGTCAATTAAAAAAAAAAAAAGCTTGATATTTTCTCCTAAACTCATTTTAAAGAGTTACGTTTGATGGCAATAACAATAATTAACATTTAAACTATGCATTATAAAGATCACATTCAACTCTGATCAAGTGGATGCCTGAAGACCTCCAACTGCCACCAGAACAAAAACCATCAGCTGCAGATATACAAGAAGAAAGTTACTGAACCAGAGTGTTAACGCGCCAACTTTGCAGACAAACAAAACCCCCCAACGACCTCCTCCACTGTCCCTCTTTAATAAGTGGCTAGAGTCAAAGAGACACAAAGCCTGAGCTGAACAGACATACTGCTAACCTCACCGCCTCAATATGTAAATCACTAACAGGATTAGGGATGCACTGATACCGATACCGGTATCGGGTATCGGCCTCGATACCACATTTTCTAAAGTACTCGTACTCGTTAAAAGTCCCCCGATACCGAGGACCGATACCACGGTCTGAGACCTGTCTATGTTTGAGCGGCATGTAAGGGGTTAATCACAGGCCCCGAGTGCCCGCCCGCAGGCCCCGGCTGCAGCTCAGAGCGGGGAGAAAGCGAGGCGAGACATATCAGCTGTGTGGAACTATTTCAAAGTGAACGAAGACGCGAAAACAAAGGCGGACTGCAAATTGTGCTCAGCGAAATTGTCCAGAGGAGGCTCTAAAGGTAGCGCATTTAACACAAGCAATTTAATCAAGCACCTAAAATCCCAACACAACAACGAGTACAAAGAGTTTACCCACGCTTATTTACCCACGCTTATTAGCACAGAGGAGCATAGCTGATGTTATAGCAGTGGGACGGAAAATAGTTGGGCATTTTAAACATTCTGCCTTAGCCTACTCCCGCCTCAAGGACATTCAGGGACAGCTCAACCAGCCAATAAAGAGACTGCAGCAGGACGTACAGACGCGCTGGAACAGCACGTATTACATGCTCCAGTCCCTCATTGAGCAAAAGCGAGTGCACGGACTCCCTGACTATCTCACCGCTCACCAATGGGCTCTTATGGAGACGTCTGTTGCCATCCTCGCCCCCTTTGAGGAACTAACTAAAAAAGTGAGCAGCTACGACGCACTAGCCTCTGATGTCATCCCAGCTGTGACTGTGCTAGTGAGACTTCTAAACAGACAAACAGACGAACAAATTTAAAATTAAATTTTGTTTTTTTTATAATTATTTATTCTGTAATATGTTGCATACAACATGCTTTTCATTTTAAATAAATGTTCTTAATTCCAAACTAGTCCCTTGTTTGTTTGTTTTTTGTTAAATTATAGGACTAAAGCTGTTACCTGCAAATTTAAATCATGTTTTTATTAAGTACTCGGTATCGGTATCGGCGAGTACTGAAATGCAAGTACTCGTACTCGTACTCGTTTCCAAAAAAGTGGTATCGGTGCATCCCTAAACAGGATTATTGCTCGCTAGGGAAAACAAAAGAGAAAACAGAGTTTTCTACTTCAGGAGGCCTACTGTAACATTACCTTCTGTCCCAATAATTCTTATGGCAAACACAGACAGCAAATCACAGTGGGTTAAACCTCAACTCCTAATTCTAGAAAAGTAGACCAAAAACCCAGGAAAGCCTGATATATTGTTCTGATTTTCTGTTTCTCTGTCCTTAAAGAAACTTTTCATAGGCTAAGTGACTTTTAAAGATGCTCAAGGACTTAAACATGCATTTTGACAGCAGAGACCTGGGCCCACTTTTGACTTTCAGACAAGAAATCCTAACCTGCAAATCAGCTGTGTGTTTGAGGTGGTGCTTTCCAAGGTCTACAGAGGTGGAATTTGGCATCACTGTTCATCCAAACTAAAGATTTTGGACTTTCTAAAGCCCTAGCCGCACAGACCTAGAGACCAACCTGTGACCCCCTAGCATCAACCACTTGATGAGCGGATACTAGTGGATACCAGTAGATATTAGTGGATATGAGTGGATACTCGTCAACTGGTTGATGCTAGAGATTGATTGATGCGCTGCTATGTGAACTTGATCTAAAAGAGGTATACGATGATGCTGCACCAAAAACCTCTTTGGGATTGCGTTGCTCACCTTTCAAACTTTTCTTCAAACTCTCACCAACTGAAGCAGTGAAACCATTAGAAGTGCAATGCAAAACTAGAAAGGCCAAACTGTCTCCAGTTTGTGTCAAATTTACTTAAAGTTTCACTGCCAGTCAGAAAGTAGTTGGAGACTGATTGCAGAGAAGCCAGTGTCTTCTTTGCAAACTGTGGGTGACTGTGGCAATCAAGGATCAAGTTTTTAGTGTAGCACCCTCTTTGTGACCAATTTCACCTACCAACTGTTAGCAACCACTTGCCAACCAGTCCTAGTGACTGGTCTCTAAAGGGTTTGGATCACTCTTGTGACTAGAAAGAGATGTACCTTTTTGACTGCTAGTAAAACATTTTATTCTAATTTCTTTTATTTCTTTCCTAAAATGCAAATAGATTTTTCTATTCTGCCTCTACCACATTAATACTGCTCGATTTAAAGAGGGCTGCCGACATTTACCACGCTAACAAAAGTAAAAGGTAGGTGGACTCACAAAAATGCAAACACATAAGTGTGTTTGCATAGACAGTACTTGTTCCCTAAGACAAAACACGCTTATATCGACACACACACACACACACACACACACTGTAAACAAATGGTCAGATATTGGAATCATGCTTTTATAAAACACAAAGAAATAACTGCTAGTCTTTTTCATCGCTTAAATACTGCTTAACAGACATCAGATCAGAGTACAGGAAATGGCATTATCTATTTGTCTGACTCAAACCCTCGGTAAAGACTACATTTCCCAACAGCATTTTTTATGGACAGAAATTACATAAAATCTGATATTTGTGGTACAAACCTGAAAACTGGCAGTATTAATTATTAAAATAATACTCCATGAGCAAATATGCTAAAATGCAGTTGGGAGATAAGGTCCAGGGCTACTCTTGATATAGAAACTCATGCATGCATGTCAAGCATTCCAGTTTATAGGTATAAACACACAGACACTATTATTAATATAAGCCCACTAAGAAGCCCACTAAAATTATAGGCTTATCAAAATGCACTGGAAAAGCTGAGGAATGGGTAAAAGAAAAGCTAAATCACATTTCCCACCTGAATAAAAGTTAGAAAATGGAGTGCCAAAGCTATGTTACACAGGACGTCTCGCGGTTGTTTAGTTGTGAAATCCTATAGTTAGATTGTAAAAGTTTTAGTAAATGCATTTATTAAAATATAATCACCCTTTTAGTCACACCCTAACTGTGCTATATGAAATCCAATTATTTTGGTCCCTCGGTTTCGAAATCCATGATTTATGAACTTTAAAAGATCCTAATTAATTTCTAATCCTTTATCTGATTGCGCATGCTAAATTAAACCCAAACTCTTTGTTCACACTGCAAGCAACACAATTTGAAAATCACCCAAGATGCAAAAAAAGACAGATTTAGAAAGCACGTCAGATGTTTCTTGGTATGTACTGTGTCATGCACGCTATTGTTCTAAACTGGTTTAGAACGATCATCCGCAACACTTAAACCACCGACAGCAGAAATGAATAACACACCAGCAGCTTTTGACTTTGCAGCATAATGTTGCAAAACGTCTTCAGGAATGCTTTTAAAGAGCTCAAGGTTTTAACTTCCAAATTCCCCAGATCTAACTTACACAATCTGCTGCTGACATCTTGGTGCTCGATATCACAGGACATCTCAGGGACTCTTGTGTGTCTGCAATGAGTCAGAGCTGTTCTGGTGATATGAGAGGGATTTAGGCAATATAAGCCAGGTGGTTTTAATGTTGCGGGTGATTGATGTATAGTAATAACCCTCTCAGTGCTAAGAAAAGGCTAACTGCATACTGTATGCTGCACTGTACTAAGTTACAGCTGTGATTTGATTGTGTTTAATCGTGACAAATTTGTATAAATGCATTTATCCAAAGCTCTCAATGAGATCTGTAATTAAATCGTGCTACAGCACACGAAATCGAGTTTTTAAATCTCAAGAAGGGGCCAACGAATTATTCAAGCTGCAACAGTGTGAACAATGTGTGTTCTTCTCATAAAACCTTACTTTGTCTGTCAGTTTAACGACACTAGCATCAGAAATCATCAGAAATTTAAGATGGCACGTTTGCGCATGCGTGCGTGTATCTCAGAGTTAGGTAGGGACTGATCCTGAAGAAACAGTTGTGTATGTTTGCGTGTGTGTCCATGTGTCCATGCGTGAGCTGTAATCAAGCCTGCTCGGTGGCAGTGGTGGCAGCAGCATTTCCTGTGAACTCTGGGTTGATAAAGGAGAATCCCTGGAACTCGTCTTGGTCCAGATTCTGAATCACTTCCTCATCGGGAGGGGTCAGCACCGGCGGGTGGCGTGTGAAAAAACGGTCAAAGTTTTCGGCATCTCGTCCACACTGTTAAGGGAGGGAGGGCGGGGAGGGATGGAGTACAAGGCAGGGGGGGGGGATTTGGGAAGGGGAAGAGTGGGAATGGATAGGAGTGAATGGATCAAAGTTGGGTGGGGGGTAGAAGGAGAGGAAAACAAAAGAAGGGGGGGGGATGGCAGGTTGAACCAGGGTGTGAGATGACATCACTTTGAACAAGGTTTCAAATATCAGAACAAGTGGCAGTACTTGGGGTGCGCTTGATTTAACTCTCCATTAGTCATGCATAAAATGCCATTTTTTAATTAGAAGTGAAAAAAAGAAAAGAGTAAATCACTTCTGGGAGAAGATAAATGAAGCACGCCTCAGGTATGCTTTCCCTTTTTCAAATATTTGAAGCATTTTCAACTCAAACTTCCAAACAAGGTTACTGAAGTCTCAAACAGCCTGTGGAAGTGCACTACACCGAACTGGTGACCATGCAAGCATTAATGCATGGCGTGTGGACTTTTTCCCTTTATTTGGCAAAAACAAACAAACGAACAGATTTTTCTGCTTTCTCTTAAGGACAGCGGTTGCAAAACTTGGATTTAAATGGATTTCTAAACAGCCGCACTAGAAAAGGCTTAAAGCCACAAGATAATTATTGGTGTAATTGTGGGTTAATTATATGCTGCAGCCGTGGAGACCTGCAGAGATTTGATAGACCAAATCAGATCATCAGGACTGGGAAAAAAGGCTCTGGATTTTTGCTTAGGAAATGTGCAGTTTGCCAAAATAATTTACTAACCTTCACAATATCCTACATGTGACACTTAACTGAAACCCTTGACATGTGGCTTTCATGATCCAATCTGAGTCTCGGCAACAGTGAGCACTTACAAAGACGTAACTGGTGCCAGAGTGAAATAATCTCCTTTACGTTGTGTCCAATTTACATCAGATGGAATCTGTTGTCTCGTCCTTTTCCTTCCTCTGACCATTGGGAAGCCAAATCAAGCTTATATACCCTTGAGATGCGTTCCCATCTAAGTACATAAAACTAGTTATTAACTTGAAAACTATATTTTTCCCGGCAGTATCCCTCACAGGGACGGTGGGCTGAGCTACTTCCTGCCCCCTCCCCCATCTCCATCACTGCACTGAGCTTTAATTAACACAACAAGGATTCAGTGTCCTCTGACAACATCACCCAGAGGAAAACTACAAACTCATTAAATCTCTGCAACTCCAAAAAAACCTAATGAAATTAAGCCAAAGTGTTTATAGTTTGGGGAAATAATGTGAAATGAGAAATACGCCAGGGTCAGTAGTATTTGCAGCTAATTACTCACATTTGTTTAACCTGTTTGGGGAGGCAGATGGGAAAAATCAGCCGAGAAGGGAAATAAAATGAGTGCCACAAAGTTTAGAAGTTTATGGAAAGTCAAAGAGCCACAACCCGAGGGACACCATGGATGTAGCAGGGTTCATTTTGGGTGAATTGTCCCTTTAGAAAAAAAAAACTGGACAAAAGTATTACTTACTATATTATTTAGAAGTTGTAATAGTTTAAACTGTATACTACTGTGAGATTTTTGTAGTGCACTCCAGGTTTCATTTGAGACTTCCCACAGAGCATGCAAATAAATATATACGAAAAAACCGTGAACACAGAGGACAAATAAAATGTGTAGATGAAAGGACAGACGGCTTGATGGATGGAGTAGTGGGAAGATGGATGGATGGATAATATCTTTGTGAGGATGATGGAGAAAAAGACAGACACTGGGTTGCTGAAAAGACAGATGAGTGGAAACACGGCACAGTGATACAGTAACTACCAAAAAAATGGTATTTGGAACATTTTTTTAGATGTCGGGTGGATGAAGGAGGCAGCCAGTCAGTCTGTCTGTTGGATGATCGGTCAGTCATTCATTAATTCAACAGCTCCTATTTGTCAGCTAATTCATTAAAGCATCAGTAGCACATAAAGCCACAAACTGACAAAAATCAACAAAATATTAACAAATTAACTCCTGATCAAACCAATAAGGCCTATTGGAATCAAATATCCTCCAGAAACAACAACCCACACCAAAACAGCATCAAAGAAACAAACTTACTATAAATGTTTGTCTGTCTCCTACAAATTATTTTTCCATGCTATTATTTCGTCATTAAAGCTGCTCCTTTTCACATTTTTTAAATGCAAAATAAGCATAAGAATTTTGTTTATTATGAATAAAGCAAACAATGTGTTGCATAAGGAAAATGTAAAAGATAATCATAATACTAATGATTAGTATTATGAGTTATATGGTAAATAAAACATACAGTACTGTACGGAAGTTTTGAGTAACCCCTCATTTTTTTACATTTAAACTCAGAGGAATTGTTTTTTCTCTTGTCTTTTTTTTAAGTGGTCTTGAGCAAGAGTTCTCCGGGTTTTCTGAAATTTTAAACATTTTTCTTTGGCTGCTTTTTCCCTAATTTTCAGTTGAGTTCTTGTTTCTAACCATTTTCTGAGAATTTCTTTTTTTGATAGACCACTAAATACTGGCCTATGAATCATTCAAGCATAAAAACTACTCAACTCAAGAATCAGTCTTTTGTCTACTCGGACAAAGAAACAGTTTTTATTTGTATTCTAGGCACTTTGCTGTTAGTAGCCTGTTAGAAAAACACATCATTCAGCATCAATGACCAAGATAAAGCAGTTTGAAGGGCATCAAACAGTATTTTTGCACCAGCAAGGTCAATTCCAAAAAGCTATTGGTCAAAAACTTGGCATATCTGGGTGGAAATAGTCTTGGTGGAAGAGTGGGTGACAAGAAGCGATTCTTAAGGAAGGGAAACAGGGAGAAAAGGCTGTGGTATGTTAAATTATACAAGAACTGGACTGAAAGTTAGTGGCAACAGATCTTATGGAGTGATGAATCCAAATTTGAGATTTTTGGTTCAAAGAGTGTCTGCATCTGTAAAACATGGAGGAGGCTCTGGTTTGGTGCCTAATTTCAGCCAGTGATGTTGGGGATCTTGTCAAAATTGAAATATGAACATAAAAAACTACCATCTGGAAAGCATGTGATTGGAAATTATTTCATTCTTTTGCTTAACAGTAATCCCAAAAACACTTCAAAGGCAGCCAAAGCAAACCTGCAGAGCAAAATAAACAGTGGAACACTATCAGTCATGGATTGGCCTCCCCAGAGCCCAGACCTCGACATGATCGAAGCAGTGTGGGATCATCCTGGCAGAGAATAGAAGAAAAGGCAGCCAACATCCAAAGAAGAGCTTTGAATGTCCTTCAAGAAGTCTGGAGAACTATTCCTAAAGACTACTGACAAGAAAGCTGCCTAAGAGAGTTAAAACTCTGTTTTTGTTTATAGACTGTATTTCCATGTATGTTGCAAACTAACATATATGGGGGGTAGCTCAAGACTTTTACACAGTACTGTACAAAAGATTAAACTCTTATGAGTTAAAGATAAAATAAATCAAGTTTGAGGGAATTTGTTTTGTTTTTCTTTTTGCTGCACGTCTTCGTGGTGATAAGGCTTTTAGTGAGAAATAAAAGGAGAGCCTCCTTAAAATAACACAGAGACAAAACCCAACACAGGTTACTGAAAGAAATCTGGCAACATAGCACCATAAAAGATCAAAGAACTGCCTTCAGATGCTAAACCGAACTAAACTTTGATGTGGCGTAAACGCAATGGTTCCAAACCTATTTATTATCGCCACTCAAAGGCAGTAAGAGAGAAAATAGCAAGTGACGGGGCAGGGGTGAGAAAGATACAAGATGCTGGAGAGACGAGATCAAACAGAACAAAGAGAGAGATGAAGAGAAAGGGAGAAAAAGTAGCGAGGAGAAGAGATCAGACAACAGACGGTGTGACTCTGCAGAAACACGTCTAAGTCTTAAAAAAAAAGCCAGATCCTAATGGAGACCTCTACCACACGAGAACGTACACGTCCTGAATAAAGAGACACACTGCAGCATTACTGGTCCAACACACACGCATGCACACACACCGCAGGCTGCAGGAAAAGCTCAACTCTGAAAAACTCTTTAGCAGCACTGTGGCCTCAGGCTGGGGTTTGTGTGAGTATTAGATGACATCATTCTGACTCGGCTCATGATCAAACTTGTTTTGTCGTAAATTAAAAAAAGAAGAAGTCTAACAACGAACAACACAAACACATTTGCTCTGTACGGACTTATTATCCCCTGGAGGTTTAGTCTAAACTCAGGCTAACCTCAGAGAAAACAAACGCTCTTTTATTTCAACGGCACCAAACTGTAGCTGCCAATTTTGTGCACGTGCATCCAAAAGTGCAGTCAATGTCCAGTATATTTTCATCTAGCCCACGTTCATTACTGAGCCTCTTTTAGTGTTTTCGCCATCAACGTCCCTGGCATTGTTATCATCACCGACGCTGCCCTCATCGCCACACATCCTTCAGCATCACTGTCAACATCATGAGCATCATTTCGAGACTTACCTGTGTGCATTGTCCCAAATTAAAGGAAAGGAAAGAGACAGAAACATCACATTGATAGTGAAAAGATGAGTAAGCCAAGAGAAAGGTAGTTGTTGAAAGAAAATAGGAAGGAAATTAGAATAAAAGAAGAGAAGAGAGAGTTTTTATTATGAGTTTAACCTCTAATGAATTAAACTCCACGTCTCTACTCCTGTCAAAGAGTATTTTGCGCACTTATTATTGTGCGACTTGTGACTTGCACATGCTTATCTGCGGTCATGTCGGGTTTGGCGGGGACGGACTTACAGCTCTCGGTTTGAAGGGTGGTTGCACCTCCTTGTTCTCCAGTTTCTCCCAGTCCATGTAGCGGAAGAAGCTGTGCTCTCTGATGTCTCTCTCGCCCTCTGGACCACAGCCCAGGCGTTTCGCTGGATGCTTTGTCATCAGCTGTGCAGACATGGAGAAGAGAAAGGATTACTGTGTGTCCACCTTTCTTATTTTTTGTTTTTTTTAAAAAAAATTCTTTTAAAGTGAATGTTTATTCATCTTTCTACCTTTCTGGTAGTCTTGACACTGCAAAAAAAGCTAGTAGCCACATTAGCATCTCTGCGCATTTTCATGCATCTGTGCTGTGAAGTAAACCTTACATTTACAATACTAACATATTGATGTTTAGCAAATATGATGTCTACCACGCTCACCGTCATAGTTTCAGAGAACAGTGCGTTGTAAGTGCTAACTGGCACTAGATTTAAGCTATAACTGAGAAAATAAAGTCAAGGCCAAGAGACAAGTTGGCGTCTCCCTGGCAACTTTTGATAACTAATGAAAAATGTGTGGTTCCTGATTGGTTGGTTTAAGTTGCCGGCTGCAGCGTAGGTAAAAGAGTCTAAAAGAGGGTTTTTCACCAAAAACCTCCTTCCCACATAGCAAAATTGGTATGGCCCAGATCTGGCCCACACAATGTGGTTACACATGGTCCACATACCGCAAAGAATGACGGCCCTTTGGTGGCCCAGATCAAGTTTGCCAGAGGTAATCCGCACATGGGCCAGCACAAGGCCAGTTGCAGACACACCAGTGGTCTTGTGGTGGTCCAGAACAGTTTCATATCTGGCCGGAACATAATAGTGCAAAAGTAACATGACAAAACTCTTTAGACTGATTCTACTCCCCACATTACTCAAAGTGCTCTACATGAAATGCCACATTCACACACTACCTCTAAACTGAGTGCTTCCTAACTACATTCATACACATTCACACTCTTGACAGGCAAACTGGAGGTGCTAGGGATCGACCCACTAACCTTCCGATCAGAAGGTGACCTGCTCTACCTCCTGAGCTACAGCCACCCGATGGTAAACATGAGTAAACCCTCACTAGGTTTTGGATAAAGTGTACACTCACAAACCTGTCAAACCTGCATTTGAAACATTGGCTACCATAGCAGTATAGTATTGCAACATGGCATCTGGGTCTTCTAACTAAAATAGGAAAATAGGAACATAAATAGTGCCATCATTGCCAGACCTGGCCCACATCTGGTTGACATACACCCTTGCATGACATAGGGTCAGTCAGAAGTGCCAGCTTGATGCCGGATCCGGGGAAGACCTGTTTTCTATGAGCCTTGGCCACATAAACCAAACTACAACCGGGCCAGATGTGGCATGGCATCACATAAACAGTGCCATCTACGCCAGGCCTGGCCCATATCTGGATGACATACCACTTACCATGCCCGAAGTCAGTCGGCAGTGCTGGCTTGACACCAGATCCGGGCCAGACGTGTCTGCTATGTGGGTTGTGATTGCTTTGGTCCATGGCAGATCACAGATGTCAAACTACTCGCCATGTGCTAATGAAACTGCGCCTTACTGCTGCAACCACCGTGTTTTGAAAGGGTTTACTTTGTTCACGATGTGTGTCACACTTTTCACTTTTTCACTACTGCTTGGCGAGTAGCTGGTGAGTGTTTGCAGAAAAGTTACCGTCTTTCATACAAACTACTGGTGACCAAAGTAATCACAAAGATGATGACCAGTCCAGTCATGGGCCTGCTAATATGGCATCAGTGCATGTAGGAAGGATTCTGACTTGGTGTTCAGTCATAATCCTGCAGCTAGGACTCCAGGCTTCAAAAACCAATTGGTGATGCTTTTTGACTTTTATATAGGTGTTGTGGATCATTAGTCTAAACGCAATTAGAATACAAGAACTCATAATGTCTGCAAAAAACTTCACTGCAATCCACTGAAGAGCTGTTGAGATATTTTAGTGTGGATCAAAATGATATAGTGATCCGACAGCTAACATTACAAGCCCTGGAGCAATGCTTCTGGTGTTGCCAAAATGTTAAACGAGCTGTTTAATCATTTCGTCTTTGCCAAAGGAAAAATGTTGTTTTAAGTGTTAACCGTTTCCAAGTTACAAATGATCTGCAGGAAACTACACTTCAGGAAACTCATGATTTTACAACTTTTTATTTTCATGTGTACACACAGTTACATAAAGTAAGTAGGAGCCATATTACTAACCTGCAAGAGTCTAAATCTGATCTGTGCTCAACAGTGTGCTGCTCCAGTGCCCCAAATTTCCCCTTTGGAATCATTAAAGTTTCATCTCATTTATTCCTGATTCCTGCCCTGGGTTTAAACCACAATTCTTCCACTTTCATTGCTGTTTATGAAAAAGCTCATTATAGTTATTAGAGTTTCTTAATCCTTAATTTTAACCATCCTTCCATTTTACTGTCATCTTGCATGCCTCTCCCTGGGGAGCAAATACAAGCCACCAAGTAACAGCCTGCAGACAAATGAATAACTGTTGTCTTTCTTTCCTCTTTTGCCACAGTAGTCATCCGCAGGCATAATTAAAGACCGTTTATAATGTCTGTCCACACAAAACCTCCATGGGGGAGTGATGCTACAGTGAGTGTGTGTATGGGTGGGGTGTGCCTCCCTCAGGAGCAGCAGTCATAACTCATTACATTGCAGCTAGAATAACATTTTCCAGGGGTCAGTCAATCTTGCACTGCTTGCACATGCGCATGAATCTGCATGAAACACATTGGCAGCGCCAATGCATGGGCGTGCACACAAATCCACTTTCTCTACCACATACACACACGTCTAAAGTAACAGGCATAGCGATATATATATATATACAGGTGTACTTGACCACTAATGCTGGGAGTTGTCTGATTTGTATGAAAGTGAGTTGATTCAGATGCTGTGGCCATTGGTTTAGGGTCACCGGGCGCTGGAGTCTAACCCTGCTGTCATGGGCTGAATGAACAGATACAGACTGGACAGCTGGACAGTGTCAAAGACCTGAAGAATCACATTTGTCAGTTATTTGTACATCAGTGTGTTATAATCTGACTCTTGTCATGTAGCAACAGTTTTAAGGCACATTTAAAAAACACAGCTGTCCTACAGTAGATTAAAATCCCTTTAGTGACTTCATTTTAAAAGTGAAACCCCAAACTTGTCACCTATTGAACAGTAGGTACAGGCACAGCAGCTAGTTTTCTGTAAAGAAAAACTGCAGTGAATATGAACGAACCCTTTTTCACTGATCAGGAGAAAGACAGACCACATAGCAGCCAAACTAAAATTGGGCCACTGACTGCGGATAATAATGGCATATGTGAAAATGACAGGATTTCCCTCATCTCTATACTAATGGACAATTACCATCTGGCAAACACTAGTTTGACATGCTGTCAATGTATAATGTAATTTCCCTTGGATTTGATTAAATACCTGAAACTCTCATAGATCAACAGGAATAAAGTTATCTGCCTATACTAACCATGTACATCTGCAGTCTTCATTTTGAAGGGTATGCTTCCAGTTTTAACCCAATAAGTCACCAATATTTTAAGTTTCCACAAATATCTCAGAGTACAGCTGGCTGCATTTGTATGTATACAGTTGTATGCATCCAATTAGTAAAACATACATAGAGCGGGCTCTATGTATGTGTGTTGGCAGGCTAACTTCTTTAGCCTGCCAACAGTTAATGAATACACGCAAGCCACTTTGCAACCCACCTCCACCCCAGCTTCTTTTCATGCTGTATTTGACTTGGTATCATTTCTGTTCTCACTGATGCCTCCATTTTTTATGCATGGAGGACCTTGCTGCTCCTCTCCCTGCCTCTGGCTTTCCATGTAAGCACAGAAGGGACCCATCCCATGCAGATGGAAATCATTTACATGATTGCAATGTTGGAGATGGGCCATCTGAGACTGAGATCAACTGAAGATCCACAGCGCTGCGATATCAATGCATCTAGGCAGGATTCTGACTTA
This sequence comes from Perissodus microlepis, assembly GCF_051167445.1. NCBI lineage: Eukaryota > Metazoa > Chordata > Actinopteri > Cichliformes > Cichlidae > Perissodus > Perissodus microlepis. The sequence goes on along the minus strand of NC_140464.1, from coordinate 21,370,436 downwards.
GAGGCGTTCGGTAATAACCCTTCAGAGGGTAGCTTCACACCAAACACATACACCAACCCGCGGTTCCTCTCATACAGAGCAGGATTGCTATTGCAGCAACACATCATCAGTAGTGTCACAGTGTGGCTCGAGGGCCATGACAAACAATTTATTAACTGAATGGGGTTAAAAACCATAATATTTCATGAGGTGTGCTAAAGAGTGTTATCAATGTGTCAGTATTTGGATGGGGGATTGAATGTTAAGGATGCATAATGTTGTATGGTGTAAAACCTAAAATAACCAGGCCAAACAAATAACACAGTGCTGGATGGATGGAGAGAAGAGAGAGCTGAGAACAGCTCCAGGGAGACTGGCCAGGTGCTCCCAGGTTGCAGGTTCTTGGTGCCACCAAGGGTGAGGTCACTATGAACTCTTGGCTGCCACAGGCCAGTTATCACTGTGGTAACATTTCTGACGCCTCCTACTTAAAACCCCAAAACTCAGACGGATCATGCGGCCCTGCTTTTCATTTGCCCGTCTACTCCACGGGGAGTTTCTGTCCTCTCTGATATCAGGACCGCTGTTTGACAGGTGTACCACCCCAGTCAAACTCCCCCTGCCACGGTCCCAACACTGTGTGGGTTCTCTCCGGGTACTCCTGCTTCCTCCCACAATCCAAAGACATGCAGCTAGTGGGGTTACATTAAATGGTGATTCTAAATTGCCCACAGGTGTGAATCTGAGTGTGAATGGTTGTCTGTCTCTTTGTGTTATGGCAGCTGGGATAGGCTCCATTGCCCCCCTGCAACCCTGAATTGGATAAGTGGAAGAAAATGGATGAATGAATAAACTTCAACTTCATACTTGCGACTGTCCTCATGAGGCCCAGAGATTTCATACACAAAGCTTCCTGTGGTTAGTGCAGAAAAGAGAACAGTGGCAGAAAACACTTTTGTGCTTTTGTGTGCACCTGCGTTCGCTTTTGTGAGGACACATCTGAGCAATTACTCTTTGCTGTAGAATCAAATGAAGTTGAACAAATCATGTACCTAACACTGCAGCGCTACAAAACACACTGGAACAGCAGCCTGTGTGAGTATGTGTGTGTGTGTTTGTGTGCGGGTCGCCCATTGCTGGCTATAAAATATGGATGCTTGATAGGGTGGAAGCAGGGGAGTGGAAATGATCACTCCCTCTCCACACATGTCCTCACCCTCTCCACCTCCCCTAACACACACCCACTCACACACAATTTTTAAGCATTCGATCTAAATACACCAGCCTATTAAAACACTGCATGCTGGCAAGAATTAAACTATTTACTTCTTGTTTGAACTCAGATTACTGAGATGCTGTGAAATCGTGCCGCAACTTCAGCAGAGTTGGACTTTTAATACCTGAAAGTGCGCTAATCATCTGATAATGGATCGGAGGCGTGCAGTGTTGCTTTTATTTGGCTGGCATGGACTTAGTTATTTTCAATTATTTGAAGCCTAAGACATTCAGCTTTCTGTTTTGAAGGCGGTGAGGCAGAGAGACCTGTATCTCTGTTCACACAAACTGAAAACAGACGAGAGTCAGGCACACTGCAATCAGTATGCTTGCTTTTAATCAGACTACTTCTCAATCTGCAGGGCAGATTGCTCATTCTTGTCAAGAAATGATCACCTTCTGTTAAAAATGATTACTTGAACTGTGGTAATTTTCCCATTACAACAACAGGTTATTTAAGGTAGCGTCCAGCATGTAGACAGAACGCATCAACATCATAGCAAAGCACTGAAAAAATCCACTTTATGAACAGAATAATGGAATTATCTTGTAGCATTTAAAATGAAGCCTTCATGTTGTCTTCACATACAGACCGAGACTCTCTCTCTCTCTCTCTCACACACACACACACACACACACACACACACACACACACACACACACACACACACACACACACACTCTGAGTTAACTCAGGCAGTCCTAGCAGGGTGCACAGGGAGCTCTGGGGGTGGACGGAGGCGAGCTTTCATGCTCCACTGAGGATGCACTGTTGCAGCACTACAACCCGGTAATCATCACTAATACATAACACAGCCAGTGTGGGCGTTTGTAATGCAGCGAACGTACTTGTCAGTAATTTACCTATGAATGCCTTTGCCTTTAAATTTAGTAGGAGGATGTATGACTCAGGTCATGCTGGAACAAATGTGTGCGTGTGTGTCCTCATCCACGCTCGCGCTACACACTGATGTTAATGTGTAGGTGCTTTCTGTGGGTACTACAGAACTTCAAAAGATAAAATAATATTTTATTGATATTTTTTTCTCTCTCCAATTTTTTGGTATGTGACGAAGGGTGTGTGACACAAACCGTGTGTCCGCAAAACACAAATAATCCGAGTGCAGCAATCAGGCCTGGCCAGTCTATTCTGAAAAGGAGTTTCTACAGCCAACTGCACAGGCTTAAGCTATTAGAGCCATCTAATGTGTGTGTATGTGTGTGTGATAAAGAGATAGAGGGGATGTACAATGAAAAAAAAAGGCACAACAATAGCTTGACAATGGACACTGCAGAGCGCGAGGGGAAGGATGGACGAGGACAGCGCTACGACAGAGACGGCGGGCGAGATGGAAGCGGGGAAGATAGCGAGAGGGGAACAATGTTGTTTCGCTCCAAATAAATGTTCCACCACAATGGATTTAATTATGCAGATAATTTTGATGTCTCCTTCTTTTCCTCCTTTCACCCTCCACCCTCTTCCCGCATCCTTTCCTCAAGCGGATTTAATCCCTTCCTCGTTCTCTCCTCGGCATGTTTGTGTTCAAGAGGGAAGAGTGTCAGGAGGATACGGGAAGCGAGACAGAAAGCGGGAGAGTGAGTTTGCGAGGAGGGAGCGAGGTTGAGCTTGAGAGACGGGCAAGGACTCGCGGCTTAAAGCGTGCTTTGTGCGTGTGTGTGTTTTTCGTACACTCACCCCTTTACAGATAGCGACAGCCTCCTTGGACATTGACTTGGGATAGGAGACGTGATGCTCCATGATTGACTGAAATAACTCATCTTCATCCTCTCCGTCAAATGGAGGCTTGAGAGGACAGGAGAGAAATGAGTGAGGAGAAGCAGAAGGCAGCACAGGACAAATAGAGGATACTTGAATTCATTCATTAAAAGCTGTTTTTTTTCTCCCAAGAATCTAAAAGCTGCAGGCCTCTAAATGAAATATTCAGAATTTCAAAATGTCACATTTTAACAATTATTAATGCCACGAGAGAAAATCTCATTATAGCATATAATTTGATTTGATTTGATTTGATTTGATATACCTTTATTAGTCCCACAAGGGGAAATTTAATAGCTAACCTTTCATTACACAGTGTCACATTTTAAAGGCTGAGATCAGGAGTGTTTGTTTTTATTCACACTCAGCCGTGAATACAAAACGCTGCTCTGAAAGGAGCGTGAATCACACATTCATGTGGATCCAAAGATGGTGTTATATTTTTTTTTCCTTAACCAAGATTAATAAATCCTTTGTGCAATTACCCACTCTCTCTCTCTCACACACACACAGACACAGGAACACACACAAATACACACACACACACACACACAGACCAACCTGTCCAGCCAGCATCTCGTAGAGCAAGACGCCAAAGGCCCACCAGTCCACAGATTTCCCGTAAGGCTGGTAGGCTATAATCTGAGCATAGGAGACACATTGTTCAGAAATGCTGCAGTCATCGCTTCAGTCTATGATACAAAGGTAGTCAGCGTTAAAGAAAATGATCCTATCTGTTAAACAATAGCTCCAGTCAAAAAAAAAAAACCATCCCAAAAGTCAGCTTCAGCTGGAAACTTCAAGAAACAAACTGTAGGAGCCAAATATAGTTTTTGAAGATATATCTTTATTATTATTATCAGTAGAAATAGCACCTTTACTGGTCACTTTTCTACCTCATTCACATTATAACACTGGTGCTGCATTAGAGCCGGCTTGGACTCACTATCTTGCCCAAAGATACTTCAGCGTACAGGTTTGAGGTGTCAGCGGTTGAACAACCGACCTTCCAATTAGCACACAACCCTCGACCTCCTGAGCCACAGGAAGCCAAGTCAACAGTGATAAGTCGTTCTTTCCATCAAGCGTTATTGTCTATTAACTGGGAGACCACATATCAGCCATACTGGCTCCCCCTACACCAGCTGCCAGTGAGTCAGGTTTAGAAATCATTTCAAGATTTTATTGTTTGTTTTGAATTCATCGCACTGGGTTGGGTTGACCTCTCTGATCTTTTGACTTTGCACACTCCCACTAGGTTACTGAGGTCTGCTGGTCAAATACTCAAAACTAAACCACTAAAACCCAGAGGAGATCAGGTTTGGCTTTTAGATGCTTTGAAATCTATTTTTAAGTTCTGATCCCTTTGTATTTGTGCTGCTTTATTTATTTATGCTCTCTTTTTTTTAATTGTTTTTATGTATTTTACTCATTTTGTACAACAGCTGCTGTATTTTTAAAAGTGCTTAAAATTAGACTTCACATATTCTTGTTATTTGTAATACAAGTACAGTACGCGTCCCCACAGGGTTACTGCCGATACTTAACAAGGCTTAACGAGCACTTAAGGGGCAGAGGGGCATTTTTTTTTTTTTTAAACCAGTACAGGCATTTTGTGGACTGTAGACAACACTGCAGATACTATTTTGTGAAAGACTTTTGTGCACCACATTTATTTTGTATGAGAAAAAATCAATTAGAAAAACACCTGCTTCACGTGCAAGATGAGCTTTATGAGTTTTATGGATCAAAAGTAAGACGTGTGCACCACACCTGCAACTGACTTACCAAGTTCACAGTGGTAGAATTATTTACTTCATGGTTTGGTGCTTGTTTGAGCTTTTGGCCTTTAGCAGAGTGCAATAAATTTACTGAAAGGCTTTTTTCTTGTGTGAATCCAGGAGGTAATAATGTTCCCAAATACAATACCTACACAGTCAGTTAATTTTGAGGGAAGTTTAGACTACATGGGCTGACTGACATGAGAGCAAACTGATAGTGAGGCTGAAATGCAATTAAAGTATCTTTATGTATTCCAGCTAATAGAACTACCAAACTACCAGCGACACTTTAAGGGAGAGTTTATTTTCATGGAGAGATGCTCGTTGGCGTTTCTGCTGAGTGTTACATAAAAAGACGGCAAGACTTGAGGAAATCCCTGCTTCTGTCCAAGAAATAGTCTGGCACAAAAACCAGTGCAAAGCTGAAATGTGTCATTTTCAGCTTTGGGTATTTTAACAAATTAGACAAATTTAATGTAGTATTTTAGTGAGCTTTAGAGAGTGCTCCTGTTGCATGTGGACAGAAACAAAGTACTATTAATAAGTAAAGCATGGCTCCAGCTACATACATGCAAACACGAGAGTATTCTCTTCTAGTTGTCTGCAAGAAAGCAAAGTTTTTTCCAAAATAAAAGTTTTATTTAGCCTCTTTTGGAGCTGCGTAGCTACTGCAGGAGAACAGTGAGAGATCAATACAACCGATCCAACCACCATCACTCTCACACACACTTTACCTCAGGAGCAATGTAATCCGGTGTGCCACAGAAGGTCTTGGTTGTGATTCCATCATTCATATTCTCTTTACACATGCCAAAGTCTGCTATTTTAATGTGGCCCTCACAGTCCAGCATTACATTGTCCAGCTTCAGGTCTCTGTGAGAGGGTGAAGCAAAGTCAAAAAGGAACAACAGACTAATCAACATAACTTGGCATCAATACTCGAAACGGCAAATCTGTATTAAAATTCAATTTAGAGGCTCAGGCCTCTTAGAGGCTGGATCTGCATTATGTACAACTTCTAGCTCATGTTAAAGTGAATGCCTGCGTTAGTCCAAACAATGTGTTAGATGTGAAGAAAGGTTAAATTTACATTGTTTCTCATTTCTTTTAGATTTGTGAAGTACCTTATAATAAAACATATATAGTACTAAATAGCTCACACTCACCGTTGGCTTGTAGCAATACACCAGTAGTGATCAAACTGACATCACTCTAACAAATTAAGATTATTTTGAACTGCCAGTCATACAAAACTTCTCTAGTAGTCCAAGAAGAACACAACAGTGCTGGAAACGAGCACAACAGGTTCATTTTAATTATCCTAGCTGCTAATACTGTGCTGAAAGAAACTTTACTTTACTGACAAGTCACAAATTCACTCTGAAACTTCCTGATTTTATAAACTTCCATATTGTATAAGAGTATATTTGGCACATGGCAGTAATTCATTCAGTTCAGTTGAGTTTTATTTATATAGCGCCAAATCACATCAGCAGCCGCCTCAAGGCGCTTTATACTGTAAGATAAAGAGCCTAGAATAATGCAAAGAAAACCCCAACAATCAAACTACCTCCTATGAGCAAGCACTTGGCGACAGTGGGAAGGAAAAACTCCCTTTTAACAGGAAGAAATTGCTGACATACGCTGGAGAGGGGCAGACAGGGGGAAACTGGAAAAAAGACACACCGTGGATTTCATTTGCACTATTTCAGGTACGTACTACTGTGTGAGCTCAGCTATATTTGGTTAATGTTCTGCGTTTAGTAGGTTGTGTTATGGATGTTACCTGTAGATGATGCCCTTTTGATGTAGGAAAAACAGACCAATCGCTATCTCTGCAGCGTAGAATCTGCACACACACACACACACGGCAACAACAACGGCAATTAGACAGAGGCCGAGAAAAAGGACAGCAGGAAAACAGATCATTTGTGTGCGTGTGTGCGCGTGTCAGAGTAAAGGTCACTCCTGTCTCTTTAAGGCCAGCACGCAGCTGATAAGATCAGCGGCAGAGGTCTGGACGGACTGACCGCACAGTCGGCCACGCTTGCGCGGGCGTGCATGCGCTCTCTGCATTTAAAAAGCGCATTTTAAAGACATCAAGAGTCATTTGGTTGTGAAAACTGTGCAGAGCCCGTTTGGAGCTAATTAGATGTTCTTTCTGTGCTCAGAATGATGAGTAGCAGCATTAAAGAATAAATACAGAAGCTCTCAATATACAAAAAGACACTGCAACACTGAAGTTCAAAGCAATTTAATCATCCATGGAGAAGGATTTCCTGTTTAATAAAAAAAGAGAGCGAACAAGCTGATGGCCTTAGTTAAAAGAGTTCCTCGTGTACTTCGACTTACCCCCTCTGCAGTCTGAACCTTCAGCCACAGGGAAGAAACTTTAATTCTCTATGAATTACATGAAGGGCTAACTCCTCAACAGCTCTCGCTCGACACCGACAGCCCCACTTGTCAAATGTGTCAGCCTGCTGGTTGGGCTTGACACCAGCGATCTCGCCAGCCACCGTAATTATATTCTGCAGTTCTGGAGGTACTGCGCCATGCACTGAAAACTCTCAGGAGCTGCTGGATTACTTTCATTTCTTTGATGCTCTTCAGAGCAGCAAGCTGCATTGGGGGCAAACAACATATTTCACCTCCGGGCTCTGCTGGGATTGCTCATCCATCACCAGTCAAGCTGATGATGGCTTATTCACCACGATTTAAACAGGTATTACTAAAGTGTGAAACACCTGCTTTCACGGGGCTCTGATTTTCTCTGTGTGTGTGTGTGTGTGTGTCTGTGTACTCACACAGCGTGAGGTTCTTTGAACTTGCCGACCTGCTGTATCTGATACATGAGATCTCCGCCGTTTATGTACTCCATGACAAAATACAAACGGTCCTGTGGAGGGGGCGTAGAAGGGCAAGCAGAGAAAGACGGGTCACAAAGTGCACGTTAATAAAAATGGATGAGAGGTCAAAGGAGCGTAAAATACTGTGGAGGTGGAAGGGACTGCTGTGAGTTTGATGCGCGAATTGAGAGAAGATCAGAGGAGAGATGCAGAAAATATGACAGAGGAAGTGAGGAGGACGGGGAGAAAAGTGGTGATTGGGTTGTCGGTGGATCCAATAAGTCTTCAACTGAGGGAAGACTTATTGGAACACAGTGACATCAATTTAGGGACCTGTAGTCCTCCATTATCTACAGAAATTGCCAATAAGTTTCAGTAAGTGAGAAAATGTGGAGGGATTTGGTGTGTGTGTCTGTGCGTTCTGGAGTTTATTGTGAAGTTTTTTATTGTTAGAGTCTGTACTCCCTGATAAGTCTTATGAGCAGTTGCTTGCTCTGTGTGCGAGCCTGTAGTATCTGTGTGTGTGTGAGTGTGTGTGGTTTAACTGTATTTGCGTATGCACTGCATAGGTGCCATATTACTGTATGGATGTGTGCATGCATGACTGTAATAACTGCCTGCATGTAATAACTGAATTTGATGTACAAAAGCCCTCCTCCAGTCAGAGAATTAGTGCTGAGCAGGATTAACATGCACATCTTAAGTTTTTATAAATGTGTGTGTGTGTAGGTGTGTGTGTCAGTATCAGATCGGTTTTATTTACTTTTGTCATTCAAATTCATTTACAACACATCACTAATCAGTGAGAATGCAGAGATGAGTGTTAATGAAGCAGGAGAGCTATATTTACTCCTCTGCTGACTCATCATTAGGACTAATGCACATTATAAAGTTTGTGCATTCCAGCTGTAAACTTGGGACAACAGGTAAGCAGTCACTCCAGATGTTTTTTTTTTAGGTTGTAGCTCTTGTGTTTGGTAGCATGTGTAACCAGATATATTAAAAAAACAAAAAACTCCACATTTTTCCACTGAAAGGTTAATATAATCCATGTAGACTGAATAACAAAACGAATAAATAAAAAATACACAATATAAAGTTAAAGTATAAATTACATTTTGAGAAACCGGGTCTAAAATTCCTTCCAAATACACAGACCACCACTTTAGAAGCTACACCTGTTCAACTACTTGTTAATTCAAATATGCAGTTAGCCAATCACATGGCAGCAGCTCTATGCACTCAGGCATGTAGACACGGTGCAGGTGACCTGCTAAAGTCCAAACTGAGCATCATAAAGGGGGCGAAATGGGATTTAGGTGACTTTGAATGTGGAGTGTTTGTTGTTTCCTGTTAAGAACAGGAAACTGAGAATACAAATCACACAATCTTACCAAAACTGGATTAAAATATTTGAAAAGCATTGGTCTGATTAGTGTTGAAGGTCAGAATTTAGCATAAACAACATGAAACCTCAGATTCCTCCTGCCTTGTGTGGGGGTGTATTAGTATTTCTTGGCACACTGTGGGCCCCTTAGTACCAACTTAGCACCCTTTTTGCCTACAGTGCACCATCCTCAGGATAACACACTGTGTCACAAAGCTCAAATCATGGTTTCTTGAATGCAACAGTGAGTTGTGGTGAGATGGGAGATTAACATGTTTGATGCGGCCATGTCAACATGGACCAGAATAAATAAGGAATGTTTCCATGACCCGGTTAAATCTGTGCCATGAAGAATGAAGGCAATTCTCAAGGTGAAAACAAGGTGTACCTAAAAAAGTGTTAGCTTCAGCATTGGTATTAATGTCTATTACTTGTGTGAGATCCAAGATGGTGAACATGACAGTATATTCTTCTTATTGATGACTGGAAGTGCCAATTAAATTTAAGGAGTGACAAGTTAAAACAGGGCAGCTTTTTAGTTTGTATAAAATAAAATGAATATATCTCAGTGAGGTATATTCGGTGGGAACATGTCGGCCCACCCACCATAGTCTGGAAGGTAGAGTGCAGCTGTGTTAAGAATGGGGGCTTTCCAGCTAAAGCTAGCACTCTCTTCTCCACCATGGTGCACTCTACGTCATCATCTTGGATCACGACGTCCTTCTTCAGGATCTTTATAGCGTACAGGTCCTCGGTTCCTTTGCGCTCTGCCAGCATCACCTTAGAGAGAGGGCGAACAAAGAACATGTGGGAAATGCAAGAAGATGAATTCATCAATATTCAAAATCTTTAAGGCTCACAGCTGCTGTCATGGCTCTGTACCAACAAAGAAGGGAAAGAAACAGAGAGAGAAAAGGAGAAACAGGAGAAACAGGGGAGGTATTGTGAAGGACGGGGATAAAGGATCAGAGCGATGAAGGAAAGCTTCTCTGACTGTTTTGGGTTAGACAGTCAAAGTAAGAAATAAAGAGAAAAAAGACAAAGAGAAACCGATTCATCACTTTTCAAGACGCCAATGGAGGCGAAATAACCAGGGGAATAAGAAAGGAGAGAAAGAGGAAAATGGGATGGTGTGAAGCCGCTTACAGAGTCACTAAAATGTGAGCCATTTTTATACATCACATACATTACATGGGTACAATTTGTGCGAGATAACAAAAATTAATCGTAATCGAGACATTTTTTAAAGGCCTGTTCTGTAAGCCACAAAATCTGTGTTCAATAACCCCTGCTGGATGGCTAGCAAGGCTTTAACAAACATTAATTACATAATGAATTTGAAACTCGCCACTCTTACAAGTATTAAACATAATGGTGCCGTTAGAGGACGCAAAACCTAAAAGCTGCTGCAGCAATCTCCCTGCAAGGGGAGAAAGCGCTTAGCCAGTGGTTCTTCTTGTGATAACTTTAATATTAGTCAGAGTTTCTCAAAGATTTTTATACTGTTCGACTTCCTTTTGCCCTTCATGAACAGTAAGGATGAAGCAAAGGAGAAAAAAAAAGACAAAGAAGACAAAAATCAAAGTAAAAAGGGCTTATTTCACATTTCCTGGATCATATGGTTCACAGTGTGGGGAAACTGTAGATAAAGGAAGGTTGATAGGTGAAGAGACTGGGATTAAAAAGCAGAAAAAAAGGTTAAATGAATTATAAGAAGGGCAGGGTGTTGTGAGGGACACATGGGCGAACTCAGAAACTGCCTGGCAGCGCTCAAGTTTGACTTTTTATTGGGAATTCAGGGATGACAGCTTCTTGTAATCCACTTATGAGATGCACATAAATGAAAATAAACACACCCTGAATTGTGATTACTTTTATGTGGTTGCCAAATGCGGACCAGGTGTCATGAAAGGTTCACACAGACTTGTGACCAGAGCAAAAGTTCAATTAAATTCAACCTTCAAAGAAAGAAAGGATTTACAGGAGCCTTTTGAGGGTGTGTGTGCTGTGTGTGCAGCATTCATGTTAAAGGTAACATTGAGATAGTTTGAGAAATGCAGAGAGTTGGTGTGTTTGGTGTGTGTCTAACCACACAGCTACAAAATTAACTGTTCCTTATATGTTGAATTTTAACCTAGAGGCATATTAATGTACTACTACATGTGACTCTGGTCGACTCGATGACTGTAAGATGCACCGGTCCTGTGGCTGCAAAACAACCCCAAATCATCACCCCTCCACCACCGTGCTTGACAGCTGGTATGAGGCGTTTGTGCTCATATACTGTGTTTGTTTGTTGCCAAACGTGGTGCCAAACAGCTTCGTTCTCCTCTTTTCAAAGAATATTGTGGAATAACTCTTGTGGTTCCTTCAGTTTTGTTTCTGTACTGCCATTAGCTTTTACATTTAACATGCTAACTGAGGTCTGTACAATCTGTCGGTAGTTTCTCTGACCCTGACCTTGAACTGAATTTGCTGGGACGTTCACTCCTGGGAAGATTGTGGCATTGTGTTAACAGACACCTGAATGCTACAGAGCAGCAAACTGCTAAAGCCTCTGCTTCTATCTTTCCACGTGCTAATAATCAGCTAATAATTTGGCTAATGTTACCCCCTCATTCCTATGGAAGCAATAAGGTTGTGCTTCATTTTTCACACTTGTCTTTTTTTTTACAGAAAGTCACTGTGACTTAGTAGCAGTGGTGGTCACTTGAAAACAGTAATTCATTACTAATTACTGATTACTTCTCCAAGAAAGTAATCCCAATACTTTACTGATTACTTATTTTCCAAAAGTAATTAGTTACTTTATTACTTAGTTACTTATTACTTAACATTCAAACCTATTTTCTGCATATTCCAGCATAAAAATTGTTTTTTTTGTGTCTTTCAAATAGGTGCAAGTAAAACACAGCAAAAAATAAATAAAACCAAAGATTCAGCAGCACTAAATCCTGTTGCTCTTAAATCTGTTTTCACCTGTTTAGCAAGAGTGGAGCACGCGGAGGTTTGCCTGGTGCCGCAGCGGTCATGTCAGTGGGGGATCCGGGGGTCGCTCTGTGAATTTCACATTCCCGTGGAAGCGTGCTAGGTGCTTGCTCAGATTTGAAGTTAAATTTTTTGCTGTAAAAAGAAGTTTTCTTCCCACGCAGACTGTACAACGGATGCTAATGATTTTGTCACTTTTTAGGGACTCAAACTCAAAGCAATGTCAGTACTTCCACGCCTTAAACGCTGCATGGTCGTACTATCTCCTGCACTCCATGTTATCCATTGTTGATCTGCACACGTCTGTTGCTGCCACGGGCGTCACACGCTCGTACGTCATTGTCATGAGACACTCTCGCAAACAAAATCACGATTAAGTAACGCAGTAACACAGCGTGGTTGCGGGAAAGTAAGAGTAATCTAATTATTTTTTTGCAATAATTACTTTACTCATTACCTTAAGAATTAATCAGATTACAGCAATGTGTTACTTGTAACGCATTGCTGCCCATCTCTGCTTAGTAGTGAAGATATTTCAATGATTTCTTGCTTGGAATAAGGGCAAAGGCACCAACTTACATTTTAGAATGCTGTGGAAAGACTGCGGTGTTTGCCATGTGTAGTTCCCATGAGGCTAAATGACTTCTGTGACCTCAAGAAGTTGTTTTTCATTCAGTTGTATTGTGCATTTATATCTATTATTAAACATTCGATTTTAATTTGCACAAACCACAGGGCGAACCTAGTCACCAAAATTCCACTTGACCATTCCTCTGAGGCTAACAGACGCAGCCGTGAGAAAGAACACAAGCTTGATCTCTACAGGCTGTATGTCTGCAAATAGAAACAAATACCACGAAGACGTAAGAAATAAAAAAAATTACTTCTTCTTACTCATTATTTAGAGGCAGGAAATGAGCATCAGCTTCGCGGTGCAAACACATTGATGTCACACTCGTTATTCTCTCTAAATTCTTTAAGAATGGAGCAATAAGAGTGACCTCTTATTCACGCTTTTCCCCTCTGAGATGAGAAACTTAGCAACTTTGCTGTTTATGTCTTATAAATATTCAGGTATGATAATGCAGAGAGGTTACTGGGTTCGGTATTCTGTGGGGAGTGCAGCACAGATGGACAAAGAGACGCAGTTATATATGTAGACGGGTGTGTGCGTGAGCACGTATCAGGGTATTAATATGCGTTTTTGGTTATACAGCTGCCCGTTTTAAAAACTTCAGCTGGTAGTATACTTTGTTGAACACAACTGAGTGTGTGCGTGTGTGCGTGTGCATATGGTGGCAGCGTGACTTTATGTAAATACAAACTTTATAGAGTTGAAACAGAGAGGAAGGACACCATCTGGCCCAAAGTTCATTTTATACAACCACAAGGAAAAGACCAGCACAGGAGAAAGACATAAAATGCACAGGTCAGACAGTAACAACATGATCTTTTTGGCATCATTACACCACCATCGATTACACATTTTAACTTCTGCATTTATTATCCTTGTTTTTTCACCTTCCCAGTTATTGTGCTTGACCACAAGGATGTTTGGTGTCTGACCCACTCATAGACCGGTTGCAGCATGTGTGTCACTGTTTGCACCCTGGGAAGTTTTTCAGGGTCGTTTGCCAGAAAGCCGTCCCGAGGATATTAGCTGTCATGTGTCGTAAATGATGCCGCTGTGTTTTCTCTGCTGACCTTGCACAGTGAATTTATCCAGGCAAAATGAATGCTGCCCTGCAAGAATCTGCACTGTGCTGCATCACAGTGGGCTGTGTGTATCATTAAAAACGGTCATTTATTATATATAGTATTCGCAGCTGTTGTTTCCACTGAGGCATTGAGTGTTCCAAGAAAACCTAAATGAAAACAGACTTTTAAGACTTCCTTTTGCATTTGGATCATGTCTGCAGTGGCTTTAGTTACAGTGTTTGTGTGGTGGGCTTGAAGAACATTTCTTTTTAAATACCATCAGTTTGTTCATTACTCAAATAATTATTCTTCTGTGTACAGCAAATCTCAGGCTGCAGTGTCTTCTGTGAGGAGAAAGGGGGAAACTGTAACAAAGAACTAATTTGTTGTGTAATAGCCCACTACCACACAGTCTTAGCTGGTCTAGAGGATTGTCAAGCATGAGGTTTGTGGCCTATTAGAGGTTCCAAACCAGGCCCACTGGATGGCTGCGCAAAGTATGGAAAGTGCAGAGATTTTTTTTTTTTTTAATAATTCCTGATGTTGTGCTTCCAGGGATAATTCAACACTGTAGCCATTGCCACAAATCCAGGCAAGGATGTTGGCAACACAAAAATGATTTTACAGCGATTAAAAATACATGCATCTCTCAGCTGAAGTGTTATTGCTGGTTTTGTGTTACTGTGTCCCACCAAAAAACCAAAGGGAACATTCATGTATCCTAACACAATTCCTCACCCGAACTGTGTCAGTCCCCCCTGTGGTCTCTTCACGCTTTATTGTCTATTCTACAGTGTTTTGAAAAAAAGAAGGCTACAAACTCTCAGAATATAAGTCCTTAATGTATTTTATGTTGTGGACCATTTGCAACACACTTGGATCTTGAGTGGACCGAACCAATGAAACTATACGATAAATGTCCAAAAAAACGTTATGCCCTCCTTCATATTTTCTGAAGCTGTGTAGTGGGCTGAATTGGAGTCCTTGCTGGGCTGATTCTGGTCCCTGGGCCTCATGTTTGACACCCTTGACCTTACAGTAATGACAATTTTTGCTTTTGGCTATCATTAAATTTGCTAAAATTCATTATTCTGCACTGCAATGCCTGTTTTTGCTGTGGCGCGGTATGAAAATGAGACACCGACTGCCTTTGGGAAGCAGCAGCTGTAAACTTGAAGTTATTTTTGTGTGTCTGTGCAACTCCAGCTCTTATTACGCCGCAATGCATGCGTATAAAGAATGATGAGGCAGGCCAAAATGAAGCACGCCCTCTTGACTGCACATGTGTCCTATAATCACAGAGAAGTGTTTGCAGCAGTATTGTGTTACTCCGGTTGTGTGGCAGCAGGTCCTACCAGCCTCCCACGCACACTCAGGAACCTTTAAAGTGACACACAAGTCATGTGAGCGACTCGTTTCACAAAATGTCCTGGTGCGTGTGTGCGTCTGCATAGCACAGACTAAAATGACTGTTGGATTTACATTTGCAGGAATGTGCTTTCCAACATGTGTGTGTTTGCTTGTGTGTGTGTGTACACTTTGTCTTCTGCTGAAGCTGTGTATCTCTGCATGCTTCAGCAGTCTGTGTTTGTGTGAGTTGGGTATTCCAGTAATGATCGCGCTTCAACTCGGGCTCCATTACAATGACGCATCAGTGTAGCTTTAAATGCTTGTTACCATGGAAACAGGCAGCCAGCATACAAGTCTGATACTCAGACAATGGTCTCTCTCTCTCTTTCGTGCTCTTTATGTCACTTTCGGTCTCCCTCCACCCTGCTGCTCTAGCCCTCTGTCTGGCTTTCACAGCATCTTCCCATTCTTTCTGTTTCTTGCCTTGATTTTCATTCATTCACATCACTCTAACACCCCCTCCCCCTTTTCCCACTCTCCCGCTTTTCATTCAGTCCGACATTTTTACCTCTCGCTCATTTTATTCACGTCAACCTTGTCGCGATGCCTCACATCTCTCGCCTCTCTTCTTCCATCGCCTACCTGTTTGTCACATCATCTTCCTCACCTCTTTCTCTTCATCCACCTCGGCCCTACTCGTGCTTCATCACCTTTGATTCCCTCTGTCTCCATCTCCTCTTTTTGGCCATGTTTTCTTTCCTTTGCTCTAAGCTCTGTTTGCAGTTATACAGCAAAGCTCTGATGCTCAAACAAACACAAACACACAGACAAACAAGAGCCTCCCAGATATATTCGCTATAGCACACAAGTTATAAAAAAACAAGGTTTTCTGTATCCATGATAGCTGGCTCATATATCAACTTAAACTACATGTAAATTAAGAGGCCAAAGTCACAGGGAGCATAATATATAGCAAGTTGTTAAGCTATGATTGTGCTAATTTTTAGTTTTTAAGGGTGAGGCCGCTGTTCTTTTTGACTGTACCTTGTATCCCATAGAAAATGTTTAGTTTTTGTTTACTTTATTTAAAAAGTGAAAATATTAATTGGCAGAAGCGTATAATACAAATGTGCCAGATTTAGCCATGCAAGCTAATTTCCATCTGGCATCCCCACCAAGTCGATGGTGTTAAATATCAAAAACAGTAACACACACACACACTTAAACATCACGTCTTACCTTGCCAAAGCTGCCCTTGCCCAGCACCATGAGGAAGTTAAAGTCAGACAACTTCATGCGGTCTTGGTTGCCATTGGAGTCGAACCGGGATGCAGCGTTGGCTGACTTCCCTTCTGTGTTCTTCCCAGGACCAATTTTAGCCCTCTAGATGGGGGTGAGAGAAAATAAAGAAGAAATTAGGCAAAACAAATTTGGCACCCGACTCCAGGATTTCATAGTGAGCTAATATTTTTTGAAAATGTCAGGATGAGGATGTTGGTGTTATTGAGCCATCTGGACTTAATTAAGAAGTGCTTTTTGTAGCATTTAATGTTAATGAATACTATTAGTAATTTTGAAAACACTTGCATAATTGCCATAAACAAAGATCCAATCAGAGACAGATTGGTAAGCATGACTATAAGACCTAACAACTGAGAATTAAAGATCTGCTCTTAATGGTTTATATGGTTTATAACTGTAATTACATAATATGGACCAGTCACAGTAGCTCTAGAGATGGCTGTCATGGCTTCCTGGTGATTTCATAGAATGTTTTTTGCATTCACTTTACTGATAACAAGTTACCGGTTGCTCAGAACATGCGACACCCTCAACCCCAGGTCACCCGTTGGGAGGCAACCCGTCTCCAAACAATTAGGTCCGACTCTGAAGGTGTTTTTATACCTGCAGTGTTTACTCTGTTTAAATTGATATCTGGTTTGTTTTTTTCCCCCTTGGTGTGTTTCACTTGTGCAGGTGTGAACACGGTAATCACACTTGGGTGTGGACCAAAACGACCACACTGAGACCTTTTAGATGGTTTGGTTCCAAATGAACTTTAATGCAGTTTATCTATGGTGTGAATGTGATCTGACCTCGATCCGAACCAACTACCGGGTGTACGTTTCAAGTCTGAGCTAAAAACTTCCAGGAGCCGTGCATGCTCTGTACTCTGGGATGTAGGAGGTAGTATAGATGTCCAAACGTCTGTATGAGCTAGCAACTAGCCGTGGAATGAACATTCTCCATGTTCATGCTTGTAGTATTTCAGAACACAGAACCTTCTTCCTGTATTTACTTTTGTTGCTCCCGGCCCAGACACAGCTGGCCAATAAGCAGACTGAATATTCTCATCTAGTAAGTGGTGACGCATTTTGGTTTACTTAGAGTTCACTTGGATTTTTCTGTCTGCAAAAAGAAAACAAACCATGGGGAAAAGCTACAAGTTCACAAACTCATCAACTGATTCAATCCAAAGTAAACGAACTGTTGGTGTGAAAACGCCCTGAGACTGACCATTGTGAGAGTCTGGACAGGCTGGGGATGGTTTGCCTCACATAGTTGTGTCTGATCTCCCTTATCAGGGCGGCAACGGAGCGGCAGTTCTTTGCCAGATCATTATTGCAGCCTTTGTGGTAACCTTTAGGATCTCTAATATTTCTCCTATTCCTTTGCTTCAAGTTGTAAACCTGTTTTTCCTGTGCTACTTTAGTTTAGTCTTACTGTCTCCAGACACATGAAACCATATTTGGAAGAACTACAAACCTTAAGCTTCCTGGAGTAACCCACCTGGCTTCCCCACTCACCTGCCTGCAATCTCGTCTCCCCCTCTGTTCCCTCTTGCACAACAGTGTGACGAGTAAGCACCATTTGCTTTTCCCTTTGTTTAATTTAGTTACAGCAGCTCCTTTATTACTAACTCAGTTTTTTCCCCTCACTAAATCTGCACCAGTCGTGCCTCACTAACTTTAATTTGTTGATTCACTGTAAATAAAATCCCTTTCAATGTCCTCCATTTCTGTAAGTCTGCTCCTTGGGGCCACCTTTTCACTCTTTCTGATAACTATGCTTGGTGAAATTTCCTCTGAATGAAGGAGGTAATGTGAATATATTTGAGATTTTCCCTGATTTATCACATTTAATCTCTGTATTATCATGAACAGATTGCATGTAATTGCTAAATTGACCCCATTCAATCACAACTGGTAGCAGACTGACTCTTGTTGCCAGCTTATTGTCATTTTATTGCTGTCTTGGTGCAACAAAGATTGTGAGTTCATTGCACGCACTCACAGTAATTGTGATCGTGTCACAGTTTTACGGGGCGATCGTGGCTCAAGAGTTGGCAGTTCGTCTTGTAATCGGAAGGTTGCCGGTTCGAGCCCCGGCTCGTTGTGTCCTTGGGCAAGACACTTCACCCGTTGCCTACTCGTGGTGGTCAGAGGGCCCGATGGCGCCAGTGTTTGGCAGCCTCGCCTCTGTCAGTGCGCCCCAGCTTGCCATCACCAGTGTGTGAATGTGTGTGTGAATGACTGAATGTAGTGTAAAGCCCTTTGGGGTCCTTAGGGACTAAGTAAAGCGCTATACAAATACAGGCCATTTACGGTTTCAGTGACATGTACCACTGTTTTCCTTTGTCTGACTGCAAAATTAATTAAAAACTAGTGCACGCAGTAAAACACAGTGTGGCAAAAAGACTTCTACATAGTGCTCATGTGTAAAGTATGATATTTGTTTGTGTTTGCATTTGTAACCTTTACTGGCAAAAACCAGAAAGATCTTTTTTATCATTTTTTTTTCAGTTTATATAAAAACCACTAAGCGCACACAAATAATTACTGACTTTAAGATACTGAAGCCACATAACTCCATGCCTTTAAATTTTACTGTGAAACAATCAAAATGTGTTGAAAGACAGAAATCTTTCTCGTTGTGTTTCGTTGATCATTTATTCTGTTTCATTTTCACCTTCATCTTTATAGATTTGGCCTTTGTCTCTAACTTTCCATTTGTTCGTGTGTATCAGCAGCTGTCAGTCCTCTGCTCGCTCTTCATTTCTAACCATCTCTCTGTCTCGACCTTGTCATTCCCTCTCGTCTTATCTCCCTTGTAAGAATTTTAATCGTATTCTCTACTTTGTTAAGCCGCGCTTCAGTTTTAAAATGCTCTTAGTATATTAATCTTAATTAATACATGCCTCCTCGCTCAGAAACAGAGGTACAGGCAGAGCACATCTAATCTTTTTCCAATCTTATCTTAAACTGATGATCCACACTGACGGTCTCTACACTTTTTGTCCTGTGCCGTTGCAGTAATTTCCTCACTGCCACTGCTCTGCGGCTCCCTGCACTGCGTGTGGTGCACGCCATACAGTTCTCAGCTCATCAATGGATAAAAGCCTCTATCTGTCTCCATCTGTTGTCACGCAAACACACACAGACACACAAACAAGCGGGAACAGTCAAGGTGTTTGCGAGCAGCGGAGCATGCTGAAGGCAAAGCCTGCAGAGTAATGCCGCTCTCTCGCACTAACTCTGTCTAAAGCAGGAATGTCAAACTCGTTTTATACAGCGGGCTACATACACCCCACTTTGATCTTATGTGGGCCGGACTGGTGAAACTCCAATTTCTGTCAGTGTAAAAGGTTTAACTATGCATTCAATCAATGAGAGATCTTAATGTAAGACAAAGAAGAGCAATTTTAACATTATGTCTCAGGTTTTCTACATGGTAAAGAAATGCTGCTGTAGTAAATGAAAGAAATCTGTCAGCATGACTCTTTGAGCTTAGATTGGAAGAATGTGTGTAAATCTATAACTGAATTACTTTGCTGTACTGTCAATGTCCATGAGGTTTAAAACTGCAGTTAAAAGACCAAAATCTATGCCCTCCTGTACATTTTCCAAAGCCTGCCAGCGGGCCAGATTGGGGTCTTTGTCAGGCTGATTCTGGCACGCAGGCATTATGTTTGACGCTAAAGCCATGCAGATGATAAAAGACCACCAGACAAATGCTGAATGCAAACAGAAGGATGTCATTAAATGTCCTCAGAACTGAAACCCCACCCCCCAAAACTCTGTGCCCTCATAATTACAAGTAGATTTGGGTACTGGCTGAGTACAATAAGGCTGGGACAAAATACTGATGTACCAATATATTTTACTGCCTTCTCTGGTGACACAATTATCAATATAGTGGTGCCAAATTTGATCAGAACATGCGCCGAAGAGCGTTTACCAATCTCAAAAAGGCAAAGTATCAGACACGGTAAAATAAAGTGTTATTACTTCTTGATTTCCACCCCTAAAATACATTTAAAGCACTTGTTAGTGATGCGTTTTTTCTACTCTAAAAGTTACAGTTACCACATGGTACCAATGTGTGTTGCAGAAACTCCTTTGAAATCAATTGATATCAGTCTGTGACACCAGGCAAACACTGCTCCCCCAAATATCAGAGGTGACGCTGAAGTCCCAGCTGTCTTCCAACAAGCTGTTCTAGATGCTTTTCCCACATTTACAGTGAACTGTAAACCGAATGTAATCAGCATACAGGAAAATGAGAGCAAATTTATCGTAAAAGTCAAATCGCCTTCTCCTTCATATCTTATTCTGAGTTTCATCATGTGTATGAGATGGAGGCATCTGTGTCTTTCTTTCTCATTGCAACCTCTCTGAAGGCTTCACCCCAGAGGTTGAATTCAAGCTTGTGTGGACGCGCATGTTTCTGTGTGTGCGTGTGTGACATCTGCCCCCCCCCCGAGAATTTGTCTCAGTAAACGTCTGAGGAGCGTGACCTTGAGGAGACATGGGAAAGAAATACAGATTAAAAGAAAGAAAATCACAAGGCGGGCTGCAAAGGTGACAGCGGACAAAACAGATAAGTGAAGGAGGGAGAGGGAAGCTGAATGAGGACAGGGAGGAGGAACGCTGAGAGAAAGGGAGGATAGAAGGCAGGAATAGCTTCCCTATGAAGCCAACATTCAAACAATTAGCCATAAAGAATACTGCAGCGCACTTACATTAAACTTGTGAATGTTAAAATAAAGGCGCAATCAAGAAGAGTTATAGCAAAACTATCTAATGAAGGGAAAATCTCTTTTTTGTAATCGTTCCTCATGCAAGGTCCGATCCATTAACAGTTTTCTAGATCTTGTGAACTCATCTCTCCTTGTGCGTGTCAGCCAGCTGCCCTCTAAACCCGCTCGCCTGCAATTCACCTCTCAGGTTTGCAAACCCTGCCTCTCTCCTCCCCGCCAGCTCAGCCACAGACCTCCGGGGCACACCACTTGCCTGGAACTTTCCACTCTACACTTCCCTCCACAATCAACCTTTTAAACTCTGATTCTGTGGTCTGCCGACAGTATCCTGCATTTTTAGTTCACCGTTTCTTGGTCAAAACCTTAAAAGTTTTACCCCCCTACACTCATGTCGGCCTTCAACAGAGGAAACTGTTTTATCCCCCAGTGTCTGTGTGCAGACACGAGAGTGATGCCAATCTTCTTATCAATTAGAAAAAAAGTCCCATACACATGTCACATACAGTACCGTGTAAAAGTCTTCATTTCTTCAACTTCATTTCTACAAATTCTGCTTCTTAGGAGCCAGACTTTATAGTAATTTTTTTACGTAGTCTTGAGCAATTGTTCTCCAGGCTTTCTGAAGCTCTTTCAAAGTTTTTTATTTTCTGTTAAGCCACTTAACTATGAGCCACGAGTCATTCAAGAATAAAAAAAGCCCCTAACTCAGGGGATGACCCAGCATTGTGTCTACACACAACAAAGAACCAATTGTAAATAGTGTCTTTCCTTTGTTACTAGTAGCCACAAAAATACATCATTTGTTTCCATTTCTTCACTTGAACCTGCCAAAAAACATGCCAATGGTAATGCAGCTTCACAGACATAAAAAGTAATATTTTTGCACCATCAGGATTAGCTAGATTCAGAAAAATGAGTGGATCTCAGTATGGTGTGCAGCATGTCTCTAAAAAATTTAAGGAAACTGTACAAGTTGAGAACAATAGAAGCGTCAGACCTGAAAAAAAATATTTAATGCATGAAAAAATTGGGGGTGGGGTTAAAGACCTTTGGACAATACTGTATTTCAAACAAACTGTGTATTTTTCATCTTCTTTTTTTTAACATGCCCTGCAAGAACATTTTCCTAAACTGTGACAGAAGCAAATTTGCTACTAACATCACTATTTTAACACATTCACAAAAAGTCCTTCAGGTTTGTGGCTGAGTGTCACAAAGACAGAAGGAGGCGAGCAAAAGAGAGAGAGAAAAAAAACAAAGTGGTTATCCTCAACACTGCCAAATGAATGGGCCTACTGGTCAGCTGTTCCTCACACACACACACACACACACACACACGCACACACTGGGCCTGCAAGTGTGCCAGACCGGATGGTGCTATAAGTGTGCCTGCCAACTGCTAACAGCTCTCCCAGAGTGGCCCTCACTCAGACACACACAGATGCATAGTCCTCACACACATGCACACACACACACACACACACACACGCACACAGGTAACCCTTTAATCACCTGCACTGTACGTCAACTTTTAAGATTTTAATGCACACACACCTCAAATTTCTGCCGTAGCTCCTCATTGCCCTCCTCCCCCTCTGGAGGGACGGGTACATTGAAGTACTCGCCTTCTTCCTGGGAGAGCAGCTTAAACCTAAAGTGAGAGAATATTTCCAGTCAAATCAATTCCCAATTAGTTTATACAATTGGGGTGTTTAACTGCTGCCATTAACTGAAGCTGCTGACAGTTACTGCACCAATTTAAGGGCCTAAAGAATAATCAGGCCATTATTTACCAATTCATTTCCCTTCATGGTATTTTAACAAAGCCTGAGATGGGCTCAAAACACAGTGGAGACGCTTATCGTCCCACAAAATCAATACTATATAGTTTTCACGTTTTTAAATAGCAAATCATTTGTGCTTGGCCTTTATAGATGCAGGGAAACAGATCCCTGCTCTTTACTTTCTTTGCTGTTAGGAAATATGCCTCCTCAGCCAGTTAGACTGTCAGATCTGAGCTGTGTTTCAAGCAGTTACGTCTCATGCCACAGTTATTTTTGTTAAAATCGTTCTTCATTTTCCTGTTTTGGCAGTGATGAAGCATAAGTAGATAATATAACTGGCTTGTTCCCTGTTCTCTGAACCACTTGTGCAAGATTTTAATCGATGTTAAAAAAGGACATGGGAAACAGATATGAAGCGACACTGTTGTTTATCAGGAGCTACCTTTCTGGTTTCTGTTCTCCACTTACTAGCAAAAATCTGCCCTTTAAGCAGCAAGGTGGAGCTGTTACCAAAATTAACACATGATAACAAGCTGGTCATGGTTGCTTATCTCATAATAAACACTTATTAATGACAGCCACTATGTTTGCATACTGATGGAGTTTGTGCTAGCTCCTTCAGACTGTCAACAATATATAAAAGGTATCACCAAAACTTTGAATCCTATAATGAACTCATATTCTTACATGTGTACATTTACAGTGCTGTGCTAAAGTCTCAGGCTGCCCCTCATTTCTTTTCTTTTTTTTAGGAAAATGGGAAATTTATTGAAACATGTGCAATCACATGTGGAAATAGTGTATATATAAGACAAAAACAGAGTTAGTACATTTCCGATTAGGCTTCGGAATAGGCTGCATCTCTGTGTCAGGTCTCTGCTGTATGGAAGGACATAACTTTCATCTGCTGAAAGTCATATGTTGTAGATAGTTTTTAGGTCTGCTACTTCTTCCTTTGTCCTCTACTTGTCCAGTTTCCTCAAATTTTTTTAGGGACATACTGCACACTGTGCTGAGTGCCAAGTTTGCAGCTAATAGCACTCTGGGAATCACCCTGTTGGTGCAAAAATATTGTTTTATGTGTCAAACTTTGACATCTTTTTTAGTTTCAAGTAAAGAAATTGGAATACAATTGTCCTATGAGACAGGCTGCTAGTAACAAAGCACCTAAAGATGCTATTATATGGCTCTTTGCTAATTATGAATGCATTTTTTATGCCTTTTTAATGCTTTAATGACTCTTAGGTCAGCATTAAGTGGTTCAATAAAGAAAAATACTGGACTGAAGGTGGGTGAAAAACCAGCCAATGTCAAATGAAAAACCTTAGAAGAGCTTCAAAAACCAGAAAAAAGTGTGTCTCCTTGGATACAGAATAATAAAAACAAATCAGGGGTGACTCAAGACTTCTGCACAGTAATGTACACACTGTACATATCTGCAAACTATTATTAGGACACAAGTATGTTTTAGCATTATTTCAAATACCACAGTCTCATACAGAGCTTTAGCTTTACTCGCGCTCTGTATCTCCTCTCGCCAGCGAGTGTGAGCCTTCTGGGCTGCTTGAAGACGGAATAGAGGAAAACTTGCACAGGTTCACTCTGAACATCAGGTTTTTAATGGCATTTTTCCACCTCCACCATTCCACCTCAAAACCTGGCATCTCATTAAAAACCCTGACAGGGCAGCGTCAGCAAAAAACAAAAGAGAGGAAGATGGATATAGAGACTGGGCTACAGATAGAAAGTGCAGGAGGGAGGTAGGGTGGTGGAGATAAAGAAGCAGAGATAAAGAGATGGGGGTAGAGTTGCTCTGGCGCTGAGTATAATCAGACTAAAAAGAGGAGCTCTAACTAAAGTATTTCTCCTACAGCGCACTAATGAACAAGGTCACCTTTCCCTCCTCCTCCTCTACCACCAGTTCCTCTGCCTCATGTCTCTCTACACCCTCTTCTATTCCTCCTTTTTTTTCATCTCACCATCCATCCACCCCTTGTTTCTGGAGCTCCGAGATGCCAAAGGACAGTGATCCCATGAAGTCATTGCGGCTGGTCAGGTCCCAGTCCCACATCTCCACTGACAGACGGCGATCCTTATCGTATTCTTTCAGGTGGCTGCGAGAGAAGGAAGGACAAACAACAGTTGGATGTTGGCTGAGAGTGATAACTGTAGGTGTGGTTATTGTCAAAGGTTTGAGTTTTAAAGACACACGGGAGCAGTGTTGAATTCATTATTTTTCATCTTCCACATTTATTCCTGGGATCATTCCTCTGATAAGGTATCAGGAAAGCTTTCCATCTTTTTTCTGTGCATACTTTTTTCTTTCTTTTAGACACATTGATAGAAATGATAGCATTTCAGAGTGAACATCTGCACTTCCATGGTAAATTCAATGTGCCTTATTAAGTAAGTCACTGGAGCCAACTGTGGCAAACGACCCCAAAAGCAAGGTTTTACAAAAAATGAGGCGCCAGATGTTTTTAACTGAGCGCCAGCGGTTACACATGCTTGGAAAGACGAGCATAATGCGACGCGGTCTCAGATCATTGCACTGAGCGAGTGAGGAGAAGACAAAAAAGAGATAAAGGGACACAGGAAAGACAGGCTGATAAATAAATAAGATAGCCTCGCACTTGGCGTGATAAAGCCTTACAATTTAAAGGTCTCGTTCCAGGTGGGGTTGAGGCAGCACTTTATGGTCTTGGTCTTCTGTTTACTCTCGCTGCGGGGATCCGGGATCAGTTTAAGCTTCACATAAGGGTCTGACAGACCGTTGGGGTCCATGGGAACCAGATTCCTGGCCTCTTTGACTGAAGGGAGAAATAAAAAGAAACAAGATGTGTGAGGGGAGAGAAGGGAGGAAAAAAAGAGAATAACAGAATTAACACTAATTTAAAAGCAGCATTGAAAGTTTTAATTTATAAACCTTTCTTTAGGATAAGTACTCTGCACAACACTGAGACAAAAAATACACAAGTGTGTAAGAAACCACAGCTTTAATATGAAGGTGAACTATTTCTACATATAAATGTAACTAAATGTAGCTAAAAGAACTTTAATGATCACTCTCATAAAACAAGGTGAATTAGGAATGGTGGGAATTTATGAATATAAATGAATGCGGACATAATTTTAATTATTACTATTCTTAAAACTTAAAATAAAGAACAAATATGTTTATTCAAATTTCATTTTTGACTAACTTTTAAGGACACACCACCTGGTTTTAGCCAAATATTTATAATCCCATATATCTGCACTCACTTTTCTGCTGCCTCGTATGAATTTTCCTGCTTGGTGAAGCTGAAGCAAATATGTATTTGTTTTTACTTTTAAAATGATAAATGAGCTGACATTGCTTTAAATAGAATTACTGCCTGGCAGTGAATACCCATGCCAACCAATCTATTGGTTGTTTTAGTTGTATTGCATCCACGCTGGTTCATAAGAGAAACTTTATTATTCATGCTTGGTCAATAAAGCAGATTTTGACAGAACAATGGTTCAAATTTGGATGTTGCTGCAAACAAGCTACAAATTCTAAAGTCTGGATGCTTTACACACGTCTTCAAGCCTGCAGCAGGAAAGCTCTACAACCATTTCAGGGTGGGTACTATATGAAATATGGTCAGAAACTTCCCTGCTGTGTTTAAACTGTGGCAGGAGTTTCCGCAGAACACTCATAATGTCAGAGCAACTTTTTGGTATATCCAAAAAGTTGCTCTGACATTATGAGTGGTCATCATTTCATTTAATTCCATCAGACATTTTTATAAAATTCATGTCATAATTACCAAACAGATTCAAACGGAGCAAACGAAGTCGAGGCCAAAAGCAGTAGCTTTTATTACTGACCCTGAAAATAATCAGTAATAAATGATTTTGCAAAATTTGAGGAATTTTGCTTAACACGTTCCTCACATATTGCATACCCAAGTTGGGTTTAGCCACCTTAAAAAACTTGCAGTCACTCCATCTTTTAGACCAAGTTAACAGTTCAACTTCAACCTTTATTTATTTCCAGACATTGTGTTTCAGAGAATGCGTACTTGTTTTAGCAGTTTTGTCCTACTCGTTACTGCAATTCAGTCAAATAAGAGTCTTAGATTGGAAACCAAAACTCTGCCCTGAAACCAACAAATTAAATTTCGGCAGGCTTAACCTAACTATACAGGAGGCTACAGCCTTGAGGTTAACAGAGTCTGTCTGTAATGACCGTGTAGACCGATGAAGGTTGCCAGTTCCAACACTAATCCCTCTTATGTGGCTGTTTGTTATTGGGCTGTAATTGTATTCCAGTGGTGTAAAATCCCCTGCGGTCAGAGTGTGGGTTAAATTGCGTGTGCGCACAGTTACAGTTCCCGGTCAAGTTGTGAGGTCACATCCAATTACCAAAAGCGGGGCTGCTGTGTCTTAGGCAGCCCATTAGGAAAGCAGTTGACACACAAAAGCACACGAGACCTTTGTCACTGCACATGCAACACACACAGAAAACAAATGTGTTTGGTTAGAGCGCTGTCATTTTGGTTGTGGACCTCCTGGCAAAACATGATAAACTAAGGTGTTATGTGCAATATTTCATCTACACTGCTTTCAGGGCAAACGATCACATCCTGTTAAAATTAAATATAAAGAAAACAGATAAGCACTTTCATTCCATTCATCGATCTCACAGGACTCTATGCTTTACTAGCTGTTCCCAGTGATTGCCTTATCGTAAAGTCCTGCTGTGTCTAACCTTTGCATTAGTTACTTCCTGTTTAATTTTGGTACTCCCTTTTCTCTTGTGCTTTGTATTCATTATTACTTCCTCCCCTGTGATTGTGTCGGTTGTGTCTCGGTTGTGTGAGAGTATAAATTGTGCTGTCTTATCCTTGGTCTTTGTCAGATTCTCTGTATGGATTTGTTTTGGACTTTTGACCTATAAAGTAGGGCTGTTCCATATAACGAAATATATCAGATAATGATATAAAAACGTCTATGGTTTCATTTCACGCTATCGTTTGTTTCGTGGTGTCATAAAATAAACTGTTTACAGCAATATTTTTTCATCGTTTTGATGGTCACTGTAGTGGCTATATTAATTTCTTAAAGTTCTCTCTTTCTCTTATATTTAATATAACCACACTATGGACGACAAGCGCCTGTTTTTACGTGTTGTCCTTAGCAACAATGACGGTAAAACCATCGCGTGGCTCCGATGTCCGCTTGTTTGTTTTCCACGTAAACCTTTCACAATAAAGCTCAAGATCCTGTTGAGACTTTTCAAAATAAACTGAATCAAGTGAAAGAGTATGCAGAGAGTTTACGGATGAAAAGAAAAAAAAGAGCCATCAGGTGCTAAAAAATAAAACTTAGACTCGAACTTTGAAAGAAAATGGTGACCGTTACAACTTATGTCTAAATGTATAGTTTCATGCATCGGTTAAAACACTCGACTCCAGGTAAAGGACGCCCAGCTGGAAAAACTTCACGCAAGTCGAGTTGCCCGAGATTCACAGAATTTACAGAAAATGTTACATTTTTGTGATTTATATTATTGTCAGGATGATAAATGTCTTATATCGGGATATGAGATTTTTGTCATAGCGCACAGCCCTACTATAAAGGTGCATTTAAAGGACTACATATACATCTTATATTGCCATTTTCTGACAATGGGTCTTTACCCAAATAGGAGACATACTAATTTTGCCTATTTTATTCACTTACAGCACAGTTGTTGCACAAGCAGATGTAGGATGAGCCAGATGTGGCTCAAATGTCACAACACATCTCATATCTGGCCTTTTATAAGTTGGACCTCTGGCTGAGCTGAGGCAGCCAGATTCACCCTGGGCAAAGACAAATGTGGCCCATAAAAGAAGTGCATAACTTTGCCACTTTTAAGCCAAACATTTATTGCAATCTGGGTTGAGCGTGTGAATTTTAGCAGACTCAGTAGTGGCTTTGATCTCCCAGTGCAGCACAGAAGAATTTGTGCTATTTAACGAGTGGAGGGCGAGAGAAAAAGTAGCATGCACTGCGACTTATTTTAGCTAAATTTGGTGAAAGGTCTGTTTGCATACTGACAAAAAGTGTTGCACACTGTTACTCAATAATCCTTTGGGGGACGTGCAGCATAGCCAGAGGAGAAACTAGAACAGCTTGCCAGTGAACTCACAGTGTGAGAAAAACCTCAAAGATGTCAGAGAGATGAAGTCTTCATGCTCTTTAACCATTACTCTACACTAAACTCCAGGAGGTTAACCACAGCACACAGCCATTGGCCAGCATTAAGCCCTCAGTGAAGCAGCTCAATAAATATTAGATGATGCCCGTTAAAGTGACCATCAAATGCAGGTCGAGGAGGAGAGCTGTAAAGAGGGTAGCATGCCAAAGAGTCTCAAAGGACACTTACAGTAAAGACGTGCCGTTTTTATAGAAGTGAATGGACCTGTTTGTGTATGCACAGGTGAGAAATTCTTGCTTGCATCCAGTGTGTGCTAACTGAAAGGCACATGTACGGGTCTGTGTTTGTGTGTGAGGGGCAGGCAGAGGTGATAAGAGTGCAGTTACAGCAGAATACTACATGTGAAGTGCTGCGTGGGTGTTGGCTGTGCCCCTTTTCCCCTGTGAAGCAGCTTCATAGGATGGTAAGTAGGATTACTGGGTTATATCCACCTTCTTCTTGCTTGCAAAAGCTTTTCTGAGAATGTCATCCGGTGGATGTTGACAGTGTTCGGTCTGGGATGCCTGAACAGATGACAACAATAATAACCCAAAGTCTGAAGAGTCTAGATATTTAACATCTTATCTGAGCCTCACAAAGCAGGAAATAATGTGCTGTGGCTCTGTGGTTTTCCCAGACAGGCATTGCTACTCCCACCTGTACTTCCAAATGCCTGCAGTGTCACCTGACCCACGTTTTCTCTCTGCTCTTGATTGGCTACTGCTTTTCAGCTAATGAATTATGCAATATACCGTACATGCTTGCAGCTATCCATCTGTCCCTGGTTCAGTTTCAGAATAATGACTATTTTTAAAAACAAAAATCAAAAACATGGTCATGTTTTGGGACAAGCCTACTTCCTTTGCGCCCCCCTCCTGCTCCTGTGATCTACACCTATATGTCTATTCATACATCTGTTTTCTTAATTGCTTATCCAGTTCTTGGTTGTGGACAGGGTTAGGGTTAGCAAAAGGTGGGTCACATCCTATGTCAGGTCTAATGCAGAGAGACAGACAACTATTTAAGCCCACATTCACACACCTACAGCCAGTTTAGTCTCACCAATTGACATAAAATGTCGGACTGTAGGAGGAATCTGGAATATCTGGACAGAACCCACACCTCCCCTTTTCATTCTCTGATTTAAATTAGACTTTAGTAAAAGCGTCTAATGTAAATGCTGCAACATTCCTTGTTTGTGTTGCATCAAGTATTTATTCCCAGCTCCTGATCAGTTAGAAGGCCATTTCACTAAACAACTGGCCAGCTATGCACTGATTGGAGAGGAGCTGGAAAGGGTTTGAACTTTATTGCAGTTCTCCTCAGTCTTTGTAGTTATATACCAATACATCCCACCTTTCAGAACAGCTAGAGACACACAACAGGCTGTATAAAACAGGTAAATGATCCCCTACTTCACTATTAGGCAGCTTGGGTGGAGTACCAAAGATGGAGGGCACCTTTTAGTGTCCCACTGAATTCTCCCTGCTGGAGGCTGACTCCCCCTCCATCTCCATGTGCACTGTTCTGCCAGTGACCTGAGCTCTAATCTGACTATGAAAGAGGCCGGAGGTGAATTAAAATTGATTATTAAAGTGTCACTTTACGCCAATGTCAATTGCTTTGATTAAATCCACAACCCAATTGCACTTCTCAGCGTAGCAGCTGTTTTCACCAGATCCCGCTACATTAAGCTGTAAAATAATTCCTAGTGGTT
Source organism: Perissodus microlepis (assembly GCF_051167445.1). Lineage (NCBI taxonomy): Eukaryota > Metazoa > Chordata > Actinopteri > Cichliformes > Cichlidae > Perissodus > Perissodus microlepis. Next base: position 21,339,603 of record NC_140464.1, on the reverse strand, counting down.
CTGCAATTCATTCTCAGCGGTGGCATTTTCCCCCACCTCTACCTCACTGCATAGAGGGTATATGCCAATCATAGCTCCACACTGACCCCTGTGGACAAAAGCAAGCACTACTCCTCCAACTCCTCCTTTTACTATAATCTGCAAAACACAACCACAAGTTATATGCACATTAACATAAAAATCAGTGTATGTGAAAGACCGAAATATAGATGAGACTAAACTTCATGGTAAATAGCTTTAGTTAATGTACTTTGACATTTTCTACCATTTAGCTCAACTGTCATCTGCTCTGGTTTGCAGCACCAGTGAATTTTTAGCCTTTTCTGCTGTCTTAGCAGTCTGCATGTGATAAGTCTGCTCTCTTATCATTTCCCAGAGTAACCACCACTTAATGATCAGTCTACGAGCGTGGGAATCTGAAAGAGAGAACAGAGGAGAGGAATCTGCAGAGGAATTAAACCCAGCAAGAGCCAATAAAGGGAAAACATCCTACATGCAAAAATAACAGGCCTATGAATGTGCTGCTATAAGTTCTCGCTAACATTTATGGAATATTTAGTGAGGACACTGTTTGTTTTCATGGGTCCAATCAATAACTGCAGCAAAATGCCTGGATACATTTGTAGATCAGGAAGAAGATGCACTGCCAAAAACTACTTTACAAACTCTTTGCTTTTACAGAGCTGGAGGAACAACAAAAAATAAGAGATGAAGCGAACTGAAGACTCGGCATGGCTTAGGAAACAACAGGAGTTTTATGGCTTAAGATTTGAGATAGGATATCTTATGAGATGCTTATTCATATGCTGAAGTTCAGATGAAAACAAAGGACAAAATAAGGGAAGAAAAATGCACATTAACTATCACTACGTCACCTGCTGCTCGAGCATGAACTGTGAGACATCTGAAGCTGGAGCAGGTTTATGCAGCCGTGTTTAGGAACTCACATCACACAGCTGGAGTAAGGATCCTCAATAAAGTTATTTTTTCGTTTGAGGCAAAGCTGTGATTATCAGGGTAATGAAAAACGTTAATGTAAATCTCTGCAGCCACCTGCAGGTCATATAAGGCACTGCAGATCAATGTAACGACGTTTCTCTCCACTTTTCCATTTTTTTTTCAGTTAAATAGACAGAAACATTGTTACAAGAATGATGCGAGCATACAGTGTAGTGAATAGTATATATCTTTGAAACAACACTTGCTTAAATGATACAACATGAATGTCTACATATTGTACTGACATGCATACTAACATTTGCCACGATAACCATTTTTATATGTGCGTGAAATGAGAGCCATCACTTAATTTACAGTAAAGATTTTTGTAGTTTTTAATAACTTATATTTCACAAATAAAACATTCCTCCGAGTTGTTGAGAAAAAAAACATTTTAACCAGATGAATTTATTAATAATTAATATTTCATATTTTTGAAAGCTTGGCAGATAGTGAGTTCTCTGAGCAGCACCCTGCTTTTTTATTTATTCTTTGGCTGCCAGATACGACCGAGGGAAGCAGGTGAAATTTCTGACTGCCAAATACATAAACATGGTTTCACAAACACTTTTCACTACTGTGCAAATGTCAGTGGTACGCGTAACGTCTGGCAGGCAAATAAAAAAATCTGACAAACCGAAGAACAAATGGAGACACAGTCCACAACACACTGGAATTGACTCAACTCGCTTCCCCAGTGTATCCCATCATCGTTTCAATATATTTAACCCAGAGAGAGAGCTAGCTTTGCCTGAATGCACTGGTTAAATCACAGTGTGAAGGACGGCTCAGTGCATGAAGTGACTTCATAGGGGACACATAAATTAAGTCAGCTGATGGAGGAATGCTAAACAGCCATGATATCAATGAAAAGTGAGACTATTAACGTACTGATATGCGACACACTGCAATCTGAATCTGAAAATGTAACAAATGTAACGTAAAAACTGAATTAATTAACAATTAATTAATTCGTTTTTTCCTTTATTCTAACACCAGATTGATGACTTGATGCCAAATGATCACGAGAGCAGGGAGATTGCAGTTGTTATCATCATCCCTAATATTGCATCACTCTAATAGTTTTCTAGGTTGTGGTGTGGTTAAGCACTAGAGTCCAGCATCTGATAGATTTGCCAAATGACCTTTTAAATCACTGACAGCATCGTGTGAGTTTTGGACCTGGGGATGACACTAGCTGAGTCGAGAATGATAAATGATTTCATGTTCAGTCACACCTCAGTCTGCCCAGAAATAATACCAGTAACTGCAGTGGGGCTACTTGGACATAGCACCATTGCACATGCACTGTAATAATGGTAATGACATGGAAATTAATAAATAACCAAACAGAACCTGTAAAGATCATCTTGGAAAAGCAAAACGTGTTCAGAACACAATTCTCATTACAAAAGCTGACAGGATGGGCTTTGAAAAAAAAAGTCCAACTTTAGATCCGAAAATAAACATGTTTGCAGCCAGGTTCAAATAAAGCTTTTGGTCTGGATATTTCAACAACTGAACTAAAGATGATTTCTTAAAATATTCAATTAGAATGGAATAGAATAGCCTTTTAGTTTCACTGCACATACAACGAAATTGTGGGTGCTCCACACCAACTGTGCGTGGAATAAAAGACGTCATCAAACATGCAGATCCATCAGCTGTGGCAACTCCTCGGAAATAAGAGAGCAAATATCATAAGTCTGTAACCCAGTTATGGTGATTGAAATTCTAGTATTTTATTAGCGTGTCACTGAGCACTAATTTACAAGAATGTGTGTCTGTGTGAGGCATTCACACAGTCCACGTCTGCAATTTGCTAACCAAGCCTGTGGGCATTAGCCGATAACTCGTCCAAATGTGGTCACGTGTGGATCCAAAAATCCAAGATGGCCGTAGTCCTAAAACTGAGGCTTCCAAAATTTTATTCCACAAACTATTTTTATACATAGTCTGATTGAAGCAAAGCCTGCTTCTATTAAGTATATTGTGTTAATTTTCAAAGATACACACTGACTGTACTCCAGGCTCATTTTCCTTTCACAGAGGAAACATCGGTGTATCTGAATAAATTATTACATTATTACAGACCAAAGTGTGTGGCACTTTCCTCTAATGAAAGTGGAAATGAATGCAGACCAAACGAGAGTGATTTCTAAGCGTGAGCTCATATTTCAGTTCCATCCTTCATCTTTGCCAACAGCAGAGGGAGACAGAAGACTGGTATTCTCAAACTTTAAAATGACAAGCAAGCCGGAGGACTGCACAGGTGTGTGTAGGCTGTAAACGTGTGCATGCCTCTGGAATATACTTACTGGTAACAGTGAGAACATTGGTCTTAACCTCGGCGGTGATCTGGATGCGACCTCTCCTCTCAGTGTGGTCTGTGCCACACAGGCTCGGCACGTTGGCCACACATCGCTTATGGATGTTCATCATACAGTCTGAAAAATACATATTCGCACACACCCACAGATATGTTTGTAATGTTATGCAAGAGTATTATTCATAGTGATATGTGTGCCATAAAAATATTACATACTACTGCATGTCCTCCCTCACTACATCCATGAAGTTTCTTTGTGGTCTTCCTCTTTTCTTCCTGCCTACATATCCAGCACCTTTTCCCAATATAGTCACCATCCCTCCCCTTTAATAACATTAAGGTATGAATAATGTTCTACCTAATTATACCTTTTGTACATCCCTCTGTGTGAGCATACCACCTAAATACTGTACAATCTAAATATGGATGGCACAATCGTAAGGCTGCAGTATGTGATACATGCATAAATGGGCGGCGGGTGTACTACATACGGTCACATCTCATGCCCTGGTGTATGAGGCCATAGAGTAGGGAGCCACAGTGGTCACAGAAGGTGGGGCTGGAGTAGGTGTGGATCTTAAACTTGTGCTTTGACCTCGGGTCCTGAAGAGCAAGAGAGGACAAAAACAGAGAATTAAACACTTTTTCACTACAAATTAAACATTTCTTTAATGATAGTGTTGTTCAGCTGTTTAAGTGTGCACCGTTCAACCGCTTAAAACAAACAAACAAAAAAACTGAATGAATGAAGCTTTGCCTGTTCCTCTCCTCCTCCATCTGTTTGATATTCTCCTTTTATCACCAGCATTCATCTTAGTCTCTCTCTCCGACTTTCCACTTTCCACTGCTCTGAATGGTAATGGTGCATTCAGGGGAAAGTTTTGACAGGCGGGGTTTACATATGGGCACCTGCACTGTAATCTGATCAAGATACATTTCCTCTGAATTTCTTTGTTGCCATCAATTTAGAAAGCCTACAAAGGATGCTACAATGCACATCCATGTGTGTCTGTAGACAACAACAGTGACGAAAAACTTTGCATGAAGTCAGCCTCCCGGGACATCTGTTAAAGTCGAATGAATAGCAGAGACAGCATACGGCTACTGCCTGTCTGTGCAGGTCTGCTGTGCACAGTTGTGTTGGGTTAGTGTTACTTCAAAGGACATTACACAAACACGTGTCTAAGTGTGTAAACAGATTGATGACCTAACCACACAGGTAAGTCAAGCACACAGATCTGGGTGTGGCTCCGATGATGTAAGAGCATCAATAACAGAATCAGAATAATTTATAGTCACATGGTCACAGTTGCTACAAGACCATAAGAACAGTAGCTGAATAAACTAAATTAAATGTTACAAAGTTACAAAATATAACAAAATAATATATACAGATAGCTCAACTATAAATATCCCAGGATATAACACAAATGTAAATGGTTGAAATGAAAGCGCCTCTCTTCTCAAACTGTACGTGATATTAAGTGTGTGCACTGAACGTTCTCCTGTGACTGGACAGCACGTCATGGAGCATTGTCCTTATCTTGGACAACATCCGCCTCTCCGTCTCCACCTTAAGAGAGTCCAGTTCCATCCCCGCAACATTACTGGCCTTCCAGATCAGTTTATTGAGTTTGCTGGCATCTGCACCCAGGCTAAAAAAAAGGGAAAAACTGTCACTTATCTGCAATTTGGTCATTTTGTCCTTTTGACAGTAATTATGTGCTTTGAACTGACAAAAAAATGGATGCCATTACTTTTTATGGACGTTCAGAACTGAATCATAACTGGTGCGGAAACGGGCTATTTCTGTCTAATGTGTGTGACACCTGCAACCACAGCTGGATCTAAGCACTGTGATGGGAATGATGGCTACTGAGAGGCTGTTTATTCTTACACACACACACACACACACACACACACACACACACACACACACACACACATTAACTCCTAGGCCGTGCACATCCGATATACCGCTTGTGGAGGATCCAAATTGTGCAGCGAAGCGGGCGTACTTCAATGTGGGAGTTAAAATATTTCTGCCAAGGGGATCCATCGCAGCTAGCAAACATGCAGATACAGAATTTAATATGATTTGTGAGGGATCTCCTCCAGCACAAAGTGCTTTGATGACATCAAATAGACCAGTGCTTACTGTTAATTTTCCTTTTAAGCCAATTTAGAAAGAGACCACGAGTGCCAGTTTTCTTTCACACGTGCCTTCGTGCCTTTTAATCTCATGAGCCAGGAAAAAATTAGAATGATTGATGTCTTCCTCTCCTCCACACCTGTCCTGGAAATAACATTAAATTTAGGTGACCAGTCAATTATACCCAGTGTCCCCACAGTGTCTTCAGCAGTGTTGCCCTAAGCCTGAGTGTGTGGATGCCTGTGATCTCCGTGTACATTTCCACGCGCTACTTTGTGTATTTGTTTCAAATGCTGTTTTTCGCCTTTCTCGAGGACAATACCACCTACTGTTTCTTTTTTGTGCCGCATAAAAACAAGGGAACATTGTGCTGCTGAAGCTCCAGTGATGAGCAGCAGCAGACAGAGAGCAGTGTGAGGGCTGATTACAAAGAGTGCCAGCTTCTTTATAAATATGAATGATTAAATGCATCCGCAGCGAAAACTCAAACATCAATGAGACAGAAAAATCATTAAGAAGAACGCATGAAAGCAGCAACTAGAAGAAAAAAGACACCACTTTTATTGTCTCCCCCTTCTTTGATGAACTTTATTTTGATGTAAAATCAGTTTAAACAGATTTTTAAAAAATACCTTTTCTGTCATTTTTCTCACAGAAGTCAAGATATGAGCAAAAATAAGTTAAGTTCTTTAACCCTTCCATCCACCCTGACCTCCTCCCTACAGGACGTGGACATTGTGATCTATAAGGTTGCTTCGATATGACGGTGTTTTCAAGGATGATGTTAATTTCATGAGTCAAAACAAGCTGTGAAAAACACTGGTAGGTCTGCTTGATTTAATGTTTCCACTTAGTGAACAGTAATCTAAAATAAAGTAAAACAAAGAAATGTAAGTTTGAATCACAGCTTAACAACAATCAGCTTAATATATCATCCTAAAATGGAAGGTTTACGTGACTGTGTTAAGATGTTCTGCCAACTTTTGTGTTTAACACTTTGAGATTTGAGTGTGAAAGGATCAGAATTGGAATATTTCAGTGTTTGGACTAATATTTGTATATATATGTATATATATTTAATAGCATCCAGTCACAGCTTCACTGGCTCCAGTTTCTCAGTTTAGGTACAGAGACCAAGCAGCATGTGAGGATTCCTCTGTCAAAATGACATTAGAGTTGTATATTCATGTCATAATTTCAATATAAAATAACCAATTTGATTAGTAAGCCTTAGCATTACCTTCAAACAGAGACAGGACATTCTGTTTATACCTTCAAATAGCCAAACCTGTTTTATTATTATGAGATGGAAAATATTTTACCACATTCTTTTTGCCGTCCTTCTACCACCATTTTACTGAAATTGTAAAGGTCTTCCAAAGGTCCTCTACTTTAATAACTGATAGCTGATAAATAACTCGACCTTGGTACTGAAATTAACCCGTTCAAACAGGTCCAGTCTCTGAGAGGGCATGCTGGGGAAAAAAGTATCTACACTAAACTAAAGCTTCTTTTGGCCGCTCTCTTATTTACAAGGAGTCGCCACAGTGGACGCGTCTGCATATTTGAGTTGGCAGATCTTTACCTCAGAAGTCCTTTCTGACACAACCCCTCCCAGGGGATTTTTGCCTCCTCCCAGACTTAAAGAGGGGATCTTTTTCATGAAAATGTCTACACTGTGCTACGATGGCATACTAAGGCCACATTAAAATATATATATTATTGTTCATTTTGAGAATAAAGTTGAAACGTGGAGATTAAAGTTCCTGAAAAACCAAAAAACTGCCATGGCTGCTATACCCTCTACAAACAACTTGATCAGGTATCTTCTTGTGGTATAGCATACATCCTCTTTACTGCACGAGGGTGTAAACATCACTATCCTTGCAGCTGTCCACATTGTCCAAGTCTCTGTGTTTTTTTCCTTCTGACCAGATGCAACTTTCTACACCATCTCTTTAACGTGTTAATACTTATCACCACGATGTGTATGTGCTAAAGGAGAAATCATTTCCTTGCTACTAAAACCAATTCTCAAGCATGAGTTCACTATTTCATCTAAACAAGGCGTTTTGTAGAGGGGACAGCAGCCGTGGCAGTTGTCTGACAAGAAATGACAACTTTGATCTCCACATTTTGACGTTATTCTCAAAAATGAACAATATTTTCTTAATCTGGCCCTGATATTCCTTCATGCCATGGAGCCACTGGGGGAAAAGTAAAGTCTTGTCACCAGTTTTATGCTGATATATTTGTTTTTGTGTGTTACCATAGATATGCTTTGACACCTGTTATCTTGTCTACAGTGTTGCCCAATTTCACCCAAAAAGAAGTTATTCAAAGCAGATTTAACAAATTTGATTTTTTAGCATCTAAACTGAAAGCCTGCTCATAAAATCAGCCAGTGACTAGCCATTAGTCCATGCTCAGTGCGCTGTTTTGACCACCTTCCTGTCACTGTGTTGTCTCTCACTCGCTGCTCTTCTTTTGTTTTTTAAAACTCTGCTGTCTGTTAAATTCCCTGGCATTAGCATCAGTCAGCTCACAACAATTACATACACATCTTGTCATGTTTTCATGATGCTGTGTGACAGGCAGATCTGTGCTCACAGTCACTCACATGAAAACTTTTTATTTTTCAGCGCTGATTTTGCCTTCAGTCCACTTACTCCTCTCAAGCTAGTACTTTCTGACATGTCTCCGGTGGCAAAATCGCTGCACAGACTAAACCTGTCATGAAGCCGCTGCGTGTCACGTCGACGGGCACCACGAAGGTTATTTGTGGCCTTTACTTTTCACAGAGCTCAATTAAAACCAATATAAACATGCTCATGTTAGGCATTATTTATTCAAAATTTTTGCTACAAGCAAGTCTGAAAAACCTGAAAAACTTAATTTTCTTCCCAGAAAGAAATGCAGTTTTTGCTTTACTCATGCATTAAAACACAGAAGTGTGTCAGCTTGTTTTTATCTTCATTATATCATTGTGTATAGTCAGATGGCAAAACAGCTGTTTATAAACATCAAATGCCTGAATAACAAACACATATATCTTTGTAAGAGAAAGTTATGAATTACAGGCACTGTTAGCGTGTTAGTGTTGATGAACGGTTGTTTACACATATGCACGACGTCACATTTTAGTAAAAAATACCACTGCACTAAAAATTGGTTAGCAGATTGTATTTACAAACATCAACATGTGCAATGTAGACGTAATGTCACTGTTTGTTTTGGGGTCTAAATATATTATATGATTTATAAGGATCTGAGTGTTAGATCAATAATTACCAAAAGCTATATAGACATTGATAATCCTGGGACAATAGGCAGTTAATATAGTAAGTTTCATCCAGTTGAACGCATCAAGGAGGAGCAACGGAGCAAACATACATAAATATGCTACAGCAGATCTACTGTATGCTAATTATTAACATGAAAAATGAAACACACTCAAAGCTCACATAAAAAAACACGTTATTTATCCTACAATAATATCAAGATAAAGAAAAAAGTAAAACAAAAGTAAAACAAAACAAACAGTAATTCAGAGTTTGGTTTGATCTGCCTTTATTTTAAGAGGCGCACTTATTTTAGCTTGCATCGTCACGTAAAACAAAGTAATAAATACACAGATTACCTTTTTAAATCTAGAAAAACTTAAGTTAGTATCACCCACATTGCTGTTATTGAAAAACTATGTGTACTTCCCCAAAGGCTGTGAAAGTTAACCAGCAAACATTCTTTTGTAGCCACCCACTCCGATTCAATAAGAGGCTGTAAACTTTCCTCCGAAAAAGTAAAATGTAATATAACGCAGGCTGCAACAGCTGCTTTTGCTGCCCTGATCAATAAAAGAAACGCTGTGCCAAGTGTTTACCTGACTCAGGCTTATAATCCTTCCTCTGGGAAACATGTAAGTGAAAGCGTGTGAAATATTATTTAAAGGATTTGAGCAAAATAGATCTCTCAAGCGAGCTTGGGAGAAGGGCCTTGAAAGAAAGACAGCGCAATAACGAGACAGGGGACGGAGTCGGCCGTGCTACGTATTTAACAACAATCTCTCCATCAACCTTTCTCTTCGCCTCTCAAAGGCTACCTCACAGCTTTGATGTCTTTTTAACAACCCGTGCAGACATACTGCTAAATATATCATCATGTTGAAATCACATTTATATTGTTTATGTGCAGAAATGAGAATGACCATGTATAAATGCATGCTATTGGTGCATGTGCACTTGTTGTATAGGCGTGTCTGCAAAAAAAACAAACCATCATAAAAAGGTAGAAAAGGTAATAATTTAATAGGAAAGAAAGGACCGATCCCTTTCACAAAGTGAGAATCTGAAGCTGAAGCCAGCAGCATGTTAGCAAAACACAAATAAAGACTGGAAACAGAGGAACAAGATTATTTAAAAATGCCTTGAAGTTTAACAAAAATGCTTATTTTGTTGTTTCTAAAAATACAAACTAATAAAAACTAATAATTCACATATTCAGAGTGTATGTCAGTCAGATGAAGCTAAAGCTTTACCTCTTTGGTGTGTTTATGCTACATTCTGACTCCAGTCAAACAGCTTTTGAGGGAAAAGCAAATGAGCAAATTATGCAAAATAAACTTAATTTAACTCTGGAGAAAAAAAAAGGACTTCATCTACTCATCTTCTCTGACAAAATTAGATGACTAACCTGAACTAGCTTCTATTATTTTTTTTAAAATCTGTTGATATATGATAACGCCATGCAAACAAATTGATCAAATTTACTGAGCTACTTCCACGTCCGTCTACGCTGCCTAGTTTCACATAATGTAATTGGACCTTTTTTACATTTTTCCCCCTACACATAACTTCCATTGCATTTTATCATATAAGAATCTACTGTTTGGCAACAGAGGCAGTTCATATTTTTGAATGGAAAACATACATCACATCAAATAAATCACAGGAAGTACAAAACAAACAAACACACACAGAGTTAACCGTCTACTTGTCTTGCAAATTTGTAAAGCTATTTTGAAGCGGCGCTATTCTTATGCAACCGGCTTCTCAAACACACGCGCACGCACACACACACACACACACACAACACCTTCGTAAGGGTGCGTGCCTGAAATGTAGGTTTCATTAGAGGAGCTCATCCCTCGACCTCTCCCACGGGGAGCCCATTCTATTAACCCAGATCTATAATTGAATTTGTCTTTTAATAAACATGCGCAGCTGACAGAGAGGATGAGAGAGAGACATAGAGAGAGGCAGAAGGTAAAAAAGGGAGCGATGGGCTGATCGCCGCAGAGAATGATGCAATATTTCTGATTGTACAATCTTTCTAAAAAGTCTGTGTTTCTGTAGAACACTGAGATTTTCTAGTCAAAAGACACACTCAGCCAGAGCACGTCTTTCATATCTGATGTATATTTATCTATATGTGATATTTAGATATACTCTATTTGCTAATATAGCGCAAAAATATTGGAACATTTCGACTGAGTGATCTGAAAATAACTGGAATAGTAAGCTCTCCTCTCCGTGTCAGCTCACAAAGGCAGTATCTGTGTGTGTGTGTACAGGTGAAGACACTGTGTCACGTCTGACATGGTTATTAAAATGTTAATTTAGGAATTTGATAATGCTAATGTAAAAAAAAATCTGGGCACTTCTGTTAGCCTCAAATAAGTATGTTACAAAATGCCAATTTCAAGAAAAACAGGTCTGTGAGTGAGTGCCGTAAGAGGCCTCATCACCCTCCTTTCTTGTAATCGTCAGGCTTCTTGCCTTCCTGTCTTCTATATTTAAATGAGCAGCTAGTTAGGAGAAGATCTACCCTGCATTCCCACTGTGCTGCAACCAAGGTCGTAAGGCCATGAACTCATTAAAGAGATGACATAGTGGGGAAGGCGAGGCCCCGTAATTAAGAGCAGTGGCCCCCTGGGTGGAGTGGCATTTAAATAGAGGACAGAGTTTGGTATGGTGGAGTGGGAAACAATGGGAGACAGATAAAGACATGGGAGAGTTGCATGTGCACCAAATATAGAAATATATAGATAAGTGCCAGTAAAGCTAAGGGGACATCTAGAGAAAATAGAGAGGAGATTATAGAGATATGGAATGACATTTGAAGTTGCTAATGAAGAAAATGGCTTTTGAAAACTCAAGAGGAAAGAGAAGACCGAGAGGAGGGGAAGTAGTTTGAAAAACATGTACTCAAAATCATGTTATTATCATAAAACGAGACATTAGTTTATCAGCAGGATAACAGTAAAATAAAAAGGCTATGATGTTTACAATGCAACAGCTGCATGAATATAAGACAAATGAAAGATTTCTAAAGAATAAAAAGTTCAGTCGTCTGCCTAAACTGGCAGTTTACAGGAAATCTGAATGGATTTTTAAGGTCAAAAGAAAGAATTGTATCAGTGTCGGTCCACACAAAACATGGGCAAAGTTTTACAAATGTATTTTTGCGTCCAGCTTGGCATTTAAGGTGCATCCTGTTAAGGAAGCTATAAAAACATCAACTATTTGTGGCACTGCTGTGAGAAGGAGAGGCAGGATGGGTAAATGATAAAAAGACGAACCTCTTATTCATTGCGGAGAATTATCAGTTATACAGAACACGCTACAGGAAGCCAAACAGCGTCTCCTCTGAAGGCGGCACGCTAAGTGCGCTCGTCAGGCTGAAAGGGCACTCCAGAGGCAGGTAAAGACGTGGCTGAGGAACGTAGGGAGGGGCTTCGGTGAGGATAAAAACGGCACCCTAAGAGCGCTCTTATGAGAGACAGAGAAAAAAAAGGCAAACGTCTTGTTCCTTCGGGAGGATCGGTTGGAGACTAGATTTGCATTTTAAGAATATGAATCAGAGAAAAGACAACTCGTCAGCTCCTTGACAGAGCAGCATACCACTTAACGGCACTTCATGTTGTTAGAGCGGATAAGAAGGTGAAGAGAACGTTTAAAGAGAATTAATAATAATACGAGAGTGGCACAGCTTTTAACCTCCGACAATACTCTTTGAATTCATGTCAAAGAATGCGAACTGCTACCTGTGGCTCGTACAGATAACACCACAGAAACACTCAACCAGCAAGGAGGGGTGTTTTTAAACTTCAAAGATACTAAAAAGAGATGAAGGGAACCTCTGAGCTTCAGTTTTTTATAATATAAAACCTCTAAGAGGAAGAAAAGAAGCATAGGCGAACATAGGCAGCAGTTAGAGAACAATAGGAGCTACTTTGGGTCCATGTGGTTAAATATGAGGCCGTAATTTTCTTCGTGTAGCGTGATGAAGAGCAATTACTGTAATAAAGCGGTTATATTTGGCAGCTCCAGGTGTTACATGTCTTTTCTGGCTTTTACGGTATCACTTCTTCTGTACTTACTTAAATGTAATTACTACAGAAACTCCTGGAGGTTACGGTTGAACTGTCAAGACAGGAAAAGGAGAGTGAGAAGCGAGAAAAAGATGGAGGCTGCTCAAGCGTAACACCGGCGCCGACAGGTGACGGGGGCTCGTGAATGGAAATGTCGACGTGCTCTCTGTGCCTCTCGCTTTCGACGTGTCTTTCACTTACTTGTGCATGCTCTTGCTCTCACACAGTTTAAAATGATTCATTTATTTGTACTCACGTCTGACGCGGGCCCTTTATCAGCACCTGGGCAGGAGAAAGTGACGAACTCATGGCAACGCTTGTGAACCACGAAACAACACACTGTGAAGAGAGAAAAAGAGGAAGAGAAAGCATCAGTATTCTGTACACAGCAAAGAGATCCTGCGATCTAAAAATGTCTAAAAATCTGACATTTTTTCTTTAGCTTTGACCAGTAAACACATGCTGACTTTTATTTGCTGTTTTTAAAAACATTAACATTAGTTTCAAGCTAACTTGAAGGCTGTTCAGCCAAAATCTTAGTCTGGCACCTGTGAACGGGCTTAAATCAGCTCACATTTGGAAAAACCTCCAACATTTAAAGCTCTTCTTTAGACGTCTCTGCCTTTTGTTCTGTTCTCTATTAAGATGAACCCACACTGCTTCAATAATGTTGAGGTCCGCGGTCAGGGGAGGCCAATCCACGACTGATCTAGGTTTTCTTTTACTGCATTAAAAGTGTGTTTGGGATCATTGTCACGCTGAAAAATGAAGCAATCCGATGTTTTACAGATGTTACTGCATGGTGGGTTAAATTCTGAAGCAGAAATGCAGCCACAATCCATCACAGAGCCTCCACTGTGTTTTACACAGGCCTGCACACACTGACTGTTGTACCTCTCTCCTGAACTCTTCTGTATGATTTGAACCACATATTTCAAATTTGGGTTCATCTCTCCATTAGGGCTGGGCTATATCATACCGTTCACGGTAATACCGGCGTAATTTTGGGCAACGATAGGAAAATGAAATATCGCGATAGAATATGGGTAAAACGCGCATGCGCAGTGCCTTTGTTTACATACGCACATGAGAAGAGCGAAAGCGGATCGTTGAATGAAACGGATGAACCAGAACTGGTTTGTAAAAATGCTGCAACTTCAGTGGTGTGGAACTGGTTTAGCTTTCGTCCGTCAGATACACAACAAAGCACTATTTTTGGTAGAGCATGCTAGCGGGCCGTCGTTATTACCGTGTTGTTTGGAAAATACGGTACACCTAAAATCAATCCTTTGATTTTTCTGAAATTCGACAGTGCCCCTTATAATCCCGTGTGCCTTATGTATGAATTCTGGTTGTCTTTACTGACCTCGAAACGATTTTATGTCGTACACGGCGCTCGAAAATCTGTCAAATGTTTCAGTACGACTTTGCTAAGCTACGAAGCCGCACCACTTGATGGATTGTCGGAGCATTACGGCCATATTAGGCAGGCGTCTCGCGGAGTGATACGTACTGTGCTTCAACATAATATTACCGCATTGTGTGTGTATAACCTCTTTTTAAGTTTTGTGGATATTATACATGGTTATGCTGAGGATATGTCAGCCAATTTCCACTGGAAATGCCTTTTGGTTAAACTGTCAGCAAGGAATTTGCACTGTTACATTTTTATATAACTTTAATGCACATAAAAAACAGCTGCTTGTTTAAGTGAAAATGTATTGATGTTTTTTTGCACTAATAAAGTTGTGGAGTTGTAAAGCATTTTGTCTAGTGTCAATTATATCGTCAGTTATATCGTTATCGCAAATTTTCAAATGTATATCGTGATAAATATTATCGCCCTGCTCTACTCTCCATAAGACCTGTTACCACTGAATTTCAGTCCATTACTTGTGTCATTTGTCGTACGCCTTTCCCCCTGTTTCCCTTTCTTCAGAATTAGGCTTCGCTGAACAGTAGATGGACCAACTGATAGGCCAGATTCATCGTTCAGGTCTTGTGTCCGGTTTTTACTGGATTTTTTTCCTATTTGTTAAGCACATGACTTTCAGATTCTTTTCATCTGCTGAGAGCTTTTTTAGCCCTACCACCTCTAACCCTAACACTCATAAATTTGAGTAAGGAAATGGGAACAATTTATGTGTTTTTGCAACAGACTGCTAACACCAAAGTACCAGGGACGCAATTTAAAATTGTTTCTTTGCTAAGTTGTCTGTTATGTGTAGACTGACGACCCTGGTTAGGTGACATTTGAATGATTCACATCTAAGCATTAAGTGGCTTAACACAAAACATTCCTCTGGGAATAACCTGTACAAGGACTGGACTGAAAATGAGTGAAAAAGCAGCCAATGACCAAAGAAAAACCTTTAAAGGATCTTCAGAAAGCCTGGAGAACTTTTGCTCAAGACCACTTTTTAAAGAAATGATAAGAAAATCTGGTTTCTTGGAGGCAAAATTTAAAGAAATGACAGGTGGCTCGAGACTTTTGCACGGCACTGTAGGATTCACATAATAAATATACTCATAGCTGACGATGGCTAACACAGATTATATAACTGCACTGGGTGAACAAGTGCACTAACCATCTTTATCAAGATCAAAACATGATCCCAGGCACAGGAGTATTATCTGCATTTACTGACTCACTGACTTAATTTTTATTCAACCAAAAGCACCGATATTTTTAGCAGTAGGTTTGATAGAAGCTGAGCTGTTTTGCTGTCCCTGGGCTGTTAGAAGCAGCACTTATTTAACATAAGAAAAGCTTTAGCAGTGATAAACGTACAGTGGGATTCACACCCACACTCTCTTTATTGTCACTCCAGCACCGTTGAATCACTGTCAGCCACTCTGGATAAGAGCACCTTCTAAATGTCTTGGATGTTCTGTTAAATGTAACCTCTGCTTTATGGTACAGTATGTACAAAAATGACTTTGTATCAACATAATTTGCTATGTTTCTAAAGTTTACTGTGTCAACAAATTAAAATATCTAAAATCTAAATGTGCCATTTTACAGGGTTGAAGAGTTGCTGTTTTTTTGTTTTTTAAATAACAGGCATACACATCAACACATTTAAAAAGACCAAAGGAAAGCCTATACAATAAGAATCCAAATGTGATGAAAAGCGTAACACTTTCTGTGTTGGTAACAATCAGCGGTGCAGAAACATGTGAAAGCTTTGACGCACAGTGAGTCTGTCATTTCCCCCCTGATCAATGTCAGCTCCACTGACAGGCAAGACTAACAGAGGAAGCTAAATATATCTCACATACACAGTCCTTATGACTGTGCCCCAGAGTATATTTACATAGCGTGTATGTCAGATGGAAGATCCAGAGGCGCCCAAATACACGTTATAATAAAACAACTACTGAAACTCTATTACAGCACACTAAAATAACATATTGATTAATGAGTTAGTGTGCAGTGTTTTGTGAAACGAAGCTGTTTTCAAACCAAAAATACTACTTAAAAAAAAGCAGCCACTACTCTACTGAAGGTTTGCTTTGCTAGAGTGATTTAAAAAAAATCATGCTCATCAAATTTAAAAAAAAGATAAAATTATGTATTTCATATCCATAGTTTGTGGGGCTTTTGTTTGCCTCATTTAGCATGCATAATATGAATATGCAAATCTGCCCTTGTGCCTCCCGCTCAGCCACTTGCACGCAGGCTCCATTCTTCCTGTTCTTCCTAAGTTATCTTGCAAAATAGAAAAAGATCTGTGCTAAATGTTTAACTCAGGAGGACCTGGAACACAAATCTAGTGCTGTGCTGTTTTGGTTAAAGGAAAGAAGAAAAAAATCCCAGAACACACGAACGAACACTTGCCTTGAGCACACTGGAAAACAGCTAGTTGCTAGCAGTGTAAATTAAAACTGTCATCAGAAGCGAAGCACTTAAACGAACACTTGCCGGGACACGTGGCACACTTGCAATAACATACGTTGCTGTCAGATTGTGTAACATCATCTTTATTTTAATTGTCTCCTCCACTGTGCAGCATTTGTCTGGTTTACAGTGACACACACACACTCGCAGACACACACCTCTTGAAACAGAGATAAGAGGACATTTTCCTGCTGAGCTGATATGAAAAGAGTCCACGTCGACAACTTTGACTTGATAGCTTAATAACGTGTTGCTGGTGTTTGATCAATGTTAGCCCCATTCCCTGGCTGATGGGGTCGAGCCCTCAGGTTTGTAACGTATGTTAAGCAAGACGGAAATGCTCAGCTGCGGTGCTTATTTAATGTCCTACATATTTACTGGAACATGAAAAATACCATATTAGTGAAAGATTTTTAAAGTGTTGATTGATTAGTTGGTTTTTAAATTCATCTGTAATACTTTTGAGAACACTTTCAAATCATTAAAGCCACAATGACTGCTTCCTGTTTAGAAACAGAACTAAATTATGCTTACCACTTCATGTTATTTAAGCAAAGTCACACAAGCATGAAAAAGAAAAGCATGGCTTTGAATACAAGCGCACAGTTTTCCCTGCACTATTGTGTAATGCACAGTCTGAGTGATTGATAGATCACAACGTTTAACAAAATGATCTTTCACTGTTTCCAAAAATGTTTCTGATATTTTCAGTGTGCGTTTATCACCATGATCTCACTTACATATTTGGGGATCAGTTATCTTTGTGTCATATTCTATTTAATCCGTACCTACTGGCAAACCGTTGGTGATCAGAGTGGTTATAATTAACACAAAGGAACTTTCTCCAACACACACATAAATCATGCCCACCTCAATGGTACTTCACTCCCACGCAACATCCTCTCTTTGGTTACACCACCTACTCACTGCAATGATACTGTACCACACACACTCACACACAAAGACCACCCACTCATTCCAGTGATATCGCAGATTGAATACGCAGGGTGTGAGGGTGGAAGGATGGGAGTACAGAGAGAAATGGTGTGAGCTGTGCGCACATATTGCTTCAAGGCAACTGCTCTTTTCGAGTATTGCTACTGCCAAATCCCTAATGAAAACACACTAATGCATGCACACACATACACACATACACGCAGATCTGCCAATAAAATAGTGCTGTATGCCATTCAAGCATATGACCTTTGGGCCAAAACCAAACACCAAAAAATACTGTCAGAGCTAAAATGTGCCCCTCCTTTTCTCAATAAATCTGTTAATTAGTCATTAGTTGCTCAATTATTTACACATCCACTTAGCTGACCCGAAACACTGACAGGCAACACATGCAAGACAAAGGGCATCACCTAATCTCACAAACCCAGATCCCATTTGCTGGATTAAGAGAAGGAGGCCATCTTGAAAGGAGTCCTCCAATCAGCCAGCTGAGGGTTACCCAACTGCTGTACCACAATGCATAGGTCAAGTGCTAATTGGTTGAAAAGCTGACTTAAAAAGAAAAGGGAACCATAGACAGTAACAAAGATGGATTTAGCTTGAACTCATTAAATATTTTCCTGATGAGTATATGGATTCAGTTACTTATTTCAGGTCATACTAAATGAAACGTTATAATTTTATATATTTTGGCTTTTAAATCATCCGTGCATTTTTGCCTGCTTATCTAGGGCTGGGCTGCGGGGACAACAGCCTAAGCAGAAAAACCTAGACCTCCCTCTCCCCAGCCACCTCCTCCAGTGTAACTAGGGGAACACCGAGGCATTCCCAGCCAGCTGAGAGATGTAATCTCGCCAGACTGTCCTGGGTCAGCACCGGTGTCTCCTTCCAGTGGGACATACCCAGAATATCTGACTCGGTAAGCGCCCAGAGGAAACCTGTCAGGTGCCTGAACCACTTCAGCTGGCTTCTTTTGATGTGGAGGAGCTACATTGAGCCCCTTTGACATGACTGAACTCCTCACCTTGTCTCTAAGGGACAGTGAGAGGCCAGCCACCCTTTAGTGAAAGCTACAAGCCATTTGGTCCCTGTAAAACCACTGTAGGAGCTTGAACCACACTGCAAGCACTAAGTCGAACAGATTTCCAGTGGGTGTTGGACTCCGCCAGAGTTGCCCTTTGTCACCAGTTCTGCTCAGAATTTTCATGGACAGAATTTCTAGGTGTACCCAGGTGGCGGCAAGCTTTCACTTTAGGTGCCTCAGTATTTTATCTCTGCTTTTTGCAGATGATGTTAGCTTCATCAGGGGGGTGGCCTCCAGCTCCTCACAATCAGCACACCCAGATCTAAGCCCATGATCCTTAGCCTGAAAAGGGTACACTTGCTGCCCCAAGTGGAGCAATTTAGGCATCTCGGGATCTTGTTCACAAGTGAGGGGAGAGGAGAACAAGAGATTGACAGACGAATTGGGGCAGTGGCTGCAGTGAGGAGGCTGTATCGGTCCATTGCAGTAAAGAGAGAGCTAAGCAAAGCAAAGTTTTCAATTTACTAGTCGATCTATATCCCAATCCTCACCTGTAATCATGAGCTGTGGGCAATAACTGAAAGAATGAAATCACAGATACAACCAGCTGAAAATTTTGGCATTTTAGGACTGCGACAGCCAGTTGGTAACAAACCAAATCCAGCCAACTTGTGGGCTGGGGCCAACTTTTTGGAAGCTGACAGCTGGAACTGAGGTTCAGCTGCTCATATAAAAGTATTCCTGCCCTGTTGACCTGTTTGTTCCTATTTCCCCTCCCCCCACCATCCTCACCTTTTCTCTCTTTCTCTCATTTCTCAGGGGATGCCAAGCCCAGAAGTGATGGTACATATTTCCGGAGGTTTTCCAACCAGCAGAACCACCATCCTGCTCCTTTCCTCCATTTTGCAAGTCCCTAACACACTAAATATTTCATAAACAATCTCAGTAGATGTTGTGGTTTTTGCTAATGAAACCAAAATAAAAGATTTATTATTTTCTCAGCATTCAACAGCTGCCGCTACTGTGCAATCCTGCATGGATTAAACTGAGGGTTGTTCCCTGTCTACCTCCCTCACAAACCGTGCTTTTATCCGTCCTCCTGCTCCGCACATCTCTGCCCCCTCGGTGCCCTCTGTGCACCCACACGTGTGTAGTTGGCACCGTGCCGTGCCTTCATTATTTATCATACACGTTAAATATTCATGATATTCATCAAGAACACAGAAACACATACTACAAACAGGCATCTATCTCTCTCTTTTTTTCTCCATCTCAGTAACTCTCATTAATTTGTTACACTTCAGTTTATATTAAAGCAAAGGAAAGCACCTGCAGAGCTTTGTAGGGCATTAAGTTGCTGGTTGCAGTTAGCACCTCTTTTTTTCTTGTTATGAGTGAGAAACTGGTGGATAAAATCAGCTAAAATGGTAAATGATTTAAAGCATCCACTGCTATGCAAGTGCAAACATGTTGTCTACAATGCAAAGGTTTTCATGGGCCTTTTCCCCCAGGAGAGGGCAGGTCATTACATGCACAGTCAGCTGTCCGCAGCATGCGTTCCTTTTCCCCATCAGTAACTACTTTAACAAGAAAAAGATAGAAATACATTTATAATAACATAAGTTTGTAGGACATAAATGTTTCACTTAGAGAAAAAGCATAAAGTAAGATTTTGAGCTCTGGGTCATTTTTAATGTTGCTTGCAAACAACTGGTTAATCTAAGAAAAAATAACCACCAGATGAATCTATGATGAATTCAGTCATTAGCGTTGATTCGATTCCCTAATTGCTTTTAATGGATGTTCCGTTCTTTACATAACCACTGGAAGTAAAATGCTAAAAGTTTCATGAATCGCAAAGGAAATGAAAGCGTTCATCCCAGCAACCGCTGGGTTAGGCCGCTCACACGCAGACACAGAAACATACAAAACACACCTCTTGAAATATGTTTGTGTAACTACAGCTCTTTGACGTGTGCCACGCTGCCCTGATCCCTCCCCAACAGTCACGTGACATGATTATATAAAAGCTTATTGTCAGTCAATATCATCTTCCCATCAGGCTCTCTGTGCATCAATACGGTGCAAAAGAGGAATCAAACAGAGAGACACTGCATTAGAGTAAGACTGCATCATCTTACATGAAGAACATTTTGTGAAAGATTACTCAGAAATCTAAAAACTTTCTGAGCGCAGATAATAAATCATTTGCTCTCATACTGAAGCGAAACAAGTCGCAATTAATGTTTTCATTAGGAACACTTATTAGAGACAGCATTTACTGAGCTCTAATGCAGTCAAGCACTTTACTGTTTTTTTCAATTTTCTCATTTATACCTCTTTTTTTTTCACTTTGATTTTTTCTTCCCCTCTCCTCTCTTCATCTCTCCAACTTGCTCCGGTATATTCTGTTTATGAAATGTTGGCAGAACACCGATGTCGTACACAGCCTTTCCCTCTAATGAGCTGCCAACGTGCGTGCGCCTGTGCGTTTGTTTTGGTGTGCATGCGAGACGCAGTGACATGCAGCGATGTCCCAGATTTAGATGCTTTCAGATTCAGTATCCAGGTTCAATGCTACACCACACAGAAATCTGTAGCTACTTCTATTTATTAATCTATAGCCATAGTAGGATGTCACCTACAGCGTTTCCTGCATTGCAGACACTTACTATAAGTAATACTACCTTTATCGCTGAATTAACATGCTGAATATAGGAGATCAAGATTAACTTACTCTTTTCTGAGAATGAAAGTCTTGAATCTTGAATAATTATTTGTATATATTCGTCTGGTTTGACAATGAGCATGTTTATCTTAGTTTTCTGTGATGTAGCGAGCAGCCATAATTGCTCCCATTGATGCTGGATCTTACAGCTTTTTTTGTAATTTCTAAAATAATTATAGCAAATGATACAAGCTTTGGATATAAAACTGTCCTTTCAGCATACATGTTAGGCAAAAGTGACATAACGAGCCTATAATGACAGTACATGGTCTTCTGCTGCAACAGAGATGCTCTTCTGCACACCTTAGTTGTAATGAGTGTTTATACAAGCTCAAAGCATTCTGGCCATTCTCTTCTGACCTCTGTCATCAATGAGGCGTTCTCACCCGAAGGACTGCCGCTCACTGGATATTTTCTCTTTTTCAGATTAATCTCTGTAAGATGGCTGAACTGGAAAATACCAGTAGATTGGCAGTTCATAAAATACTCAGAAAAGCTGATCTGGCACCAACTGCCATGCCAGCCACTAAAATTCGCTGTTCTTCTGCATGCCTAAATGTACTGAGTTGCTGCAACGTGACTGCCTAATTAGATAGTTGAGTAAAGGAGCAGTTGATCAGGTGTACCAGTGAATGTATACTGACTGACTTGGCTCACTCATTTGGCTACAAAACACCTGCATCACACCTTCTCCCTGACTGCAGCCTAGCAGACCTGGCACAGTGTTTAAACAGCGTAGGGAAAGGTCTAGGCGAGCACTACTGTTGCTGTTTCTGTTTCTTGCTCTTCCTACTGTCTCAGTGAAGAGGAAACTTCCTCATGAGTGGGGGTGAAAGACTCAAAGAGGAGGCTGGTGCAACAGGAGGAAGGCAAGAAGAAGAAGAAGAGCGAGGTGATAAAGAATCGAAAGCAAGAAGAAGAAAGTCAATGATGTGAACAAAACGGAGCACCATTCACCTTGGGCACCTCCCCTCATGTCTGTGCGTGTTTGTGTGTGTAACTTCTTATATAAGGGGGAGGTGAACAGCCTACGCCAATGTATAAATATCCACGATGCCGCTGGTGGAGCAGGGAGAAGGGTCAGAGTGAGTCAGCACACCCATATCACTCCTCCTCTTTCTCTCTCTCCCTTCCGTCAATCCATCCGCTCTTCTTCTCCTCTATACTCCTCCTCCTCCATCTCTCCAGCGATCATTTTTCATCTTGTTACACAAAAACAGAGGATTTCACTTGGCAAGCGAAAATGTGACCTTGGGTTGGTCATGCTCATAAAGACAAGTAGGGGTGTAAACAAAGTAAAACAATCAATTAGACTTTCACAACAGGACCCTTTCACTAGTGCTTTTACGCAACGCTTCCCAGGAAATCTGTCAAATCCTAAAAGATCATCAAAAGGCTATATTTGTTAGATTTCAGGCGTATTTAACATCTATTCTTTTTATTTTTGCAACTTCAACAGAGCCCATCTGCTCAAGTGGTCCTTGAACACTTGCTCCTTTCATTTCACTCCTCTTAGGATGCTCCATATGTGTTTGTGGCATGTGGCTGTTTGCTGTGACTATGGCTGCATTTAGAGAGATTCTTCTCCAGCAGGAAAAATCTGCTATAAAAACAAGTCACGTGTTAACTATAAATGATTTGACAGCTTACTATAGGGGGAGTCCACTGCAAGGCAATCACTATCAGTCCTAAAGCCACAAACGGGCCACAGCTTTTGAAAAAGGGGAAGAAAGAAGCAGCGTTAACACTGTGTGACTTCAGTAGATAAGCAGAAACATGCAGCTGTCTTACGTTTCATTTACTACTCCTTGAATAGCAGATAATAAATTATGCAAAATATCAGCAGAACTATAATAGGAAGATGCTTTTTTAAAAATAATGTATTGTTTCTCGTTCAATAGCTATTCTAATATTAAATAGGAAGATAACAGAGTGACAAAACAATAAAACTGCCTTTTCAGGAGACACTACAGTCTGTCTGGCTTCTTGCGCCGCTCGATTTCAGTTTCAGCTCTGTGCCAGCGCTGTAAAAGTTTTGGCACAGAGTGATTTCACGTGGTCCAGCTAACACCTCCACCCTTATCCTCTCTCTCTCTGTGTCTCTCATCTGCTCCGTCTCTAGCTCATTCACTGCATTCCCTTTCTTTCATTCACTCCATCTCCTCCTCTTGATTTCTGGCTTTTCACTCTCCTTCTTTTCCCCCTTTTATCCCAGGCTCTGCTTCATTCATCCTTCTCTTTATCCTGTCACCCAATTCCATCCCCTACTCCCTCGATCACATTTTTCAGCAAGTTGGCTCGCCTCCACCTTGCGGTTAATATATTTGCTTTTTAATCACATACATGCAACTGCAAACTTTCAGATCTGGGAGCTTCCTAGTGTTTGTGCAGTCTGCAGCTGAGCCACTGCTGTGTGGGCGTTACGTAGGTGTCTTGCTTTTTGTGCACCTTGATAGAGCTTGTTAAGATGGGGGAAGCATACGTTTCCATGTGTATCAGTTTCTTCTAATGGGTGTAACACTGATGGTGTAAGTAGGCCTGCGTGCAATGCATATATTAGTACCAATAACCTAAAAGAAATCGAGTATGTAAAAACAATTTACTTAAACGATGAAACATAAGTTTGGATTAAAAATATATTGTCAAGAAGATGTGCTGAATAGCTGCACGGCACAGTAAAAAACACTGACATTTGCACTGTTAATCTCTGCACCAACACTTGTTGTCTCTTCTCGCTCCCTGTTTGTGTGCACATGGAGGGCTCTTCGTGTCCTCTCACTGCAGAAGTACATCTACCTCCGCATCTGCTGAGCATGTCCAGTCGACACACACACACACACACACACACACACAGAGACACACACCGGTAACCCTGTAATCTCCTGTACTGTACATCAACTTTTCTTCACTATGCTTCACTCTCCTGCCCTCATCTTTCACTCACTCCACCCTTCACTGCCACTCTCTCTCCCTCTCTCTCTTAACTCCCCCGCAAACAGTACCTGCTGTTTTCGGCCAGACAGCAAGAAAATAACTGCGGGTAGGAAAGAAAAAGCAGAGAAACTGAACGCTCGAGTGTATACAGTGTGGGTTCTTTACATTAGACATCCCTGTATTTAGAGCAGGCATGCAGTTTTACCTGATCTGAGGTTACTCATTAACAGAGAGAGAGATAATATGAAGAGGATGAGGGAGAAAGAGTGGGTGAGAGAGGACATCGAGGTGAGAGTGGAGAGCCGATGAACAGCTTTGAATACCAAATAATACATGAAATACAAGTACATGTGCCAGCACTGATTACAGAATGAAACACAAAATTCAGACTGATACGGACAGCAATTTGATTTGTTAATGTGACTTCAACAAATGAACTGATGATAGCCAATCATGTTGTTGACATACAGAGCTAAACTCAGTCCAGAGGGCTGTGCTAAAGCGTGAGATTAAAGTCCTAGAGTTTTCTGTGTCCTGGCTAAATCACCGTGGTAACTTCATGGGAACATATTTACTATAGGTTTGTATTTTCTAAGAAGTTTGTGTTTTTATTCCATTTTGACTTTTTGTTTTTAATTCAGCTTAGTTATTTTTTTCTTTAGTTTCAGTTTATTTTAATTATTAACATATGGAGGGGCAGGATTAAGGAAAATTAGAAGTTTGTTATCCTCGATGGTTATCTGCTGCTTAGTCTGTTTTACACTGCAACAACTAGAACACAAAAAAACTCTCTAAGAAACCTGATCAATCAGTCAAATTCATTTCACTTTCACCTGTTGACAATCTAAAGCACTCTCCACATCCCCTTCAACAGGCTGTGGGACAGTAACCTTTTATTTTTACAGTAAATGCATCCAGTTTCAAGTTTCAGAGCTCCAAAGTGCACGATAAAAATAAACAGCAGCACAGAGAGAGCACTCAGCAATAAAATAATTAACTTGAAATAAAATGTTCATTTTACCGCTCTGTGTGCTGATCTAATCCTATTTGCAATACTGTTGCATTTTATTGTTAAGTGTTTTTATCTTCTTTATAGATTTTTATCATCATCATCTGTTGACGGTACCATCATCTGATAACATCTCTGTTTGGAGTCAGCTGCACTTACAGGGATCATTTTGTGTGGAAGAAGAGTCACTTGACCTGTAAAAAGCCTGCCTTATCAGAGAAAGTTGCTAAACATGATTGTAATACCTGTCATCTCCAACTGAGGCTTTAGCTTTTGCAGACCCAGCTAATGCAAAGAAACCCTGGCTGTGCCGAACTCCCTTCGTAGTATACAAGTGGAGGAAATATGGCAGAAATATTGTGGACCTGTTGTGAACTCTACCACTACATCTCCAGCTTAGAGCTACAATATGATTGATCTGACTGACATTATAATGCTACAGTGCTACAAAGCTATAATTCACTCAGTAAAAGCTTTTCGCTGTATATCTATGGTACGCTATACGTGATCACATGATCACACACAGTGTCAGTTTTAACTCAGAGTGGATTGCATCCACTAGTAATTTGCAACATAACTCTCCTTAACTTATTAATACACACAACCTGATAGATAAGGGCTTAAAGAACTACACATAACCCCTGACACAACCACTGATGTTTGGTATTTTCAATGAAAAAGGCAAGCTCTCCAATTAAAACCATATAGGTGTAAAGTATCTATCGTCATGGTTATAATAATAACCATGAAGATAGGTTATTATAGGTAGGTATATATATATATATATATATATATATATATATATATATATATATATATATATATATATATATATATATATATATATATATATATATATATATATATATATATATATATATATATATATATATATATGAGAGAGAGAGAGAGAGAGAGAGAGAGAGAGAGAGAGAGAGAGAGAGATACACACTTATCACATGACCATGAAACTGTTGTCATTTTGGAGAATTTGTTGAAATAACTGATGCTGTCTTACATAATTGAGTCCACAAAGTATATCTAATGCTTGCTCAAACAACCTCCGAGGTTATTATTTATTGGAGGATGTTCTGGCGATGCGCAGCACTACCTAAGAACGAGTAGCTGCTTGCTCAGTATTTTCACATACGACTGCTCTCTGCCAAAAAGAGAGACGAGATAAGAGAGTTAGCAATCAGGAAATTTTCTTAATTTTGAGAACCTGGATCTTCACGACATAAATCATAGTTGCTGATACAGGCAGATAATGTCATGTCCACCTGCTTATTTACACAGCATTATGCAGCAATCTGTACAGCAGAGTAGCAGGCGGGCAATCACTGAAAAATAAGGACATATTTGGTCTGTGATGATTAAGACCAGCCACATACGTCCGGGTGGTGTGAAAGCAACTTAAGATATTAAGGAAAATGTTATGTTGTACCTATGTTTTATCATCCAAAAAAGGTCACCTTTTCCAAAGAAGTGAAAATGTGAAAGAAAGATACATGGCTGGCATCCAGATAAAATGTCATCCTATTCCTCTTCACCTCAAGCCTCACCTCCTGAACTGAAGTTTGGGTTCTAACACAAAAAAAACATGCATATTTAGTCCCAGCTAAAGAAATAACAACAGCTGGTTATAGGCTAATTTAATGCTATGTAACATTAGGCTTAAATGCCCTAACAATACCACTTTCCCACTAGTAAACTGTTTGGTTACATTCTCACATCATATGAGAGTTTATTCACTAAGTGTCAGAGTCCAACAGCGTTATTCACTTCAAAGCTGGTTTCACTAACAGCAGCTAACAGAGGCTAACAGCAGCTAATACAGGCTAACAGAGGCTAACAGCAGCTAACAGCAGCTGCTGTTACAGCCAGAGAAAATAGACGTGGACACCAGCTGAGCAAAG
Organism: Perissodus microlepis; assembly: GCF_051167445.1. Classification (NCBI taxonomy): domain Eukaryota; kingdom Metazoa; phylum Chordata; class Actinopteri; order Cichliformes; family Cichlidae; genus Perissodus; species Perissodus microlepis. The sequence goes on along the minus strand of NC_140464.1, from coordinate 21,312,285 downwards.
TTTTCTGGTTCTGTTTTGTTATCAGCTGAAGTTAACAGCGGACAGACAGCCTCTAACTCTGGATTATTAAATTGGGAAGGCTACGAAAACAAAATTAAGTTGACTGCAGTCGGTGGTGGTAATAGTGAGATTTTACACACTATACTTTTAAGGTAGATTAGAGAGCAACAGTACGATGTTGTTTTGATGTAGTTGTCAGTGCTACTATTCAGAAAGCCCAAAAACAACAGCTAGAAAAGTAGGATTCAGCAAAAGTAGAATTTGTGCTATGTGAGCGTTTAGCTAACAGGTAGAATATGTAGCACAAAGAAAACAAGAGCTTGTGTGTGTGTGTGTGTGTATGTATGCTTGCTTGTGTAACTGCGCAATTTGGAGGGCAACAGAGCAGGAGCTACACAAAACATACACATATTTTGACAACAAAGAAATTTAGCAATAATTATAGCCAAGACCGCAAACAAAAAACTCAATGACACATACTTGAATATCACTTGTTTTGTCCTTCTTTCTCTTTCTCCCTCTCACTGTCAAACTCAAATTTGAATGTCTCTTGATGGCGTGACAAGAAAATTGCCATTATGGTTATACAGAGGTTGTTTACATTCATCTGCAAAGAGTACATGAAATAAAGCGATAATGCTAAATTGACACTAGCGTAGGTGGACGATATTTAAAAGAAAGAGGCTCTGTCATTAAGTGACAGCCCATAAAGTCACAAACTTAGGTGGTCGGTGAACAATGAGGAAGCTAATAGGGACAGAGTGAAAGAAGAAGATTGTTGAAGTTAAATCAGAGAGAGGGGGAGAGGAGAAAGGGACACGTGTCAGATGAGGGAGACAAAGTGACAGATGTGAGGGGAGAGTGGCACAAAAGGACAAAGTCAAATAAGGAAACGGAAAGAAAGATGGAGGAAGAGGCATAAAAAGAGGTCTGGGATAACTGCTCTCCTGTCGGCTTGTGCCCCTGTTGCTAGGTTACCATCCGTAGATGAATGGGTTAAAGCATCTCAGGAGCGACAGTGACATAGTTTAGCTGATCTCCATCAGCACATACACACACAAAAAATGGAGCAACTGTGTGTAACCCTAGATTTAGATTTAGATTTTGCCACTGCAGATCTGCATGCAAACAAACTCACATCAAGAAGATAAACACACCACAGACAGAAAGTCCAAACTTGGACTGAGCGAAACCTGTGCCAAGTCTGGGAACGCATGTGTTCAGATTTTTTTCACTGCCAGAGATGCTTATAGGATAAACACACGATGGAGTCACTAAAAACCATAACGTACCACAATCTTAACAACGTTCCCGTGAAACAAACCTTCCAGTAACATCGTGAAACTTAGACTATCTGAATATTTTGACAAGGTTTTTCCAGCGAAACGGTCTCCGCACATGCACTTTGTGGTAAAAAAAAAAAAGCCACGACTAAAAGCTGATCCACTACAAAAGCCCGTGCAAACAGAAGGAGAGCCACATTTGCACAAATGTTTAAGCAGACGTCAATATACAATATTAAACTGTAACATCTCCATTAGGGAAAATAGATATGTGTAAACACAATAAACAGAAACAGAAAAAATACATAAAGAAAATAAGTGTAGTTTTAATAATAATAAGAAGAATACAAATGCTAATGAAACAGTGCAAAGAATAAATATAGTTCCTAGCATTTGCCTTTTAGGTTTATCTTTTCTTCTTTAGTTATATGTGATATAGTGTGGATGATTGTCCTATTTTTCCCATGCTGCATGCAGTATTGCGACATACTATGAGAACACTGCCATTCCCACTCCTAATAATATCACAAATAACAAGAAGCACTCAGAGAGCACAAACTCCACCGAGGCAGCTCACTCTCTCTCAGTATTTACTTTTACGGGAATAGGATTATATTTTGAATATTTAATTCGTTTTGTTTGTTCTTTTTAAATGTACTTTAAGTAGTGCAGTACAAATCACATAAGCAAGACAGATGTTTACTTTGATTGCATAAACACTATGTAGGAGCAGGTAATGGATATTCTGTACTGATTTATAAATAACTAGACATGAATAACTTCAGCTTATTACCAAATATTATACTACAGTATATTTCTAACTAACTAAGCAGCTCATTCTTTTTCTCTGACACTTGAAAAACACATTTTGTGGTGAACTTGAAAAAAATGTCACTGTGGGATTAGAGGTCAAATGTGACATGATCTTTTATCAAAGTTTGACCCTATTTGACCTTAAAGAGGAGCGCAGAGGTCCCGGGTAAGATCATATTAAGAATCGCCACAAATCTTTCCCTATATGCCTATATGTTGTCAGTATAGGATTATTATCACCTTGACCTTCAGATCAGTCTGTTGACCTTGAAAGGAGGGGTCAGAGGTCAAATAGACAATATGCACCAAACTTGTAAGGATCACAGTTTCTAAATTTTGAGGCTTTTGTCAACTTTTGACCAATAAATCATGAACTTGACCTTGAAGACCTTTGTGGATGTGAGCCACCTACACCGCTGGTCGACTTAATAAGAAGAAGAATACACAATTCCTACTATTTGCCTTTTTAGGAACATCTCTTCTTGTGTTCTACATGATATGTTGGATCATTTTCATGTCTTTCAAGTACTGCATCATCCTACAGCTGTATTGAGACACCACAGTATCATGTGTAACATACTGCGTTAGCACTGTATCATAAAACTGCCCTTCCTTCCCTTCATTCATTCATATCCTAATGATATAAATAATTAATGTGATTGCTCCTTTTTTCTCTTTCTGCAGTTGTTTTCACACTCGCCAATCTTTAAACTGATATTTTGAGTGCAAATAATTGGCTGAAAAAGATACAAAACACAGAAAACAAGCTTAAATATTCATATGTCCTAATATTATCCTTCTATAGCTTTTGCAGTAATACTCTTAATATTATGAAGTGTAACTGACAAACAGCATGGACTCTGAACATTACTCATCCCTTATTTTTTGTTTTAATTTTCTAATTCCAGTTCGTCTCGCACCCCTGTCAGTTTCACTTCCTCATTTTGTTTGTTTTCCTGACAGTTTTTTATAACACCTGCTTTCAATTAGCCTGCCAGTCTCTCCTCTACCTGATGTGTAGCTCTTCCTGTTTGCCACACTGGCTTGGTCCTTCCCAGTCAAGCGCTCCAGCATTTTGTTTATCTTTCTTCTTTTCCCCCATTTGACCATTGCCTACTATTTTTTTTTACTCTGTCTTTTGCATGCTTCTTTGCTTTGCTTGTCCAGGATTTTGGACCTCATTCTCTATTTTTCCTGAGTCTTTTTTCCTGTCCTGAGTCAAAAAACAAAAACAAAAACCAAATTATATCATACTTTCCTCAGTTTTGCAACAAAACCATCATGCAGTTGCATCCCTTTTCAAAGAAAGTCTTTCAAACCCACAATAGAAGCACAGCAGCTTCTCTTCCCCAGCAGTTAGTAATCCAGGTGGGCTATCACACCTACACACCATGACTCATGTTTTAGACATTTAGCTCATCTCATCATCATCACCAATTTGCCCTGAATGCAATAGATCGAGTTCAATTCGTAGATCACCTACGCTCCAGTCAGGCAACAATGAGCGATGCAAAGGTGCCGTGACAGTGATCATGTAGGAGACAAGTGTTGGGAGAGTCAGTCGTTTAAAAAGACGAGCCAAGGACTTTGAGTTTTGTGGTGGCAGTAAATTGGGTGGAAAGACTTAGCAAACACATTTGTGTTACAGCAATAAGAGCATGCTTAACTTTTATTTGATCAGTCGCCTGTAAAATCATGTTCAGGTAGCACGCATGACAGAAGGATTCACTCCAAGGTGATGCTGAAGCATAACTCCAATACAACCATTCATCCTTATGTGCTTTTGTAAATCTCCACACAGGAAGAAGCTGACCTGATTGAGCATGTTTAGAAAGTCCACAATTTACATTAATAAAGGATTAATAAAGGTTCCCCTTTTCAATGTCCAAGTGCCAGTCACCACAGGACAACCTAAAGAGAGCCAATGTCCCAGTGGGTCAGAGCTACTCTGATGGCACAAGAAACCTCTATCCACTTTTAGGCATATGGTTATAATGTTCTATGCATGCTAACATTGTGCTAGCACACATTTCAGATGACGCTGATGAGCTGATTAGATTTTTGTCTGACATTTACTTATAAAACGACAACAAAAGGAAAACTGCACCAGGTGACACTAAAGGAAGAACTGTGGTGCCAAAGGTCAAAGGTCACGCAGGAGGCAGGGACACCAAATTTCAGTACTTTATTAAATAAATTAAATACTGTGGAAATACTACAAATAACAGAGCTCATGTCATACACAGCCATTCTGAGATGACGTCAGATTAGCAAAAGGTTTAACTGAAAAACCATCTAACACACTAATGTTCACAAAGCTACCTCCTAATTCAAAGCAAGCTAGAAAAAACCTGATATCTACCTGGTGATTGAGTTGAATTTTTTCACATTCGGCAACCAATTGCACCTTGTGTTGACTACATGGTTGCCCCGAGCCTGAATGTATTGCTCACTCACAACCATTTTTGATTGCAATGTGATTGCAACCTTTCTGCAGTCACTCTCAGAGAGCTTGTTAGAGGTTTGCAAATAATTATTGTCTAATTTCTAAATGCACATCAGTCTGAATAAGTCTTTGTCAATGAGCACAACTCCAGGAGGCTTGACTCAACAGGCTGCCAACTGGTTGTACTGGTTATATTCTTACAGAGCAGAAAAGTTGTTCAGCATATCGCAAAAACTGCAGTTAAAAATTAACAGTAATATTGTTAGAAATTGCAGTAATATTGTATTGTGAGTGATATTTCATGATAACATCATATCGTGGAGTGTTCGGTGATTCCCACCTCTAGTAACCACCACAAAAGTGCTGCAATGTCTCCATGAAGCTGCTTTGTTTTGCAAATCTAAAGAGGAAGGATCTAAATTTGGGTACTGTGTACACACTGCCCAGTCTCTTTTTTTGTTTAAGATGTCAAACAAGACTGACCCACATGGACTGTCTGGTTTGCCCTGATATGGCTCCAAGGTGTCACCGTGGCAACGGGTGTAGAATTGCCGCAAATGTCAGCAGCAAGGACAACCAAGCCCTGAAGGAGATCGTCTGTCAATGTGTAACTGAAAGTGAGTACGAGCACACACAGACACACACACTAATACAAACAAACACACTCTCAGTGATCAGAGACTTGATGTGTGAAAGTGGATCAGAGCAAAAGGAGCTAGTCCTCAGTGGCAAGTAAAATTAGACTTTGTTTCACACACGCACACACACAGACACGCACACCTGTCGAATAACATGTGCACTCACAGAGATACAGCAGATAGCCACCTCTGACGGGCTGATGAAAAACCGCAATTTTAAGCTCAGCTTCTTGACTTTCTCTCTTATTCTGTACATAAACCTGAACACGCAGTGGTACACACACACGCTGACATGAAACACACTCTCAGATATGTTCACACATTGGTAGATGTGCGCGTGCACACACACACACACACACGCACATGTCGGTTCTTTAATGTGCTCAACTTTAAAACTGAGAAGAGGAAGTCATGGGAGGAAACATACTGGGTGTTACAGTGAAATGACTACGTGAGAACACTTACTACAAACATAGTCTTAGGGTGCAAGTTACCAAACTGCATGTGAAAAACTGAAACTAAAAATTTCAAACAGCAACTTAAAAAGACTTTAGCCTCTGTGCATTTCTTGTGTTCAAATGTAAACATCTGAGCAGCACTACTCCTCTTAAAGTCAATAAATGTTGATATGATTATGACAACACACGTATAACCACTTGGTGAATTCACTTTTTCAACATGTTTTCTGTTCCTGTATTTACATTTACACCTATGTTGGACACAAACGCTTTATTCTCGGAAGTCAAATAAATTCAGTAGTAGAACAAAATTCGATAAAATAAAATAAAAATAAAAAACAGCAGCATCTTCTCCACTAGTAATAAGCCGAGTGAGACTTCCCACCTAAAACATATGATTCATACTATGTTGCAGTGTGCCATGGGCTTAAGCTTTTTAGGAAGCAAGCTTGTTGTGTTTGAATAACACGGGGGAATGATGGAGAAATCAATGCACTATAATGCTGCAATATTTTTGGCCCTATCAATAAGTCGACTGTGGCTCGCTTTCAGAGCTATACCCACTACAGAGGCATGGCACAAGAGCCCGCACAATAGTGTTATATAACAGGAAACTCTTGAAAATGGTACGCGTCTTTTACGCTCGATCACTTCATTCCGCTATCTCGACAAAAACACCTCGGCCTCTGTCGCTTTTTAAACCTTACCTTTATTCTGCTGATTTCCACCGTTCTCCCTTCACACTCCCACGCGTTCAGCCCTCCCTCCTCTTCCAACCCCTTTTCACCACTTCCCCCATCCATCCATCCATCCATCCATCCACCTATCCATCCATTCATCCATCCTATTTGTTGGTACTCTCAGTGGAACACTTTTGCTATTTATAAAAGCATCAAAGCCCACAGCTTCCAGCACACAGCCACTTGAGAGAAGAAGGGGAGATAGAGAAAGAGGTGGGGGGTAGAGAGGGAGGACTAGTAGACACAAGGAGCAACACGGGCAAAGAAGGACCACGGAAAGGTAGAGATATGTGTAAGTAGGGGAGGAATAAAAATGAATGCACAGGATGTGAGTTAGAGAGGAAAGACCTGTAGGTGAAAAGAAAATGTTGGTGTCTACAGGGCTTAAAGGAGGAAAAAACAGCACACTGGATTACAGATGTTCTTAACCACTTTCGTTCATCCAGGATCTCAGTGATCTCACCATCAACGTGACGCGTGCGCACCCGTGTCCGTGCATGAAAACCCAGTGTTTTTATATGTGCGCGTGTGTGCATATGTGTGTGTGTCTGTGTGTAGGAGGCAGGTTGCAGATCCCGAGACCTCCCACCCACACAGGTTGGAGTTGCAGAAGCACCTGAGCTGCATTCGCCATAGCCGACAGACACTGGTGTTTGCAAATATTCACTAAGTCATTTGAACCTGAACAGACTCATGAAAAGCCAGAAGACGTATTATGTGATTCCAGAAGAACTGCGGGCACCGTGCCCAACAACAGCTTTATGGTAGATATCCAGAGACCACTCGGTTAAACTCGCGCACAAAAGACGGCATGAGTCAAAGGGAAGCTTGAATAGAGCCCTTGAATGGTGCTTTTTATATACATTTTTTTCCCCGTTTGAAGAGCGCTAATAGCTGCAGCAAACAACACCTTTATGGGCTTGTTTTAAGTGCAATCTACACTCTGTGCCTACACCATTTCATCTTCCCTCTCTCTCTCTCTCACCTCTTTTCTACCTCTTCTTCCCTGTCCATTATCTTCTCCGCCTGGCAAAAAATATCTCCCACCTATCTGCTGGAGTGTCATTCCAGCATACCTTTTTCTCTCATTTTCAACCATTTGCGCTGGTTTAATTTATTCCACTTTTTTTTTAGAGTAGATTAGTGCAGAACCAGACCATTTTACTTCTGTGCAGTTCTCTTTATTCAGAGCAGATTCTTTCAAATCAAACGCACACAAAAAACCTCAGTTTTGACTTAATGATATCATCGGCAACACCAATAGCACATTAGTGTGTGTATCCAGGCGTCACACTGCAAAATGATTACATACGGGATGCTAAATATAAACATTAAATAAATTATGCAGAACTTGGCGTGCGTCTCCTCTATATCTGTGCTAATTTATCCTTCCTCTATCTTTATAAATTCCTCTTTCTTTTGGCCTTAGCTTCATGTCTTCAAGTGAGTACGGTATATTCTTGATAGGTTTCATTATTACAAAAACTGAAGGATAACTAAATATTTCATACTTTTTCCCCCCTGCACTTGATATGAGCCACTCAGAAGAAAACACACAGTCCTCCTCTCCTTCCTACGCCCTTCCCACTCACTGTCTCCCCCTTTCCTGACTCCTTCTCTTCCCTCTATGAATTCCACCCCCACTTCTTCATTATGCCTTTCTTTGCTTCTGCCTCCACCCTTCTCATCTCATCATGCTCATCTTCCATCCTTTCAGCCGTTTTCTCTGTTCTCCATCTAATTCTCTGTCTTTCCCTCCTTATTCCCCTAGTTGCAATGTTTACCACACTTCCTGCCACTCACTGTCCCTTCCACCCCTCTCGAGCTCTCTAAAGGGATAATTTGTCCATTAAGTCTGTGAGGAAACAGTGGAAGATACTCAACAGCCTGTTACAAACTGAAACCCTACTCATTATTAACATGCTCATTTAGGAACACGTGTAGACACACACACACACACACACACACAAGCAGAAACCAATCACGTGGAAGCATTAGCACAGGCACAGTTTTGCACAAGCAGCCATTAAGGAAATAAGTGCTCACCAGCTTATTAAATGGAACACGAGGCACGTGCATGCACACTCACTCCCGACTCAAAGAAGTAGGGAATACGCTCAAAAATCGCACAAATGTGGAAGCGCGCTTCTTAGAAATACCACATTGCATAACACAAGCTGCTGCTGCCCTTTGAATCCCACAGTCTCTCTAGTGTATGGACAACAAAACGGCAGAATCCCACTGAGGCATTACAGTTTATTGTTTACAGCAGCAACACTACCGAGGCAGTCAGCTGCTCCAACCCGCAACACTTGATACTGAGACGCACAAAATGCAAAACAGAACCAGCCTCTTTATTCATGTGTGCAGTAATATTAGCTGCAATTCCAACAGATGGGAGTGCCTTGGTGTTTAATTCTTTATTAATAGTCATAGGAAAAAAGCAAAAAACAAACAAACAAGAATTAAAAAATACTGTACACTCTATTTGTCTCATCAGCCTGTGTCTGTTACTACAAGTCTGTTTATAATCGATTCACCCTGACTCTACCTTCATGATGACGAACTCAAAATCTCTGGGGCTTGGACTGCTGTTGGACAAAACGTGGAATTGGGCTTAATTGGATTTAACTTAAATTTAGGCTCTGGGAAATTTGGAAATTCGTCTACATTTGCCGAGAGCTGATAGACAACAATGAGGGGCCAGGGCACAGTCACCAGCTTGATCTGACTGAGCATAACCACAGTAATGTGGTTTGTGAACTTCCACCATGAACCCGCCGCTCTGGCAATTTGGCTACTGCTGTCTTGTTTTTTGTTTTGTTGCCCTGACAAGCAAGAGGTTGATGTCACTGAGAAACTGAGGGTAACAAGCCAGCGGCTTGTCAATCACAAGGTAATCCTGCCCTAAAGCAAAGCCTGCTGTATTGAGCTCTTTGATTTACAAGATGAACACTATGCTGTGTTAAATAAGATTTAAAACAGGCAATTTATATCATAAGCACATAAGGAAAGTGTGTACAAAGGCAATAAATTAGGTGAGAATTTAAGGTTATTTTCCAATAATCGTACATAACATACATCTTTTTGCAGCTATGGCAGTCGCCCTCTGCTGACCATTAAGTCATATAAATACGTTTTATTTAATTTATTAATAGAAATTAATTAATAAGAACACAGATTTAAGGCATGTTTGCATTGGATTCACTTATCAGACAAGAGTCCTGGACTGTGAAGCAGGATGTCGGCTAAATGAGGTACCTGGACGTCCCAACAGACACTAACGATCACCATCTGATGATGAAATTTAAATCACTCAGACCTGAGCGAACTTTAGCAGACAGGTTTAGGTGAAAGTAGGGGTTACTGTAGCTCAGGAGGTAGAGCAGGTCATCTGCTAAACGCAAGGTTGGTGGTTCGATCCCTGCAAGCCAAATATCCTTGGGCAAGATACTTGGGCAACCCGAGTTGCCCCAGCTCTCTAATGCATCCTCCATAGGAAAGCACTGAGAAGCTTTAACAAGAAGAAAGCACTTGTGTGAATGGGTGAATGTGGCATGTTGTATAAAGCTTCGGTAGAGGTATCAGTCCTGTCTTCCAGGTAAGAGATCAGCATACACAAAACTACCACCTACTGACTAATCTGCTCTATGGAAAATAACTTCAGCATTCCCAGAAGAGGACAGTAGCTTACAGAGAGTATTTGAACTCTTTTGGGTTTTCCTGATAAGCCATTACCATAACTGAGAGATTAAATAACTTCCAAACCATTTCATGCTTATGTAGTTATAAAGTGACATAAAACAGAGAAAAGCAAACCTTTGCACTTCCTGACCTTAAATAAAATATGCAACTCATTTTGTCTACTTCTCATTTTAATTTTTTAAATATGTTCTTTACTTCCCCTTAGGCTGCCTGCACAGCTCTTTTTCGGTTCTTTGTCCGCAGCTGCATTTAGAGCAGGGTGTCAAACTGGACGGCTTTGAAAAATGAGAAGGAGGGGCAACAATTTGGAACTTTTAACTGTATTTTTATGAACTTTATAATTTTTTCCTACTGATAAAGACTTCACCCAGTGTCATTCATACTATAATAAAGTAATTAAGTAATAGTTAAACAATTAAATGACAGAAAAGTTCCTTTGTTTCCAATATTTACTATACAAATGTCTTTTGTTTATTTCACAAAGGATATGCTGTTTCATAGTATAGGCCCCTGGAGGGTGTGAATATCTTATATGCAGTCTATGGTTTCAGAGCCTCCCAGTGGTATTTAACTATGTTCAGTGCATTTACTCAGTGTTACTGGGGATTCATCTGTGGTAAATCCACACCGTAGGTAGGTTATAACCTGCAAGCCCTCTGAAATCCTACCTGGGGATTTATGCTTCAGCGGGAAAGCTACATCGTAACCTCAAACCCCTCTGTAACCTACGATGTAACCTGACATACTCCTGTGCATTTCTGGCTACTTTTACACCACAGTTTTTGAATTTATGAGTTATAATAATCATAGGATTAATATAAGGGCTCACAAATATCAAGAAATTCCTGGAAGGAGATTGCTAAAACTATCAGAATGGATGTGAGGTACGAGGACAAAAAGTCCCAGCATTTTATTTGTTTCTATCATAGCTGGCACCACCAGGACACAACCACATGGTTGGTAACACATAATGCACCAGCGCAAGCACAAGTAGGTCATGCTGTAGGCCCAAGAAAATTCACAGCAGAAGTCTAAATCAGCCATCACACTCACCGACAACAAACATGTCACAACTATCATCATAACAAAGGACAGCTGAGACTGGCACTGCACTCACAACCAGTGCTACCAGTTCAGTAAATACGTGGTGCTGTATTACGATGCTGACTGAGATTAAATATAAACATTATTTGGGAAATAATGCAAATCTTACTGAATTGTCATTCAAATGCAGTTCTCAAAAAAAGAGTCGAGAAATTTTTTAGGGAGCTTTGTGCTAACACTGGTGGTAGTTTCAGGTCCAATTGATGTTGTTAACGATATCTTTCCATAACCAGTCGCTTCTGATAATGTATTAACAACAAACAACAGCTAAATGCTGAAAAGCACTTAAAGTTATCTTTGCTAATGGGGGGAGAGAAATGATAGTGATGCATATCATTTCTCTCCCCCCAACTAACATCCAAACATCTGATCATTTGTGACGCAGACTCTACACCACATCCTTCGTTATCATAAATACCACCGCAAGCTGCTGCCTGCTGTTCTTTAAAACCAGCTACACTCTCTATTCTCATTCTTTGATTGTCATCCAACCATCTGCTTTGCAGCAATAAACAGGCATATATAATATCTGCAAACCCTCCATATCATATGGAGATAAATGTTCAAAGGTCAGACAGTCTGTGAGACGAGAATCACGAGGTGAAGAACAGGTGAACAAAGGAGTCGAGAGGAGAAAAAGAAAATCACAGCGATCAATCATGAAAATGGAGGCAGGATACGTTTGAGGCTTTCATGAAGGAGATCGATTCATACACACCGTGTAGACCGGGAATGTCAAACTCATTTTATAAAGCCCGCTTTGTTCTTATGTGGGCCGCACCGGTGAAACTCCAGTGTCAGTGTGAGATGTTTAACTACGCCTTTAATCAGTGAGATATTTAATATAAGACAAAGAATTTCAACAGGTAAAGTAAAGAAATGCTGGTGTTGCAAATGAAATAAATCTGTCAGCATGACTCTTTGAGCTTAATTTGTAAGAAGCAATGTGTAACATCACAGAAATCCATAATTTAATTACTTTTCATGGGTCTGTGTAGGTTTTCAGTCATCCAGGTCATAATAATTTGAGGATTCCTTTCTTTCCAAGCTCCTTAGAATATTTTCATGGGCAGGAAAAGTCCAAAATTTATGCCCTCTTTCACATTTTCCAAACCCATCCTGTGGGCTTTATTGGGGTCTTTGCTGGGCCAATTCTGGGTCCTTATAACTAACTTGTCCACTGTGGTCTATAGTGATTTATCTTTGAGAGCCATAAAAACCATTTCTCTAAAAAAAATGTGTAGTCACTGTGACTGGTATACTTGTCTTCATTCACATGAGCTCTCTCTTTCTGAATCTTCTAATACTGCGTGTTTTTGCGCGTCTGTCAAAGAAGCACGACTACGCAAGGCCAAGAGGCAACCTAAACACTGATCCCTTACCTCACTGCCAGTGAGTGGATGTGTTTGCATGCGTGTATGAGTGCGTGTGACCTTGCGGAGGAATTCCCTTTCTCCCCGAGCTCTAAGGAAGTGATACCCTGTTCCAGACGAACAAAAGGGTCAGAGAGCAACTCAGGACACACAAAAACACCCACACACTTTTCCAAGGAGGAAAGTGCAAACTAACGATGAGTTCTCACTCACAACAACACGCATCCATGATATTTTCCATTAGATAAATCTTTTTCTTTTATAATCATCCATTTAGCCACTAATCTCCTCCCAGCTTTGGTATCAGGACACACAGGTGTTTGCAGCACACACACTCCTTCCTCTCCAGAGGCGTTTAGGGGCTCCTGCAGTGCAACATTTCTTCCAACAAGCAGCACGGATGATATTGACCCGTTACATACACACATGGGACAATTACCAGATAACCTGCTGCTATGCTAAAGCACACCTCTTCCATCCCACAGCATATAGAGGGCTGCGTCTGAATGTTTCACTGTTGCTAGGAGACGTGAAAATCCTTGAGCATCCAGTTGGCAGTTAATACAGTGGAAAAAAAAACAAACACAGACTTCAAACAAATTGAAAAATATAAATGCCAAAAAAGCACCTCCACATTTTTGCCACGTTCCTGTGGTAGTTTATATCATTTCCCGTGGCAAAGGCTGCAAACTCGGACACAGAGTCTGTCCACAGTACACTAGGAGACGACGGACAAAGTGAGGATGAGGGACAAAACTGGCAGGAAGGGATGAGAGAGGAAAGAAAAGTGCCTTTTTTTTGCATATAATTCAAATGTCAACCTCAACATAGAAGGTCATAAATAAGGTCAATGCATTGCTCTCTTGTTTTGAGGAGGGTTTTTTTCCAGGGTGACAAGTCAAATGGCACAAAATTACATACTTTTTCTGATGCAGACATACAACAAAACGTGACAAAAGGTTGTTTTTTTCTGGTGAGAGTCTGCAAGGACATATTTCATGAGTCTAGATCACCTTCCTGCTGTCTACATATCTTTTCCCCACTGAAATGAAGAAGCAGAAACACAGTTCTAGGTTATTCTATTTAAAAGAGAAGCCAAGTCTACAGCTTTGTTTACACAGAAAATTGGACATTTTCAACAAAGATGACATACTTTAAAATGTCAAAATGATCTTTGCCCGCTTATTCTGTTCATCAGATTTTATTTTTACTCCCAGAGGGTCGAGGTGTTATTCTTTGCTCTCATGAAATCCCAACATACTAGGACTTTAGACTGCTGTGCCTTTGATTAACTGCACACCAGGGAGGCTGGTCGGCCTGTTGAGCTAGTTTTTACCTGACAAATGAGCTTTGGAAATGGTGCAAAAAATATAATGCACTGTACCACTTATAGCTTTACAAAATCCACAACGCAAGTTCCTATTTTCTTTTGGGGGTTTTTTGTTGTTGTTGTTTCAATGAAAAACTGCTGTTACTTTCTTCAGTGGACGTTTCCTTCACAAAGAAGAGCTTGGGATTTTCTCTTACTCTAGAAAGGAAAAATGAAAACCCAGGAGAAAAGGGTAGATGGAAAAAAGGGAGCTGGTAAGATGAGACAGGCAGAAATAAGAAAAAGGTAAAGTTGAACAGAAGAGAGTTTTCAATTCAGATTCAGTAGATTGGTGACAAATAATGTGTGTGTGTATTTAATTGTCCTACCTTGACACTGAAATCCCTGCTTCCCAAAACCCCTGTGAAGAGAACAAGCACACAGAAGAAGTTAAAATGTGCAATCACACACACACACACACACAGAAAAGGAAAAAAACTGAACAGAAACTGAAACCTAATCGCTTAACCTTAAGATATCTCCATGGAGGCAAACGTTTAAAATGATGTTTCTGCCCAAAATAGCACACACACACCCACACACACAACCACACACATGCACACACACAGCAGTGAGGTTTGCAAGCACAGAGGTCGTTTAACGTTTCATGTAAACAGTTTGCTGGGCAGGTACTGAGGTTACATGCTGACACTGACAAACACACACACACACTGCTCTGCTGGGAGGGACTGCCCCAACCACACCTAGTCAGTGGTATGTGAAACGCTGAGATTCCCACAGGTGGACACACACATGCATAAACACACAAACACACACCCAGGCCAGCTGATTTTCATACAGTGACTAGAAATAGATAATCTCTCAGGGCCTGAAATCACTTGGTGCTCCCATTGTTCATTTATCATTGTGCTTATTGACCTAGATAGATAGATAGATAGATAGATAGATAGATAGATAGATAGATAGATAGATAGATAGATAGATAGATAGATAGATAGATAGATAGATAGATAGATCATCATCTGGCCATTGACAAATTTAAAACGCTTTAGGGAACAGATAATAAACGGGATAAATAGGGCCAAGCTAGAGCTCAAAATTCCTTTTAATAGCCCTGGAATATGGGGCTCACGGTCTAGTAAACCCCGGGGGGCTGCAGGGTGACCTGTCTGCACAGGTGACTGACAGAAGAAACTGCAGGCGGAAGAGAAGGAGTGGGAGGAGGCGGAAGGCTGGACTTGTGTCAGGGCAACACTTTCTTGTTACCACTCAGGTTATCCGTGCTGGCAGCGCTTCATTCCTTCCTCTTTTTTCTTTTCCTGCTTTATTTTCTCTCAGTTCCTCTGCCTACTTAATAGCATCAAACAGTGGTCTGCAGCTATTCTTTTTATAAAAAAAAACAACTTTAGAGCTACCCACATATATTTCTCTAGCTTCCTTTCTGCCCTACCTAACGCATATAGTATCTACAAGTACAAAAATAAGACGGAAGTCGGTCTTTATTTTTGCAAAAACTAAATCAAGTCCACCTCCCACTTCTTCTTCCTTTAAAAAACAGCATGCATCATGATACCAATTCTTCTGTCCCTACATTATTTATCCCTACCTTTTATTCCTTCTTTTGCACCACTCACTTAGCCTATATAAATAAAAAAGTGCCTTATCTTTAAACAGTAAACGGATTTACCGTCTTCTTTAACAGCACCAACACAAGCAGTGACTTAAGTTAAATACTTTTTCTTTAAAAAAAAATAAATAAATATGAACTCTAGGTCCATCCCTGTTCCAGCTCCTCACCAGATGAAGTCGGTGCAGTGGCTGCAGAAGGTGGGCTGCTTGAAGAAGCGCGCGATGAATTTGTGGTCCTTCACCTCGTGCACGTTCTTCTGCCGGAGAGCTCCCTGGCGCGCGAAGCCCCGCATAGGCTCGCGGGGTCCGTCCTCCCCATCACTGTTGGCCGCCGCCGAGTCTGCCATTCTCCCGGTGTTTTCAAGCAGCTGCCTTAATGGTTGTTGGAAATGAACTACCTCAAGTTGCAGGTGCCAGAAACAGACGCTCTCTGGAGAGGCGGAAAGTCTTTCTTTCGTGGGTTGTTCCGAGAGGAGGTGTTGTCGGCGGTGCTGGGACCAGCTAATGGATAGTTTTCGGTAGTTTGGGTTTTTTTTCCTTCTCTGATTAAGTTGTCTTGTCCTCCGGTTGAGCAGACGGCTGCCGCTACACTGCCTCCCCTCTGCTTCCTCCTTTTTTCTTCAGAGCGCTCTGACAGCAGAGAGAGCGAGCGAGAGAGAGAGAGGGACGTCAACTATTAACATTATCTCATTTGCTGTGGCACCTCCTATAGAAGCAACGCGCTTTAACTAATCTGAAATAGAAATAGTGTTCAATTTAGTTCAGTTCACCTCTGTTTATATAGCGCATTTATATAGGCACTTATACTGTAAGATAAAGACCCGACAATAATGCAAAGAAAACACATTTGGCGACAGTGGGAAGGAAAAACTCCCTTTTGAAGGGAAGACGATTCTGTTATAAGGGCGGGCAGTCATGTGCAAAAGACCAAAGACAGGCTGTGGATAATAATAACAAGATTTTACTTGCAGATAGTGAGGACGTGAAGAAGAAACACTAAGAGTGTTTTCACGCCTGCAGTGCTCAGTTTGTTTAAATAAAACTCTGGTTAGTACAGGCGTGAACACAGTAATTGGCGTGGACCAAAACAACCCCAGGCTAGCAACTAGCCATGAAATGAATGTAAATTATCTGTGGCCTCTTATAGTCCTGAACATAGTACCTTCTTCCTCTACTTTTGCTGCTCCCGCCCCAGACACACATCTGTCCAGTGAGTGGATTTTGTTTTACTTGGATCTTACTTGGATTCCTCTGTGTGAAAAAACAAACAAACACAGGCAATAGCTACAAGTTTACAAACCCATCAACTGATTTGGATCAGAGTGAATGAACTATAGGTGTAAAAATTCACTTAGTGCATCATGAGACTCCCACACCAACCCAAGCCTATTGCAGCATAGCATTAAAATAAAGTTTACTTACATGTATATAGCACTTTTCTAGACCAGAAGCTCTCACAAAGTGCTTTACAAAGGTATTAAAAACCTAGTGAAATAAACACATCTATATCAAAACAACACAAAACCCTGAAACATTACACAAATGCCTGTCTGAACAGATGTGTTTGCAGGTGTTTTTTAAAAGGAGAGAGAGAGGTAAGCTGTTCCAAACAAAGTAAGAATCAAGGTTTTAAACTGATATCTAAATCTTTAACAATGGGGTCATGTGAGAGCATTTATGAGTGTGAGTTAGAAGCCTTGCAGCAGCATTCTGGACTGACTGGAGGCGATTCATAGACGCTTTACAGACAAGAAAATAGAGCATTACAATAATCTAAAGGGATCAAGATTTTTGAGACAACAGTCCTGATTTTAGCAGTATAACTATGGGAGCATTCAGAGTCAGATAATCCAGCCACCACTACAAACCTTATTAAAAAGTAAAGTTTTAAGTCTAATCTTAAAAGTAGAGACTGTCTGTCTCCAAAATCCAAACTGGAAAATGAACCACAGAAAAGGGGCCTGAAAGCTGAAAGCAGATTGACTCAGATCATTTGAAATCCCGGCCGAGTAGGTACTAAAAAAGTACCTGGTACCAGGGACTACCACCTAATGGAAAACCCTAAAAACACAACATCGAGTCAAGCCGACAAAGTAGGTACTAGTGGAAAAGGGCTATTAGTGAGTGAGGGATATGGATATGGATTAGTCCTCTGACCTAGCTGTAATGTCATACTGTGATACTGACAGTTATTTCCTGGAAAAAAAAAACCCCAACTAAAAACACTGTTAATAGTTTAGCATCAATAACTACAGAAACAAAAGGAGAAAACACCTGACTTGACAATTAGCCTGACTTCACTGTGTCATCAGAAATGGGACTTTTCAAAATGTATCCACCCATGATCACATGAAGTCTACTGGCTCTGTTTTCCCCCCAGCATTTGTTATAGTGTACAGTATGTGGGATTCTCTGAAAATGCCAGATAATGTCACCAAAACAGGATAGACAAATTAAGTGGTCACCTTAAATTTAAAGTGTGCAGTGGGAAAGTCTCTCAGTTTTTTTCCCAAAGTAGAGAGATAATAGGCTAGTAAATGATTAATCTGAGAACCTATTTAAGCACAAAGTCACAAAATAAGCGTTGTGGGTTTTGTCCTCCCATCACTTCAGAGGAAGCTCTCTGCAGCTGGCACAGACAGCAGCAACAAAAACAGTAATCAGCAACCCTCCTAATGTTCCTACATGTCAACAACTTTTAAAATGCTTAAAATATTGTTAAAAGTAATTTATTGGAGACTGCTTTCAATCTTACATCCAGTAAATGAAGCAGTCCTGATAATAGTGATGTTTTACAAAGGCTTAAACAATGTGATGAATGATGTATTTACACTAACAATATCATTAGTTACACTTTTCCACTGGTTGGACCCCCCTTTGCCTTCAATTCTTAGTGGCACAGATTAAACAAGGTGCTGAAACACTCCTCAGAGATTTTGGTTCATATTAACGTGATAGCATCGCACACTTGCTGCAGTTTTGTCAACTGCACATTCCATGATATGAATCTTCTTTTCCACCACATCCCAGGAATGATCTACTGGAAATCCGGTGACCATGGAGGCCATTTGACTACAGTGAACTCATTGTCATGTTTAAGAAATCAGTTTCAGATGCCCGGAGCTTTGTGACATATCCTGCTGGAAGAAGGTCATAAAGAGATGGATATGATCAGCAACAATGCTTAATGTTGCTGTCATATGAATAACTGGTTAGATATTTGCATTAAAAAACAGCTGAACCGATGTACCCTAATAAAGGGGAATGTGAGTGCATATATCTTATGGCATACATACAAAAAACACCCCCAAAATTTAAGTAAAAACAAGTTTATTCAAGCGGTGGATGATGGAAAAGAAAGATTTTAACAGCTTGAACATTCCCTTGTCAAGAGTCATCAAACAAACAACATAGTCAAGGACGTAAAGTTTGAAAAACACAATTTCAAATGTGCAGTGGCCTATTGATTGTACACATGCAGAAATGACAGCTTTCCCTTATCTCAGTTCCATTTTAACCTTGAGTTATATTTGGTTCAGGTTATGTAAGGCTAGCATGTGATAAAACTGGGAAAAATGTCATCTCCATCACCAATATCACACACAGCCATCTGTAAACACAAGGAACGATACTCAATATTTGAAACTGAAGTGTTCATTTCCAAAAGGAGATCTCAACATTTGGGGATGAAAAACACACACAGAATCTCTCCTCTTAGAGTTTGAGTTCTGGCATTGAAACCAAGCACAGTTGTTGAGTAGTGACTCATCTTAAGACTTTTGCTTTCAAAGGGATTTTGAAGGATCATCATCTGCGACTGTTGGATGAATTTCATGCTAAAAAGTTTTCCAAGATACAGTCAAGGTATTTTTGGAATGAAACCCATCAATTACATGACTTTCCGAGTCATTTCACCAGCCAGTGTGATGCTTCACAGAAAGAGGCAAGAAACTACAAACCACCTGCATCGCTCAACTGTCGAAGGATGAATTTACATTTACAAAAAGCAAGCACGTTAAACTTCTACATATAACTACATATTCTGCATTTACACACAGCCAAGAAACTGAAGAATTCATAAAGAACTGTTATAGTAGTAGCATTAAGGGCATGGATCTCATTCCAGGACAGGGATCTAACCCAAATAGTCCATGCTGTCCACATGCATGCTGCACTCACCTCTTATTCTAACAAGCACACCTAAGTGCCACATCCCAGCCCATATTTTCCAAAATATCTTTGCTCCAATGGTCTAAAACTCAAATGACTTCTCCCACACACACATGCACACACATGCAGTCAGCTGGCTAAATTGACCTAGATGTGATTGATTTAGCTGCAGGACAGATAACAGTGTGCAATCCATTCAGGTCTCATCATTTGGAAGATTGCTGTAGATTTAGCTGGCAGCTGAAATTAAGCTTTTCTTTTTTTTAACCTTTTTGCCCCCCGCCACCAGACTTTCTTAGTCATACACCTTCTGACATTAGAAGCACACCTACCTGCATTTTTGCATAATTGTTCTCCTCAGCAGCTGGCAGACTGTAAAAAATAATGACAGCTTAATTTGCTATGATGCCAGGCATCAAGTGACATGAGCATAACCTGTGAGTAGGTCTAACTGAATTGGTCTATTGTGTCGCATGTGTACACTGGAAGTGATTCACTTTACATGAAAGCCACCGGCCTCTTTCACTTTTATCAATGCAGGATCTTTAATGGGGGCTAGAGAGAGTGAACAGGCAAGCCTGAAATCAGCTACATTTTTGTCTTTCAAGGCAACCAGTTGGCAAAAATCTCCTTGTGATTAAAGGTTGTGACTCAAAACCACACCCAACACTGCCCAACTTTTACGCTGAAGCTGAACAATTTTCCATATTCGGGTTCACATCACACATTTGCAGGTTTTACTTTTGTGTGTTTGCAGACAAGTTTGCCGTCTCCCATGCAAACTTTGGTGGCAATCTGCTGGTGAATAAAGCAAACATAAAGAGGTTTTTGGTCCATTTCCTGAATGAGTAGTTGCTGTATCACATCCAGTATGGCAGACAACTCTTGAGAAATGTGCGCACAAGGCCCCCCTGAGAAATATCTACAGCCTGTGTGATAGCATGCAGTTCTCCCACTAAAAACGCTACAGCCTGATCAACAGAATCAACTGGATTTCGTTACCTGGATGATTGAGAATGCATCAAGATGCTAGCACGTATTTTAATAACCAGTAAGAGCAAAATACAACCGAGGCTCATGGGAACAAATGGAGCCCCTAAAGGCCTGAGAATTTATTTTACTTGTCAGAACAACTTTATATATTTAGGCCATGCTGCTTATAGTCCTCCATGCAGTCTTTCTGGGCATCAGAGGTTTGAAGCTAAAATAATTTGTTACACATCGGCCATCCTCTGATCACAGCTGGGGCATACATCTCATTCCAACACATGAAACAGACTGAACATGTTTTTTATTATTATTATTATAATTTTTTCGTCTAAAGGCAAAGAAAGATGCCCAACGGATTTACTTTACCAACTTGACCATCCCAGCCTTGCCGTAATGGTCCATTTGATTCACCTTTTATTGTCTATTTTATTTTCACTTGCTGAATACGGGACAGACTTGACTGGGGGAAAGAAGGGGAGAAAGAAAGAGGGAAAGAGAAACAGCTGAGAAGAGGGACAAGGGCAAAAAACAAAAACCAACAGAATGGGCAGAAAAAAAAAAATGCATCTATCGATCACCTGGATCACCTGTTGAGAAAGAAAAAAGAAAACAAGCAGAAGAGAACAAGAGTAATAGAATAAACAACATCACAATTATATATGGGAATATGACAGTAAATACTAAATATTAAACATTATTGTGCAGCACATAAGATCAACAGAACACAGTGTGCTTTGAGGTAGGAGCCAAAAAGGGTGTAGTTTGTGGGTGTGATCACCCGTGTGTACACCTGTGAGCATGGACGCGCTTGTTTTTTTAAAAGGTTCCTTCATATAATGATCTGCTAGAGGGTGTGGGGAGCCACAGCCCCGTCCCCCAGGGCATGAAGCAGGTATGGAGGAGATCAAAACTCCAGACATCCAGAGGCCCCCAGAACACAAGAGACCAAGGAAGACCAACAGAGGGGCAGCCGCGCCATTGTCCCAGAAAGAGCTGAGGAGAGTCCCAGATGAGGGCTCACTCAGCAGCCGCGGAGCAGAAGCCAGGGGGGGTTGCAGTGACACGCCCGTGAGCTCCGCCGGCAGCCAGCTGTGCCTGAGTGACCGAGCCCCAGGCCGAGAGGCCGGGGGCACCCCACCTCCGAAGTGGCCCGAGCGAGCCCCAGGCTCCAGGCCCCGATAAGCGGCCGCCAAGGAGTGAGCCGGTGTGTACCTGGACGCCCATCCCCAGACACAAAGAACCACCAACGCACCGATGTCTGAGGGAGTCCGCCACTGGCAGGGGAAGTGGTGGTGGGGGGAGATAGGCCTCCAAACCTTGGAGGGCCTGAGATGTCCCCAGAGAGGTGGCGTCTGATACCCAACCTGACATATAGACACAGACATACAGGCACACACAGATACAAACATCCATTCCCACCCTCATGCTCTCATATGCACTTACTCCACACTCAACCAACGTGGAGACAAACATAAAGAGACGCTGTACACTCCCCAAGCGTACTCTACGAACCGGGTCTAGGTACCCTTGCCCCTGGAGGGGGGAACTGCACCCAGACCCAGGTGGTGTAACCCTTTTCCCTGCGGTGGGGAGAGGCAGACCGCCCCGACTCCGCAGCAGCAGGGAGGCCCCACACTCCAGACCGCAGTCGGACGGCCAACTCCTCCTTCTAGCCCCCCCGCTCCAGCAGGCCGGGGTAGCAGCCTCCTCTGCACCCTGGTGACACACCCCTACTCCAAGCCCCTGCATGTGTGGGTGGTTGTGGTGGAGCGGGAAGAGGGAGGCAGCTGGAGATGGGGAGGGAAGGAAGGGAGGGGCAAGTGACCCCTCCCTGGGGCCAGCTCCCCCGCTGACCCCAGTAGGCACCCCCATACTCCGCGACCCGCCAGGGAAAGGGGGCCCAGGCCCATCCAGACCGGGGCCCAGTGCGCAGCGCCGCCCGGCCCCACAGAGCCCGGGACAGTCCACCCGACCCCACCACAGAGAAAACTGCACCCACCCCTCCATCCACTCATCTTCCAGACTACATAAGACAATAGACGCCCAGGCTGAGATCTTCCTCCACCTCTCCTGTATCTCCCCCTCCTGCAGAGAGAGTTCCTGAAGAGAGGAAAGCTCCTGCAAGATGTGACAACCTCCCCCACCAGTTGAAGAGCCCCCCAGGTGGCTCGACGCACCGGCGGCACCCTGCGCCAGGGCCGGGCCCCCATGCACCCACCCGCCCACAACCCCGGCAACACACCAACCAGGACCCAAGCCCCCGAGGCCCGGCCAGGGCCCCAGCCCAGAGATGGAGCGCCCCCAGAACCTCACGCCCATCCCGGACCCACCCAGGGGCAGCCAGGCTACCAGGTCAGTAACCCACGTCCGTCAGCACAGACCCTCCCCTAGCCCCGCTGCATGCAGCCACGAGGAAACCGTCACCCGAGAGCCAACAGAGCCCCTAATTGGACATGACCGCCACCCCGGGTTGAGCCCCCCAAGAAAGATGCCTCCGGGGAACCCCCCGACGCCCTAAGCCTGTCCCTACCCCCACACCAATCACAACAGTGAAGGCGGGACCAAACTATGACCCCTCACCCCCACTAGGTGATGGAGCTGATCAAAGGAGCCCAGAGCAATTGATCTGATGTGGTGGCAGAGGCTGTATCAAGACTAATGTAATCTAATAGATAATTTCTATATTGGTTAGAATTAAGATTATTTTTATTTTTCCAGTTCATGAGGACTGTTTTCTTGGCTATGCATAGGGCAGTGAAAACCATATGGGCTATATTCTTTTCTGAAGTGACATTATCTAAGCTGCCCAACAAACACACTTATTATTATGCAATTATTATTATAATTAATAGTACACTGAAAACAACAACAACAACAACATAGCATCAGAAACAGAACATCAGCCTTACCTCAATATAAGGATAGATTGTGCAAGAGGTAGCGCACATGACACCCACTCTCTAGTAGTGAGTACACAGGGATATTAGCTGGTCTCCTCTCACATCAGACTAATCTGAAATCACACAGACTTTGTCCTAAGGAGAAGGCAGGTAAAAGCTAACATTTGAGCTAGCATCTATGTTTGCAAATGCACCTCTGTTAGGTTAAGTCCAAGAGAACTCCAGGTTTGCAGTGCCTTTGTGAAAATGGTTATGTAGCGCTTGAACGATGGCCAACCTGCTGATAGTGACTCCACTGGACTCCACTGGGTTACATGGTGACTGTGTGCATCCGAAATTGTTGTTGTGACTTATAATTTTATAGCAAATCATTTTTTGCACATATAAAAAAATAACTTGTCCATACAACATAATTATCTTGTGTGCACATGATAATTATGTTGCTTGCACAAGATAGCAACCACCTGTCAGCCCACCTGCACCTCATCATCCAGTCGAGCCACAGCTATATATCTCTTTGGTGTTCTATTTCTGTGGTAGCAGATGCTTTTCATCCACTTGGCTCTGGTTTATTGCTGTTTATTTTTGGTGTATATACCGGCTGCTAACTATATATTTCTCTGTGCCTAATGGCTACCCTGCTTGCCTGCCTGGTGGTCTGATCTCCACTGTTTCTCAGTTTTCTTTCTGTGTTCCCTGCTTCTGTAGTTATAAAAACCATAACAGTGTACACAAGATAAACAGTTTGTTCAAAGAGGATTAATAAGATAAGCAAATAAACATGTGTGACTACAGTACTTCCACAGGAACATTGGTTTTTACAGGTATTTGGTAATAAATTAAGTGGTCCACCTCCTAACCACAGGCTGATATTGCTGTCCACAACATCAATTCTGCAAACACATCCTGGAAGATTTTCTTTCTTTCTTTTTGCTTCTTAATATTTTTAGACAATTTCTTTCAACTAACACAGATTTTTTTTTACAGTATGTCTAAACTGTTAAATCTCAGCACTCACGACTTTTACAGTGTCCTCCAGGAATATTATGATTAGACTGCATAAGGTAAAGGTGTTAATAATTACACTATATTGCCAAATATATCTGCTCGTCTGCCATCACATGCATAATACTTTGAGTGACATCTCATTCTAAACTAAATAGGATTTAATATGATATCAGTCCACCCTTTGCAGCTATAAGAGCTTCAACTTTTCTGGAGAGGCTTTCCACAAGTTTAGGAATGTTTATGGGAATTTTGACCATTCTTCCAGATATGCATTTGTGAGGACAAGAAGCCCTGGCCTCGCAGTCTCCAATCTAATTCATCCCAAAGTTGTCCTGTCAAATTGTTCCACATCAAACTCGCTCATCCATGTCTTTATGGACCTTGATTTGTGCACCGGTTACAGTCATGTTAGAACAGGAAGGGGCCAACCCCAAACTGTTCCCACAAAGTTAGGACTATGAAATTGTCCAAAATGTCTTGGTATGCTGAAACATTAAGAGTTCCTTTCACTGGAACTAAGGAGCTGAGCTAAAGTCATTTTGTTTTAATACCACTGTGGAATATTGGAATATTTAGTAGCAAGGAAATTCCACGACTGTACTTGTTGCACAGGTGGAATCCTATCATGGTACCATGTTGGAATGTGTGTAGAAGCAGTCTGCATGCCTAGGTGCATGATTGTATACACCTGTGGTCATGGAAGTGATTGGAACACCTGAATTAAATTATCTGAATGTGGGAGTTGATACTTTTCAGTGTACCTAATACAGTCTACCTTAGTCATTTTTTTCTTTCTTTTCAAGCTTTTTTTTTTTACTTAATTAAGAAGCATTTTGAAAAAATTGGCAACAGCTGATTGGAATCCAAGTAGATTTTTGTTGAAGGAACAAAGATGCCAATCAGAAGTAAATTTACACTGAGATTTCTGTTTGTTTCACCCTTTTTTTTTAAATTCCTTTGTCCTTCCTTGATGTCAATATTCAATATTCCAAACCATATCTCCCATCTTTTACTTCTCTGCTGATTTCCATCTCTATATTCAACATACTACTTTTCTGTCTCAGCTCTCCGTCTTCGGCCCTTTGTCTCCGAGCAGCTCTCCACTCCAATTCCATGGCCCGTTTTTTTTTCCATCTTTTTCCTCCACAAAGGGAGGGAGTTGTTATATAAACCTGTTGTTTTTCCTCATCATCTCCTGACAACAGTGCAGAACGCTCTCTGATGCAGTTCCCACAAATGCAGAAGCTCACGCATTAACTATGCTGCACTGAGTTTTGATCACTTGTATCCAGTCGGTTCTTTTTGATTTCCCCTCGCACCTTCATGTATTGCAAACAACCTTATACTTTCATCTCTGCATTATCTGCTCTGGTTGTCATTATCACATACGCACACGCTTACGCAAATGGTCAGCCATTAGCACAAGTACAACACTTTGAAGCTATAACCCTTACACGCATATAAACACATTTTGTCTATCTACTCCCACACACTCTTTGTGGCCTATACCAGCCGGTCTGCGGAGCGAATAAGTCCTGCTGTATTAGGCATCCCACACACACACACACACACACACACACACACACACACACATAAATGCAGGTATGTTTAGATTAAGGTAAGTATATGGTGAACCCACTCTTACAGGCAAAATTACCTCCCTTATGCAACTTGGATGTCTCTGATGACTTACCAAGTTCTTCTTTTCCTTTATGTCTCACTCTCATCTCCACCTCTAATCTAGTCTCTGTCACACTCTCTTTTTCTGCACCCCTCAACCTCCCCCTCTCATTTTAAGGGTGGTTAATACAGCTCAAACATCATTGATCCAAAACCACAGCGAGCACATTCTTCTGCTTTCACACTAGATTTGCATATCTGCACTTCTCTCTCTCTCTCTTTCTCTGTCTCTCCTTGGCTGTGTGCACGCCTGTGTGTCTGCTTGTGGTTAAATGAATGTGTCTATTGCATACAACCGTACTCTGCTTAAAACCCTTTGTTGAATCTGCATGGGTGTACAGCTGCTGTGTTCCCGTTTGACACCTCCAGCAGTACTGGCAGCTTCGGGGCGATCTATGTAAATGACGTCTGCAGTGTTATTGACTTTTTACTGCATGTGTGTGTATTTACTGTAAGATAATAGTTATATAAGAAACAAGCTTTTTGTTTTGGGTCGCTAAAACAGTCGTATTTATGCAAATGTACATTTTCAGGAACAGTTACTGAACTTGAGGTCAATCACATGTCATATTCTGAATATTTTCTCTCTGATGATTTTATTTATTTATTTTTAATACTGGCTTTCATTGTGGTCAGGAAACAGCAAGGCCCAAATTCAAATCACTCAAATGGGCTCTTCAGCTTTGATGCAAAATTGATCTCATTAATGGTTTTAGATTCAGTGTAATGATTTGATAAATTATGCTTCGCAGTAAGCTGTGCTTCTTTACAAACATACCAGTTCTGATTGATTGGCGTGGGTGATGGCCACATTACTAATGGGGCCAAGGAAACTGCCAGAAATCTTGTTTACTCCCTCTGAGCAGCGCAAACAGGTCAGCTCAGGATCTGTGCACAAGACTAAAATCTCTCTGTTTCAAGCCTTACAAAATAGAACCC
The DNA here is from genome assembly GCF_051167445.1 of Perissodus microlepis. Taxonomy (NCBI): domain Eukaryota; kingdom Metazoa; phylum Chordata; class Actinopteri; order Cichliformes; family Cichlidae; genus Perissodus; species Perissodus microlepis. Next base: position 21,285,079 of record NC_140464.1, on the reverse strand, counting down.
ACATGCAGCTCTCCCTTTTTCTGTGGTTCAGGAGATAGAGTGGGTTGCCCACCAATCAGAGGGTCAGTGATTTGATCTCCTCCAATCCGCATGTTGGAGTGCCGTTGGGCAAGATACTGAAGCCCAAATCACCCTGATGTATTCATCAGAGGGTGAGAGGGTGGGTGTTAGTTAGAAAGTGCTTAGAAAGGCATAAAATAAAGTCCTGTACAAATCTACTCAAACTCATTTAAAGTAGAAAAGCCTTGTATAAGTACCAGCATAGTTACCATTTTTGTACAATAACATGCCTCCATGAAATGCCACCATATATTGGTTGAGGAATTTTTGTGGCCTAGTGATCCTAGGTGTAATTTGCCCCAGGTAAGGTCTCCCAAAGCAAACCAGTCCTAGGTTAAGGGCAGACTAAGTGTGAATCACGAGATCCTTATGAAAGGTAAAGTAATGGCTCATGATACCTGATCTGAATTGGGGTTACTCGGGCCATTCCTTGGAGCCAGGCCAGGAGGAAGGGCTTGTATGTATGTTTGAAGGTGGAGTTCTTGGCAGTCCGATGCCCTGTTGCTGAAACTGGGTTTAGATGCATGGAACATCACCTCTCTGGTGGGAAAGGAGCTTGAGCTAGCACTCAAAGCTGGCAGATACCAGCTAGACATAGACAAGCTGGACTCTAGAGCTGCCCTTAATGAAAGGTGGCGAACAGCAGTGGGTATGCTTGTATCCCCTATTTCAGCACCTGTGTGTTGGGGTTTTCCCCAGTGGATAAGAGCATTGTTTCCGTCGCGGTCTTAGAACAAGTCCTGGCTTGTTATTAGACTTCTGTGCCCGAAGACCTATGATGAGTTTTGTAAGTTCTGTCAACTGTTCACCACCTTCTGTTGAGTTGGAAAAGGCGGTGTGGGAGAATGCTGGACAGGACTGGTACAACCCAACGCATAGTGAGGGAAATGTCACTGATTCTTCATAATTCATAATTCATAGTATTAGTAATAGTTGATAATTTTATGTGGAGAATTTCTAGGTGCAGCCGTGTTCATTCTGTACTCGCAGGATCTTGTCACTATTTTTTGCATATGTGGTTTTATTGGCTTCATTTAACAAACTCACTGTGACAGTTGTATGTACGTATGGATATATGGACAAATCCAAACATGCAGAGGAATGAACCCATATCACTTTAAGAGGTAAAACATCAGTTTTGTTTGGATTTTGAACATTTCATCATCTCTGCATTCAGAAATTATTTTCATGTAGCATGTAAAACCTAATATAAGCTGATTTGAAGGAAACTTTCCGAGATTTTTCTGGAGTTTGTCCCGAAGGACAGCTGGAAATCGGAATTGAGCACATTTGTTTAAGCCATTAGTCATCACAGTGTAAAAGGAACTATACTGGCTGTCCTTTGAAAAAATAATATTGAAATGAAGAGTTTAAGAGACCTGTTTATTGTGGGGGTAAGTAAAGGATAAGTCACGTGAACATTAAAGGCTGCTGAAATAGGTCAGCTCTATGTATTTCTTAGTAAAATGCACTGAATATATTTTACTTTAGATGACTGAAAAATAAACTCAGAAAATGTGAATTCAAAAAACAACACCACACATCCAAAACAATCAAAGCCTTAACATGAAATAAGATAAAAAAAAAACAATCACTGCCCTTATTCAGAGAAGGTAATGGCGCTTAAGGAAGAAAACACGCATGCAGCTAGGAAGAAGAGATTAGTCAGTGTAAGCAAATAAACTTAAAGGGCTAGTACAATTGAATGCACTGCTTAGTTGCATTCACAGTACACTGAGGCCTTTGATTAAACATATACGTACGCGTAGATGAGACAGATACACATGCGGGCATTGAAATCATATCATTTCTGTAAAGGAAAAGACCAGTATGTGCTCAGGCACTAGATGCAAAATAACAATGATTTTTCATGTGTGTGTGCACCTTATTGTTCTAGCGCACCTGTGTTGGCAAGCCAGCCAAAGCTAGAAGCGCAGAAAGCAGTGTTTTGCTGGAGAACATTTCATATTTATTGTTGTATTTTTCTGCACATTTTCCCTTTTTCTCCCACACTGGATCAGCCAATTCCCCTCTCACTGCGTGCTTCTTCTCGCTGCTGCTTACTCCCACCACTGGCCTGGGGAGGATGTAAACAACATTTCTCTTCTCGTGCACATGCTTCCATGTGCTTAGCTTCACGTTTTGGAGAGAAGCTTCACCAGGAGATAATAGCATGCATGGAGGGGTCATTATCCAGGCGCACTCCACACAAGGCGCTCAACCAACCCCATCGGAGGCATCAGACACTTTTCATGGGATGCAAGCTCACCTTTTTTCCACAGCTGTTCAAATCCTTACATACATTTGATGCGAAAAGTTTCAGATCCTTCACATGATCTAATTTGAAGGCAGATATTATACAGAGATAGTAACACACTGGCGTTTTCTTTAGTTAGAAAGCACACTCTGTGATATGTTCTCTGCCCACTCAAGAATATAGTTGTACATACGGTAATCTAATGCTAATTGCTCCTCTGAAGAAATCCCTGATCCCTGAACATCAAATGTGTGATGTGGAACGAGAAAAAAAAAGTCTGATTATACTGCGTACAGTACTGCTATTTATATAGAAAGACTGCATCTCATGGGAAAGACAGATGAGAGAGCTGGAGCAGGAGGAAAATTGAGAGAAAGAGGGAGAAAATAGTGAGAGACTTTCTACCTCCAGCCTAGTGGTGATCTCCAGCTATCACCTCGCAAACACACCCACACAGCACCTTATTATGACCTGTCTCTCTCGCTCTGTCTTTGGCTGTCTCTCATCCACAGTAGCTCTTTCAGCTTTCCCTTTCATCTCTCTGTACCTCAAGAGTTTGATCCAAAATGACAAAGCAGCGCACTCTAGTGGCTTTGAGCTGTAATTTGAGCTCGCCCAATAGACCAAGGGATGTCAAATTCCTATTACGCTGTGGGCCACATGCAGCCATCTTTGATCTTGAGCCGGACTAGTGACGTGCTTTTCTATCAGTGTGAAGAAGTTTAACTGCACACTTAATCTAATAGATACACTGCCAGTCAAAAGTTTGGACACACCTTCTCATTTAATGTTTTTCCTTTATTTTTACTACTTTCTACATCATAGACACAAACTGAAGACATCAAATATATGAAGCAAGATATATGGAATTATATAGCAAAGAAAAAAAAAAGATAAATGACTCTAAATATGTTTTATATTTTAGATTCCTTTGCTTTGTTGAGAGTGCTGCAAACCCTTGGCCTTCTCCCAATGAACTTCATGATGATTTTCACTTCACAAGTGGGCCTTGTCATGGTTCATTTGTGGAATTTCTCGCCTTCTTAATGGGTTGGGACCATCAGTTATGTTGTGCAGAAGTCAGGTTGGTACACAGCTGACAGCCCTGTTTGACAACTGTTAGCTGATTGGTTCTTGCCATAATATGAATTCTAAGAGAAACAGCAGTACATCATTACTTTAGGAATTGAACGTCAGTCAGTCCATAAATTTGCTAAATCTTCGAAATTGCAAGTTATCAGCACCTCAGATTAGAGTCCAGATAAATGCCACACAAGAAACACAAGGAGTGGACATTAGTGGAAATCTGTGCTTTGGTCAGATGAGTCCAAATCTGAGATCTTTGGTCCCACCCGCCGTGTGTTTGTGCGACGCAGAAAAGGTGAACGGATGATCTATGCATGGTTCCCACCGTGAAGCATGGAGAAAGAGGTGTAATGGTGTGGGGGGGGGCTTGCTGGTGACACTGTTGGGGATTTACTCAGAATTGAAGGCTCACTGAACCAGCATGGCTACCACAGCATCATACAGCAACATGCCATCCCATCTGGTTTGCATTTAGTTGGACCATCATTTATTTTTCAACAGGACTATGACCCCAAACACACCTCCAGGCTGTGTTAGGGCTATTTGACCAAGAAGGAGAGTGATGAAGTGCTGCACCAGGCCTGACGTCCACCTTCACATGAACTAAACCCAATGGAGATGGTTTGAGATGAGATGGACCGCAGAGTGACGGCGAAAGAGCTAACAAGTGCTCAGCATCTCTGGAACTCCTTCAAGCCTTCTTTCTCCCTGTGCGCCAACTGCTGCACCTCCAACCACCAGGTTGTCAAGCTAATTAAGTTTGCACATGACACCACCATTATCGGACTCATCTCGGACGGGGATGAGTCTGCCTACAGGATGGAGGTTGAACGTCTGGTGTGCTGGTGCAGCCGCAACAACCTGGAGCTGAATGCCCAGAAGACAGTGAAGATTATTGCGGACTTCATGAAGCAAACATCCCCACTCCCCCCCATCATCCTCATCACCACTGTGGACTCATTCCACTTCCTGGGTACCACCATCACCCAGGAACTCAAGCGGGAGCCCACCATCACCTCCATCATAAAAAAGGTGCAGCAGAGGATGTACTTCCTGAGGCAGCTGAAGAAATTTAACCTGCCAACAGGGACAATGATGCAATTCTACACTGCAGTCATCGAGTCCACCCTCACCTCCTTCATCACTGTGTGGTATACTGGAGCCACCATCAGGGACAAACAGAGACTGCAGCGTGTTGTGCGCTCTGCTGAGAAGGTGATTGGCTGCAGACTCCCATCTCTGCAGGACCTGTACACCTCCAGGACACTGGGGCGTGCAGCTCGGATCTTAGCTGACCCTTCTCGCCCTGGACACAGTCTGTTTGACCTGCTCCCCTCCCTTATTTTTATTTAAGTGTTTGTCTTATAGTATGTTTCGCACAAAGTACTGCAGCAATTTCCTAATGTTGTAAATCTGCTCAACATTTGGCAGTAAAACCCTTTCTGACTGTTGGAAACCCAAAGCAAAGCTCGGCTATTTTGAATCTAAAATATAAAACGTGCTTTGAGTTGTTTAACACTTTTTTGTTACATAATTCCTTGTGTTCATTCATAGTTTTAATGCCTTCGGTGAGAATCCACAATGTAAATAGTCATGAAAATAAAGAAACACCATTAAATAAGAAAGTTTGTCCAACCTTTTGACTGCTAGTGTATGTTAGTATTACAAAAGAAAGTTCAATTTCAAAGGCACATGTTAGAGACTCTGCTCTAGTAAATGTAAGAAATCTGTTTCAGCAACTTTTGTGCCATAAACCATTAAAAAGGTCAAAGTTCTGATATCTCATTGCTCAGACTGTCCTATAATTAAAAAAGATAAAGCTTATTAATCACTGTAAAAGCAGAAAATTCTATAGTCCCAAAAAAACCAGGAAGGTTTAATAGTTTAATTGTTTATTTATTACTTTGGTGTGATGTAAAGAGGTGTGAGGAAGATCTTTATCAGCAGGAAAAACGTAAAACTTATAAAAACACAGTTAAATGTCCAAAATGATGTCCTCCCTCACGTTCTAAAGCGGTCCAATGGGACTCCAAATTGCAGTCCTTGCTTGGCCCACAGGCCTTATGCTTGACACCCTCTGCCATAGACTATATGCTTTTTGTACTTTCCAGCCTTTTGCCACGAGCCGGCTGCCCTTTTTCAACCCTTTCTTGCTGTTTGCCAATCCACTGATCTTATTTCAGCCAAAGCTTTGCTGTGTTTTTACGCTGCTTTTCACCATTTCTTTCATTCTCATAATAAAAACTTAGACAGTGAAGCTGCAAAGTGATTCCATGAAGACTTGGAATAAAAAACAAAACAGGTTATGGTACATCCTATTTTATGACATTTGTTTCCTGCCACTAGAGGGAGACAACGCTTTGTATTTGTAAGCTTTCTTGATCGCTGTATTGAGTTTCCATCGTTTGTTAGTCCGCCACAATATTCCAACATCACAAGAATATGATGAGGTGACAAGCTCTGGAAAAAGACATCTTGTAAACTAATACATTTTACAAATAATACACAGTAAATAAAATTGTGTCTATTTTTTAAATTTGCTGAAGAATAAATAACGGGGAAATACTTGTGTGTCATAAATGGCTGATTAAAATGCAGTTACTGCAATAAGAAATTTCAAGAGGAGGATTGTTTCTCTGATTATAATTGACTAGGGTGTGATTTCAGTCTTTAAAAAGGACCTTTTGTCTGACTTTTCACAATATCTCCACCCAACCAACGAGATTTGGCCACACACTAAAAGCAGACATCTACAGTAAACACTGCAGATATACATTATATTGATTTATTAATCACCAAAGCTCCACTGTGATTGATTGGGCGAAGGCACCACTCCTACTTGACGCATGCACCCGTGAAGTAACGCCCGGCTCCTGAGGCTGTCTGAGTTTAGGATTCGTCATGTTGTTCCCTCTTGTTGTCTTTTGTGACAGCCGCATATACATCACGTGTAGGCCTGGGTGAATTGCAAACATTTGCAAAGTGATTCATATGGGTGGGACTTCTTTTGAGTTTTTCAACAGTAAGTAGCTTTTGTACACTGAAACTAAACACGGACATGGGACTGCACACGGATCGCAGGTGATTGATATGAGACTAAAAAGCCTTTGTGCTGTGAAGGTGCAAAGTCAACTGGCCAGGGACTGCCAACAATGCTAAAAACCAACATGACACTCATTATATCAAGAAAAGAGTGGCATGAAAAGGAAGACAGGGAAAAACAGTTGATTCAAAAAAGGACGAGGTGATTTCTTGACTAAAAAGCCTAATAATGAAGAAGGTGAAGACAGATGAGTTTTGCTTTATTAATTAATTATGGCATTGTCGATTTGCTTTGGTTAATGAAGCACAAACTTTGACTTTTAGATTGTTTTATTTTTAAGTCAAATCCACCAAGCGGCTTATATTTTGGTAGTGTTTGCATGCGTGTCATTCTGTCTGTAAACATAATAGCTCGTAAAGTTTTGAATGAATTCTGATAAACCTTCGTTGGGGTGTAGAATGGGTTCATGTTGACAATCTATTAAAATCTGGTTTACATCCACCAAGGCCTTCAAGGTCAACTTCACAATCTAGTTCATGATCTTAAAACTATGAGTCTTACAAGTGTGGTGTGTAACATATAGAAAATAAAGCTTTAAAACATCACGTTACATGTGACCTCTGACCTCTCCTTTAAGGTCAATAGACTGATCTGAAGGTCTAAATGATACCAATACCATATTGAGGTACTTAAAACTTTTTACAGGGAATTATATATGGAGATTCTAAATATCTCATTACAGTTTGGATCCAAATATTAGGTCTCATTTGACTTCTGACCTCGCTTTTACATTTCACATCTGCCTTTCTTTCAAGTTGATCCCAAAATGCAGTATATCTTTTATTCTTCACCCCTTGAAAGTCTACTAGGAATAACCCTTAAAGCTCTTTTCCAGACAGAGCAGTTTCTGTCACATGTCAGGCCTGCTTATAGAATAAATACCTGGATATGTGTCAGATATTAGTGAGTGTGGTCTCTGCCTATGGAGCCATTATCGGAAAAACTATTCTAATAGTCGTCAAACCACGTCTTTATCGATACGTCAATCTTAATCACTTAGGGTACGGGGAGGTCGTGGAGCTTATCTTTTAGTCTGTGCCTCTTTTTGTCATGCTACCAGTTGTGCGAGGAAAACCACTTCATTCCTATTGGTCAGTGTTACAAAACATGTCATCAAACGAGGAGATAGCACAGACTGTATATAAAAGATGGATGCAGCAACCGTGAGGTCAGATTGCGAATCCTTGAGCTCGGTGTTTTCGGGATCACCATTTTAGCTTTTTAAGACTAGCCTTGGTTTGCATGGTGTAGATTTCACTGTGAAACCAAGGGACTCTGGAAGCTCATTGGCAAACCACTTGTGAATCACAAGTGGTTTAGCTTTACGTCTTTCACTGTCACACCTGGTTTGTGCTCACAGTCCTGGCAAACGTCAAAACTGACATCACAACAGCTGGCACGCACCGCCCTTTTTACGTCATTTTGGGTATATTTTTGTAGCCTGGGGCTGAGCCAAAGACAGCTGAGTATGATCGCGATCATCGGTTTGTCTTAACTGTGATTTCGATGATATAGAAGTGCAGGAGCTCAGGGATTCCCAGATAATAGAAAGTGAGATGCAGCAGCTGCCTGAAACAAATGATACCGTCTGGAGAAGCCTTCGTGTATTTCTATACCAGCTTTGGTGTGAAGTGGGGGGGTTTTTTCTGAGTGGAGACACCTGTTGCTCTAGAGAAGGCTGTTTGCCAATCCACTGATCTTATTTCAGCCAAAGCTTTGCTGTGTTTTTACGCTGCTTTTCACCATTTCTTTCATTCTCATAATAAAAACTTAGACAGTGAAGCTGCAAAGTGATTCCATGAAGACTTGGAATAAAAAACAAAACAGGTTATGGTACATCCTATTTTATGACATTTGTTTCCTGCCACTAGAGGGAGACAACGCTTTGTATTTGTAAGCTTTCTTGATCGCTGTATTGAGTTTCCATCGTTTGTTAGTCCGCCACAATATTCCAACATCACAAGAATATGATGAGGTGACAAGCTCTGGAAAAAGACATCTTGTAAACTAATACATTTTACAAATAATACACAGTAAATAAAATTGTGTCTATTTTTTAAATTTGCTGAAGAATAAATAACGGGGAAATACTTGTGTGTCATAAATGGCTGATTAAAATGCAGTTACTGCAATAAGAAATTTCAAGAGGAGGATTGTTTCTCTGATTATAATTGACTAGGGTGTGATTTCAGTCTTTAAAAAGGACCTTTTGTCTGACTTTTCACAATATCTCCACCCAACCAACGAGATTTGGCCACACACTAAAAGCAGACATCTACAGTAAACACTGCAGATATACATTATATTGATTTATTAATCACCAAAGCTCCACTGTGATTGATTGGGCGAAGGCACCACTCCTACTTGACGCATGCACCCGTGAAGTAACGCCCGGCTCCTGAGGCTGTCTGAGTTTAGGATTCGTCATGTTGTTCCCTCTTGTTGTCTTTTGTGACAGCCGCATATACATCACGTGTAGGTCTGGGTGAATTGCAAACATTTGCAAAGTGATTCATATGGGTGGGACTTCTTTTGAGTTTTTCAACAGTAAGTAGCTTTTGTACACTGAAACTAAACACGGACATGGGACTGCACACGGATCGCAGGTGATTGATATGAGACTAAAAAGCCTTTGTGCTGTGAAGGTGCAAAGTCAACTGGCCAGGGACTGCCAACAATGCTAAAAACCAACATGACACTCATTATATCAAGAAAAGAGTGGCATGAAAAGGAAGACAGGGAAAAACAGTTGATTCAAAAAAGGACGAGGTGATTTCTTGACTAAAAAGCCTAATAATGAAGAAGGTGAAGACAGATGAGTTTTGCTTTATTAATTAATTATGGCATTGTCGATTTGCTTTGGTTAATGAAGCACAAACTTTGACTTTTAGATTGTTTTATTTTTAAGTCAAATCCACCAAGCGGCTTATATTTTGGTAGTGTTTGCATGCGTGTCATTCTGTCTGTAAACATAATAGCTCGTAAAGTTTTGAATGAATTCTGATAAACCTTCGTTGGGGTGTAGAATGGGTTCATGTTGACAATCTATTAAAATCTGGTTTACATCCACCAAGGCCTTCAAGGTCAACTTCACAATCTAGTTCATGATCTTAAAACTATGAGTCTTACAAGTGTGGTGTGTAACATATAGAAAATAAAGCTTTAAAACATCACGTTACATGTGACCTCTGACCTCTCCTTTAAGGTCAATAGACTGATCTGAAGGTCTAAATGATACCAATACCATATTGAGGTACTTAAAACTTTTTACAGGGAATTATATATGGAGATTCTAAATATCTCATTACAGTTTGGATCCAAATATTAGGTCTCATTTGACTTCTGACCTCGCTTTTACATTTCACATCTGCCTTTCTTTCAAGTTGATCCCAAAATGCAGTATATCTTTTATTCTTCACCCCTTGAAAGTCTACTAGGAATAACCCTTAAAGCTCTTTTCCAGACAGAGCAGTTTCTGTCACATGTCAGGCCTGCTTATAGAATAAATACCTGGATATGTGTCAGATATTAGTGAGTGTGGTCTCTGCCTATGGAGCCATTATCGGAAAAACTATTCTAATAGTCGTCAAACCACGTCTTTATCGATACGTCAATCTTAATCACTTAGGGTACGGGGAGGTCGTGGAGCTTATCTTTTAGTCTGTGCCTCTTTTTGTCATGCTACCAGTTGTGCGAGGAAAACCACTTCATTCCTATTGGTCAGTGTTACAAAACATGTCATCAAACGAGGAGATAGCACAGACTGTATATAAAAGATGGATGCAGCAACCGTGAGGTCAGATTGCGAATCCTTGAGCTCGGTGTTTTCGGGATCACCATTTTAGCTTTTTAAGACTAGCCTTGGTTTGCATGGTGTAGATTTCACTGTGAAACCAAGGGACTCTGGAAGCTCATTGGCAAACCACTTGTGAATCACAAGTGGTTTAGCTTTACGTCTTTCACTGTCACACCTGGTTTGTGCTCACAGTCCTGGCAAACGTCAAAACTGACATCACAACAGCTGGCACGCACCGCCCTTTTTATGTCATTTTGGGTATATTTTTGTAGCCTGGGGCTGAGCCAAAGACAGCTGAGTATGATCGCGATCATCGGTTTGTCTTAACTGTGATTTCGATGATATAGAAGTGCAGGAGCTCAGGGATTCCCAGATAATAGAAAGTGAGATGCAGCAGCTGCCTGAAACAAATGATACCGTCTGGAGAAGCCTTCGTGTATTTCTATACCAGCTTTGGTGTGAAGTGGGGGGGTTTTTTCTGAGTGGAGACACCTGTTGCTCTAGAGAAGACTGCTGTGAGCCCACTGCCACTATAGACAAGGACGAGGCAGCGGTGATGTCACAGCTGGCGCACGGCACGACCACTGCTGTTGCTGTGCCCAAAATGATCTCCCATATTTATCCTAAAAATGATTGTGGGACTTTAAAACTATTATAAATGAGTTGTTGGCCTCTAATCTGTAAAAAATAGGTCAAACATATCTCTGCTGAGTGATATTAAGATATCAGACAGTTCCAGGGTAGCTGCTTTCATCTGTTTCCATTATTTATGCAAAGCTAAACAAACAAATCTCATGCAACTTTCGGCAGGGGTGCAAGTATGCACTCTGCAAATATCTCGCCTCAATGTTGCATTAACTTTGTGTCTCCTTTATTGATGAATGGCTACATGTCTCAACATGCATTCTGACACGTAACACAGGCGTTACTAATCTTCAGTTTTAATAAGCTTGGTACCACCTGTTACTGTTTCGTGTCAAAGTGGCTTTTGTGAAAAAAGCCCACTGAGACTGTGACACCAACCCAACATACAGCCACTAATCACCTATCACCTACTTTTCACTATTTACACCTGAGTTGGGTTTTTTTTTTTACTGTGACTTATGCCCACTTAAAATTTTTCATCCCCATCATGCTCACAGCTCGTGACATGACAATGCCCAGCCATTTTCCAATCAGATTTTTATTGCTGTTGTGGCATCATCATATGTTTGCACTGAGAATTATAGCAGTATTAGCGAATCACAACTCGCTTGCACAAATACATCATTAGTACTTAATGGGCCGTGACTTTTCTGGCATCACAAGTGCTGAAAACACAAGTGAAACAGCAACAAATCATAACAAATCCAAAGTTTGTGTGTGTTTTTGTGTGAATACGTGTATTTACTGTAAACGGCTCACTAACATCCTCTTCTTCTGAAATACCAGATTATTATAGAGAAGTGATGTTTCCCTGTTTTTTCTTATGGTTTTGGATACCAGAATGAGACACACATACTGAGACTACAGTATGGAGAAACATGGGCAGTGCATTTGACCATAATAACCGAACGTTAACATTCCCTCTCGACAGGTGTCACTTTCATTTCATCGTTACATTTCGCTGAAAGTGAAAAGTGTAATTCCAGGAGCAAGCTGTTTTTAACACATGAGATCATGGAGGCCACATCAGGGTTAAATGTCAAATAGGTGTAAATGTCTGGCCGCTTTATTAAAATAGATCTGTCCTATAGTTAGCCATGACGCTTGAAATCATCAGTGGAAAAAACAGAAGTGGAATTTAAAAAAAGAAAAAAAAATCTCCCTTGATTCATGGTGCAGAGAGAGATGCTATCACGCATATATTATGTCATAGGCTTATGGGTTTCTGCGTTATTAGATGATTAATATCAGGTAAGAATTATTACCAAGCTAACAGTTGGGGGTAGGGGGTGGGGGGTTACACAGCTTTAACTGAGTCAGCGTGGAAGGGAGGGTGACCACAGATCTCTGCCAGACTAGGTGCATTTATCAAAGGTTAGCTTATGACTGTGAAGCGGAACGATTAAAGTTTGCGATTAGGGCTGTGTAACTGTTTGTTCATCTGTGTAGGTGTGTGTGTGTGTGTGTGTGTGTGGGAGGCTGGGGGGGTATTTATGGCCATATAGGTATTCTTGTAAGTATTTTGTGTTCACAGTAATATATCCAGGAAAGGTCAAGATATTAAACCATGAGGTAGAGTATTCATGACGTAGCAGTTTCCAGGAAATATGCACTCAGCTTTTGACTCTGTCGCTGGTTTTGTTCGTATCAGACAACTACATAGAAATGTGGCTGTTCGTATTCCTGTTCACTCCATCAATGTCTAAAATTTAATATTAGACAAAGACAACCAGACTAAAATGCAAAATGCAGTTTGTAAATGATGATTTCATTCATTAAGTAAGAAGAACCTATCCAAACCTGCGTGGCCAAATCATCTCAACTGGACTGAAGTCCATACTTTGACTGGGCCAGTCCAAAACCTTCATTTTTTTCTTCAGGAGTTTCTGGTAGAGAGCAGCATTAACAGTTCCATCAATTACAGCAAGTTCTTATCAGGGTTCCTGGGTTGTTGACCCAGGGTTTTCAGTCTGTTCATGTGCTCTGTTTATTTCATGTTTCCTGTTTTATTGTGTTACTCATCTGTTTCTGTGTAATATGTTCACTGTTGCCTCACAGCAGGAAGGTCCTGAGTTCAATTCCACCATCGGCCCGAGGTCTTTCTGTGTTGAGTTAGCATGTTCTCCCCGTGTTTGCGTGGGTTCTCTCCAGGTACTGTGGCTTCCTCCTACAGTCCAAAGACGTGCAGTTTGAAACTCTAAATTGCCCATAGAGTGAATGTGAGTGCGAATGGTCGTCTGTGTATGTGATAGTGTGACAGGTTGAAGGACTACTGCATATAAAACTGTTCAGTTAATACTAATTCATATCAGTTGATATAAGGATGAAAATAATGTAAATATGGTAAGAAAATGGTTAAGAGTTTATTATTTTTCATGTTATATTAATGGTTTTCATGTTATTTAAGAGAACTGCAATCTATACATCAGTGATCGGCTAGTAAGCCTTTTCTGGGATCGATTAGTAGTGTCTCTATTCTCCACTAGGGGGCTTTCGCGCGTTCTCCTCACTGCAATAAACTACTGCATGAGAGACGCAAGTCATAATCACTCTCGTGATTCTTTTCCCCCTGTTTTCAGGGGTGTAACATTTGGAGGCACCGCTGGGATAGCTGCTTTGATGTCCGGTGTCCACAATCTGCACATCGCAGTCCAAGCCAGCTAAATCCCCCCACTACAACCCAGGCAGACCGCAGTGAGGAAAGTGTTGCTGTCGAGGTGAACTGGTAGCTGTGTTTTAGCGCATGTTTCATGAGGCCAGCCAGAGATCATCAGGGGCTGCAAAAACGACTCAGCTCAGCGTCACCTGTACATGCAAAATTCTTCCTGCCTACTGCCACAATGTCTTCGGTGGAAGAGCTGCGAGAAGAGGTTGTGCCTGAAATGCACACTCTGTCCAAAGATCAACTAGTGTCAATCTGCGAGTTCCTTGGCATTGCAGAGAAAATAGATGTTAGCAGAAAAACACGACTGTCACTGCTAACACACATCCAAATACACATTGAGAGAGAAGGTATAACAGTACTTGAGGATGAAGGAATGTCAGAACTGTTGTTGCTTAACGATAAGGTTGCTGAAGTAATGAAAGAGACAATTGTTGAGACTGAACCAAACGCAAATGAAGGGGATGATTCAGGGCACGGAGAGCAACCAAACACTGCAACCTCACTGGTGACAGAGACAGCTAATGCAGTTAACACAGCGGTTATTTCTCACTCCCAAGGTAATCGCTTTGTCCCTAACTCATCTGTGTCAAGTACCCCCCAACGACCAAGCCCTTACTGGCAGAAAGATTTCAAAATATCAGGCCAGATTGGCGAACCAGGTCAAAAAGATAAACTGACATTTTCCAGTCTTGCTCACCAGATCGAAAATGGACTGAGCAGAGGCTACTCAGAGCTTGACATTGTAGATGCTGTCATCAGAGCTATCTTGCCAGGTCTACAACTACGCAGCTATTTGGAGGGAAAAGCTCAACTCACCCTTCCGACTCTACGCCGCATACTGCGCTCCCATTTCCAGGAGAAGAGCGCCACCGAACTGTATAAACAACTTGCCTCTGAGGTACAGACCCCAAAAGAGACTGCTCAAAGCTTCCTGATGAGAGTTTTAGATCTAAAGCAGAAAGTCTTATTTGCTTCCCAAGAATCAGAGTCAGGACTCAAATACGACCCAGCTTTAGTCCAGCGTATGTGTTTGCACACCATACTCACAGGCTTCCAGAGCGACAGTGTCAGGATAGATATGCAGCCACTCCTGTTAGACTGTAAGACACCTGATGAACTCCTGTTAGAGAGGTTAAATATGGCTTGTGCCAATGAGGCAGAAAGGAAAAACAAGAAGAGATGTTTAGCATCACAGACTGCTACAAGTGTGAGTGCAGTGCAGTCAGATGATGTGTCACCGGCTAAGAACCCTGTGAAAGAAGTTAAAACTAAGTTACCACCCGAGCTTTTAACTGAGTTAGCGGAGCTTAAGACAGGTGTAGCCTCCCTGAAAGGTCTCAGTGCAGAGATAGCTCAGATTAAAGAGACTCTACAGCAGCCGGTGCCTGGTCCTCAGTCATATGCCCCACCACCAGTTATGCAGTATGATAGGGACCAGCAGTATTATAGCTTCCAGGGCCCCCGTCAAAGACCACCACCCCCTCAGTATCCTGTACAGCACTACACAGGTAGTCCAGCCCACCGTGAGAGGAGGTGCCACATCTGCCAGCAGAATGAAGTCAACGAGCGCTGCACCCACTGCTACCTCTGTGGGAGTAGAGAACACTTTCAGGCTGGATGTAGAAGCAGAGGTATGAGACCATATAAAGAGAAACATTTAAACCAGCAATGGTTACCACCGAGGGACGAGTGTTAACCATGCCCATCATCCACAAGTCCCAACATTGCTCCAACTGTAAACAAGAAAAGTCAGGCATGAGACAGTGTTCAGCATGTAAAAACGCACTTTATTGTTCAAGAACATGCCAGAAACAACACTGGAGAAAACATAAGAGACAATGCACTGGCTTAAAGACTAAGAAAGAAAATGAGACTGTTCAGGTACCACTGTCGCCAGCTCATATAAATTCCCCTCACAAAGTCACATCTCTGGTGGGCAGGCAATGTCTGGTTGAGTGTTTCCTGGACGGCCACAGGCTTCAAGCTCTATGGGACTCAGGCTCACAGGTATCAATCATCGATGAGAAGTGGAAAAAGGACTATCTGCCACACACAGAGCTGAGAGATGTAGCAGATGTTATGGACACATCTGAACTCACCCTGACCGCAGCAAATGGGACCAACATGCCATATCTTGGGTGGGTTGAGACAACCTTCCAACTTGTTTCCGGAACTGAACAAACTGAGAAATTGACCATCCCCATGTTGCTAATGAAAGGTTTTCAGCTCACATGCCCTATTATAGGCTACAATGTAATTGAATACATTGTGAATAAGACTGACCAAGCTAAACTGTACAGCACAGTGAGAAAATCATTTCCCAGCCTCAAAAGACACAAGGTGAAAGCTTTTATACAGGCTGTCAGTGCAGATGCAGTTGACGAGTACAAAGTGATGACAAAGAAAGACTGTATTACTGTACCTAAAAAAAGCCACATACATGTTGAGGGTCGTATAGCAGCAGGGCCATTTAAACAAGACATGGTCATGATATTTGAGCCAGACTTAAACCCCCAGTGGCCAGACAATCTTGAGTTTTTTGACACTTTGGTTAAAGTTAAGAAGGGTACTTTACCCGTCATAACACTAGGTGTCTCTAATCCAACTGACCATGAAATTGTCATACCAGGCCGTACATTAGTTGGCTCGGTTCAGACTATTACAGCTGTTTTACCTGCCCAGGTGTTTGAAAAAGCCACATCTGTAGCTACTGTTAACCAGACAAATACACAAGCCCAGTGTAGCGCTAGTGGGATCTAGTGGGAAGAGTGGGATCCACCTGTAGATCTTAGCCACCTGGGTGAAGAGCAGAGAGTATTAGCAAAACAGATGCTCAGAGAGGAATGCCAGTCTTTCTCTAAAACAGACAATGATATAGGCTGTATTGAAAAACTGAAAATGACCATATCACTCAAAGACAACGAACCAGTCAAACGCACATACCTGTCTGTGCCACGGCCGCTCTACCAAGAGATGAAAAGTTACCTACATGATTTAATAGCACAAGGCTGGGTCAGGAAGTCAGACTCGTCATACTCCTCAACAGTTGTTTGTGTTAGAAAAAAAGATGGTACTTTAAGACTGTGCATAGACTACAGAGACCTGAATCGGAAAACCCATCCTGATCGCCAGCCCATCCCACGCGTCCAGGACATTATGGACAGTTTGGGGGGAAACTCCTGGTTTTCGCTTTTAGATCAGGGGAAAGCGTACCACCAGGGGTTCATGTCAGAAGAAAGTCGTCCACTCACTGCTTTTGTGACCCCCTGGGGATTATATGAATGGATTCGCATCCCCTTTGGACTTATGAATGCCCCTGCAGCATTTCAGCGCTGTATGGAAGAGTGCCTGGATGGGCTTCGCGACAACATCTGCATCCCCTATCTGGATGACACATTAGTTTACAGCAAAACGTTCAAAGATCACTTGGAGGACGTGAGAAAAGTGCTCCAGAGATTGAGAGGCTTTGGTATAAAGCTTAAGCCAAGTAAGTGTGACATGTTTAAGTCTGAGGTGCGCTATTTGGGCAGAATAGTGTCTGCAGAGGGCAGTAAAGTGGATCCTGCAGACTTTGAAGCAGTCAAAGCACTCAAAGGTATAAAACCACAAAATGTTGGTCAGCTCAGAAAAATGTTAGGCCTTCTCTCCTACTACAGACAATACATAAAAGACTTCTCCAGAAAAGCAGGTTGTTTGTATGAACTGTTAAAAGCTGACAAAACCACAGAGAACTCAGACACCACAAAAGGGTCAAGGGCAAGATCAAAGAGAGCCAGTCAAGTTGTGCCCTCCTCAAAACAAATCGTGTGGACTGGCCAGCATCAAAGTGCGCTTGAAGAACTAATAGACTGTTTGCTCCACCCACCAGTGCTGGGGTTCCCAGATTTCACACAGCCGTTCATCGTACACACAGACGCCTCACACAAAGGGCTAGGCGCAGTGTTGTATCAGAGACAAGATGGTAAGCTGCGACTTATTGCTTATGGCTCCCGTACTCTAACAGCGGCTGAAAAAAACTACCACTTCCATGCAGGAAAACTAGAATTTTTAGCATTGAAGTGGGCTATCACTGACAAATTCAGAGACTATTTGTACTATGCCCCAACATTTACTGTCTATAGCGATAACAACCCGCTAACGTACATTCTGTCAACAGCCAAACTGAATGCCACCACATCAAGATGGGTTGCTGAGCTCGCTGATTTTCACTTCACCATTAAGTACAAACCAGGGAAGGAAAACAGTGATGCAGATGCTTTATCAAGAATGCCACTTGATGTAGAAACCTTAATGAGAGACTGCTCTGAGGAGGTGCCACCGGACACTATCGCAGCTGCTATCCAGGCCATTGAGGTACAGAAAGACACACCTGCTGCATGGACACTCTCAGCTGCAGCAATGTCAGTCACAGCAGAAGGTGAGCCAGCAGAAGCAACATTCACACTCATACCAAAAGAACAGCTTAATGAAGCGCAAAAGTCTGATCCTGTTATAAGCCCTGTATTACAGTGTAAACAGACGGATTCAAAACCACTGCCCAAAGAGCTAAGAACATTTGACCCTAAGACAAAATGCTTATTCAGAGAGTGGGCCAAGTTAAGACTAGATAACAATGGCATCTTGTACAGACTTACTTCTGCCCGGAAACAGCTAGTCCTGCCAGATCAGTTCAAAAAGACTGTACTTGAAGAGCTGCACAATAATATGGGCCATCAAGGTGTTGATCGCACAGTGTCTTTGATACGTGAACGTTTCTTTTGGCCACACATGCAGGCAGACATCGAGCATTATGTGACCAACGTTTGTTCCTGTGTAAAGCAGAAAAAGCCCAGCCATGAAACAAGAGCTCCTTTAACAAACATTGTAACTACGCAGCCCTTTGAGCTGGTGTGTATAGACTTTCTCCATCTTGAAAAATGCAAAGGCGGTTATGAATATATTCTAGTGATAACTGACCACTTCACACGTTTTGCCCAAGCCTATGCCACCACCTCAAAGTCAGGCAAAACTGCTGCAAACCTGATATTCAATGACTATGCCCTAAAGTTTGGCTTCCCCTGTCGCATTCACCATGACCAAGGAGGTGAATTTGAAAATCAGCTATTCAGTCAGCTCAAGAAACTGTGTGGCATGGCCGGTTCTAGGACAACACCCTATCACCCAATGGGGAATGGTCAAGTTGAACGTATGAACAGGACATTGTTGCAAATGCTTAGAACGCTAACTGAAACACAAAAGTCAAACTGGAAGGAATCTATCAACAAGTTAATGTATGCATATAATTGCACACGTTGTGAAGTCACTGGCTACTCCCCATTTTACCTACTGTTTGGACGGTCACCCAGGCTACCAGTAGATATGCTCTTTGGACTGTACTCAGAAACAGATTTTAGTGACCACAGAGACTATGTTGAAAAATGGAGAAAGGGCATGGAACAAGCATACTCTATAGCAAATGAGAATGCAAAGAAAGCTGCTGAAAAGGGCAAAAGACACTACGACACAAAAGTAAGGAGTTCTGTGTTACAACCTGGCCAGAGAGTTCTGGTCAAAAACCTGACACCTAGAGGAGGCCCAGGGAAACTGAGAGACTATTGGGAGGACACTGTTCACACAGTAGTCAGACAAATGGGGCCTGACCTCCCTATCTATGAGGTAAGACCGGAGAGAGGTAGAGGGCGCTCTAGAGTGCTTCACAGAAACTTGCTTATGTCATGTGACCACTTACCTTTTGAAAAAGTGCCTGAAAAAGATAATCGTACAAGATATGAACAGAAAAAGACTGATAAACCCGTCGCTGTTGTGCCAGACTCTGATGATGAGGGCAGTGTTGATGAATACCGCTGTCATTACGCACCACCTCAACCTGTGTCCCAGCCACCAGAACAAGAACTTCTCACAGCAACGTCTCAGCCCGCAGCTTCTGTCGCTGCTCTTGCACCAACACCAGAGCCTCTTGCTGGAGACCATCTGGAGGCGCCTGACCCAGCTGCCGTGGAGACAACTTGTGAGGAGGCAGAGCCCACTGCAGGTGACATACCTGCCCCTCCTCCACCTGTTGTACTCGAGAGACTTGAGGAGGAGACACCTCAGCGGCCACAGCGAGAGAGACACCCGCCAAGACGGATGACGTATGACCAACTGGGCACCCCATCTTGCTACAGTGTTCAGCCAGCACCGCAACTGCTTCCTGTGTACCCGGGCCTGGTTCCATGGTTTCCAGCTGTGCAGTCATACTGCACCCAGCCCATTGGTTTGTATGGACTCCAGCAAATGTAAGTTGACACTTTTTCACTGATGACTTGAGAACTGTACTTACAGACTGTCATCAAGAAAAAGACATGAACTTTTCCCCATCTGTGGATTATAACCATAGACAATAGACTTTGTGAAGACTCACATATGGACTGGTTATAGACTTTGTCTTCAGTCACCAGTGATGGACTGTGGTGAAACAGGTGTTAAACCCACAGAATTGAGGACATTGGTTCACTCTACTGTTGATGTCCTGACTACAAGAGAATATAGACTGAAAAGCATCTTGTTGGTATAATGTCGGGACGACATTTTTTGAGTGGGGGAGAGTGTGTTTTATATGACTACTGCATATAAAACTGTTCAGTTAATACTAATTCATATCAGTTGATATAAGGATGAAAATAATGTAAATATGGTAAGAAAATGGTTAAGAGTTTATTATTTTTCATGTTATATTAATGGCTTTCATGTTATTCAAGAGAACTGCAATCTATACATCAGTGATCGGCTAGTAAGCCTTTTCTGGGATCGATTAGTAGTGTCTCTATTCTCCACTAGGGGGCTTTCGCGCGTTCTCCTCACTGCAATAAACTACTGCATGAGAGACGCAAGTCATAATCACTCTCGTGATTCTTTTCCCCCTGTTTTCAGGGGTGTAACATTAGCCCTGCGACAGACTGGCGACCTGTCCAGGGTGTACCATTTTTCTCGCCCTAAGATAGCTGGCTCCTTTCTTCTGAAAAGAACAAGCGGAAGCGAATGGATGGATGTTTAATTCTTCTTCCTGTGTGCAGCTGTGTACTCATCTGTCTCTTGTCATAATCAGTAGCCTGTGTATTTCAGTCCTTCGTTTCCTCTCATTCATTGCCATTGTCCGGCGTGGGTGTTTTCAGTTCAGTTCAGCCAGCCAGTCGGTCATCTCATATTCTGTTCATCCTGCCATCACAATAAACACCCTCCACATCCTCTGCCAGCCTGCGAGTCCTGCATTTGCATTTGCCGCCATTTTTGACTGTTGCCATGATGTTCTTTTCACAAATTGCTGATGTAACAAAGTCCAACTTTTGTCTCATGAGTCCACAGAGTATTTTCCCAAAACTCACAGGGATCATCAAGATGTTTTTTGGGGGAAACATGAGATGACGCTTTGTGTTCTTTTTGATCAGGAGTGATTTTCTCCTTGGAGCTCTAGTTTCTATTTACTCGGGTTATCCATTTCCTTTATTTGATGATCTGAAACAGTCAAGTCCAAAAACAAATGAACAAAAGATAAGAAAGCACCAATGGAGACAGTACTTTTGAGCGCGACTGTAGCTGCTTCATTTTTCTATTTCTACAGTCCAGACAGGTCTTGGTTTTTCCAAACCAGGATTGTGGCTTATCAACTTTTACACAATAGCTCGGTAATCTGATCCAGCTGAACAGACTGTCATTGTTTCAGAGATTGTATACTTAACAACTTCACCCAGGAGTTGGCAGATATATTCTATCATTTTCATTTTGTCACACTGACTCTACACGGTTATTAGTCTATATACGCTTTCTGTAATCACACATGCCCTGAAAATAAGACTCCAAAGTCGCCTAATCATTGCACGAGCTTGAGTCGTTAGATGATTGATTTTATCATAGCCGAAAAAATGTGAGTAATTTTCAAGTTCAAGAAGTTTAAGTTGTCTGTCGGCCAATAAAGATACATTCTGAAAATATGCAGCAAAAAGTACCTTATTTTTCTTAAAATCAATCTAACAGTTTTTTTTTAATATTTTGTTCTTTGTGGCCTTAATAAGACAGGACTTCCTATGAACTCTGTACTTGCGATAAAAAAGGTCATATATCAGAAAAAGCCTCTTCGCAGTAAGTAAGGTTAGCTATTGTTAAATTTATGAAGTCACAAGGCCAACCTGAACATGCTGCCCTGTCATCAACTTTCCGTACAACTGTAAGTTAGTAGCTGGTGGCAACAGTAATGTGTGCAGAAATGCAAGCATTAATAGCATGTCTGCAACTGAATCCGTTGATATTTACAGCTGCACAGTTGTGAGATAAAACTGTTATCTCTGTATGTGTACACACACACTCTGTGAATTAAATTGTAGGCGCAACGCAATCACCAATAAAACCATAAAATGTGTAGTGACAACACAGCAGCTCTGAATAAAAACCGAGAAGTAGCGCTGTCAGGGCAGTCACCACAGAGTTCTTACAGTAACAGACGGACGAGTGTCAGTGAAATGATACTGAAATGTGAAAAATATAAAAATTTGTTCTGTGATGATGTTCAAATTGGTGTGAATAAAACAAACATAACCCAAAAGTTTAAGTTAGTGTCTGATCAGTGTACGCATCACGCATACAAACATGATGAATCATACGTTTTACAATGCAGCACACTTCAAAGAAAGCACTACAGGCAAAGGTTTAGAAGCATTACGGTAAAACCAATATAAATATGATGACTCTTTTTCTTTTAAAATAGGAAACAGTTGAAGATAAATTAGACAAAGAATGACGGCACAGGAAGTGCTGCTCTGTTGACCCCCAAATGGCCAAACAGTGATAAGTTTCCTTTACCAGAAGGCAGATCTAATGATAAATACTGAAAGTGAATCATTTATTGCATAATAAAGCTTCGAGCAGGACTTATAAGGGCTGATAATGAGGCCATGACACCCCCACCCCCAAAAAACTCCCAGAAGAACAGGAATTAGTTCATATCAGTTCCATTTAATTTAATTTAGTTCATGTTTAAAGCACAAAGTCAAAACAAAAGCTGCCCCAATATGCTTTGTGCTATAAGGTAAAACACCAAATATTTAGGAGAAAACCCTAAAAGTCAAAAGCCCTGCTACGAGTTAATACCTTTCAATAGTGGGAAGGAAAAACTCTCTTTTGACGAGAAGAAAGCAGTAGAACCAGAGTCAGAGAGAGGCGGTCAATTGCCACAACCTGTTGGGAGAGAGAGGAACGAGAAGAGAAGGACAAGAGGATACAGTACAAACCACAAACAATGGGCGACAGAAGACAAAACTATGAAATGATGAGCCACCGAACTGCGTTTGACTTGTTAATCAGATAGACAAACTTTCCCGGTTTAAAGAATTTTTGAGATGTCATTCTTAAACTGAAAGCTTATCTTATCCTCTGCTTTGTTTAGTCACTTTGTATTAACACAATAAATGCCTCTCATTGTCAACTGCCATTGCAAAATACTGACAGCGTATTTCTATTCAAACCTGCTCAACTGCATTACTTTTCAATGTCTATTCTTATCTTTTCACGTGAGAATCAACAGCTGCGTGAAGGGGACACTGAGGAAATCAAGAAGAATCGACAAAGCTTCAGTCAAATGAGTCCCATCATTTAAATGTACTTTAACTATTTTAACTATGTTATTAGATAGTAGCCCTGTGCCCTTAGATTTTTGCATTCCAAACAACTGCTCAATTACAGCCCCCTTAACTAACAAACAAACAAACAAACAAACAAACAAACAAACAAACAAACAAAAATCATGGGTTAATTTTCCACTTTTCCAGCGCCGCCTAAAGCTATGTTATCTAAATCATCTGTTACTATGTGGAGTGGGCAGATCTGAGTGCTTACTTTCGCTTTCGTGTTCCTTGAAAAAGGCCATTTCTGCTGATGGAAACCGCAATCTGACCACACACGCAAACTGTTAGGCAAATAGTCCGTAATTGTTTCTGCGCGCACGCAAGCCGTGTACAGACAAGAGGCACGTGCAGTGGAATTCAAAAACCCAAACAAACGAACGTATGCGCGTGCTTGCAAATGTCAACAACGGTGAGTTCGCTGTTAGCAGTGATATTTATCCTATGCGTGCCTATGTGCCTGTGCTCGCAGCTAGGTGTGCCTCTGTCTAGCGTCTGAGTATATGCTCGCATGTTTGCACTGATTACAAATCTGTATGTGCAAAGATGCAATCCTCCATCCTCTTCCCCTAAACCCTGCCCTCTTTGCAGCTTTGTGTCTTAAACCGCCTTGCCATTTCCCAGAACGTGGAGGTGAAACAGCAAAGTACAAATGAACAGGACTCCCTACCTCAACATAAAGAACAGGTTCAGGAATTGGTAAAGTGGTTCGATTTGACTCTCATTTTGAAACCTTACAGCTCTTTTTCACCCTCGCCATACATCAACTGCATTCAAATGCTCTTATTTTTCTTTTACTCTAAAAATGCTTGAATTCTCTAGTGACTATGCATTTATAGTTTGAGATTCCAATGGCTTTTTTTAACAAAGAGGGTTTGTGAAAAGGTCTCGGGCTGTAACCTCAGCTCTAACCTTTAACCTGTGTATCACAATATGCGATTTTTGGCTGCTGTCCTACAGTGTCTTGGCAATAACTTTAATATTTATTGATTATTTCCTGAAAAAACTCCCCTTAAAAAAAAAAAATCCAAAACAGAGGGTTAAAAGTTGGTTTCATTATTATTCTCAGCAACGAACGGGGTCATCTCAGTCATTGTGTGTTTGAAAAAAACAAACATAAGAGTGCATAAACATTACAACCCATATGCAATAATTTTACAACCAAAGATTTATTTTTGGAAGGAACATTTTGGACTTCCATTACACATGTGCCAGGATTGTCCTTGCTCTGCCATTTGCATCCACTTTATGCAGGCAGGGCAGAAGGCCAAAGTTTAAACACAGTTCCCAGCATGTCGAGCCTGCAGGAACTGATAGCAAGTTGAAATCCCTGTTCACCAAATTTCCAGCGTGTTTTAAAAATTGTAGTGTGATGAGAAGTATGCAACGTGTCCATGATGTTACAGATTAAATAATTAGATTAGATGACTCACAAATGCACTGAAAGCCAACAACTGAGAGCGGACTGACTTGGTGACAGTAAACAGAGGTAAAATGTTTGCTTATCACACACGCCAATGTAAAATAAGCAAATGCATATGCATCATTCACAGCAGTATAGCCAGAAAAATGGAGTGGTGTTTTTGGTGCAGATGTTCATAATGTTGCAGTAGCAGTATGTTACTTCAGCATCTGGCCATCACTGCTAACTAAAGTTACAGCTGATTCACTGGATTCCACCTTTTTACTGTAGCTGCGTGCTGGGTTTTAAATTCTTCTCCATTTTCTTTTTTTAGAAACAGGTGGGTGGCCGAGTGAGGCCTTGGCACACAGGGTTTTCATGGTAGGCACACCTGAGGACTGTTTGGCTCAATTAAGCTGGTGTATTTAAGGAGTGGAGTGGCAGTTATTCTTCGCCTTATCGTTGTATCTCCTTGGGTGGTAACCAAATGGCAAACTTACAGCAGCATAAAACTAACTGGCAACTTGCCAGACAGATGAAAGAACACACAACACGAGAGAGATTACAAGAAGGAAGTGAAGCCAACTGAGGGCTTAAATACCCACATGAGGTAATTCGGGAGATAGAACACACCAGGAAACACAGGTGAACTAAATCTGACTAACAAGACAAAGTGCACAAGACAGGGGACTGACAAAATAAGACAGGAAGTAAACACACATTGAGACTCAGACTAAGATGCACAAACTTGACAGTGGGACTGGGAAAAAGAGATACGACAGACTGGGGAGTGCAGGAAGAACATGGGAACAGGAAAGATAAAAATCACACAGACCAGGACGATGGACATATTAACTACACAAGACAGGGAACAGGGACAGCCACAGAGACATGACTGAGGAGACGGGGATCAGTTTTTTGTTAAAAAGTTCGTCAGACACCAGGAAGAGTAGCTGCTGCTATTGCATGAGCTAATTCATTCCTCACTCCTAATGTAGTCATGCTTCTAGAATTCCCATAGCTAAAGTTTCACTTTTATTTCTTCTTAAGTGTTTTATTTGTGCCTCATAAAGTGTTGCAACGCCTTGTAATTGAGTGGCTATATAACGCATTCATCTGGACTGCGCTGTTTGTAAAAAAAATAAATGAAGTACTGCTTGGGGAGGAAGCGTTCGTCCTTTTTTACAGAGCCTGTCAGCCGGGGTCAGTGTAGATATTTTATCTCTGACATGATCACAAACTGCACAAACTCTTTCCATAAACAGATGCTTGCATGAAAACATGCAGAGTCATTGCATCCCTGAACCTTGTTAGGTGATGGGCTCACCCTTGCAGACAGAAGCACTTCAGGTAAACATAAACACACAAGGTTTATGAGAATAAATCACATGCTAATCATGCGCACGCGCACACACTCATACCCACGTGGCGTATTCATCAAAACATGTTGCTGGACAGGGTCATCATTATATATAGAGTATCACTTCATGTTTCCCTGATGTTTCAGCATATTTTAGGAAGTGGCAGAAAGTACATTCACTGAGGTTTTGGATTATATGTGGTGCATTTTTGTTGTATTCATTTCTCCTATACAGTGGGCATATATTACAGTATTTGCTTTAGCTATCAGACTGCTAAATTTTAAACTAAATAAACAAAGCAGGGGGAAATATAGCATCAGTGAATATTTGTAAGCAGTTCCACCACATTCCTACCCTCATAGTCATTTTGCAACTAATGCGTAGAATAATATTGCCATAAAACAAAACAAATATCTGCTGAGGATTATTATTTTATTTTTCTTGTCCTTTCTTCCATAAATCATCTCACGGCCTTCCAAAATGCAACCCGTTTCACAGGGCCTACCCCTGCAACTAGAAAACATCGTCTGTATATAGTGTGTTTGTCCGGATACCGGTTCTTTCCATTTAGTAAACAGAAGTGGTCCATTCAAGAACTCTGGGTGAATTTCAAGACATTGTAGCTCACGTGATTAACGTATACCAACTATCAATCAGTTCAGTTTGGAATCTCCCCAAAAGGCCCACCAAAAGAAATCAAAATTTTCCACTGCATGATGTCTTTTGTAGTCCCGATGCCAGTGATACATCAGCAAACAAAGACAGTCACAGACTAGACACACAATGTCCACTTTAGCCCCTTTGTCAAGCACACGACCGAGAGCTGACCCGTCGCTTTGTTTGACTCTCCACGTGTTAAAAACTGTTTCATGCATGTCTGATTAGTAAACACCCCAATAAAAACACGGCTCAGATAATAGATCAGAAGTTAAAGTTGGCAGCAGACCAAAGCGGATTTCTGAGACAGTTTGTGTGCTGCGTTAATAGGAAATGAAGATCTTCCTAGTAGGCTGTGCATTTCTCCGGAAAACATTTAATGTTAATATCACAATGGGGAAGCTCCTTTCATGTTTAGTCAGCCAGCTGACTGGCCGGTTCGTCGGAGTGTCCCTTCTTATGAACCTGCTGTTCTACTGGCTGTAGCTGTTTTACAGTAAACCTTTGCATCTTATAAGAGAGGATCCAAAGAGTAGGTTTAAGAGGAATTTCTGTACAGGGCCATTCTGCTGATGGCTCTTTGGAAACAGCAGTTTAAAAGCACATAGTTAAAAGCACAGAGAGCCTTAGTAGCAGGAAACAATAAGCAATTAGCAGGACTAATAAGTGAATCAAAGTCCACACTCTTGTCATGGAACAGGAGAAATATTTCCTTTAAAAAGTGTCTGTTTGTGCAAGACCAAACCCTAGGAAGCCAAGAATAAGTCTGTGGAGCAGGAAAAAACACGTTAAGGCTCAGGAACGGATCTCAGAACAAGCAGATTGAAAATAAATCTTAAAGGAAAAATAACAATCTAATCTTTTTGTTTTTTTGCAACCTGATAGAACAAAACTGTTTAACATCAGGCAGGAAAGGAGATGACTGAAGGATGAGGGATTTTTATACGGCTTCCAGTAATTTTCAAAATTCTGTAATTGCTTCCAAATGTTGCAGGAATTCGTGGAAAGCGGCTTTACTGTGATCTCATGCACAGTTGCTTTTTTTCGTGTGTCTTGTGTTTTTTGTCCCAGTGCCTCCTCAGAACCTCCTTCCTATAACTGCCGAAGATTAGCCGAAAGGCAGCTTCGCATTTCACTCTAACTCCACTTCCACTTTCATTCCAGCTCAGTCATGTTTTAACAGAATACAGGAAGGACTGGATCAAATTTACCCTGCTGGAACTTCAGACAGGCATGACCGAGGCCTGCCTATTCTTGTCCTGCCTGTATCCAACCTTTGCACACAATAACATTCAGAAAGATAAAAAAACCAAAACTAAAAAAGTAGACAACAACTACAAAAACAGTCGTGGGTGCTGCTTTCCTGAGAAGCTTTTTGCTCTGCTTGTTAAGAAAATGATTAATTATTAACTCATCTTTGTTGGTTGCCAGCAAAAGAAAAAGCGGATAACACTTCTGACTAACACACAATTCCTTGCAAGATCATCAAAACACAACTCTTTCCCTGAATTTTAGAAAACTGCCCCGCTGACTACCCAAACTCCTACGGTCTTCAAAATCTTTAAAAGTATCCGTCAGTGGATTTCGCTCTCCTTTTTATTGTCTTGATTATTACTATTTAATCTTTCACCTCTTCAGTTATGGTCTTATGATTGGGATTTTTCATCTTAAATGAAAATGAAACTGATGAACATAAAGTAAAAGGCTATAATAAAGTTTATACACCACTAAAAGTGATTCGCTTTATGATTTACTGCACCACTGCGCACTGGCAATTACAGATGTAGCATAGCAGTTTTACAGCATCCAATGGAAGCGTTGCCTAAAAGATAACTGTGGTAGCTATTCATGTATTATCACAGTCAAAATGCAAATAACATCATCCAGGGCAAGTGAAAGTAGAACGAACAGTGTTTTCCAGAAGATTATGAATTATTGTAAATGATTTCAGGTCCACTTTTGAATCTCCTTTAAAATGAAAGTACAGACACAAAAGGACATGAGTTGACACACAGGCTGTTTTGTGAAAGGAAAACCGATTAAAACGCTGCTTGATCATTTGTTTCAGGACTACAGGACAAGTTGAAACATTGTAAATTACTGTTGCCAATATCTCTGCAGACCCAAAAAGAAAAAGTAAAGGTGATAAAGGACATTAAAACAACAGCTTGCTGCTGCAGAAATTTGTGCGGTGCTGGGACATGTTCATGCTGTTTTTCATCTGCTGATTTTTGGCAACTAATGCTTGTTATTGTGCAGGACATGCCGTACTGTGCAAAAGTCTTTTGATAACCTTAATTTTTCTTTATTTTACTGAGGACTTTGGGGAATAGGTGGTGTGATTATTTGAGATATGCACAAGCATGAATAAACAATAAAGAAGGCAAAAACAGAGTTTATACAATTCTAAAAAGCTTGAAATTCAATATTTGGTTTCATCACCTTTATTCTTTAACACAGTCTGAACTTGCTTAAAAAGCTTAGCAGTCTTCAGGAATAGTTCTCCAGGCTTCTTGAAGAACATTCAAAGCTCTTCTTTGGATATTGGCTCCCTTTTGTTTCGTTCTTTGTCCCATACTGCTTCAGTAATGTTGATCTACAGGTATTGGGGAGGCCAATCCATGGCCTGGCTGTGTGTTTTGGGAATCACTGCATGCTGAAAAAGTGTTAAGTGGCTTAACAAAATAAAGAAAAGGAAAAAAAAAAACATCCCTCTGGAAATGGTCTAGTATGCAAATTAGTGAACCAGTAGAGTTCCAGTTTACATGAATGTTTTTCAGAAGGTATGAAATTCCAAAAAAAGCTAACTATTATTGGCACAACAACAGGCAGGGCTTACAATATGGGCATGGCTGCAATGAATCTATAAACTTTGTATCTTCATACACCAATTCAATATCTGACCACAGGTGAAAAATGATGAAACAGTGTGTTTCTGTCCCTGAGCTAAGGCCAGAAATAGCCTTTTGCACAAATGTCATAATGTCACAATAATGTTAACTTTTTATTTTTGGGATGCATCACCACTTCATTGCGTCATGCCGTGCAGTGGCATGAAAACAACAAAACAAGCTGTAGTTACTAAATGTACATGCAAAAAACAAAACAAAAAAATCTCTGAGGAAACGAGGAACTCACGTTATTATTTCATAACACTGTGAATGGTTTTGGATTGCATGCAGGCTGTTTCAGTAGCTGTAATTTGTATTTTTCTGAGTCATACTGCAGTAATACAAGCAAAATGTTACCTGTTGATGTCTTTGCTGAAATAAAAAAGGCCTTCCTCGAGTAAGCTGTCATCTGCATTTTGCTCTAAAACCCATATATCACCGCCAGGATTTCGAGAACCCTCACTGTTGTGCATGCCACCCATGCTATGTAGACCGTAACACCACTGATGGCTTTTAGATGATTAAAGGTGCTTGAAAAAATGCAGCTGTTATTGAATTTAATGGGTGCCCTGGTGATATCTTGTATGTATTCACTCCTCCATGGACGTTCTGTGCAGCATGCAGCGTGAAGGTGTGCATCTGTCTCTTGATTCTCTCCCTGTTTCACAGAAATGAAACTCATGGAGCATGTGCAAACATTGAAGTAAACACCAAGCGCATTATCATGTAAATGCAAGACACGTGTGCATACACTGTTGCAAAACTGCATTGCTCAATGTATCATGATACAAATTTAGAGTACATCTGCAATGCATGCAAGGAAATCCAACACTGACATGCAGCACAAGCAGAAGGAGCTGTGGCATGCGTCCAGTCTAATAAAATGAATGTGTTTCTCCTCAGGGCTAGAGCCTTTAACTGGCCTATCAACACAGAGCAGAGACAAGTAGACCCAGAAGCATTACAACATGCAGATAAGTGTACGAAAAGTTTGATTAAGCCTGTGAGGTATTTTCTGAGCGCAACCAAGAAATACACAATTTGCAAGCCAAGCAGTTATTTATCAAATGCAGCAGTCGAACAAAGACTCAGTAGCCTGTTTGAAGGTCAGCTGTGCTGCTGCCTCAGAAGACAAAAACCCTGATAGAAGACCGTGAAGTTTCACAATGAGCCGTGAGATCAGTTCTTAAAAATGTAAAGTGATGATTGGCCGTTCTCAAACATCCTCTTCAGTTCTGTGAATTGTTTAAATTTGTATGTGTTACTACAGCAACTTGCACATGGACACTAAAGTTTTCCACGGTAATGCTGTGTGAGGGGGTGTGCGCCAAATCCCAACAACAGTCGCTTAAAGCCGCTCTTTAATGTAACATAAATATCCTGCAATAACTCAGAGAAAACTCCAGCAATCAAACAACCAACTCCCCGTGAGCAAGAAATTGGCCACAGTGGAAAGGAAAAACTCCCCTTTAACTTGAAGAAACCCCCGGCACAAAGAGGTTGGAGTTGAGGGGACAGAGACGAGACAAAAGATGCAAAGCTTATCATGGATGTGAAGCTCAAGAGCTCACAGACAGAGTTGGGATATATTTAGAACTATTACTTCTGCTCGTGCAAGCACCAGGCTGATCTGACTTGTCCTGTTATAAAAAGAAACACGCTCACACTCCTCACACAGTCTGCCTCTGCTATCATATGCCTAACCGTGTGCATCTTCCTGCCCCTTTAAGTAATTCACATCAGCTGATCTCCAGCCTTTTCCTTAACTTTCAGTTTACTCGTTTTCAGCCTGACAAAAATGACCAGCTGAGGACCGGTTCCTCTCTCTGTAATGTGATACTGAGTATCAACAGCTGCCACCAATAGTTTCATTTCTCTATGTCTGGCAAAACTGTACTGAGAGACGTGAATGCTCGCAGCTGTACGAGCAGAAAAGTAAATCTGCCCTCTTTGTTGTTCTTCACGCTGCAACGACACTTCTTTAGAAACTAAGCAGAAGTGACCTCACTGACCACTTTGTCATTTGTGATACAAGCCAAGCCGAGAAGCCCTCATTCCAGATAAAGCATCGATGAAGTACTTTATCCGCGGTAACAAGAAATCTGGGAATTCTTGAGTTCAATCGGGCATCGAATGAAATTTAAATTTATTGCCAGATTTCCCTGAAAACATGCTTCACGTTACAGGAAACGCAGGAAGAAATGCACCTTGAGAAAAACACTAAAGCAAGGTTTTCTTTAGGATTCAAACACGAATGAAGCGCCACAGCTGGCTGCTGCTGCCTCCACGCCATGTTACAGTTGAAGACACACACAGACACGGGCACACACTCAATTGCTGTTTCACACACTTATTGTGAAACAAATGGCAGGCATAGTACCCTTTTCTGAGAAGTACTACACCTCACATAATCTCATTGGGCAATCAGATTTGAATATTCAAGATAAGACATAAAAAAGCCACCATGAGACTCCAGTTAAAGATAATTATTAACTTTAATACAGCCACTAGCTATCTGAAAATCTGATGACTACATATAACTACTCACCTTAGCTGCAAGGAAGTGAAGTTCTGCAAGCAAAACAGTGAAATTACTGTAAGGATGTCATGCTGTGCACATTTCTGCAATGAATTACCCCCAAATGTAAAGACCCTGCAGAAAAGAGCCAAATACAAACAACAGAGAGTTGCATCTGCAGCACAAGCATGACTAATTTACAAGCCCAAACCTTTTTTGCTATATGTGCATGTATGTTTTCTTTTTAACATTATTTCTGCAAAAAGATGTGCATATTTGCACTTCTTGGACATGTTAGGACACAGGAATGCTACATGTCATCTTTCGCCATTAGTATTTGATGGAAAGGGAGATGATTATCAACCTGCAGGGGCAAAGTTACAAAGAAAAAAAAACAAAAGGACTGAGCCTGATTTTTGATGCCATCTCTGAACATGAACCGGCATGCATGTTTAGGCAAACAAATCTGAATTTACATCATTTGAATTTTTTTTTTTTTTTCCAAAAAAATATATAATTAAGAAAAACTACAAAAACTACAACCCCCTAATGACGAAGTCAATCTAAACACCAACAAAAACTGCTCCCATTACTCGAATATACCACCTCTTTCTGTAAACGTCCTGCTGTCATGTGGCTTTGCGGTTTTGTTTTTTTTTTAATTCTTGAAATTTCAGTTCAAAGAAGTGAAAGAGTAAGCTAGCGATCGTCCTCTCTTAGTTTCACTTTCGTTTCTAGGAAAGGAGGAGGAGGAGGCGGAGCAAAGCCTGTTAAAAAGCCTGTGAACTGTTTACCAGGCTTCACACACACAATCTAACGGCTGGAGCTCAAAGCCCAGAAGGTGTAAAGGTTAACCCCAAATGCAACTGTGCACCCTGCATCCTGACAACCGAGG
Organism: Perissodus microlepis; assembly: GCF_051167445.1. NCBI lineage: Eukaryota > Metazoa > Chordata > Actinopteri > Cichliformes > Cichlidae > Perissodus > Perissodus microlepis. The sequence continues at coordinate 21,252,093 of NC_140464.1, read as the reverse complement.
GATTATTTGCAAGGAATTCTGCTCTTTGCCATCACAGCTTTCGCACTTTGGGATTACAGACCATACGGATCCTTAAACCGCTGCATCAGTCAGAACAAAACGGTGAGCCTTTATTTCTCTCCATATATATATATTAAGAAAATAAAAAAGAAAAAAATGATATATTTGGTTGGGATGCTTTTGGGGGGTGGAAAATGGCGATGGAGAATCGTAGCTGCTTTTGTTTTATGGGAAAACAGCGTTCAGAAAAATGTTAAACCATGGATCAGGCTCAGGTTTCTCTGAGCGCAGTCTGGCTGAAGTGAACGGTAATCATAAGAAACTTTACAAGTCAAGTATTCGTCTGAAGGGCTTCAACATGTGATCGTCTCGGATTTAAGAGTAAACGGCCGGATATCAGCACAGGTCGTCACCAGTGTTAATCATTACTCTTTCCTTGAATTTAGCTCAACTTCCATCCACTGGTGGCGCAAGTTTTTTTTCTTTTCCTTTTAGATCATTTGCGTTAAAGAAGGAAGGAAAATACCATTAATCACACACAGGATACTGTTGATTTTTTTATTTATAGCTTATAAGAACAGGATGCTTTAAAGAAATCAAGTCAATGGATTTTAGTGTAAATATTTTATCTGAATTCTTAGTTAAATGATGCTTAAGTCATTGCAGAAGAAGCAGTAAAATACTTGTGTGTGTGTGAGTGTGTGTGGGGGATACGGATTGTACAGTAGTCTGGCTGTGGCAACCATCACTGTCGATTTTATGCCGGCTTAACCGCAGATCCAAGTCATAACAAAGCTGAACTGCTTAGTGGAAACTACAAGGCGTTTCTCGTCTATCTGCGCACACCAGCGCTCTTTGTGCTTTGAGAAGTCTGGGTTTTTTTCAAAGCTGCTGTGAAAGTGATGCTAGCCTCAGTTGTGAGTGAAAAAGTCAATGACCTTTCTGTCTGTTTGTCTCTCAGGATGTCAGTGTGGTGGTTAGAGATGGGAGAGGGTCTGGGGCCTCTCTCCCCTGTAGGATGGTAGCCGACGGCACGGTCGAAGGCCATGACAAGACCCGCTTGTCAAGCTTGTCATCATCATCATCCTCATCCTTGTCTTCCTCCTCCTCCTCAACACTTCGCACCGAAGTGGAGCAGCTTCAGCGTCAAGCCAATCAACACCGTAGAACGCCCTCCGTCTATCTGACTCACTTTCCGACGTTCACCTGCAAGGAGGACTGCAGAATCATCACAGACACAGCGTCCAAGCTCGAGCGCTGCGGCTTCTACTGGGGTCCCCTGGGAGTGGAGGACGCTCACCGCATGCTTCGGGACGCCCCGCTGGGCAGCTTCCTCATCCGCGATAGCCGTCAGAAAGACGTCTTCTTCACGCTGTCCTACCACGCCAAGACGGGACCGGTCAGCGTGCGCATCGACTACAAGCGCCAGAAGTTCTCACTAGCGGGCAACGAGCGGTCTTTCCAAACACTCTTTGCCCTCTTGGAGCATTACATCAATTCTCCTAAGAAGAGCTTGAGTGTCCCTTACAGGAAATGGGAACCGACGCTGCAGGAGCTGTGCAGGAAGCGCATCTTGGAGCTGTGTGGAGGGGCAAGCCAGGTTCCAGAGCTGCCGCTGACACATGTCGCCCAAGACTTTCTGTTGGAATTCCCTTACAAACTGTAACCAGCTTACCATACAAACTGTTGACAGTATTATTTATAATTTCAAGAAGGTTGCCCTTACCAAGTAACAGCAAGGGATTGGTAAAGCCTGTCTGCGACTCAGTGGAGATTGAGACTGCTGTGATATGGTTACAGGGAAAACCCTTTGAGCTGAAAAGCTCCCAAATGCTCGAAAAGGGAGAACACGTTAGCAGTCGAGTGCAGACAGCCTCCAGCTGGAGTGGGTTTGTGGCTGACATTTCAACATATATTACCTCTAGAGACTCAACTCCCAGTTTCACATGGACAGAGCACCTGTTGCTCTTGAGGAAGTATGAAAAGTTGGGATGTGCTGCATTAAAAGAAAACTACAGACACAACAGAGCTGTTATAGAGATGAAAGAACCGGTGGGCTCGCCTGTGAATGCCGCTGTTCCACTGGAAACTGTAGTCCAACATAAATATTATCCAAGGACGTTAAGAGAGCGGACATTTAGACGCATGGAGGGATGGCGGAGGGTACTGTTGCCATGCCACAAAGGAGATATATTTTTGTAGCAGGTTTAAATACTCTAATAATGTGGAATGTTTACATCACACATGAATGTCAATCAGCACTGACTCTCGAACTGTCATCTGTCTCATTCTTGAAAACCCAACGGAGGATGTCAGATTGTGTCGAAGACAGGCCTCAAACACATGTACTGTAACTCTTAGCTCTCCTGTCTCCCTCACAAAGCTCACATGTGAGAGTTTCGTGACTGAATTGAACATATTTTTTTAACTTGTCTTATTATTCTATTTTAAATAAAGTATTTAAACTCACTGCGATAGTTATGTTTTACTTTTTAACTTATCCTGTCATTCCGCACTGACTTGTGGGAGTTTTGTGGAAGTTAAGTGAGAGAAGGAGGGACAAACACACACACACACACACCCTCACATTACAGACAGACAGACAGACACGAGGAAATGGGGAAGGTTATTGTACAGTATACCGTCACTTGGTGATTCATCTCGGTAGGGCAAAGTGACAGGTGGGTGGGGTTACTTTGGTAGTAAATGGACTGTTACGCTTAGATACAGACACACTTACCAGAATCAGGGGGAGAGGTGACACGTAATGAATTGTGTGTGTGTGTTGCTTTTTCAATCTAATTTGGACCCAGTACAGATTAAAATGCTCTCAAGAGGAAGTGGGAAATTTTTGGGGTTAGTGGTTAGACAGATACATGATAGATCAAGGTCAGGCTTCGAGTTATGAGAAATAAACTTTGAGTAGGGTAGGAAATGCATTAATCGTATGTTAATGAATACAGTGAGTTGAAGTAATAAAAGAAATCAGGTGATAACAGTGAAGACAAACTAAACAACAGAAGCACTAACTTAGAGGCTTGCTTTCCAATCAAAGCTGGGTTTGTCTTTTCTTTTGATATAATCAGTACGGCAACAGCAGGTGGGCACGCCTGGTTGAGTGCGACTCACATGACTGGAATGTGTGCGTATTTTTTTTTAAATGAAATTAGCATTCACACTTCATTGTTACTACCACGCTGCCCTAAAATGAACTAAGGGGTGTGACTAATACCTGATGATAGTGATGCAACTGTGACTTTACACATACTTAAATAAAGCTCTAGAAGTAGCAGTAGTAGCAGCTCTAACTGAGCGGCCTCAGCCAATAGTTAAGGGACTTCCGTCTGAACCCACAACCAGACTTTTTAGACCTCAGTATGAATGGATTTAAAAGTCCTTGTTTGCCTGTTTACGTGTTGAGTATCCGGCTTGTGAAGACATTCACAGACTGCCAAACACCAATGAATCTTTACAAGTGTGAGTGTACGCAGTGTGAACAGTTCACAGCTACCTGGCAATGGACTAAAGTATTGGGCCGTGCCACTTAATCTTTGGAGTCACATGTTTTCTGTCCCTTTGCTACAAGTGAATAAAGTCAGTCACCTAGAAATGTGGTTTGCCTTTACAAAGATTTGTGAAAGCCCCAAAGCTCACTAAAATAGAGTGTGGCGTTGTAATAGGATGCCATTGTTGCGGCAACCTTTGTGGCATGGATTCCTATGGCTCAGCAGCTCCCGTGGACACAATGGCTCAGTACTTTTGTCCTACCTTTTTTTGGCCTACCTTCCAGCCTTCCAAGGCTTTTTCCTGTTGGCATGTGTACTGCTTAAAGGAAATCTGATGTAGTAGTAGAGAATGCTATGATGGTATCCGCTGGTTTACACTTTGGTTTTTACAGAAATCAAAGTGAGGTGGAAGTAGAGCAGGTGATCTACTAACTGGAAGGTTGGTGGTTTGGCCTGGTTGGCTACTGGCGGCTCCAGTCTGCACGCCAAAGTATCGTTGGTGAAGAAACTGAAGCCCAGGTTGGTCTCTGATGTGTTCATCGAAGTGTGAATGTGTGTGACTCTCAGTTAGAAAGCACTTAGGTGTGGAAAAAGTGCGTGTATTAATGGGTGAATGAGGTATGTTGTATAAAGTGCTTTGACTGCTGAAGCAGAGTAGAAAAGCAGTATATAAGAATCAGTCCATTTCCATTTACAGATATAAAATATAAGATGTTCACAAGTGACCGTATTAGTTGGTGTCAATTGTATATTGTCATATTGCTAATTACTGAAAGAACCAGGCTACGTGTTAGCCCCCCAGGTGCCAGTTTCCCAGCTGATTAAGCCTTTCCTTTCCCTTCCTAAAGTCTGATTTCATGTAAACTGATGTTGTTTTTGTACATGTAAAACTGCAAATGCAGAATGTGTGGGAACTGTGATCTACATGTGACTCCAAAAAAGGTTTATCGCCTAAGAGCATCACAATTTGGCTGAATTTAGCAGTTTCATGACATTTGTGAGAGCAGTGTGTCACCGTTTCACACTGTGTAGAGCACATTTCATTTCTGCGCTGATGTTGTCAGCTTACCTAAACTCCTATCCTTTCCTCACAGCTAACCAAAACTCCAACGCTGAAAACCAAACCTTACCAATAAAGCTCTGTGTTCTTTAGGGGAATTTTTTTTGAGTCTAGACAATTGAAGCCACACACACACACACAAACAAACATAAAACAATGAGTCATACTGAATATAATACTCACAGTTGATTCAAGTAAACTTGACTAGTTTGAGGATATAATTACCTCAGCTTGAGGAAGAGGAACACACACCAAGTCATAGAGTGGATTATGAGTAACGATAATGATTGTAATGCCCTTGCTTATATAGGCGCTATCAGTCATCCATTCTTATAAAGACTTATCTTAAAATTATATTTGATATTGACATTTGAGCGCAAGCTGTATCTCGTGGAGTGGGGAGGGAGGGAGTTGAAGGCTGGTGACGAGTGAGTCACACAGTAGCGCAGTTTCACTCTGAAGCGTCTTGGTTTTAAGGACATTCCTGACTATTTTGAGAAGTGAAAGGTGAAGTGAGGTGTTCTGCAACTATGTGCTTATCAGCTGATTTCTGTGGAATCCTCCGCGTGGAGTTTTCTGTCCTTTACTTGCACGCGCTTCTACAGAAATCAATTGACAATCAATGCCCAAGGGGAGAGAGAGAGAGAAAGGGACGCTCAGAACGAGGCTGGCGGAGAAGCGTAAAAAGAGGAGGTGTTGCATGACGTTCAGTATGAATGCGATGCTCCATTTTCAGAACTGTGATTCTGCTGTACTTTTATTCGGAGGGTTCTGATGAAAGAGATCCTCCCATCATCGCAGCACATGACTGCTTCTGCGGTGGAGGCTATTAGCCCCCTTTTAGCTTCCAGGCAGGTTGCTGGAGAGCCTCGCTGCTTGCTTGAGTTTTCTTGGACGAGTCTTTCCTGTTACTTCTTGTTGAGAAGTGATGAAAAAACAGATTTCCCTGAAAAATCATTAGTCATCCATTTCCTGTTTTCCATTTCCTTCTTCCAGTTCTTGTTAGTGGGGATATTTCACAATGAATGATGTGGTGATGGCAGATCTGTGGAACTGCTGGTCATCAGATAACCACAGCAAGCTTCAGAACTGACTTTGCCAAAAGTGAAGAGGCTCTTCACTGAACCAATCTTCTTATCATTTCACAGATGACCACGTTGTACAAACAGCTTTCTGGTCATTTTTTCAAAGAAGTAACTAAGGAGCAGAAGAGGAAGGGTCTCACACTGAATTGACGACACCAATCCTGACACTAGCTATAGCTACGCTCCACTGCTCTATGAATCATGTGAGTCTGGTGAAAGCTGCAACCAGACTGGTTGGAGGAGGTAGAAGCGGTTTTTCTAGTTTTTGCTTCATACGATAGTGTGGGAAAAATATGTTCAATGCTAATGTCTAAATAGTTCCCAGCTAAAGCATTTCCAGACTTCTCTCGTAAAAGACTTCCCTCATAACAAGAGGAACGCACACACAAAAGATTAAATTTTTTCTCAAACGACTAGACAATCACATTTGATCTGATTCCGTTGTTGGATTCAAGACATATGACTTTCATGAGAATAGCAGGTACAGTAGTAGCAGTAGCAGTTGTAGGAGTAGTAGGACAAATTTATATTATATATCCATATCATCTCACTGTGACCTAAACAACCTACTAACCAAAGCTAACCAAATAAAGCAAACAAGATGTGATTGCAGTGCAGACTTTTAGCTTTAATGAATGGGGTTTAACAAAGGTGCTAAGATCATTTTAAATCCTCCCTTGATGTCATATAGCTGAATCTGAGTACACTTCAGAATTCATCAGCACTCACATCTTCAATTAGTTGTTTCTCTCTTACTCTAGACTTTCCCCACAAATGAATCTCGGTTTCATGTGTCAAGAACTAAGCAGGCAAGTCTAATCTGGCCATCATGTTCTTGAGTGTACTGATATTCAAAGTATCTTCTCTCGCAATATCTTCACAATCTAATGTAAAGATACCAAATGCAAGTTCAGAACTTGAAATCAACCTCAGGTCTTTTACCCACTTAATATGTCATTGAACAACGAGGAAACAGGTCTCACCTGTAACTGCGATTCAGTCTATCATTCAATAAAATTCAATAAAATTAAATTTGTAAATGAGTTCTGTGTAGGAGTTAATTGCTGTAACTCCTAAGCAGTTCATACAAAACAAAACGAAGACCCTTGAAGTAAAGCTGAACATCGGAGACAAAATGTCAATAAAGTGTCATTGTCCAAACGTGTATGGATCCAACTGCGTATGTATTGAACAAACAGACAGTTTCATGCTTAATTATCCTTCAGTAAGCATATTTTACTAAATACTTAACCTACATTGTGGGTGGTTGCAACTAATAACTCATGATAGTGAGGATACCCCATAGAGCCTCGTAACTAGTAGTAGGATTATGCAGTATAACACAGAATGTGCCAGCAAAAGATAGAAAACCATCGACTTTGTGACCAATTCAGTAAAAAGGACTAGATATTACAGTCCCTGCATTGCTTTAAATAGAGAAAATCTTGAGGGATGGCTGTTATGAGGAAAGGCAGCCCAGACACTTTACCAGTTTGGGACACATCGTCAGTAGTGGACCTTGGATTCATTGGGTGTTTCGGCCATTATCACTAGACACCCTCATCCAAGGAGGCCTGACATTATCTGAATTTCTGATTCATCTATTCATGCCTGCCCTCAGATAAATGAAACAGGCAAAAAAAAAAGAGAGTATATTTAAGGTTTTCCCCCTAAAATAAAGCTCAGAATTAAAAATTTACTATATAAGAGAAATCGCATTAGGTGCTTGTTATCTTTGCATTATTATGCAGAGACGTCACAGAGACTTAAATGGCGCATCATTCATTGCTTTGTGTACTCATTGAGAAAATTTTGAATTACCGACACTTACAAGGAACTTGACATTGTGCAGTTACCAGAACAATTTCAGATCCTTGAGTCACAGAATAGCAATTTATGTTTATGCTTTGGCCTCCCCCAACCTCCCCCCCGACACCCACACATACCCACACACACTTGGTTTTGAAATGAATTTGTGCGTGTCTTGAAAAGTGTCAAAGAGGCACACTTTGACTTCATTCCATGATTTATCATATCAGAAATACCTGACTGTCATCCATCTACAGCCTGTAGTTAGCATGAGTGTGTTTACCAGAAAAGGTCATAGGGTACTTTGGCCAGAACAACACCTTAACTAACTTAGCCTCATCATAAGGTAACAAAATCTGCCTTCTAGGTCTCCTAATATGTTACAATGTTGTGTGAAAGTCTTGAGCCTACACTCGTTTCTCTATTTGATTAATTAAAACATGTGCAAAGATAAATGGAAATACAATATATAAGGCAAAGACAGAGTTAGTATGACTGCCTTTATTCCTCAACATAGTCTGATCTGTCTTAGGGAGCTTTTTTGTCTTTTCTTTAAGTAGTCCAGGCCATTCAAAGCTCTTTCTTGGATGTTGGCTTCCTTTTGTTCTGTTCTCTATCAAGATGATCCCACACTGCTCCAATGATGTTGAGGTCCACGCTCTGGTGAGGCCAGTCCATGACTGATAGTGTTCCACTGTGTGTTTTTCTATCCAGATATATTCTATGGACAGTGTGTTTGGGAAAATAATCAAGATGAAAAGTAAAGCATTGATCAGCTTTGACAATATCCCCAACATGAGTGTCTGAAATGTACGCCTAAACCTTGACGGAGCTTCCCTTGCGTTTATGGATGGCTGTAGACACTCACTGTTGTCCCTCTCTCTTGAACTCATATCAGTGATGATTTAAACCAAAAATTTGTCATTGGATTTGTCATGACATGACTTTCGGATACTGTTCCTCTTCTGTAGATAGGCTTGATGCTTTTTTGTCCTTCACTTGTCCAATTTCCTCAAATATTTTAAGGACACACTGCACACCATGTTGAGATAGGCCAAGTTTTCACCTAATAACTCTTTGGGAATCACATTGTTGGTGAAAAGTTCTTATTTTATGTCTATCAAACTGTGTCACCTTTGGCATTTTTTACAGATTAAACTAAAGACATGGAAATTGTTGGGACTTTCCTCTAAAAACAATCAGGTACAAGAGCTGCACTGAAAATGAGTGAAAAAGCAGCCAATGTCCAAAGAAAAAACTTTGAAAGACCTTCAGAAAGTCTAAAGAACAACTGCTGTGATAAGTTATTGCTGATCAGATAAAACAAAAGAAAACAAATCACATGAAATCTTGTTTCCTTGGAAGCAAAATATAGAGAAATGAGGGGTGACTCAAGACTTTTGCACAGTACTAAATATCACAGTGTAAAAAAGACATGGTGCGGGTGGGGGGAGTCAGGCGCTGAACCATTTCTTAGCGGAGTGCAGTCACTTCCTGGAATTTGTGCTGTTTGCCTGGTGATACTAAGAGCTAGCCGTTTCCCGTCTTTGGGCCAAGTTAAGAAAAATTACTTTTGTCTGCTGCACAATGTGGCACACAAGTCTCCTTAAAATATTATAACTGTTCTACACGTTATACTTAATCCATTTCTACTAAAGCTGCCAAACGCTCAAAGATAACCTCAGTTCAGCTGCACCGTGCACCACGAACAAAACCAGAGCGTAAGTGCACCGGTTATCTTTGATCAACAGCATCATCTTAAAAGTGGCACATGTGAAGTACGATGCACTTTTAAAGAGAATCATTGTTTCATACATATGAAACACATATGAGTGCACAGACTAATCTCCAATCATCGCAGTCACTGCGGTTAGTACAGAGAAAACACACACACACAGAGTGTTGCTGCAGTACCAGGAACCTCTTCACTTTTACGCACACATCACCAGACTTCCCTGAAGAGAGGAACCGCGATAAACAAAAAAAAAGTTGACACGTACAGACCACACAATGACTGAGGGTTCCTGCAGCAGCCACAGGACCATAACATAAGGGTGCGAAGCGTAACGTCATAAGCTCCAGCAGATTACCTCTCACATGCACATTCAAGTCAAAAAGACTCATACTTGGAAACATCCTCATTATATCTGTTAGAACTGCAGAGCGAAAAATGTTTCTTTTTAGAGAAATGACAGACATCCCCGTCGAAGTTTCATAGTGACATCGAGGTGGTTGTTTCACCTCTCTCCTGATGACTCCCCAGATTTTAGGACCAGATTTTGAGGGCCTGATTTCTCAGAAATCACCATGTTTCAAAACCAAATACATCTGAACTAAAATTGAATCAAATGACAAATCAGCCTTAAAAATATTCTGCGAATTCCTTGTGTGTGTGTGTGTGTGTTACTTGACACCAAACTCAGTCGGCGGCAGAAAGGAAATGCAACCCAAACATCAGTGGAAATCTTCCCACACTCTCAGAAACACAGAGGAGAACCTCCTCTGCTGTGCTAGAGTATTGAGCTGTGATTCTGTGAAGAGGGGAAAGAAAACCACAAGCAAAAGAAATGAGCACCATCCTCTCTCACTTTCTGTCTGCAAGTAAAACCTGAAGGGCACTCGGAGAGCACAGACCTCGACCAAGGCCAGTAGTCCACTATTGTCATTAGTGGACTGGGCTAAATGCATTTTTCTTTAAAAGTGGATGCCCAAAGTGATCAAAAGCCAGACAGGCTTTTTTTTTTTTAGCTTTCTCAAAACAATGTTTCGATTAAGTGCAGTGGAAAAGTACTTTTTAAAAGCCAAAATCCATATGATAATGTGACTTGGTCTAGGGATCATCTGTCAAAGCTGAAAACAGACTGATCCACACACCATATAAAGTTTGTTGTATGGGGGTTTGAACACAAGGTCATGGACTGCCTGGTGATATAAAATGTATTTGTCTTGAACTCTCATACCACTCACACAGAAGTGTAAGTGCTAGCCTTTTTATAGTCTGTAAATATCCATCAATGCGTCCACTTATCAGAGTCATGTCTACCAAGTGGACATGTTGGCAGTCTATTGCAGAGCTAGCAAGTCTGAGGATAATCTGTGCGCATTTTAGAGATATGTTTTCATGAAATCCAACGAAGGGATCTGTGAACTTGCCCTGATTAATTGATTTCAAAGGTACCTCATGTGCTACATTGCTTATGGCACAGAAAACACCATTTAATCAGTTCAACATTTGTAGCAAGAACATGTTATATAAAAATTGAAGCTAATGCTAAAACGCTCAGCTTAAACAGCCAATCAGTCGGCAGAGGATTTTTTATTAAAGTAACTACCTTTACTTTTAAAACTCGCCTGTTTAAATTTTAATATTGCTTAAAATTATACATAGTTAAGCCTGTTGCAACACTGAGTAACAGGTGAGGGCGGACTTGGCTGCTAGCTGGAAGCTAGGTGTCACCTCAGCTAAACCCTTGTCAAACACAGGCCCAGAGAGTTGCCAGTGACTCCCTGCCAACCACCAGTTGGTAGGGAAAAATTTGCAACTCGCAAGTGGTTGGTGAAAGGTTGCTGGAAGTTCCGGGTTGTCGCCAGGTGATAATTGTCCCAAAGCTGGTGCTGTCCAAACTACTACTGTGGTCACCAGTAGCTTGTACGGAAGGCGCTGATTTGTCTGTAAAAACTTACCTATTTACTCTCAGAGCAGTAGTGAAACTTGAAAAAGGATGACACAACGTAGGGAAGTATTGCTCAAGACCACTTTAAAAAAAAAAACACACACAAAAACAAAACAAGTCTGGTGCCTGGGATGTGAAATTTAAAGAAATGAGGTGCCATTTGCACAATACTGTAAATTACAGTGTAAAAAAGATCTGGTCATGTGCTGAACCATTTCTTAGCAGTGTGCATGCACTTCCTGGAATGTGCAGTTTTCCAAGTGATAAGTAGAGCTAGCAGTTTCGCCATTACCGGCGTTGTACCAGGTTAATAGAGATGACTTTTTTTCTGCTGTATATTGTGGCACAGAAATCCTTTAAAACGTTAGAAGTCAGCACCTGCCTGTACTTCAAAGTGCTAATTATGATGCATTACTTTAAGCGTTAATGAGACTTAAATGCGTGGGTTTGGAAAGACGGTTTATCTTCAAAGTGCCTTCAAAGGAAAATTTATACCTCAGCACAACTTTTACTTTGAAGGTGAAAGTTCTCCATTTATGTTTTTCATATTTTCACTGCTTGTAGTTTGTAGACAACTCTTCCATCTTCCATGCACGCTACTGGCAAATGGAGCTACTGACCAAACCAACCCCAGGCAGATGTTTGCTGTAACAGTATGTACCTCTATGCAACCAGTTTTATTCTAGCAACTACCAGCAACCACTTGCCAACTAGTTGTGGAATACACACTTTTCCCTAGCAACTGCTGGTTACCATGGGGTGACTGACCAGTCTGTAGGCATGTGTGAATGGGGCTTTAGTAATCAATTTTGAGTGACTGCCAGCATCTTACATCTGGGTGGGAAATGCACATTTCTACCTTGCGACTGGAGGTTGCTGGATTGTCGCCGACAGGTCTCTAGGCCTGTGTGACTAGCAACCCAAAGGTGACATTTCTTTGTGGTGCTCATTCCTTTTAAAGCATCATCATATTCTGCTGATGTGAAATTGGGATGCAGTGGCAGAAGGCTAAGCAGGTTATTCCAGATATCCTCCTCCATAAAACACCTCTTTCTCCGGCATGCCCAGGCCTGATAAGATAAGGTTTCTCAAGTATAACCAGGGCCTCCTGCTTGAGTGCGCAGGGAAAATCCCAACAACTGTGTGTTTAATTGTAAAAGGTTGTACTCTGTACTGTTTTACACCATTTAAGCCTAATTTGCAGTATCTGTTGACCTAAAAAGCTAGCTAGCTTTAGGTGATAAGTATAAATCCAGCTTCTCATAACCTCTGGCTTTACAAACCATTGGATAATGCACATCTTTTATATACAGCCTGCGGCTTGCCCATCCCGCCACCTTTTCCCTGACTCGTGAGTCAGTCAGCTACATAATCTCCTTGGCAGAGATAATAATAAGGTTCACACTGCAGTGTCACTGTAGTTAAGTAGAATAATTTATTGCATTTCTTTATTTAGTCATCTGTTTCAGTTCATTAACAATAATTACAGGTTTAAAAGCTCATAGCATTTACAGAGCAAACAAACTTGTCTCTCTCACACACACAGACATGCACACAGACACGCACGCACACACACACACGCACGCACGCACACACACGCACGCACACTCTACAATCAGAGACTTATGGAAGCTTGTGACTGCATGTTGTGGTAGAGATTGGTAGTGGCTGCAGGGAACATGAAAATATGCTCCCTACAAAGCCTCTTATCAACTCTCCAAACTGTGCCAAGCCTCTTCAGCATGTCCGTGAACTTCACTATCATTCGGCTGCTATTTACAGTAGCAAGATGGAAATAATAAGAGACCGTATTGCTCCGAAGTTCTCATTTTAGAAACTTGTTGAGGACTGTACAGTTAAAAAAATAAGAATGTTCCGAGCATTAAGACTTCAGCTGCGTGAGGATGGCACAGAAAAAGATGGTGTGTGAGCGAGGAGGAGGTGAATGGCAGGAAATTATGGGAATAGATGGACTGAAGAATGTGCTTTAATCCTATAATTTACAAATCAAGTCACAAATTCAAGTTAAAACACACCAGTTTCATTCAAATTGATCAAACACTGCTGTTTGGAGAGACAGGTTACCCATTACATTCATTTCTCCCCTCGTTGGTTAGCTCTTAAGATTATTGCAGTAGTAAAGCTTCATTCATCTGATTAAAAGAAAAAGGAAAAAGAAGAGGAGCATGTGAGGGTTTCCCCCCGTGACACTCATGTGAGAGCTGTGACTTGTTCCTGAAAAAATTTATCTGTAATGCCACAAGAATAATGAAAAAATCCAAACACTGTGTTTTAGAAATTTTTGGAGGCAGTAAGCTCTTTTTAAAAATAACCCTCTTTTTCAAATTAAGGTGTGAAAGCATTCATCTAGTAAAAGCCAGATCCATGGAGAATGAGCTCACGTTAGCGTGTCAGGAGGAAACCAGCAGATACATTCAACCCAAGTGTTGTTTTGTGCAGACTTGAACATCCAACATCACTAACATTAACTTGTGAGTTTAATTCAACAAACCAACTTTTACTTTTCTAAAATAAACAATAAATAGCTTCTCAGTTAGCAACCTGTGTCCCTACAGACTCTCAGAGTGAATGAATAACTGAATGAACAGACTTGAGCAGTACTATTCCAGTTATTTTACAGCCCTTGAGCGATCCCGATCAGATTTCCCATTAATTCTTTTGGTTAGTCATGGCACTGATTGGTTATTCAGCTTTATGAATTAGATGAGATGGTGAACATTTACAATTTGAGACCTGCTCCCGCCTAGCTTATGCTAGAGATGACTTGATAAATTTTTAAATGCACTGCTCACTAAATGGAAAAATATGTAAAACCTACAAACACACCCCACCCAACCCAGCAGCAGTTGCAGGGTGACAGAAACTGCTAACCCATCTGACTTGCAGTGGTGTTCTGTGTTTAGCATAGTCGTGAACACCACCGAAATGCATGTGGTGACCCGGTATGTGAAAATATGACACAAAAATAGGTCTTCGAAAAGTGCAGCTCGCAGCAGTAGCGTGTGGTATGTGTTTGAGCTCATACACAATCAGAATGAGTAAAAAACGTTGCTGGTTGCGCGCCTCGACACACGTGCCAAAAAAAGAAGAAAAAGAAGAGAAAAACACGAGCTTAGAAAGCACGGAAAGCCAAATGTGCTTTGAGCCCTCGTTGACCAGTGTCTGTTTTGAGTCTTTCTTCATGTGCAAATACAAAATGTTGAGATGCCTCCGAAAGCCTCTTGGACTATTCACATCACTTTCTAACCTACAGTGTCCATCATGAGCTTGGTATATTATCTATCACACTGGTGACTGCACGAGTACTGCATGTTCCTTAATCCAGCTCAGGTGAGTCTGGTGTTTCAGTGTCTAACTCTGCATTATCAGACTCTGCAGCTGTCACGCCTTCTCTTTCTTGCTCGAGGTCCCCATTGAGCTCTTTAGGTGTGCCTTCACCTTGTATTTCATCTGTTCTCTCTGGAACCTCATCTGTGGGTGTGACCGTCTCAGTCGTCTCAGTGGTTTCCTCTTTTACCGTTGCATCTGTTTCAGTCTCATCTATCGGCGAGCCGTCCTCCTCGTCTTTCCTAACCAACTCGTCGTCCCCCTCCTCCTCCTCCTCTGCGATAGAGGCATCTGGTCTCTGTAGGGACTGAGCTGCTGTGACGTGGCCGGTGCACAGGTGCAGGCGAGGTGGGTCGGCAGGCGGCAGCAGGGTGAGCGACTCGACGCTCAGGGTGTCTGCGCTGTTGTCGGTAAGGAGTGAGATAGTGGGCTGGGAGGCTGGGGTGAGGCTCGGGGCCAGGGCCGGAGCTGGAGCTGGGGTTGAGGGAGCAGAGGAGACTAATGTTACTTCTCCACCTCCTCCTTCACTTTCTCCGCCTGAGGACGAGGGCGGAGTGTGCTCCAAAAGTATACCGTCATCTAGGAGAGCAATAGAGAAGACAGTGAGGGAGCTAAACTCAGAGGCAGACATTTCTACGGATTAGCACTGGGGTGGGAAATGATGTAGCTTGTAGCACAGTCCACACAGGGGACTGTGGGTAAAAAGAGCAGCTTCTAATTAAAGAAAACAGATAAAAATACAGAGGCACAGGGTGAGTGTATCAAGGTCAATTTAAAGAAAGTTCATATCGGAAGTCTTTGCATAACAGACAAAAACCTTTCAGTGCTCCCTTATTCACAGGGTGTCAGAACCACCGCTAACTCTGCACGTTAGATTTGGCAGATTTTCACACTAGTGCCCTTCCTGATAAAACCCCAAATGAATCTGTGTTTCCTCCTGGGATCAAACCAGGGATCTTTCACTTGTTGGTTAAATGTGTACAACTGTACCATATTCCATTTTGGCAAAATTCAGTATTTTCCAATTCTAAAGGTTTCTGAAACCTTTAGAATTTTAAATATACACAGCCAATAGGAACCTGAGACCACTGAGGATTTGCATCAACTGGAAATTGAGGCACACAAAGCGCTCTGTTTACACTGTAAAGAATCTGCCAGTCCCCGCTGACAAGGTTAAGACTATTTTCTAAGCCTCTTAGAGCCTAAATGTCCTCCATCATGGAACCACTGCACAATCTGATTTTAGTAGCTGTGGCAACAGGAGCAATACTAACAAAAACCCAGCCCTGACTGTATACTATAAACTACGATGTAGGCATACTTACATCGTAAGAGTGTGAGGTATGTTTCACAAGAGTAAACAACAACAGAAAAGCTGTTTTAGAGCAATAAAATAAACTAGACGAGTATGTTTGCATGATTTGGAAACATTTGGTCTAGCCTGCTCCATCTCCACCCACATTTGTCTTTAAAAAAACAAAAACAAAACAGTTTCATCTATTCAACTCCTGCATCACAAGCATCGCTGTTCTACTGTTATCAATCCCATCAGTGAATCCGATCAGAGCAGCCTTTACCTGCTTTGGTATTCAATTCAATGATTCCCAGTTTATCATGTGGTTGGTGGTTCAATCATGGGCCCTTACATATAACAGTGTTATTGTGTAACTACTAAACCCCAAAAATGATCAGTATATCATCAGACATGTCTCTGTGTAGAGGGTGCACACGCAGATTATAGCTTTTTATAATCTTCTGTGTAAAGTCCCTTAAACAGCTGATAAGCCTCACTGTTTTCTCTTTTATCTTATTCACCATTCAAAGACTGTCTCCCTGCACATTCAGAAGATGGCCATGCTGGAGCACCTCTTTTCTGACGCACAGGTTGTCATGCCAACGTTGCTTTGCAAGCTTGACTATTGCTTGGAAAGACATAACAGTGGACTCATGAGCAAGAAAATGGCTGTTAGTCAATTTTATTTATTCGGCACCAATCCACAACAACAGCTGCTTCATGTAGCAGGAATCTACTGAATCTGCAAGGGAACAGTGCTGTGTTGTAACTATTTAACTGATGTGGGAGGGAGCCAATATGATTATTTACATTGTCACGTCGACCACACATAGGCATCTATACGACACAGTGAAACACCACTGCCAGCTACTGTGGTTTTGGAGGTTTGTGTATGTAGTTGTATTATAGTTACACCCAAAACTCTCCATATGTCAAGGAGGTGTGTGTGCATGCATTGTAACACAAATATAGTTGCTCAGCACACTGGCGTGCTACAATAATTTGCAAAGGAGTTCCTTTGTCACTTAAATGTTTTATTTAAATTCAGAGCATGTGTAATATAAGTTTGTCTTCATGCTTACGCCTGCAGGAGCTGTGGTGGTTTGTGTGCGTCCGTGTGAGCGTTACCTGCAGGACTCTGAGCTGATGTCGTGCTTGCAGTAACAGAGTCGCATCGCCCCGTGCTCCCGCTTCCACTGGAGGGAGGTGAGGGTGAGGAGAGGGGTGAGGGAGTGTGCTGGGGCACGCAATGAGCCACTGCAAACCCTGGAATGAGTGCAACAGACAGACTCTGTTTACCCTTGCCATTAGCAACTCAAACGGTCTCTTAAGTGTTCTCTGCTACAAACACACATAAAAAGAGGCGTTTTTAGTCCAATATTCTACAAAATAAACTAATTAATGTGGCTCGTAAAAAAGCTTGGGTAGAATTTAGAAACCTCTACGCTTGGGCAGATCCCACAGCTTGCAAACATTTCCCAAGAAACAGTGTCTGTTCTTGAGCTAGAAAAGGCTTGATTTTAACTTCATCTGCATGCTACATATTTCCACAATGAATCCAGCTCATCCAGATGTTATTTTGCTTAACCTACATATTCCTCGCTCAGTTTCTTAGAAGCCCATGGCTGTTAAATATTAGCATAAGGGTCAGCGTATCACAAGCATTTACTGATGTCATGATAACTTTTACGTACCCACTGGGACACCTGTGGACAAAGCCGATATGTTTTTGGATGTCTGTCTGTCTCCTTTTAAATGTGGAATCTCTTGAACATCTGAAGAGAATTTCTTCAAGTGTGACACCAACTTTTACTTGCAAGGATGAACTAATTAGAATTTAGTGAACAAATAAATAATAAAGTCAAGGTCACAGTGACCTCGAAGTTACTGTGGAGGGAAGCTTCATTATCTTGCACGAGACTCCATTTGGATAAGAGGGTGAACTGAGTAAAATCTGATGGTCAGTCAGACCTGTACCTGAATGAAAACCCTGCGGTCGTACCTCAGGATGTTCAGTGCTATTCGTTACACTATTTCACTGCAAAAAACGATGAAACTATGATTTCACTGCGACACTTTCAGGACATTATTCACCACCACAACACAGCAACAGAAGTAGCAGTTGTGAGCATATTTAATATTTGGCAGATACAGATTTGGTAACACTAGCCCTTTATACCTGCTTACACACTACACACACTGGACTGACATGGTAAGGGCATGCAGTCGTATTAATTCAAGCTCTAAACTGTTTCAGCTGAGGTAATGATACCGTGTCAAGATTTAAGAACAGGCTTCTTAATCTACCCCACGTGTTGCCCTCTGGAAAAATAAAATTACTAATTGGGTGCCTTGTAACTCCAGAGGAGATTCTCCTGCTAAGGAGGACAAAAGAGTCGTATTCAGGAGCTGAAGATACAGTGAGTACAGTGATATAACTCACGGAAATCCATTGAAAAGGGATTATATTAGTGTACTCAGTGGGACTTACTCACAGGGATTATATTACAGGGACAGACGGAGCGACCGAAGTAAAGCACAACAGTATGAACAGTATTCACTGCTTTATCGAGTGAGGAACCATATACAGGGAACTTCACAAGATCTCAAAATAGGCCTTGCCACATCACTGTTAGGTTTTAGAACCACATGGATTTCTCTAAGCCAATCAGCATAGATCAGGCTATGTAACAGATAGTGACATCATTGTTTCTAACCAATCAGCAGTAACCCACAGCATTTCGACTTCACAGTTCTTTTGGAATTTGGGAAATTCAGTTTTTCGCCCCTGCCCACTCTTTCATCTGTGGTCATAATACTGAAACTAACAGTGGTGGGTTGATGAAACTCACACATTATGTGGTTGAGTAGTTGCCCTAAATGTTCAGATATGTGTTGTTTGTGTAGGATTTCTTGAAATGAGTGAAATTTTGGAATGAAAACGGTGGCGCCACATTTGCTCGTTTGACACGTTCAACTAAAACTGGAAAGTCTATTTTTAGATGTACACCAGATGCATGTAGTAAGCCATACTTTGGGTATTACAAAAAAAAAAAAGATATCGCACATCATAATGTAGCGCTCAATAAGTAAATCCCAGTAAACTGGATGTTGCCACAGGATTGTGTACTATTATACAATGAGAAATTCAACACATTTAGACATTTCCAAGCCACGAATAGTGAACAGTGTCATTATGTTTAGTTTTATGAGCTTATAACACCTTTTATTGCACTTACATTGCCTGCACTGGTATCTTGTCTGCTAAAGTTGATTTAGTAATTCAATATGTATGATTTATTTAGTTAAGATTGACTTTGTGTTCTATATTTACAATTTAGATCTCAGTATTTTTCAGTAGATCTACACTTCACTGTTAATGTTTTGTTCAAAGTGGGCTCAGTATAGACTTCAAAGTGGACACTCTTTTTCTTTAAAGCCGTCTGCTCGGCTTCTTTATGGAATAAGGGAACTGCAATTCAATTCAGGTTTATTATAGCAGAAATCCCAACAATACCCAAGGGAACAACTTCTGTGCTACAGAATAGAACATCCTGTGTTTGAGAGTACACACATACTCAGTTTTAGAGTTGGAGCGATCTTAACGCTCTGAATACGAGTATAAATATCTCAGCTGGGTTTGATTTCTCTTGAACCTTCAGTTGTGTCACATTACAGCCTCACTAAGAACCATGAAGAAGTTAAGTCACTGGGCAGGACTGTACTTTGATGTGTGTGATATATTTGTGACAAGCAGACATGTCAGTTAAGGAAGTTAAAATAAACATTTCTATGTGTTTTCTTGTACATTTAACATGTAAACAGTGTATATTAACTTAATTGACCTTCATTTGTAACATAAAAATGTCAAAGTATTTCGATGAGCGCCCTGTAAAGGATGAACAAATGCAAGAATTTTTAAAATGCAAGTAATATGAAGGGACTTTTCAGTTCAGTTTTGAAGAATCCCTTTTCTATTCAAAGCATCTAATCATCTAACACTTATCTAATGTTCAACCCCAACACTAAAGAAATAAAAGCAATAACAAAACCATAGTACCACTGGGTCAGACGCTATAAACAGCTGGTCTGAGATAAAAGCTGAGACGGTACGTGCATCTGTGTGTTACCTGGTACTTTATCGACAGAGGCAAAAACTGATCTATTTGCCGTGGGATCATTTGGTGCCCGCCTAGACTGCTCGTAGAACCGGAAAGGCAGGCCACTGGCTGAAGTGTTTGCAGTCTGAGCGAAACCCAACACCTCTGTTGCACTGGGCTGCACAGGCAGGTCCAACAAAGCTAAAGAGAGAAGGAAAAAGTGAAAGTGTAGCACTGACCTGTGGGACAGGTTCATGTTACAGTTAAGGATCTAGTGCAAACTCCAGGACACAAAATACCCACTTGTCTTTAATACAATGACAGTATTGCACAAGAATCTTGAACCACTCCTTTTTATAATTTGCAAAGTCAGTGCAAAGACGCCATAACATGCAAACATACATGGAAATAGTATAAAGGATACAAGGAAAAAATGCAGCTGATGCCAGGCAGAAGCTTTTCAGATGGTATTGCATGGTGGTACAATTGTTCAAATTTGGATTCATCACTCCATCAGACCTGTTGCCACTGACTTTCAGTGCAATTCTTGTGTAATTAGGCACAACTCAGCCTTTTCTCCCAGTTTCCCTTCCTTAAGAATGGCTTCTTGGTTCTTGGCTTCTTCTATCTTTCCACTGACATCATTTCTGATGAGGCTTTTTAAAGGGCACATTACATACCATACTCAGGTATTCCAAGGGTTTGGATAAAAGAAAAAAAATACATTCAGCAAGCCTGGAGAACTGTTGCTCAAGACTTCTGTAAAATTAAAAGCGGAAGTCTGGCTCCATGGAAGCAAAACAAAGTCATGAGTGACGGCTTTCTGTACAGTACAGTAAATTTTATTTAAGCAAGAAATGTTTTTGTATGCACAATTATATCGGCAATGAGTCAATCTGACACTGTTGTTGTGACCACACTGCTATTTTGGTGAGGATCACATCCTCCTCAACTTTGCTGCATTAGCAAGATTTTATATTGTTATGAGTTTTGTGTAATTCTAAAGAATCTGGACTTCAGGGGGGGGAAGTACAAGGGACTGACGGGTAAATCCATCCTTATTTGCCAAAGGACTTTTTAGTAATTTTTGTGTTAAAGGAAACACCCACCACTTTAGCCAGAAAATGGTCAAACATATCCTGGCATAACAGCAGGCTTATTATAGCAATGTAAGAAATGACTTTGAGATCATCAGAGCGCCACAAAAAGAAAACAGACATACGACTGACAGCTTTTTAAAAAAGGGGAAGAAATCACTTTTAGAACTTAGAAGAAAGCCAGAAGCTAATTCAGGGAAATGACCTACACTACGTCAGTTAACAAAGAGATGAACTTTCACTTCTCTTGGACTGAAGTTTCCCAAACACAAAATTTAGTAAATTGAAATGTCTTTTAATAACTAACTAACTAACTAACTAAATAAATGTCTCAATTTATATTTTGCTTAAATTGAATTTTAGCATTTTGTTGAGGCTGTGAAGCCTTCCTAATGTTTGCTTCAGTTCTGGATTACTGATTTAATTTTTCACTGTTAAATTCTCACTGTAGGTTACTTCTGTTTTTTAAGTTTCTGTTGGCCGTTTTACCATGTTCACCAGAAAGCAGCAACTTTCTGTTTTAAATAAAGTGTGTTTTCTTGTAAAAGTTGCTGTACTGAACAGTTTCACAGCAGTTTCTGGAAGACTTTCAGTCTCAGCGAAAACAAGCCACTAGCTTAACGAGAAAAGTGTAATTTTGGGTAAAAACAAAAGACTTAAAAGGTGGTTTTTCTCTGTGTGTTTTCTAACCGGCAATCCTTTGCATCTTCATCCGCCGGGCCTGGATACGGCCTTTGGCTAGCCTCTGTTTGGCGATGATGCAGCGAATGTGGTCTGCAAAGATGAAGTTGGCCTGCAGAATGGGCAGGGGCTTGGCGTGGGGGTTGGAGCTGGGCTTATGAATGACGATGTTTAACGCTCTGCTGTCGTCCTCAACGCCGGACACCTGCATGTCCTGTTGAAAGAGGACAAAAAATGCAAGATAAGATGGATCAAATTGTGTGAAATAGATCTGCATTTTAGTGTCCCCAGAGGGACAACAAAAGCTGACTTCACAAAGAGTCAATAAACACTGAAACAGAAATAAATCCATCTGTAATGTCAAACCACTCAACATAGTAACAACAAACACGCCACAAAACCCATCCTGCAGATATGTTTTAAACTCTTATTCAAAAGTTCAACATATCTTGGGCAAATGCATTTTTGAAGCGATTCAGCACGCTTTTTAGAGATCTTCTGCCAGAAGGCAACAGCTCATATTCAGGTTGGGAATATTCAACGGGCCTGATAAAATCCTCTGTGCCTCTCTGATTACAGACAGCTCATAAATGGACTGGAGGGGGAGGTCTTCAGTCCTCCCATCACCTTCATGGCAGACCGCACCAGATGCGCCAGCTTTGATTTTCCCTGGACAGAAACAGTGCCATGCCATAATGGTATGCCATACCTTACCAGAAATAAAGTAGTAATCGATGTGAATGCCAAAAACCCCTATATGACAAAATTAATTAGTTTTGTTTTAAATTACATTTTTATAGGTTAGCATTCCTTTAATTTCTTCATTTTTGGGCCATAGTTTATGGCTATTTGTGTGTATGTTGGAATGAATGTCTGACAGTAGGGCTGATTATGTGTCAGTTTACGGTTCTGTGTGTTTGAATTTGTGCTGCTGTGTGGCTACCCGTTGATGACCGGATGGAAATCATCACACCAGCAGACAAAATTGTGTACCTTAGTGAAGTACACTTAGGGATCTGTGTTTCTGTATAGTGTGGCTAAGTGTGGCAGTGTCATCCAAAAATGTAACAATTAAGTTACCTTGGTTATTGCTAGGACATCTATTTGTATAGTAAGTAAGTATAGTAGAGATGGACCGATCCGATATTACGTATCGGTATCGGTCCGATACTGACCTAAATTACTGGATCGGATATCGGAGAGAAATAAAAAATGTAATCCGATCCGAAGTATCACAAAATCACCTCACAAAACGCGCTACTTGGCGTAACCCAGCTCGGCGCATCGGAGCAGTTTGTGTCACGTGATAGAGCGGCTGTTGTCTGCGAGACCTGTCGGCGGTCTGTTGGAGCATTTGGAGCTGCTACATGCTTCCTAACCGCGGCATTTCATCTCGGCGAAAACTATCCCAGAGAAGTAAAGCAAGTGTGTAAGTTCATCCCTGAATGTTTGCATAGTATTTCCACGTTAAGCTTAACAACTGATATATTGAGCCACAGCTGGACTGGCCATCAGAGTTCCATACTGAGGAAGCGATTTGTCCCGTACTTCAGCTAGAATTAAAAAGTAGACACAAAGCTGGAGTTATTCTGTCTTTGCTGCGCAGTTGCATCTACTTCTCTCATTCACTCCCCTCCCTCTCCTGTTATTACTTCAAACATGAAACTGATCAATGATCAGCTGATCGGCTTTTCTGCCGCAAGTCCCGTCTTTCTTGTTTGTTTATCGCCCACTTTGCGCTAGAAAGAGGAGACCAGCGGATAAACAACAGCAGCGCGTTTAAGCGTGAAAAGCTGTTGTTAGAATGTATTTAATATTACTTTCTAGTATCAGCTGAGGTTTGCTGGAGCCAGGCTGTAAAAGCTGCTGGTCATGACCTTGGTTTGGATATGTGGTGAGAGTGAAACATGAAGATGGAAACCAGGAGATGTCCTTACTACATCATCAGAGCTGAACAGGTGATGGAGAAACAGGTTTACCTTTTAGGTGACAGGAATGAGTTGAAGGGAAGTTATGAACTGTTTCTGAGAGACAAATAACACCAGGATCCTTTTCTGTGTAGCTGACAGCTGGTAACTGTGCAGGGGCGGATCTAGCAAAGTTTTGTCGGGGGCCATGTAGGGCATTAACAGGGAGAGGTGGGCACAGAGAAATACTTTTCTTTATGTCATTTAAAAACTTTGAATAAATAATTATCTGAATCTTACAACAAAAGTGTTCATCTGATCAAATGTATAGAAATCCATTATTGTATATAGTAACTACTAAGTCATATATAGACCCTAGTAAGCTATAGTACTTCTTCCTTTGGGAAGGTACCATCTGTGCAGTCTGCAGTTAAAGAAAGATGTTGAATCTATTTAGAAAAATTATTGATTTCTGTGCATTTGTTTTACACTTGCATTAAATTAAAGTTGATTACATCGATTAAGGGAGGGGGGGTGGTTCCCTAATATTTTTGCTGGGAGTTGGCAACCCTATTTGTTAGGTAGGTAAGTACTCTTTAAAATACCAGAATAGGGAGGATGGTGTAGGTTTAAATTTATTAGATTGATCAGTGTTGCTGAACTATAAAATGTTTTGGGGGGAGTGCATTTTTTGCATACAGGTATAACAGAATAGCTTCAGTCTCTTGTTTTTTAAAACTTGAGTATGAACTTATACAAAATGCTGCAAGATATTTATAAAAAACAGTTTTATTGATTACAAAATACGCTATATCGGATTCATATCGGTATCGGCAGATATCCAAATCGGTATCGGACATTAAAAAGTGGTATCGTGCCATCTCTAAAGTATAGTAGGTGAGCTAACACAGCCCTCAGGTATACGCCAGTGCTGATGGATTTGAAGATGGAGAGCGTACTATTAACCGTAACACTTTTACCTGTTAAAAAGGATAAAAAAAATTAAATAATAAGAGGTGAGACAGGTATTTGACTCTTTCTGTGCTTTCTGTTAAAGCACATGAGGCTGCAGCATGCTAAAATAATCAAAAGACAATATACGGGCGTAAACCTTGGGAATTTCCAGGTGTAATGAATAAGCTGAGTCATGCTGGTGCTTGCGTCATCTGTGTTCCTTTCATGCCTGCAAGCAAACTGTACATTCAGTTTAGCATTCTCATTTTACTAAAATGCTTCAAAACATTTCATGACAAGTTAAAGCCACTAGTATAAAATCACTATTTTCTTTAGGACACGGTTTCTTTGTAATTGGAATTATGGTTATTTTCAGAGGACAGGAAGCGTATACGAGTCTTTCACTTCGGCTGCTGAAGAGTTACCTGCTGGCAATAGTATGCGGAACAAAATTCGTACTCAGCATGACTAAGCATTTTCACTGAAATGGGTGAACTGCAACTGCACAAACCCTCAAGGCATCACTAAGAGCTTTACATGTCTCCTGTAAAAAGGACACAATGAACTGAGTATACAAAGAAAATGCCTGAGTAATGAGAACGCAACAAGACAGCAATACGAAACATCCTGTGCTAGAGAACAAAAGAGCAGAATTACACTGGAGAACAAAAAAGAGATAAATCAATATGAACAAGTAATGACTACAATATTGCAGAAAAAAATTCATGGTTTTCACTCAACATTTAATTTCAACTGAAAAAACAAAACAAAAACAACAAACGCGTACACTTTTTTTTTCCTTACTTGCAAGAGACCGGCAAATTTGACGACACCCCATCCAAGGCGTTTGCTTTCTGGTTCCACCAGACTCATCTGGTACACATCTACAGCGAGGAATCTCTGGGCCTGTCCCCCATCTTTACTGACCACCATACAGGCTATCAGGTCACTGTTATCTGAAAAAGGGATCACAAACATAAACATCAATGTTTTTTTTTTAAATGTTTTTTTAGATCTTTTTTTTTTTTTTTAAAACATATATAAAAATTGTAATCCATTTTTTAAACTGTTTACAACATATTTAATATGGCATTTGGAGTTCGAGCCCAGAACAGCGTATTAATAATATGTATATTATTAAATAAAGGACTATTTACTTCTGCCAAAGTGTTTCAAGTTAGCTCTGAGGCGTTTCACACACACCAGTCAATGTCATGACATGTCTGTAGAGACAGTTCAAACATTTGTTATGTCTCAAATCTTGGTATGTACTGACTCATGTCAAATGTATTTGTGTAGCACTGGAGGGCCTTACAGCAGGATAGAAAGAGGAAAAAATGACAAACATATGTATATAGGTTATGATATAAATTAAACTTTGATAAAAATCACAAGCAAAAAGCAACCTCGACTAGACTTGTTTCCATGTTCAAAGACGTCTAGTTATTTACATCTGCCACGCTAGTGTTTACAATAGATGTGTTTACTATGTCACCACCAGTCCAGGTTGTTTCCACTACAGCCTTGGTAGATGCAATGTCAAACACTGTGAGAGGACCCAGTCCTGTATGTTATGGCCCCAGGACAGCTGCTTTACTCTGCAATGTGCATGGGAAGCTACCCACTAGAAATATAATCAAACAAAAGTTTAAGAGGAGGATACAGACATGATTTATTGATAAGCCACTTCAAATAATAAACTTGCTACCCTCGATTTAAATGACTGAGATCAGCAAAAATGAAGTTTTAGCTGATCGCAGGTGTTCAGGAAGTTTTTTCATGCTCAGTAGAGCACGCGCTCAATGTTCTCACGAAAAGTGAGAACATTGCAGTACTGGACATGCCAACTGGACACGATTACACAATGCAACGCAGTAGCAAAGCACATGACAATAATTGTTGGACAGGTATCGAGGCAGGTGAGATCTAATGTCAGTAATCCAAGTGTTTAAATACAGTCATAGTAATGTCATAGCCAATAATAGTTGGATTACCATGGGAAAACTTTTCCAAGAGGTAATGAGGCTCTCGGGGACTGAGGTGAACACCCCAGGTAGTCCACACACCACATGCATGGGACTGTTTATTCACCAGAGTCCCCAGAGTAGTGGGAAATAACCGTGCCACCCCCCACGTCTACCTAATTTCTTTTGGAAAGCTTGCCGGGTGAAAAGGTCTTAAAATATGGAGGACATTTAAAACAAGACAGTTTGGCCACTTAAAAAATAAAAAGGTGTTTCCAGAAAGTGTGCCAGACAGCGTACAATATTTAGCAATAGCAATAGTTATAATATTTCATATGTATTATTAAATGCATATTGCATACTGTATAGGTCCTTAAGTATCAATGAATCAAGATGCAATTCAAGTCCAGACTTTCATCTTTAATTTAAGGAGTTTAACAAAAGCATTGCATGAAGTGTTTAGGAATTATGGCCCTTTTTATACTCAGTGTAAGGAAGAGGGCTTCCCTACAAGTATCATTTGTATTGTGGTAACTTGTACAGCACTTTCGGAGCACCTCTGCCCTTTATTAAAAGCACTTTAAAACTAGAACTTTATTTAGCACTGCACTCAGTACCCCATTTGCAAAAGTAAATCAGACATCTGACTGACAAGCAGTTTCATGGCCAGAAGAGAGCTGTTACCGTGTTATTCCATTATATATAAAGCTTATAAATGACCTCGGATTTGATGGGCAGACAGTGGCAGTGAGTTGACGCACACAAACACACACAGTCAAAACACACAGAGTGCTTTAAAGGACAGTGAAGAAGCTCTGCTCCCACGCCTGGAAAATACATCAAGACACAATAAGCCCACATGTCCAGTTCTTCATTTCAATTTACCACAAAACCTACTGTAAAGTAAACACGAAATACCGAACTGATGATCTGATGTGACACCACTGGTTTCGATCTAATTATCACCCACCTCGACTGACTCTAAATGTAAACCAGTAACATTAGACTGACGTACAACCCCCATGAGGAATTTCTCTTGCAGTCTCTCACACTTCCCTTCCACTTGATGATATTTATGTTTCATTTTTATTCCTTAATTTGAATTCTCAAGTATTCTGACTAATCTACTTTTACAGTGCAACATGACTAATCCTATGAACATAAAGCAACTCAGATTCACATATCTGAGAAAACTAGTGGCTTTAAATTTAGGTATTTAACAACAATATGCTTCTTACACAGGGCCAGCAAGCTTTTGCTGCACATTCATTCATACATGCAGCCTATTTAAAGATCAATGGGGATTACCAAGAACTCAACAGTTCCTACTGAAACAGTGAGCAGTGAAAGTACCTACAGCTGGAGATACAGTCATCAATTTTCGATGGTAACACAAGGGATGCCGACAACCAAATGGTCAGAGAAACTAGGGGAAGTTCTGCACACTCAATCCCCAGAATAAACGGGGGGAAAAACCGTGCCACCCCCCATGCCTACCTAATTTCTAGTGGAAAGCCTGCCTGGTCAAAAGGGCTTAAAACATGCAGGACATTTAAAAGAAAACAAATTGACTCCATTCATTTATCACTGAACTTAATAAGACTGAAATTACTTTTATTAATACAGACAACTGTTAGAGAAGGACTTTTCTATGAAAGACTTGAACCTTTGATCTATTAGTCCAGAAGAAGAAAGGTCTTCACAAAAGCAGTTCTTGTCTTACTTTTCTGATTCAGATTTTGAGGTAATTAGAATGAGACACCTTGGGCAAAAAAGCAAGATATGACTTGAGATGTTCAGCCAAAAAAAACCCAAAAAAACTCTAAACAAAATCAAACAGCATATGGCTGCCTAACTTCAGTATTCTCTTCAGCTTTTAAGTGTTCCCAGTTGGTTGTAGGCTGCATGAACAATACCCCTATTCACCAAGGTGAGAAGAGAAAAATGCAAAACATGTGACTCCAGTTTCGTTACAGGCCGTCTTACCCACAAGCAACAGCTGGTCACATTTCCAAATAAATATCAACATATAACATCAGTTCTGAGTTACATAAACGTATAATAATTTGTTTTACTCATTTTTTTCTACGTTGGTTAGGGTTACGAAATCAATACACCTACATGACATGTTCTCCAGCGAACTTGAAAAGTTTGTACTGAAAAAGGTCCTCTGTGGAGGACCAGTTTAGACTCGACGCTGGATTCTGGAAACCGGAGAAGCACGAAAAATGAATTGTGAATGCAATTGAACATTGTTCACTTTAACCTTCAAAGGGTTTGGTCTTATTTCTTATGGCTGAGGTGATAAGAAGGATTTTTACTGTGTGGACCTTTACAGGGATAATAAACATTAAGCTCCATGTAAACACAGCCCACGTGAACTCTAAAGGCAATAGTAGAGCGCAGATATTTATCAAGGTTAAAACAACTCCATGCACACGCAACTGAATATTTGTGGCCCCACAATAAAGCACAATTATATACTCTCCCACTCTGCAACACAAAATGTGGCCCAATCAGGAAGCCTTTTTCCTCCATTATCCATTGTTCAATTGACTATGTGCACGTTAGCATATGCTACTTCCGGTGCGGAAACTCCTGTGGGGAGCTTTGTTTCCGGTGTCCTATTCACGCCCTGTTTACGGTCCAAAACAAGTTAAGCAAATGAATGAATCGAGCGGCGATTTACATTTCTATAGATGTCTTGGGCATTTACCCAATATATCTGTAAATGATGTTCATCGACAAGTCGACAAGTCGATGAACATCATCATAGTCTGACTTGCCTCAGAGCAAAAGAGAAAAGGGATTCAAATGTTATATTTCTCATCGCGGGTGTTATGTTCTAAAAATAACCAGCGATAGGTGAAATCAAGTAGCCAATTTTATTTTTTGACGGTGCAAAACGTTTGGTGGACATCGTGAACATACAGTACTGCACTTCAGAGTCACACTGCTAGCGATCGATGCAGCGATTGTGTACTGTACAGGAGAGACGTCACGGAGGAGATCGTCTGCAGCGATCAGGACGCAGGACACAATGTGACGTAAAAAAAAAAAACGTGCAAACTTGCACTAAAAAAATCTGCGAAACAGCGAGGTGAAAGGTGAACCGCGTTATTAGCGAGGGACCGCTGTAATTTTGAAGGTAAGTCACAACATACCCTTCGTACATACTAATGTATAGAAACCCTTACCAGCAATCATTCATTTTTTGTGTGGCTTTTTTCACGGTTCGTTAACATGCTGTGTAGGTGTGTACTTGACTAGCTGATATCGACATAACAGGGAAACATCTGGTTTGACTATTCTTCACCTGTAGTTTGAATGCTGAACATTTGCCTGTTTAAATCATAAGACCAGTCACTATACAGAGATGTGCTTCTGAATGTGGACGATGTGTCTTCTGCTGCAGTAATGCAGTTCTGCTTGTGTTGAGTGATGTAAACAACTGATCGATCTAAACGCTTTAAACGTCAAAATTGATCACTAGATTTTTTATGACACAACAGTGGTGAGTGTTCCCACCTTCTGCTCTTTGTAACTTAACGCGATCTTTCCGTTTTCGAGTTTTGGACATGATTTTGGAGTATATCTTCGCAGTAGCGATTGACCGCAAAGTAAAGCTACCGGAAATGTACAACCCCACATCCGGTCTCAAACCAGGAAGTTAGCATTTTCTCGTGCACAGGGTCAATATAATAAAGTTTGTCAGCCCTTAGGGGGCTAATTAAGAAAACATAAAGGATCCAACCCACACACCCTACATTTTAGGTAATGTTCATGAATGAAAAAGTCACACTTCAACTGTGTGTGTGACTATGCAACCACAGATTTATTCCTCCAGAGAATACATATACTAAAATACATATATGCTGTGTAATTTAAGAGTGAGTAAAAAAAATGTTGTGAATGGAGGCGGAGGCAGCCTAATGGTCAGAAAAAGAATTTTGTGGGTGGAAGGTGGCAGGTTTAAATCCCCCGTATACAGGAAAAACCCTCCACCCTGCATTATTACTCTGAGAAGTTGTGTTCTGAGTCAACCACCTTGCTTTAAAGACAAAGCAAACACAGGAAAATCTTTTAAACCATACGTAAGATATATGACAGAAAATCAAGAGGCATAAAACTACTGGAAATCAAGTCAAACCTGATATGATCAAGACTCTGTTAAAGGCTATCTTTACCTTAATCTGCCACAGACTCCTGACTGGCATTTGGAATCATCAAAACATTCGTGGTTTCAACCACTGAATTAGACTTGAAAGCAAAAGCTAAAGGGAGCCATTTGGTTTCAATAGCTGTATTGCCATCTATTTGTCACGAGTGTGTTTGAGGCATCAGCCCGGCTTCCCAAAAGACGGGTGTGAAGAGACATCTTTCACTTATAGCCTGTTCACACAATCACAACACAATAACATAAGCAAACTGCAGCACAACTGTGACACTGACTGAAAGCAAGTAAAAAAAAAACAAAGAGAAAAAAAAGACAAATTGCTGAGACACTGGTTTGTTCCATCCATAAGGCCACAGGTTTACATCAACGTGGTTTCCAAGCACCGACAGTGCAGCTGACTCAACAGATGAAATGATAAAACTATAAAGGCCGCAGCTCACCAATACTAAGGTAACAACCCCGGTGGAATTTATTAAGCCCTCTCGCTTTCTGTGGTAATTCTAAGAAGTCGATTTTATTAGTAATATCTTTTTAAGGCGATTAAGAAACACAATGTAAAAAAAACAAATACACGCCTGTGCAATATCAGAAAATTATCATTACAAATAATAAGACGTCTTGATTGTCTTAATCAACGACAGCAGTAAAGCCGACTCTGTGATAGACAACCTGAATAAAAAGCCCCATAATTTGCATAATAGAGCAGATATGCAGAAATGCTCATGTTTGGGGAACTAAGGTGGGGATACACATGACTACATAAACAAAAAACAAACAACTTATTGATGAATAAAAATATAAAAATGATGGAAAGAAATCAAGCAAATACAACTTTATATCAAGTTTTTAAATACATTTATTATGTTTACTATTAAATCTGAGACATAATACAGGTTTACCACTTGCCCTTTATATAATTTTGCTGCTATGATTGTAGTAAAGTCTGCTTTTACTGACTCATTTTATCCTTTCTGTATGGTTTAGGGAGTTTCAGTCTGGCGTCTTTACTGGAATGTGTTAATTTGTAAGGGTTTCTAATAAAGACATGGCAACTGCATGCAACTGATATTGGTTTAATGATAAGAAATGGATTTGCCTTTGTCCTGGCTCAGAAACAGTATTGTGTCATTTGGCCTTTTCTAACATTAAAAGTATTAATGGTTTTTGCACATGCTGCTTAAGAAGCTATGCTGATGATTTAGTGTTTAGCAAATCTGTGTATTTCTTTTGGAATAACTCTGATCTTCATAAAGATTTCATGACGTGTTTATACTGCGAGCTGTTGTGACTGTGCTGATTGTTACTTCTCTAAAGGTGTGCTTAGTCTCTCTCGAACTGTTTTCAGATGTTTGGTTTTCATATTCTGTTTAGATACAACACCTGTACCAGCTAAAGAATATAGATTCTGCAATACTCCATTTCTTGAAATGCAATGTTTTTAATGCTGCTGCATGTGCACACGCACACACACTTATGTTGTTGTTGGTAGAAAGCGGACTTGCATCGAGAAGTGGTTTGCTATGAGGTTGACACCTGTACTCGGAAAACCTTGCAAAAAAAAAAAAAAAAGGAGCCACAGATGCATACAGAAACACGTACACAAGAAATGTTTAAGTATGGATTTGCCGTGTGAGACACTGTCATCACTCTCGCTCGCATTACTCTGCAGTTATACTTGCGATCCTCAACAGCAGAGCAGAGCTAACCACGTGTAAGTTTCTATTACGTCTGCATGTAACAACTACAAACCTGTGCACAATATGAGAAGACGGTTCAGGTTATCTCTGTGTAAGATAAACCTCTGTGCACAGGTGTTTGTGATTGTTCCTCAAGCTCGTCTCTGTGTTGCTGTGGTTACGAGTGCTTGTATGTGCATTTACCCACAGTAGTGTGTTGCATCTGTGCTGTATACCTACTGGGTGAAGAGCGTGAGTGAGAGAAGAAATGTGACAATCTCGTGTCGTTATTCTTTTATCCTGTTGTAAGCATGGAAATAAATCTGCACAGCAGCTGTAGCTTGTGGTCTGGTATTACACAGTGTACAATGAGTATGCCTTTGTGTCTCTGTGTGCGTCTTACTGAGGTCTAAGACATCGTCTGTCTTGATCAGATCTTCAGGTCTGGTCAGAGGGAGCTGTGTTTCGGGTTCTCCTTGAAGCTGAAGTGATAAGGACCGCAACATGAAGAAAACCCGAATCGCCTGAAGAGATGAGAAGGCCCACTCATAAACAAACAGGCACAAACACATACAGAGAAATTGCATGCTACAATAAACCTTCTGTCTAAAACTGGCAGTTTTAAACACAGGATAAGAAAAAACACCCAACAGTGCTCCTCTAAAAATCCTAATAAGAGTTTTTTTAGATGACGGATGCAAACCTTTGATCACAAAAAACCTCCAAACCTTTTTTAAAATTCTTCTAAGTGAAAATTATTTCACTGGTTTGCTTCGATGTGCCACAACCCTTCAAGAAAAACTCAACTACAAGTCCTGATTGTCTGTGTATGTCCACTGAACTTGGGTGTGTGAGTGGATTTTCTTTTGCCTGTCTGCTTCTCATTTGTGAGGACTGATATTTCTGGAAGTGTACCAAGAACAGCCAGCATGAGCTACAACAATAGATTTATCCAGGACACTGTCACTGATAGGGATGGGTATCCGGTACCCATCGGCACCGGTTCTGACATAAACGGTAGTAACCAGACCGAAAAGCAGCGCACATTTCGGTGCTTTATTTCGGTGCTTTTTTTTCCTGAGCTGTGATACACTTTAGATTCTAGCCAATCATTTTACGTTTCCGAGGATAGTAGGCGGGTCCAGGTACGTACGTTCTTTTAGAGCAGAGCTACAGATTAAAAATGCCTAAGTCCAAGCGGTCAAAAGTCTGGCTGTATTTCACAGCAAAAGATGCAAACTCAGCAGCAACAAGTGCTTTAAGCTGATACTGTGATACTGTCAAAGGAGGTAAAACCTCAAATCCGATGAAACACCTGGCGACGCATAGCGTTTTTTTTTAAAAGCCGAGAAATGCGCCGTATTTGATAGCTTGCTGCGAGACCTCACACCGTGCACATCTACTGCGGGTGGGTTGCCAGTTATCGGACCCGGAGCAACATCCCCCAAAAACCCGAAGAATAGAGTCCTGGCCCCTAGCCCTGCCAGTGTAGCAGAAATGATGACGGATGATGATGGCAGCAGCCGCCGTTCTTCTCTGCGTGAGTAGCTTAATGTTGTTCGTGTGTAATTTACGTTGAGTAGGCTAACCACGTTATTACATTAATGCATGTAAGGTGAACTAGCAAACATCATCATAGCTACATGCGGCTGTCTTCTTGTTTGATGGCAGATACTCCCTTCACCCTGGCCAAAAAGGCTAAAATGACCAAAGAAAAAGTGGAAAACAGTTAAACATGAGAGGTTTTTGGACAAAGTTTGTGTTTTTTCCATTGTTTAAGCACTGCTTCCAGCCAAGAGTGATACCATATATGCCCCATAGCTGCAGAAAAGGCTAAAATTGTTATCTTTTTACAAAAAAACAGCTGAACATGAGAGGTTTTTGGACCAATTTTGTGTTCTCCATTCTTTAAGCACCGGTTTGAGCACCGGTTTGAGCACCGTTTAAGCACCGGCACCGTTTCAAAAGTACCGATTTGGCACCGGTATCGGATAAAACCTAAACGATACCCATCCCTAGTCACTGAGCTTGTGTGTGTGAGCGGACGCACCCTGCGTGTCTTCTCCATGTCTCCACAAGGAAGTCTCTTTACAAAGTCAATACCGGTCAGAGGAGTGCCAGTGGGTGGCAGCAGTATTGAGGCATCCATCATTAGATACTCCACATTCAGTGGCTTACTCTGCAACATAGAGATGACATTGTATGAGAACACCCAGACCTAATAGCAGAAAGAGAAATGTGCTTGCAAAGTCGGGCTGATGTTTCATTTTGAACAGGGAGGGGAGGAAAGCAAATATTAAACGAAGGCTAACCCACCGTCATGCTCCTGTATTCGTCCTCAAACATGTCCAGAAAGATTTCTTCGCCCTGTGTTGACAGTGACATTGAAAAGAAGTTTAAAAACAAGAGAAAACGGGGGCAGAAAATAAATACATTCAGTATTAAAGAAAACCATTTTGGGTGAAAGGCTTTCTGGGGATTTTTTTTTTGTGGGTGCAAGTCTGTGCATGCAGAGTGTGAAAAAAAACAAAAAAACAGCATATGCAAGTGCACATTTTCCCATAGATACATGTTAAGTAACACTTTTATATATAATCCTGTGCTTGGTTTATTTGGGTCCACGGTCAACTTCCCAGTGTAATGACATTCTTCTACTGTTGCACACAAGAAACAAAGTACTGTTCCCAAGCTAATATAACAAGCTTATGCATGCCCTGTCATAATAAACATGCTATTAGGAGCACAGGGCACAAGTCCATCTCATCTGTCAATTCCCCATCAAAAAAATTAAGGTGTAATATTAAACAGAATATCCAGGCCAGAAAGAAACAAGACACAGACACATGTTTACGGTCTACAGAGTTCACGAGGATCTTTTTTGAGACACTTGATATGGTTTCGGTTTCTTTTTGACACCTTTACCTTTTGACACATTTGCATTACCTGCCTATGCAAACAGTTTGTCTATGACAGTTTAATAAGAACAAGGTGTTCTTCTTCAGTGTAAAGTACATTCAGAATTGGCAGACGTAGAAAAGAACTGGTGACTTTTCCGACGTGTTCAAACACACCACCACCTGATTCTCTTTCAAACAGTGTATATTAATGGTGATATAATCAAAATAAATTGAGATTTTAAAAGCTGAAATTAATATGCACTAAAAAAAAACCCTCACTTTGTAGAAAGCAAGATGTTTCCTGTCCAAAAAGAACA
Source organism: Perissodus microlepis (assembly GCF_051167445.1). NCBI lineage: Eukaryota > Metazoa > Chordata > Actinopteri > Cichliformes > Cichlidae > Perissodus > Perissodus microlepis. The sequence goes on along the minus strand of NC_140464.1, from coordinate 21,216,547 downwards.
ATTTGTCAAACAACTGAAAGGCAGGTCTTTTGGCATAATGTACTATAAACAGAGACACGGACAGACAGGGCTTTTTTCCTATGCCCAAGTGTTTTTAACCTAACATTCACACAGTCACACTCCAGTGGATACATCAGGGGCAACTCTGGGTTCAGTATCTTGCCCAAAGACACTTTGACATGCAGACTGAAGGAGCCGAAAGATCAACTACCGACCTTCTAGATCGATACAGAGAGCTCTAAGATTTAAGATCATTGATCTGAAAGTGATGTTCAAACAGAAGCAGACTTTTCAGCTGAATAATGATCCAAAACACATTAGCCAAACAACCGATGAATTTCTCAAAAAGAAATCAAGTAAAGGTCAGATCTAAATGGCAATTATATTAAATTATATAAAAGTATTATATAATATGATGTGATATTATTTAATATAAATTAGTAATTGTATTAAATTAAACTTCATGTGCTTGCCACAAAAAATAAAAATACTGGCAGGTGCCAGTGCTGCCAATCAGTCTCTTAGTAGACACATGTATGGTATAAATGTGAAAATCCTTCTGGAGTTATTGCATTTCAAGACTGTCAGAAGACTTGACCTCTGACTTTGACCTTAAGGTTGAGGACACTGAGATTCGAACTTGTCTGAGATTTTAAGTAGATGCACCTATGGTATCAATTTCAAAATCGGTCGTCTCATTCTTGATTTATCACATTCACAAAAGTGGGTGTCCACGTCGGCCCATCCAGCGGGGTGACAACAATAGCCTACCAGCCTTTAACAGCTGAAGGGTAAAAACACAAAGACCTGTGTAGGTTGAAGGTATTGTCTTTTAACATACTTAGCATTAACTTGGTTAATTAGCAGCACAGACAGAAAGCAAAACACTCAAATGTGTTATTTTCTGTTACTTTTTTTAGCTTAAGGATGACACAGACATGACTTAAACGGACTTAAAATTGATTTTCAAGTCAAAACCGTAGTGTGATCCATGGAATATTGATAATAGATTATCAGTATACTGCCAACTGATTTTATTGCTTCAGCTTTATTTACCAAGTGTCTATGATTGCATATGAAAGTGTGGAAAACTCTTGAGCTGACTGTTAGTTCTTTACTTTTTGTGTCCAAGCGCACAGTTTTCTGGTCAGTTTTTATTTACTCATATCATGTGCCTGGAGCACTGCAGACTTTCTAAAAGGTCTTTCAAAGTCAGTATCTGATCATTTTCAGAATCTTTTTTTGATTAACCACTTAACACGGACCAATGAATCATTCAAGAATAAAAAAACACCTAACTCAAGCTATGCCCCAGTGTTGTGTCCACATGAAGAACCAATTTTAATATGTATCTTTAGGCGCTTTGTTACTAGCAACCAGTCACAAAAATGATTTATTCCTCTTTTTTACAATGCAGTAAACACACAAAATCAGAATCTCACTGAAAAGCTGTGGGGGGAAGTACAAACAGGAAGGCCATATGAGAGAAAACCTAAATCACATTTCAAATGAAAGACTATGTCATTAATAAAGTGGGCTGAGTTTCCAGTTTCTAAGGCCAATGGTGTACTCATTTTTCCTCCAGAAGAATATTATAGCACTGCTGATGTTTTTGCTCTTTGAACAAATGGCTTCCCCCTTTAGTTTTTGTTTAAATACACTAAATTTTATATAGCACTGTTTTAAAGATGATCAAATATCCTCTTGTCCAAATAAATTAATCTCTTCAAATTTGTCTATGTCCACTGGACATGTTAAAGTTTCTGAATATTTAACTACAATTTTGTTTTTCTTTTGGTTTGTTTTTTTTGTGGTTCATCAGAAAACCCTGTTCAAACTCACAGAACCTTAAAAATTTCCACTCTGAGCTTATAATTGCACCAATAAATTTTTTCTCTGTGAAGGCAAAACCTCCAAATGAACAAAAAAACAGCATTAAACATTTCTGAGTGGTTTTCCTTTGTTTAGTCACAAGATTTAAAAATTTTTTTGGTATTATTTTCAGTCACTTCTCTTCAACATTTTCCCAAATGTCGCAAATAACAGAATCATGACTGATGCCAAAACTGATATTCAAATTATCAAAATGAAACAGAAAGCCAGCTACCGGCTATTTAAGCATGCAACTATGACATATAGGGTATGGAAAACACTTTCAGTTTTGTCTCCTATACAGTACCTTCAGAGAAATGGCTCCAGTTATTGTCAGTGTCTCATGCACCTACAATAAAGTCTTATCTCCAGAAGGTTTTACTTTCATTTGTAAAGTTTCATTGTCAGACAAACCAGAATTTACCGGCAGGTGCTGATTGAACTTCGGTTCAGAGACTATTCAAGAAGGACTGGATTTAAAACCAGACTTTTTTTTTAACTTCCTATTTAGACTCCTTGTAAATTATCCTTGTCTGTCTGGTAGAACAACAAACTTTACATTGTACGAGTGCCAAAAATCTCTCGTTGCAACATTAAACACTTAAATGTTTAACGCTAATGTCAATGTTAATCACCGTGTAAGTTCTTTACACTTCTTTCATACTGATATACAATTCAATGTGGGGGCAGGTGAGACATAAAAGCAAGGCTCTTATTTTTATAGGTTAGCATATGAATGAGTGAATCTGTGTTATTATGTACTCGCCTTGTAGAACTGTCGCAGTAAATGCAGACTCTCCTCTCTGGCACCCTGCAAGCACAAACATGACAGTCTGAACAGTCATTCGGGTATCTCACACACACACACACACACACACACACACACACACACACACACACACACACACACACACACACACACACACACACACACACACACACACACACACACACACACACAGACTCATAAACACATACAAAGACTCACAAATAAACATGTAGCATGCAAAAAGCACAGAGTACAGATAACAGTGGAGGATACAGGGTGAGATAAAACTGTAAAGGATTTGCATTATATTTTGTGCTTCAACCGAAAGCAGTTTTTCCTCTACTAGAAGCTCAAGTCCGTATCTGTGTCAGATATCTGTGGTTTCATCTGCACAAAAACACTAAAAAACAAATTGCAAATCTTTTTTTCTTTTTCCCCCTCTTCATCTAACTATTTATTGTCTCTCAGCTAGCTGGTAACAGAAAGACCTATCATACCTCATATCAAATCTTTCAAAGCCATTAAGTGTATTTCCCATAACATGGCTCAATTCCTCTAAATAATTCTGCTATTGCCATTACTGGAAAATAACGCAGTATAATAAAATGTCAAATCTGCAATGGAATTTTCCAGATAAGTTGTTCTATGGACATTGATAAGATATAGTCTCAGTGAGCACCACTTATCCAGCAGCTTACTTTACTTGTAAAGGCAAAAACTGTGTTACTGACTGCTGTTCCTGAGAAAGACAGACATGTCAACAATACTAAATAAAAACCCACTAGTGAATTACATTCACAGGAACCTGTAAGTGTAATTCAACTGTAACGTCAATGCCTGTGTGTGTTTTAAATGCTGCTGTGATGAAAGTAATGATCTGAAAGTTAGTAAAATGGTTGATTATGGATGATTATAAGCTCTTCCAATGAGTTTAAAATGTAAGTTTTAGATTATATGGGCCATATGGCGGTGCAGCGGTTAGCACTGCCAGCTCACAGCAAAAAGGTCCTAAGTTTGAATCTAATCTGAAGTCTTTCTGTGTGGTTTCTCTCCTGCAAGAGTCCTCTCTGGATTCCTCTCAAAGTCTAAAGACAAGCATAGGGTTTGGTAAATTAATAATCCTAAATAGACTGTAGGTGTGAATGTGAATGGATGTCTCTCTCTATGTGTTAGCCCTGCAACAGACTGGGGACTTGTCCAGGGATAGGCTCCAGCTCCCCTTAGACCCTGAATTAGGGTAGGATGAATTATAGCCATGGTCAGATCACCATCTGTGTGATATTAGCCGTTAGACCTAAATTAAGCAAACAGGAGGCTTGACGTGCAGTATGTGGTAGGGTTGCTGTGCTCCTCCTGTGAGCTGATGCCCAAAATGCCCGTATAAAGGATAATCTTTTGTACAAATTGAACAGGAAAGCCAGTCTTGGAAACTGAGAGTTTATAGCAGTCCAAAGCCTGCTTGTTTGGCTAATAATGCTCATAATGAGCACTTAAACCGTCAACATAACCATTTAAGCTTAAACAGCCTGGACCCCCCCAAAAAAAGTGTGTCTTCATTTCTATTAAACTGTGTCAGAGGTGGGAAATTCTCCAAGCAGAAACCCCCAAGTGATGTTTAACCGATACCAAAAAAACAGTTTCACCAAACCTGCTGCGAAAAATAAAAGCTTTTAAAATGACCAAGATAAGGTTTCAGTTTAAAATTGTGAATTTTGTAAAAGGAAAAGGAACTCATTGACAGCTGTGCAATTTCTTCCTAGAACTTTATGTGCGTGCAAAAAAGCAAAAAACAAAGGGAGTATTACCCTGAAGGATGATCACAAAAAAACAAAACAAAACCCAAATATGTAAAACAGTGTGGGCTGCAGAAAAAATGGATGTCAGTGTTTAAACAGGGGGCAGATGGGAGATCTGTAAAAATATCATCAGTCACTAAGTGGCTCTAACCAAGAAGCCTTGCAGCTGTGAATTCTACAGAAGTGACACAATTACATGGAAAAGGGTTGTTTCACTCCTATGGATGACACAATTTTCAGCATTTCACTTCCTGCTGAGGTCCCATGTTCCCTCAAGCAGTTTGTAAGAGTCATAAAGTCTGCTAACAGGACTGTTGAAATGTCACAGGAGCATGCTTGGGTGTGCTGTACCTCCAGGCAGGCCAGATGAACGTCTTTGATAATACAGTTGCTCCCAGACAACACAGACTGCTTTAACAAAAGGCAGCTCAGCTCGAGGGTAGCTAGACGCACTTTACCATCTGCACACAAGCAAGAGAAATGCATAAATAAGTATCTAATATAACACATTGTTTCCTGTTAGGTCAAAAATCTAAGAAATGCATCACATGCATCATATCATGCAAAATGTCTATACATGGTTTGTGAGCTTTAACAGCTAAAATTTCTACCTCATTTGCATTTTCTGGGTTAGAAATTCTCGTAACAAATGTTTTTGCTCAGTGTGCCAGTGCATACACTATATGTTCAGCTTAGCAATATGCAAATAAAATGAACATCAAAAGAAAAAAAAAAAGAAGGTACTTTTTTTTTCTTTTTTAAAGGTATGAAACACCACACCAAATGTGGAAGTGTGTGTGCGTCACCTGGCAGTGCAGCTTGGCTCATAACTCTAATAAGTCTTTCTACGAGGACCACGCTGTAAGAACTCCTCTCCTGGTCTGGAACTGGCAACTGCAGACGCTCCAGAAGATCAAGGTTGATACCTACAAACAAATTAAACAGAAAAACAAAGTAAAAGAAAATGCTAATTCTGAGCCACGATCATTAAGGCTGTCATCTTGACTCATCTTTATTCTGGGAATCTAACGTATGTAATATGTTTAATTGGTTCATCAGCAGCACAGATGGAAGGCAAATCACTGTAAGCCGTAGAGTTTTACTTCCTAAACAGCTGCGACACCACTCCACCACATTTAGGTTTTTTCAGCTGAAGGATGACACAGACATTACTTAAAACCTAAAATTATTTATGAAGTCAAAACTGAGGTGTAATCATAAAAAAGGGACCTAACTCACGAGATAAACCACTGCTGTGTCCACAAATAACAGACAAACTAGCAAAGAACCAATTTTAAATTGTATCTTTAGGCACTTTGTTACTAGCAGCCCGTTGCAGAAACACATCATTTAATCCCATGTATTTAGCTGAATGAAAAGATAACAGTTTGACAGGCAGTAAAGAGTATTTTTGCACCAAGACGCTGATTCCTAAAGACCTGTTTACCAAAAATGTGGAGTGTGTTCGTAAAAACTGTGAAGAAACTGAAGAAGTGGGGGACATCTGTATAGTGAAACGGCATTTAATTCTATTCTACAAGAGAAGAAACTGCATGTTTTATGAAATAGGAAAAAATCCTTCTACTGTTCACTGAATCCTTATATGAAATAGTCTCAGTGGAAAGGTGAGTTGTCAAGAAGTCATTCTTAAGGAAAAATGCTGAAAAGACTGAAGTATGCTAAATTACAAAAGAACTGGACCAGAAATCAGTGGCAACAGGTCTGATGGAGTGATGAATGCAAATTTTAAATTTCTGGTTCAAATTGTTGTCAGTATCTACAGAGGTATTCAGGAGAGAGGTACAAAGGTTTGCAGCCATCTGTAAAACAGTGTGGAGACTCAGTTCTAGTTTGAGGTGTCATTTTTCCAACTGGTGTTGCAAATCTGGTCAAAATTTATGGATTTTGATCCACCATGCAATACTAAAGGTATAGACTTTTCCGCCTAACATTGATCCCAAACACACTGCCAATGCAGTGAAAGCATATCTGGATAGAAATACACACAGTGGATCACTATCAGTCATGGATTGGCCTCCCCAGACGTCAACATTACTGAAGCAGTGCGAGATCACCTTGGCAAAAAACAAAACAAAAGGCAGCCAATATCTAAAGAAGAGCTCTGAATGTCCTTCAGGAAACCTGGAGAGGTATTCCTAAAGACTACTTAAAGAAATCAGAAGAAAGTTGCCTGAGAAAGTTCAGGCTGCGATGAAGAATAACAGTGGTCATAATACCAGACACTGACTCTCAAGCTGGTTACAACAGAAACTTTTTGCTTCATGTACTGCATTTCCTTGTATGCCTTCACATGTTTTAATAAATTACTGCACCTATTTCCAAGACCTTTGCACAGTGCTGTGTAACACTGAGTGCTCAGGTAGAGTAGAAAAGCACTATATAAGAACCAGTCCATTTACCATTTGCTGTATACAAACAAATGAATCTACATGTATTTTAAAGAGAACAATCATACAGCCCTTGGAGCAAACAGATGTCAATAATTTTCTTTGTTACTTCATATTCATTCACTTAAATAGAGAGACAAAAGCCTTATTATTACATGTCAAAAGGTTTATGCCAGGAAAAGGCAGGAGGAGATGAGAAGGGAGGTGATTAAGAGACTCTAAATAAGAAACTATGCAGCTGTAGATTCTGTAGAAGTGATAAAAGTTACATGGAAAGGGTTTTTTCATACAATGTGAAATCTAAGAACATCAGTCTTTAATTAATTTCATTAAGAATTACCGTTTGACAACAATTGTAGAAAGTTAAATTATGACTCCTAGAACCTTTAGAGCAAGATAAAAACCATCTTATTACAAAGTAAACATCACAAGCCTGCAAAGGAATATCTGGGTATGACAAAACCTCCTTGGAAGTGCTGTGGACAGATGATGTTAACAGTGAGCTTTTGTTTACCTTTGCTGTGTGAGACAGCGTAAAGCAGGCAGAGGACAAACAGTGCGTGGTAGTCGTCACTGGTGCAGTCAAGGGCACTGTACACCATGTCTAAGAACGGCCTGCAGGGAGCGAGAAAGAGACAATAAAGAGAACATAGCTTCAGTTAACAATTCTGTCTTTCCCATTTTCAATTCTTTAGACTTTTAGATGAGGTTTACATCGCACTGCACTCACGTATGTTTGTGTGTGTGTGTGTGTGTGTGTGTGTGTGTGTGTGCGCGCGCGCGCGTGCATGTACCTGCTCCTCTGTGTGTGTGTGCGAGTAGCTGCAGCTGTCTTCTCCTCATCAGTGATGTTCTGCTCTGTCAGCTCTGGCACCTTACACTTCTCCATCACCACCATTTCTATCTCTGCACAGATACACACACACCGAGATACATACTTAGTATTTACTTACATAAATCTCCACATATTTGGAGAACCACCTACCTTACAGAGTGTCATTCACATTCACATCACAAATTTAGCACACTTACAGACACGAAACAAAGAGGCTCTAAAACGTATGGACCAACTGAAGTCTGAAGGTCTTAAAACGTACTAAAGCTGCCAGGAAACCTCACATGTGTTCCTCACAGTATTTAGAGCAAGCAGGTTAAAATTAGTAATTAATAGTAACACATCAATAGACAAAGGAATATTTAAATCTATTATGAAGAAAAACAGATCTATTTTTAAACTTATTCTTTAAAATGTTGGCAATTTTATCACTTGTTTTATCAGTTAACAGTGGTAGGCGTCTTTGTTCCATCCCAAATGGTACTCATGTCATTCTGAAACCACCTTCCCCTGCAGCCCATGACCACATTTGTGCTTTTAAAAAAATGAGTAAAGAAAAAAAAAGGTTGAAGCTGTTAATGCCTCAGTATAAATCAAAGCATAAAAAATGAATCATTTCAGATGCGTGAAATGGTCACATTTTAATATAGACACACACACACACACACACACACACACACACACACACACACACACACACACACACACACACACACACACACACACACACACACACACACACAGAGCAGGAGTGAGAGACAGGCGGAGAGATGAGGAGCACAGGATGGATGGTGTATCGCTGTGGGAACCGATACTGCTACGTGGATTGTGCTCAGCACAAGATCAGTGGTAGCCATGATAATCATGGGGAAATTAAATGGTGCCAAGAAGAGTATGCGGCAAAAAGAGGGAGTCCTCATCTTAAAACAAGCTAAAGAGAGGGTTTCTGTTCTGATTGTGCAGCGTTGCCTGTTTTTTACTCCTGTTACTTTTTCCAGGAATCTTTTATTTCCTGAAAAAAAAAATGATGAGGCTGTATAATATAAATTTAAACACAGCTGCAAAAGCATGGAGATCACATTTAAGCATTTACTTGTAGCTGCAAATGAAAAGCAGCAAAGCCACCACATTTCCAGTGAAAAATGTCAGGTGTTCTTTCTTTAAAGAGTTCTCTCTCTTTTCTCTTGAGGATAACCAGAGTGCATGGGAGACCACATTGGATTTATGGCGGTGAAGAAACACTCACAAACACAGTCCTGTACTGCTGTGTCCAACGAGACACACACTCACCTTCCGCCGTCTCACCACTCGCTCTGCTTCCCTTAGAACTCCCACCTGCTCCTATTCCCTCTGTACCTTTTCCCTTTTCCCTCTCTCCTCCTCTGCCACTGTCATCATCCCAGCCCTCTTCTAGTCCTCCTCCTGCACTGCTGCTTCCGCCCCCAGCCCTTTCATCATCTTCCTCCTCGCCCAGGTTCTTGTAGTTTGGCCTCTTCTGTGTTCTTTTGCGGCCACGATGGCGGGACAGCTCCAGTGAGCGCTCCAGAGACTCCGGAGGCTTGATGAAGCGGCGCATACCTCCCGCACTTGCCTGATGGATAGAAGCAAAACAGGACAGAGGCCAGGGTATGAGGAGAAAAGGAATATATCACCTGTGGATCACTCAGTTATTATTTTAGTCAACAACACATAACCATAACCTTCAAAACTGTTTTAAACATAACATCACAAATGTACGAGCTGCAATCCAAAACACAGATACAAAACCTTTCCATAAAAAGCCAAAGGAATTCCTGATGTTCTGATTTGTGGTCGATCAAATTTTTAAGGTTGTCTCACTGTGCACCTCTAGGCTGTTTTCAGTGCTGATGCTATTTTTAAAACAACCTGTGGAAGTCCAGTTCTGAGAAGTTTCACATGTGTATCTGCAATGCAAGCCTGAACTTCTCCACTGTTTCAAAACAGAGAGCCTCAAGAGTTTCCTTTTGGAAAAGAAAAAGAAACTCAAGCTCAAATCAGAGGACCACCGCTGGTGTTGAGAGAAGATTCCATTGGTGCAGCTTAAAAATTCTTGCACTTTAAATGCAATGCGATTGGGGTAAAATGTTTTGATGGCTTGTAACAAAGTTTGAGTCATTTCTTTCAGATGCTTCAGGATATCAGAGTAGTCAGTAGTCATTACTCCGAGTCAGCAGTCTGACTCTATGAATAACCGTGTGAGCTGTTGAAAATGTTCCCAACTGCACTCCTCACCTGACCGAACATCTTTAGACTTATAAATTCTTGACTCCTATGCTCAAAGCTGCTGTTTGCTCTCTGGGTTCTAAGCTAGAGACCCAGCAATGATGACTGCTGATATGCATGTCAAGTATGTAGACTTCAAACTTCTGCAAAACAGAAATTTGACTGTGAACACTTGCACTTGTGTTCACAACAGGACTTCCATCTAAAACAGCAGATGCACAGAAAGCAGCCCAGAGGTGCACAAAGAGAAAGCCTTGCAGGTAGGGCTATGCGATATGACCAAAATCTCATATCCCGATATAAGAATTCTATCGTCCCGATAACGATATAAATCACAAAAATGTAACATTTTCTGTAAATTCTGTGAATCTCAGGCAGCTCGACTTGCGGGAAGTGTTTCCAGCTCCGCGTCATGTAGCTGGAGTCGAGTGTTTTAACCGATGCATGAAACTATACATTTTTAGACATAAGTTGTAATGGCCGCCGTTTTCTTTGTGAGTATTTATTACACAGCGTGCTGCGGGGAAAAGCCTGTTCTAACGTTTGAGTCTAAGGTTTATTTTTTTAGCACCTGACGGCTCTTTAATTCTCATCCGTAAATAATCTGCTCTTTCACGTGATTGTTTATTTTGAAAAGTCTCAACAGGATCTTGAGCTTTATTATGAAAGGTTTATGTGGAACATAAACAAGCGGACACGCGATGCTGTTACCGTTGTTGTTGCTAACCACAACGCATAAAAACAGGCGCTTGTCCGTTCGTAGTGTGGTTATATTAAATATAAGAGAAAGAGAGAAGTTTAAGAAATTAATATAGCCACTACAGTGACCATCAAAACGGAGAAAAAATATTGCCGTAAACAGTTTATTTTGCGACACCACGAAACAAACGATAGCGTAAAATGAAACGATAGATGTTTTTAAATCGTCATCCGATATATATCGTTATATCAAACAGCCCCACTTGCAGGGCAATTAAAATCAGTTATGTAAACTAGATATCATGTATTGAAGTCTTTTTGGCAGGGCAAAAGATAGGCAGTGGTCCAAACAAGAGAAACAACAAAGGAAAGCTGTCAGGTGGTAACAGGAAATGCGATAAGCCCCCGAAAAAAAATTAACACATGAACACAAGTATTTGCAGAAATTGCGTATTTAATTCTATCTATATATAATTTTACTTGTGTCTATTTATTGTCACACTAATTACAAAGTCTTACAGTAAACATACACTGATGTTAATCAAAAAGCCACTTCCCACTTCATACATTTTTGGACTAGTTCCTCTCTCTCACACACACAAAAACACACACGCGCTTTGAGGCCCTTCTGTGTGGCCATACTCAAACTTTGAGAAACCCACTTTCCACATACAGCCCCCAAACCGACACCAAAACGCACATGCACACAATCCCACAGGAAACAACTGGTAAATGATAAAAAAATATGCTGAGCAGTGCTGTCACTTACAGTAAGTATAACATGTGTAATTGTGACAATCTTCCTGTTGCACATTTTAATCACAAACTCCTTACTGCTGCACATGAATATGAAACTCCCGGACGTTTCAGAGACTGCAAGTAATCATAAAGCAGTCATTTCAAAACTTGATGATCCTCTAGTTCATTTTCTACATACAGCACTAATAGTCTAGTCTGACGGAGTTATGACTTCAGGTAAGATTACAGTTAAAGTTAGTTTAGCAGCAGCAATTAGACAGGCTACAACAATTAAGGGCATAAAATGTAAGAATATAGAACATAAAATCAGCCTTTATGCAGATGATGTGTTACTTTTTCTCCAAAACTCTCAAACCAATATCTCTGGGGTAATTGCATTGATAAATTCCTTCTCAAGTGTCTCAGATTATTCAATTAACTGGTCGAAATCAACAGTTCTTCCGATTAATTGCTCCTTCCATAATTCTTCTCCTTCCCCACTGCAATGTGGAAATATAAAATATTTAGGTATCAATGTCTCTCCTAAACTTTCAGAATTAACTAAATTAAACCACATCCCACTTTTAAAGACAGTAGAAGGCGACCTGGCTAGATGGAAATCTTTACCCATATCACTCATGGGAAGGGTCGCCGCTATAAAAATGATGATCTTGCCAAAAATAAACTATTTATTTTCAATGATCCCAAATAAGCCATCACAAGATTGGTTCAGATCTCTAGACTCGTACATTTCTAAATTCCTTTGGAAAGATAAACCCCCACGTATCAGCTTAAAAACACTACAAAGGACCAAGGATAAAGGAGGATTAGATCTGCCTAACTTTAATCACTATTTTTTAGCCAACAGGCTTCAGTTCATCTCTAGATGGTTTAAACACACCTTCTTAGATGAACCTTGGATAGATGTAGAACAGGCACTATGTAATAACCTAGAAATTTCAGACCTACCATTTATCAGCTCAAACATCAAACGACATGAATGCTTTAAAAGCATCAATATTAGCTCTTCTCTGACAGCATGGTGGGAGTTTCTAAAAATGACAGAGTCTTCATTAATCCCATGCAAACGTACACCTATCTGGAACAACCCGGACATATTACAAAACAATAATATGATTAACTTTTCAGATTGGAGTTGCAAAGGAATTAAATACTTGGAACATATATTGGAAGGAACAGACTTTATTTCGTTTGACAGACTAGTTATACAATATGGGATCAACAAGAAACGATTTTTGGAATATCAACAAATTAAATCCATAGTAAAAAAGAAATTTAATCCCAGTGAAGCTGAATTACAAACACCACCAAGTGTGGTACAATTTCTTAGTCTAAAACCCCCCAAATTATTGTCTAAAATATACAGAACACTTTCTAAAATAGATGAATCAATATCCCTTCCTATTGCAAAATGGGAAGCAGATTTATCAATCAACTTAGACCCAAACCTTTGGTCTCAGATATGCTTAAAAACCTTTCAATGGATCAGAAATCCCAGTTTGCAATTAATACAATACAAAATATTACACAGAGTGCACTATACTGGTCATAGGATGTTCAAGATGGGCTATACGCCTTCCAACAACTGCTCACACTGCACAGCAAATACACCGGACAATTACATCCATGCTCTTTGGTTCTGTCCACCAGTTCAGAAATTTTGGCGTAAGATATGTGAAGACTTATCAAAGTGTCTGAAATGTAACATTCCAGCCTCCCCTTTAGTATGCTTGCTGGGCAACTTGGATGAGGTCACTGCAGAAATAAACACAGCCCACGTTGTTTTTACGGCCCTATGCATTGCCAAGAAAATGGTCCTCATTAACTGGAAAAATAAAAATAATCTTAATTCTAACCAATATAAAAACCATCTAATAGATCACATTAGTCTTGATACAACCTCTGCCATCACATTTGATCAATCCCTTTGGGCTCCTTTGATCGGCTTCATCACCTAGTGGGGGTGGGGGGTCATGGTTTGGTCCTGCCTTCGCTATTGTGGTTGATGTGGGGGTAGGGACGGCCTTAGGGCGTCTGGGGAGTCCCTAGGGACGTTTCCCTGGAGGGCCTAACCTGGGGGCTGTGGCCATGACCTGGTTAGAAGCTCTGGGGCTCTTGGATGGTGTTTTCCTTGTGGCTGCGTACAGCGGAGATGGGGGAGGGTCTGTGCTGGCGGACGTTGGTTACTGGCCTGGTAGCCTGGCTGCCCCTGGGAGGGTCCGGGAAGGGCGTGGAGGCTTGGGGGTCTGGGGGTGCTCCGCCCCCCGGTCTGGGGTGCTGGCCGGGCCTTGGGGGCTTGGGTCCTGGCTGTTGTGTCGCCGGAGCAGTGGGCGGGTGGGTGCAGGGGGGCTCAGCCCCAGTGCAGGGGACCTCTGGTGCATCGGCCCAACTAGGGGGCTCTCTAACTGGTGGGGAGGTTGTTACATCTTTGCAGGTGGTCTCCTCACTACAGGAGCTCACTCTGCAGGTGGGGGGAGAGATATAGGAGAGGGGGAGAATGAACTCAACCTGGGTGTCTATTGTCTTGTGTAGTTTGGGAGATGATTGGATGATGGGGTGGGTGCAGTTTTCTCTGGGGTGGAGTCGGGTGGGCTGCCCCGGACTCTGTGGGGCTGGGCAGTGCTGCTGCTGTGGGCCCCGGTCCGGATGGGCCTGGGCCTCCTTGCCCTGGTGGGTTCCAGAGCGTGGGGGTGCCTACTGGGGTCAGCGGGGGAGCTGGCCCCAGGGAGGGGCCGCTTGCCCCTCCCTTTCTTCCCTCCCCATCCTCAGCTGCCTCCCTATTCCCGCTCTACCACACCCGACCACACACGCAGGGCTTGGGGTGCAGGTATGTCACCAGGGTGCAGGGGAGGCACTCCCCCTCTGTCCCCTTCTGGCCGCCTGTGCCTCAATTTTATTCTGCAACCTAGACATCCACATTACTCACACTCTCACATAACACATACATATAGGGCCTTGGGGGTGGGCACGTTTTACAGCATCCAGAGGATGGTCGTTGTACTCCAACCCACCTCTGGCGCTGGTGCCCTACCCTCAATTTTAAATGCATTTAGACATTGAGGGTTTTCGGGAGGAGCCGTGCTGCTCTCTGAGAGGAAGCTAGTACCATGCTCTCCTGAGTTTTAAATGCACTTTAGAACAGCACACAACAACATTACATATGAGCGGGCGTAGGGAGGTTTGAGGTCTTCACTCACCCCGGTTCTGTTAGCCGTCAGGGCTGGGGGGCTGGGAGGAGGTGCTGGCCGTCAGACTGGGGTCTGGGATGCGGGGCCTCCCTGCTACTGCAGATAAGGAGGTGGTCCGCTTGCCTCCACCCCAGAGAGAAGGGTTACATCTCCTGGGTCTAGGTGCGGCTTGCCCCTCTGGGGGCGGGGGTACCTGGACCTGGGATATAGAGTATGTTTGGGGAGTGCGACTGTCTGTGCAGTGTCTATTTGTGTCTGTCTACACGTTGGGTGAGTGCCGAGTATTTGGTTGTGCATATGGGGGTGGGAATGCACGTCTGTGTCCGCGTGTGCCTGTTTGTCTGTGTCTATATGTCAGGTTGGGTCTTAGACTCAACCTCTCTGGGTACATCTCAGGCCCTCTAAAGTACGGAGGCCTATCTCCCCTCACCACACTCCCTGCCGGTGGCTGATGCC
This sequence comes from Perissodus microlepis, assembly GCF_051167445.1. Taxonomy (NCBI): domain Eukaryota; kingdom Metazoa; phylum Chordata; class Actinopteri; order Cichliformes; family Cichlidae; genus Perissodus; species Perissodus microlepis. Next base: position 21,201,521 of record NC_140464.1, on the reverse strand, counting down.
CTTAGACGTTGGTGTGTTGGTGGTCCTTGTCATCTGGGGCTGGGCGCTCATGCATGTACCGGCTCACTCCTGGTGGCCGATTGGCGGGGCCGGGCGCCTGTGGCCCGGCTGGGCTCCTTCCGGGGGGTGGGATGCCCTCAGGCCTCTGGCCTCTGGGCCTGAAGCTCGGTCCTCTCTGGCACAGCTGGCTGCCGGCGGAGCCCGCGGGCACGCCACTGCAACCCCCTCTGGCCTCTGCTCCGTAGCTGCGGGGTGACCTCTCGTTTGGGGCTCTACTCAGCTCTTCCCAGGAGGGTGGCACGGTTCCCCCCCTCCCTTTGGTGGTCCTCCTCGGGTCCTTGTACTCTGGGGCCTCTGGATATCTGGGGCCTGGATCTCCTCCATACCTGCTTCATACCCTGGTGGGCTATGGCTCCCCCACACTCCCTAGCAGATCGTTACATGGAGAAACCTTTGGAATACAAGCATGCTGATCCACACAGGTATGCACACAGGTGTACACACGGGTGTTCACAGACGCGGACTACACCTTTCTTGGCTGCTGCCTCAAAGCACATTGTGCGCTGTCTATCTTGCGTGCTGCACAATATCGTTTATTATTTAGTATCTACTGTTATCTACTGCTAGCTAGTTTATTGTGATGGTGCTGTTTTTATTATGCTGCTCTTTGTTGTTTGCTTTCTCTTCTGTTTTTTTTCTCCATACAGGTGATCCAGGCGTTTTGTTTGTTTGTTTGTTTGTTTTTTCCTTTCTTCCCCCCCTTCTCACCGTCTCTTCTCCCCTTTGGTTTTCTTTCTCTCCCTCTCTTTCTTTCATTCTTTCTCCCTGTCCTATCCCCCAGTCACGTCTGTCCTGTTTGTAGCAACCGAAAATAAAATAAATACATAATTATAATAAAGGTCAATCAAATGGACCAATATGGCAAGGCCATGATGATCCACTTGGTAAAATAAATCCGCTTGGCATCTTTCTTGGCCTTAAGACAACAATTCTGATGGCTAAAGATCCAAACGGGACACAAAAAAAAAAAAAAAAAAAGATTACAGTTAAAAAAACAGCTGACCAAACAGTTAAGAGTGGAAAACAACGTCTCATATTCATGTTGATGTAACGTCGACATGTGTTACCCGTGTTAACATTTCTGCACACCATGTCCTTATAGGTCAGAGCTGTTTTAGGGTTTTATAAACAGCTTAAATTTGTGGGTGATTACTGTATGAAGCCAATAATTAGCAAATTAATCTATTAACTGACTGATTGATATTTAATGAGCAACTACTGTTATCAGCACTTTTTCTCTTTTAGAAATTATAAGAAAATGATGACGAGGTATCTTCTGAGATCCACGTTGATCCATGTATTTTCAGCTTTATGTTCTACCAGAGAAGCTTAGCAGGATTAAGTTGAAACAGCATCCTTCCTGATCTTTTATCAAACCTTGGTGCAATCCTTCACTGTTTGAAACAAGCCATTTGGCTCCCTTACTTTTTCCTTTAAGCCATCGGTCCTCTGATTGGCTCCTCTTGCAAATAAAAAAAGATTTCAGTATCAAGTAAGAGGGGCTCATGGGGACTACTTGTACATATGCTAACCGTGCACTTGCAAATGAGCAACCACTATTTCAACAACTCATTGTAAAAACAGGAAGTACGGAACATCGTAAAAGGAATTGATATATTTCATTCATCCTCTGATTTAGCAATTAATTTAGTAAGTATTTATCAGATTATTAAGGAATTACAATAATGATGGTAGTGGCTATAAAACTAAACAAAACACACACTTTAATGGCTTCAGGGATGATGTGAAACAGGACTGAATTCCAAGATAATCCTTTCTCTCTGGTTTCATTTCGTGAAAAGATTCACCTGCTCTTACACCGAGAGGAAGAAAACTCTGTATCTCACACTGAAACTGGGTGGCCTGATTTCACTGAAGTTCTTGTGCTAACACAAACCACCAAACACAAACATGAGCATGTGACCACGTCAAAACATACATGCACTTACATACGAGCAGGTGTCTGAAACCATCCTCGCTATTCAAATGTGTGCCTAGGATAAACCCAGTATCAGTTTCTCTCCATCAACCTCTGGTGAAGGTATTGTGGATGAATCACTGCAAAAAGCTGCATATTTATATACATCATTTAAAACCCTCGCTTTGGCCCTTTCTCCTCCATCTTTTCTTTCTTTTTTATTAATTTCTTATGACACAAAGGTATTCTTGTAACAATTAAAGTCTTAAACATGTTGCCACTATTATTTTATTTTATGCTTTTTAATTTAAAATTCAGAAAACCTTAGCTATTAGGTTTTTTTCCCATGCTTTAAAAATACTCACATACACTGTGTGTTACTGGTAGGATTACATTGTAGTTACTGCTAAAAACACAGTGTGTATTTTGTCAGAGACAAACCACAAACCAGTATCAGTGTGTGTGTGTGTGTGTGTGTGTGTGTGTGTGTGTGTGTGTGTGTGTGTCACACCTGCTAGCTGACTATATTCTGGTAAACCGCTCGCAGTCTAAACCAATGCTGAGAAATTAATGGAGGTCAGGGAGCATGCACGACATATCTACAAACACACACACCCGCTTGAAAGTAGGGTGCCATTTGCAGGTCAAAAGATAAACCCAATTTTCCTGCACAGTAAACGAACTGCACGAACTTACGTTACGCAAAAAAAAAAATACTGCCACATGCATGCAAATATCAAAAACATGTATCTAACTGGTGCACTTGCAAGTAAACACATCTACAAAAGTGTGAGAGAAAGAGAGAGAAAACACTTCTTCCAGGAAAGAGATCTGGGTTAGGTGAGCCAGCTCTGTCAGTGTTCCATCATGTGACCTAATTTCCTGCCACATCAAAGACGAACAGGAGGTGCCATTTGACCACCTGCGCAAAAACAGAGCCCATACCTCATATGTCTGCTGTTTTATCTACAATAAATCAATCTATAACACGGTACATGTGATTTAGCAGATACGCATGCAACTTCTGAGTGTCTACTTGGCATCTTTAGAAATAGTTAGTAGCACTTCCTCAATTAACCATGGTGATGTCACACAAATGCGTGGCATGCATAACACTTGTTCGCTGCACTAATGTGCTCATTAGCATTTTTATATGCACCAGAACAAAATGCCAAATACACTGCTGCAGGGTAAATGCCAGTAAATCACACAACCTGCACCGGTATCCATCTTATCAATGTCAATCAGTCAGAAAAAGAATAATTAATGTGCAAATGCAAATTTGTGTTGCCTAGTGGAACGGAAAAAAAAAAAAAATTACCCCCGGTAAAAAAAGAAAACAGTAACTCATGGATAAACACAACAAATATGATTTGTTAATCTACTTGATTTTACTTAAGAGAAAAATATATAAACAGGGAAAGTGATCTTGAATGAATATCTGGCAGGTACGTATTTGGGTCTGGCTGCCTCCTGTTGTGGTACACCAAAGCTGTGAAGACATCACGCCTCTAGTTATATTCACTGAAAAGGTAGGCCGTTTCTTACAACAGCCAGAGAGCTCTTGCGCGCGCACGCACGCACAGACACACACACTCAGCACAGAGAATAACCACAAGGGTTCTCAGAAACGCTCACTACCTCGGCACACCCACCTGGCTTTAAAAGCAGATGGTCAAAAAAAAAAATGTAAGAAGCAGGGGCGGGGCGATGAAGGAAGAGAAACTGAATCAAGAGTAGAAAATGAGAGGTGAGGGGAACTGGATGGGGAACATTAGGTGATGAAAGGGGAAGATTAAAACGGTGGCAGAAAAGAAGAGGGAAATTACAAGAATATGCAGATGGAAATTAAAGGGCACGGAGCAGTAAAAGGAAACCGAATGCTGCTATCCAACGCCGTGGCAGGAAGACAGAGAGTACGACAGGAATCAGGAGTGTTCAAAAAATGGAAAGGGAAGAAAAAGAAAAGTCAAGTAATTTGCATATTGTTGCCTTGATGTGGGTGAATCATGGAGAAAACCATGACCCTTCGATCTCATAACCACCTACGCACACTTCTGGAACACAACTGTGTGAGTGTGTTGTGTATGTGTCCATGCGGTTGCTTCGTAGGTGTGAGTGTGCACATTTCTTGTTTGTATGGTGTACTCACAGTTTTACCTGTTACAGTACAGTACAGTTTACAGTACATTAACATATACAGTTAAAGTGTGTGTGTGTGTGTTACCGTGCTCTTGTGCGTGCTGTGAATATCTGTCGGTGTGGTGAATACAGACAGATCTCCGTTGAAAATAACATCTGCAAGGGCATTGACCAGTGGCTGATAGTGGATGATTAGAAACACCTGAAAAACAAGATCATAAACACAAAATAAGTAAAATCAGTTTCTGGGCCACTAGAGCTGAATAGAAAATAAATTATAGTGTTAAAAATTCATTTAGACATGATCATCTGCACCAACATGTAAGCATTGCAAATTACACAAATATAACTGGCTCCCTTTAGTTAACACGATTTACAGTCACTGGCCACCAAGTGTGTGTTAATGCAAATACCTGGCAGGAATTCATGTAAACATGAGCAAGGAATTCAAACAAAGCATCAAAATAGGGGAAAGGGGTGAGTTAAGCTACTCTGAACGTGGCATGGCTGTTGGTGCCAGACTGGCTGGTCTGACCATTTCTAAAACTGCTGATCTGCTGGGATTTTCCCACACAAACATCTTTAGAGTTTACAGAGAATAATCTCTAAAAACAAAAATATCCAGTGAGCAGCAGTTCTCTGGGAGAAACTGCTTTGTTGATGTCAGAGGTCATAGGAGCGTGGCCAGACTGCTTCGATAACTTCGGTAACAGTAACTCAAATAACCACTTGTTGAAAACTCAGAAAACTGAGCCTACAATTTGGAGCATAGGTTCAACAAAATTGGACAACATAATATTGGAAAAATATCGCCTGGTCTGATGAGTTTCTCCATGAATCCATCCTGCCTTGTATCAGCAATTCAGGCTCCTGGTAGTTCTGGTGCGGGAGAAATTTTCGTGCACACTCCCAGAGTATTGTTGCTGAGACTTTATGACTATAGTGCAGAGGTCCCCAACCTTTTTTGCGCCACGGACCGGTTAATGCCCGACAATATTTTCACGGACCGGCCTTTAATGTGTCGCGGATAAATACAACAAAATAAAACTAGTACCGGTACCGAAAAAAAGACGATTTATTCATAACACACGTGAAAAGACCCAGGAAAACAGAGTTAAAGATAAAAACGATAACAAAATAACGCTGAAAACCGATAAAAACCCTGAAAACCACACATTTCACACCTGAGCCTCAACTCTCGCGGCCCGGTACCAAACGACTCACAGACCGGTACCGGTCCGAGGCCTAGGGGTTGGTGACCGCTGCTATAGTGCACCCATCTTCTGATGGCTGTGTCCAGAAGGACAACGCACCATGTCAAAAAGCTCATATCATCTTAAGCAGGTTTGTTGACCATAACTATGAGTTCAATGCACTCAAAAGGCCTCCACAGTCACAAGATCTCAATCCAGCAGAGCAACTTTGGAATGTGGTGGAACGGGAGATTCATATCATAGATGTGTCGCACCTGTAATGCTGTCATGTCAATATGGATCGAAATCTCAGGAATATTTCCAGGACTTTTGTTGAATGTATTCCATGCAGAACTAAGACAGTCCAGGAGGTAAAAGTTGGTTAAAGCAAGTAATAACAAGGTGTAAGTAATAACTAATGCAGCATAAAGTAAAGTTTTATTTCCATTATTCACATAATAAAGCTAGTAGAAAAGGCTTTACAAAGAGCAGCTTGACTGTATGACAATACACCACCGAATTAAGCAGCCACAGCAAGATTACACTCACAAGAGTGTCAGCAGGCAGGTGTGTGTGTGTGTGTGTGTGTGTGTGTGTGTGTGTGTGTGTGTAACTTACTTGAGACAACAGATAAAGGGACACCTGAGGGTTGATCTTCCGCTCTTCAGACTAAAGAGAGAGAAAGAAACAAGAAGATTTAAGGTGATATATAATAACAACAAGAACATAATGTGTGTGATAATCATTTAGTAGTACGAGTATAACAGTCATGACCCATATTGCAAGCAAGTAAACATTTATCATGTCAAAAGAAAAAATATTTGATTTAAACAGTGTTTTAACTGTCTAATGTTCAACTATCTGCATTTATAACTCATAATAATTACGCTTTCACCTGGAATATAATCTTTTCAGCTCACCTTTGTTTTTTTATAGATATGTTAGGGCTGTGTGATATGACACAACACACTGGATGATGAAACATTGTGCTGTTGCAAAACATGTTGCTGTTGCATGTTGCAATATTTTTTCATTGCTTTATATGACGATTTGCAATAGTCACCACGGTGTAAAATAGTATGCAGAGTTTATGAATGAGAAGCAAAAATAAGCTGTCAGGTGCTCGAACTAAACTTTACACTTAAACGTTAGAATAGGCTTTCTCTGTGGCACACCATATAATAAAGATCAAGATAACTAGTCATTACAACTTGCATTCATAAATGTATATGGTTTCATGCATTGGTCAAAACACTCGACCCCAGGTATACGATGCCCAGCTGAAAACACTTCACACAAGCCGAGTTGCCTCATTTATATTAGGAGTGTCTGCAATGCAGCATACTATGCAAAAGATATGTGGAAGAACAGAACAACACGTCTCTGAATGAACTTAACAGTGTGCTTGGACACTCTGCATTTGAGTCAAGTTTCCTAACAACCATACAGGAGCAGTAATGATAGCCAGAGTGAAGAGTGAAGTTGTGTGTGGTCATCTAGTGTGTAAATTTGGAAGGGGTGGGGAACTCCAGGGCTCAAGGGCCGATGTCCTGCAGGTTTTAGGTATCACCTTGGGTCAACACACTTGAATCAGATGATTAGTTGTTTACCAGGCCTTTGCAAAACTTCAAGACATGTTGAGGAGGTAATCTATCCATTTAAATTAGCTGTGTTGGATCAAGGACACATCTAAAACCTGCAGGACACCGGCCCTTGAGGCCTGGAGTTCCCCACCCCTGCACTACGGGATAATGCCACATAAGGCCCATATTTATTTCATTTTTGATTATTTACTTTAAATGTAAAAAAAGAAATAGTACTTTTCATATGGTGATTACATAACTATTCACTGAATTTATAGAAAACGTATTATAATGATATATAGTGTTATTGGGATAGAGGGAGAGAGAGTATTAAAAGGCTTACTGACCAATCGAAGCACTCTACACCACACATATGGCATACTTTCTATGTTCTATGTAATTTAAGATTTTACCAAATCATATGCAGGCACAGAAGACCATGCAAACTCCACATGGAAAGGCCCCTGAATGGTTTGAACTCAAAACCTAGTGGTAACCTCTATGTCACCCACACAGCACCACCTGCACAAACTGGCAAATACCTAACCGTAACTTCTAACTCATAGCTTTTCTGAGGTGATCAAGCAAAACCACTGGTTAGTCATTAATCAAGCTAAGAAAAAAAAAAAACTACTACTGCAAACTGAACATTTTTCAACTTTTTAATTTTTCAACTTGATAATTAGCTTAGGAACAGAACCATACTACACTGCATGTGTGAAATGAAAGGAGGAAACCACTTCAATAAAACACACACTTCAACTTTTGAACCTGTGAACATGCACTTCAGAGTAACGTACCGTCTCAGGACTGACCAAAGAGTAAACATAGAGTGGCAGAAAGAGACGGTTGAGGAGGTGGTCGGTTAAAACGTCATTAAGGAATTCACAGTTGATGATGAGGATATCGTTTAGGTAGTGGAGGTGGTCAAGGTGCTCTGCTACCAGGTCACTTAGCTTCCCCCTGTTTTTATGTCTAAGACACAGCAATGACAGACAGACAGACAGAAAATAAATAAATATATATAACATAGAATAATAAGCATGAGCCACATCAAGGCTTCAAACAAGGACACTGCTGACATCTAGAGGCTACAGTGAGAAAAACACTTACTCTTCATCTGTCTGTACACACTTGTCCAGTTCGATGACGTGGCTGCCGATAAACCAGACCAAGTTACTGAAATATGGGACCGCGGTCTTATCTCGAATGTAGTGCAGCATGTGCTGGTTGTCCACTAGAGAGAGTAGAGGCATGGAGAGTTATTATCAAGGTCAGTTCCACAAATACAAAGACTCATTCATGTGTACACAAAACATGTGATCCTTGAGGAATACCAGAATATAACCAGATAATTATACACATTTAAAAGCATATTAAAATAAAGGATGATCTTACTAAAAGATTAAAAAAAAGTAATTATTAAAAAAAAAAATACCCAAAGGGTCAAAATAAGGACACAAATTGTCAATCCACTATCAGTAAAGCCAGACGAATTTCCCTTTTATATGTAAATTAGTCAAGAATAAAATGCTTTGCCAATCAGTTTTTGCTCTGTTTAACCCAAGCTTGTGGCCTGAGCTTTCCAGATGCACCCTCTTGAGAGGTGGCCAGTTTAGGTAAGAGCAATTTTCACACATTAGGTGTGTTTACATATGTTGGGATTACCACTGTATTGGTGGAATGAGTGTGCATCAAAAGGGTGCACAGTCTGATTTACTGCTTTAAGTTATGCTATTCAACTGAGGCCTGCAAATTTAAAGAAGAAAAAATCTTTGAAGAATGGGCCTGACCTCTTCGGCTTGCTCCTAACTTCTGCTTAGAGAAAGGCAGCTCCAGGATTATTAGCCACAATTAGAATTTGACCGATATTTTTAAGGCTAATATTGACACTGATATTTGCTGATATTTTATTTCTTCCAGGCAAACAAAACAGAAAAAGTTTCCTAAACATCTGTTATTAGTAAAGAATCATTTAAGTTGTTAACATTCTACTTGGATCATTTGTTCACGTGTTTTGTCAAGAGGCAGGTTGCAGAGTGCCCTCTGGTGGCCAAACTATGCAACATCAATGCTGAAAGCATGCCTGAAAAGTATTTCTCCTCTGTCTTTACTACTTAATATATTAATTTATTGGTCATTAAAAATGCTGATACTTCTGGATCATCAAATAACTTTTATTGATAAATCGGTCTTTAACCACTGCACTGCCTGCAGTCAGATTAGATTGAGGCTAAGCCATGTCTTGGGGAAGAATACTAGAAAATAAGAAACTATCTGTCCTATTGCTGTAATAATTTTTATTTCTATTATATTGCGAGCCTTTCAGTGTTAGAGCGCAGATTTTATTTGGGGCAAATATACACAGAACAAAGTGAATTTGTTCACAGTTAACTGGAAGGTGAAAATGTTTTTTTAAAACCTGACAATGCAATCAAAGTTCTGCAGGTCTGCTTATTTAGAAAAAAAAACTTGTTTAAAAAAATCTGGTCAAGTCAATATGGTTTCTGATGCTTATGGGTCTAACTGCAGAACTTTAACAAGCACAGTTACACTGAACTCCTCCAATAATAGACTTTTTTTTGTTTTTTGTTTTTGTTAATTTAATTTGAAGTAAGAACCGGCTTCACTTTAACATACAAGGGTTTTTCAGGGGAAAACAGACAATCAAAAGAAACACAGAAGTAAATGTTCTTTACGTGTTGACTTAGGTGAATGACAAAAGCAACATCCTGTAGTAAACACCACCAGTCGAATTATAGTAACACTTTTTCATGGAAAATCAAAATGCAAATAAAACCACATGGTTATTATACTTCCAATCCAGACAGGTCAAATTGAGACAAGTAATGCATGAGCAGCCAAATTAAATTCATGAATTACACAATGGATAGGGAGACACTGACTAAATAACCACAGTGATCAAAACTGTTGAGCCCATCACCAAAATAAAAACCAACATGTGGGGCTTAGCTGAAAATTAGGTCGTTGGAACAACAAACCCAAGAAACAAAATGAGACCTTTTTTTACTGCATGAATGAAGTGGATGATACAGAATGATTGAAAAGAATTGTGATGACGCTAATACCCCATACATTTAGAACAAATACACCATTAGGAGCAAGCAGGGCTGGGTAACAATTCACATTAAAGCTCCCCCCAAAACCCCCAGACTAAGTTAACACTATAGAGCTGAGGTGTCTTGACATCATTCAACACATGAAGAAGAGTAACTGTAAAGAAACTGAACAGGATACCAAGCCCTGAGAAAAAGACTGAATGAATGGAACCAACTTACATGAAACTGGAGTTAGGCAGATGGGACGCGCAGAAAGAGGAGGAAGAGGGAGGGGAGAGACAAAAAGAGGAAGAGTGGTTGTTGATAAAGGAGAGGGGGGGGGGGGGGGGGGGAACAGACACAGGTTCAATGTGAGTAAAGGGGCGGCTGTGGAGGGGTGGAGGCTGGGAACGACCTCACAAACATTTATTAAAAAATAGCAAGGGCACACCTGGAAAAGGAGTTGCATATGTAATGTACATATTTAAAACTTGTTTTGGGATTTTATGGAGGATTATGTGAACAGCAGACACTGAAACAAGCAGCCCCCACCCCCAAAAAGAACAGTTACATTACTTGAAAAATCAGCGCAATAAGAAAACCTGATTCTACACAATGACTAAATGCTTTGGGTTCTGAATTAAATCCTTTTTCAGGTGGCCATCTGTTGCAAGGCATGTCCTAAGGAATCATTAAGGAGCATCAATACGAAGTAACCTTCACTGCAATATTTTTAGTGTTGTGATACTCTAAAAATCCAACTAATTAAAACGATTAAATCAGCAAAGGGTTTTCCACAATTAAATTATTATTATGCACAAGTGTAGTAGGCAGTCTAAAATTCAGATGTTGTGGCTGGTCCCATGACAATTCTCACAGACTTGAAGTCAGAGTTGCTACATTAAAATGATGCTTCCTCTTTCAAAGATTCCTTATTAAAGCATAGCCCGTGGTCAGTTTAGCAATGACACATCCCCTATAATACTACATTAATTCATAAATGACTTTTGTTCTTATATTGTACAAGTTGTACCTTTGGGAGTTAGAATCAGGATGTTATGGACGGCGGAAGAAAGCCATGTTGTACAGAACAAAGTGTTACATGCGGGACGAGACGGACAGATACGGACACAAAGCAACAGCTTGTGAGACTTTAAAGCCTTTACACTGAGCAGCTGTTTCATTTAAGGTGACAATAAGCATGACATGTACAGAGAAGCCAAAACCATACAAGGCAATACCAGCTTCATCTGCAATGAAATGCAGACAGCTTGGACGCACAAGGAGCGCACATTGACGGCAGGAAGGAGAAACACTGCTGCTGAAAAAGCTGCTGAAAAGGTGTCGATGTTCAGACTGGTACTGCTTTCTGTAGTCTTTCTGAAAGACCTGCAGCCCCCCACATGACAGAGCTACAGGTGAAGGGATTTCAACACCTAACTGTGCATGGTGCTGGACTGTGTGTACTGAAGAGTCTCTTTACAGTATGGTGATTGTAACGTTTATTCTACCACGACTTACTGTGAACTTTAACCCTGTGAGTTGAAACCTCAGGTAATTTTATTAGAACCAAAAAAAAAAAAAAAACCCAAAACAAACTACAACAAGTCTGCTATTTTGTCTAATTTAAATTGTTACATCAAAATGTTTCTTGTTTATTTTTAATGAAATCTTAAGTGTAAAAGCATTCAATTAGCTTTCCAGGGACTATAAAGAATAACACGAGAATCTTAAAAACGTTAAGAATAAATAGTTTCAGTTTGCAAGTGTGGATAAAAAGTTCTAATATTCATATTATCATATCCAGTTAGAATTCTATAAAAAGTAAATGCATGTCATGGTTATAAATAACAACATCGCTTGGACAAAATCTTGTAATGAATAATTCTCCTAAAAAGGCTAATGCGTATAACCAGGAAGATATCCAGACATTGATGTGCATCCACATTTACAAAAAAGTTTGGATGATGTACAAAACGTAAATAAAAACAGAATGCAGTGATTTGCAAATCTTATAAATCCAATCTTATTTTATTCACAGTAGAATACAGATTCAACCCGAACACTAAAACCGAAAAGTTTAACTCTCATGAAAAGCACTGAATAATGTTTAATTTGATGGCAGGAGCTGATATCAAAAACGTTCAAAGAGGGGAGGAGATGGGGGGGGAGGTAAGAAGCTGGTAGAGTAATTGGTGCTACAAAGAAACAGTTGGAAGAACATTTTGCAACTAATTAGGTTAATCAGCAACAGTTTAGAATTAAAAATGTGCAGATGCAATAATGTGCACAAGAAAAAAGCAAAACAAAATAAAAAACCCTTGTTAATAAATTTTTGAACAATTTCAATGTTCCTCAATGGAACATTAGTCTTTAAATATTTCACCATCTACAGCAGCGGTCCCCAACCCCCGGGCCTCGGACCGGTACCGGTCCGTGAGTCGTTTGGTACCGGGCCGCGAGAGTTGAGGCTTAGGTGTGAAATGTATGGTTTTCAGGGTTTTTATCGGTTTTCAGCGTTATTTTGTTATAGTTTTTATCGTTAACTCGGTTTTCCTTGGTCTTTTCACGTGTGTTATGAATAAATCTTATTTTTTTCAGTACCGGTACTAGTTTTATTTTGTTGTATTTATCCGCGACACCTTAAAGACTGGTCCGTGAAAATATTGTCGGGCATAAACCGGTCCGTGGCGCAAAAAAGGTTGGGGACTGCTGATCTACAGCACATAATATCAGAAGATTCAGAAAATCTGGAGAAATCTTTGTGTGTGAGCGCCAAGGCCAAAACTCTGAATTCGATGCCCGTGATCTCCGGGCTCTCAGTCAGTGCTCTATTAAAAACAGGCATAATTTTGGCCTCAAGAATGCTTCCAAAAGTCACTGTGTGTGAACACAGTTCACAGTGACATCCAAAAACGTGGGTTAAAGTTCTATCACGCAAAGAAGAATCCAAATTTGAACAGATATGATACAAATGCCCCACATTTTGAAACATGTTGCCGCCATTAGTGTTAGAATATAATTATTGGTTTATGAGATCTGCAAATCAATGCTTTCAGTGTTACCAAAATTTTACTCATTGTCCCCAATTTTTTGCAACTGGGGTTGCATGTTGACCCTAAATAAGCAACAAAACATTAAAAGAAAGAAAATTTGCCAGACTGCTTTTTAGTGTGTATTTGTTACAGTGTTACCTGTCAGTCATGCTCATGCACCAGAAGCAGCAGCAAGAAGAGGGAAGAACAGAGAAAGGCGGTGGGCAGTCCCAGCATCCCGTGAGAGTGTGTGGATGTAAGCAGCGTGTGCACGTGCGTATTCACGGCACTCACCTTTGTAGACGTTGAGTGTGATGGTTCGGACTGCGATGCGGACCATGCTTTCAGGGTGGTTGAAAAACTTAATGGCCTCGGTGTACAGGGCAAAGTCATTAGTGTGCTGTGTGTGGGAGACAAAGAGTGGGCGCTGGTGAGCAAGACAAGGCACTGCACCATTTTGTTCAGGATGCAAATGACCACAGAGAGAGATAGAAAGCTGCTAAAGGAGACAAGAGTGCTGAATTTTGAAGGTTAAAACTTAACAGAAGCAGTAATCTTATAACATTACTGTTGTTTTAATGAGAAAATACTTAAAAAAATACAAAATACTGTTTTGTGAGATTCAGAGTGGGTCCACTACAAAGCTAGATTAGTAAGTTAGTGAGCTATGTTGATCCTAAAATCAAGAGCTTTCTGTATCATGTAAGTGGCTCTCTTTCCCCCTGGCTAAATCGCTGTAGAGTTTCGTTTTATAAACTGGCTGGAAGAACCACTTTTTTTTTACAGATTCTCTGCTGCAGTTTCATACATGCAAACTGTTAAGCTGAAAATCACTAAAACCAATTTGCATAAATTTGGTGGTTCGGAAAATATTTTTTAAATCTTAGTATCCTTGATTCTAATCTGCTGCTTAGTAACAGCTGGAATTGGAGCTACTAGAACACAGTACACACATTCAAATTCTAATTGATTTGACTTTTACCTGCTGACAATCTAAAGCGATTTCTATGTCTCCTTTATTAAACAGTCTGACAGTAACGTTTAAACTGGATACTATTATAGCTTAAAGTTTCAAAGCTCTAATGTGCAGCTGTCAACTTAGAAATAAACAGCACAGCAGAGAGTGCACTCAGTGATAAAATTAAAATTAAACTGTTATTTTATTGCTATGTGTGCTCTTCAGATTAATGATTTTCTTCAGCATTAATTTCTTGGCCTTTTGCAACACCGTTGAAAGGTTTTTATTTTTCTTTACTTTGACAATGTCTGATTGGAAGAGGTGGCACTCACGTGTGAAGAAAGGGTCACATGACCTGTGGAATGCTCCTTTTTATATGAGCGTGCACAGAGCCTTGACTAGAGAACCCAACTTAACAGAGACCTTATAACCACCGTTGTGATACCAGTCAAGCCAGCTAAGCTAAAGAAAGCCCAGCTGTGTCAAACGTCCCTCGCAGTATATCCCCCTGGACCACCTCACGTACTGCTAGACTCATAATAATCTTGTGGGCATTGCAGTGTTGTTTGTTTTGCCATTAACTTTTCAAGTTTTCATCTTTTAACTATAAAATTCTAGTATTGGCATAACAGTTCCTACAAGAAATTTGAACAAACCAATGTACTTAATTCTGAGCATAATGAGCTTAACAGCAGGGACTTCTTCTTCTAACCATAATAAGATTTTAGAAGCTCAACACGTCTCAACATACCAGCACGCTCCACTTAGCAATTCTGCACAACAACCTGATAACTCTGGATACTACTGTTATCTCTCTCTGTGCCAGTGCCCGATTGTCCACCCGACCATTCCTCAGTTGCTGTGACCTCCAGGCAGTCATAGCTGCGAGTCAAGCATTTAAACAGTCACCCAGAAGTCACAGCAAATGAGGAGTTCTGAGCCTGACACCAAACCCAAACCCACTTTTTGCAATAGTTTTAAAAATGTGACTTGTGTAGTTCTGAGAAGGAGGAAAGCTGAGCAGTTATCAAACGGCGCCATCTGCAGGAGAATAAACTATAGCTAAGACTCCAAAATAATCAAACTAATAGATTAATTTAAAATATTTATATAACATATAATAATATAAACTGCTTAAAAAAGGTTTTAATTCTTTTTATAATTAAAAAATATATTTGACTTTAGACCAACAATGTGTCAAGTTGGTTATTAACACTAGGTATTTGTTAACACACAAATTAAAACAAAAATTTAATAGTTAACTTAAAAAGACATAAATGTTCTCAGATCTACACAACAGGTCTGGTTTTGGCTTCAGGGGTAATGCTACCATCAACAGTACACCAATAACTTTCCCCAGCACAAAGAGGCCAAGGGAAAGACTATAGATATCGCTGAAACATCAGAGGTTAGCAACATCACAAATCAATAGCGTGGTCAGAGTTCTTGGCAACAATCTAAAACCTCATTTGCAAACAAATGACACACAAACACACAATATGTATCATATAGAAAAATAGATTTAGAAACAAGCCCAAGAAATAATGTGTTCGTGCCACGTTCTAAAAATTCAGTTATTTGCTGTGTGCAGTATCTCTTAAATCAATGCTTCTACACAGGAAGCCAGTATTTTGACAGAGAAAATGTGCTGCTGATTTGCAGAAGCTCTGTTTCTATGTTCTGCTGCTAATCTGCATGTTGGGATAAGCACACTGATAAGCTTTACTGGCAGAAAATGCATGTGACAAATACGGTTCCAGACTGAAACTTACTTTAAGTGTTTTTATTTGTTTAATTGAAGGCATTTCATTTCTAAGGATTGTGATTTTAGAACAAAATCAACACAGGCACAAGTTCAAGTGTTGTGCAGTAATTGTGATTATATATACACAAAAAAGAACCACTCAGATGCCTTGTTTTTTCCTGTGCAGTCTACAGCTTCCTCATTAAACCACAAAAACAACACTGCACATGTGGAAACAGCCTGCTCGGCCTGCTGGTGTAGCTGCATGCTACTCTCTGCCCCTCACTGAACAGAGTTCACACAATGAAAAGTATGCCTACAGCAGGGCAACAGGAAGTCAGTACTACAATTCCTTTTGAGTTAATTTGTCAGTGGGTTGCTAAGAGAGTTTGAAAAGTGGCAAAATGTAATGACAAAGTTAACAATAAGGAGGTGAACTGAAGTTTGCACAACTGTCCCCCAAGCACTATTTGTATATAATTTCATACTAAAATAAGTGCATGTGTGTAGTAAATTAGATAAAATATTATATGTATTCCTTCAAATTACTTACTGAGGGGTAAAAAAATTCCATTTTTATCATTTGCAGTTTCAGACAGTTGGCTGATATTACAAATTTGCTTCATTGCACACTGCTTCCATCCTTAGTGTCTTATGTTTCACCACTTCCTTCCCTCCCTCGTATCTCTCATAAAGATATGCAGACACTGAGCAGAAGGTTCTCCATGTTTTGTTAGCCTATCTTTTTCCTCTCTCACATCATCCCTTCTCCCCCCCGTGGCCTTACCTCATTATAGAAGAAGTGCACGGTGTGGTTGTTAAGTTTGAGTGACAGGGTCTTAAGGAAGGAGATATAATAAGCCATGATCTCCTCATCCGAGAAGTCAAACTTGTGGACAATAATGGAGTTGACGTGGTTGTTTGATAAGAGATAATCTGTAATGAGAAAGGAGGCGACACGTTTAGGGTACAGAGAAGAGATGGCTTTTATTAAGCCTCCAGACTGTCATGCAATTTATCTAATAGCTCAGCATTTACAGAAAATGACACAGTGTTAAAAGCTGAAGGTGGACTGATTCATTTCACTACCTTAGGTTTTCTTTCACTGTTATTGGAGCAAAGGTGAGGTAAAGCTCTTGTGGTGACTGCAACACCTTGCTGAAATACCAACTTTGGTTTATGTTTATAACAACCCATTGTGAAATGGACAGTATATAATCTACTAAGATTTTGGTTCCCCAGTAACAGATTTAACACTGTCTGTGAAGTTGGATTTAAGAAATAAGTGCTGAAAGTTAAAGTTTTTAGAACTTGTTTAGTGCCATCTTGTGCCAGTTACAGACTTACATTAGTTTATGTTACCTAACCACCGTTAGAACTGATAACTCAGTGGAATATAAGGAGACTAAAACTTAAAAATCAGTGTAAGGGGATCACTTTTGTACTGCCCCTCACTGCCATGTATTAGCTGTAATATTCGGTTTTGCAAAGCACTTGAAACCAGCGTGAAGGACAGTCTGTTTCAATCACCAGCTCGACAAGCTCTTATACAGAATGCACCAAGCCGCGTGATCAACTCGCAAATCAGATGTTTGCCAAGTGCAATCAGCACTATTTTATGAAATAAAATAATATCGTTTTTTTGTCCATTGCATACATCAACCTATTTTTCCTGCGTTAGTAAGAAACTTTGTTATGTTTGACCATGTGGTAACCTGTTATGTTGTAAACTGTTTAGGTGTGCTTGGGAAAAGAGAGACTATTTTATTGTATAAAACAGGCCTCATTGACTTGGATTTTTGACTCCAGCTTGTTGGTCCAGTAAACCACCTGTCACCTGAGAAAAACAGATTCTCCTTCACACATAGCTCATTTACAAAGTGCTTTATAATCCTGGATATTGCAGCTAACAGGTGGATTATCCCATTTCAGTGCAGCTAGCCAAACAATGAAGAACCACTTCCTGCTTAACAGACAGAAAGTTAAAGTACAAAGTATAGACTTGGTTTGTTAACAACTGAACATAAAAACTGTAGTACTAGAAAACAAGTAAAAAAAAATGGAAACACGATTAAAGTTTATACGGTTGAAAAGAGAATAAAGGGTTCAAGAAGCTAGCTGTGATTATGTTAATTTCAAGTATTTAATTAATGGTATAAAAATCTGTTAAATTGTTAGCAGAAAACAACGGATAAACAACTAAGTGAAAAACAACAGCTTGCTAAAAATGTGAATACGAAGTTGTATATTATTAGAAATGGTTAGCGGTTTAATTATTAGCTGTACACATTTAAAGTACATATAGTTACATTGATGTATGGATAAACTGTGGATTTGTTAGCTAACAACACAAACTAAATAGCTAGAAACATAGTCACATGAAAGAAAGTTTTCACAGAACTTTATACCGTCAGTGCTTTTTACTGCTTTTACAGTTTTTACAAGGTAAGCAGTAGGCAGTTGCAAAAAACAGGAAAAGAGTAAAAGTGGAAATGACCCCCTTAGACTTCTTTATTTTTCCCTGAGTTAATGGTTCTATCAATAGTTACCTAACATAAAATAATGTCAGTCTATTAGCAGCATTAGTCAGAGAGTGAAATGATGGAATACTACTTACATAGGGAAGTCTCATGGCTAATGTTTTCAAAAAGTATATTGAGGGTCTGGAGGAGCTGGACACACACGTAACGTCCAGACTTCTGACGGAGGATGTTCAAGAAGAAGGCAAACATGTTCTTCTCCAGGAAGAAACTGGTCACAGACAGAAGACACAAGCAGGTAAAAAAAATGTATTTCAAGTTGACTGAATAACATACAATCATCATAAAATGGACAATGTCTCTTAAAAAAAAGAGAGAGACATTACCCTGCTTACTAATATTATGGTTAGGTGTTTATTTATCATTTTCATACAGTATTCTTAATTTACAGCACTGTGCACTTGAACAACCTCTGAGTGTTGGCTAAAGACTTTTGCACAGTACTGTAATTCTTATTCTTATCGCAGTTGTTCTACTCACTACACCCAAATGCATCTCAGCTGACTCTCACTTTACTTTTCAGAATATTTCAACACTGTTAGACCATCATAATTTATGTGCAGCGATATACGGACTTTCTTCACTTACAGACCGCAAACTTCACCTTTAAAAAAATAATCTCAGACTAGTTTTTTGTTTAATATTAAGTTCTCATTTTAGAGAAGTAAACACTTCAGTATTTTGCATCATAGAAACTGGATAATGTTTAAAATCATCACTTTGATAGCAGAGTAAGATGTCAACTTCCACATTAGAGTGCCACCTTCATATCTGTACTTAAAAGTGATGAATCGCACACTAAGACTTGAACTGGGACTTACTCAAACACAGAGCTGTCATTCTGGTCCCCCCAGATGAGGATCTCTGTGATCGAGCGGATGGTCTCCACCAGAAGGTTCCTGTTGTGATCTGTTACTGTTGTGTTTTTTGTCAAGACGTGGTACATATACCTGATAGAGAGAGTTACAGAAATAAGGTGAAAATGTGAAAGAGGAGGTGACAAAAGCCATTTGTTTAAATTTGACTGAAGTCATTAACATTCACATATCTGTATCTAAACCTAGCAGGACAACGATTGCACTGATCTCGTGACATTGCAGAAAGCTGCTAGATAAACCTAACAACGTTTCAAAGGAATATTGACAGATGCAGTAGCGCTGTCACTGGGCTAGTGCAGTGTAATAACCACTAACCTAGAAACTTGTGCACACAAGAGGTTTCCCTCATTTAGCCTCACTATATCCCTGGCTCGGGATTTTATGTGCTGATTCAGGTTGATCGAAATCACCTCTCAATGTCATGCACCTGTTGGGGTTAAACGAATGCATGTTTTCGTACTCTGGTAAAACCCAGTGTTTTCCAGCATGAGCTCTTTTAATTCAGCCTCCATGCAAGCTTTACAAAATTGGTAAATACAGTTCTTCGTGTATTAATGATATTCAGATTAAAATTTAATTTAAACACTTAATTTATCGTCTAAAATAGTGTCAATTCGGTTTTTGTCTGCAAGGACTACATCAGATTTTACTTACCTCGCAAAACATAATAAGAAAATCCAGTAATCCTTGCTTTATTACAATTTGATTGAATAAATGCATTTACACACATTCACTACTGCTAAATATTTGGCTAAATATAACGCTGGTAAAAAACGACTGTCGTTTTCAACCAGCGACCACTTAGGCTAACATTAGCTTATTTCATGCTAACTACTCACTTCAAATGGTCCAGGGAGTGGATATTTTTCGCTTTCCCCTGTCCTCCAACCCAGCTCCGTGACCGGCCAAACATGGTTGCGGTTTTAATGGGACTGCAATTTTGCCGGGCGCCTTGTTTTGCTAGTGTTAGTGTTCGTATCTATCCATTACACCCACTTTCCCGTTCGGCTAGCTGCTTAGCAAACAGGGGGTGATAGGCGGTGATGGCAGCCACTGCGGGGTCATTACGTAATAGCGTGGGCAAAGGGAGTTGTAGTTCTTTTCTCTACGAGAGGGTTTACAGTAGAACTGAGAAAAAACTACAACGAATGACTTCCCATGCTATCAATGATGGTTAAAGCACGCGACCATAACTGTTATAGTGATTGACAGCTCTAAGGCCAATCAAACGCCGACGCTTTGGTTGGTTGCTGGTTGGGACTGTTTTGATGCGGTTGCCAGAAATGTTAAGACGGGACATTATAAACTATAAATAATTCGACGTGTGTTTTTGTGAATAGTTCGTCTCTCTCTTGGGGGGTCCGGGTGTGTAAACAACAAGTCTGCAGTAGTTTTCTTGCATTTTTTTAGACTGACTTCTATGCTACTTTTTTTTTTTTTTTTTTTAGCTCTAGCCACCAGCTGGCATGGCGTGAATTCAACAAACTCACGGAGTCAATGCCAAGAATGCGTCGAGCTAACTGGCTGTGATATTTGAATGTGTTCCTCTGGTTATAATTAGCTATGGACTTTATGTTGTTTAGCCCGCATGATTTCCTGTCGTTTTCTTCTGGGCCGTACAGATAAGCTACCACATTGAGGGCTTCCTCTGAATCGTCGTTGCAGGCCAGGACGGGCCGAAATGGATGCCCCAATCCCAGCTACCCACACAGACTTCTAACGCTGACAGCAACAACTTCAGGCCACGCACACACATACACAAGAACCCCGATCCGTGGCTTTATTTATTTTCTATGACACACCAAATTTATGCCCAGCTAGATTCGGTGGAATCGCTCCTGGACGAACTCCCATATATGTTTTATTTGGGCCTGTTCTTTGTCAACGTCCTGATCCTCTATTATGCCTTCCTGATGGAGTACATCGTCCTGAATGTGGGGATAGTATTCCTGCCTGAGGATATGGACCAGGCACTGGTGGACCTCGGGGTGCTGTCCGACCCGGCCTCTGTTCCCTATGATACGGACACGGAGCTGGATGTGTTTGAGGGATATCTGGAGTGACAAGGCGGTCCTGGAAGGAAAAAACGGAATAATCAGATTTTGATAATGATGTTGCTGGGATCAAGAGGTCAGGCTGGTGCTCCCTGGTCAGCAGTTTGTTGGGAAAATGCCTCAAAGTGGATGCTTCTTAAGCTTTTTGTTCAGAGAGGCATATCAGGTAAAAAGTAAGCAAATGGCACAAGTGCAGTCAAAAGTTTAAGTATTTAGACAGTCATAGTTTTGCAATTTTGATTCTATACACCAGGACACTGTGATTGAAGTACAGACTGTCAGTTTTTCTTTTGCATTAACTTTTTAGGAATTACAGCCTCTTTTTATACATAGTCACCCATTTACATAGGCTGAAAAGTAGTTCTTCAAGTGTTCATTTGGTGATGATTTCCATGGGTTCAAGACTTCTAGACAAAATATTTTTATCCAAGCAGTTCTTGCCTTTAAAATTTAAAATCCAGTTACTTTCGAAGCTCTGAACACGGAGGACTGCATAAAAACAGCTGTAGTTTCTAAACTGTTAAATACTTTTGTGCAATCCCTTACTTAAAGCTGGAAGTCTGCACATGATTGTTTGATTGTTAAAATCCACCGTGGTGGTGTACAGAGGCAAAGATTGCGTAGTTGTCCAAACACCTAAGGACCAGATTGTAACAGTCAATAAGTAAGCACCATATATTCAGTACACTTTAATAGCCAGTATATCTGTTATAAAGTCAGATTTAAAAATCAAGCTCTGCCTTTTTATGATGCAGTAAATGTTTTTTTGTGTCTCTAGGTTGTCTCGACTTAAAGACAGGTAGCCTGAGGATTCATCACTTGCAGACTTATGATCTGTGACTGTTTGATGGAAAGAGCACTTTGGGAAGGCGTGTTCCCAGCAGAATATCAAGCAACCACAAGAGGTTAGCGCTGGCCTCTGCTACCCTCGCTTTGGATACAGCGAAAATGGAAGCACAGCATGGTGCAGGAGAACGGAGAGAGACAGCTGTTCCCTTTGGAAGAAAAATTAATGTTGCCAGGGATGTGGATCTATCCAGGAACTGGAAGTTCACTCTAAAAGCAAAATGTGTTTGAAACTTGCCGCATCAGCCACGGTGTGATGTCCTACAATGTGACATATGTCAGTAGAACTGGTGAAGTGCAGGAAAACAAGTCACCGTTTTATCCTCTAATACAGAATCCAATTCTCTCTTAAGAACATCCTCGCGGAGATTTGGGTCCACTAACATCACCCTTACTCTCAGAAGCACAGCTAAGAATTATGGAAGCACTGGTGAAGCATAACACTGTCTCTGGACTGAGGCGGGGAAGATGTAGGACATAAAAGCGCTGTAAACTTTTTAATATTGTCACTGTGCCATTCACCACAAGTCAGAGAGTATTAAAGTGTCGAGAAAGAGGTATTTCTTTAATGCTGTACCCCTTTGTTTAACCTGCATCGCATCAGTAATTAGGCGGAGTGGTGACCACTGTGATCACAGCTGGCCAAACCTGTCAAATGTCTGAAAAGGAGCCTCTAAAGAAAGGCTTCCTTCTTTTCTTTTTTTAAAAAAAACAACAATTTACTGAGAGACGAGATGCATTATGCTGACCGTCTTCAGAGGATTTTGAGCCAGCTGTTTAATTCCTTGTGTTCTCCTGCTTGTGCTGTCACAAATTTAGAGCTGCTTTTTATGAAGTGTATATTCTCAACAGCAATAATAAACTGGATTCAAGCAATGGATCAGTTACATAGTTATACAAATGAAATGGTTCACAGGTAACCATTTCATCCACGAGCTTGGCCAATTGTGGATGGGGAGAAAGTAAATATAAATTGTCTATATTTTGCTAGACAGCTTTTCACCGAGATTGCTGGTGCTGGTATTTTCCCTCGTCAGCACTCAATATAGGGAGATAATAATCCACAGCCACACTGTGTAATTAACTAATAGGGAAAAAAGGGAATAAAAAGTCTTGCTGTGATACAAGAACTTGGATGAAAACACAAAGTAATTCAAGAATGTTTTTCAGAGAGTTGGCACCAGAGTTTAACAAAAAGCCGATCATTGATACCTGATACCAAATCGTTTTTTATGTGGGTTAAGGCCTTGGTGATATTTTGGTAGTTGTTTTTATCAAGATGTCCGTAGCTGAGTTTTTTTGGAGGGAAAACGTGTTTGGAAACAGTATTTAGACCACAGGGCACTAAAACTCAGGATACTAATAAAATATATAGTATGAATACTGTGTGTATTCCATACGTTTATGTGGAACTTAATCAAACAGGAACAGAATCAATACGAGGTAAGGCTGTGAATAGGAGATAATATTTAAGGAAGTGTGTAATCTCGCTGTCTCATGCTGTAAACAATGTTAGCAGGCGGCTTTCTTTTCATTGACCAATGTCAGTACAACAGTGCTTCTTAGTTTTGGTATGAAAACAGTAGCATCTGAAGCTGTAACAGATTTTGTACAAAAGTCAGTGGCCATGCTGTTTCCCAGGCATGCTACCCTGTACAGGGCCACCATCATCATCATCATCATCTCGCGGGCAACATACAACCTGTGCTTGTGTCGTCCCACCGCATCGGCTTCTTTGCAGACATGCACATGCTCAAATGAACTGTAGAGTTTTATTTTCCATTGTGTATTTAATAAACTTTGAGCGAATGCCAGCTTGTAGCCTCTTTCTTTAAACCATCAGCTTGTGTATTTCTGCAGGTGTGAGGATTTTATTAATAATCATGTGCATCAGCGTGATGTCATATTGCTTTTTAACCACAAGAGGGAGTGAGTGCAACAGAGAACAGCAGCAGTGGCTTCAAATTGTGGGAATTCTTTGAAGTCTCCACAATTCGATGATGGAAATCCCCAACAATGCTAAGTGTTCAGATTTGTTAGAATTTGCAAAGCGTGGTGGGAGTACGCTCTGCGTGATAACTGCCAGATGTGACGGACTGTTATTTGATTCGACTCTGAGAAGCGGTGCTGCCAGGAACTGTAGATGGACATTTGCTTACTTTCAGGTCTATTCATAATGTGAATCCAGTATTTTCCCTTTCTATTTGTTGAGATTCAATCTCGACCCAGTTCTTTCATAACCAACAATTCATGCTTCACGTGTGAGATTAGTAATGAAGTATCTCACAAATGTAATTTTGTTTTTTATCACTTCGTCGAGTGCGCACGCAGAGACTGACGTTCTTAAAGGTCAGTTTGCATCGAAATGGAGAACAGAAACATGCAGTGAAGGAAGTGAAAAGAAGGGGTTTTTTCAAAAAACCCATTGAATTCAGTGAACACAGGGGCATCAGTGGAAAGAAAACACTAAAAATAGTAGTAGGGTGACAGTGTCAAAGCATTTTATTATTATAAAATTAACCAATAATCAGTACAGTATAATTTATAGCCAGAAAAACACACCGTTATCCTCTCCCTCTCTCTCTCTCTCTCTCTCTCACACACACACACACACACACACACACACACACACACACACACACACACACACACAGAGCACCACAAATACACAAATAAAGGCACCTAAAGGCAGATAATGGCAAAAACTTGGACAGACAACTATAAAAAAAAACAAAAAAAAAAACAAACAGCCACCTTTAATAACAAAGGGTGACTATAAAAGTGCAATTGTGCTTTTTGAAGTTGAAAGTACTGAAAAACAGTACACACACACACACACACACACACACACACACACACTTTGTAATGCAGATAGTGGAATGTTATGAAGAACCAGCAGCAGAGAACAAGCAGCAAGTACGTCAGTTGTAGTGCAATCTCAAGTTTCACATAATCATTTGTTTGTGTCCTTTCCTTGCAAGCACACATGTTTGAAAATGCATTGTGCAATTTAAGTATACATCATGAGATGCATGATGAAAACAGTTGATAAGCTTGTAGGGAGGTATTGCATTTTAGTGCAATAGGATGCGGCTGTCCTGCTGAATGAGTCTCTCAAGCACACCGAAGGGGATGCACTGGTTCCACATCCTGGGATGATGAAATGAGATGAAACAGGGTAAGAAAAAAAAAAAAACACAAAAAATTGGAAAAAATAAATATGTGTGATGAAGTAACATGAAAGAGCTCCTCACCTTAAAGTCTTAACTTTTGTACAGTTTCTTAGGCTGGCTCCTAAGCTCTGTGCGCCGACATCTGTTAGTTTGTTAAACTTTACGCTGTCAAAGAAAAGTGAGACAGAAGTTAGATGTGTTTTAACAGAAAAAAGCCTATAGCGCAAATCCAGACATCGTAATATGTTTTGTCTATAATATGAATACATGAACGCTAAAAATAAAACCAAAGCAGAAGTAGCAAAAAATGTGGAAGTGCTCTTTGCTTTTCACTTGAATTCCCAGTGAACTTCTGTTTGAAAATGCTTCATCGCAGAAATAAACATTTTTACAACCTGGTATAAAAACAGCTTTGGGACCACTGTACCAGGCAAAGACAAAGATAACCTACATAAATATAAAATGCAGTTTTTAAGTTATTTATTTTGATTTATTAGGGAAAAAACTATTCATATGTCACAAGGTGGAATGGACAAGTTTAACTGAGTGTTTTTTATTTTGCATGTGTTGCTGTGTTTTATTAGTTTCAATCTTTTAATAATGTACAGTGTTTAATTCTTATGGTTTTATTGCATGTTTTTATTGTATGTATTTGTTCACTTGTCCCAGAGAGACTTGACCCCCCTCCTGATCACTAATTGGACACACCTGGGAGGTCACAGAGGAAATAAGAGGGCCAACAAGAGGGCCTGGCAGGACAGAGACAAGGGAGGGACACCGGAGGAGGGCAACAGGACGCCGCCCTATCTCCTCTCACGGTGAGACTATAGTGCAGGTGAGACACAGCAAAGCAGTGGGCAGAGTTGAGAGCTCTGCCCATCCGGAGTAAGTCCCGAGTGATACCGTGCTAGAAGAAATCCCAGTGATAGGAAAGAACAGTGACTGTTGCTGTCCCCTCTCTCTTCTGGCTAGGCTGCTAATAAATCTTTATTTTAAATTTTTTTGTGCTATTCGAAGGTGTACTTTCTAGTGTATTTCAGATCATCGTCCTACTGCAAAACCAAAGGATGCATGTACTTAGGGCCAGGAACTCCTGGATGGACATTTTCCCTCAGGTCTATCTGGTAGAGAGCCGAATTCATGGTTCCATCAATTGCAGCAAGTCTTCCAGGTGCTGAAGCAGCAAAGTAGACCATCACACTACCACTACCATGTTATGTTCTTTTAATGAAATGCTCCATCAGTTTTACGCAGATGTAATGGGACTCGAAACTTCCAGAAAGTTCAGCTTTTCTCTCATCAGTCCACAGAATATTTTCCCAAAACCTCATCAAGATGTGTTTTGGCAAACGCGAGCCAAATCCATCTGCCTTTAGTCAGAGCTCTACAATGGATGCTTTTTGTGCCCACTGTCTTCCTTTTTGATGAATTATGAACTCTGCCCTTAACTGAGGGAAGCGAGGCCTGCACTTTAGATGTCGTTCTTGTGACCTCTTGGATGAGTCACTCATGTGGTCTTGGAAAGTTTCATCACTGTTCTAAGTTTTCTCAAGCTGTGGCTAAGAAGCAGAAGCAAGCAGTGGAGTCCAAGAGCCTTAGAAATGACGTTATAACCTTTTTCATATTACTTTGTTTCTAAATTGTTGCTTTATATTGTGGGATGATGTTGCTTTTTGAGATCTTTTAGCCTGCTTCACTTCATCAGACAGGTTCTTTGTAATTCAACAAGTCTGCCAGTAATCAGCCCTGAACGTGGGTAGTAAAACTGAACTCAGCTTTGTCATTTAAAAACTGCATTTTGTATTTACTCAGATTTATACCATACCATACGCCTGACTTATACCAAAATATGTTTGATGATATTTATTTAAGTGTGATAAATATGCAAAAAACTAAGAAGTCAGGAAGGGGCAAGTAAGCTTTCACAGCATATTAAAGTGATACATTCTTAGGGGTGTGGCCACTTTGACTGACAGGTGAGCATCACCTATAAACCTGGGTCTCCTGTCTGCTGTCATCATGTCAGCTAATTCAAATGACTGAACCGCACCTCTCAGTCATGTTTGTCGTGCTGTGGTGTAATTTTTAAAATTATGTGTACATTACTTAGCACTAAACTCGTAACTTGTCTCACTGCAATACATCTGTACAGTCTATGGAAGCACCTTGATATCCAAGTTTGCTAGACTGACTCACTTTCATCACAAGCTAAAGACCCCTTTCTAATTTTAAGTAGTCACTGGTGCCTTACTGTGAGTGAAAACATAACCAAACAGCAAGCGAAAAAGGACCTTAAAAGTATATAAAAAAATTAACTAAGTGAAACTATGTAGAAAAATAACTGTCAAACAAATGAGTTGTCTTGTGGTCAGTTCCCATCCACAACCAGTCCCTGCCTGTGTAAGTGGACTTACTGTCAGTCTTTTAAACAGGAAGACCTTTGCTAAAACAGAACCTTTTACACTGAAATGTATAAGAACCTAATTCTTAGCCATCAGTTCCAAATAAAAATGTCAAGTCTTACTCAAGGTCAGTGAGGGAAGCCATGTGTGGGAGAACAGCTGCTAAACTCTCTGCCCCTTCATCAGAAATCATGTTGCTGTAGACACTGGAAAAAATAGCAAGATAAAGAGGGAAGTGAAATTATGTGGGTCAAAAGTAAGTGCCACTTTTAGGTTCCTCTGTAGTCTGTAGGCAGATGTTACCTTAAACAGTGCAGATTAGGCAGGTCCTTCAGTGTGGCTGCTAACTTCTTCACACCCTCGTCTCCTATGCAGTTCTGTGATAGACTGGAAACCAGAAAAAAACACAACTAAACACACGTATCAAAACTAAGTTAAAAGCTAGACTGTGATGTTTTTGGGGGGTGTCATGGGAGCTCAACTAATTGTGTCTTTATACCACCAATGACAAATACTCACTTAAGTATCTCCAAAGAAGGGAGTGAGACTAAAGCACTGGCCAGCTTCTCTGCTCCTTTGTCCCCGATCTTGCTGTTCTCTAAGCTAAAGGTGGTGAGAGAATGAGGCTGTCAGTTACTAGAAACATCTCATAAACACAGAGCGATGCCTTAAGCGTAATACAAATAGAAAAAGTGTGCTGTATACTTACTCCAAGTGCTGTAGGTTATGCAGCCCTGGCAGGAGATCCCACAGCTTCGGAAGAACCAGAGGACCATTATCTGGACCAAGTCTACAGGGAACAGTATCATCATTATCATCACCAGCTTCACAGTGACAACCATAATAAATTCAGATATCAAACATCTGAGCTACTTACTCAAACTCCAGCTTGTGTAGCTCTTTAACTGCTGGCACTCCCTCAGACAGGATGGAGTGAGACTCGCTGGAGCTACAAGTGAATATAACACGTTTTCACAAACCAGTATGTTGCAGTGTAAATCTGAATGTGTTGTGCAAGTGTGTGGTGTATTACCTGTCTGATAGCCTCTTGTGAATGTGTATGTTCACCAGCTTTTCCAGGTGCTCTATATGACACACCTGTTTAGCTTTCAAAGGATGGATTGTGAACTTGGACACTGCCCTCTGGAGGAGACTTTCTTCGTCACTCTGCTCCAGCAGCTCCCAGAGGGTGATGGCATCAGCAATGCATGACCTGGAGGACCCACAACACTGTGTTTAACACTGCTATTGGTGCTGGTAAAGATCAGTGACTATCAAGTCACAAAAAAGTTCCCAATACTATCCTTTAACCATTTAAATCCTGAGGATTGAACCATAAAAACGTAAAGAAATACAAAAGATTACAAATTAGTTCTCTGGACAGGCTTAAACAGGATAAGTAAACTATGACCGGACAGCCACAGTTTGTGGGATAGTTGTAGCAGGGTAGGGTTTAGAGCTGTATATAAGCACTACCTGTATGTGTTGATGTTGTTGAGGCCAACCAGAGCTCGAAGTCCACAGATCTGGATGCCAGAGTCCTCCAGGTCCAAACAGAAACTTCTGCCTTCAGTTCCCCCCTGTTCAAGTGCTTTCTGAACAGTGAACACATCTGGCGGGCTTAGTTGAACTCCATGAAACGTCAGGAACTCTGGAAGATTTGCTGCCAGGTGTGTCACCAGCCGAGTCCTGCCAGCTTCTCGGCCACCATCACTGTCCGTAAAACTCGCCTCGTAGACGTAGTGGCATGCCTCCAAGATTTGGGAGGGAGTAAGGTCAGCGTAAGAAAGCCCTTCCAGGTGTTTTGTTACCAACCCCTGCTTGTTAGCCACCATATCTCTAAAGGCTGTCTCTGTATGCGTGTGGAATCGCTGCAGTTCTGTCCTATTGTGGAACAAGAGGCCAACTGCAAATCGCTGAGTGAGCTCAAGTTCCTCCCTTTGAGGTCGCCGACGACCTTTCCCCCCAGACTGGAAAGGGAGGGTCTGGAGAAAGGACCGGTCTGTTAAAGTCCTGGAGAAGCAGAAAGAGAAAATGTGTCATGGGAGATTGGGGGATTCTAAAAGTCTGAAAGTGAAAGAGAAAATAGACTGCAAGTGGAAAGGCTTTCATTTTTAATCTAACAGCATATAAACAGTGGATATTATGATATTTTAGCCCTACTGGCTTTTGATGAATCTGTAAACGGTTGATTTCTACCTTGACAAAGCCAGATGTACTCCTGCAATGTAACTCTGAAGGAAAGGGTTGGCCCATAAGAGGATCTGGTCATTTTGGTGATCAGTTAAATCATTGGTGGTCCTTTCACTGTTTTCAGTCCTCTGTTCTGTCTCTCCAGCTTCTGTCTCATTTTCTCCTTCCTCCTTGGTACTATTTGAGAGGCATGGACTTGCTCTCAGCTGATGAGAGAGAAAGAGGCCTGTACTCAGACCAAATGCCTTGACTTTGGCAGATATGTCCCGTCCTGTGGGAAGGATGGAAGAGTTGGCTTTCACCCCTTCCCAGGCCAAAGAGCTCAGCTGGGACAACAAGTCAAAGTCCTCCGTTACGGCTTCTCCGCCACTGCTCCTGAGATCCTGATCCACTTTGTCTACTTGCGCCTCCTGATCTTGTGCCTTCTTTGCCCTTTGGGTGCGAGAGGAAGTGCGTGCCTGCGTTCTGGACTTCGCCTGATTATTTTTCGAACACTTCTTCGCCTGAGAGGTATTTGAAATTTGTGTCTCAGTGTCTCTTATGGATTGTGCTTGAGCTTCGGTGTGTGTGGGAGTACTCCTGCCGTCTTTATCCATTTTTAAACACAGCACCTGATGACAGAGCCCAGTTAAAGTTCTTGGTAGGACATCCACACTTCTAGACTGCTCTAAAATCAAGCACACCAGCCGGCATAGTCCGGGGTTCCAGCAAAGGAGATTTAGGTAACTCATGCTCTTTAGACTCTCCAAAGCTGATTCTCTGAGGCCAGGATCAGAGAAGTACTGGGACAAATATGTTTCCACATTTGCTGGGGTAAACCCACACATCTCAAGAAGGCTGTCTGTACGCCTGAGCAGCTGGCTGGCAGTTCCCCGTGGCCGGGTGGAGAGTAGAAGAGTGCAGCCTGGAAGCAGGACCCTTTGAAGAATGGCAGAATACAACTGCCTTACTGTGAAAGTCTTTGCCATGCTGTCTTTTTGCAGTGAAGCTGTTAGGTCTTTTTCCTGAGCTTGAAGTAGAGTTTCATAGTTCCGCAATTCATCAAAACCATCAAAAATGATGAGCACACGCTTAGGGGCTGCCAGGATTTGAGCATACACTGCTTCTGGGTCCACACAGGATGGGGCAGAGGAGGAGAGGTTGAGCAGGAGTGTCTGAAGACTGTAGACCGGCTCTGTCACACTGAGCTTTTTGCCATCCAATAGGAATACAAAGTCAAACTGAGGGATGCAGTCTCTGGACCAATCAATACACAGCTTCTTGATCAGAGTGGTTTTTCCCATGCCGGCATTGCCAAGCAGCAAAATGTACTGTCTGGATTTTTCTCCATTTGAACCATCAAAGATCTGAGTGGAAAAAGATAAGCAGGCAATGAGTTTAACAAGGTTTTTTTTTTTAATTTAATTTAATTTTTATTTTTTTTATTTTTTTTATTCTTTTGTGATATAATCTGTCCAGTAAAAGTGACGCTCCTACCTGACTCAGTGGCAGCATGGTTTTTTGCCGATCTGTGTCTCCCTTGATGACTAGCTCCTTGTCCAGGCATTTGTTTGTATTTTTCCCAGAGCGAACTACCTCTCTTTGGCTCACTTGAACATCTACATAATGAGAAGACAGGCTGAGGCCCGCCTCCATATCCTGGTAGGTTTGACTCATGTGAGCTTTGGCTTCTTGAATGTAGTCCTTGACATTCTCTAAAAAAGAAACAAGACTGAGTACCAAGCTGGTCCTCCACAAACCATTGTATATTCATGAGATCACTGTAGACAAAGTAAGAAGAGATCCTTAAAAGCCATGCGGTAACTTACGTGGAATATCAAGGACCTTGGGAGACTGAGGAAGAGGTGATTCCTTACATGGAGACATTTCTGAAGTGGAACAAAGCATGAAGTTTGTCACATGCCAGAAACTCATAACCACAAGGAGGAAGATTTGAGACAGATACCGATGCTCACCATTGCCTGGGGATACAGGTGAGGTACAAGGAGGAGACATGGCTTTGCTAGCTGTTTCTGACAGAGAACCCAGTGGGGACGAACTCATTTGGACCGGAGCGACTGTGCCATCGACTACAAACAAAAGAAAAGAGAGTGAAATGACTGCATCGGCACACAAACAAAGCAGATGTTACAGAGAGCAGTTTCCATGTTGTCTCTTAAAAGGCAGAAGCAAAACCATAATGAGGAACAACAAATAGCACAACATCACCAGAGAAGACAAGAAATAGAGAATAGCATGCACACATGGACACTCACACGCAACCGCCCCAGATAAAAGATTTAACCTTTTTTTACTCACCTGGGGAGAGTGGTGGTAATTGGCATTTGGGGGGTGGTGACACAGTAGGAACTATATTAGAAACAACAGTTAGACAATGGACTACTTGTACAGGGTATGCACAATAATCAGTACACATTAAATAATTAAAGATGTCACTGACATGAATAACACGACCACCAGTGGACAGAAACAACAATGGCAAATCAATAATTACGATTGAAAAGAACTTTTTTTGCATTGTAAATAGACATGATTGTGTTACAGGTGTGTGATTGCTAATCAAGGCTGTAGCAAAGCCACAGTTTTTCAGAAGAAGCTTTATGGTCAGATTGCCAGGGCAATTAAAACTGTACATCAACTCATTTTCTTTGCATAATGCTCAACACCCCTAGTCTGCAGTGTCAATAAAAACGTAACACCAGAAGAGTCACAAATGTCACTTTCTGCTGGGCTATGACATAGCAGTACACAGGAAACACTGTTAACTCTTGGCATGCCGGTATTTAACTCACCTAATATATATGTAGGTGTAGTGGCGCTGCGGGGGAGTGGAAACCTTATGAGCGGAGGAGGAGGAGAAAGCTGGACTGGATTTCCTGCGGAATCTGAGATAGTGATAAACTGAATGGGAATCGCAGAGCTTGTTTGGGAAGGGTAGATGCGAAAAATTCTTGGTGGAGTGGTGGTGGACATCGGTAAAGTCTCTGCTGGACTCGGCCCTGATGCGGGATCACTGCCTGCAAAACAACCAGAGCTGGCATCAGTTTCTGGGAACTGGTTTAGTCAGCCTTGAGAGTTATCAGAAAGGGAGTTGGAAAAATGACAACAATGGTTTGTTTTTCAAAAAACAGCGAAAGATTTACGGTCACAAACATCCTCATTGCAGAGCGCTGTTGAACTTGTTACTCAAAGACAATCGCATTCCGTATTTACTTTGAAACGTGATTACTTTGTGAAAAGGCGTTGCACTATTTACCTCCTATTGAAAGTTATTTCTTACACTACTCTGCATTACTTCACCACTTCATCCCAGATGTACTGTCACACAATTTCCATCCAAGAATGAAATAATAAATCTTACATTCAATATCTCCAAAAATGATTAACTCAATAAGGAGAGGATAGATTCGGTATTTGCTCTAAACCATCACTTTCTTGGCCCTTTGTGCAACAAACATGAAGTAGTGTTTAACCTTCTAACCCTGAAAGGTTTCACTCTGCTCTGTCATTTCTCTTATCATCATGTTGGGTGATCATGCAAGTGCAAATGAAAAGGGAGATCAAGCCAAAGACAAATGGACCAAAGTAAAGTGCATTACTCTGCAAATACAGACATGTATACTTAAATTTGAGTGTCCTATTTCTATTTGTGGTGTAGTATTTCATTCTAAGCCGAGCCATTAAATCTCTTCAGTGACCAGCAGCTGCTGATGTAAATGAAAATACATGCTCGGGTTTTTTTTTATCACATTGCGTGGTAAATCGGAACTATAAAAAGCACCAAACTCATGTGAAGCGAGGTGGGTAAGGTGCGAGTTCTTCTTCTAATTCTTTGGCGTAAACTCATGACTTACAACTTCAAGTTCCTGTTTTTTTTTTTTTTTTACAAACTAACTGGTTCATGCACATCGGTGGAGAACTATCACCCTGTGATCCAAAAGTCTAACCACTGAAATTTCATCTGAATTACCTTTTTTGTAAAAAGTCACTCTCACATGCACGTGCTGAAAGTGGCTCTTTTTCATGCTAGCATTTTACCTTGGAGCTATGCAAGGGATATTTGTAATATGATATGATATGAATTGCAATATTTGACTTTAATAACCTATCTTGCAACC
The DNA here is from genome assembly GCF_051167445.1 of Perissodus microlepis. Classification (NCBI taxonomy): domain Eukaryota; kingdom Metazoa; phylum Chordata; class Actinopteri; order Cichliformes; family Cichlidae; genus Perissodus; species Perissodus microlepis. Next base: position 21,167,625 of record NC_140464.1, on the reverse strand, counting down.
CTGGTAATCCTCTTTCAACTCTTATCCTGCAGAGTTTCACTTTTTCAGATCAACGTCACTTACAGCACTTCAAGTTCAAAGCTCCAGATGTTGCCTCAAAAACGGTTTCAGTTTTCATGACTCACCTGGCTCAACAGCTGGCTCAGCCTGTGACTCTTTGGTTTTTGGTTGACCTGCATGAGTTGAAGAACCAACATTACAACATGACAGCAACAAAACATGCTCAGAACATCCTTAATATGGAGATCTTTTACTGTTACTAGAGAATGTTATTTGTAAACATATCCTTTTCTTTTTGTACCAGATGGTAGTTCATTTTCATGTGATCTTCTATAGTATTATTCCAGATTTGATTAGCAAAAAACAACCCCCCCCCCACCCCCCCCCAAAGCATCTCTTAATATAGTGATACGAATGGAAACCAGTGGCTGAATTTTAAGCTCTGAGTGTTTGAACTTTTTCCACTAGTCTTAAACATACCAACGTAATTAGAAAAGTAAGAAAGTGCAGTGTCAAGTGCTATAAACACCACAGTATTATGACTACCATAAAATGATAAATTGTCATTATAAGTTTAGTTATAGTAGGCTTAAGAATGTGTCTATTCCACTGGGTCCCAAATGTAATGTGGGTTGGAAACTCCATCATTTGTTAAACAATCAGAGGAAGACTCTGGGTTAGTCACCTGATGGTTTTGGCCGTTTTGCTTTGGGGCTTTCATCCGAGCACTGCTGTGGCTGAGAATCTGGAGAGGGAAAAACATGTAAGCAAGACTTTAAACAATAAAGTGAAAATGACAAGTTAGAATCCTAAAATTAAGTTTTATATAACAAAAAGATGCTGGTAGGGTAGATGCTGTTCTTTGTGTAGTTACGAGCCAATCATTACCTCTCGGTCTTTTTCTCCTTCGTGATTGGCCTTTTGCTTTGGGTTCCTGTATCTGCTCAATGCTGTTGGCGATGGGTACCTCAGCTGCTGTGGGGAGGTCATCAAAGGTCCATGGATGAGGAACTAAAAAAGTCAATGTAGCATTTAGCAGATGCCCCTACTCGAACGTGTTGTCATTGTCATGGCATTTCATTACTGAATTAAAAATCAGTAGCTTTTCAAGGCATCCTGTGACAGTTAGATAAACAGTAGGATTTGATTGACTTTTAAATTATGGTATTCTGTTTTTATTTACATTGACACAGCCTCCCAGTTTTGGGGGCAACCAGGATGTACATGGGCTGCCTTCATTTCTTTTGTGGATACTAAACAAAATGTAAAGACTGGACCAGAGTCCGGTCCATTGTCTGTGGGCTTAATCACATTTGATGATGTTGTGAGAGGTTTACATTTTACGGGCCGTGCATTTACAATATGCTGGGTGGAGATTTTTGTGTTTGTGTACTAAGATAACAACAAAGGTGTTTAGATGTATATTGTAGTAGATATTTAGTTTAAGAAGACTGTGCAATCTAGTCACCATTGTTTATGTACAGGGGCAGATCTACTATGGTGGCATGAGGTGGCATGTGCCACCTAAAAAAAAATCTCTTGCCACCCTTAGTGTCACCCAAGTTTATTCAAATAAGCTAGCATTAACACTTTGAGCCTAGCTACAAGTAACACTGAATATGAGTATGTTGCATAATGTTACCCGATGCAAGACCTGCAAATGTGTAAAGAAATGGCTTTGATTTTGCTGATTTCCATGCCACCCTAACAAAATGTTTCTAGATCCGCCCCTGTTTGTCTAGCATGCTAGGTGGTTAGCACCATTAAGAAATGCTGGCATCTTTTTTTTTAAGCTGAAGGCAAACCACCTCACATATCGAGTAGCCACGGCTTCTCTGCGCAATGATCGATGTTAATGAAAATAGCTTTTTTAGTTGCATCAAAACACTGTTGCAACTAATGTAAAATTTTAATATTTACTTATTTAAAGTTTACTTAAGAAATTTTACTTTTACTTACTGATAAGTAAAAGCTATTACAGCTAATACTTGCATAAAACTTGCATACAAAAATCTATATAAATATAATTAATTGTACTCCTTATATTGGATAACACTAAATTAATACATGAAAGGGTTTAGGTGACAATTATAAATAATCATAATTACAATTATAGCTATAAGATACATTTATGACAGCCTGTGCACATGTTTTGTTGCTGCAAAAGTAATGTGGTCCCCTTCAAAGACCTTTGAAGAGATTCTGCTAAAAATCTTTAGGTTCATGTTTAAAAGATAAAACAGTAACTTTGATGGTCAGTTACTCTTACAGAGAAAATAATCAACAAAAGAGACGCTTATGTTATTGCTAGATTTGTCTTATGCAATATTAAGCATTATGATGGATAATAAAGCCAAATGGGTCATGGCAACAAAGTGCCAGCCTTCAGATTCGAGCAGTAGCCTAACTCTGCTTTGTGATTGGGTCATCATTTAGATGTTTTTTTTCTTAAAGGTTAATTTATAACTACAGACTGAAATGACTGAATTACTTGTTGACGTCACTTAAGAAACTCTAAATTTCACTGAGCCCCTCATCCTGAACGTTCAGATGAGGAAGTGAACCTCCGACTGTGACACTGAAAAAACACAAACATTTCTTTACTACTGCGTTTGTTGTGTTTTGTCTTCCTTCCTCATTATTCGGGAAGGTGAAAACAACACTGGTGCATTTCTACAACTAGATTACCACGTTGTGGTTGTAGGCCTCCACCACTCAGACCTATGTAATGTGTAAGATTCCTACACATTACATACACTGGAATTACCCAATTTAATGGTGGTAGTTTTAATGTTATGCTTTACTGTTGCTTATAGTTTAGATTATGGCTGTCCAATATAAGGCCCAGGGGGGCAGAATTGGCCTGGCAAAGACTCTGATCCGGCCCATCATGCATGACTTTGAAAATGTGAAGGGTGGCATAAATTTTGGACTTTTAATTGTATTTTGCTAAATTTTACAACTTTTGCTACATTCACGTTACACCAAAGTAATAGAAAAATAATTAAATGCCAGAAAAGATCCATTGTTTTCACTATCCATTGTGGAAATGTAGCAGTTTTAGCTGAACGAGTCCTTGTGACAGATTTCCTTCATGAGACTCACCATGAAATTAATAAATTTACAGGAAAGATTCAAGTTCTCTGTATCTGACCAAATGACTAGTAAATGATTAGTAATGACACTGATACTTTGAACTTTTGTATTAAATGAATTAAGTCATGACTTATTAAGAATCATATTTGACATTTGTGTGAAACTTAGTCATAGCTTAAGATCATAATAACCATAACCTTTGAATATCAACTAATTTTACGCAGTTATTTTATGAGTCCAAGTGATTGTCTGTGATTGACATCAGAGATTCACTGCCATGTTCTTTGTTTTCTTCTGTTTTTCCTCATGTTTCTAGCTCTCCTCCCCTGTCTGTATCTACACTAGGATTTAGATACAAAATTAACAGTGAAGTGTTCTTTTTTTTTTAAGGACATCAAATGAAGAACATGTTTAACCTTATTATGTTATGTGGGCTCTGTTAAACACTATGTGACAACAGGTACAAAGTAACAAAAGGAGGTTCTTACGGCTGTCGTTGAGTTCTAAGTAGTCAAAGAGGGAATCAACATCTGAAAAAGTGCACAGAGGTAATTATAATTAGATAATAAACTTCACATACATGTGAGACACGTAATAGAAAATTACTATGTGCGGTTTTACATATAGTACACTACACATGAGTAAACACATATAGATGTTTGGCTGCCACTTACCCAGCAATTTTTCATTTATATCATCATCCAAATTATCTGAAAAAATAACAATACCATCATCAGATAACAGAATTTCAGTTTCAAAATATAAAATATGTAAAGTTGATGTATTCATTATACAACACTGCCTCTTTTAAATATGTTAATTACTAATTACTGGTGGAATAGATTGGATATTAGACAGTCAATATTCATTTATTGTTTATTATTTATTATTTGTCCTGTGTTACATGCAGTTTTTCAGTCTGTTTGTTTAAGCTTTTGTCACGGCCCGTGGCTCGGCATCCAGGGAGCCGTGGGAGGCTGCGGTGGCCACACCCTCGGGCTTGGCCACCTCCAAACCACCTGCGTCTCATCTGAGGCAATCACCGGAGGACTACTTCAGCCAGCTCTGACGGCTTCTCCTCGCCAGTCTGTAAGTCTCCTCCCAGTGTGACCAGCATTCGGCGTGGAAGCCTGTGGCCTGCCTGTCCTCCTGCCTGACTGCCTCCCTCCCTAGGATTCCCTTCACGGGCACCTCTCCCCTCCAAGCTCCACGGTCCTGCTCTACCTGTAAGCCTCGGCAACTGATGAAGTCTAGCTGTTCATTTCTTGATAATCTGCGTGCTGTTAACTGTGTCTCCCCTTTCTGTTGCAGTTTCCCCACGGTCCCGATTACGTGCTCCTGGGCTCCACGCTCCTCGTTTCCCCCCGTGGCATGAGCCTTAGTTTTTCGTTTCCTTAACGTTGTTAAAAGATTCCTCAGTTCAATAAAAACTTGTACATAGTTCTGAGCTGCGGTGTGCTGAGTCTGCTTTGGGGTCCTGTTACCTGAACACTCCGTGTTCTGTGACAGCTTTTACTGTCCTGTGCTGCCTTCCTGACAGTAACAGCTGGTTCAGTGAAATATTCAATCATATTTTGGGGTGTTGGACCACCCCTATCTCAACTGTTAAGCTACCAGTGGTACTAGTATATTTTCCAAAGTGGATGGATTCATCAACTTCACTTCAACTGAACAGAAAGACAATGATCCCAAACACATGAAACCCAGTTCTGGAATGATAAAGCAGGCTAACTTTAAGTCTCTGCAATGATCCTCCCAAAGCCCCCGACCTCAACCCTACTGAAAGTGTTTGGACTACTAAATAAAATTCACCAATTCTTCCAAGAATAACTGTCAGAAATCTAGCAAGAATTAGCAAGAACTGCCAAAAGCTTTTGGTAGCGTTTTAATGGTTGAGGTGCACCTTCCTAAAAGACATTTAGCTATATAATAGTGGTGGAGTATGCATGTATTTGAGCCTGTATGTGAACTTTTGACCCCGTGTGGATTTGAGGAAAACAAAGATAAATTCAAACTTGTGCGCCTAATTCTTGTTTTTATAATTATTAAAGTTGCATGCAGCACAATCGTGTAGAGCCCAAGTGTATATAAACTGTTTAAGATTAAACTGCATTTCATTCAATAGTTGGTGTTAAAAATGTCTGCTCACAGATAGAAAAATAGAAAGAAAGGAGTGATAATAACCATCTGTGTCTTATTTAGAAGTGTTTGTTTGTGTTTTCACTGCCTCAACACATAATTCACCTTTTTATTATCAATGCAGAAAAACAAAGTAGTGACAATACAAACCTATCAACAGATCCGCCAAGTCCAAAGGGACTGCGATGGGATTGGGATCCACTTCCAGCATCTTGACATCTGGTGGCGCATAGGAAAGAAATCAAATATCCTAATTGGTTATTATTATATTTGTAGGTTAAAGTGGAGTTGAGGATAAGCTGAATAAATGTTGGTAGTTAAAGATCGAGTACAGGGGGATGCTTTTGTCAAAGCTGCAATTCCTTCAAGCTATTCCTAACATAATGCCATCACAATAATAATGGGTTGGACAGAGACACCCTAAAAACACAATGCCTGTTGTAATAATAGTAATGTGAGAAAACAACAGAGGATTTACTGAAAGAGAAGAAAGTAGGAAAGCAGGAGAAGTAAATCAGCTTCCTGTCAGTACACGATACACTACAGTATCTGGCCACAGTCTGAAAAACCATTAACACCTTGACTTTATCACTGTATGGTTAACTGTTCAAACTGTGTTTACAAATATGCACTTTGACTCTGGGGGAAAAGAAAAACGCCTGTGCTGGAATTTTACTTGTGCAGGAATCTCAGGTAAACCTGCTTGCAGAGATGACTACTGAGATCTTTTACAGCCTAAAGACACCTTTAGGATAACCACGATGTGGACAGTAGAAAAAAACCCAACAACACCAGAAAAATCAAAAAGCAACTTTTTGGCCTGATGAATCATTACTTGTACAATAAAACACTACACTGACTAATTCTACAAATCACCCAAATTGCAGGAAGGCAGTTAAAAAAGACAAAAAGGATTTCATGCAAAAAAACCCCACTCCAGTTGTTTTAAAGGTGATCATGCACATAAAGGTGCCCTTGAGCGGTGTGGTTGTCTAGCAGTCTATAACCATGTGCCCATGTGTGGTGCCATTTGAGCAGTTAACCAGGTAGTTCACAACACACACACACACACACACACACACACACCTTGTTTATTAGACCAGACACAGAGGACTACAGTCGACTATGGACTTTCGACTCACATCCTTGTTTAAAATTTGTCACTGTTTTTCTGAGAACCACTAAAAATAAAGCAGTATATATGTGCCCATTACCTCCCTGAATAAACAAACAAACAAATAACAGTGCAACCAGTTGAGTTACTGATCGCACACAAAATGTGTCTCTAATGAGGAACTTGGGAACCTGAAGCACACAAAGCACCATGCTGTCTGCACAACTAGAAGAGCAAGACCTTAAAAACTAACAGTGAAAAATAAATATTAAAAAGAAAAGAAAAGAAAGAAATATTTTGTTTAGTCCTGAGTCGGAGTGCGTGAAATTCTTTGTCCCTGCGCAGTCCCACACTAAATGGCTGCCAACTATTACCAAAATATTTTAAAAGTTACATTGAAAGTGATTTTCAACAGTTAATGTACTTCAGTTGCCCGGAATTCCCCGCAAATCCCCAACTGGACTTACTTTCACTTACGACAACGTCTGATCTATTATTTTTGTGCACTGTACACGTGTGGGGTCTATGATGGTGGGTGCGACTCCATCTGGTCACACAAAAGCATAATGGAGTTGATTCTTCTTGTCATGGCTGAAACTTTCAAAGCCAAACGCAGAAAACCAATGCAGGTGCTGAAGCAGCCGCTCAATTAAAACTTTAACCTAAATTTGCTTAAAAATTACTAAAGTGGCCCCTGTAAATTAAAGGAAAAAAAGTGTGGAAAATCCCCGACAAATCTTATTATTCTGTGCCTGCGCACTTTCATGAATCCACAAACCCAGTCCCACCGGAGCGCACCGTGGCTGATATTCCTACCTGTCGGGTCTCTCTGGGTGATGCTCAGGTCCTGTAAACGCCCTGATGTGATGTATAGTCTGTGTGTCTCAAGTTCCATCAGCCGCTGCATATATCCTCAGATGACCTATACACTGAGAGCGCGCAACCTGCTGTGGCTCACAATGCTTTTGCTTTCACTTTGCCTAACATGCCTTACCAAAAGCACCAAGCCGTTAAAGGGCGGTTCTGTGTGCAGAGTGCACCCTGCATCTGTTTTAGGTCTGTTTTAACAACAATGGAAGAAGCAAAGAAAACGTTCAAGTGGCGCGCCACGAGGGACAGGTTTATGTTGAGGAACAAGGGTGACGTAAAGCAAACAGGTCACTGTGCGTTACAGTCGCCACAACATCCTCAAATATCCCTTTGTTTTTGTTTTTTCCCGGGCAACATGAGCGTCAAAAGGGGGCTCAACTATTTTGCAGGCTACTTAGCTTCATGTAGTCTGCCTGGCATGTTTTGATGGACTTTTAATTAACCTCCTAGGACCTGGCATCCACATATGTGGACATCACATTTTGGGTTGTCTAGACCAAAATACTACATTTTGTTTTACAAGGGCCTGATATCTAATTACGAGGACATTATACTGCCACTGTTCTATCGAAATTTAAAGCATATGTGGATGTCATTTTTCTCAGAAACAAAAATCAAGTAAGTTTTTTTTAAATTACGTAATTATTTGTTTTTACATTCATCAGGTCCCAATCAGCCCAAATAGCAAAGAGAAATTAAAAATGCATGCAATGAAAGCATTTGGGTCTTAGGAGGTTAAAGCTTGTTGTTTTAGTTAGGTGAACTATATTTCTCCCTCATTCCTGCATTGGAAGTCTTTAGATCTTAAGATATAACTGCACTTCACCTCAAATCTAAAGCTTGATCTTGCACGGGACAACAGGCATCAGTAGCTCTAAAATGGATCACATTTTGCTTTAATCTCTTACTGTTTAATTTTCTTATTAATATTATTATCATTAATAGTCATCCCCTTTTCTACATTCTACAACTATGACATTGTTTTCTATCCATTGCTAACAGTATGCTAAATACTGTATGTTCATAGTTTGCCTTTTGCGGATCACAGTGAGGTGTTGTACAGTTTCTGCTCTGTGACCACCTTAAGACAACCGAAAAACAACATCAGCGTTCACTGCCAGGCCTTTGGAATTGACAAGGAAACATGGGTAGTTTTCAACAGTGGAGTGGAAAGTACCTGCTCCACCTCCACCTCGCCGCAGCCAGGCAGATAAACCAAATAGATTGTGCCTTGTTGCCAGACACATTTACATCACGCTCATACCATTCATATCAAGCTTGATCCACACAGTTACATAATAGAGGGAAGGCATTTTAAAAACAATGCGTTCGTTTTACAGAAAGTCATGTGTCTGTAATTAATGTCGCACTGGCCTACATTTATTTCCTTGAGACTTATCATTACACTAAGTTAACCAACTTGATTTTTTGTGTTTGATGCTTTCGGAGAGATTTCTGTTTCACACAGGATGAGTAATATAAACACACACAACACATCTGAGGTTAAGAAATATGTGGGTAAAGACAAAATGAGGGGGTGGAGGAATTAAAGTTGGGCCTCTGTGTAATTCGGTGGGTTAAGCAGGTATGCCAAAAGGCTATTCCAGTAGGCAAGGATCCATTGTGGCGCATGCCACTCCCTTTGCTCTTTGTCCCCCCTTTCTTATCATAAGGAATTGTAAATGCCAAAAAATGCCAACAAACTGCATTTCGTTGCCCTGTACCTGTGCATGTGCAATGACAATAAAGTTGAATTCTAATTCTAATTCTAATTCTAGGTACATCCTTTTCTTTCCATTGCAGATTTGTGTGGTGTGGTAGACAAAAACTTGATCTTTTTATTCATTTTAAAGCTGCAGCAGTAACAGAACTAAGCAATGACGTCTACCTTTTAACAGGGCAAAGTTATAACACAGAAACCTGAAGCTGAAACTAAAGCTCCACACTTGTAACTGACTCAAGGTGGTAACCTCTACCAGGCTAAACATTATCAGAAAGCGTTCTTTGCCAAACTGTGTGCAAACCGAAAGTAGGTTACCACAGCAAAGCTGAACATGGCCGGTTACTAGTCAGACCAGCTTCACCGTCATAACAAATCTAAAGAATAACCTTTTTGTGTCGTCTAACTATTTGTCAGGCCCACATGAAAAAGTATTCACACTTTCATAATGTCTTAGCATTTTGTTGCATACGAATATGACAAAGATAACTCAAATGAGTTTTTAAATGATGATTTAAACGATTAAGGGTAAAAACGTATCGGCCATGGTCGAATTCTTTCTCCAAGTCCATTCCACCACTCTTCGAGAAGATAAGGCTTTTGTGGCAGTTCTTTAGATGTTGCTCTGGACCTCCGGATCTCCTGGATGAGTCGTTGATGCCCTCTTGGAGTAAGAGCATTTGGTAGGTCATCTGTTTCTGTGAAGGTTCACTACTGTTCCACGTTTTCTCCATTTGCGGACAATGTCTCTCACTGTAGTTCAGTGGAGTCCCAAAGCCTTAGAAATGTCTTTGTCTCTCCAGGCTGACAAACCATTTCTTCAGATCGTGACATGATGTGTTGCTTTTTGAGATGTTTTAGCCTCCTTCGGTTTATTGGACAGGTTCTATATAAGTAGAGTCTTGATTCGACAGGCCTGGCAGTAACCAGTGAAATTGAAACTAAACCCTGGGGATTATGGGGATACTTTTTCACACGGGCCTCAATACGTTTGGATAACTTCTTTTTCTTAGGAAATGATCATCATTTAAAAACAGCATTTCGGTCATCTTAATTATCACATTTGTAAATGGCCTGCATTTGTATAGCGCTTTTCTAGTCCATAGGACCCCAAAGTGCTTTACACTACATTCAGTCATCCACCCATTCACACACACATCCACACACTGGCAATGGCAAGCTACATTGTAGCCACAGCCACCCTGGGGCGCACTGACAGAGGCGAGGCTGCTGGACACAGGCGCCACCGGGCCCTCTGACCACCACCAGTAGGCAAACACGGGGTTAGTATCTTGCCCAAGGATATTTGGCAGGAGGCAGCCTGGGATCGAACCACCGACCTTCTGATTGGTGGCTGACCTGCTCTGCCACCTGAGCTACAGCCACCCTTTGTTTCACAATCTGAAACATTTAAGTGGCTTAAATATGCAAAAAGAAATCAAAAGGGGGGCAACAACTTTTTCACAGCACTATGCTTTCTTGACAATGGCATATTTACACCTAGAAGTCATAAATTTGCAGCTGTTGTCAGAGAGTGAGTAACCAGCGCGGGGGACCTTGGAAATAAAAAAGATACATGTGTATGGAAGCTCACCACATCCTATTTTTAACTGGATCCAAAATCAGAATGTCAAAATGAAACTGAAAGTGAACCACACCTTAACCACCAACTCAAGTCCTGGTAGGAATAAAGCCTGGAGCAGGCTTTCTGTTTCCAAACAGACCAAACTGAAAACACCAGAGGATAAATATTTGTCCCTGCCCTGTGCTGACGCCTGAATGAAAGCAGCTTTTGTTCCTGTAATCCTGGGCATTTCATATAAATGATAAATTATAGAAGGAAAAAGAAGGAAAACCAGTGAAAGTTAGAAGCATCTGAACAGAAGCTTAAATGAAACTTACCACAGTGTGACTCCATAGTGTCCTTTATGCCTGTTATTCCATCTATGTCCCAGGTTGCTGTTCCATAAACATTTTCGGTGACCCCTGCCATCATGTCATCTTCCGCTGTAACTGAAGCATCTTGTGGTGCAAACGAGGGACTCAAATGTTGAAAGGTAAATTGTGCAAGTGCCGAACCTGTGCCACACTGTGTGTCCTCAGGCAGACAACACAGGTCATCTGCAGTTTCGCCTGGCCACCACGCATCCAGGAGGCCCCCCATATTGTCTGTGACGTTGTTGTTTGAGTCTGTGGCTTCACAGGCTTCCACAGGTGATGCATTTCCTCCTTCTTCGAAAGTTTTAAAGGGATCCATGCAGATTCCAGGTGTCGCCACCTCATCATATAAAGGGTAATACAAATCCTCAGGTGTGTCCTCAGCATCCAGCGTGAAGCTTGCGTTAAAGTTGCCGGTGCACGCATCGAGTGTCCTGCAAGCGGCTGCAAGCTCCATTTCCTCTTCCAGATCTAAAATAGCACATTGTGCTTCGCCGTATGTCACTGTGTTATCACTAGTTGAACATCCAGTTGTGTTATAATAAACTAAAGGCTGTAACATCCTTCTTCCTTTGTCCCAGTGCTGCCACAGAGGTACAGCTATCCGCCTAGCAGCCTCTTCAATCTGCTCTAACCACTCCCTCTCAATCTCCAAATTCCCCTGATTTACCCTTTCACTATCACTTACCAGCTTCTGCATTGAAGGTGCACTTGTCAGCAGTTCAGTTATTTCATCACTTAATGAAAGTCTGCCATCAAACACTTTGGGTACAGAGTAGAGCCTTTGTGTGGGGTAGTGTTCGTCCATTGCTGTCCCCTCCCTCAATTCCTGAATGAGTTTATCTCTGGAAATAACTTGATCCTCATATAGTGAGCAAGTCTCTGGCTCCAGTCTTGTGCTGTAATGATCATCCACTGATGGGACAAACTCTGATCCTGCCAGGTGGTAGTCAACGGAGGGAGACTGTGACCCACCTTTCCCTACCTTAATGAGCGGTCCATGGCTGAGATGCTGGTGGGTGCTAGATGCTCGAGAAACAAATACCCCATCGGCCTCATCAGATCCCGGTATACACCCTGATTCCCCGCAAAGCAGCTCCGGCGCAAGCCCATCAGTGAATCGATGCAGACCCAAGCTCTTGCTGTACGCTTCTGAGATTATCTGCTCCTCCACCAGACCCTCCAGCAGAGCTCGGATCTCAGCAGGTGAAGCCCAGGTCAGAGCCGAGCGGACTTCGTCCAGGACCTCCTCAAAATGAGCCATGACAACAGTGTCGGCTCCCTGGGCATGGAGGACTAACAATAGAAGCAGCGTATTGGAGTTATTTGAGTTTGTTCTTTATTTTTAAAGGGACTCGGTGATTTTATCCGGGAGGCGGTCGCATGAATGGTAGGAGGTGTTATTTCCCAAAGCCAGAAATGTTATTATTGGTATCATAAGGAAGTGAAGTTACACAAGAAAAGGAATCTGATCGAAGACATTATGGCAGTCTCAAACTTTCATCATCACACATTTCATCTTTAAACAAAGTTACCCGTCTTTTTTTTTTTAACAGCTGGTTTAATATTTTGCCCAAATTCGATTACATGGCTGTCATGTTTCTGCTTTTTCATGTTAAGAAAGAGGCAGTGCCACACTACACACTTTCTTCTGCACAAGTGGGCTGTTTTTCAGCTCAATCACACGCGATAGATTTCATTAAACTATTTAGTTATGATTTGGGGACTTAATCACCAAATAATCACCAAGGCTGCACATTTACCTATTTGTCCCCTTAAGCTCATAAACAGAACAAACACAAAATTCACACAGAACCCCCCCCCCCCCCCACATAAATGTAAAGCCCTCTCCTCGGGTCACATTGTGAATGCGAAGGTGCAGTCCTTGTGTTAACCGATACAATCTTATGCACCATACTGTGAAGTTTTTTGGCAGGGACTAAAACCGGTTTGGCAAAACTACGCATGCCTCAGTGCCATGTTTAGCATTGCTCATTTGCTTAGTAGAAATTGAGCTGCACCTTCTTTGTGTATCTGAGGAGCCAGTTTGTTGTTGTTTTAAGTAATTGGGAGTCAAATGCTCTTATTGTTTATTGGTGATAATGATTTATTTTAAAATAATGGAAGAAAAAGCAGTTTTACCAGCTTTGTCTCACCTTTCCAACCGTTTCCTGGAGTGTTTTATTATGAGTAAATCTAACTTTACTCACAAGCTAAAGGTGAAGCGTTACAGGTATGCTTTACAATAAAGATATTACTCTTATGTATCATAACTGTGGGAAAGACATTAGCTATACGAGTGTGGTTATGATTGTTTTGTCTGCTTACAGGATGCAGATACAGTTTCACATGTATTTTCTGCTTAGCTCTGGAGGAACTACAAGTGTGGAGAGTGTAGTGCACATAAGGACACAAACACACACAGACTGTGAAACAAAAAATTCCAACCAGACTGGTCAGTACACACCTGGCAAACCTGATGCCACACCACTGATACTAAAACAATTCAAAGAGCCAAAAAACAAAGAAATAATTTGAATACTTCAACGCAAATGAAGCGTGTTTAATGAATGGATGCTGTTTTCATTTGGTCATCGGTCACATCAATAATTGGACATGAAGATTTTAACACAATTATGAAAAGACCAAATACATCCAGTGGTTCAAATTTGTAAAATGACCACATATTTATGACAGCTGAGAATGTGAAAAATCACCTAACCCTAAATGTAACTTTTGATCTATGATGCTCGGTTTGTATTGCAAAAGTTTAACTTTGAACATTTTTCAATAAAAAAAAAAACAACTTCTTTTCCTGGAGTTCGATGCCAGCGTTGCCACACAGGTATGAAAATGTATGGACAATTTAAAAATAATTCCAGAAATCTGCAAGTGTACTTCTTTAAAAAGTAAAAAACTATTTGGTTTAGCTGTTCTGTAACTTTAAGCAGCCCCTGCACCGTCATCTGTAAATTAGTAATGCACACATATGCACAGATATTGTTAAAATTGCACTTTCTGTTCAGAAATGCAAGAAAATGATTTGAAATCAGCATATTAAAAAATAACGATGTGCTTTACTACTTTTTTTTTCAAGCTTTTAATTTGTTTTCAGCAAATTTGGGTATAATTTCAATTATGTTTTCAGAACCTACCTGTACTTCTTTATACTTCAAAAACAGGAAGTATTTGGAGGGGATAATATAAACAATCTGCTCATTTGAAATGCAGAAGCACCGATATTAATGACGAACTAAAATCCAAGTTATTTTTTTTCTTTGTTGGCAGCTTAATCTGCACTTTGATCACAGTAACCTGATGACATAAAGAGTTTAAACGCAAAAAAACCAAACTGCTGACCTCCTCTTAACGCAAACATTACCACACCTGCTCAGGCACTATGGAATATTTTTATATTCCTTTTCATCTACTGAGGGGATTGACATAATATACACAAAAGCACCTGAAGCAAATGACTCACTCTAAGCAAATACAAGCTTAATGATGCTGTAGGAAAAAAATGGATCCTACAAACGGTATTGTCAGTACAGGCAAAGAGTTTTCTGCTGCATATTTTTTCCTTTTTGCCACTGAGCTTCATTCATTCCACCAAAACTGATAAAAAACCCATGCAAACGCCAAAAATTGACATCTTGCATGGCCGGGCCTTTACTACCATTAACAGTTTTACTACCGTTCGTCTAACCTGCAGCTTGCAAACAGCCCACGACAAATGTGCTGTTAGTTAAAACTACAGTGCTCAAAATGATATTGCTTTCCTTCAAAACAAACAAAGAAACATACATTTGTAAATCATTGTAAACCCTGACAGCCTCATAAAGATCATTCCATAATGAGTGCATTCATATTCAAAACGGGCACAGGTGCTTATTTGGATGATGACTTTATTGGTTTTATGAAATGGGAAGTAATTTCAGTTTCTACAGACTCTTATTATGTATTCATTTCATTTACTCTCAGTAGTTCTTCAGGAAATACTGCTCTGGCACGGCAGCATCTGATCAATGCATGAAACCTATCACTGAAAACAAAGAATGATAAGATTTGTCTGACTGTCTAACAGAAATGCTGCGATTCTGATATGTACGAGCTCTTGTGCTCTTCGTGTGCCTCTTATTCGGTGCCCGTCTGCCGTCATGTGATCTGCCACGGTGTTCTGCTCCTGTATGGATGCCATCTGATGTGGTCAGATTGTGCTTTGCTCCTCTGTTATCCTGTTGGAGCAGTAATCCTGGACGGCTTTGGGGGAAAGAGAAAGAGGAGAGAAGAGAATGATGATGATGATGATAAATGAGATTTGATGAAGCTGATAAATAAATGTGCGTCAATTGATGGTTTCAGTTAGGAGTGAATCAGCTGCTACGCAAACCGCATTAGACTCCACAAACTTGATCTCATGCTTTAAGCATAATTGAATTTCGATACAACTCCTACTGTTCCTCTTTTGATTGGCTGCTTCCCATTTACACAGCGACCGCTTCCTCTTTCATTGTTTAATCGGGAATTGAGCCGTCAGCTAAATGATCCAGTCATCAAAACCGGCGGGGGTCTTCACTGGAAGGAGGAATACGCCTTACTGTGCATCTAACTTCCTTCTTAAGAAAAATGCAAACTATGACATATGAGGTGCCAAAGGGTTTGTTTATGATGTGCAAATAAAGGGGTGGGAGTCATAAAATGCAGAACTCTATACTTGGCACATCTCCTGGATCCCTGCTCTGACTATCTGACCACTGTGTGCATTTACAGCTGAGAGAAAACAAAGTCAACATGACAGCTCTACAGTAACATCCTGAGCGGTGGGGATAGTGTTGACATTGCTGCAAGTGAGCTGAGATGATTTCTTTTTGGTTCTTGTTGTTTTGGCAACAGTTTCACACCATCTTCCCATTCACCAGTTTTGGCATCCTGTGACTTCGCCCACTTCTCAAAACCTCTATTCTATTTGCAGGATTGCCAGCTGACGGTCAGAAGGGGATTTCCAGGCAAGTCCAGCTGACCTTGACGGCTACACTTAAGTCACACAAGATTTGTTTTGGCCTTTTATGGTTACTGATTGTACGATGCTCATTTGTGTGGGTGTCTTTCTAAAAACAAACTCACTTTTCACAATTTTCTGGTAGACTTGCGCAGCGGGGGAGTCGGGCACCTCGTTCAGGAAAGACCTGCCCTCGTCACAGCTCCGTGCTATCCTGGGATCTAGAGGCACCTTTCCTAAGAGGGGTAGTTTGAGGTCTGCACACATTTTCTCAGCTCCCCCGGATGAGGGAGGGAAGATCTGTGACGTACTCTACAAGGAAGAGTTTAAAGAAAAAAATATGCATGGATCAGCTAGGTACTTTCTTAATCTACACATGAGGAATTTGGGATTGATTAACCGTGTAAACACGACATTTTTCCACTGGGAATTCTAGCTCGAAGCTCAGGCCGTAACCCGGAAAACTAAAACACGCTGCACAGAGAGAGAGCAGATTTAAAAGGGTTGCTTAAATGGCATCTCCCACTCTCCCACATTTTCTTTGAAGTGTGGTGATTTCACTGTTTAGTGATAGGACAGGACATTGTGGTCCTGTTATATCATCTCCTCTAGGCTCAATCTCCCCTCCCAAAAATAAAATGTCAGATGTTGAATAGAAAGGAAACGGCACAAGGCCCTCCCTTAAAGGGATGTAAGAGCCTCAGCAAATTAAATCTAAAAGGAAAAAACACAAGACATAAAAATGTAGAGAAACAGAACTTTGTTGATTTGATTTTGTGCAAGGTGAGCTTGCTTGTGGTTGTGAAAATGAGTGCACTGTATCCTGTTCAGTGTATCTGCAGTATATCTGCACAGGATAGCAGGCGAAGCCTCCTCACAACCTGGTTTTTTTGTAATGAGCTAAAATAGCACAGATGCGAGCACATATTTCAGACCTCTTTGCCTCGTTCCTCTTTTCTGTGTGCTCCATTTCTTTACTTACCAGAACTAATCAAGCGTATGCTCGCAGTGCTTGTATACATTTCTCACCAGATTAGATCAGATTTGTCATTTTTTTTGTCAATGTGGTTCTTGTTTTTGCCCAATTATCTTATCCAAAAAAACAAAACAAAAGACAAAAAAAGATGTAAAATGAACAGAGACATGGATCTGGTGCATTTTTAGCTTATCTGTGTTTTGCACAGGTGTGTGTGTGTGAGAGCAACCTTGCATTTAGGGCAGACAAAGCCGCTCATGTTCTCCACCACCCCGATGATCGGCATCTTAACCTTCTGACAGAATCGGATCTCCTTTCGCACGTCCTGCAACGACACCTCCTAGACAGACGTGGAAACAGGAACCATAGAAAGAGAAAGGCAAAAGCGAGGGTTGAAGTTTGTGTGTATGTGTGGGTGGGTGGAGATGGGGAGCATACAGTGGACAGGGACGCCACACACACACACACACACACACACACACACACACACACCCCCCCACCAGTCTGGCTTGTTTGTTTGGTAATTCCCACCGGGTGTGTGTGGTCGGTCGTGGGTTAGTGAGATCAGGCGGAATGAGGAAGTGTGTCTGTTGCTTTCTGACTTCACTGCACTGAGCTGAGCTTAATCTAAGAAGCAGGAAATTGGTGCTTCACTTCACCAAGTGCAATAAGAACTTTGACACAGCTTATAGTGAGGTCTTCTTAACTGAACACATGTAGAGTAAGCCACATTTATTGACAAGTTGCTAAATGTTCGCCACACTAAGAATCATCAGCAGGAAACATGACTGACAGAACTAGTACGGCTGCTTCATCACAGTCTTTTTACTGTCTGCATGCAGGACAACATTGGGTTAACCTCCTAGTATTTGTGTGTAAATATCATGATGCCCTGCTGGCAGACATGTTGCTGCCCGTTCAGCAAAAACACCACCCTGTGCCTATCCTGTCTGTGGCTTTATCACACCAAAATCACCTTTACAAACCAGGTAACAAAAGCATGTGATGTCAGCGGGTGAAGCAAAACGCTTTTGTGCCGAGTTGACTTCCTATTAAATACGAAAATTTATAGGAAGCACGCCGTGGAAGACAACAATAGAAAACTCTGAATTTATTTTTATTCTGCACAGCTCTGTAGCATGCCATTTCTTTAACAGTTTGTTGTCTACAAACATGTAAACCTGTAAAAAAACCTGTATAACATTTTATTGCGCGATGGGCTCTCGCTTTTCTTTTTCCGATGTTTTCATGATGGAACAGCATCCTCTGTTGGTTGTGGTACACTAAAAGCATCTCAAAAGCAATTCATCTTCATTGACACTCGGCCACAGCGCCATGATTATGACCATGTGGAATTGCTTTATTGCCAACAGTAACAGCACCTGCACAACAAATGTCTTTGTCCCATATAATCCAACCTATTAAAACCTGTCATATCATATTTTTAAAACACTATTTTTGTGCATTAACGTGTGCATTCTAAGACAATCATTAGTGCGAGTGGATTCACCGTAAAGCCCTTACTCTGGATGATCCACGGACTTGTGCATTTGCTGGTGCAAAATTCAACTTTCATCTGTGTTTATGTTTCATAGTGGGCTGAAAAAGCAGGGGTCTCAAGGACATCTTAAACATGTCAGTATACTGTAAAGCCATAAAGGGGGAGCACCACCAATTCCACAAACCAGCAGCAGCATTAGTCATAACAGAAGGCAGCTGCATACGGCAAGATGCAACGTGCTGAGTTTTTTTTTTAGTGGTAAGCCAGTTGCCTACCTGTGGTTTTCGGAGTCAATACTACATGACTGAAATGACTCAACTTGTATACAGAAGTTCAGGTTGTTAAAATCATTTGGGGGAAATTTAGGGAATCACCAAGTGAAGTCCGTTGGACTGAAAGCAGACATATCTGCAGGTCAAATTTCAATTTAAGGCTGATAGCAGGTAGTTTTCATAAGTATTTGAATACATGTTTATATATTATTCTTTTTAAAGCTGCAATTGTTAACGTAAAATAGCTGAGCTAAAACTGAGTAAGTTTTTAATAACACTGAAACCTCTGAGTGAGAGTTAGAGAGCTTTTAGGACACACAGCTTGAGCTATGCAGCTAAATGTCGGGCTGCTAAAGTTTCAGTTTCAAATGAGCTCACAGATGGTTCAGAGTTAACTGAAAGATGCTGAAGTTTAGCTGCAGGTGTGTGTGCGAGCAATAAAGGGGTATCTTGAAATATAATGACTGGAATTTCCTTGTCTGGTTGTCTTTCTAAGAACTATAACTGACAGCATATTCAAACAAAAATTAGCTTTTCATAAAGTCGGAGGTTTCTTCCTGTGAAAAAGGAGCTTATCATTCCCGCCATCGCCAAGTGCTCACTCACATGGGGTCGTTTGATTATTGGGGTTTCTTTCAATAACATCGTTGAGATTTATAGAAATAAAACTGAACTGAATTTCCCTCAAACTGCAAATATAACGTGTACAGAAAGAGTTGAACGCGCACGGGCAGAAATGTTGAGAGCGCAAGCAACACATTGCGAGCAAGCGCAAATGCAAAAAAACTGAGCGAGAGGGGCTGCTATTGTGTGTGTGTGGATAATAGCAAACACTGAAATACATTTTTGCACGCAGCTATGAATTTTGCTGAAATTCAATGAATTACTCCTCAAAATGCAACACTTGCGCTCAAATTTTTTTTTTACGTGCGCTCAGAATAGTGGCACAAAAATAACGCCATACTCTAAGCCCTGGATAGCTGAAGTTTTAGCCACTTTGCCTTTGTTATTTCCATCTTCAGCTGGGTGAAGGGGCTTTAAGCATCTGATTAGCATTAGGTTACAAATGTTTTCATGGTGGTCATCCTGGAGTTTGTGTGTCTTCATTGAGCATGACTGCCTATGTGTGAAAACAGACATGAACATGAAACCCAGCGGCTCATAACTGGACATATATGAGGATGATTGGCTGCTCATCAGTCAAACAACATCTGAGAATGTTTTATAAAAGCAGGTGTGTACAAAGAGGGAAAACCCTAGATTGCACCACAGCAGTGTTTTCAAAGGTTATTGACTTTAAAAAGCTCCCATAGAGCACTTCATATACTAACGTAAACCTGCTCACACTAAAGCCGAGACTTTTACCTGTGGTGTGGTGATGATGATGGCTCCATCAACATGGGTGGCGCTTAGGTACTGGACGATGGACAGGTGTTCGTCAGAGGTGCCGGGTGGAGTGTCTACGATGAGGTAATCCAGTTCTCCCCAGTCCACATCCCTTAAAAACTGCTTAATGATCCCTGATTCGACACAAGTACCACACAGGTTGTTGCTATGTGAGATCTGGAAACATGAGCATCTCACATACACACATCACATTACCGCACCATTTTTCTTGGGTCCTCTCCAGATCACTGCATCATCGGGACTACTTAGCAGGAAGCCAATAGACATGACTGCCAGGTTGTCCTCCACATACTGCAACACAACGCAGAGGCCCCTGTTTTATTATGCTTAAATAAAGAAAATAATTTAAAAAAATAAATAAATCGTTCAAATCAGCTCACCACAGGGGACCATCCAGAGCCACTCTGGTGAACCTACACAGGAGACGACAGAAGGACAGCTCAATCTTTGTGTCCATGTGAGATTATGATTAAAATGTTGCACCAATATATATATATAACAGCTGTTTCTGACAGCTGCCTACTGACTTACTTGCTCTCCCTCTAAACCCATGATCCTTGGAATGGATGGACCACAGATGTCTACATCAAGCAGGGCAATCTAAAAAAAGGAAAAAGAAAGTGGAAGCATGAAAAGTCGGCAGTCCAGTATAATGAAGGCAACTGTCTCCCTAAAGGCTACACAAGGCATTTCCTGTCTGCTTGACTGGGCAACACATCAAAACAATGGGGCTGTATCCCAGCACTAGGAGCCATCCTAAAGCATTGCTTTATCAGCATTTTCTCTGAGGAGCTGTTAAAACTTTGGGAAGTGGAATGTTTTGCGAGGGAGTGTCCAGTTGATCCCCTTACTATGGATGACATCATTGTGAATGAACCTTTGTACTCCAGTGGTTTATGGGTAACAGTCAAAGTTAAAAACTCCCGCTAAGTCTAACATGAGATTTTCTTTCAACTAAGAAATAATGATTTACGCAAACTACACTAAGTTTTCATATGTCATGTTCACCTATATTCAGCCTAAAAAACAACTTTATGTAATACAGTGGTCCCTCGCTATAACGTGGTCCCTTTACCTTTCGCAGCCTCGCTGTTTCGCAGATTTTCTTTGTGCAATTTTGCATGCTTTTTCCCCAGCGGATTATGTTCTGTGTCCTGATTGGCTGTAGCCATTGTCACTCAATCTCGTGCCGTGCCTCCTCTACAGTACAGAATGCGTTCAGCTTGTCAAATTTACATAAATCTTCGATCGCTAGCAGTGTGACTCTGAAGTGCTGCACTGTATGTTTGTAAGTTTTCTCCCCAACAAACACAACAGCGTCGACGAAACGTTTTGCACCGTCAAAGGCAACCGCGGGTGCCTTTGGTTTCATTCTATAATACTGAAGTTATTTTTCTACCGAGGTTTGAAAGTGTTTAAACAAGAGAGAAAAGTGTGAAAATGTTCATGACATCCTGTATCAACTGTGTAGTGACAGGTTTCACAGCCTTAAAACATCTATAATAATTGTTAAAAATAAAGTTGGCTACTTCGCAGATTTCACCTATCGCGGGTTATTTTCCAAACGTAACTCCCGCAATAAACGAGGGACCACAACAGAAACTGCGCACTTATCATGCCATCAAGTACATTCAGGTCTGAAGAGCAGGTTTTTGGTTTGATCATTAATTCTGGCAAACTGCACAGATATTGCAAATTCATCAAAGTATTTTAAGCCGTGCAGATTTAAGGAAAGCAACATCTCTGGTATCACTGGATTGCCAGTTTGACACTAACAAAGTGTTATTAACAGAATACTTTAAACAGAAGACAGTGGTGTACATCTTACGGAAGAAAGATGAGGACAGACTTCTTAATGCAAATTAGAAAATTCTAGAAAAATGCCCTGACTGATGTCTAAAAAACTGATTCTCCCACACATCATATCTCCGGGTGAGACAGCATTAGTCAATATGAGATACTTTTTTTTTAAAGAAATGCACATAAACTTAACAATATATACAATGATTTCTATTGAGATGCCTCTGATGCAGGACCGGAGCCTGACTTTCATTAAATTTAAAGTGCTGTTGAGCACTTTGCCATCAGAGGCTAAGATATTACCGCCAATATTAGAAACTTTACTCTGAAAACAACAAGGAAACTTTACTCTTTAAGAGCAAAGAAGAAATTCGTTAGATTTAGTTCTTCAGGCTTCCTGAAGTCTTTCAAAGTTTTATCTTTGGACACTGGCTGCTTTTTCACTAATCTTCACTCCCGCCCTTCTCCCTGATCCCTCTCAGAGGAATGTGTTTTTGGTTTGTTCGGCCACTTAACACTGACCTATGAATCATTCAAGCATATTTTATCTTTATGCACTTTCTTATTAGGGGCCTGTCACAAAAACACATGATTTGTTCCCATTACTTTAGTTGAATCCACAAAAAATCCCCAAAACAAACATAAGACAGTTTGACAGGAATAAAATGGGATTTTTGCACCAACATCATGATTCACAAATAAATCCAGCAACGGCCTGACACAGGACCCAAGATATGAATCTGCCCCTCCAGTTTATCCATCTACGGTTCATTGAAGGCTCATCATGGTTTCAGTGAAACGGTAGCTGTCAAGAAGCTACTCTTTGGAAATGAGCTTGTGGCAGTAATTTGATAAGAATGAGAGATACTGTTAGATAAATTAGGACAAGAGGCTAACATATTACCTCCAATATTAAAAACTTTACTGTGGGGGAAAAAAACAACTCAACTCTTCCAGAGTAAAGAAGAAATTTGTTAGATTTAGAAAGTGGAAATGTTCAACAGTTTATCAGTGGATATGAATAAAAATAAAGCAGAATTATGCTGAATATTGTTAATAAGTTGTGAGATGTAGGATTGTCTGCTTCATTTTAGTTCGTTGCTGCAATAATGAAGTGAATTCTTATAGATTTCAAAGTCAGTTTATGATGATTTATGATTTTCTCTCTCAGCTCATTTGAGAAACGGCATCAGAAAAGTTGTCCAGCACGTCATCTCACGCGGGAGATAGAGCAGGAGATATGGAATTAAAAACTCAGATAACTGATGCAGATTTACAGCTGAAAATGTTTTTATATAAAACAGCGATCCCACCACCTGCCTGTTTGTACAGGTCCAATAAAACTACTGGTGGCGGCCAGTGGTACCCCTCAGCCTCCTAGCAGATACATCTGTGGTGCCAGTTTTAAAATCCTAGTTGACGTCCTTCTTGAGTTATCGCACACGGATGTCCATGTCGCCGTCCGGCAGGAAGCCAGCAATGCCCCCATCAGCCTTTTATGGCTGCAAGTTAATAAAAACTTTAATGACTGGGTAATGCTTTAATGAGCCCTGTGTTAGCTGTGTCACCAAGACAGGTGTCACTAATAATGCCAATAATAATAAATATTTGTACATCAAGGGATGTGTGCAGTAAATTATAGGTAGTGATGGAAGCAATGAGATAAGGTGGGTTTAATGTGTGAAAGAGTGCTGCATCTGTAAGGTTTGCTTACTGGCTTGCTGCTGGTGTCAGTTCTGTTGTTAATAATTATAATAATAATTCCACTGCATTCCACTGTTAATAACAGGTTGTGATTATGTGATTAACATTGTATAATACTATCGAAAAAAAGTGAAATGAAAAACAGCAGCTGAGCAAAATTTTGACACAAGTTCTTTTATCAGCCTGAGACAGAGCTGTCCTGCTCATGTCAACAATCGAGTGTCAAGTTCGCTGCTTACAGCAAACATACATGTAGCACTCACTCTGCAACTGATGCAAGACAAATAAAAACATTAATTTGGTTAACATTAATTAAACACTGTTGCCATGTTCAACTTGAAACTGTGAAAGCTACACAAGAAACTGGCGTATAAAGAGATATATCTCACAGAAAAACTGCAGGAGACAGACTAATAACCTGAGGCATCTAACTCCATCCTACTGGTTAATATAATCTATCATTGTTTTGAATGTAACTAATAAATTTCTTCCTCGATTAAGCTGTGGCTTCTTTTAGAGTGATAGCACTGTGTTCCTTGTTAGCGCTGGGTTTCAATTATCGATTTTCCAATTCAAATCAATTTTAGCTTGAATAAAGTGATATTGATTTAAACCCTGAATTGATTTTTAAATATAAATGTATTTTGCCAGAAACGCCAGAATCTCAGGTTAAAGCTAAAACAGCAAATGAGAGCAGGTAAACAGATTCCACACAAAGCTCCACACAGTGAGTTGTCGGCTTTCTCACCCGACAGCACGTACACGCCGTCAGTGCTGATAGCTCACAGCTCACTGATTATGAAGCTGCAGGTTTTGTCTCTCTCAGACCAAAATTCACTGAAGCAGCAGCAAAAGAAGATCCTTCTTACTTTGCTGTTTTTCTTCCACCACGATAAAAAAAAAAAAAAAAAAAAAAAAAATCACTTCCTGCACAGCTCTTCTCTCTCTCAGTGTACTTCAAGAACAGTTTCCCATCTCAAATATCTGTTTTCTGCATTATTTGCTTGCTTATTATGCACCAGTCTACCGTTGTGTACAGCGTGTCGGCGACAAGAAAGCCTCATTTCTTCTGTTCAATACCGAATAAATTTAAACTTTTTAAAATTATACCAAATTGCAAAATGTTTAGCTGTGTCTCTAATAAAACCTCTGTAACTTTGCTCTGCTTCACTTCAGCAGCATCAGGTAATATTCATATGTTGATTCATGTTTTTTTTTTTTTTCAGCTTATGATCTACTACAGAATATTTTTAATTTAATTTAATCATCTGCTATAAAAAGCCAGGCCAGGAAAACCTTCATGTTTTTCTGTGTTTTATCCTCAGTTACTTTGACACAAAGGAATCTGCTGTGATGCTCACACCTCTGATGAAGTCTCACAAAAGTCAATACTGATAAATGATCAGAATTAAAATATTTCTGACTGTCGGAGGCAAAATTTCCCAGATTCAAATCTAATCGGGACCCTGTGAATCCAAATCAAACCGATTATAGAAATCAGTGACGACCCCCAGCCATGTTCCTTGTGTAATACAATTTACTTTCAGAATTCAAATATATTGTTACTCTGTCTGCAGTGACCTCTAGTGGTCAGTGTATTTTAATGTTTTATATGAGAGCATAAGGATTTACACACACACTAGCTACTTTGGACACCACTTGTTAATGCAAATATGTAAATATAATAGCCAGTCACACGGCAGCATTTAGTCAATGCAACCTGCTGAATTTCAAACAAGCGGCAGTTCTCTGGGTGAAAATGCCTTGTTGAGGTCAGAGGTAGAAGGAGAACGGACCAGACAGCTTCAAGCTAACAGGAAGGGAACAGTAACAAAAATAACCACTCATTAACCACTCGTTGTGGGTGGCTGTAGCTCAGGCGGTAGAAATCATTTCAAACTTGATTCTTGAACATGACAATTACTGAGATTCTGTATTACCTCCTTTGTGATGTCACTTGCCAGAGCGTGAGCCAAGTGAGCGCTAAAGGTGCTCTTCCCCACACCTCCTTTTCCAGACAACACGAGGATCTTGTGTTTGACTGTTGACAGCTTCTCTCCTATCTCTGCTATGGCTGCAGACACACGGGAACGAGATGAGATGCTTTAAGCTCTTAACTAATCCCCTAATGTATCTGCTGAAGCCCAAATATGTATCAAAATATTAAAGTGATGAGATAATAGCACACGGTCTTACCAGGGTCAGGGGCTTTTGTGGCTCCAGAGGCACAGAGCTTCTGGTTGGGACAGCCCTGGCATGGTGCAGACTTGCCGGCTAGCTCACTTGTTGTACCCGGACAGTCTAACAAGGATAAAACAGAATCCAGTCATCAAGATCTGAGCACCTTAAAGAGACCTAAATATCCTAGATCTGCTTTGAGTGGTTGTCGTTAAAATAAAATGTGGTTGAACAAAATATCTAGAATCTCTGCAAAGTCTGATTGGTGCTTGACTGTCTTTAATATTCTTTCAAAAATGCTTTCAAACAGATATCATCATAACTTTGAGATTTTAATGATTTCTTTGAACTGTTCCTTTTCCACGGTGGGACAATTGTACAGCACACATCTGCCTTTAGAAACAATAACTAATTGCACAATTTTGAATTTATTTTGGATATTTCTTTAATCCATACAGGGTCAGAAATATACATATAGCATCAAATATATACACACACACACATTCATTTTAATGTTTTATAAATGATGCTTAAGGTTCTTGACAAGGCCAAGGCCTGTTAACTCATTAGTGATCACGATTGACTAAAACTAGTAGTTTGTTGTTGCTCACATAAAAATGATTTTCTTTGACAGCATTCAGTAGACTAACCAACACTCAGAACAATGGGAAAGTCCCAGGAACTCAGTGAAGACCTAAGAAGGAGAATTTTAAATCTACACATATTGAGAAGGTCTCTTGGAGCCATTTCTAAACAACTGCAGCTTCCAAGATCTCAGTTTAAAGAATTCTATGTAATTGCCAATTTTGCCAATATCTGAAAAAAAATACCCAAACCGTGACCCTCAGGTGAGAAATTGGTTCAGATGTTCAGGAACAATGCAGGAACCACTAAGGGTCAAGCCTGCCGTAAAGTGGAAACTGCTAAAACACCAGCATCACTATTCACAGTAAAGCGAGTTTTACTGTGAGAGTGCCAACTAAGAAAGAAGTCCCTGCTCCAAAATCCACACCTTCAAACTTGACTGAAATTTATGAAGCGGACAAAATTATGAAGAAGGAGGATTACCTCCCAAGTCTTCAACTTCACCTTACATCAGCAGCTAATCTGGTAGCAGTAGGGTGTTTTAACAGGAAAATGAAGCCAAACAGTTCAGTTCAGTTCTTTTGTATTTCAAACATATACATTCACCAACGTTTCATAAAATCATTCCATACAGTTGTTTGAAAAGGAGTAGGCAGAAGTATATACTTATTTAGCCCTACCCCCTCAGGTTTACATCCTCATCATCTAAATTTGAACAACAAAAACGTATACAATGCCTTCAACTTAGAACATAACATCTCAAAAAAATATTTTCACATGTTCAACTAAAACTATATTTAGATTTGCTAATTTGCAGAAGAAAATAAACATGAGTTTGACTGCTGTCTTGGGTTAATTGCATTTTCTTCATTCTTATACTTATTTAATATTTCTTTTTTGAGTTTTATTTTAAACTGGTTTATAACACTACTGACCTTTATTTCTTCTTTTAACTCATTCCAGGTTTTAACTCCCGCTATTGAAATAGACATCCTTTTCAATGTTGTTCTTACTCTTTGTAATTTTAAATTCCACTTCCCTCTAAAATTATACCTCCCTTCTCTTTCTAAGAACCATTTACTTATTTCGATTGGGAGCATCCCTTTCCTTACCTTATATATTATTTGCACTGTTTTAAACTTCACCAGATCCTGGAATTTTATAGCTTGCGTCCTAATAAAGAGTGCGTTTGTGTGAGCCCTATACCCCTCCTGATTTATTAGTCTAATGGCCCTTTTCTGCATTATGATTATAGTCTGAATATTACTTTTATATGTATTTCCCCAAACCTCTACACAATAACTCATGTATGGTAATAGCAAAGCACAATATAACATATACAATGTTTTCCTATCCAGAAATTGTTTTACTTTCCCCAAGACAGCAATGCCCCGTGCTAACTTTCCCCTCACATAAGTGATGTGTGATTTCCAACAGGCCTTTTGATCAATGATCACACCAAGAAATTTTATGGCATTAACCCTTTCTAGATATATATTATCGACACAAATTTCAATGTTAATGTTTTTCTTATAGTTTCCGAATAACATAAATTTTGTTTTATTTAAATTTAAGGACAATTTGTTTCTATCAAACCACTTCTTTAATATCTTCAACTCCTGTGTGATCACCTCCAAAACCTGTTGAAATTCCGCACCTGAACAAAGTATATTGGTATCATCTGCAAAAATTACAAACTTTAGTATCTTCGATACTTTACAAATATCATTTATATACATAATAAACATTTTCGGACCTAATACTGATCCTTGAGGTACTCCACATTCAATATCCATCAATTTAGATTTAAACTCATTTATTTGTACATATTGCTGTTGATTCATCACATAGCTGTTTATCCAATCCAGTACCACACCCCTGAACCCATATTTTTCCAGTTTGATTTTTAGAATTTCGTGGTCAACAGTATCAAATGCTTTTTTTAGATCTAGAAAGACTCCAAGTGCATACTTCTTGTTATCCATACATTCTGTTATTTCTTCCATTAAATCCATCAATGCCAAAACTGTTGATCTATTATTTCTAAACCCATACTGGCAATTTGCCAACAAATCATGTTTATCCACAAAGCTATCAAATCTTTTTAGAAATAGTTTTTCCAGTATCTTAGAAAACTGGGAGAGTACCGACACTGGTCTATAATTTGTAAAACAATGCTTTTCACCTGATTTATAAATAGGAATAATTTTTGCAACTTTCATTTTTTGTGGAAAAACCCCTTCCTGGAAAGACAAATTAAAAATATATTGTAGTGGTTTTACAATACCATCAATTACTCTCTTTACCGTTACCATATCAATATCATGACAGTCAGTACTCATTTTGTTCTTAAGTCCACTGACAATATCATATATCTCCTTCTCTTCCACTGCTCTTAAAAACATTGAACTTGCATTCCTTTCAATGTTTCCTCCAGTCTCCCTTTCTATCATATCAACCTTTATTTCCGCAGCCAGTTTTGGCCCTATATTTACAAAAAATTCATTGAATCCATTTACTACTTCGTTCATTTTACTAATAGTATTTGTCCCTTCCATAAAATACCCAGGGTAGTCATTAGTCCTTGGTCCATTTTTTATTATACTATTTAATACCTTCCATATCCCTTTCATGCTATCTTTATTATCTTCTAACTTTTTGATGAAGTATTCTTTTTTACAAGTTCTCATTATGTTAGTTAATTTATTTTTATACTTTTTATATTTCTTTTCAGATTCTGTAGTTCTCTTTTTAATGAATTCTCTATATAAGGTGTTCTTTTTTTTACAGGCATTTTGCAGTCCCTTTGTCATCCATGGTCTTCCTGCATACTTATCTTTCCTGTTGACTTCAATAGGTAGGCTGTTTTCCTCTAATAAGGCTATGAATATGCTTAAGAATGCCTCATAGGCTTTAGTGACATCCTTGTGTTTATATACAATAGTCCAATCTTGTTTTATTAACTCATTTTTGAGACACTGCATTGTCTTTTCTGTTCTAATTGTTTTATATATTGTCTTACATTCATTTCTATGAACTTCATAGCAACAGTCATAAGTTACAAAAACTGGTAAGTGGTCACTTATATCATTTATCAATATCCCCCCTTTTATATTTTCTTCCATTACATTTGTAAAAATATTATCTAATAGAGTTGCGCCATGAGTGGTTATTCTCGTCGGTCTTGTTATCAGGGGAAATAATCCCATACAATACATTGAATCAATAAATTCTTCAATACTCTTATTATGATTTGGGTTCAATAAATCAATATTAAAGTCTCCACAGATAAACATTCTTTTCTGATTCAGATTTGTATACAAGTCCTCCATAATGTCCTTAAAAGTCTCAATCTTTGACCCTGGTGTTCTATATATGCAACTGACAATCATATTTTTCTGTTTTTTCATATTTATTTCCACTGTTATACATTCCATCACTCCATCTACCACCCTCGTCATTCTTCTCATTTTTTCAAACCTTAAATTTTTATCAACATAGAGTGCCACCCCACCTCCTTTTTTATTAGTCCTATCTAAGTGGAGGAATTCATATCCCTCTATCTCAAAATCCTCTTCTTTTCCAGTGTTTATCCAAGTCTCTGATATTGCTATCACACCAAATGGTTGATTAAACTGTGCTATATATTCTTTAATAAATTGAAAGTTTGCATATAGACTTCTACTATTGAAATGAACCATGGTTATATTCTTACCCGGCTCTAGGTTCCTATTAAATTGTTCCATTGTATAATAATTACAGTCCTTTAACATTTTGGTAAAAAAATTACAGTCAGGATCTATATTGCTATCATACCCCAGTGTCCCAGTTTCAACATCCATTTGATTTGTTACTTGAAATCTGTCAGACATCTGACTTTATTATATATCTTATCCACATACCATCACCTTTAACAATACTTTGTCTAAGCCAAGTACCAACCAATTTGACAATTCATTGAAAGTACCATCGACCATCCCAATGCTTTGCCTTACATTTTATCAGCCGTATTTTTCTAATTCTGTCAGCTCTTTAATGACTAAGACCTTTGCCTGCTCCGGTGTTCCATTTAACTTAATGAACGCCTTACAATCTGATGTCCAGGTTGACTGTATTTTCTTCTGTTTTCTTAATAATCTTGCTTGTCTTGCAATATCTGCGTTTTTCTTGATTAGGTGCTCATTAACATACACATTCGTTCCTTTCAACTTTCTTCCTTGCTTCACAAGCTCTTTCTTCTGCTTCCTATTAACAAATCTTATAATAATGGCAGGTTTTTGATTCTTGTTTTTCCTTGGAAGAGTATGGCACCCCTCAATGTCCTTACTATCTATTTCAATGCCTTTACTATTGAAAAAGGCCATTACCTGTTCTTCCAGGGAGCGCAACTCTTGCTCAGGCGGCTCCCCTCTCTCTTCTGCTGCTGCTCGTGCATATGTCTGGTGCTTGGTTTCCAGACCCGTTACTATTACATCTGTTATTCTCGAATATTGTTCCAACTCTGCCACTTGTACTTCCAACATAGCAATCTTCTTGTCCTTTTCCTCACTTTGCCTTCTTAATTCTTTAATATCCTCAATTAAGTTGATTATCAGTTTTTGTTGTTTTGCAATGGTTGTAATTTCTTCTGACATAAAGTTCAAAGATTTCTTTATGTCCTCCAGTTCCTCCTCATTGACATTACTTCTTTTAGGCGGCATCTTCTAAATACATGTGCCCCTTTTTTACTGCAGCCTCAATCAATCCTGACGCTTGCTAACTCTGGGCCTGCCTTTTCCTGTAGCTTCACTAGCTCTTGATGGAGCCAGGCTGTGGCCTGCTGGCTGATGGTGGAGCCAGGCTGTGGCCTGCTGGCTGATGGTGGAGCCAGGCTGTGGCCTGCTGGCTGATGGTGGAGCCAGGCTGTGGCCTGCTGGCTGATGGTGGAGCCAGGCTGTGGCCTGCTGGCTGATGGTGGAGCCAGGCTGTGGCCTGCTGGCTGATGGTGGAGCCAGGCTGTGGCCTGCTGGCTGATGGTGGAGCCAGGCTGTGGCCTGCTGGCTGATGGTGGAGCCAGGCTGTGGCCTGCTGGCTGATGGTGGAGCCTGGCTGGGCCTGCTGGCTGATGGAATCAGTTAGGGGAGCCAGGATCAGATTGTAGAGCTTGGTGGATCTGATTTTCAGTCTCCCAGGTAATGGCTTGATGACGTAGGAAGGTGGCAGGATGGGTTCCGGTTCATCCGGGTCGGAGTACGGTCATACGCCAAGCACATCTCTTGACAGTGGCACTCCCTTTTGGCTGCAGTCTCTCCCAGCAGTACACCGCATGGCAAACGCACACCGGTTTTGGAATGGATAAAGTAGACTAATATTAAGTCTTCCCGAAGCCCCAACCTCAACCCTACTGAAAATTACTACTTTAAAAGCCAGGTCAAACAAATTTAAATGATCTCTAGCAATCCTGCCCAGAAGAGTGGTCAAATATCCAGAAAGAACTGTTCTAGAAGATTCTTGATGGGTACCTTATTACATCTAGTTTTGCTAAGGGATCGTGTAATACCAAAAGAAAAGCTGCTCTCATGCGATGGTCCCTTAAAATCATTTATATACAGCTTAATATAACATTCAGCCAAGAGACTACTAAAATGACTTTATTAAAACGTATTCACATAATAAATTATACAACTGCGTAGAAGACTGTCATCGTGACTCAGCAAAACTGGAAGACGTACTGCGATACCTATTCAAATTCCCTTGTGTGGATATTATGCGCATTTTGACCACAGCAATAAAAACAAACAAACAAACAAACACTTTAGTGATACATCAAACGATTTCTGATAAGCTACTAAATAAGCATCACATTCAACTTTCCGAATATCCCGAATTCAACGTGTAATAAATTCATTAAATTAAATTACAACACCTTGAAAATTAATTTATCTAAAACATCCTTATTAATGTCTTTTCAAACACAGACTCAAAGCTATTAATGTTGATAATTCCAACAGAGATAACGGAAGAGGAACAACCGCCGTGTGTTTAACAATCACCG
This sequence comes from Perissodus microlepis, assembly GCF_051167445.1. Lineage (NCBI taxonomy): Eukaryota > Metazoa > Chordata > Actinopteri > Cichliformes > Cichlidae > Perissodus > Perissodus microlepis. Next base: position 21,135,292 of record NC_140464.1, on the reverse strand, counting down.
CGACCTTACAGTTAAAAGTAAATTCCTTACATCCACACACAACTTGAACAACATGACTGAGGTATTAAAACTGAAGAAAAGTAAGTTTGAAGGCTTACGCTCTGGAGCATTTTCTGGTACGTCTGCCATGTTTGCAAGGTGTCCTCCAATTCAAGTCTTCCCCTCCAAACGTTCCGGATACGCAACGTGAAACGTCGATTCTATTCTTCTTGTACAGTTTTAAACAGTTTTATCGAGGGACTGTGACAACAGCACTCAATGGGACTTTCTCAGGCTGTACTTGTACTGCGTACTTGTGCGTTCTCGTGTACTCGTGACAAGTCATCAGTCGGAGACCAAGTACTGTTCCAATTCGAAGTACGCATCAAGCCGAGAACGCGAAAAAGTCCCGGATGTGTTCTCGCTCCGCCCGTTTTATCGAGCATGCATCGGTGGTGACTTTTATTTTTTTATTTTTTATTTTTTTTTTTATCGGTGGTGACTGTCACTGCCCGATCCGTACCGGAAACCCGATCGGTACCCCGCATGCGCAAATCTTACGTCACTTCCTCTCTTTGCCAACATTGCGACATTCAATATATTTGAATGACACGGTTAGCGCCCAGTTACTCTCTCTGATCCAGCTGAGTCACCAATAGGAAAAATCTGCTTTTCACAGGAACTTGGTAACAGCAATAAGAGAATACGTAGTTTATTCCAAGAAGATATCGTCTCTCTCCCATATATAATATATTATTGGAACCGCTTTGTTCCAGATATCAAGTGGAAGACAGTCTGGATGGTCCCCCATAAATATTTGATTGTAAATAAGGTGAAAGAAGTCTCATTTAAAATTCTACATAAATGTTATCCAGCCAGTCACTACATGGTAAAATTTAAAAGGGACATAAATACTAATTGTACTTTCTGTGGGGATCATCCAGAAACTGTGACACATCTTTTTTGGTACTGTTCTTTTACACAGAGATTCTGGAAGGAATTTAGCAGGTTTGTTATTGTCCATATTTTAAGGGAGTTTTCTTTACGATGGGAAAATGTTTTATTCTGTTTCTTTAAGTTCCCCAAGAAGTATGATAAATGTTTTTTTATGATAAATTTGTTAATACTTTTAGCTAAATTTTTTATCCATAAATGTAAGTTTACTAACAAAACACCATATTTCTGTCATTATTTTAAGGATGTGGAAATGTACATACAATCAATATCAGACTCCACCAACAAAAAGGCTCTCAAAACAATATATGTATGTGAATTTTTGCGTGTATTCTTATAATTGTTACCTTTTTCTTTTACCCTTGGCTTTTTGTGTTCATGTTCTGTTGTTTTGTATACTTCATCTGTTCGTATGTTGTATACTCATTGTTTGTTAAATAAAGTTTAAAAAAAAAAAAAAAAGGTTAGCGCCCAGTTAGCTCCTAGCATTTCTCAACAGCTCTGCCTCCTTTTCGACTACCGGGACATTTAAACAATGGATAATCCGTATCCGCAACAAATTTTTGCTTTTCTCCTCAACAGAGAGCGTCCCCCGATTGAACAACAGCGCCGTAAAATAAGAAGAATAGTGCCTAATGACAGAGTTAATAATACAGACTTTATAATATGTCACGTGAAGATTCAGCAGCCAGATGAAGTGTTTACTGGCAATTGACAGTGATAGCGGACATTATCATCACTTTTCCAACAATCCTCTCCACACAGACAAGCATAAACACACTCGATTATCACTAAATCAAATTTAACACACGTTTGTAATGACGCTAATTCAGTTTACAATAGGGTTCATTCGCTCAGTCAGCAGGTGGCGGTATCTTCGTACACTGGGGAGTACACTGCCATTAAAATAACAGAAGAAGAAGAAAACCCCTGCACATGCGCGGTACGGATCGGGTAGACCCAATTTGTACGGTCCGACTTTGCACATGCGCAGTAAGGATCGGGAGTCCCGATCTGTCACTATCTTTTTATCTTTTTGTTTTTGTCTACATTATATTAAATGTTTCATTATCGGAAACATTTTAAGAGATAGTTGTTATTCTTAGCATCTTAACAGATACTCTGACCTGTAACTATCGTAAAATGCTTCGACCGGAAATAGACACATTTCGCGCATGTGGGGTACCGATCGGGTTTCCGGTACGGATCGGGTAGTGACAGTGACTTGTGTGGACTTGGTACAGCTAAATCTAAAAAAATAAATAAATTAATAAATTAAAATAAATTAAAAAAAAAAAAAAAAGGTACAGCTAAATATCCCAGAATGCATTTCGTCCAAAACTCAATCGCGGCAATGGCGGACGAGCGGGGCTAAAAACTTTTAAATATTACTCTTTCTGGGTCACAAAATAAACTTTTAAGTTATTTTCAAGCGAGAATGTAGCTGTGTAAACTTCAAATATCTGCTCGATTTATGAAGATATCATATATTTCCAAACGCGCTCCGACGTTTTCGGAGACGTCTGTGACCCGCCAGCTCCATAGCAGACAGCGAGGTCGAGGATTATTAGAGCCAGCGAGAACAGCGGACTCCCGGCACATCGTTTTCAACCCCCCCGCGGTCTTTTCGCTACTCAGGTTAAACAAACCCCAAACCCCAGTAGCTGTCTATTGTACTGAGTGTCCACTAAAATAAAAACAAAAGCGTTCTAACATCTCACCTGCTTGTTTTTATTAAGGTATGTACACGTATGTACATGTACACTATTTTTATTAATAGAGATTTCACTACTTAGGTTAAACATGATATACAAGTCACTTAGATCACTTCTAAATGTTAATGTTTGGTTTATTTCAGTGTTTTATTTGGTCCTGAGTAAACCGGTTTGGCTGTGATTAAAGTTAAGCTTCATAACATATTACTCACAGTTAAATTAAGAGGGGACGGCAGTAAAAACTCCGGCCGGACCTGTGACATCATCAAGTACGCTGGTGTTCCAGTTGTACAAATCGCGAGTCCGTACTGGCGTTCTCGGCGAGTACGTACGCGAGTACGTACTTGAGAATTGAGAAAGGGCCAATGTACTCAATACAGTACTGAGCACAGCAATAAATATGGAAATAAATAAATAAATACATACATACATACATACATACATAAACAATAGATATATCATTTGTATCTGTCTTGTGAATACAAACACTCAGGATCGGTTTGAGGAATTTTTCCTTACATACATTAGCTTGTGAGGCTTTATTTCGAGCATGTTACAATTGTAAAGCAGCTAGATAAAAACTAAAACAAAACAAAAACATAAGAAAGGAAAAAAGGAAAAGGATAGGACATAAGGAAATTATAACAAGAAAACGTGATAAATTAAAGAAGCAGGAAGAAGCATATTCTTATTTTATCCAGTATTCTCCACTATTTGTTATTAATTATGATCATTGTTACTTCCTGTTTATATCCTGTCCAAATCCCGCGAAAAGCAACAACAACACACTGGCCATTAGAGGTCACTGTAGACATAGTATGACAATTTCAAATTCTAAAACTACTACTGCAACCGTTCACAAGATTTTCAAAAAACCTTGAGGTCAAGGTCACTGAGATTTGAACTCGTCTAAGATTTTTAGTGAAGGCACCTCTGGTATCAATCTGAAAATCCTATGGTGTGCTGTCGGATTCAAAAGACTTTCAGAAAACCTGATCTCTGACTTTGACCTTGAGGTTGAGGTCACCAGGGTTAAAACTCATCCGCGATTTTTAGTAGATACACCTGTGATATCAGTCAACTTAGGTGTCCACGCTGCCCGCCTGCCAACAGGCAGACAACAATACTGATGAGGTAAAAAGTTTCACCGTTACACAATGAGACAACCCTATCGCTCTTAAATATGCCACAGCTGCATCAAGGAGGAAATTAATTTGTTAAATTATATTCACAAAGATGTTAAATTACACTAATCAGTAATAGGATAGAGTTAGATAGCTTCAGGTTATTAACCAATGTCGACTGCAATTTGTCTGTGAGATAAACTTTGAGGACAATTTGTGATTGTTTGAGTAATTCTTTGTTGTAACAAAGACATATTAGCATTTTAACAATTTATTCATTAAGCGAACAGGGGTCTCGGTGAGACCCAGGGGAAAAAAAGTATTTTGATTTTGATTTTTTCCATATAAATCAAGTGTTGGGTTGGTAAAAGACACATTGCAAAAACAATTTTGTTTTTAACTAATTTTATTAAAATTTTACAACATGTGCACTACAGTGCACAAGGGGAGTTCATTGATCACGAATGTGAAACTAACAAAATTCAATCCTTTTCTTGATTTCTAGAGAGAACTCTTCATCACTGGTATTATTCAGGTCTTGTTCATATATTTGTCCCTTGTTTATCAGTTCCTCAGCCAAGAGGCGCTTGAACTCCAGGTACTGGGAGTTCTTTTGAGCTTGTTGCATGTCCTCGCTATCTTGTTGGTACTGAAGCCAGGAGTTGGTGATGACCAAATCAATGAAATAACGTGTGGTGCGAACAGTCCACTTTTTGGTCCGACTAGATATTCTGTAGAAGCTGAGCATGCGATCAGATAGGTCAACCCCTCCCATGTCAATATTATATTTGCAACCACTGCAGGTCTTGGGACTTGTGAATTGGGACAGCCAGTGAATGAAACGATCTGTTCATCATACAGACCTTTGTTGGCCTGGGCAGATTGAGGCAACCTTGAAGGACTCTCTTTAGAAGTGGTCTGACTTTCCCCAGGAGATCTTTTTTTTTTCTCATTTTCTGGCAGATCATCGACTACTTTCAGCGAAGACCTGATCTTGTAGAAATGACCACATGTCATGGAATCAGCTATAACTGCGACTCTTATTTTGGCAGCCCAGTACATTCTAATTCTCGGATATCCAAGGCATGTAATGTACACTGAGATTCCTAAAAAGCTATTGATTTCTTCTGGTGTTGTGTTTAAACTACACCCTGAATCCTGTACCATACGCTGGTTGGTCAACAAGGACAAGTCCTGAATGAGTTTTTTGTCAATGTACTGCTGGAAATACTGCTGTGGGCTCCAATCATTAAGTGTCATTAGGGTACCATCATCTCCAATTCTGCATTCTTCCAACAAAGGCATACACCTAAGATAATGGAAAATTAGTTAGCAAAATAAAATTTAGATACTCCAATATCCGATACAGTTCACTTACAACACATTTACACTATCTTTATAAGTTAAATCAATTTACTGGAAAACATTTCTGCACGTTACCCATACTTTTTTCACTCAAAATCAAAAATTCCTGATTCTCCTACATGCTGGTTTTGTACCAGATAGGATGACGGCAGATTTCAGCTGACCCTGTGTCGTTCTCCATTACATCCGCCCCTGCATCTTGATAATCTTTGTCTGGCTCCTCCTGGGTTTTCACCCTCTCCTATCTGGCTCATATGACTCTCATCTTCTGAAAGATCTATGTCTGAATCTCCCTCAATGATTGTGTTAAGAATTCTTTCTGCCTCTGTCAAAGAGTTGTCTACTAGAAAAAAGTGAAATAAATTTAAGTACAAAGTCCTGACGTGCACCAGAGTACACATTAATAAATTAGTCATTTCCTCCGTGAAACTAAATAAGCTTAGGTCTGAAAACCCCCACAAATTACTTACTAGATGTTTATTTTTGAAAATTAATCAAAATCTGAGTTTAAAAAAATATTTTAAATGTAGATATCATGCTTACATTTCTTTTTTTTCATAAAATGTGCTTGTGGGCATGCCAGCCACCAGGGAGCGGCGTTGTTTTAATTATGCTCCAACATGTGCATGGGGTGGGGGTGTGGGGTATAAATTTTCAGGTTTAGAAGTCTTGAACTGAAGTTGCAGGTGTGGGCAATTAATTTCTCGTAAGGGGATATGTGAGAATCATGGACTGTTGTGGAGGGCCGGGACAACAAGAGATTAAGAAAATTAAAATTGAGCAGAACTCAGTTCAACTTATTGTGTCTCTCATGTGACCCCTTGAGAAAATGAATTTCCCACTCCTGATTCATAGTGTATTGTAATAGCTTCCCATATCGATCCTGGAAGGAAACACCAATCCCTTTAAGGTTGCACCAGGAAGGAAAATCTGCCAAATCAAACATAGCAAAGCCAACAGTAGCCACTACTGAAGTCAAAATATTTCTGACAAACCGTGTCGTAATCCTGTACAATTAAAGTTGCTTTTTATGGAATTTCCATGTCACTGTTTTCATTGTAATGACAATAAATTTGGGTACATGACTAATAATATATTGAGAAGTCCAGTGACTCAGGAGGACTGTAACCTCAACAATACAGCTAGTGTTCATCTTAAAATAGACCAAAATGACAAATCACAAACATTTACTTTGAAATCTTTACTTTTAAACTGCAGATTTAAGATATAAACCCTTTTTCCTCTTCTTATTGTTCATGTGTAATACACACCACATTAAGTGGGTCTTCACATTTCGCAGCTGTTTGTGTTCAAACACGTTTAAACTTTATGAACAAGGCTGCCTTATTGGCTCTCTGGTATCACAGGAAAAGGTGATTGTTTGCGAGAGTATCATTTGTCCGCCTTTGTAACCGCGAAACAAAAGAGATATGTTGTTTGCTCCAGTATGTGCATGTGTCCTTGGATATAATGTGTTAAAAGCCAAAGTAGTCTAATAGCATTACCTAGTACTGTTATAGTAAGCACTCATTCATATTTCTAAGGTTTGAACCTGTGTGTCTGTGTGATTTTTCAGTGTATGTGCCTTCCCCTCCTCCAACTGTTTGCAGTGTTCAGACTTTGTAATGTGATATTTTCTTTGTGTTGGCCCTCCCTTTGCTAACTGTCACACTTATTCACACAAACCATTAATAAGCTTTGTGCACTGCTTTGACGTGTGTGGCAGCTTGTTGATCTGCTCTCAGACATGTTTCTGTGTCATCTAAGAAGAAAGGAACACAGCTAAAGATGACTGCAAATTACACAGAAAATAAGTGGAGCACACGAGATGCCAAAAGTCAGTTTCACTAAGACGAGCCCAGTGACTGTAATGACTGTATGAAGAGAAAAACAGCATTACAACTAGAGTGTACTTAAAATAGCTTTGATGTCCTTCCTGTTTCCTTTTCACAAGTCCTCCCCTGCCCTTTACACCCTTTAATGTCAGGAGTCTAAGTGTTAAAATGGTATAGAAAAGACAATTAAAGCTCGGCATATCCATGATTAAAAAAAAAAAAGTTATAAAATAAGCTGTCATGTTGCAGGGGTGCATAGTGCCAGTCTGTTTAAATGGTAAATATAATTGTACATCATCTTTGCAAAATATAGGATCATGGTTTCACTGGTGCCAGTGTACTTCTTGTGCCAATCGCAAGTCCTGATAAATGGGGTGAGTTGCATCAGGAAGGGCGTCTACCCTAAAGTCTTGGAGGGATCAAAAACGCAGATCATAAAGAAGGAGATTTCCATACTGGAACAGTTGGGGCCTGGGTCAACAACAACTGCCTCAGGTGTTGTTGGCCAACAAGGTGAAAACCGTACTGTCGGCCGAAGACGGAGGAAAAGGAAGAGAGTGGGAAGGCATGTTGGGGTGCAGTGAGAGAGGAAAAGAGGAAGACGTCAGAGGATGTTCATGGATGTAGTGTTTGACTCAATGTGTTATGAATGTGTGGTCGATGCGCCACACTGTGTAATTACAGTGTAATTGTGTGATAAATACATCAGTGTTTTTAACAAAATATTAAGAAGACTGACAATATGTCTGTGAATGTAAAACTTATATTTTAAATAAAAGTTTAGATTTTTCAAGAAGTTGTTTGTTTTTACAACACTGATAGGACAGTTGTGTAGTCAACTAGTTCTCATCTACATAATTACATAATTACATTACATGGTTACATAATTTCCTCTGGGCTCAATTATTCTCAAATATTCTCTCAAATATTGCAGTTTCACAAGATAATTTACTGTAGAAATTACACTATCACTGTACTAAAGATAAAGTTACAGTATTAGTAGACATATACACACTTTAAAAATTACATTATTACTGCAAAGAATGGTGTAAAGATTTACAGCACCACTACAGCATTTAAAAAAGTATGTTCCTGTAAAACATTACAGTAAAAACTAAAAAGAATTACAATATGGTGGCTGTGTTTTACAGCAAGGCGATGTCAACCCTGCTGCCAGTTTTTAGCTGTACAATCTATAGCTTTTTTTTTCTTACTGTGAAGACATGCAGAGGGTTGGTGTGATAGAAGACGATGCAAGGGATAGGATGAGATCGAGAAAGATGATCTGCTGTGGGGACCTTTAAAGGGATTAAAACTATGAACATAGGATGTGCAAACATAAAACAATTTCTGTGAATAATTTGAATGGAGGAAAGATGATATGACAAAACATGGACTTCCCTTTGTGTGTGTGTGTGTGTGTGTGTGTGTGTACCATTAACCATCAACAAACACCATTACGTGCAGCTCCTCTGGGCATTTTAAGTATATGGGGCATTATGTTTTGGTAGCTTTTCAGTGATGACACCATCTTCAAATCTCGGTATTACACAGGCAATACGAGCTGACCAGATACCACATAATGAAGTCAGGCGGATTTTGTCTATTCAGCGAGTGGTACACACACACACACACACGCACACAAGCACGCACGCACGCACGCACGCACGCACGCACGCACGCACACACACACAGACAGCCACAGAGTTACTCAGCACAAAACTCAAGCCATCACACTGGGAGCAGTACCACACACACACATTTACACAAACGGCCAGTCTTAACATAACTCACAATTTTCCTATTAGGATTAGTAGAGGGAGTTTTCTGTGTGTGTGGGTGTGCATGTGTGGGTGTGTGTATGCGGTGGGCCAGAGATGTCACCCAAGTGAAGAGGAAAGAGGAAGTAAGCTGTTTAGAAAAAAAAATATTTGGGTGTTACCAGGATATGAAGTTAACAAGTCAGTGTGAAGAAAATGAAACACAGTTGGAAACAAAGTGTTTGTGGATTTTATTTGAGGTTTTGAAGGGTGAACTCTTCACTTTGTCGTTTCCTAGAGTAAATCAGTAAAACAAAGATTTGTTTGACTGAGCTGTGGTGTTATTAATAAGAGTGACAGAGCAGAGCTTGCGTCTACTGTATAGATACGCTTCCAGAAACAGATCTACTTAGTTTTGATTTGACCTCGATTATTTTCCTGCTTCAGATCTTCCCTCTTCACTTTTTTTTGTTTGTTTGAACTCCTCCTCTTTCTTCTTCTCATATGATATTCTCAGTTGCTATAGACATGAAAGGTCATTCCCTTGGAGACTGTCTTAAACTGCACCCACATGGCTTCTGTTTCTGGACATTGGCAGAGATGTGTTTCTTTTAAATTTAGTAAACTCAAAAGTGTCTCACACATTTTTGCCTTTTTTAAGGTTCCTTCAACACTAACAGAAAAAGGATTGTTTGTCATTTTGTCAATGCAACGGAAATGCAAAGCAACCCACTCCCACATTAGGATTACATACAGGCTATGCAAAACAGCTTCACGACACCATGAGGATTACTTTGTGTATGTGTGTGCATAAATGACTGTGGTTGTTGCCCAAGGGATAATGCATGCAAATAAATGATGTTACTCTTCCAAGCCATATTTAATTAATAGCGTACAGTGAATTGATGTATGCTGGTCAACAGATGCGACAACTTGCGGCTTAACTTTGGGTCACACTCACTGTGTGACGAAATCGAATAAAAGTATATAACAAAAAATAAAATAAAATAAAACTGCGCTCTTTATTTGCAAGAGCCGGGCCTTGTTAGGGGCAACTCCCTTTGTTGGTCCGGGGATGCAGACAGCTACACACTTCTCCTGGAATGCATGGAGTCTCCATTCATTAATTTGCACTGACAAATGAGAGGCTGCAAAGAATTAGTTTTATATAGTTGGAAATACACTTCCATGGCTCTTGACCCACTCCACATTTCTACAAGAAATAGCTGCAGTGATTTATCAGAGCATTAAAAACCCCCAAAACAATTTGTGTAATTCCAACAAGCTTTCTAATGACGTCTTTATTTTTCAGCACAGCATGAACTTTCTCACGGCAACTTTCTTGTCATTTCTTTAAGTACTCTTTAGGTATAGTTCTCCAGGACATTTACATTTGGATCTTGGCGGCCTTTCATTCCGTTCTTTGTCAACATGATACCACGCTGCTTCAATAACGTTGATGTCCAGCCTCTGAGGAGGCCAATCCATGGCTGAGCTTGAATGACACACTGAAGGAGTTTTCCATTTATGTGCATGGGATCATAGCCATGCTGATCTCCAGCAAACGAAGCTGTTGGCAGCCAGATGCTTTCCATATGGTATGGCATGGTGGATTAAAATCCAATGGCGCTTTTGTGTGTTCAGAATTCCATCAATTTTGACAAGCTCCCCAACACCACTGGCTGAGAAACCATAACAGAGCCTCTGCTGTGTTTAACAGATGGCTGTAGACGCTACTGTTGTACCTCTCTCCAGACCAACCTTCGACACACTGATGATGATTTTAACCAAAAATTCCAACTTTGGAACAACATCCCTCTGTAACACCAGCTCTTGTTTAGCTCAAGTTCTTGTGTAATTTAGCATACCTCAGGCTTTTCTCTCCGTTTCACTTGCTTAATGATTGCTTCTTCAAAGCCACCCTTCCACTGGGATTTCTGATGAGAACAACTGAAGGGCTGGATGCATCTTCGAGATCCCGTCTATAGGGTTTTATCCTATTTCTTAACGGCATGACTTTTAAACTCTATTCATTCAGAATTTTTAGGCCTTCTTTCGTCTTCCACTCGTCCAGTTTACTCAAATTTTCTAAGGGCACAGTACACACTGTGCTGAATTTTTAGATGATAGTTCTGTGGGAATCACTTTGTTGGTGTGTTATCTTTGGTACTTTTTGAAGATTCAGCTAAATAAATGGGAAAAAATGATGTGTTATTGTGACAGGCTGCTATTAAGAAAGTGCCTAAAGACACAATTTCACAAAACACATTTTGCATGCAAGGGAAATATCCTACACGAAGAGAAGCAACAGCATTATACATCATGTACATGCATTTTGTAGAGGGAGAAGAATTTCAAATGGTTCTTGTGGTTATTTTGGTCGGGCTGTAGCACGAGGAATCCCAGACATCAACTCTTGATACTTCCATCCCCCAGCCTCCATTTCACCCACTAACAACCCAAACCACTGACCACATGCACCCCCTGCTCCCAGGACCAAGCTAATTAAATGGTGCCCCCCAAACAAAATCACCACACTGCCATGGCATCTGCTTCGTGTTCATAAGTAAACACGGGTAATCAGAGGGGCTAGTAAACTGGGGACTTTTGTAAGACACAGACAGTGTAATCATTGTGTGTGTAAATGTGAACTGCTACAATAATACCTCACCTTTGACCTGCAGCCTTCACCACAGTGCAGGGGGATGACACACACTCTCTCACACACACATGCACACACAATTTAATACCATGTCAGAGCACATTATCCTGATTTATGGAGACTTACTTATGGAGACGCCAACTCTCTTAGATTAAGCCTTCTACTTTACAGCACGTGTCCCAAAAAAGGAAGCTGAGACGCCAAAACACGAGTACAGTTGGAGGCCGTAACAGGGGTCACGTTCACCAAAGGGGGGCTGGCTCGTGCCCCTTGCTCGATTCAGCTGTCTCTGTCTGAGCAGGGTGCTCCAGGATAACCATTGTTATCTTGCTTGGTCTTTCTGGATTCTTTATATGTCTTCTTGTACTTGGGTGCAACAGTTGAGGCTGGGGGGGGGTTATCTTTGTTCCAAGGACCCAAGGACGGGAAGCCGGTTGCGTATGCGTGTGTGTGTTTGCCCTCGCGTGAGATAGTGTTTACGTAAAGGAAGGAAGATTAGTTTGGCCAGCAGCCTATTTCTGGCCACACAATGTTAGACATAAGAGTATTTTCACTGCGTTCATGTACACATGATGAGAAATACTTTTGTTACCGTACAAATGACAAATGCAATATTTGCCGTTTGCAGATTGTGTTGTCAGTCTGATATCAGGGAATACGCATGCTAACAGGCATGGTAAGTTTTGTGTTTCACAAAAGGAATTTTGTGTTTTGCTATTTTTGGACTCACAAATTCGCTTTCCAACAGTCGAGGGGCACAAAGGTCGAGCACAATGAAAATAGCTTGACCAACAAGAGCATTTTGTCATGTAACAGCAAGTAACTGTATATTTTTTTGTATCTATAAACATGAAACTTACACACATTTTGAGCTTAGCTCACTGGATTTCTTAAAGGGACAGTTTTTCTTTTGGAGTATAACATCAAGTCAATTTAACTTCTGGGATATTGATCTGGTCAGTTAAATAGCAGAGGGGGGTTGTTGATCAATTTAAGCTGCTTTTTTATTAATGAAATTACCAACAGGTCCACTAGAGGGGCAAAAATGAGACAAACCCCAACACAAAACTGGTTTTACAAGTGGAGGCCACTCACATTTTCCCCTCCTCTTCCTTTCTGACTTTTACTTCACTCATTTTTGCATTTGGCTAGGGTCACTACTGGTAATATGAGGAAATGCCTGGATCCTACAGAGGTTGCACAGGTAGTTCAACCTTGCTGTGCCAAGAGCATGGACTTAATTGAGAGCTGGGTGTGGTGGGTGTGGCCGTAGAAGGCTCTTAACCCACCAGCAGTACTGTTATTTGCTTCTTTGTGCAAGCGTGAAAAGGATGAACACTGCCATACTAGTGTACAGCGTCTGGCTTTCAATATCACCTTGATCTCAAAATATTTGTTTTGCTAATAATTAGGTGATTAGACAACATGCCCATTGGGAAAATGCCGGGAACCGTGTGTTTGCATGTATGCATATTTTTGTGAGTGATCCATGTTCATTAGCTTAGAAAGAAATTGCTGATAAAACATGATGACTAACTGCAGATCTTCAATGTTGGCCTTCTTATCAGACCTACAGTTCCAGTTGTCATTTCCTTTTTGACCGACTGGTTTTTTTATGCATTAGGAAGCCGCAGACCTTTTGCTGCCTAAATTACGCAGTCGCTGCTCTCGGTTTCTTCATTTTCTGTTTTGTGTGTACTTTTTTTAGGCTCTCTGTGTCTGAAGTTCTGTGCCTCCTGTGGCCAGATGCTCACGCAAATGAATGGAAATCTAGGGATGCAAATCCAACGGAAAGTAGCTTGTGTTAGTCCGTTTGTGTTCGTGTGTGTCTGTGAAGTCTTTTGGCTTCAACCAGATTGTCCTAGCTAAACCAGCTCACCAGGGTGGGGTGAGAGAAAGGAAATAATAGCAGGAAAAGTAATGACAGGTGTTTTGCTGCTGAATTATTTCTCTTGCTTATACTTGGCATCTAACACAGGCTGGTGATAGCAGCATAAGGATAATTCTAACACGAATAAGACGGCGACTTTTCATTATGTCTCTGAAATTGTGCAAACCCCCAAAGTGGCCCTCCTCTTTTCATTTTAAACAGGGAGCTTTGACTTCTAAAACAGGAAGCCTGGATACATTTGTGACTTTCTTTATTGTGCAGGACAAACACTGTACAAGTATGTTAGAGGAGTTTTGGCCCTCCTTAATTAAAACGCACGGATAATATTCTGGTATGAGGTTACTTCGTGCAGTGTTTGAAAGGTCTGGATGACACACAGCTTCAGCAAACTGAAAAAAAATATATGGTTGTTTGTGTTGCCGTGTAATTCTAAAAGCAAATGCAATTATTTTAAATGTATCTGCATCAGTGTCAACACTGCCTGAGCCTCTCCCTCCGTCTACCAGAGGAAAGGAAGGGAGGGAAGAGAGAGGTGAAGAAAAGAGCCTGACTGCCAGCATTGTTCCACAATCACATCTTTCTGACTGCTTTCTTTCTCAATGTATAATCTTCTGCATATTTTTCTCCCTCACTAATAATATTGCTTCTGTACAGCAGTATCTTCTATCTCTTGGCTTTGTGTAGTTTTTTCCTGCCTTGTTCATTCTGCCTCCTGCTGATTGCCTAAAGTAGCAGGAGTGAGCGCGGACACACAGACACATACACTCTTGTACACACTATGAGAAACAGGAACAGAGGAGGTGGGGGTGCTTCCTGTCTGGCTGGAGATCGTTGTGTTTCTTTGTGCCTGTGTGTGCGTGTGTGTGTGCGTCTGGCGTGCTTCTAGTGGTAGAAGCACTGCAGAATAAAACGAATTCGAGGGGAGTGGGAGGATTTCAGTTTTCATGGTCACACACAGCATAAATGTCTTTGAATGAGTATTAACATGATGAAGGTCAGAACAGAGTGCACAGGGAGGCAATTTTCCATGACTTGTGATTAAGTGAAGAACAATTTTTAAAGGAGTATTTGAGTTTCTTACAGTTTAGACTATTTTGCTATCACTCACAATGTTTAAAATAAAGTGTAAATGCAAAATTTAGCAGTTGGGACATAAGCAGCAGTACTAACAGTGCATAATTCACAGTGGCCTTCACAGTGTGGGCTGGGTGTGTCTGTTTCTGAAATGAAACTGTTAAAATGCTCGTTTTTGTGAGCAGGCTGCTCTCAAGGCAACTGGCCCATGACCATATGCATTTAAATAAATCTATAATTTTATGTTAATCGTGCAGAGATCATTGTATTTGGCACACCTGTTCAACCACTCTTTAACACTATATCAAATCAACCAATCACATGGAAGCAACTTAGTGCATTTAAGTATAAAGACACAGTCTAAACCACCTGTTGAAGTTCAAGAATGGGGAGGAAAGATGATTTATCTGACTTTAAACATGGCATGGTTGTTAGTGCCAGCCAAGCTATTTCAGAAACTGCTGATCTACTGGGATTTTCCAGCCATCTCAGAGGTTTACAGAGAGTTGTCTGACAAGAAAAAAATATCCAGTGAGCTGCATTTCTCTGGGTGCCATACAATGTTGATGTGAGAGGTCAGAGGAGAATGGCCAAGCTGCTTACAGAGGACAGGAAGGTAAGTGTAACTCAAACAACCACTGGTTGCCATAAAGGTATGCAGAAGATCATCTGAATACACAACACGTCGACTGTTGAAGCAGATGGGTTACAGCAGCTGAAGACCACACGATGTGACAGTCCTGACAACAGAAGACTGGATCGGATTGCTCTTAAGGATTGTTTGGAGTCGACTGTGTGGGAGGTGATCTGTGACGACCACGGAGAGGACATCGACAGCCTGGTAACATGCATTACGGACTATATAAACGTCTGTGTGGATAACACCATGCCTACCAGGACTGTGCGGTGTTTCTCCAACAACAAACCGTGGATTAACCCAGAAATTAAAGCCGTCCTTAAGCAGAAGAGGAGGGCCTTCAAATCCAGAGACAAGGAGGAGTTGAAAAGGGTGCAGAGACAGCTGAGAGGACTGATAAGGAATGGGAAGGACAGCTACAGGCAGAAGATGGAGAACCAGCTTCAACAAAACAACGTTGGTGAAGTCTGGAGAGGCCTCAGAACCATCTCGGGCCACAAAGGTCAGAACTCTCTGCCTGGGAGGGATGTGAGGTGGGCAAATGAACTGAATCATTTCTTTAACAGATTTGATTCAGCCATGAGGCAGTCTTCAACATCGGCTGCAGACTCACCCACCCCCACTACTGCTGTCTCACCTCTGACACCTCAGACACTTCACACCTCCTCCACTCACCCTGCTCACTCCTCCCCACCCCCAACAACAGCATCCAATGCACACTCAACACAAGGCTCCAGTCTGTGTCTCTCAACCACCCAGGTTAGGAGGGAACTGAGGAGGATTAAAGCCAAGAAGGCAGTGGGCCCAGATGGCATCAGCTCAAGGGTGGTCAGGTCCTGCGTGGACCAACTGTGTGGGGTGATGGAGCACCTCTTCAACCTGAGCCTGAGGCTGGGAAGAGCTCTGGAAAACCTCCTGTGTTGTACCAGTGCCAAAGACTTCACGCCCCAAGGACCTCAACTGCTACAGGCTGGTGGCTCTGACATTCCACCTGATGAAGACCCTGGAGCGGCTGGTCCTAGCTCAGCTTCGGCGCCTGGTGAGCTCATCACTGGACCCACTTCAGTTTGCCTACCAACCTGGCATTGGAGCGGATGATGCCGTCATCCACCTCCTACATCTTTCCCTCTCTCATCTGGAGACCGCTGGGAGCACTGTGAGAATTATGTTCTTTGATTTCTCCAGTGCCTTCAACGCCATTCTTCCCACGGTCCTGAAGGACAAGCTGGAGAACTCTGGAGTGGACCATCACCTTACTACATGGATTCTGGACTACCTCACCGACCGACCACAGTATGTGAGAACTCAGGGCTGTGTGTCGGACAGGGTCGTCTGCAGTACGGGGGCCCCACAGGGAACGGTTCTGGCTCCGTTTCTCTTCACCATCTACACTGCAGACTTCTCCCACAACTCCACCCAGTGCTTCCTGCAGAAGTTCTCTGATGACTCTGCAATAGTCGGCCTCATCACTGATGGGGACGACAAGGAGTACAGAGGACTGACCCAAGACTTTGTGGACTGGTGCCAGCTGAACTACCTCCAGATCAACACTAGTAAAACCAAGGAGCTGGTGGTAGACTTCCGCAGGCACAAACATCCTCCACTACAACCACTGAACATCCAAGGTATGGACATTGAGGCTGTAGACAGCTACAGGTACCTTGGTGTTCATCTGAACAATAAACTGGACTGAACTCATAATTCAGAAGCCCTCTACAGGAAAGGGCAGAGCAGGCTGTACCTGCTGCGGAGACTCAGGTCTTTTGGAGTGAAGGGCCCACTCCTGAAGACCTTGTATATAGCATTTGTATTCTATTTTATTATAATGTATATATTATTCTATTTTATTCTATTTTATTCTATTGTATATAGTATTTTATTTTATTTTATTGCATTCCAGTGTTTTCTAATTTTCTGCTACATAACTTTGCACTTTTGCTGTAACGAAACAAATTTCCCACCTGTGGGACTAATAAAGGTCATCTTATCTTATCCAACCTCATTAAAGCGGTTCAGGCTGGTGGTGATGGTGCAATAGCATGGGGGCTATTTTCTTGGCAGACTTCGGGGCCTTTAGCATTATTTAAACACCATAGCCTATGTGAGTGCTGTTGCTGGTCACGCCTGTCGCTTTATAACCACAGTGTAATGCACACACACTAGACTAGCATAATCTTGAAGTGGTTTTTTGACCATGACAATGAGTTCACTACTCAGATGGCTTCCCCAGTCACCAGATCTCAGTCCAATAGAGCGCCTTTGGGATGTGGTGTAATAGAAGATTGACATCATGGATGTGCAGCAACTGCATGATGCCATCATGTCAGTATGGACCAAAATCTCTGAAGAGCCTTGTTGGATCTATGCCACAGAAAATTAAGTCAGTTCCAAAGGCACCATGCTAGTACTAGCAAGGCGTAACTAATAGAGTGTCCAGTGAGCGTATGTCCTCGTATTGAATTTACACTTCCAAAAATGTTGGGATGTCCATGTTTTTTATGTTGCTACGTCACTTCCTCTGGAGGAGAACAAGAGCAGTTGCTGTGGTTCACAGTCTCGCGCCCCATTTGTCATATTTTTTCATTTCATAATGCTCCAGGTCTGAACCACAAACAGGCCAGTTTAGCATTGCTGCCACGCTGCTGTAATATATGCAAAATACAGTTTGGCATTAACCATGCCATGTCCACTAACTCCCAGACAGACCACTACAGATGCTGCTTTTGAACTTCTGGATCTTGTTTTTATACTTTTTTTCTTCTTTCTTTGGATGGTTAAGATTTAACCCCATTAGTGGATGAGGGTATTCTTATTTAAAGTTTGAAATTATTTGCAAATCTTCCCAAACAGCTTCACATCACATCTCAATTTTGTGCAAACATGGCAGCAGTAAGAGAGCAGAAATCTAATTCTGCTTTAGTAACATTCTTTGCTGCAGGGTTTTGGGCGGAGATGGGTTTTAGCTTTTTGTTACCACCTATATGTCTACAACAATAGCAGGCCACTGATATGTGTCCATAGTGACATACTTGTAAGTGGGTGTGTGTGTATTTACATGAGTAAGTCTCTCATTTTTGTCGTATGTGTGATGGACACCCAACACCTTGCAGAGAGGTGAAACCAGTTTGCATGGTGTGTTTATGCGTTATAGCAGTGGTATAGGGGTCGGACACCTGAGGGGCTAAAGAGGATGGGACTGCTTTGTTGTTTAAACAGGCACAGGCTTTGGATGTGCGTGCATCTGCGTGCGAATGTGTGTGTTTGCTGTGCAACAAGGGATGTTGAAACGAACAACAAATGTTCACCAGGCTTAAACCAAAGCAGGCAGACAAAATAAATAGAAAAATTACAAAGATGACAAAAACATCCTGGAATATTGTTTTTAAGTTGCTCTCTTAAAATTGTAGCATGATGCTTTGCTTAAAAATTAGAAAGCGCGTTTCTGTGGTGACACGCTTGCTGAAAGGAATCCAATAAGGAGAAAAAGTAATGCCAGCAAATGAGGGATAATCCATTGTATTAATTGGAATGTGGCACCATCAGCTCCACAGCAGATTCCATCCATCCTATCCCATCCTGCACAACACATTATGTGTGCATTCTTAAAAAATATGCATACATTATTTGCAAAACAAGGGAAGCCCAGTGTTTTCTTTGTCCACAATAACCTTCTTCTCACACAGCAACATGACCTGAGGCTTTATTTTAAAACGATCCTGGCAGCTTTCCTGCCCAGCCCTGCCCTCTTTGTGATAACAAATAATGGCATCAAGATACATCAAAGTAATTAATTTCTTCCAAAAAGCTCTTGAATTGTCTGTTTTAATTATATCCATGTTTGTTTAACCAGGACATCCTGAACACACATTCATTTCAATGAAAATCTTACACTGTCTGGACATGAGCTTTGAAGCTTTATTTAACCAGGATATTAGCGTTATGCCTCTAAGCTCCATTTCCTTCTATTGTTTTAAATCAGTGGAGCTCTTGAACGAAGCAGCCCAATGCCATGTGTCTGGCTGGCATAACACTGCTGCCTCACTATGAAGGTGATGCTTAATATCAGCTCTTTTTGCATTTGCAGCCATTGTCACACTGGCAGCAGTCACGAGCTGCGGCTGCCAGGAAAATGCACGGAATTATGAGCTGCACAATGAGCTCGGACAATGCCTTCTTCATTACCTCGTGCTTGTCTTTACCAACTGCTTCCTTATGACCACAGGAAAGAATTCCACCTTGTCAGAGTGGTTACGCCAGCCAGCAAGGCAGGCGAGACAAAGATGCCCTAAACTCACGATGTAAGATTGGTGAGTATAAAAGAAGTGGTAACAAGAGATGGGATTCCTGATAGTTGTTGAGGTGTAAGTTAGGCTGTCAATTATTTGCAGATGGCAAGTCTTGATGGGAGAGTTGTTTGCAGACTCAGTCCCACAGCAGATACGCCTTTAGAGATGGGTGTGACATTATATAAACGCCCTTAGTGGTAAATAAATGAAAACACTTATGTGGGAACAACGGAGTAAGTAAAACAAAATGAGAAATTATTTCTGTTTATTCATCTTACCTTTACATGCCTCTTTAGCACATGGCATCGCCCCTGTTAGCACATTTATGAATAGGTGCATTCTGCTGAAGTCAAACTGTTCTCTTATGCAGCACATTTAAAAAAATTTTAATGTTTATTCTTATTTTGCATCTGTATTACTGAAGGCTTCATTCACCCCACAAAAGAAAAACTAGCAATAAGGATTGTTGAATTACTTTCTATGATTCCTCAAGACTTTCTGTGTTTGCATTTATTGGACCTATTGAGATTAGCAATAAGAGTGAATAGATTTACTTTTGAACCCTTTTGTGAACTTGCTTGATGCTCATTTTGTGCTTCTGGGCTGAGACAGATGAGTAAAGCGCTCCAATCTCTAGCTTGGTATGAATACTGGAAACAAGAGGAAGCTTTGTCCAACAATATAAACAAGAACTATGGCACCATGATCTTTAATATTCCAGATCTCTTCATGCAGTCTTGTTATCGCCACACCCTTTAAGTAGACAGTCTGTCGCAGGGCCAACACACAGGGACAGACAACCATTTGCACTCACATTCACACCTAGTGGCAATTTGGATTATCCAATTAACCTATCCCCACAAGTTGCATGTCTTTGGACGGTGGGAGGAAGCCAGAATACCCGGAGGGAACCCACGCAAACACAGAAGCTCCACACAGAAAGACCTCAGCCTAATGGCGGAATTGAACTCATGACCTTCTTGCTGTGCAGCAACAGTGCTAACCACCGTGCTGCCCAGAAGAGTGCCCAGGGTTTAGAAGTGTTTATGGGAAATTCTGACCATTTTTCCAGAAGCAAATTTGTGAGATCAGACACTGATGTTAAATGAGAAGGCCTGGGTTACAGTCTCTGCTCTAATTCATCCCAAAGATATTTTATTGGGTTGAGATCAGGACTTTATGCAGGCCAGTCACGTTCTTCCAAACCAAACCTGCTCATCCATGTCTTTATGGACTGTGCTTTGTGTGCTGTTGTGCAGCCATGTTGGAACAGGAAGGGACCATCCCCAAACTGTACAACTCCTGAAAAACAACCCTACACCATAATACCCCTCCATCAAACTTTACACTTGGCACAATGCAGTCACACAAGTACCATTGTCCTGGAAAACCCTGACTCGTCCATCAGATTGCCAGGCAGAGAAGCATGAGAAGCAGAGTCCAGTAGTGTCTGATACACGGTCTTGAGCTAATTTCAAACTCACATGGACTTTGGAAGTCTGTAGCGACCAAGTCGGCAGAAGGTTGGTGACCTCTGTGCACTATGAGCCTCAGCATCCGTTGACTTCACTCTGTGATTTTACATTGCCAACTAGTTCATGTTGTTCCCAATCGCTTTCACTTTGTTTTAATACCACTAATAGCTGACTGTGGAATATTTAGTAGTGAGAAAGTTTCATGACTAGATATGATGCACAGGTGGCATCCTATGACAGTACCACGCTGGAACTCACCGAGCTCCTGAGAGCGACCCATTCTTTAAAAAAATGTTTGTGAATGTGGAAGTGATTGGAACACCTGAATTCAATGATTTGAATGGGTGAGTGAATACTTTGGGCATTATAGTGTATTTTTGCATGACATATTGGAGTGTTAGAGATTGGTAGTGCTTGTCAGCAAACAGACACAGGGCAGGACTCTGATTGCAAAGCAGCGACTTGTGAGAGCTTAAAGAGGGAGATCTCGTTTTCTGTGCTTGTCTTTTCATGATTGCTCTTTGTGTGGATGGAAACCGTGGGCCTTCCAAGAAGCAGTTGTTTTAAATTTGTGGCAGAACCTAAGAGAAAGAACTTTTAATTATAACAAGCTGTGGCAGCCCGCCAAGAAAGCAGTGCTATACTTGGAAACCAAACTTTATGAGCAGAAAATCCAAACGCTGCCCACACTGGGCCTCGGAGGTAAAGTCCAGAAATACCACAACAATGAAAAAGGAGTGATTAAGGTGGATAAGAATACAAAGGGGGGTGTCCTGCAAACGCAGCAAAGCAGCAATTACAAATATTTTGACCTCTAAAATGAAGGAATACATGAAAAAATCTAAATTAAAGGAAACACAGGTAACAGAGTCAACTGTTTTTCCGCTCCTCGCCCCTTTTCAGTATTCCTTCTTCATTCCTTCCTTTCCTTCACTTTTCATCCCCTTTTATCTCTTTAATTTCCTTTTGTCTCCCTCCCTGTCCTCGGACTCCTTCCGCTTGTTTTTTCTCATTCAGACTGTAGCCATGTGAGGAAATATAAACTTTCTATTTTTTTCACCATACTTGTCTTTTTCCCGCCGGGCCCCAAATTCCTGTCACCTATCATCGACACGCGCGCGCGCACACGTAGACCTCCCAGTACATCGAGTCCAAACCACACCCAGCTCCAGGTCTCCCTCCCTCGCGCGCTCTCGACGGCCGGGCTAGCGGACGTGCATTTGTACTTTTTTGTTTTTTTTGATTACTAGTGGGAACGACAGCTGCTGTTTTCTCACGTTGGAGGCTGTTTCTTCCACAGAAGAGTTGTTTTTCGTGCTTGGACCAAATTCGGTGAGCGAACTTTTCTTTCCTGATAACTTTTATTTTAAGTTTAGTTTGGTGCTTAAATGCCAAACGGAACTTTCTATGTGGGAGTTGTGGCATCACTCAGAGGAACTTTATGTGTTTGAAGTGCAGCATAACGTGTTTACTGCTCTAGAAGACAGCTGTCTAAAAAATATAAATAAATACATTAATTAATACATTAAAACAACAACAACAAAAATATATAAATATAAATAAACAGAACCTTAAAATATATACATATATATATTATGGTATGTCTGTTTAAGCGTATTTGGACATTAGGCCGTCTCTTACTGTTTGTTACAGGGTTTAAGGGTCCCTTACTGCCGTGTTTTGCCCTGTGGGTATTTTTTACACAGATTGTAACTCAGCTCCAAGTTCAGACATTGGAAATAAAAGGGGCGTTGTCAGCCACTTTGATAATGTATGTGGGAGTAAAACGTATTTTTAAGTCCAGTGAAAGAAACTTTAGTGTGTTGGGAAGGAGGATAAACATTTCGTTTTTCCTTTCCTTTTTTTCAATGGATGCTGAAAATATGCGCCTGTGAACTCTGGCACTTAAAGATCGGGCTTCCTGCAACATGACACAGACGGCTGTTATGTTGCTGTGGTTGTGGTTTTCGGGACTATGCTTTATATATGTTGCTTATAATATATTTAAGGGGTGCCATCTAAATGCAGTACACACACTGTAATGCCTTTATCCCCGTCTTTAAGTTTTTAATGGGGTAGATCCCTGTTTCTCTTCATGCCTGTCGCCCTCTTGTGGATAGAAAATAACATTAGACTATGTTATTTTAGGTTTCTGTGGTTACAGATTTTTTTTTAGCTCCAGCAACAAATAAGATAAAAGTATAGAGCGAGATATGAGGACATATGAAATGGGAGGGTTACAGTTGAACTGCAATAATGTGGATACACTGGATGGCGTGGGCAAAGTTAAATTGGCAGGAGGGGGCTCTGTCAAGTTGCAACACGCTCCTGAAAATAGGAACTGAGACATCAAAGCATTATTTACTCCAGCCTCAATGCCACTTGTGGTATAGACCATGCTGCAATCACAATATGGTAAGTGCTAAATGGCCTGTATTTCTATAGCGCTTTACTTAGTCCCTATAGACCCCAAAGCGCTTTACACTACATTCGGTCATCCACCCATTCACACACTGGTGATGGCAAGCTACATTGTAGCCACAGCCACCCTGGGGCACACTGACAGAGGCGAGGCTGCCGGACACTGGCGCCACCGGGCCCTCTGACCACCACCAGTAGGCAACGGGTGAAGTGTCTTGCCTAAGGACACAACGACCGAGACTGTCGGAGCCGGGGCTCGAACCGGCAACCTTCAGATTACAAGACGAACTGCCAACTCTTGAGCCACGATCGCCCCACATTAAGCTATATTTTGAGTAGAAATCTGGTTTCCATTTCTCTTAATAATCCCATACAGGGAATATACATGTGAACAAGTGCGTTAAGCAAGACACTGAGTGAGCAGATGGATGGATAAATTGCTAAATACAGGAGTGAAGCTAAACGTGGCTGCATTTTGATGGATACCATCATCCCACCATATTGAAGATGGTGTGTTTTCATCCCATCAGAGTCAAGTTTTAGAGTGCAAGAGGGTTTGGATGTATAATTCAGGCAGAATAACTCCTGAAGCATTTTCCCTCTTACACTTATGTTTTGTGACACGAGGTAGCGAGCCACAAGCATTTCCCCTCATACCGAATGTGGCACGCGGAAAGACATGAGTGACATATGATAGGAGGGGAATTAGACAGCAGGCTTATGGAGAGATTTTAAGCGTCGCTGACAGATGAAAGCGATTAGGGAACAAGTGTGAAGTGACTGACAGAAGAACAGAAAAAGATGAAAAATATAAATAAATAGGGATGGAGATGTGAGTGGAGGTGTTACTTAACCTCTCTCTCCCTCTGTCTCTCCATGTGGAAGTTATTACTCAGCACTGTCACATTAGGAATGTGTGAAGAAAAGCACGTACACACACACACACACACACACACACCTAAAAACCATGTTAGCGTCCAACATGAAAGAATGCCTGTGTTGAAGTATTTGAAGCCAGAAGGAAAACAGTTGTGTATATGTGTGCAGATTCTTCTTATTTTTGGGCTCTTTTGTAACTTCATGTTACCCTTCTCTAGTACTCAGAAAAACTTGATATTGTGTGAGTCTTTTTGTCTATTTGGGATGTGAATACGTCATTTGTATGCATTCATAGACAAATAACACAAATAACCACCGAAGTAACTGGTCTATCTGCAATGTCATAGACTGTATTGTCCACTCTTCTAATATTTTAGTATGGATGGCAAGGAATAGAGCAACAGTCAGTCCAGAGGACCACTTTTATTGAATATTTGAAGCCTAATGTTGTGTTGTCCCATTAAAGCTAGTCCCTGAAAGATGAAGCCAGGTTTGGTCTCCTCAACACAGACGTTTAAAGTCTCACCAATCCTTGTTGTGTCCTTCAAATTCAGTCAGATGCTGCATGACTTTGAGTCATTTAAATTCCCTTAAAACAGCACAGTACTGTTGACTTGCTACACAATATACAGGGTTTGGTCTACAAATATAGCCAAACACTGTCCCTAAGGATGAACTAAAAATTTTCCCCATGTAGTAATTGTAAAGTTGCATCTGGAATGCAGCATCATATCTAAAAAAGACTTCTTATAGATACATAATGCTTGATTTCTGCCATCGCTCCTGGGAAAGTGTACCTTTTGTGTAAAGATAAGCCAAAGCTTGGCCTGTAAGTCGTATACACACACAAAGATTTGGTTCCCCTTTGCTATAAGTGAATCTTATGATATATAAATTTAACATTATGACCAAGTCTATGACCAAAGCACTGAAAATGAGTCTTAATTTCTCATGGAGATTGAGTTTTTCATGAGCAAATGTTTCTTAATTGTCAGCTTAAGCTTCTTTGAATATTTGTGCATATACAAAAAGGAGTATTCAAGAGTAAAGGCAGATGAGGGCCAGAGGGCTCCACTGGAAGTCTTCTATCCCTTCTCTCTTCTTTTTTTTCCCTCAATCCAATTTTCCATGGCCAAAGACACAGAGAGAGAGAGATAAGTAGAGAGAAAGAGAGAATGGGACAGTGAGAGAGGCGGGGGAGTGAGATGCAGAGGCCCAGTTAAGTCTGTGGCTTTGTGTTTTATGAAAAGAGGGAAAAAAAGGACATTAAAAGTCAGCATTTTCCACCAGACAAGGGAATCAGTCGACATGAGCACACACATATACACACTTGCACTCTTCCACTGACTGAGTCCACCCCCCAGTCTCCTATTATAAGGCTGAGTGGAGAGGAGGAATGGCTTCATTTGTGGTGTTTGTCAGCGTGTGTGTATCTGTGTGACAGGGAAGGTAACTGGAGTTATCTGTCATTGTGTTTCTCTGCTTACACCTAGCCGTATGCCAGACTTTCCTAAAGTTAAACACAAAGGGAACTGTCACATCTTGTACAAACAAAACACAGGATAATATACTTACTGTAAAATGACCTGAGTTATACTGCTGCTGATGTGGAGAAAAGCTAAGCTTCACTTTGTTCTTTTTTCCGACTAGAGACTTTCCATGGTCATTTTTTTTTGTGCTGAGAAGGTCTCACAAAACTAAAGCCCCTAAACCATGTAAACCCACTTTGAATAGCTCTAAAAACACTAGCCTCACAGGGAAAACATAACAGCAAAAATTCAGCTTCTGCAGGTTACTCTTTAGCAGCTACATTTCTCTTGTGAACATAGTGAACATCACATCTTAGTTCAGATTACATTTGTTAATGACCACGACAAAGATGGTGTTACAATAGATTTGTTATTACTTGTTCTGGTGGCGCACACCTCAGAGTTGAGGCAAATAAAATCTGTCTGTTATGATAGATAAGGTGTGACAAATTGTGCCGTGTTGGTGTGAAGCAGGTCAAAGAAGCAGGGCTAATGCATGCAACATGAATGTGGATAGTGTGTGTGTCTGTGTGTCAGCTGTTGCCTGATGTCAGAGGAACGACAATTCACACTCTACTATCAGCGCTGAGGGAAACCCATTAGGGTCGCTGGGAGTGCAGGGTCCACATTAGGCTAATGTTAGGGTATGTTTGTAGTAAGTGTTGTTTTCTTTTCTTTAATCATGCTCATGATAATCGGGGGCTGGCAGTCAAAGTAATGAAGATCTTTACAGTGCAAGCACTCACCAACACAAAAGACACTTATTTCATTTACTTTCAATTATCTACATTTTCCTTATGCGAATCGTATGTTTTTCTTATATTTAACTCGGCTCCCAAATTTTTGCGATTTTGCATTCTGTGTGTGTGTGCATACATCAAAGTCTGCACGACTGTACTCAGTATGTGCCTCTGGGCTCATGTTTTTGTTTTTCTGCCTTCCCTCCATTTCCCTCCAATTGGGTTCCCTTCCTTGTTTCTCTGTTCCCTCCCTCCTCCGGTGCTCCTCCTCTCTTTGCTGAGATGAGAAGGCAGCTGCAGACAGTAGAAGATCCAGCTGTGTGTGCCCACATGTGCATGTCTGGGGGATTATTTTCCACTCCAAAGAATGTCCCTGCAGGTCAGATTAGGCTCAAAGAGATGCATTGCACTGGAAGTGAATTAAATTATCTTTTATTTTTAACTTTGGCCGCCCTTTTTCCCAAATGTCTTTTGATGCTTCCTTCACTGTGCTAGCGTTTCTCTGTAAAATCAAAAACTAAAATCAGATTTACAGAAACAGATTTATTATAAAGTCTTACATGTGTGCTACTCACTACTTTGTGTGGATATTGAGAGAGCTGGCATACAGTAGCTACTTTATATATAAGGTGTCACATATAAACACACAACGACACCAAACTACCATATAAACACAGACATCGCAGGCTTTTATTGCCTCAAAGCGTTTATGTTGAGAATAAACATTTTGCAGGCTCACGTGCGACAGGATTTTCACTTCCATTTCTTTGTAGTTTTTTTCCCTCACAACCTCTGGTCTGGGTTTAAATGAGTCTTACCAAGCCTTTGTCTTCTCCAGTTTGATTTTCAGAACAGTATCATTATGATCTTTTGGCTTGAAAAGCCCTTACTGTTTGCATACTTGTTGGAAACCTGAACCCTGTGCTTTTAGATGGCTGTTGTTATTTTCCCGCTTCCTTTTTACTATTTACCACCTGGTGCCCCCTTCCCCCCTACTCAGACAGGGAGGACCTATCCTTTGGCACATCACACAACCACATACTCGCACACAAAAACGGTGACCTGCTTCCTGTTGGTGGGCAGAGACTGTTTTTACTGTGACTCCATTTTGGCGGGGAAGACTAATTCCTCTGCAGTCTGGCTGGGGCTGTGTGTGTGTGTGTGTGTGTGTGTGTGTGTGTGAGATTGTGTGTGTGTGTGTGTCTGTGTATGCGTGTGTACACTCACATGCTTTTAAATATGTTTGCGTCTGTGCCTCGTAAGCTTCTGATCCTTAGGTGGGAGGCACTTCCAGAAATCGAAATCATATGTTTTGTTTTATGTGCGTTATCTCCACGGTAGAGTTTGATGTGTGACACTGTGTGACGCAGATGCTAGTCAGTATGTGTTTCAGAAATGTAGGCCTACATTTGCAGACACATTATATTATAAAGTGCCATTAAAGCTGTGCTGTAAAATGTCACAGTTGAATTGTAGATTTTCCTGTCTTATGTGAGCATTTGCAGCCAAATAACCGAATGATGCTGACAAGGCATTTTTTTTATGCTGAGCAAAACTTAACCCTGGATTAACTCACACATGGTTTTCTGGGTATGCTTGAGTTTGTTTTTTTCTTTTTAATAGAATCCACATTTTTATTCACTCTGAGGAATTTGTCTGTAGAATACACAAATAAAAACTAATGAAAATAACAAAAGAAAATAAATCAGGCGCAACCTTGCAGAAAGAGAACACAGTAACTTATTGTTCAAATAACTGCCTGTTCAGACACAAATACGTCTTATCCTAACAGATACACCTAACCTGTTATGACTGTCAACAGTGATTTGTGAAACCATACACTTCTGGACATTTAGTTTGAGTCATACTGCTACAAAGGCTAAGGTCACACTGCAGAAGAAGAAGAATAAGCTGGTATTTGAACCCGCACACTGAGTGCCCTTGGTTCATTTGAAATATGTAAACTTTACGGAAATGTATCCACGGCAGTGCGTCTTGATTTACTGGCATTCTTTTTATCAAATTTGTAACTGATAATTGTGTATCATTGTGTTGGTTAATCTCAGGTTTGAACAAAACACAGATTTACACCCACACACCCCACACACACACACACACCCCCGCCCCCCCGAAAAAAGTTTACTGCTGAGTCCTTGCTGCCATAAAGTCTGAATGAAGGCCTTTAATCACTGCAAAGTATACACTACACTCCCACACATTGTAAATGTGTATATATACTGTGTAAAACACCCACTCTTTCTTTGACACACATGTACACATGATTTGCTGGACAAAACACAAGATGTGTATTTTCTTTAATTTAAGGGAAGACTCTGAGGCTGTCTGACTGTTTCTTTGACAGCTGTTTGGACACAATGTAACAGAATATACATAGACGGATTGTAATTGAAGTTTTTAGCGGTGCTTTATCTACATATTTTCTAAATAGTTAAAAAATCCTGTCAGTGCTATATTATTATACATTTCATTTCTATACATAATTTATATTTTGTTCTGTATGTATGTTATTCTGTAGATATTGTAATTACTGCTTGCTTTTCTTTGAACGCTGATATGGGACAGTACTTCAGTTTCATTGTACTATTGTACAAGGTATGACTGTGCAATGACCATAAACAGTTATAGACTGTGTTGACATTGCCAATATTAGTTATTTGGCATTATATGTATGTTGGCACATATTAGCTCATAAATTAAAAGGAAAAAAAATAAAGATGACATGGGAGAAACGCCCTTCAAACCATGAGTGCTGATCTTGCTTAATTTGTCCACCACGCTGCAACTCTGCACTCAACAGTCAACGACGACTAGTAATCGAGAGTAATCGACCACTTGTGACAATAAAGGAAGATTATTTTTAAACAACATTGTCATATTATCTTAGCTAGGACTCATGAACGACTACATATAACACATTTTTGGGACATCTGTTTCTGTTTTGTGTATCTATACGAGCTGAATTTTTACTTCACCAAATATCGATATTGGTATCGATCATGCATGATGATGATGATGATGATGATTAAAGAAATCATTTCTTTTTTTTCATTTACTCAGCTATTACACTCATGTTGCTTCCAACAGGTTCTTTTCATGTGAGCGGCCTTGATCCATTCCTCACTATCAGTCTGCAACCCCGCCTGTCTGACAGCCAGCATAAACATACAGAAGTGGTTCCACCAAAACTGACAATCAGCCAGTGGGAGAAACAAACAGCGAGGGGAAACGGCCTGCAGGGTATTTAACCAGTTTGACCGACAGGTGACAAAAAGCAGATAGAAGTTAGACGGAAGGGCAGTCATGTTGATCATCTTAGCTTTCATCATCCTCTTTCATCTGGCTGCAGCCATCCTGCTCTTCGTTGCCACCGTTCACAATGTAAGTACACACTGAAAATAAACACTCCTTTAACATAAATCACTTTTTTTTAACAATGCTTGTGTCTATCCTTGATGTAGGCGTGGTGGGTGGTATCAAGACCTGGCGTTAACATTATTAGTGACTTATGGTACGCATGTAACACCACCTGCGAATCGATTGAGGACAGTCACACTGTGAATGCAGGTAAGACAGTGTGTATACTTCCTATATCTCTGTAAATGTATGTCTGGGTATGCTACAACTTCTAACTTCTCTCTCCTCAGCTTATCTGCAGGCAGTCCAGGCTACCATGATCCTTGCCACTATATTGTGTTGCGTCAGCTTCTTCGTCTTCATCCTTCAGCTTTTCAGGATCAAACAGGGAGAGCGATTCATTTTCACAGCCATTATCCAGATATTGGCATGTATGTAAAACACTTCTAACTTTTAATGTTCTAATGCAACTTATATCCACTATCCATGTGTATGATTTCCATCCTTCTCCTCATCTCTTCTCTCATCTCCCAGCTTTATGTGTGATGATCGCGGCGTCCATCTACACGGCCGAGAACAAAAGCTTTCATAAGCATGACCTTCAGGAAGGCTCATTCGGCTCCTCTTATGTTGTGGCGTGGGTCAGCTTCCCCATGACTCTCATCAGTGGCCTCATGTACCTGGTGCTCAGGAAACGCAAATAGACATAATAGGCTTTATATAAACAATATTCAAATTCTATAAATGGAAACTTGAACATATGAGTACAAACAAACAATTTTTCTCATCTAACATTCTTTTTTTAACCCTTATTTTTTATTTTCTATTGGAATCTGCTTCAAATTCTGCATCATTTCAAATCACAGGTGCAAATCTAGAAAACATTTAATACTTTTTTGGTCCATCTTATGCATGAGCTTCTTGTTCCTGATGGTACATTGTTCTTACTGAGTGTGGCAAAGATGACTCTTCGGATTCAAGTCCTTTAGAAACATGGCAGTCCAATTTTTGCCCTGCTTACGTCTGTGGTAGCCACTGCAGTATGTTTCTGCAATTATCTAAGGCGAGAAGTGCACCGTGATTCACATTTGATCTGAAGTGCCTTGTTTAAACAGTGTAACCTTACCTTTGCCAGCATGGCACACTGCGCTGGTTAGCTCCATTTGCATAAGGTCAAATCAGCTCGATGCAAATGCACACCACAAGAGCCTAGGTGACTTCATCACCCATCCACTGCTCTGCATAGACGAGGCTCCAGAGGACCCTTGCTGCATTTTGTGAGAACTTACCTTCACCTTCCTCCCTTTCCCTTGGCAAAAACACAGGAAAAGAGCTCTGCTTTGTCTCCCCCTGTTGTGTCGCTGTCTCCTGCTTTCCACCAACTCCAGTCACAGGACTGTTTTATCCAAAAGGATAATAGTGGAAGAAGGAAAAAGTGTGGAGGCTTGTCTGACTCGGGGACATCTCCTAGACTTGCTAAAGGCTCTTTTTTCTTTTTGTGAATCTATAGTTGACAGACTTTATTTTGTACATATTTGCTGTGTGTGTATAGTTAAGGCTAGACTCAAATGATACAAATTTTATCTATAAAATAAATGGCATATAAATAAACATATATTAACCACAGCATAGAAGTGTAGTGAATCAGTAGTTAGAGATACAAGATGTAGGATTTTAACCTTTTTGTTATGTTCTTATGTTACTTTTTGTGTTTTCATGGTTAGAAAGGAACCAGTGATTTGCTGTGAGATTTGGGATTTAAAACAACATAGAAATGTGTAAACTTCAAAGAAGAATGAACATTTCTTTGTTATTACTATGCTTGTTTCGTTCACAGCTTCTTTGAAGCTATTCTTTTGAAACCACTGTTTATTAGATTATAGCATCATGCGACTGGCGATGTATGAAGTAATTACCATATTTTTCCCCTCTCTGGCTGGGTTACTGCTTGGTCCATTACTGGAACATTTCTAGCATCTCTGTGCACTTACTCATGCGTCAGCTTTTAATAGTAAGCTAGATGTTATACCTGCCAGCAGTTCCTTGCATTACTTTAAAAGAACTGAAACCATCATGGGCATCAGCGATTATAGTTGTGCTGGATTACTTCAGAGATGCACTGTGCTGTTTTTGTTGTAAAGAGAAATGTTAGATAAAGCTTGGAACACAGAAGTTTGTAACCTGCTAACTCACCAGTGATGAAGATTTGGGGAAAAGGCGTGGAATTGAAGTTATTTAGCTTTACTATCCCAAGTCGATACTTGAAAATGAACAAAACGGCGTGTTAAAGGCCAAGATTACCATGTTATTCATGCGTTTTGTCAAGTTGTCATCATTAGTGTTTCACTTGGTAAAAAGCCTCTTGTAATTAAATGCCTTTTATCAAAAATGTTTGTTAATGTTGACTCTACTTTAGTTATGATGTAATGATTTTTAAAGCAGACCAATATTTAACTGTGGATAAATAAACGTTTTGAACATGGCATCTGATCAGATAAGTTAAATTAACATATTTTCCCAATTGAGTGTGTTGTTATTTATTCATCTAAATTGCTTTGGCATGAGTCGCCCTAGAAATGTCCGCCTCCTCAGAGCAAATTCCCCCCCTTTAACCAAAACAAATAAACAGATAAAAATACTCTGGTCTTTTCCTTTTAAGAAGTCATGACCCAGTTATAGAAAAAAACTATTCGTAAAAAGGTTTGTGTGTTTTTGTTTTTTTTGAGTAACTGGGTTATGATTCTGAGAAAGCCATCCTTAGCACCACAAAGCAATCACCTTGTTATCTGGTTTTATTTTATCCAAAGAAAGCACATTTCTACAGCAGATGGCTCTAAAACTGGGCAACTCATACCAAATCAGTCTTTATGGCACTACAAAGTAAAAACGAAATAGAGTTTGTCCCTTTCATTTCAGTTGTAGATATTCAACATAAAACACGTTATTATCTTTAGAGTGAATTTATTAGTATACTTTTCTTCTAGTGTGTTTTATACCCATGTAGATGTCATAAGGTCATACTGACAGAAAAAAATTGAGTTGTTGAAACCAAAACTGTATTTATGGGGATTTCTTTCTTTTTTGCATCTGAAATATTTCTAATGTTTAATGAAGTATTAATTCCAAATTGATTTAAAGTCTCATGTTGCTCCATAATGTTGTCAGTGTATATTTTGCTGCGTGGAGTTGTTTTCCGCAGGCTAGCAGTTTTTCAATTTCCAGTTTCTGCTTGTTAACGGCTCATTTCCTTGTATTGTTTTAAAAGCCAATTAAATTACAATATACTAGTTATTTTGTCCTCTGTTGCAGCTTCTGTGGCAGCTTTGGTGATTTGTTAACATTTTTTGTCATGTGGTCACATCATCAGATTGAACGTTTGTCTGCTACCGACACCTAGTGGACCGGCAGAAAACTACATCATGTGTACGAGCTCGTCTATTTTATTCTTCAAGCAGCACACTGGTCAAACATCCAGTAGATTTATGAACAAATACTCAGCCCCAACACATCAATTTATCTGTGCTTATTTTGCTTTTACCTTTCGAAAAATGCCTTTGAATAAATAAAACATATTTGTTTGTAACTAGTGTTCTACCGGGTATTAATGTGTGCATACGTACTTGCTCTCCAGTTTCTTGTCTTTTTCTCTTTTCCCATGTTGCAGTGTACTACTTTCCATATTTTAGGCTTTATTGTAAACTTTCATGGGAATTACACTTAAGATTACCTCTGAGTGCAACAGCATTTTCCCTATTTATTAAACCTCCTGCATTTTTTATCACTTTCGTTTCCAAGATGTCAGATGAATGAAGCGATGATGACAAAGTTTAAAGGTGTCATTGTTGTGGGGGGGGGGGGTTGCAGTTTTGTTTCAGGTTTTTAATAAGGGAAAAAAAAGTATGTCCAAATCTACCAGGCCCTGTGTGAGAAAGACATTGATTCATCAGGTGTGATTTCTGCAAGACCAAGAAATCAATTAAGTAGAACCTGTCTGACAAAGTGAAATGGACGTAGATCTTAAAAGATCTTAAAATAGAACACAGCAAGTTCGGAAACGGATTCATGATTATAACAATAAGAAAGAAATGGCGTACATGGGAGATTTTCAAGTAGACACGTTTACCATGTAGTGACTGGCTGGATAACATTTATGTAGAATTTTAAATGAGACTTCTTTCACCTTATTTACAATCAAATATTTATGGGGGATCATCCAGACTGTCTTCCACTTGATATCTGGAACATATCGGTTCCAATAAGATATTATATATGGGAGAGAGACGATATCTTCTTGGAGTAAACTACGTATTTTCTTATTGCTGTTACCAAGTTCCTGTGAAAAGCAGATTTTTCCTATTGGTGACTCAGCTGGACCAGGGAGAGTGACTGAGGTAGATATTGAGCTGTCAGTGTTTTTATATAACATCAAAGTTCCTGAGTGTATGGCACCAAGCACCATTGAGAATTCCTGAAGACTGATTGGAAAATAATATAGTGCAATAAAGTTGTTGTAAGTAAGTAGTTGTCCCTCTTTATTAACCAGCTGAGCCACCAATAGGATCCCATTTTGGACCCAAGTTTCCAGGAAAAGTGATTTATTTTTAAATAAAATATCTCTGTTGTTCCAGATAAGGTATTTGTGAGGTGAGAAGTTGTGTTTATAAATGAGGGTCCACGCATGATGTGTAAGACTTGTCACTGTCACTACCCGATCCATACCGGAAACCCGATCGGTACCCCGCATCCTCGAAAGAGTATCCTTTATCCTTAAGATGCAGATGGACAGCTGAGTCTTGTCCTGTGGAGGTGGCTCTTCTGTGTTGTGCCATGTGCTTGTACATTTGGTCTCTCCAATGTAGAGGTCTGGGCATTCCTCGCTGCACTGTACAGCATACACCACATTGTTAAGTCTGTGTTTTGGAGTTTTGTCTTTCGGGTGAACCGGTTTTTGTCTGAGCGTGTTGCTGGGTCTGAAATGCACCGGGATGTCATGCTTGGAGAAAACCCTCCTGAGTTTTCCTGATACACCGGCTACATAGGGGATGACAATGTTGTTGCGTCTGTCCTTCTTATCCTCCCTCGGGTGAGGGAGGGGGCTGACACCAGCGAAGGAGTCACCACCTCCACAGGACAAGACTCAGCAGTCCATCTGCATCTTAAGGATAAAGGACACTCTTTCGAGGATACCAATGTTCACATTTTGGACAGAGAGGACAGATGGTTTGAAAGAGGAGTGAAAGAAGCCATCTATGTCCACTGTGAGCGACCATCTTTGAACAGAGGTGGTGGTTTACGACACCAACTCTCTGCCATCGATAATCCAGTTTTGAGTTCCCTCCCCAGACGACTTAACGCCCACTCACATCCTGGGCCATCTGACCTCAGGAATTCGCATGATAAGGTGGGGCCAGGTTTCACAATGAGCTCACCCGTAACCCTGGCTGATTGTGACCCACACCCAGTTTCACACCTTGGCTCAGGCGATTAGAGGATCATCAGGGGGTCCTTTTGTCCCTCTGTGGGGGGATACTCCCACTAGATTTATATCTGGGACTCTCCACCATTTGACCTTAGAACTGAAGAAGCTTCTCGGATGAGAGGTGAAACGTCTTCAAGTAACTTAAAGAAGTCCAGACGCTTTTCTTTGCAAGCTCCTTTGACTACGATGACCTGGATGACTGAGAACCTTCACAGACATGAATTAGCGTCATTACAAACGTGTGTTAAATTTGATTTAGTGATAATCGAGTGTGTTTGTGCTTGTCTGTGTGGAGAGGATTGTTGGAATAGTGATGATGATGTCCGCTATCACTGTCAATTGCCAGTAAACACTTCATCTGGCTGCTGAATCTTCACGTGATATATTACAAAGTCTGTATTATTAACTCTGTCATTAGGCACCATTCTTCTTATTTACGGTGCTGTTGTTCAATCGGAGGACGCTCTCTGTTGAGGAGAAAAGCAAAAATTTGTTGCGGATATGGATTATCCATTGTTTAAATGTCCTGGTAGTCGAAAAGGAGGCAGAGCTGTTGAGAAATGCTAAGAGCTAACTGGGCGCTAACCGTGTCATTCAAATATATTGAATGTCGCAATGTTGGCAAAGAGAGGAAGTGACGTAAGATTTGCGCATGCGGGGTACCAAACGGGTTTCCGGTACGGATCGGGTAGCGACAGTCACTACCCGCATGCGCAAATCTTACGTCACTTCCTCTCTTTGCCAACATTTTTTTTTTAAAGAACTTTATTTACAAACAACAGTATAACATACAAGGCACCATCATTAATGTCATTAAGGTCTCAAATTCTTTAAGGATATAATTTCTTTTAACCGGATTAGGGCAAATTTCATTTATCAAAATATTCCTGATCACCTTGTTTGTAAACCTGCTGTCACCAAATTCAACTCCAGCTATGCAGAGCTGCCTCAGGCCAGGAGAAATTTTAGAGTGCACAATATCTTCTTTTATCATTGATCTCAAAGGGACTGGGATGGCTTTTATTAGGGATTTATATCTCTTAGCAGTACATCTTACATCAAATTTCTCACAAAACGTCTCATGTTTTAATAAGACATTCTCATTCATAAAATGAGCTACAGCCCAAATCCCTTTAGATCTCCATTCATCCATGTACACAGATTTCTGACACAAACGGATATACCTGTTGTTCCATATAGGGGTATTGTGAGGATTAAAGTTGTGTTTATAGATTAATTTCCAGTAGAGAAGGACCTGCTGATGGAAAGCTGAGAGTTTAACAGGTAACGAACTGCAATCAAAGTCACAACGTAACAAAAAGTCTATTCCACCCATTTTGCCAAAAATCACATTGGGAATAATCTTCCAAAAGGAATTTTTGTTCCTAATGAAATCTTAACCATTTCAATTTTAGTACACCATTCATAACATCAAAGTCAATGGCATTAGCCCCACCCTCTTCATAATTCTTAATCATATAATTTTTCTTTATATAATGACATTTGTTCCTCCATATGAACCTAAAATTAAGATTATTTATAGATTTAATTCCTTTTGGAGATATGGGCAGAGAAAAGGCTGGATAGATTAGTCTGGACAGACTGTCCATTTTGGTTAGCAAGATTCTCCCAAACAGAGTTATGTCCCTTTGCAGCCACCTGTTTAAAATTGACTTACACTTTTCTATATTGGCACAGATATTCTTATTTTCTGTTGATATCTTATCCTTGCAAATTACAATGCCCAGATACTTCACCTCTTTTTTTGATCTGTATGTTATTTATTTCTTGCAGGGGACACTCATGCAGAGCTAGAATTTCGCATTTATTAATATTCAGCTGTAGGCCAGAAGCTTTGGAGAAGTGGTTGATCACCTGTAAGGCTAAAGGAATCTGGTCCTCATTTTTAAAAACAGGGTGGTATCATCTGCGAGCTGACTGATTATTATCTGTTCACCCATCACAGTTAACCCCTCAATGTGACTGTTTTTAATCAAAATAGACAACAGCTCAGCAACCATGATGAACAGAAGTGGTGAGCTGCTACATCCCTGCCATATCCCTCTATTAACCTCAAACCTTGAACATGTACCATGTTCTAGCAAAACAGAGCTGTTAATGTCATTATATAGCATCTCTATAACATTGATAAATTCCTCTCCAAAACCAAAAGACTGCAGAGTTTTTAATATGAACGTATGTTCAACTGAGTCAAATGCTTTGTAAAAATCCAAGAACAGGATGTATCCCCTCTCTTGGATTATTTCACTGTACTCAAGGAGGTCCAAAACCAGCCTAATATTGTTATGAATTAGTCTTCCTTTCAAAAAACCTGATTGTGTTTCACTGATAATGTTTGAGATGCCTTTCTTTAGCCTCTCAGCTACAGCTCCAGACAGGATCTTATAGTCAGTGTTTAGTAAGGTGATGGGTCTTAAATTGTCTAAAATTCTTTTATCCTTACCCGATTTAGGGATCAGGGTTATCAACCCTTGTTTCATGCTTGGCATCAGTTCTTTTTTCTCTATCGATTCCTTTAATGCAGGGGTGTCAAACTCAAATACACAGTGGGCCAAAATTCAAAACTGGAACAAAGTTGCGGGCTAACGTTAATATTTATTGAAAAAAAAAATCTTCCTCCAGATATGAGAATGAATCTTTTCTTATGGACCCAAAAAAGTTTTGCTGAAAAACTGAATATGGAACAAGCAAAGCTTAATACTAAACAATATATATATTAGCTGTATAATACCAGTAGGCCAACTCTAATAGTAATTTGGTATGGCTTCGCGGGCCAGAGTTTGACACCTATGCTTTAATGCATCAAACAATAAAGTTCTTAGGTCCTTCCAGCAGAATTGATAAAAACTAGTAGTGAGTCCATCTGTCCCTGGGGATTTGTTTAATGCCATTTTCATGACCACCAAATCCAGTTCCTCAATTTCAAGCTCTGAATCACACAGATCTTTGAAAGGCTTGTCAATACATGGGATGAGATTATGAATCTTATTAAAGAAACTATCAGAATCAGCTGCTGAATATTCTGAGGAGTACAATTTGGAATAAAAAGTGAAGACTTCCTTTTCAATCTCTCTGAAATCTTTACATTCAGTCCCATTTATCAACAAGCTTGTGATTAAATTTCTCTGCTGTCTACACTTTTCCAGCTTACTAAAATATCATGAGTTCTTTTCACCTGCCTCAATCCATTTGGCTCTATGAAGGCACCCTGGGCTTTCTCTAGGTAAAGATCGTCTGATTTAGTTTGTAACTCCATCAATTTATTCTTCTCTTGCACATTTAGTTTTTCTTTACTACAGCACTGAGTTATTTCACGAAGTAAATTACTTTCATATTCCCGTTTTCCCTGTTCAGTTCTTTGCAGAATTTTATAGTGAATTCTCTGATTTTGAATTTAACAAATTCCCATTTCTGTATATTACCCACTACTGAGTCATCATTTTTTATATCTGTAATTATATGTCTAATTTTATCACAATACTTGTCCTTATTTAAAAGGCTGGCATTAAATTTCCAATATCCCCTGCTACTACGTTTCATCCTTGTTGGTTCTAAGACAAGATCAATGAAACAGTGGTCAGATAGGGGTACTTTGGAGATTTTAGATTGTGAAATACACCTCAAAATGTCATCGCTCACTAACCAATAATCAATTCTTGACCTGCTTTCTCCATTAGGTTTAAACCATGAATAATTCTTAACTCCAGGATTCAAACTTCTCCAAATGTCTGTAAAATTATTATCACTAGAAAAGTTCTCAATAATGTTATTCTGTTGCCTCCTTCCTAAGCGAGGAGGCCATCTGTCCATCCACTCATCTGGTGTCATGTTCCAGTCTCCTCCTACTAGGATGTAATCTGTGGGGTACATAACTTTAAACTCTGAAATAACATTTGTTAGATTTTCCAATAGACTTTTATTTTGATCCTCATTATCATTATTATGTCCATAAAGATTTGTGACAATTAGAAATATACCTTCACTCTTCAAAACTGCAGTTAACCAATGACCCTCTCTATCAGCTTTATATGTTATAATCTCCCCTGGGAAATTATTAAAACAAATTGCCACACCTCCAGATCTATTAGATCCATGACTGAAAAGAATCTTGTCTCCCCACTGATTAGCCCAAAAGGTAACATCGGCATCCACAGAGTGAGTTTCTTGTAAAAACAGACAGTGACATTTTTGCCCCTTGCAAAATAAAAAAAGTGCCTTTCTCTTAACAATTTCCTTCAAACCCCGAACGTTTCTCTTTGCCAACATTGCGACATTCAATATATTTGAATGATACGGTTAGCGCCAAGTTAGCTCCTAGCATTTCTCAGCTCTGCCTCCTTTTCGACTACCGGGACATTTAAACAATGGATAATCCATTTACAAACAAATTCATGATTTTCTCTTTGAGTAAGAAAACAAAAGAAATAGGAGAAGACTAACAGAAAAACAAAAAACAATATAAATATGTGTGAAGGCCATTCTTATGACATTTAACAATATCCTTTCCGTGAACACTTTAACATACACGCGGCTTACTTGGTACACCAAACGAAACATATTCATTAAAAGGATAGAAACTGGGTCCCATTTTCACAGATCAAAGCAGCATCTTTACATGAATCCTTCAGTAATTCTAAAGATGACAAAAAAGACTTTAATTCAGTCTTCAATGCATTTAGGGAAGGTCTTTTGTTTTGCCATTTACACTTATGAATGTGGTATTTGCCCATAATTATTACCATATTGTGGAGCATGGCAAGTTCCTTAGACGGATCGCCATTATTGTATAAAACCTGTGTTAGAGTCAGTGGGGTCATCCCATCTATTCTTACACTCAACCAGTCTACCAAATCCTGCCAGAAGTCAGTCGTTACTGAGCGGGAAAAAAAAACAAATAATCAATACTATCTTCATTTTGCAAACAAAATCCACATGGCTCCACTTCAAACCCAAACCTTTTTTTAAGCATTTCAGCTGCTGGGTAATATCCATTAATTATTTTAAATTGCATTTCTTTGACTTTGGGGGGGATAGGCCATTTTAAAAAGTGTGTATATTTGTT
Source organism: Perissodus microlepis (assembly GCF_051167445.1). Lineage (NCBI taxonomy): Eukaryota > Metazoa > Chordata > Actinopteri > Cichliformes > Cichlidae > Perissodus > Perissodus microlepis. Next base: position 21,095,029 of record NC_140464.1, on the reverse strand, counting down.
CGTTATTTTAACGTTACTCCCTTTTAATTTTGTGTTACTGTTAAAATCGTGAAATAATTAATTTTTAAATATATTGTTTATGATTTTATTATTACACTTTTTATTAGTTAAAGGAATCTGATTTAGCTGTAAAGAAGGTAAACTAATTTGTCCCTTAGAGTAATATAAATAGCCTTGTATCAAACTTAACAGAGGTAAGGGGATCGCCTTACAGACCTTGTTATATTCTCTAAGGGAACACTGAATGTTAAACTTTGCATTGAAAACACCCACTGGGAGAAACTGCCCCTTTTCATCAAGTAAATCTGTTATAAAGATGATGTTTTTTTTCATACCACTCTTTAATGAACAATGACTTCCTATTAATTGTAATGGTCCTGTTAATCCACAAGGTGGAGCAATGTGGCGTGAAGTTATGGGCAAAAACCATCTTCCAATAAGACAAGACCTGCTTATGATATTCTGACAGTTTCACAGGCAACTTCAATATATCAAAATCACATTTCAGGAGAAAATCCAACCCTCCCACCTTTTTGAAAATATTTTTAGGGATATGGAACCATATGGAGTCAGGTTTCAAGAGGAAGGCTTTTATCCAGTTAATTTTAAATAGTCCAACCATTGATTGAAAATCAATTGTCTTTATACCACCTTTGGTGTAATCTTTGACAAGTTGTGATTTTTTAATGTAATGTGTTTTATTGCGCCAAATGAATTGATAGATTATGGAGTTAATCTTTTTAATACTTTTCGGGGTAATGTATAATGAGTAAGCTGGATAAACCATCTTTGAGACGCCCTCTGATTTGGATAATAGACTGCGTCCAAAAATGGTGATATCTCTCATTAACCAATGATTTAGTGTTTTGGACATACCATCAATTTTGTCTTTTAGGTTTTTTGACTCTCTAGTTTGATGTCTTTATTTAAATAAATGCCTCGATATTTGACTTCATTTTTCACTGGAATTGTTCTCATGTTATTTTCCAAACAATCATAAAGTGGCAAAAGTTCACACTTCTTTAGATTCAGACACAAGCCTGAAGCTTTAGAAAAAATTTAAATTACATTCAACGCTTTCTCAAGTAATAATTTATCCTTTAAAAATATTACTGTGTCATCTGCAAACTGACTTATTTTCAGTTCAGTACCAAAAATATTTATTCCTTCGATGTCTGAATGGTTCACAGTGAGGTAGGCCATTAATTAAGTGCAAAGAATAAATAATTTTGGAGAAATTGGGCAACCCTGTCGAATTCCACGGAATACGTCTATCCTAGGTGTTATGCCTGGATTGAGTGAAACATAACTGTAAATCTGCTTGTAGAACAGTTTGATCACTTTGCAAAATTTGTTTCCAAATCCAAAAAGTTCTAAAGATCTAAATAGAAAATTATGGTCTATTGAATCAAAAGCTTTAAAAAAGTCAATAAATAATATTAAACTTTCTGAACTGATAAAGGATCGGTAGTCAATCATATCTAATATTAATCTTATGTTATTATGACACTCATCAATTAGTTTGGTTAAGACGCTCTTAATCCTATTTGCATATGCTAAGGCTAATAATTTGTAATCATTACATAAAAGTGTTATGGGTCTCCAATTGTCTAGCACTTGTAAATTTTTGTTTGGTATGGGCAATAAGGTTATTAATCCTGTTTTCATTGTTGGGGATAGTTCTTCATTTTTTAAACAATCCAAAAAGGCATTAAATAACAAATCTTTAATGTCTTGCCAAAAAGTTTTATAGAATTAAATCGTTAGGCCGTCAATTCCAGGCGATTTTCCATTTTTCACTTGTTTTAGAGCTGTTTCTAATTCAGATATATTCAAATCTTCTTCTAACCATATTTTATCTTCTTCTTCCAATTTTTTTACCTGGTCTTTAATCATATCAAAAAAAGATGTCTGCATTCTCTTTTTCGGTTCTTGGTTTATACAGATTACTATAGAATATGTTAATTTCCTCACTAATTTGGTTTGGTTCCTCTATCATAGTGCCATCCTCACTCAATTTAGTTATTTTTTTCTTTGTTTGTCTGCGCTTCTCAAGACTATAGAAATAAGATGATTTTTTTTCCCCATGTTCAATCCACTTGGCTTTAGACCTTACATATGCTCCTTTAGCCTTAATCAAGTACACCTCATCTAGTTGATTTTGTAAAGATTGTAAGCATTCTGACTCTTCTGCAGTCATACAAGGCTTACCACATAATAAATGTATTTGTTCGATAAGATTTTTCTGTTTACATATGCGTGGGGCAGACACTTTCTTTCCCGTTTCTATAGCTAGTTGTTTGACACTATATTTAAACCATTCCCATTTACTGACATTAGTCATCATCAAATTGTTAATTTCTAATTGAATTTTTTTTAACTTGTGTACAGAAATCTTTGTTTTGTAATAAACTATTGTTAAATTTCCATAAGTTCTCAGATCTTTGTTGTTTACGTAGAGATAATGAGAGACTTATCAGACAATGATCAATAAGTGGGGTTTAGTAACATATTTAGTAACATATGATGATACTGTTTGGGAGACAAGCCAATAATCTAGTCTTGAACATACGTTCTTATTTGTTGGACTAAACCAAGTGTATTTCTTCATATTTGGGTTTGTCATCCTCCAATAATCCATCATATTAGTTGTTGTACAAAAATCACAAATAATGCTATCGTGTTCTGGTTGTTTCCATCTCTGTGGTTGCCTGTCAAGCCATGAGTTAGGTGCCAGGTTAAAATCGCCTCCAGAAGTAATACATATAGGTAGAACCATATGTATTACTCCAATTTGCAATTAATTTACTTAAGTTTAACATCATGTTTCTATTTAGAGACCTGTTATTGTATCCATACACGTTGATAAGAATGATTTTCTAGACTCATTGCTTGTTAACACTTGATTTGCAGTACTGTTTAATCCTGTGGGTGGCGCTAATCGGTTCTTCCAAACCGCCAATAAGAGGAACACGAAGAAGACGAAGAACGCTAAGAAGAAATCAAGCACAGCAGAAGGTACTGTAGCTATAAACACTCGTTTAATTTTTAACTCTCTGTTTTGAAACTACGGCATGATATGATAGCGGCCCTTTCTGTCTATAAACAGCGACTCTGTTGCTTTTTTATGGTTTGCTAATCAGTAGACTGGTTTCCAGAGGTTTCAAATAGCTAAAAGTTAGCGAGGGGTTTAATCCATTTTTAACAGTTTCATTGTTCAGTGTTTTTTTGTTTGTTTGCTTTTTAAAGCATCATTAAATTATCCAACATTACGTAAGAGTGAAAAAAGTTAGCATTGTGTGCAAAGAAAATGAAATTATGGCTCATAATTATTATTAGTAGTAGTGATAACGGAGCGCTCACAGACACGAGCAGCTTCCTGTATCATCAGATAAGCACAGGCAGCTCTAACCGAGCTCAGCGCTGTATTACTGCATACACAGGGGGTTTACTGGGGAAACTAGAACCAATACTCTAAATACATTTTGCAGCATAATAGGAGTGAAAAAAACAAAAAGCTGCATTGGCGGTTGTTGCTGGCACATTATAGCCAGTGTTGCCAACTCCTCAGTAAGGAAAATCGCTATTGTCTTTTATTGTCCTAAAAGTCGCTAGATTCAATTCCAACCCTGCTCCTTTATCCGGGCCTGGACTGGCAAAAGTGACCCGAGATTGGCACTCTGGTGGAGTTAATTTGTGTGTGTGTTTATAAGTAGTTTTAAACCTTGTGATCCACAAAACAGCATAACAGTAAAGGAAGAACTGACTGCGTTACAGTCAGTGCGGGAGCAGCGGCTTCGCTCATGCGCGATTCATTTGCCGTTTGGACGCGCAGGTGTGAACGTCTCCTGCCCTGATAGCAGCTGGGGGAGGACTATCCTCCGCCCGTGAGCGCTTTGGCACGGGTGAGGTGCCCACGGCAGCACCGCTGCTTGTTGAGAGTAAAAGCGATACCCGCTTTCTCGTCAAAAAGTCGTCATAAATAAGTCTCCAGTAACACCAGAAAAAGTCGCCAGATTTGTCGCTAGTCGCTTTTTAGAAAAAAAAGTCGTTAAGGGGGCCTGAAAACTCGCTAAATATAGCGACAAGGTCGCTAAGTTGGCAACACTGATTATAGCTGTCTAATCGTTCTTGACACTGTAGGTTTAGTAAAACATGTCAGCACCACAGGATCAAACTTCCACCAGACTAAAGAAATGCAAGATTTTTTTTTTTTTTTTTTTTTTTTTTTTGCACAAGTCGATAGGCGACAGGCACGACAAGGAAGTGTGTTTGAGTGAACACTGGATTGGCATTTTTGAAAAGCGCTCCTGTGGCTTCTTGATGAGTGAGTTAACCTCAGCAGCAGTAGTATGGCTTTGGGAATAATTGTGGCTTGTTTGTGTAGCTACTGCTTGTCCTGCGGCTTGTTTTGCCACCAGTGTATTGATGCAAAAAGATTCAGATCCCTGAATGCGCTTTGATTGGTGGACTGCCTTCCTGTTAATCATAGATGTCAAACATTCAGCCCAAGCTCGCTAGTAGTGAACCTGGCAAAATGCACACCTCCTGATAATTCCCCTTTCTGTGAGTGTAGAGAAGCTGCATATTTAACCCCCGAGACCTTTTAATTTACAGGAGTGTAGGTCTGTCACATTAAACAAATGTTGGTGTAATAAATAGTAAGGCTGCAACTAAATATTATTTTGGTAGTCAACTAATCTGCCAATTTCTCTTTGATTAGTCAACGATTATTTCAGTAACTCTTATCTAACGTGTTCTAGCCTCCATACCTCACGTGCTCAAGTCTGCCCACTTGTGAATATCACTCCGTCTCATCCCAGAGCAAATTAAAATAATGATCTAGGAAACATATGAATTGAAAAATAATCAAATGAATCTATAGGATTACTCAATATCAAATGTCAGGTAATACATATTAAAGTGCTACTAGTATTTAATTTTAAAAAAGTGCAAATAAGAAATTAAAAATGGCAAGCTTTAAAATAAACGTAGGTTTTCAGTCCAAAGTAACAAGTTAACAAAGTTTACAGATGATTAATTTCATGAATTCACGATTGCAGTGGACATGCTCTGGAGTGACACTTGCTCTAATCTTTGAGATGATGCTCTCTGTCATGTCTTCAGTAGGGATGGGTATCGTTTAGGTTTTATCCGATACCAGTACCAAACCGGTACTTTTGAAATGGTGCCGGTGCTTAAAGAATGGAAAACACAAACTTGTTCTAAAACCTCTCATTTTTAGCTGTTTTTTTGTAAAAAGATAACAATGTTAGCCTTTTCTGCAGCTATAGGGCATATATGGTATCACTCACAAAGGAGTAAGAAAACTTTAAAATTGATCAAAATACAGTTAAACATCCCAATTTTATGCCCTCCTTCTTTGAAATGTAAACATTTTCCAAAGCTATCCAGTGATTTGGTGGGCTGCTTTTGGCCCACAGGCTGTATGTTTGACACCTCCGCTATGAACCTTTTCTTGAGGCAGTAAAGGGATTTTAGGAGCAGAGGGCAATATTCAGATACTTTTCATTCTTGAACTTAATGTCTTACCTTGTTTTCATTGTATGATAATCATGATTGGAAACGGCTAATGGGTAATATACATGTAATATGTTAAATGTTGCAAGATATGGGCAACATTTTAAACTGTTTTAATGCAAGTACCTTTCATTCTTTCTCTGCAAGGCACAACCTATGAGTTACACTCTTGATAGTTGATGCAGAGTTACACACGTCACTAACTAATGTTCTGTTTGTGCGTCTGGATGAAGAATGAAGAGGCGACCCCTGACTCTAGCTTCTGCTGGAGCCGATAACATGAAGATGGACTTCTCCCAGTCACAGGTAAGAAACAACGTTGGAGTTTGTGTGACTGTGTTAGTTCTGCACTTGCAGGCCTTGCTAGCTCAGAGACTTATCACTGTGAACAAATGCAAGACAATCAGAGCTCAATCGGTTTTTACTTGCAAGGGAAGTCCGATCAGGATCTTGGAGCTCCAAGCTCCTCACCTGATCCCAGCCAACTTCAAACTCCAGCTTTCCCTCACAGCCTTTTTTTTTTTTTTTTTTTCTTTCAGTGAAAGCACAAACACCCCATTGTAAAACCCATATGGTGTGTCATAAAAGCTAAGGCACTGTGTGTGTGTGCATGCATGTGCGAGCATGTGAGTGCGTGTGTATGTGTGTTTGTATACGTGACTTCCTGGTTACAACCGTTTAACAACATCTCAAGTCATAAAAGGGTCATCTCCCGTCACCCCATATCTGACTTAACCCCTTTAATGGTCCACCATATACAAGCATAGGTGAGCCCACAAAGGGCAGGAAGTGAACATTCCTTACCAGATAAGGAAACCAGAACCTTATATGCAAGTGTGCCTGCAGTTGGAAACTATAGCTAAAAAGCTTGCCCCAAATTCCTACATTTACGGATTAACAGAAAAATATCTAATCATGCAGTTCAAGACAAGGTTTACAAATGTTAAGCACAACAATGACAACTTTTAACAAAATCACTCTAACAGACTGTTGCTTTTTTGTGCATGGTTGTACATGCCATTTTATCTGCTGGATAGCACTAACATCTGAGTCTACTGCATGCAGTTCTGCCCTTTGTTTCTGTTAGATAAACATCTGTATACAGTTGTGTGCACACAATTAAAAAACAAAAAAAACAAACAGTCAAAACACTGTATTTTTTGTTCATTAACAGACAATCATTTTTAATTGATCCTGTGTGGATTCCTGTTAATTATGGTATGTCTAAAAATTTGGGCACCCTATTATGGGAACGCTTAAGGGGAAAATGTTCTACTCCTGAACAATGATGTAAACAAGACTTTTTGTAAATTACCCCAAGACATTCAGGCGATAGCTTTTAGATTATCTTCACAACCCCTTCCTGAAAGAGCCTTGAAAATCTGTAGATCATAAATATGCTGTGTGTGCAAGACGGCTACAAAATATATATTTTTTTCACTTGAAAAATGAACACAGCAGTATACATGTGTTTTTGCGTACAGGTGCAAAAGCCGATGGAGCAGGAGGTTCCCAGTGCAACTGAAACTAAACTCCAGGGTTTAATAGAAAGTATTCAAAAGCTTGAACATGGAGTGAACTTTGAAAGGTCCATTGAAAAACTTGAGGTCAGTACTGCATATGTTTACATATCTGTCCAGTTTTTAATTAATGCCATCTCATGTGTGGACATATTCATCGCCGCCCATTGTTGTTTTCTTTTTTTTTCCGGTCTTTCTTCTTGCCTCTCTCCATGCTTCCCTGTTTTAATGTCACCAAGCTATCTTAAAATCAGTCTCTAGGTCTGTCATGTTCTTTTTTTTGTGCATTTGTTCCTAAATTTTAGAGCAAGCGGTAAAACTTTTGGGCATCTATACTTAAGCTCTGCTTTCTTATATTGTTTCTTAGTTTATTTCTTGATTAGAGGGAATCGAGCTGAATTTGTGTGTGCACCTTTTTTTTTTTTTTTGCAGGTCTAGAGAGTCTGCAACTCCAGTTACCTGGGGAAAATATTGTTTATTCCCCGATCATTGAGCAAGTGTTTGTGGCAGGTTGCTTGCTGTTAATTGGTAAAAATGGTTGTAAAGAGTGTGCTGTGCCACAGAACCTTCTCTGGTCTCTACCAGATTGCCATGGTTGCCTGTAGTTTGAATGGGAGACGACGGCCTGTCTCCTAACACTTGCTAACTAAAAAATGAGCAGGAGTGAAACTTGAAGAAGCGTGAACACTGCCATTAAAGTAAAAGTTGTATTTTTGAATATCTCTGAAACCAATGCTTTTCAAAAAGTCTAACTTTTGAAGATGAGCTGTCTTAATTTCCTGTTGCTGTAGTACTCCTTACAGTTTCGGTACTGCTTAGCGAGTAGTTGGCGCTGTAAATAAGTCAGTGGCATCCAAACTAAGCCATCGAAGCAATCACGGAGGTTTTTGGTGCAGAACCATATACCTCTTTGCAATTAGTTTCACCTAGCAAAAGCAAGTAACCTCCCACAATGTGATGCCAGTTTTACTAACTGGTCTGCATGACTGAGGCTGGGGATTCCACTTTTTTTTTCTTCTTTTTTCTAATTTCATGGCAATCGGTGGTTTCCAGGCAGTTGCCAAACCAGTCTCTAGGCCTGTGTGACTGGGGCCTAAGACGAAGTAGTGTTTAAATAAAAAAAAGAAAAAACAAACAAAAAAATCCAAACAAACCCTTACACACTTTTTTTTTTCCACAGGCACGAGTTAAAATATTGTCTAAAAGAGCAGAAGCTGCTATTGACTACGTAACAAAGATGCAAAAAAAGGTAACAAAGACAAAATGCACAGTACAATTAATCACATTTTATACACTTTATTGCTTATAGTGTAATGATAAATGCCTAAGTAGTAATTTTATGGAATTTAATATTGAAACACTATTCACTGTGTACATGCACTAATTTAAAAATCCTAACGCAACATGATCAATTTGACCATTTTAACTTTCAGAATGCAGCGCCCACTCTGGTCAGGTATGTAGAACCAGCTCTAATATATTAATCTTTAAAAATGAAGACCCTGATGTGACTTGATGGTTGTGATTTATTTTATCAGTTTTGTTACAATTTCATTTTATCCGCAGAACAAATTCAGAAGAAAGAGACATGGAAACTGTTTCACAGAGTAAGAACCTACCGAGCACATTAATATCACTGAGTATTTCTTGCTGAAATTAATATTTATTCAATGCCATTTTATTTCTCAATAGATGCAACCAAGAACGGAGGGCTCTTTCAGATGATGGTAAATATGCCATTGTTTATTTAGTCAGTTTTTTAAAAATAGTTTAAAATCACTTATTCATTTAAAATTTTGTTGGGGTCAGCAGCTTCTTGAAAGGTCTCAGGGTAAAATTTCACAGTAAAACATCTGCATTGGGGTTCATATTCAAAGCTTATTGGTTCTTTCTATCCAGGAAATCACAAGACAGACACTTAAGAAGATGCGTGCTGACAGTAAAGGTACGGTTATTCACGTGCAGGAGTTTTTATGTGTTAAGGTGTATAGTTTTGCATTTGTATGGATGGGCATGACCTGTGTAGTATATGTGCACATGTGAAAATGGAGATTTACTCATTTCTGTATGTATTCTGGTAATGCTACCAGTTAAAAGCTTTTATTTTGAACCCCAAAAGAAGAAAGGGATATACTTCTATTTCACCAATGATATAATAACCAGTCAAGTCTGTCTCAGGGAAATATTTAAATAGATTAATAAGTTGGGCACAAGTTGGGCAGCTAGCGTCTTTGTTATCATGGCGATGATGCAGATCCTTTAAGATGATTTTTACTAAGAAGTTCTTAGATTGTCATGTCCCATTTATAAAATGTCTTTACTTTGTAAAACAAGAGTATTTTGGTTTCGTACATGTAAATGTTTGTGTACCTCAAATCTAAAATGCGTATCTTATTTTGCTCGTGCTAACGTTCTTTCTCTGCAGATACAATAAGCTGTATGAATAAACTACATCCCTTTTCCTGCTATTTCCCATCCCTTCTGTCACTTGTTATTTTACATAATCCACATAAGCTTTGATGGCTGCCATGGCAGATTTAAACGAGGAGCGGCGTCCTCCAACTCCTAACAGCCCATTGGAGTATGAGGTAGGATCCTTTAAAAATAAGCAATATTACATAACTGCACGTACACTCATATGACCCTTTAGTAGGTAAACCTTGTTGGTACTGGATTGGTCTCGCTTTGGCTTCATTCTTCATGACAAGGTGCTGGAAAGATTGCTCCGAGATTTTGGTCCATATTGACATGATAAGTCACACAGTTGCTGCAGATTAGTCAGTTGCACATCTATCTCCAGTTCCACCACATCCCAAAGGTGCTCTACTGGATTGAGATCTGATGTTTAAGAAACTAGTTTGAGGTTGGTGACATGGTGAGTTATCTTGCTGAAGCTGCCATCGGAATATTGTTATACTGGGGTTATAAAGGGATGAACAAAGAAAGAATAGTAAGAGAGGCTGTGTCATTTAAACGATGCTCACTGGGTGCTAAGTGGCCCAGTGTGTGTCCCACACTAGTGCGTCACCACCAGCCCAAACTATTGATAGAAGGTAGGATCCATGGGTTCATGTTTTCATGTTGTTTACGTCAAATTTTGAACCTGCTGTCTGAATGTTGGAGCAGAAGCCACGATACAGAGCAAACAACATTTTTCCCATTTTTGTATTTTCCAGTATTGGTTTAACCTCAGTTTCCTGTTCTTAGCTGATATGAGTGGCAGCCCCTGTGGTCTTTTGAGGTTATAACCCATCTGCTATAAGGTTTAACTTGTTGTGCATTTAGAGATGCTCTTCTGCATACCTTTTGTTGGAAGAAGTGGTTATTGGCATCCCTTTTGCCAAGTTTGAACATCAGCAGTTTGTCTTGACCATGTCTAAATGGAATAAGTTGCTGCTATGGGTTTGGCTGATTACTCAGTTGTCTAATGAAGTAGCCAGTGATTGTATATGCCAGTTATGAGAACTACAGAAGCACACAAAAGTAATGCTGGTTCCATAAGATAATAAATCACCTACCAGCTGAATCTTTGTCTGTTTTCTGTCTTGAGTTCATTTGTCCATCTTTGTTTTTGGTCTCTGTAATTTAGGGACCCGTCAGGTTCATAAAGAAGGAACCCGAAGTTAAGCAGGAAAATGAAAACGGTGTTGAGTTGATGCAGTTTGAGAATCCAAAGGGTCAAAGAGTGAAAGTAGACGGTATCTTTCGTGACAAGACGAGAGACACTGATAGAGATGCAGAGCAGGTAATTCAAGTAGACTGCATGTTGGCATCTTTGTCAGCATATATCTCTTTCCCTCCCAACTGGTGATAGCGGATACCCGCCTCCTCCCTTATCCTGAATCTGTTGGAGGTCTTTTTTTTTTTTTCTAAAGAGAGCTCTTCAGTCAGATAGTTGGGGTTTTATCTTTCTGACTTTTGAGAGGTGTTTAATATATACGGTATTTTCGGCACTATAAGGCGCACTTAAAATCCTATAATTTTCTCAAATATCGACAGTGTGCCCATGTATGAATTCCCGGTTATGCTTATTGACCTCGAACCGATTTTGTGGTACGCAGCGCTCAAAAATTGGTCAAAAAATGTTTTAGTATAACTTTGGTAAGCTGCACCACTGGATGGATTTTCGGAGCAGTACATCTACCGTAGTAATCTGGGTGCAAACTCCGCTTCAGGTCCCAAAGTCAAACGGACACGGCGGCATCACTGAGAGTTAAAAACTCAAAATTCTTTCATTTTTAATAAAATGATCAGTGTTGCTGCTTTACCAGGTGTAACAATTAAGTTATTAAACTTAATTGTTACACCTGGTAAAAATCTGTTCTCATGGATGCCTGGATTAATATCCAGGCATCCATGAGAACAGATTTCATTAAATTTAACGGAGTTAGAAGTTAGCAGGAAGTTAGCTCGCTACTTTCCACCTAAACATGATATGCCATGTTCTGACTGAGAGATTTCTGAAAAATGTAAGACGTACAGCTCTGCTATCACTTCCAACATAAATGAAGACAGAAAACTAAACAGCATTGATGTTTGTAGGGTTACTGAAGTTGGGCTAGCTGGTTTAAAATGATGTGCTATGTGATCGCTAGCGACACAGCTATGTTAGCATAACATAAACACAGTGAAGCTGGAGGATGAACGGTAACTTTTTCCCACTCGATAAAAGTTAACGTGAGGGTTCCCGATGGTTAGGGACAAATGCAATCGCATGGCAGGATGCTGTAAACAGACCAAACTTCAGTCAGGAGAACAACTGAGATAATCCATCCACAATACGAGGTTAGTCATTCATATACTGCAACAACATGGGAATAGAGCAGCTATGAGAGAATTCAGCATTAATGAATCAATGGTTCGGAAGTGGAGGAAGCAAGAAAAATGAGTTGAGTAAAGTTTGACTTATCTGACTGTTTTGTTTCGCTTAATGTGCCTTATAATCCGGTACGCCTTATGGTCTGAAAAATACAGTAATATAAATGGAGATGTTACGGACATATTTAAGATCATAGTAGATATTGCTGTTAAATAACAGAAAACATATTTTTCATTCTTTATTTTTCAGTCAGTGTTTAATAAACAGTTAAATCTTTTGATCAAAAATTCAGTTGAATTAGTAGCCCGTATTAATATTTTAAGCTATGCTAATACCAGTCAAAGGTTTGGCGTGATGGTTTTTGTGACTGCAAAATAACAATTTTTTTAGACTGACTGAGCTCCAGTTCTTAAAGTAATGATGGACTCTCATTTCTCGTTTCTTAGCCTATTGGTTCTTGCCCTAATATACATTTTAACAGTTGTCAAATAGTCAGCTGTGTACCAACCTGACTTCTGCACAACCCCATTAAGAAGGCAAGAAATTCCACAAATGAACCCTGACACACCTGTGAAGTGAAAACCATTTTAGGTGACTACATCAGGAAGCTCATTGAGAGAAGGCCAAGGGTTTGCAGCGCTGACAACAAATCAAAGGAATCTAAAATATAAAACTTATTATTTATCCATTTTTCTTTGCTACATAATTCCAGATATCTTGCTATATATATTTTAATGTCTTTAGTTTGTATATACAATGTAGAAAGTAGTGAAAATAAAAGCTGTACAATGAGAAGGTGTGTCCAAACTTTTGACTGGTAGTGTATAACAATAATAATACTGATGATGATGATGATGATGATGATAATAATAACAATACATAAATTAAATTTTGCATAATTTTAATTTGAGGTCAATATTAATACTTTATATTTTAAAGCACTTTGATTTTTGTTCTTATAACATGCTATATAAATAAGCTTTACTTACTCGTTATAATAATAATAATAATAATAATAATAATAATTTCACCTCTAATTTAGTGGCTTTCTTTATGCCCAGGAAACCACGAGAAGAGGAGTAAAGAGGACGCATGAAGGTAATGAAGAAAAGTCAACCATTTTTAATTTTTATAACAAAAATCCCCCTTTTCCTACTTCCTCCTGTCTCTTCCCTTCTCCTCCTTCTCATTTTAAATAATCTGTATTAAATTATGACAGCTGCCACGACTGATTCAAATGAGGAGCGGCTGCCTCCAGTTCTGACTCCTCAACGGCCTTTTCAGCTTAAGGTGGGATGCTTTACTATGCGCTCTCTTTTATTTTATTTATTTTGCCACAAATGAATGTGTGGAGGCTATTTGAGCAAGCAAAAAATTGTTCTTTTAAATGTCTTTTCATTTTTTTTTTTATCATTACTGACATCTTCCATTTTGGCATGTGTAAAACCAGCATGAGTGCATAGCTAAGCAAGAAAAAGAAAACAGTGAAGAAGAGTTTGAAGAGCCCAAGCGTCGAAAGGTGAAAACAGAATGTGTCTCTTCTGTCGCCACGAGGAGTCCCAGTCACACTGACTCAGAGCAGGTAATACACCCATGCTGAAAATACATTTGGTTCACTCCACTCTTTGAGGTACATCACACCCACTCACTTAAGTTTCCTTCCTTCCTCAGAACGGACTCTCGTTACCTCCTCTTCCTTCTAGACCCTTCCCCTCCATCCTGAACATGGAAGCAGCCTCGTATAGCATCCCTCAGAAACTTGAAGTAAATCTGGCACTCATCAGAAACCCCAGCGGCCTCTCTATCCTCTGGAAAGTGGTGGAGGAAGACCCCTCTGCTCCACCCATGGACAGTTACACGTAAGAAGCAGTGTTGAACTCATCACTGTGTGTCGAGTGTGTAGTTTCTCAGCCCTACGACCAATATGAAAAACAAAAGGTCCTCATGAGGATCTCACTGTGACGCTGCTGCCAGTTTTTGTAACCACCTGATGGAAGCAGTCAGTCAGTTTTTAGGCTTTACTAGTAATCTTGACTTTAAGTTACTCACTGATGATATTGTTTTTTTTTTTTTCTGTTCTTTGTCCCTGTTGCAGGATCTTCCTAACTATGGAAAAGGTTAAGGGCAGTGGCGCTTTCCCAGACTGGAATATCCTCGGTGAGGTGAAGGCCTTGAATTTGCCCATGTGTGTGCTGGTCAGAAAGTACAAGCCTGGCCACAGGGTGTGTGCGGCTGTGGTGGGCAAAGATGTATTTGGCCGGTATGGACCTTACAGTGCAGTCGCTACTTCAGTCATACCCGAGTAGTTGGGAAGAGGACATGGAGCCGCCTATTTAAATCTCCAGCTACTCACTCTTGAGTTTGTGCTGGACAGCATGGACAGTCCTTGTGCTGATGTTGTTTCGGGGCCAGTGTTTTGTTCACATAGTTAAACCTTAATGGTCACATATAGCTAAAGAAGCTGCACTTTGTAACTTGTGCCTTTCATCAATATTTTCGGTTCAGATGGAAAACGGTGAACTTCTATGTTCTTCTTTCTTTGTCTGCCTTCAGATTGTTAAGGACAGTGTTGCATATCACTGTTAAGGTCACCATGATTCAATTGTTGCATTATTATTATTGTTATTATTATTATTGTTGTTATTAAAACTTTATTGTGCTCTTTGTGGGGTTTTATTCTTTATAACTAATACTTCGGTTTCTTTCATGAATACTTTAGATTTAGATTACTCTAAAGCTGCACACATCACAAAGAAGGTGTGTTCAAGAAGTGAGTTTCAGGAAAACTTTCAATAAATGCAAATATACACAGGTTTGTGTGAAGTGATTTCTGTGATGGCAGACTAAGCGTGAAGGGATTCAATGTTTCTTCCCCGATTAAAAACATCGCTCGAAAAAAACAACAACAAACATATGGAAGCCCGTTTCCGCCACTAAATAAAAACAAAACAGCTAGTATCCATAACTCGAAATTTCGAGTTATTTTCTCAAAATTTCGAGTTAGCTCTGCCAATCAAAAATATACGTGAATGAGGTCGCTTTCTTGTTACCCGGAAGCATATGGCACAGAGGACCACGCACTCAAAAACGGATCCCAACAAATTGGCGCTTTCGCGAGTACGTTTGCTGATAGTAACACCATGTGATTCAGCTAATAACACAGGGATTTCATCATTTGTGAAGCCAGGCTGAAAACACTCAGCAATCTGTGCATTCACGACTGGATGTAATACCGGTAGCTTAGCTGTAGCATTTGTAGCTGAGGGCTTCACCTTCCGGGTAACAAGGAAATGACATCATTCACGTAGATTACTGATTGGCAGCGCTAACTCGAAATTTCGAGTTGCTTTTCTCAAAATTTTGAGTTAATAACTCGAAATTTTGAGTTATGGATCCTTTTTTTTTTAGTGGCGGAAACGGGCTTCCATACAAACAAACCAAAAAACGTAAGGCTCTTTTTCTTTTTGCCCAACCAAAAACTTATAGTATCAACAAAATGAGACCTCTGCATGAGTGTGAAGCTTGGACAATTGAATTTTTCCTCTAGTTCTGCTACAGCAAAAGCAAACTCAAGGGATGTTGGTTACCAAGGTTTTCAAATATTTGTGTAGTCTCTCTCTCTTCTGTGTTGCATTTGCAGACTGTCCCTGAATACCCACACTTGAGGGACAAAAGCACTGGGACACCTTCAGAAGCTGCTCAGCCATGGATGCTCCAGGTGGACGGTTTTTGTGCTGATTTTAATGCCAGAGGAGCTTTGGCGCTTTGCAGTTACCAAGTCAGCAGATCGTCTGTGTCTTTTACACATTACGTGTCTCAACACTTGGGAATCCTGCTCTGTAACTTTATGTAGTCTGTTCTTGCTATCCAAGTTGCTGTGGTTCCTAAATGCTTCCGCTGCTTACAGTTGATTGTGGAATATCTAGGAGGGAAGAAATATTACAAACTGAGTTGTCTGTGAAAAGTTCAGTGACTGTTTCAGAACAACCTATTCTTTCACAAACGTTTGTTAGAGTAGTAAGAAGAATTATGTGCCTTGAGATGTCTGCCCTTGAAACTGTGCAGAATGTTTAAATCATCTATGGTGCTGGGTGGGTTCGAGATCTGTGTGCAGCACTCATGTTAAAGGATCGTTTAAAGTAATGGAAACATTGTTCATTTCTCCCAGGTTTCAGGATTAGAGAGTTACACCCCATTTAAAAGTAGTCACACCACAGCACATGTTATGCAATTATTTACCCGCCCACTACAAACTGCTTCTCTTTAACAAAAAGCTAAGTCATAATAAACGTTTATTGCAGTCTGTAAAGTAGTCTGCCTTGGATAACATTTGGTTTTACTGCTAAACTGACTAAGATTCTTCTTGAACAGCTGAAAGTGAGAGACTACACTTATACGAAGTAAGTATTTGGCACTTTGCATTAGGAAGTTGCAAAAACTTTGTGAATGAGTTTGTTTTTTTTGTATATGTACAGAAGATTTGCAAGAGGTACAGCTACACTGATATTGTGTAAACATTAGATAAGCAGCTGCGAAAATGGTTTAAATGCTTATTTATTTAGCTGCACATTTCCTCTCTGTGTACAAAAGTTAAAGAGTTTTGATAAAGTTTATCTAAAAAATGAGCAGGCGCTAGTCCGTCCTGAATACTTTCACTTTACCATAACAAGTTACTAATTAACAGTCTAACCTCCTAAAAAGAACAGCCTTGGTGTTATTCTTGTCATGTCTATACAAAGTTAAGCATTTTGAAATATATCAGTTGATTAATAAAAAATCATTTTCAGAGCATCTGTAGTGTAATGGTGTAATAGCATAAAGCACTAACCATCAAAAAGCGTTTTCAATACTTTTTTTTTTTTTTGCAGTATTCACAAACAGTGAGAGAGAGAGAGAGAATTCAGGCGTTTCCGCCCATCCTGCCAACGGTTCACTTCCTGTCTTGCTATCGTTTAGATCCAGCAACATACATCTTTGTTTTACTGCAGCAGCTACTGGAAATCAGACACAAAGGTAAAAAATAAACATATTTTGAACAGCGAGTAGTTCGGTCAGATATCTTACATAGTGACGATTAAGAATATAGCAAAATAAATGTTTCTAGTTAAACTGAAATATCTATGATAAATTCTGCATTAGGTGAAAAGGGAAAAGAAAGTCTGGCTGTTCTCAAGACAGTAGCAATACAACAGAACTTCTATGTAATAATACTTATATTTAGATGCAAATGACAGAGTCACTGAGCTGACTGAAGAAATAACATCATGGGAAGCCTATGGTCTGCACATTGCTGTGCAAAAACGAAAGAAAACAGTTGTGAGCAAGACAACATTTCCACTGCTGAGAAGAGTGAATTAAGTTCACTCCTCCCTGTTGGACAGCAGAGGGGGGGAAACACAGTGAAGGAAACAAGGGAGGAGCCTGCATGCACACATTCTCAAGAAACTTCTGGGGAAAATGACTGCAGTGAGAACAGCAATGATACTGCTGAACTCAGTGCCCTCAGGTGAGACCTTTATTATCTTCTTACAAGTAAATATACAATCAGTATTTCTAAGGTAAAAGATGAAATAAATTATTAGGGTAGATTTATAAACCATGTATCGCTAAAGCAGTTTTGCCTTTTTCTAGTCCTTGTCTGTCTGCTTCAGCAGTAACAGAAATGAAAGGTAAGTTAATAATTATAATTTTATGATTAACTCTGATCATAAAATGCACATGCTTTCATTCTTTGTCTTCTAAAGTCCTAAGCAACATGTCTTACATTTTTTTAACCTTTTCATAGATGCAGCCTTGGTGGACAAGAACCGCACTAAGCTCATTCAAAGCGTCACTTTGGTGATGGCTATAGCTGATGAATTGAGACAGCGGGGTATGATCCATCCGGAGATATACAACAAAATTAAAGCTGCTGGCACTAGGCAGGATCAGATGAGGGAGCTCTACAATTCACTGACTACTAGAGAAGTCAAATCTAACTTCTACAAAATCCTCAAAGAAATTGAGCCACAGACATGTGAAAGTATGTTTCAGTTGTTTGGTAACTATGTATACAGTGCATAGGGAAAGCATTTACAGCATTTGACATTTTGTCATGTTACAATCTTAATCCAAAATGGATTAAATTCATTTTCACCTTAAAAAACAATAATTTTTTTTCCAAATTTCTAATACATTCATGTGAATGTGAACCAAACAGTTTTCACTTTATTTATCCTTCTCTGTGTAGAATTTTTTTAAAGTAAAAAATTTTATCTATTTTGGAATAGGACGAAATGTGGAACACGTGAACTGCTGTGAATACTTTTCGGGTGCACTGTACAATTATTAAATACAATTAATATAATGTTACAAATTTGCGTAAAGTGCAAATAAATACAAAATGCAATGGTTTTTAAATCTCATATCCACATTTTATTTAGACAATAGAAGACAATAGAAAACACATGCTTTATTTTGAAATTGGTGGTTTTCCTCTTTACCTACAGCAGAAGATGTCATCAAGGAGGTCATCAAAAAGAACAAAGAATATCTGAGGCAGAAGTGTCAGTGGGAGTTGGAAGGCACTGGGAAGTCTCGTAAGGATGAAAAATCATTGGATAAAATTTACACAGAGCTTCACATTATACAAGGAGAGAGTGAACATGTCAATAAACAACATGAGATCTGGGAGATTGAAGATAAAGCGAGAAATCAAACTGTTGAGGGTGCAAAAATCAACTCTAATGACATCTTTAAACATGAGAAAGATGACAAAGAAGTGAAAGCAATTAGGACTGTGATGACAAAGGGGGTCGCTGGCATTGGAAAAACTGTCTCTGTGAAGAAGTTCATCCTTGACTGGGCAGATGGAAAAGCCAATCAGGACTTGGACTTCATCCTTATGTTTCCATTTAGGGAGCTAAATCTGGTCCAAGATGATCAGATTAGCTTTGAGAACCTTGTGAAAACATTCCATCCAGAACTTAAAACCATAGCAGTTGCGAAAGCTTTGGCTGATCGTGAAGTTTTGTTCATCTTTGATGGTCTCGATGAAAGTCAACTTCAGCTGAAATTCAAAACGACCACAATACTGGATGATGCTACGAAGGTGTCCTCAGTGGACACTCTGGTGACCAACCTTATCAGGAAACATCTTCTTCCCTCTGCACTTGTTTGGATTACCTCAAGACCAGGAGCAGTTCGACGCATCCCTATTAAGTATGTCGACCAGTGGACCGAGGTCAGAGGATTTGATGATCCACAAAAAATAGAGTACTTCAGAAAGAGAGTCGAGGACAAAGCAGTCGCTGAAAAAATAATTGAACACATAACAATGTCACGGAGCCTGTACATTATGTGTCACATACCTATCTTCTGTTGGATTGCTGTAGATGTTTTTGAGTACTTGATGCGTAAAATGAGAAACACCAAAGATGAAAACCAAAAAATACCCACAACTCTTACTGGGATGTACACACACTTCCTTCTTATTCAGATGATGATAGCTAATGAAAAATATGGCGACCAGGAAGAGCCTGATACAGCAGAGCTTTTTAAGTCAAATGAAGAGTTCATTTTGAAATTAGGCAGGTTGGCTTTTGAGCAACTGGAAAAAGGCTGGATCATATTCACTACTGAAGACCTGAAGAAGTATGACATAGATATAACGAAAGCTGGAGTTTACTGCGGGTTGTGTACAGCAATATTCAAAGAAGAGAGTGTGTTCCTAACAAAGAAACTTTACTGCTTTGTGCATCTGACAGTTCAAGAGTATTTTGCTGCTCTCTTTGTATATCACAGTTTTGTAAATAAAAAAATCGATTCTGAAAGTCTCAAGGATTTCATGCTAAAAGGGTCTGATGAAGAGCTCAAGTCTATCTTGGAAACAGTTCCAGTGGATCTACCTTTGAATGAACTGATTGAAATTACAATAGCTAATTCGGCTCCTAGAACGACCGGAGAACTGGACATGTTCCTCAGGTTCCTTATTGGCTTGTCTCTACAATCAACACAAGACCTGCTTCAAGGTCTGATTCAACAGACTGAAGAACACTCAACAAATATTGAGGAAATTCGGTCAAGTCTTTTAGATGTAGATTTATTGGATTGCTCAGCTGAAAGATGTCTAAACCTTGTCCACTGCCTGACTGAGTTGAAAGACAATTCCCTACATGATTCAGTACAAAAGTATCTGAAACCAAATTGTTTTCCTGAATCACCGCTCTCTCCTGTTGAGTGTTCAGCTCTGGCTGACTTGATTCTGATGTCAAACACACCTCTGGATGAATTCAATATCAAGAAATACAGACCATCAGGAAAAGGTATCTTTAGACTTCTTCCAGCTGTGAGAAACTGCAGGAAAGCAAGGTAAGTTGGTTCTTTATACAAGAATGTTATTAAGTTCAGCAACTCGAGAGCACTGCAATATTTGGGCAGTGCTTTGTTCCTCCTCTTGTGCTCCTATGAACAGTCAACTTGATAAGCAAGCTTATCAGTAAGCTTTAATGTAAGGGACTAAGTAACGTCCTAACAACAATAATACAATAAAGCAGTAAATTTAAAATAAATATAATAAAATAAATGAAAGGAGACTGAAGAAGAATTATAATGTTTCGATGTAAGGGTAAATTCTTCTCCTGAAATTGCTGCTGTATGGTTCTGAGGACTGAGACTCAGGTGGAGCGCAGGATTTATTCAGAAGAGATATGTTTTGTTAAAATCCGTTTTATTACACGAACCTGAAGTCTGTGAGTAGCAACAGACTTTTACAACAACACATGTGTTACAACAACAGATGTGTGTTAATGAAGATGCTGCTACTGTTCCATATGTGTAAATGTGCCTGTGTACAACCATAAATACTTGAAGTCAATATTGCACACTATAACATTAAACACATTAGTCTAGCACACTAACACAGCCCCATCAAGAGCTGCTTTTTGACAGACCTGTGGTATCATTAACAACATCAATGTGTTATAAAGAGACATGGAAACCACTGTGTGTACGCACTGCTGAGAAAAGACACGCAGAAATGGGTACCTTGTACATGTCTTGTGACATGAATCTCTCCTTCCTTTCCTCTTATCCTCCATATTGAGTTTGGTTTTGTTTCAATAAAACACCAGTACTATTGTACTGTAGGAATATGTGGGCACGGGCTCTAAGCACTCAGAGTGAGGACCAGATAAAGAGTTACAGAACACATCCTGAGTTTTAGCACTGTGCTCACAGCTTTGAGCCATCCAGTTACGCAATTGTACTGCTAACATTTCACCCTCTCATTCCAAAAAACACAAGACACACATTTCATCTTAAATTCAGCACAATTTACAGGAAATTGCTCACCTCAAATCTCAGTAATTCACCTTCGTAGGAGTTAAAATCTTCACTTCGAGAGATAATAGTGAAGCAGAAGAGTTGCACTCATTGGTGCACGCTAATTGGTGCACGCTGATTAGTTTTCCTAATCGCAAGATTACCATCCCATTTTACTATAGAGTGTTTGAGGCTTCACAGCAGCAATGTTTTGCAACACTAGCTAGCAAAGGAATGAAGCTTGCTAATGTAAACAAATGACTGACTCCCAGCACAGTACAGACTCCAGTATAAGCTCCACAAGTACAGAAGCCCTATCAGTGTGAGCCACTGGCTCCAGCTGACGTAATACCTGATACTAGAGCTCTGGGAGCTGAAGAAAAACTAGTACAAGGCATGAGCAGACCAAGTTAAAGTACTGACCTACCAATCAGAGCTATATGAGGACATGAAAGAAATAAATACAGCCTGTAGGACTAAACCTAATGTACCTCTCAAGTGTGTCATATCTGCCAGACCAGACCTTTGAATCCATGCACTCTGCCTGTTAACTGATTAATCTCACACTGTGACATTAAACACCTAAGAAAAGAAAAAAAGAATGAAAAAACCTATTCAGGTCATGCTGTGAAGTGTTATGGGTGCTATTACTCCTATTGCAGTGATTTCAGTCAATTAAATCATTTGCATGCTTCTAAAACATTATCAGATACTGAAGAACCATCTTTTTTTTCCATCTCTTCAGAATTTCAGGCTTGGATCTTTCTGTTTGGGAATATAAAACTATCGTTTCAGCTCTTCGTATGCCACGTTCTGTGCTGACTGAACTGCACCTGGTCAATAATACATTTTACAGCAGAGATGACGAAGGTGCAGAGATATTGATTGATGGACTGAGGAATTGCCAGTGTAAACTGAAAACTCTTAGGTTAGTAAGAGTATTATTTTTCGTTATGTTTTTGTTATCATTTATTTGAATGAAACTGATTTCATAATAATTTTGTGATTTTTTTGCAGGCATTGCATATAGGGATGGGAATAGATAAGAATTAAGAAGTTCCAATTTCATTACCGACATCACTTACCGATTCTATTTTTTATCGATTCTCTTATCTATTCTGTGCAAGTGGAACTGATAAGCAGTAGTGATGTGTCGGTCGCGAAAGAAACGGCTCTTTGAAGTGAACGTAGCGAGCCGTGGTTTTTTTTTTCTCTCTCTCACCCTCTCTCTCTCTCGCACTTTTTTCTGCTTCACTCCGCACGCCAGCCTTGTGCTTGCGCTGAGCAGAGGGGGGAGGGGCAGTAGTTACACTCACAGTAGCACATGAACAGTAGTGATGGGATTTCCGGCTCTTTTTAGAGAACCGGCTCTTTCGGCTCGGCTCACTAAAAAGAGCCGGCTCTTTCGGCTCTGAACTGGCTCTTCAGGTTGTTTTGTTGCTTTAATTAATTTATTATTAACAATAATATAAAATTATGCACAAAAGGAATTACTAATGTAAAAAAAAGTGGTTTTATTTATATATGTTTATATATAAATATATGCGCTGGCCCCTAGAGACAAAACACGTACAAACTTTGGCTGAAATTACTCATGCAACAGGACAATGACACCACCCCCAGAATCAAGGTGCTACAGTGGTCCAGTCAAAATCCTGACTTCAACCTGACTCAAATGCTTGTGGCTTGACCACAGAATTTGAGTGTTTGCAGTAACAAATACCCACAAACCTTAATGTACAAAAGTAATAATGTAAAGAAGAGTGGGCCAAAATTCCTCCACAATGATTTGATGAACTCATTACTTAACATTGCAAAACAATTACTTCGAATTTTTGCTGTTTAATGTAGTTCTAAAAGCTATTGAGTATTTTGTTTTTATAGGACTGTGTGAAAACTTTTTTTTCCCATGACTGTGTTCATCAGTCACTTTTCACCTATTATCCTTTATATTTGCAGTCTTTCTGGTCACGGGCTTTCAGAAACACAGTGTGAAAATCTAGCTTCAGCCATCAAATCAATCATCTCAAATTTAAAAGAACTGGAGTTGAGTGACAACATACTGAGGGACTCATTACTCTCTGTGCTCTCCACCGGACTGGGCTGCACTAACCTGGAGAACCTCAGGTCAGTGTTAGATGTTATTTAGATGTTATTCCTTATCTGGGACTTAGCATTATAGCCTGAGATGACACGGCTTTGATCAGAAGTTATTTATACCATTACTGGCTTTCAGTCCTGCTTGGATGTCTAGGCCAGCGGTCCCCAACCTTTTTTGCGCCACGGACCAGTTTATGCCCAACAATATTTTCACGGACCGGCCTTTAAGGTGTCGCGGATAAATACAACAAAATAAAACTAGTACCGGTACCGAAAAAAAGAAGATTTATTCATAACACACGTGAAAAGACCCAGGAAAACCGAGTTAACGATCAAAACTATAACAAAATAACGCTGAAAACCGATAAAAACCCTGAAAACTATACATTTCACGCCTGAGCCTCAACTCTCGCGGCCCGGTACCAAACGACTCACGGACCGGTACCGGTCCGAGGCCCGGGGGTTGGGGACCGCTGGTCTAGGCAATAACCTTTCATGACTGTGTGTGGGTAAGCCCACTAACAACAACAAAAAAGTGCCCTTTCCATGTTTGGTCAGTACAAAGAATGCATATGATTTTGCACTGGCAAAACTGATGCAGGACTCACTGAGTAACCATTGTTTTACACTGTATTCTTTTGTGCGGTGGTTTTTGCATCAAAGATTTCATGAATGAGTAAGAGCCTATCCTATTACAGCCAAATGACAACCTGAAATGATTTAAAGAGTGGAAAACAAGAAACCTTTGACCAGTAATTTCAGAGGGAAATTAAAAATGTTGATTTTGAAATGTTCAAAAGGAACATCTCCCTTCTGACACTAAGCTTACATACATATACACTCATTGGCCACTTTATTAGGTACACCTTTTCAACTGCTGCATGTTTGGCTTCATATCTAATCAGCCAATCACCCGGCAACTTAGTGCATTTAGACATGTAGATATGGTGGAACTAATCTACACAAAGCTGATTTTAGTGACTTTGAAGAACCACAGGTGACTCTACTACTACTACTATTTTGGCCATGAATTTTCTGCGGGTTTTACCACTGGAATAGACATCCAGGGGAAAAAATTGGTGGTCCTCCAGAGGTGCCAACTAGAATTGCTTACTGAGCACACCGGGTTTGTAGCTGAAAAGTCAATGTTTCATCCATAGGATTAATGTTAGCTAGCTCTGCTTGCTCCATATTGTCTAGGTCCAAAAACAACATGAATGATAAGGAGAGCAAAGGGGATGCTCCCACTTTGCGAGGAAACAATTTGCCAGATACACTTTGGGAGAGGTTGAGCCTTTCATGTTTACATCATCAGTGTTACATCAGTGTTTACATCAGCTTGGTCCTGTAAGAACACACTCATGTATTGTACTGAGTGAACTGACCAAAAAGAAACCACAACTTCTTTTAACTTGTGTAACTGTATTCATGTGACATCCTGCTACAGCACTTTAACACAGAGTGGACTTAAAAAGAAATACTACGGTTGTTACTTGTTGGCTTTGCGGCTAATGGCAAGTACATAGGAGCAGCCAGACTTCTGTGTCAAAAAGTCTGCCTTGACTGTAATTAACTGAATGAATCACTTGTTAGAGCATGCAGTCTATGATGTAAAACAACACAGGACTTGTAGAGATGTGGGTCAATCAACAGTTACACAGCACAGATGACCTTATTATGTTACTGGCAGGGACAATGAATTATAACAGGCATTTTGGGCTGTACATGGGCTTTTTTTTTTTAACCATATTAACAGTTGAGTCAAATTCATCTCTACAGTGTAAAATTGTCTTGAATAGACTACCCATTTCTTCCAAGACTTTTTTCTGTTTCAACTAACAGCCTTCATTGGTCTCATTGCATAAGAGTAACAGCCAATTTTTGTAAAAGTGGGTGATTTACTGTATCTATGTATATCTATCTAATCTAATGCTGTTTTATCCTCTGTATCAAAAGGTTGAACCGAAATTGTAGGATTGCAGAAATCTGTGAGAAGTTAGTAACGGCATTCACATCCAGCACCTGTTACCTGAAAGAACTGGAACTAAGCTACACTGATTTAAAAGACTCAGAAATGGAGAGCCTCTCTGATGGGCTGAAGAACACAAGCTGTAGATTGGAAGCATTAAGGTACAACACTGCATTAAAACAACAACAACAACTTTTAAGTACAAACCGAAAAATTTCTGTTACATTTTAGAGCTTTACAGAGAAGAGAAACCTCCCACCTCAAGATTATTTTAGCAGTCAGCAGGGAGAGAGTGCTATTTGATTTATTTTAGATGTAAGCACACATTTGACAGCTATTATGGTATTCTAACTGGCCATCTTCAAACATGGTTTCAAACAAAGAGCTTGCACTTGGTTAATTCTATTATACTATTTTATTTCATCTTGCACAAAACTTTTATTATTTTCGCTAGATGAAAAGAAACGGATATTATTTTTCGTTTTGGGCTTTTGCATTTTATATGTTATAGCGCTTATATATGTTATAAAATAATTAGTTTTTAATATTTTTCAAATGTGCAATTTCCTATATTATTAAGCTAAAAAAAAATTTTCCTGCATTTTTTCATTCAGTCTCAGTCACAACAAACTCACCGAGAAAGGCTGTGAGACACTGGCTTCTTTGCTCAGCTTCAGAGCTTCCCACCTGAAAGATCTGGACCTGAGTTATAATGACCTGCTGGATTCAGGGGTGATAGCACTGTGTAATGCACTGACAAACCCACAGTGTGGATTAAAAACACTAAGGTCAGTTCACATGATGTTATCACAATAAATCTCCCATAAGGGAAGTAAATAATCGATCTCCTGCTCAATTTGTAAGTTTGCTCATTTACAAACAAATGAACAGTCTCCAGATTTTATGGTAGTCCCATTTTTACTGAAAGAGACAGAATATCAATCAAAAATCCAGAAGAAAAGATGTTTCATAAAAGTTATGAATTGACTTGCATGTCATGGAATAAAAGAACTTTTTGATCCACTACTGCCTAACCAGAATTCTGGCTCCCACAAATTAGCAGATTACAGTCAATCAATCAGCCAATTACAGATACTCCTGACCTCAACTTATTATCTGTATAAAGCGCACCTATCCACAGATTCAGTTTATTCCATTCCAAGCTAGGACAAGAACCTCCGTCTCTCAGCTAGAACACTGAATATGGTTCGCGAATCAGTCTTCCAGCGGAACAATGACCCAAAACATACTGCCATGGAAACAAGAGTGGCTAAAGAAGAAAATAATAATCACAGAGTAGCCTTAATCCTACAGAAAATAAAACTAATTCCATTAAAATGAAACTACCATAAAATTGGAGACTGTTCATTTCTTCATAAAAATTTCAAAACTTGACAAAACATCAATTCAGAAAGGTATCAAATAATTATTTTCTCCAGTGTACATGGAGCCTCTTGCAGTATAACAAAAGTCTTACTGAATTCAACGTTTTTCAGACAGTTTAAGAGATGGTCTGTTATCGTGCAGTTACAATGCCTTGCAATAATTTGTACTTTTAATATGCTTGAGATATTTATATATAACCACCACCAAGTCCCTTTGTTACTTTCAATGGATTATTTTTTTTGTTTTAATCTCTGAAATAATCATATGATTACGTATGAATTTAGTTTGTGAGGTATATATGCACACATTAAAACTGGTCTTGATAAGATTATCTACCATACCCACTGTTTGATTTCTGTAGGCTGTCATTTTGTAAAGTGACACAACGTGGAGGCTCCTCGTTGGTCTCAGCTCTTGACTCGAACTACTGCAGCCTCAAAGATCTGGACCTCAGCTTTAATAACCTCAATGAAGAAGTAGTCAAGCTGCTAAATGAAAAAAAGAGAGATACATGCTGCAGTCTGGAAAATGTCAAGTATGGAAAAAAATCCTGTCTTAAAAAGAATGCTTTATGCTTAATTTATTATCAGTTTTTCAGTCATTTTAATATTGCAAGATCTATTATTGTTCTTCGTAAACAACAGTGCTTTTGTTTATTTTTCCCATTAGTGTGGACCACAATGAAGAATGTTGGGTCGATCTGAAGCTACTGAGACAGTGTAAGAAAAATATGTTCAAGAAACACTGCATGTAATGTGATTTGCGTGCAGGTTGTAATCTATATTTTGAAATATAAAAATTTGTTTTAAATCAGGGGGGTTCTTTGAAAAAGAAGAAAAATCAGTTGGATTTATTAGTGTTTACTACTGAATGAGAATTATCAACAAGGTGTCCTGATAGAGAACATAAATAGCAGACAAAAACACTTTGCTGGCTTTAAATTTTATTTTATACCTCAAAAGATAAATTATTAGTTGGTTTAAACTCATAAACAAATTAGAAATGCTGATGCACAATACACTAAGATGGAGTCCACATTGACTGAGCAACGGAGCAACATTTAATCTTAAATCAAAGTGTGTTGTGTGTCTGTTGTTTACAGACACAATGTACATGCAGTTATTTGGTGGAACCTGTAAATAATAACTAAACCACTTTTGTTTTAAGCTTCATAGCAACATTATCTGAGATCAAGAACGGCACAAACAGTTAGCGTTTTCCTACTGTTTTGATTGCAGATGCCTGTGACCTAACACTTGATCCCAACACAGCAGGTGTGAATATTATTTTAACCAAGGAGAACAGATTGGCAGAATGTGTTCAAGAGAAGCAACCATATCCTGATCATCCAGACAGATTTGATCTTGATCAGGTTCTCTGTGAAGAAGGTCTGACAAGTCGCCATTACTGGGAGGTTGAGTGTTTACGGGCTGATGTTGGAGTGGCATATAAAAGCATTGACCGGGTGGGAGACTCTTCCTCTGAATTTTCTTTTGGAAAAAATGAAAAGTCTTGGTGCTGGATGAATGGTAGTGTTTTTAGTCATAACAATAACTTAACATTTTTGAAAAGTACACCACTGACGTGTACCATAGGAATGTATCTGGACTGGCCGGCAGGTATTTTGTCCTTCTTTAAAGTCTCTGCTGACACAGTTACTCATCTCTACACCGTACACACAGCTTTCACTGAACCACTCCATCCTGGTTTCTCTCTGGATCAGTTGGGATCAATTTACCTTTGTAAACAAAGAAAAGAAGAAAATTTTAGATGAAAGGAAAGAAAGATTATTCAGGAAAAAAAACTGGATTGGAAGGTTTATGATATCTCTTTATATTATGTCGTGCTCAGCTGCATATAATAAAGACATGGTTTCATGTCCTGCATGCCTTCAACAACACTAAAAATGTGGGCTCACTTTTTAGCAGACTTCAGAAATTTGCCAGACCAAATGTGTGGGACTCTAACGACCTATCAAAGGCAGTATATGTTTATCCCAACTGTGTTGACTGTACATTTTGTAAAATGTTAAACATGACTTTTATTATACATTCATTTTTAATGTTTCAGTTGTGCTGTGTTGTAACATTTTTTGAAAGGTGCTGTATAAATAAATGTATTATCTTTCTTTAAAATTGTATATTTACTGATTTGTACTCATGTATCTTTTCCATTTTATATTTATACACCTCCTAACAACAACAACAACAACAACAACAACAACAACAACAACAATAATTTGTAGGGAACAAAATCTGTGCAAATTAAAAAGTCACATATTTATTGTAATTCTTAGCTTCTTCCTAGGATGACCCCAATAGTGGCTGCACACAGCTTGTACAGGCTGCATTTGCTTTTGCATGAATTTTATCAACCTGATAGGTCAGATAACAGAAAAATATTGTGGCAATTTTTGATTTGGATTACTAGTCTACCTTGTTATTTACTTTTAATGATAAGAGAAACCACGAGTGAAAGACACTGGGTGTTTATCTGTCTCTGTCTTTTTCCCCCTGACTGCAACAACAATATATTGCAACCAACATGAAATTTTTTACACAGTGAGCAAACCAGACATCTGTATGGACCAATGTGGAGATCTTGCTTGATTGTTTTCACGTAAAATACATCCAATGATCTCATATTCCAAAGCCTTTAATCTCTTCTCATTCAAAAGCCACACACCTGCAGAACATGACTAGTACAAAATTTTTCATATTCTGATATACTGTTTTCAAAAGAGATTCAGAAAAAAATGGGATGGCATATTTGTAAACATATTGAAATTTGGTTTAAAAGTTGTTGCAGAAATGTAATATTAATCTCTCCAAACAGTGGTGAATGCAGTTTCACCAAAAATGAAGACTGTTAGGTTTACTTCAACCTACTGGCACATTAAGAGTGATGTGATGTGGTGTTTAGTAACACTGGGGGACCAAAGGGGACAGTCTTATCTCCATTCCTGGTTATTTTGTACACATCCGATTTCCTGTACAACAGTGAGCATGCCCGTGGGTGACAGCAAAAGAAGTAAATCCACATTAGACCCGATAACTTTCCTTATTACGACCAAAATTCAACCACAATTATATGGTCGTCCACCACCATGAATTATAAAAACCAATCACCCTTTGTTATGTCTTTCAGGATTTGACCAGTCATTTTCATTCTAGAATGCCATACCCCTCAAATTCAGTCAGACCATCTTTTTACCAAAGCTCTGGTCATGACACTGTAAGTCTGTCAAATATTATGGCATGAAAAGTATTAAAAAAGTATTTTAAAAAAGGGGTTTTCCCATCTTTTCAATAGCTTGTTAGTGTTGTTAGGTTAACTGGTGAGTCTAAATTGGATATAGGTGTGAATATAGGTGCAAATAGTTGTCTGAGTCACTGTGCTAGCCCTGTGATAAACTGGTGACCTGTCCAGGCTGTACCCTGCCTCTTGTCTTATGGCAGTTAAGATGGGCTTCAGCCACTCCACAACCCTGAATTGGATAAATAGAAGAGATTGGATGGATGAGTTTTCCCTGCAGCTGTAGCTAGCCAACCAAGCTGAAGGCTAATGACAGTTTATGTGCAGTTAACCTAGCTATTTTTTTAAAATAGTAATATTTCCAATAGTAGTAGTTACAGTTAGAAGAGTCACAAACAAATCTCTGTTTATTAAGTATTGTATTAGCTTGTTTGCTAACATTGTTAATAATGTGCAAGCATGACAAACATTGAGACTAGTGATTGGGTTGCTAGCTATTATTTAAATACATTGTGGTGTGAATGAGACACGGCGAGTCCACAGATCAAGGATTTGGGCCATCTTTATTAGTTCAGCTGCAGCTCTCAGCTCTCAGCTGCAGATGCATCACACCACAACACCAACCCAAACACAACCCCGATTCCCCTTCTTGTAGCCAGTGGGTGTGATTGCGGATGCAGAGTGGGTGCGTCTGCCTTCCCTGCACTGCACCGCAAACCACGTCCCACCACATACATACCAGCAGGTCAACTAATACGGTTAACTGCTGATGGGAAATTTTGCTGTGAACTGTGTACATATAACACATTAATGAGAATCAATATCACAAACTGAGAAATTTCATTTGTGACAAAGTTCATTTACATGAAAAGAAGTAAACAGACTTCAATAGACTTTAGTTTGTATTGTTAAATGAGAGTTCAGGATACAGGTGCAGAGTACAAAGACACAGCAACATGCTTTAGCAGAAAAAAAGTTACAAAAAAAAAAAAAATTATCCACCACTTCCATATCTATTACTAAAATACACTAGACACTAACAAATTAAATTTGCAGAGTAAAAAAAAAAAACATCCTGTGGTTTCTCACTGACTTCCAGGAGCTTCACTGACAGATGTGCCTTATACCACCCAGCAGTGTCACAAGAGGAAAAGACTGAAAGAAAAGCACAGTGGTAAAATAATAAGTGGATGCATAAGAAGAGTCACAAGTCATCAGCAGTGTCACCAGTAGTACTTTGTGAATCGATATTTGTAGGCCACCATGACAGATGAACCCTGGGGCTAAAAAAAAAAAAAAAAAATGCTCAACCCTGTATATAACTTTATTATATACTAGTGAAAGTGGAAGCAATCTGTTGTTCATCATGTCATATTACACCTTACCATGAATGTTCTTATGTACAATTTCAATTTATTATTTAGTTCACTTCAAACAAATAATAAAGCTTATCAAAATTATACAAAATGCACACACTTTTTTTCCACCGCACACGAGTCACTCACAGAGCAGAAGTGAGCTACATATATATAAAATTCTGATGTATCCGCTCAGCCTGACAACTGTTCACTTCCTGTCTTCCTGCTTTTTTTTCAAAAAAAAAATCCAGCCACAGCTTCAGAATGCAACATGGCTGTTTCATTGCAGCATTTACAGGACACAAAGGTAAGAAAAAAAGATTATATATATACATATATATATATATATATATATATATATATATATATATATATACACATATATATATATATATATATATGTATGTATATTAGAGATGGCACGATACCACTTTTTTATGTCCGATACCGATATCATAAATTTGGATATCTGCCGATACCGATATGAATCCGATATAGTGTGTTTTTTAATCAATAAAACTGTTTTTTTAATATCTTGCTGCTTTTTGTATAAGTTAATACTCAAGTTAAAAAAAACAAAACAAAAACCACTAAAGCTATTCTGTTATACCTGTATGCAAAAAATACACTGCACCCAAAATATTTCATAGTTCAGCAATACTGATCAATCTAATAAACTTAAACCTACTCCATCCTCCCTATTCTGGTATTTTAAAGAGTAAGCAACCTAACTAATAGGGCTCTAAAACACCCAGCAAAAAAAAAAAAAAAGGGAACCACCCACCACCTCATGGTGCTTAATCGACGTAATAAACTTTCATTTGATGCAGTGTGAAAAAAAATGCACAGAAATCAATTATTTTTCAAGAATAATTAAATAGATTCAACATCTTTCTTCAACAGAATTGTAGACTGCACAGATTGTACCTTCCCAAAGGAAAAAGTACTATAGCTTACTAGGGTATATTAGACTAGTAGTATTAGACAAACCCATACTTTATTCATAATAGAACAGCTTGCTTTTCTCCAGAAAAGCAAGAATTTATATTGAATATCTGTGATGTTCGGGCCCACTGGAAATCGCTGTAAGCTATCAAGAACACTTCCAAAAGAATTTGTGTCCATGTATATAGTTCACTATTCCATCCTCAAATTCAGGTTAAAATTTGTTGTACAAAGACGGAGCCATATGCAAACATGTTCTAACAGCTTCTTCTGGGTCAAAATTCATTTAAAATGGAGTGAGGTACAGTAGAAAACTGGGGTCAGATGAATAGAAATTTACGCTACGTCCACACGTACACGGGTATTTTTGAAAACTGAGATTTTCCGTTTTCGTTTTAAAAAATAATCCCGTCCACACCAAAACAATAACGCGGCGCACAGTGTGACGTCAAAAAAGGCGCACACCTTTGACGCTGCGTTTTCTCCGTTTTTCTCGTCCACACGTAAATGCAAAAACGGAGTTTTCAAAAATATCCACCCTGGCCGGAGTTTTTAAAAATCTCTGTTTTCAGTGACCGAAAACGCCATTTACGTGTGGACGAAAGGCGCAAACGCATAGAAAAATCTGCGTTTTCAAAAATACCGAGGTACGCGTGGACGTAGCCTTGAATTCATTCTTTGAAAACACGGACACCATATCCTCTTGACCAATTAAGGAGAGGGACCAACTGTATTATTGCCTAAGGAATTGGCAGTTTCCTCATCTATAAGGGCATTGTGGCATGGCTTCATAATAGAAGAGTTTTGTTGCCTGCAATCAAGACCTTACAACAACTGAAACATTTGATAAATTATTAAATGAAACATTTAATGATGTATCAGACAACAATTTAAACATTTGATGATGATTTTTTATATGCTCTATTGTGAATAAAATACGGGTTTGGATTTGAGGTTTTATTTAACATACTTATCGCAGCCGTTCTGAGGGCTTTTTATCCTTTACCAAGGTCAAAATGACCAAGTTAACGTTAAAATTATATGTTTTGTTTGAAATTGGTGGTTTTCCTCTTTACCTACAGCAGAAGATGTCATCAAGGAGGTATTTAAAAAGAACAAAGAATATCTGAGGCAAAAGTGTCAGTGGGAGTTGGAAGGCACTGAAAAGTCTCGTATGGATGAAAAATCATTGGATAAAATTTACACACAGCTCCACATTATACAAGGAGAGAGTGAACATGTCAATGAACAACATGAGATCTGGGAGATTGAAGATAAAGCGAGGAATCAAACTGTTGAGGGTACTAAAATCAACTGTAATGATATCTTTAAACATGTGCAAGGCGACAAGGTCATGACAGCAATTCGGACTGTGATGACAAAGGGAATCGCTGGCATTGGAAAAACTGTCTCTGTGAAGAAATTCATCCTTGACTGGGCAGATGGAAAAGCCAATCAGGACTTGGACTTCATCCTTATGTTTCCATTCAGGGAGCTAAATCTGGTCCAAGATGATCAGATTAGCTTTGAGAACCTTGTGAAAACATTCCATCCAGAACTTAAAACCATAGCAGTTGCGAGAGCTTTGGCTGATCGTAAAGTTTTGTTCATCTTTGATGGTCTCGATGAAAGTCAACTTCAGCTGAAATTCAAAACGACCACAATACTGGATGATGCTACGAAGGTGTCCTCAGTGGACACTCTGGTGACCAACCTTATCAGGAAACATCTTCTTCCCTCTGCACTTGTTTGGATTACCTCAAGACCAGGAGCAGTTCGACGCATCCCTATTAAGTATGTCGACCAGTGGACCGAGGTCAGAGGATTTGATGATCCACAAAAAATAGAGTACTTCAGAAAGAGAGTTGAGGACAAAGCAGTCGCTGAAAAAATAATTGAACACATAACAATGTCACGGAGCCTGTACATTATGTGTCACATACCTATCTTCTGTTGGATTGCTGTACATGTTTTTGAGTATTTGATGCGTAAAATGAGAAACACCAAAGATGGAAACCAAAAAATACCCACAACTCTTACTGGGATGTACACACACTTCCTTCTTATTCAGACAACGATAGCTAATGGAAAATATGGCGACCAGGAAGAGCCTGATACAGCAGAGATCTTTAAGTCAAATGAAGAGTTCATTTTGAAATTAGGCAGGTTGGCTTTTGAGCAACTAGAAAAAGGCCGGATCATATTCACTGCTAAAGATCTGAAGAAGTATGACATAGATATAACGAAAGCTGGAGTTTACTGTGGGTTGTGTACAGCAATATTCAAAGAAGAGAGTGTGTTCCTCAATCATCTGTTTAAAATATTGTTCTTTTCATGCTGCAGGAGGTGTTACAGTTAGCTAATCAGTGCCTTTACCATTTTGTGTGCCACAAAGGGAATATTTGAAATATCTAATGCTTATTTTGATTTGGCATGTTGTTGTGGACTGGTTCTATATAAGTAAAATGAAATTGTAAGATCTAATTGATCTTTTTTTTTTTAAATGTTCAATTAGGGAAAACAAAATCCTTTCCCCTATGGAAATCCCGTAATATTGGACAGTGTCAGGGTGCAGATGGAAAAGGGGTTTATTGAGTTCACAATTGTCTATTAAGTTAAGAAATAATGTATGCTTTTAAAAACTGTATCTGATATTTAAACAATTGTCCTTTTATTAATTCTACAGAATCTCAGGTGTAAATGTCGGTGTTGGGAATATAAAACTATCTCTTCAGCTCTTTGCATGCCACACTCTGTGTTAACTGAACTGCACATAGTGAATAGTACTTTTGGCAGTAGGGCGGATAAATGTGCAGAAACCTTGGCTGATGGACTGAAAAATTCTCAGTGTAAACTAGAAGCTCTAAGGTTAGTAAAATTATCATATTTATATGATTGTTTTGTAACATCTTGTACTGATTTCTTTTGATTTTGTGTCCTTTGGTCTTGCAGTCTTTCTGGCAAAGGGCTTGCAGAAAGAGAGATGGAAGATTTTGCATCAGCCATCAAATCAGTCATCTCAAATCTAAGAGAACTAGAGTTGAGTGGTGACATACTTGAGGACTCATTGTTCTCTGTACTGTCTGTTGGTCTAGGCTGCCCTAAACTTGAGAAGCTCAGGTCAGTTTAAGATATCGTGGCATGATGTGTTGCTTTTTGAAATCTTTTAGCCTACTTTACTTTGTCAGACCGGTTCTAGTTAAAGGAAGTCTTGATTCAACAGGTCCGGAAGTAACCAGGCCTGGGTGTAGATAGTGAAATTGAATTGAGCCTTCTAAAAATACCCAGTGGTCAGAACTAGAGTTTCTTCTTCCCTGTGGCTAAAGGAGAAGATTGTGGATCACCAAGTTTTCTGGGGATGAATAAATTTTGTGTTCATGTAAAGTGCTTTGGCTCAGAATGGGAGCACTAATCTGCAGTAGTGGGTCCTGTTTGGCAGAGGAGAAACAGCCTCTGGAGAGGGCCTTTGCTGATTTAAGTGGATACATGTGAGGTGACACCATACAGTAACTCTAATTGTAAACAGTGTTTAAAAGATTAACAATTAGTCAAAATCTTCTATGTAAAAGTGTCTCCCCCCACAGTCACTAAAATTCACAACTCAGTGTCTTGTTTTCTTAGATTAGAAGGACGTTTGCTAAAACTTGGATAGTATAATCTATGTTTATATCTAATCTAATGTTTTTTATCCTCTGTGCCAAAAGAATGAACCAACATTATAGGACTGCGGAAATCTGCAAAATGCTGGTGACAGCATTCACATCCAAACCTTTTTACCTGAGAGAACTGGAACTAAACTACACCCAGTTTAAAGACTCGGAAATGAAGATCCTCTCAGATGGGCTGAAAAACAAAAACTGTAGACTGGAGGTACTGAGGTAAAACACTGCATCAAAAAAAACATTTGAAGCAGGATTTAGATACTTGAAAATTTTTACTTTTGAGTTTAAAATAGCACAAAATTGTATGTATATCTATATATATATATATATATATATATATATATATATATATATATATATATATGTATGTATATGTACATATATATATATATATATATATATATATATATATATGTATATGTACATATCTATATCTATCTATCTATCTATGTATATATATATATATATATATATATATATATGTATATATGTACCCGTGTCTGTGTGGGTTCACTCCGGGTACTCTGTCTTCCTCCCACAGTCCAAAGACATGCAGTTAG
The DNA here is from genome assembly GCF_051167445.1 of Perissodus microlepis. Lineage (NCBI taxonomy): Eukaryota > Metazoa > Chordata > Actinopteri > Cichliformes > Cichlidae > Perissodus > Perissodus microlepis. The sequence goes on along the minus strand of NC_140464.1, from coordinate 21,058,614 downwards.
TAGGGTTAGGTTAATTGGAAACACTAAATTGCTCACAGGTGTATGCGAGTCACCACACCTAGTGCTCCGATTACCACTGGGACCACTGTTACCTTCACCCTCCACATCTTCTCGAACTCTTCCCTGAGCCCTTGGTATTTTGCACCTGGGATCTTGCCTGGTGTGATAGACAGCTATAAGTACCTGGGGATCCCACAGGCGAATGGGAACCATGAACAGGCCGCTAGGAAAGCTGCAACCACCAAGTACCTGCAGAGGGTCAGGCAACTCCTGAGGAGTCAGCTGGATGGTAAGAACAAGATCCGGGCTATCCACACCTACAACCTGCCCATGATCAGGTACCCTGCTGGGATAATAAGCTAGCCAATGGAGGAGATAGAAGCCATCGACATCAAGACAAGGAAGCTCCTTACCATGCATGGAGGGTTTCACCTCAAGTCTAGCACCTGGAGGCTGTATGCTACACGGAAGGAAGGAGGCCGGGGACACCACAGTCCAGGATGAGACAACAAACATCCATTAATACATCAGGAAGATGGCCCTGACCGGCCGCATGCTCAGTGAATACCTCAGGCAGCAGAAACCCAAGAAAGAGGAGGAAAAGGAGGAACTATCATGGAAGGACAGGCCCATGCACAATATGTACCACCGGCAGATAGAGGAGATGGCTGATATCCAGAAATCCTACCAGTGGCTGGACAAAGTTGGACTGAAAGACTGCACGGCCATATTCTCTTAATATCATATAGCTATTTCTAGAGGCAAGAATTTTTATACTAGATTCTGTTTTAAATCAGGTTGTGATCTTAAAGTCAATAACACTGATTTTAACGTAATGTACAACAATTGTAATGTCTTTTAAATCTTAAACTGCCTTTTCCCCAGTAAGGGTTATGGTGAAATTTAAGTTGTTCTTTTGTATGATTGCACAATGCCTGCATGAGAGGACCCCTTAGTAATCTGTACAGGAGAAGTTTCAATTCAGTTTTATGTATACATTGCAAAATTACAACAACAGTCACCTGGAAATAAGACTGTTAGTCACACAAATGTGAAATGCTGTGCTTAGGTCTCGGCCCCCTCCTTCTAACACGGCCGACCAGCCCCTCCTAACTCATTCTCGCTTTTGTCCCGTGAGAAACTACTTTGAGCCCTCTCAGCGCGTCCAGGCAAACTTGATTGGCTGCTTAACAGTTCTCAGGCATCCCTCCTAGGAGTCTGTCGCCGAATACAGTTTTTCCGGTTCCAGTTTGGATTGTGCTGAGCAAGTCCTTCGAAAGAAGCGTACTTATAGTTACACTCTGGTGAACTGTAATCGTGTTAGGTGATCTGTTCAGGCAGTTCCTGGTTTTAGTTAGCGAGGTAGCCGACTTTGTGTAACTTAGGCTAACGCGTTACGGCGAGCCTTTTCAGTGTCCGTCTAGCATTAACTTGTTAGCAGGCCACAAACCGTATTAGTGTCTCACTAGCATTAGCTTGTTAGTCAACCTCAGGGTTCAGTTAGCATTAAGTTGCTAACGATATTGGCTAGCAGAATGCAGCTAACGTATCACAATGACCTGACTCCCGCTACGACTAGCTTGAATTTAATCCCCACTGCTAGCTCTGACTACGAACAGGCTAATGTGTCGTGATGAGCCTGGTGTAGCCTGGTCTCACCCCCTTTCCGCTAACCATGTCTACGGCTCCTACCCCCGCCAAGGGGTCGGAACCAAAGGCCAAAGAGGCTGCATCCCTCATACAATGTGTATCATCTGTATGGGTGCCAAGCATGCTCAGGCTTCACTGGTGGACCCTCAGGGATGCCCACACTGTGCGTTTATGCCAGAGAAAGTCCTGGAAAGGAGGCTGAGAGTAGCAGCAATGAACATTCTGGACCCCCACCTGTCGGCTGCTATTGCTACGAGTGACATCCGTCATCGGCGATCCTCCGCGAGCTGGGCGGACATGATGAAAGAATAGTCCCTGCTCATGCCCCCATTGTTCGAGGACTTCCTTGATCAAAACGTGGGCGAGCCGGGTGGTGAGGACGGAGAGGGTGATGCCAACTTTGACCTACTCAACCTAGAGGACATGTATGATAAAGAGGAGCATGACTCCACCTACCCTCCCCAGCTGTCCAGGTCACTGAATGGGGCAGAAGTTGCGCCCCCGGCGGACAGCAATTTGTACAAGGTCTGCAAATGGGCTGCTAGGTATCCCATGGCCAGCTGCCCAGGATATCGAAGGGGCAGGACACAACCTGCATGATGGCAAGCGGCTCCCACCAGCCTCAGTCAGAAATTCTAGAAGACATGGGCCGTCAGCTGGACTCGGGTTCCCTAAATCCAGCCCTGTGGGATGAAATCTGCGTGGTTAATGATCTCATCCTTCGCTCCTCCAGGGGGGCAGTCCAAGGTTGTGGGCGTGTAATGGGCCTTGCAGTCTCGGGTGAGAGAGACTTGTGTCTAAACCTGTCAGGCTTAGATGATGCTCAGAAGGCTGAGGTCATGGATGCAGCCTATGACCCGACCAAGGGTCTCTTTGGCCCTGCCCTGGAGAAAATAAGAGAGACAAGCACCCACAGAAAGCAGGAGGGAAACGCATTCAATCTCTGCTTGCCCAGAACCCCTAACCCACAACCTCAGCAGGTGCCAAGAGCTGCTTTGCGGCAGCAGCAGTAGCTGTGAGAGGGAGACAGAGTGGGGCCAGAATAGAGAGAGGAGCGGGAGGCCCTCAATCCGCTTGCTCACCAGGTCAAAGTTGAGAATCCAAGACCTTGGGGCAAGCATTCTGGAAAGAAAATAAAAACAAAAGAAAATCACTGCCATTTCTCCTTGTCCCCAGCTGGGGGAGCTTACGCTCTTTGTGAGGGGGACAGCCCCAACTCCTTCCAGGAGACAGAGGTGACGTCGTCTTTCAGCGGAGGAAAGTTGTGCAGTTTCAACACTGTCTCCGCCTCCTTGGCCTCATGGTCTCGGTGATATCGTGGTACATTTGGGGCTGCTCATGATGAGGGATTTTCAGCAGTGAGTTGCCTCTCTGCAGCTCTGCCCTCACCCACATCTCGGTCACAGTGTAAAAATAACACAGTCCTGTATTGCGGCTCTCGGCCATGGAGGAGCCTGACAGCTCTCGCTGCGGGGGTACCTCTGGGGGCAGTATCATCCAGGGGGACTCTGACCATAGACTGTCCCTGTCAGGTTGGGGTGCAACTATGATGGGCAGAGCAGTGAATGGCGTTTGGTCGCGGCGACTGGCTCTGAATCACATAAATCTGCTGGAGCGCAGCGCAGTGCTCTTAGGTTTACAGCATTTTCTGTCATATCTCCGGGGGCAACATGTTTTAGTGAAAACAGACAACTCCATGGTAGTTGCTTTTAAGAACTGCCAGGGCGGTACCCGTTCCCGGCAACTACACAGGTTAGCCAGGGAAGCAATTGTGTGGAGCAGCACACAGCTTCTCTCCCTTCGAGCAACTCATGTGCCAGGAATTCTGAACAGGGGGGGCCGATCTCCTGTCCAGAGGGAATCCACTGTTCGGAGAATGGAGACTTCACCCACAGGTGGTGGAGCAGATATGTCAGAGATACTGCCAGGCTGCCATAGATCTCTTTGCCTCGCGAGAAAACATTGTCCACTGTTTTTCTCCCTGTCAGACGCAGATGCCCCACTGGGCGTGGATGCGCTGGCCGATCCTTGGCCAATGGTAAATGGTAAATGGACTGGTTCTTATATAGCGCTTTTCTACTCTTCTGAGCACTCAAAGCGCTTTACACAACTTGTGCATTCACCCATTCACACAAGCACATTTTTCTAGGTGCTTTCTATGTAACATTCACACACACTCATACTCCGATGAATGCATCGGAGAGCAATTTGGGGTTAGTATCTTGCCCAAGGATATTTGGCATGCAGACTAGGGGAAGCCAGGAATCGAATCACCAACCTTCCCATCAGTAGATGACCTGCTCTACCGCCTGAGCTACAGCCACCCCAAGCACCCCAAACACACTACTGTATGCTTTCCTTCCCCTCAGCTTCATCTCCCCAACACTGATCAGAGTGAGGGATCAGGGGCTGTCGCTGATTTTAATAGCCATGAAAAGCAGGCAATCCCTTTTCAGTGTTCAGTGGTGGAGCTGTTGTGTTTTCTTCAGAACATGCTGGACAAAAGGAGAGCTTTTTCCACTATAAAGGTCTGTTTGGCAGCTATCTCAGCCTGCAATGTGGGGTTTGGTGATAAACCTTCCTGTCAGCACCTACTTGTATGACGCTTCATGAGGGGTGTGTGTCAAACGCTCCCAGTCTCTAGACCACTGGTCCCTTTGTGGGATCTGTCAGTTGGTTTAGACGCCCTCTCCCACCACCCCTTTGAGCCTTTTGGGGCAGGGGAGTTGTAGTTTATCTCGTAAGACCGCTCTGCTGTTGGCTCTAACCACAGCTACGCAAGTAAGTGAATTGCAGGCTCTGTCTATCCACCCCTCTTGTTTACAGCTGGCTCCTGTACTCACTAAAGCATGCCTAACCCAGCCTTTGTCCCTAAGGTGATGGAAAGATCATACAGGTGCTCTACAGTAGAGCTCCTGTACTTATGTTGACAGAAAAGCTGGATTCAGGAAGGCAGATCAGCTGTTTGTTTCCTGGGCCTCCCCTCACAAGGGCAGGCCCTTACCACGCCAGAGGCTAGCTCATTGTAGAAGCCATACCTCTGGCTTATAGCTGTAAGGGCTCGCAGGTCCCCCCGGGACACCGAGCTCAGTCTACTAGGTGTGTGGCCACATACTGGGCTTTGTTCAGAGGTGTTAGTCCAGGATATTTGCGCTGCAGCAAGCTGGGCTACACCACACACGTTTGTCCGGTTTTATAGGCTGGATGTTGCAAAGTCATCCCTGGCTCAAGCAGTGCTGGAATCTGGTGCCTCAGGTTCGACCTGAGATCCTGGAGTTGTACTGGAGCGTAGCTTTGGAAGCTGGTGCAATCTGGGAGGGTGCCATATCTCCCATAGTGAAACACTGAGCTAAGTTAAAAAAAGAATGTTAGGTTATTTAATGTAATCCCTGGTTCTTTGATAACAGAGAGGGGTATTTCGCCAACACTTCCCCCTTGCTTGGGCACAGAAATCTGCTTGGAATGGGACTGGTCGGTCGTGTTAGAAGGAGGGGGTGGAGCCCTGAGCACGGCTCAACAAGTCTTTCATAGACAGACGTGGTGTCATTAAAGCTTCCGTAGTTGGTTAGGTCAGGGTGATTCCCATAGTGAAACACCTCACTCTGTTATCAAAGAACCAGCAATTACATTAAGTGACGCAATATTCTGATAGCAGAAACAGTCTGTCTTATAGTTCTCAGATGGATGAATGAATGAATGAGCACATATATATACAGGGAGTGCAGAATTATTAGGCAAGTTGTATTTTTGAGGAATAATTTTATTATTGAACAACAACCATGTTCTCAATGAACCCAAAAAACTCATTAATATCAAAGCTGAATGTTTTTGGAAGTAGTTTTTAGTTTGTTTTTAGTTTTAGCTATTTTAGGGGGATATCTGTGTGTGCAGGTGACTATTACTGTGCACAATTATTAGGCAACTTAACAAAAAACAAATATATACCCATTTCAATTATTTATTTTTACCAGTGAAATCAATATAACATCTCCACATTCACAAATATACATTTCTGACATTCAAAAACAAAACAAAAACAAATCAGCGACCAATATAGCCACCTTTCTTTGCAAGGACACTCAAAAGCCTGCCATCCATGGATTCTGTCAGTGTTTTGATCTGTTCACCATCAACATGCGTGCAGCAGCAACCACAGCCTCCCAGACACTGTTCAGAGAGGTGTACTGTTTTCCCTCCTTGTAAATCTCACATTTGATGATGGACCACAGGTTCTCAATGGGGTTCAGATCAGGTGAACAAGGAGGCCATGTCATTAGTTTTTCTTCTTTTATACCCTTTCTTGCCAGCCACGCTGTGGAGTAGTTGGACGCGTGTGATGGAGCATTGTCCTGCATAAAAAATCACGTTTTTCTTGAAGGATGCAGACTTCTTCCTGTACCACTGCTTGAAGAAGGTGTCTTCCAGAAACTGGCAGTAGGACTGGGAGTTGAGCTTGACTCCATCCTCAACCCGAAAAGGCCCCACAAGCTCATCTTTGATGATACCAGCCCAAACCAGTACTCCACCTCCACCTTGCTGGCGTCTGAGTCGGACTGGAGCTCTCTGCCCTTTACCAATCCAGCCACGGGCCCATCCATCTGGCCCATCAAGACTCACTCTCATTTCATCAGTCCATAAGACCTTAGAAAAATCAGTCTTGAGATATTTCTTGGCCCAGTCTTGACGTTTCAGCTTGTGTGTCTTGTTCAGTGGTGGTCGTCTTTCAGCCTTTCTTACCTTGGCCATGTCTCTGAGTATTGCACACCTTGTGCTTTTGGGCACTCCAGTGATGTTGCAGCTCTGAAATATGGCCAAACTGGTGACAAGTGGCATGTTGGCAGCTGCACGCTTGACTTTTCTCAGTTCATGGGCAGTTATTTTGCGCCTTGGTTTTTCCACACGCTTCTTGCGACCCTGTTGACTATTTTGAATGAAACGCTTGATTGTTCGATGATCACGCTTCAGAAGCTTTGCAATTTTGAGACTGCTGCATCCCTCTGCAAGATATCTCACTATTTTTGACTTTTCTGAGCCTGTCAAGTCCTTCTTTTGACCCATTTTGCCAAAGGAAAGGAAGTTGCCTAATAATTATGCACACCTGATATAGGGTGTTGATGTCATTAGACCACACCCCTTCTCATTACAGAGATGCACATCACCTAATATGCTTAATTGGTAGTAGGCTTTCGAGCCTATACAGCTTGGAGTAAGACAACATGCATGAAGAGGATGATGTGGACAAAATACTCATTTGCCTAATAATTCTGCACTCCCTGTATATATATATATATATATATATATATATATATATATATATATATATATATATGTGTGTGTGTGTGTGTGTGTGTGTGTATAAATGTATATCTGTGTGTATGTGAGTGATAAGATTAGAATTACTGAAAAAAATGTAATTGCTAATATTTTTAAAAATTTTGTTAATGATTATATTCCTATATTTTTCTGTCAGCCTCAGTCACAACAGACTCACTGAGAAAGGCTGTAAGATACTCGCCTCAGCAATCAGCTTTACAGCCTTGCACCTGAAAGAGCTGGACCTGAGTTACAATGATCTGCTGGACCAGGGAGCGATGGAACTATCTCAAGCATTGAGGAACCCAAACTGTGGTTTAAAAACACTCAGGTTAATATAATAAATCTCATTTAACTTCAAACCATGTTATCACAGTATATCTAGATTTAGCAATTGCAAAAAAAGGATTAAGTCTGCATTTTTAAAACGGTTTATCTATCTATCTATCTATCTATCTATCTATCTATCTATCTATCTATCTATCTATCTATCTATCTATCTATCTATCTAAAGCTAGAGCACAGCAAAAGGCACTCCACGTGGGACCATGACACACACACATGATGCTAGATGTCCAAAGGGAGATTGAGAAAAGACTAATAAAATGGTGCTCAGGTAGAGCTGGGCGATAGAACGATAACGATATGTATTGCGAAATAACTTTTTCTCGATAGAAAAATGAAACTATTGCGATAGACCTCATCTCTCTCTCTCCTCCTCTCTTATAAAAAAACGAATAGCCAATACAAATTAAGTAGCACAGAGCCGAACCAATCACAGCCGCAGCGTCACGTAACTTGTTACGTACAGCTCAAGTGCCAAGCCGCACATGTGTATTTGTTTGGGAAGCAGCCAGCCGCCGTGCGGCCAGGTAATGGAGGAAATGAGTGTGCCGACTAGAGAAAAATCAACCGAGAGCTTGGGTGACCAGGTTACCAAAGAGAACACAGATGACGGTTCCAATGCCAGAGAGATTGTCGAAAGGAAAGGCCAGAGAAGTTCCGTAGTGTGGAGGTATTTCGGCTATTTGAAGTCTGACAAAAAACAGAGTAACGTGCACTGTAAATTGTGCCGAAAGCATGTTCCCACAAAGTCTGGAAATACAACAAACCTTTTTTATCACCTGAAGCAGTGCCACCCACTAGAGCACGCTCAATCTCTGACTGAAAGCGCTAATTCGTCATCGAAAACAACCAGGGGAATCCCTGTGAAGCAGCAACAGTCAATTGAGTCGGCTTTCTCCAGGGTCTTACCATATGACAAAAAAGCTAAGAGACATAGCAACATAACGAGTGCCATAGCTTACTGTCTTGCTAAAGACATGGTACCAATAAACAAAACACGAAAATGAAGGATTCAAGCAGCTAATTAAGGTAATGGATCCTCGTTACCAACTCCCTGGACATAAACATTTCTCTCAGACAGCGCTTCCAAAGCAATATTATATAAGTTAGTCAATTTTGTCTCTTCTTCTGTAAAATAAACTAAGATTTATTTTTAGAATTAATATTTTGTGGAACTGACAATTTAGTAGTCTGTTTTGTTTATTCTATTTTGAAACTGAAATGCTTTAGCGGCTACCTTTTGTGTAGTTTGTAATATTTGCCTTTATTTTGCCTAAACTGAAGCCTCATTTTAAGTACATCTGCCCTGTTGAACTTATTATGGGAAATAAATATTTAAATCAAAACAAGCTGCTGATTATTTCACATTTTACTTGTGAGCAACAGCACATTTAAATTTTACATATATAGTTATTTGGCTTATATCGTGATATATATCGTTATCGCCTGAAATGAAAAAAGCATATCGTGATATGAAAAAATCTTATATCGCCCAGCTCTATGCTCAGGCCATGACAGGAAGTGAAAATGTGCCCTGATCATTTAACACACATCTGCTGTTCGATTTTTGTAGGTTGTCATTTTGTAAAATGACGGGAGATGGAGGCTGTTCTTTGGTCTTGGCTCTAAACTCAGACCACTGCAGCCTCAAAGATCTGGACCTCAGCTTCAATAACCTCACCAAAGAAGTTGTGAAACTGCTGACTGAAAAACAAAAGGATTTGTGCTGCAGTCTGGAAAATCTCAAGTATGAAAAAAAAAACTGTTCTGTTTAGAACAGTTTTATATTTTTATAACACTTTTATACTGATTTCTGATTCACTTTTATTGTTTTTCATAATCAACAATGTTTGTTTGTCCATTAGTGTGGACCACAATGAAGAATGTTGGGTTGATCTGAAGCTACTGAGACAGTGTAAGAAAATATTTTTTCTTCATGATATTCTACATCTGTGATGTGATTGGAGAAGAATGCGCCCATGCATGCATGCACGTTCATGCACACGTACATGCGCACGCACCGTCCAGAACTGCCTGCTTTGCTCTTCACGTACCCCGCACCTGTCTCCTCCTGGCGTGTGTGTTTTAATTAGGTTTATCTGTTTTATAAACTGGTATTTAAGTTTTCAGTGTAAATTTTTACAAGCAGGAATGACTTTTTATAGATGGAGGAATAGGGATGGGTACCGGTATCCGGTGCCATCATGGCACCGGTTCTGACATAAACGGTAGTAACCAGACCGAAAAGCAGCGCACATTTCGGTGCTTTATTTCGGTGCTTTTTTTTCCTGAGCTGTGATACACTTTAGATTCTAGCCAATCATTTTACGTTTCCGAGGATAGTAGGCGGGTCCAGGTACGTACATTCTTTTAGAGCAGAGCTACAGATTAAAAATGCCCAAGGCAAAGCGGTCAAAAGTCTGGCTGTACTTCACAGCAAAAGATGCAAACTCAGCAGCCTGCAACAAGTGCTTTAAGGTGATACTGTGATACTGTCAAAGGAAGTAACACCTCAAATCCGTTGAAACACCTGGCGACGCATAGCATTTTTTTTAAAAGCCGAGAAATGCGCCGTATTTGATAGCTTGCTGCGAGACCTCACACCGTGCACATCTACTGCGGGTGTGGTGCCTGTTATCGGACCCGGAGTTAACAACATCTCCCAAAAACACGAAGAGGAGAGTCCTGGCCCCTAGCCCTGCCAGTGTAGCAGAAATGATGACGGATGATGATGGCAGCAGCAGCCATTCTTCTCTGCGTGAGTAGCTTAATGTTGTTCTTGTGTAATTTACGTTGAGTAGGCTAACCACGTTATTACATTAATGCATGTAAGGTGAACTAGCAAACACCGTCATAGTTACATGCGGCTGTCTTCTTGTTTGATGGCAGGTACTCCCTTCACCCTGGCCAAAAAGGCTAAAATGACCAAAGAAAAAGTGGAAAACAGTTAAACATGAGAGGTTTTTGGACAAAGTTTGTTTTTTCCATTGATTAAGCACTGCTTCCAGCCAAGAGTGATACCATATATGCCCCATAGCTGCAGAAAAGGCTAACATTGTTATCTTTTTACAAAAAAACAGCTGAACATGAGAGGTTTTTGGACCAATTTTTTGTTCTCCATTCTTTAAGCACCGGTTTGAGCACCGTTTAAGCACCGGCACCGTTTCAAAAGTACCGGTTTGGCACCGGTATCGGATAAAACCTAAACGATACCCATCCCTATGGAGGAACCAATTATTTAATGTTGCTTTATTCTAACACTATGGAGGAGCCTTATAGGAAGACCTATTTGCTTTTTAGTCAGCGATCTGAATGGAGAATAAAGCCTTATGTGGAGTGGAAGACCTATTTGGTTTTGTTAGAACCAATCTTACTGGATTTGGGGTTTGTTTGTGCGACTCTTTTTACTTGTTTTAACAGCAGGGTGTTTTTCTCAAGTGTCCTCTGTGGTTGTTTATTTCACCTGTTTTGCTTTGAGAGCTTTTATTGCCCTTTCCCTGTCATGTGTAGTCTTTATGTCTGAGAAAACGCAGTCTAAACCTTCAGAATGTCCTTTCATCAAAAACATTTGTTTCCTGAGAAGCCGGACACCTATGGACGTGTTCGTGTGTGCCCTCAACTGCCCCCACCCAGCTGTAAAACCAAGTGTTTTTGGGAACTAAATTTCAAAATGTAAGACAAATACAGTATACTGACTTTGATGCCATCTTTAAAACGTAGATGTGTAATTAACAGGCAATATATTATTTAATTTTGTTTTATCAAGCGTGGCAAGTATTTCAGATTTCAGTGTGAATTAATACAAACAGAAATTACTTTTATAGACGCAGAATCAAATGATTTAATGTTGTTTTTTTTAGACTCTGCTCTGAAAGGTAAATTTGATTTGTTTTTAACTTAGAGAAACATAGTGTGAATCTTTCTTCTCTTAAAAAAGCTTTTTCACAGGTTTAAACTGTGTGGTCTGTCTTTCTGGGAAAACGCAGGACAACTTGTGAAATGAGAGCATGCACTACCCTCCAGAACTCTCAGCTTTGCCCGTCCGTTGTTAGTGAAACTTAATATTTTATGGATCTAAATGTTTAGAGAAAATAGTGATGTACTCAACTATGTGTCTCTTTAAATTGTAGATGCTTATTCTAGGCTACTTTATTTATCTCCCACTGAATCTGCTTGTGATATGCTATGTATAAAGGTTCTGAACTTTTCCAAAATGGCGTAGAGCAGTCAATTTTCCCTCCTGTGGCTTTGAGCAGTGTGGCTGGTGGAAGTTTTTAGTTTATTTGTTCAACTGAACGTGATTGTGGAAAATTAGTGTACTGTTTGATTTGAGTTTCGTGTTGGATCCCTTTCTTCGATTGGCAATTCTCTTGGAGAAATGAAGACACAGATTAGGGCTTACAAGTTTTGTTCTGCCCCTGGGGTGAGTGCGAATTTGTGCAGCAGATCCCAGCGTGGAAGCTGATGGTCCAGAGTGAGGGACCAAGCAGCCAAGGCAGGACAGGTAAAAATGTCTTCAAAATGAGTTTTCTTTATTTTAACCCTCAAAAAAAAGTTCAGAAAGACAGTTCAAAAATATAATTAGCAGGCCCACAAAAGCGGTCAACTAAATATAACTCTACAAAAAGTAATTTCCAGAAACTTAACCAAACAAAGTGGACCCAACTTAACTCACAAACTGACCTAATCACAAACACAGGAGGGTAGTTTTTATAGTGGTTTGGCCAAACCATTTACACACAACAGGTGAAAACAAAAACAAACACCTAACCATACTAACTAAGCACAGAATAACATAAGTAAACCTAAAACATCCCTGTTTCTGATAAGCACTTGGTTGTTCCTGTTGAGTAGGCATTTTGTTTTCAAAGGCCTTAGCCACACCTTTTGCCCAGACAGGAAACAGCCACCTCTGCAAACCAGGTAAAGCAAAGAAAGAAAAACCTAATTAATATAACAGAAAACATTTTTAGAAAAACCACACAATGCTATTATGTGCGCGCCTCATAATATCAGTATTAGGTTTAAGCAAAAACATTAATGAATTATATTAGTGAAGCAACTGCAAATCAAACTAATGAAGTGAATGGGCATTGCATATGCAAAAGAGAATTACAACAATCCAATGTGTTTCTCTGCTCCAAGACACCTGCGGTCCTTGATGAGCATGTCTGTTATAGCCTGCCCTTCATAAATATCTGCCTGTCAGATCTGATTTTTCAAACCTTGTTTAAAATGTGAGTTACTTGTTGTCCAAAAACATTTCCTCAAGATATGCAATGTCGCTGATTTAAAAATGTATACATATTTTCAAGGTTTTAGCTGGATGTCAAACATATGAAAGAATCTTAAGCAAAGTGTGCACCAGTGCACCCTAATGTAGTCCATTGAACTGTATGTTAATAAGTACATTAAGTGTACCTCTAACTCTGAAAAGAGTCTGTATCCATAATTTGTGGATCTACTAATTTGTTCTCAATGACACCTTTGTTTTCATGAAGTTTTACAGATGTTTTACAGATAAAGAAATCCTCGCAAAAGCAAAACAGGTGGTTTTGCTTTTTTACAGCTATCATTTATATTCTTCTGATTTGCATGTGTTTTAGTGTAAATGCATATTTTTGGATGTCCTGAGATATACGCATCTTGAAAAAGCATCCTGTTGTGGGCCTTAGTGCATACAGTTGAGTCTATAATTTGTCTGAAAAAGACAAAATTTTTGCAGATTTGCCTTTGTACACCATCACGGTGTATTTTTGAACAATTGCCACGTCTGAAGTTCAGACTTTAGTTAAAGAACTTTTAGAAAAAAATATTTTTAATGAACAATGAAGTAGACAGTTTTCTAGTCCCCCAGTTTTAAGAGTCTCATTGGACAATTACCAGAAAAGCCATGGTTTTTCACCATAACGAAAGTTATGAGGCCCAAAAAGATTTCAGTGCAAGTGAAAGAGGCCACCATAAAAAATAAAATAAAATAAACATATTAAAACTTTAGGAGTATCCAAATTAGACAAATTGATTCATTCTTTAAAAGAAATAAATGAACTAGCCAGCTAAGCAACACCAAAATGCTTGAAAGACCACAGAAGACAACTAAAGGGGATGTCGCGGCCAGCGGGAGCTGACTGTGTGTTGCGTGAATGATGAACCCAAAACCAGACAACAATGGATGTGTAAATCAACTTGGATTAACAGAAAGCGAGCCTATATTTGTGGCTGATTACAGGGATACACAAAGCAAGGAAAAGCGAATGGGGAAAAAACTAAACTAAAGCCTAAACTGGAAGAAACTATGACTGACTATGAAACTGTGAAATGAACACGATTCTGCACTGGTGTATGTGAGAAACTGTGAATAACGGAACAGAAACATGAACATGAACATAATCTGAGCAGAACCGTGAACAGTTTAATCCTGACGTGACGTGGAGGGTAAATACACAGACGACCTGAGGATGACTGAACGGAAACACACAGGCTAAATGCACACAAGGGGTGATCAGGGGAAGTGGAAACACATGAGGAGATAGCTGACCCAATAAATCACAATGACACCACGGGGGATGTGTAAACTAAGCACATAGAACATAGAAACAAGACCTTCATAATAACCAGGAAACATGACGGTACGCAGACATGACACAATGTTGACAACATGAACCACACTGACATGAAACATGACAAGTAAGACACACTAACCAAAAAAGGAGACTTAACACAGGAGGTGATGACACAACAGATTTTAAATAAACAAGGAACTATAACTAGGAAACCTAGGAGCTTCTGACTGGATGGACTTAACCAAAAACAATGAATAACAAAAAAAAAAGTAACTCAAATCCAACAGCCACAACAAGAACTTAACATACCTTCAATATACCTAAGAAATCACAAAAATATAACAATAACTCACAATGCTCAGTCACAGACCCAGCACCTGACAGTTGATGATGACAGAATTATTTCCTTAGTTAAGAAAACCAACTTCACTTGACTTGGCTGAGTTGACTTGAGTTGGCTGAAAGTTTTTAGACATAATTTGAGTGTGACAAAAACACAACACTATAATGAAGGGCGTTGAGGGGAAGCTGCTTGGCCTACAGCTCTTTGTCAGACACCACAGTGTTGTTTTCTGTGTAGCCATTTCTCTTTTTGTCAGGCTTCTAAAAATTATATATAGAAGGGCCTAGTACCAGGTATTACCGCCAAATTGAAAACTCTAAAAGTCAAGTCAAGTCTTCTTGGGCCAAGCCAACTAGGTACCAGTGGCAGAGAGTCGTAATGTAATTCTACAATCAAGAGATGCCTTCATAAATGGAAATATAGGGTTTACAACAAAGTGCAACCAATGGTTACACTCAACAGGAAAGTCAAATTAGACACTGCCAGAAAACAATGCACTATGATTTTCAGATTATAGATGCAAAACTGAGCAAATGAGCAGCAACTTAAGATGGCTACAGTAAAGGCCTGGCAGGGCATCTCAAAAGAGGAAGCACAGCATTTGGTGATGTCTGTGGCTTGTAGACTTCAGGTTTCAACTGACTGCAGAGAATTTTCATCCTAAAATGATTAAAAACAATTCTTCCATTTAAAATTATGTCAGGCTGTCTAATTCATTTTGAGCTTCTGAAACTGGAAGACTGTATAAAAATGGCTGCAATTTCTAAACAGTAAATGCAAATGTTTACCAAAACCTTTTGAACTATCTACCTGATTAAGTTTAATAGTTGCTTCTAGTTTTGTTCTGATCTGAACAAGTGTGTAATTGGTAGTAATTCTTAAAGTTGTGGCCCCAGTACCATAATTTTGACTTTATTTTGTAGCTCGCCGCTTATTTCACATCCTGAATATTTAGAGATAAGCCTCATAATAACTCAGTAATTATGATGAAACAGAACAGAGCAGAACTTAGCTAATATAAACTCAGACAGAAACCACACTGACATGATAATACTGTTACAAATGATTCACTGTTTTTCCTGCACTGATTACAGATGCCTGTGACCTGACACTTGACCCAAACACAGCATCTGTGAGCATTCGTTTAACCGAGGAGAACAGAAAGGCAGAGGCTGTTCCAGAGAACCAACCATATCCTGATCATCTGGAAAGATTTCATGAAGATCAGGTTCTGTGTGAAGAAGGTCTGACAGGTCGCCATTATTGGGAGGTTGAGTATTTTTTTGCAGATATTGCAGTGGCATATAAAAGTATCAACAGGGTGCCCGACTTTTCCTCTTATTCTTCTTCTGACTATGGTTTTGGTGACAATGAAAAGTCTTGGTGCTTTAAAAACCAGGACAATTGTTTTGCTCATAACCATTCATTTGTAAACCTTATTAGAAATAGAAACTCCGTTGGTGTCTTGGGAGTGTATCTGGACTGGCCAGCAGGCATTTTGTCCTTTTTTGAAATCTCTCCTGATACAGTTACCCACTTGTACACCGTGCACACAACATTTACTGAACCACTCCACCCTGGTTTTGCTGTTTATTTTAATGGATCAGTTTCCCTCTGTAAAATAAAGTAATTAGACAACTTGGATGAAAGGAAAGCAAAATTATTTTAAGCACCAAAGATTGCACACAACATCCTTATAAAAATATATTTAGTTGTCCTAGACTTCAAAACAGTTTTGATCTCATGCATTACATTTGCAAAAAGACGTTTTGCATTTGTGGCAGTAAGTATTGTCAGCATTGACTTAAGTGTAGTGCTTTACACTTATATGTGTGTAGGTGTGCATGTGTGTGGGCTTCCTGTGTTTCCGAAAAATGTAAAAATGCTGTTTCTTATACCTCAATTTTTTATGTGTTCATTCGATTGATATACTACTTTACTGTACTTTACATTTCTGCACCTTTAGTTTCTGAACTTTATTAAACTGTAAAATTAAGTAGTTTCATTTTTTCTTTTGTAACATTTGAAAGGTCCTGTATGAATGCATTTATGATTCCAGTATTCATGCACTTTATACTCACCTCATACATGATTGCAGTGCCCCTTGTTTTAACTAAAAAACAGCAGCTATCATAGAAAAAAATAACAGTTTTATTCCATGTCAAATAATGAAGTTATTAGTGCACTTTTTGCTCAAATTTGCACAAAATGTTATGGTATGTTATTGCTTTCTAGATGGTACTCTAACTATAAGTCAGAAAATAATTTTGTTAACTATGTGCTTTTGTTTTAAGACCTGAGTCAGTCCTTCTCAAATCATCAAATTTTCTTTTAAATCATCTGCAATTTGCAAAAAATTATAGTTATATAATCAAAAATTATAATTATTATACTAAATTATAAAAATAAATATGTTCTGTGCAATTTATATTAGCATGTACTCAAGTATGTGACTTCGTTGGACCGCTTGAATTTTCTTAAATATTTTAACTTGTCAAAAGTGGGTGGATGGACTGTTTTTCCAAAACAAACAAACAAACCATTTGATAAATGGAACTCAAATTTCACAGTTATCATTACATTTGACCAAATTTGTTCTATGAAATTTTTTATCCAAATTGAGGATGGTGAAGCAGAAAAATGTTATTGATTTGACATGTGATTTCATTGTTTTTGAGTGAGAGAGAGAGATTGATACCGAGTTTTGAGATGTGAGAGATTTGTGACGTTTAGCGTGGAGTGTATAGTTAGTGTGTTGTGTAGTTGTTGTTTTGTTTTGTCTGTCAGTGCGGGCACTAGTGAATGTCACAAAGGCAGATCGCAGGCGGAAAACAGGATGAGTGATACAACTCCTGCTATCAGGTCTGCAGGTTTTATACCTGTGCTGTTCTCCTCTGTCTTGTGGCAGACAAACATTTTTTTTCACTGGCACAAATAATTTGTTGGGCACCTTACTGTGAAACCTGATCGTTCTCTAATTTTTGTTTTAGTATTAGTTTTAAATGGTTGTATTAAAAAACCACCAGATGCATTGTCTGCATTTTTAGATAAATAATTGTATATATTTGTTTACAAATTTGTGCATAGGTTTTCTTACATTTACCATTTATATATGCATTTCGTGGTTATGAAGATAATTAACTAAACATACCTGTGCTTTTTACAGTAAAAACAAATATACCTACTATAACTATATTAGGATGTTTTGTTTTTATGTGATTTCAGATGAATTGTGTTAATACAGATGAAAAAAATAACTGTAACTTCAGACATGTGAGTAAATAATGTGATGTAAATAATGAAAATAAAGGTGAACTACAAAGGTAATATCAAAAGTCTTCAAAAATGGCCAATTATATTTTGGACCCAGAGGGTTAAGAAATCATGAAAATTTGTTGGGTTAATTGTGACCATACGCTTGTATTTGTCACAATAGCTAGCTTACGCAATAGCTAGTTGTTATAACATGCTGTGTATAAAGGAGTTGGAGTGTAGTAAAGGGAGTTATTAGAACCACACTGAACACCTGCTTCAAGCATCAACAATACTGTGCGTGTATGTATGTGTATAACCAGTGGGATCCAGTGGCGGTGCACACTAGAGTGATGAGCCTCCTAAGACCACTTTAAATTTTTATTTTTATATCTTCTAAAAAACTGGACTTGTTATTTCTGACTGAGACCTGGCAGCGGGACTTGGACTATTCGTCCCTCATTGAACTGTGCCCGAACGGCTATTCCGTCATCAGCCAGCCTTGGGGATCTGGTCGTGGAGGAGGTCTCGCTGTGGCATTTCAGGGCCGTTTCTCCTGCCGCTCAGTGAAAGTTGGACACTTTCTTTCGTTTGAACTACAGCTGATTAAAATCGGAAGTAAGGATCCTTTTTATTGTGCTGTGGTGTATCGTCCACCTGGCCCAAATAGCTTGTTTTTATCGGAGTTTAGCGACTTCCTGTCCTCTACTATGAGGTTGTCCAGACTGCTTTTAGTTGGGGATTTTAACCTACATGTTGATGATGACTCCGACCTCTTTGCCAGAGGTTTTATCAACATTATGGATTTTTTTCATTTTACCCAGCATGTGTCAGGCCACACACATAACAAAGGACACACACTGGACCTTGTTTTTACTTTGGGTTTGAATATTGATTCTATTTGTTCTGAGGACATTTTTATCTCTGATCATCGCTGTATTCTTTTTAACATGTCTTCTCACGAGCCTTTGTCTCCTGTTCACCGGACAATTATCTCGCGCATCATAAATTCCTCCACAGCGGAGAATTTCTCGGATGCTTTTAATTTAACTCTATCCCTGCAAAACGGCGTTGATTTCTTAACAGATCTATTTAATTACCATTGTTTTTCGATCTTAGATGAAATCTGTCCGGTTAAAATGAGACCAGTTTCTGTTTCCAAGTCCTGACCCTGGCTAAATGACAACATCTGCTCCATAAAACGTGATTGTTGTAAAGCTGAGCGCTTATGGAGGAAAATTCATTTAAATTTTCATCTCCTTTACTTAAAGGATCTTTTAGCCTCTTTTAACAATGCAATTAGAGATGCGAGGGCTGCTTATTTTTCTCATCTTGTTGCAAAGAGCAGAGGTAATCATAAGGTGTTATTTGACACTATTACTGATATTATTACTCCTGCTCCACCTGCTGCCATTATTTCTTCTAACGAAGACTGTGAAACATTTCTTTCCTTCTTTCTATCTATCTATTCTTTCTTTCACTATCAGAGCTGGAAAAAATTGTTGATGCAACAAAAGCATCCTCCCGTTCACTCGACATTTTACCCGCATCGTTATTCAAAAATGTCTTCCACTCTATTGGTCCCTGTGTGTTCACCATAGTTAACACCTCACTGGGGTCTGGTAAAGTCCCTGCTTATTTTAAAACTGCTGTTATACACCCCCTGTTAAAAAACCACGCTGTACCCATCTCTCACTAGCAATTACAGACCAATCTCAAAAATACCATTTATTGCTAAGATATTAGAGAAGGTTGTGGCTAAGCAGCTTACAGCAGTTTTAGACAAACATAATATCTTTGACAAATTTCAGTCTGGCTTTCGTAGAGCTCATTCTACTGAGACAGCCCTTCTTAGAGTTTCCAGTGACATTCTGATGCAGAAAGATTCAGGAAAATGTTCTGTACTCCTAATGTTGGAGCTCAAATCAGCCTTTGACACCGTTGACCATTACATTTTGCTTGAAAGGCTGAAATACTGGCTTGGTGTATCTGGGTCTGCCTTAGAGTGGTTCTCCTCGTATCTCTATGAATGATACTTTTCTGTGGCGTTCTCTAAGTACAGGTCATCTTCCACGTCCCTGTCCTATGGTGTGCCACAAGGTTCTGTGCTGGGGCCCTTATTGTTTTTAATATATCTACTTTCTCTCCAGCATATTTTGAGCCCCTTTGAGGACATTCGCTACCACTGCTACGCAGACGACATCCAGCTATATACGTCTTTTAAACCTGAAGATGTTTCTAAGCTGCTGATTCTAAATGAGTGCTTAGAATCCATCAAAGGTTGGATGGCTGACAACTTCCTCCAACTTAATGAAGAAAAGACTGAAGTCCTTGTATGTGCTCCAGACAGACATGTACCTAACATAATGAATGCTCTTGGTCCTCTTTCAACATTTGTGAAATAGTCTATCAGGAACCTAGGGGTAACCTTTGATTCTGCTCTTACCCTGGATGTCCACGTTAAATCTCTGGTTCGGTCCTGCTTCTATCATTTAAGAAACATTTCTAAATTGAGCCCTATAGTGTCTCATACTGAACTGGAGATTGTTATTCATGCATTCATTTCATCACGATTGGACTACTGTAATTCACTGTTTACATGTCTAAACAAAAACTCCCTGGAGCGTCTGCAGATTGTCCAAAATGCTGCAGCAAGGCTTCTGAGAAAAAACATCTAAGTACTCTCATGTAAAACCATTGCTTATACAGTTGCACTGGCTCCCCGTTGAATTCAGAGTCCATTTTAAGATACTGGTTCTGACATTTAAAGCTCTTCAAGGACAAGCACCAGCCTACATCACTGAACTTTTACAGCCCTATGTCCCTAGTAGATCCCTGAGGTCTTGTGATCAGGGCCTACTTGTTATTCAGCATACAAGGCTGAAAACCAAGGGAGATAGAGCTTTTGCCACTGTGGCCGCCAGACTGTGGAACTCTCTTCCTCAGAACTTAAGATCTGCGGACTCAGTGATCACTTTTAAAAAAACAACTAAAAACACATCTTTTTAGAATTGCATTTTGTTAACTTTTGTCTGTTTTTGTTTTATACCTTGTGAAGCACTTTGTGATCTTTTATCAAGAAATGTGCTATATAAATAAAATTTTACTTACTTTTTTTTTACTTACTAAAACACACGCCCACTTGCATCCTGGCACACACAGTGGCTTCATTAGAGTTGACAACAAATGAGGGAGAGCTTATGTAAAGAGGGCGAGGAAAAGGAGAAAAAAATGTAGAAAAAGCAGAGGTGGTGCACAGAAAGTTATTAAAGAGTAAATGTTTTCTTTAAAGTGAAGGTTCGGCAAAATGATGTCCCACCCACGTTTGCTCCTGTAATGAAGGATGCCTGTGTGTGTGTGTAATATTAAAGAGTTTCATAAATATGTGCTTGAAGAAAAAGGTCTACATTCCATCCTAAGTTGTTTACAAATTTATACTCCATCCATCCATTCTCTTTCACTCAGAGAGAACCCACACAAACACAGGGACAACATGCAAACTCCATGCAGAAGGGCCAGGCCTACCCAAAAGGTAAGAACTCAGCATCTTTTTGCTGTGAGGAAAAAGGCTAACCACCCAACTTTGTGCTGCCCCCAAATTTATACTCTATACCCCAAAGTAATGTATTTATTTTATATGACATATTTTATATTGTTATATTTTTATGTCCCTACTCAAGCAGGAGGAGTTTTGTGTCTTGAGCTGTGAGTCTTTGAATTTGTGCAGAATGTGTGGATTATCTGTGGTGTTAGGTGGGTTAGAGGCACTCATGTTTTATGGTTTAAAGAAAAGAACAATTTAAAGAATTATTTAAAGCCATGTAAACATTGCTCAGTTATCTGGATCTCCAGGTTAAAGAGTTGTACCTCATCTAAAAACAGTAACACCACTGCACACTTTCCATGCAGTTAGTCCCCTGGCCACTAGAGGTTGCTTCTCTTTAACAAATAGCTGGAGTTTATGGGACAGGACAGTCTGTCTTAGCCAACATTTGGTTTTATTACTACCTTGACTAAGATTCTCATTAAATAGCAACACGAGAAGCTACACTTGCACAAATTAATTATTTGACACTTTAAATTTATAGGTTACAAAAGCTTTGTGAATGAGTGGATTATTATTATTTTGTACAAATAACATTTAAGACAAAAGGCCACACTGAAATCATGCACATTTTAGAAGCACAGCTGCAAAAATGGCTTTAATGTTTATTTCAATGGCACGTTACTCTTCACATATAAAACGCAAGGGACACTAATAAAGGTAAATTAAACATTTTAAAGCTGGCAGTAGTCTACCGTGAATGGGTTTACCTTAACAAATTAATAACGTGTTTGCTATTACTATCTGAACATAGAAAAAATAACTCACCAAACCGGTGATGTTACATTGAATCTGATTCTTTACACAATGTACAAAGCAAGAGAGGGAGAGAGAGAAAAAGAGAGCGCAAGAGATAGAGAGATAGAGAGAGTGAAAGCGATCAAGTGAACAGAGAGAGATTCACCCAGCCGACTCTCATATTTACTGCAGCTACTACAGGACATCGAACACAAAGGTAAGATAAATATATTAACCGCATATCACATTCACCCAATCAAATATCTTAGATGTTAATGATCATTAATTCTCTGAATGCTTCATTTTTTTTCTTACTTTTACTTTTACAGACACCGGACGCAGTTGTAAAGCCACAGCACTAATGCGATAGAGCGTGGTAGCCTAGATCGCACTTAAATGCTTTGAGTCATTGAGCTGACACAGAAGAACAAACATGGGCAGCCAATGCTCTACACACAGGAGGGGTCAAAGGCAAAACAACAAATCTGACCAAAAGAAAAAGGTTGTTTGCAGCACAGAGGAAAGTGGAGCAAATTCCTCTGTCCTAAGACGGCCGTCTGTGCAGGTGCTGGGGACTGCATTGAAGGAAGCAGAAGAGCATTTATCCAGACATGCAGAAGAAACATCTGGAAAAAACAATTGTAGTGAGAACAGCAGTGCACATGACTGTGCTACTGCTGAAGTTAACACCTTCAGGTGAGACTTCATTATTTTTCATTCATAATAAAACTGTTTAGTCTTTTATTATCACACTGATTTTATTAAAAAACAAAACAAAAATGAATATACAATCAGTGTAACAACATAAATGTAAGATGCAACTCTACTCTCTACTACCTTTTTCTTTTAAAACATAATATGGTTTACACATTAACCACTTACAGTAACTTTGTTTCTGTCCTTTGTCAGTCCTTGCTTCAGCAACAAAAATGGTGAGTTAAAGTTAATAATTTTAAGACAAACTCTGGTCATAAAATACCCATTAAAATGCAATCTCTTACAATTAATTTGTGTTTTTTTTAAAGAAGCTGACTGGGTGGACAGCAACAGGTCTAAGCTCATTCAAAGCGTCACTTTAGTGATGCCAATAGCAGATGAAATGAGACAGCAAAAAATTATCCATAAAGAGACCTACAACAAAATTGATGCTGCAACAACAAGCCAGGACAAGATGAGGGAACTCTACAACGCCCTGACTACTCAAGAAGTCAAATCTGCTTTCTACAGAAGCCTCCAAGAAATTCAGCCGGAGACATGTGAAAGTATGTAAGGTGTTTGGGTGAAACATTTTCAACTGCCCTGTTATCTCTTTTGTTTTTCATTTAATGCATAAAAGTTAAGACAGTTATGACATACAGATAATTCTGCAAAGGTTGTTGAGAAGGCTTTCTATACTTTGCCACGTTAAAGGATAATACATAACTAAAGGCTAGCTAGTAAGATTTTTACATAAAATCTAAGCACATAAAATCTGTGGAAATATTTTCTGTGTTAAAAAAATGTTTTAGACTCAGATATTTTAGTGCATATTTGGAACCAAGCTCACTTTTTCAGATCCAAGTAAACTGATCTCAACAAGCAGATCACTGCATTTGGCTATAGGTGTGGTTGTAGCACAAAACGCACACCAGTACCTCCAACACACAGCTACGAGCTGCTCCGGGTCACTCAGCTTTCTGAAATGATTTCTCTGCTTTCTAAGATGTGGTCCCAACTCTGTTAACAAGAGCTCAAACAGCGACACCGAATATATGTATGATAGTGGTGTGATGAAAATTCAAGTCCTCGATCAAACCATGAATTTGCCCCTGCTACTGCCTTTTCAGAAAAAATGGATGAACCCAGAATTTCTTTGTTTTTTGTTCAGAAACAACAGGACGGACTTAATTAGTTTCACAGTTTCACAGATGGCGAATCTTATGCAAAAACACGTGTTCGGTGTGTAATGGCCTAAACGCTGAACTCATGGATACACATTGTTGGGTGTAACGAGTTATAAAGTAATGCATTGCTGTAATTACTTTGGATTTTTCAGTAATGGAGTAAGTTAACGTGTTACTATACTAAATTCAGTAATTACACAACAGTTACAGTAGAGAAGAAAAAAAATCAGATGTTTATTTTCCTGCGTCCTTCCTGCGCTACAATCAGCTGATTTGTGTTTGTATGCGTGGGGAGGAAAATGGTGAAGAAGTATATCAATGCAGCTTTTGAGAAGTGGCGATATGGACATTACTAATTTGTATTGCCCAAAAGGACAAAAGTGCAATGGTAAAGTCGAAACTATAATTCGGACTAAAAAAATGCATAATTGGTAACACAACTTTGGTTCTTTACAAGGACAGCATGCTAACACCCAACTAGTCAAAAACCCAGAGTAATTTTAAACTGAATCCAACCCCAGCCCAGCAGCCAAAGTCTGATCTTCAACAGGTAACAAAGGCAGTGATGAGCAGTCAGGCTTGAAGTGTCTAGAGAAATAGTGGCGATCAATTGGAATTGTCTATGGGCTGAAAGTTGATTCTGTTCATCTGAACGTAACGTTTTCAGCGGGAGAAACATTTCATCACCCGTAACTTCTTCAGTCTTCAGGTTTCCCTGACCTTATAAACAGTACATTTGCATACAGTTGTGTAACTAATTACTTCCTCTGGTTAGTAATTAAATAACATGCTGCATTACTTTAAAGAACTCAACACTGTACAGATATACATATATAAATAGTTGAGTAATAGAGTCCACACAGACAACAGAGTTCGAAGAAACAAGAAATTAAAAGAAAATCTAACGCTGGAACTAGACCAGGAATAATGATAGTTATAAGATTGTTCTTTTTCCTCTTTACCTACAGCAGAAGATGTCATCAAGGAGGTCATCAAAAAGAACAAAGAATATCTGAGGCAGAAGTGTCAGCGGCAGCGGGAAGGCACTGAAAAGACTTCTATTGATGAAAAATCATTGGATAAAATTTACACAGAGCTTCACATTATAAAAGGGGAGAGTGAACATGTCAATGAACAACATGAGATCTGGGAGATTGAAGATAAAGCGAGGAATCAAACTGTTGAGGGTACTAAAATCAACTGTAATGACATCTTTAAACATGAGCAAGACGACAAAGAAGTGAAAGCAATCAGGACTGTGATGACAAAGGGAATTGCTGGCATTGGAAAAACTGTTTCTGTGAAGAAGTTCATCCTTGACTGGGCAGATGGAAAAGCCAATCAGGACTTGGACTTCATCTTTATGTTTCCATTCAGGGAGCTAAATTTGGTCCAAGATGATCAGATTAGCTTTGAGAACCTTGTGAAAACATTCCATCCAGAACTTAAAACCATAGCAGTTGCGAAAGCTTTGGCTGATCGTGAAGTTTTGTTCATCTTTGATGGTCTCGATGAAAGTCAACTTCAGCTGAAATTCAAAACGACCACAATACTGGATGATGCTACGAAGGTGTCCTCAGTGGACACTCTGGTGACCAACCTTATCAGGAAACATCTTCTTCCCTCTGCACTTGTTTGGATTACCTCAAGACCAGGAGCAGTTCAACGCATTCCTCGTGAGTATGTTTACCAGTGGACCGAGGTCAGAGGATTTGATGATCCACAAAAAATAGAGTACTTCAGAAAGAGAGTTGAGGACAAAGCAGTCGCTGAAAAAATAATTGAACACATAACAATGTCACGGAGCCTGTACATTATGTGTCACATACCTATCTTCTGTTGGATTGCTGTACATGTTTTTGAGTATTTGATGCATAAAATGGGAAACACCAAAGATGGAAACCAAAAAATACCCACAACTCTTACTGGGATGTACACACACTTCCTTCTTATTCAGATGATGATAGCTAATGAAAAATATGGCAACCAGGAAGACCAGGAAGAGCCTGATACAGCAGAGATCTTTAAGTCAAATGAAGAGTTCATTTTGAAATTAGGCAGGTTGGCTTTTGAGCAACTGGAAAAAGGCCGGATCATATTCACTGCTGAAGATCTGAAGAAGTATGACATAGATATAACGAAAGCTGGAGTTTACTGTGGGTTGTGTACAGCAATATTCAAAGAAGAGAGCATGTTCTTCACAAAGAAACTTTACTGCTTTGTGCATCTGACAGTTCAAGAGTATTTTGCTGCTCTCTTTGTATATCACAGTTTTGCAAACAAAAAAATCGATTCTGAAAGTCTCAAGGATTTCATGCTAAAAGGGTCTGATAAAGAGCTCAAGTCTATCTTGGAAAGTTATCCAGTGGATCTACCTTTGAATGAACTGATTGAAATTACAATAGCTAATTCGGCTCCTAGAACGACCGGAGAACTGGACATGTTTCTCAGGTTCCTTATTGGCTTGTCTCTACAATCATCAGAAGAACCACTTCAAAGTCTGATTCAGCAGACTGAAGAACACTCAACGAATATTGAGGAAATTCGGTCAAGTCTATTAGAAATAGATTTGTTTGACTGCTCAGCTGAAAGATGTCTAAACCTTGTCCACTGCCTGACTGAGTTGAAAGACAATTCCCTACATGATTCAGTACAAAAGTATCTGAAACCAAATTGTTTTCCTGAATCACCGCTCTCTCCTGTTGAGTGTTCAGCTCTGGCTGACTTGATTCTGATGTCAAACACACCTCTGGACGAATTCAATCTCAAGAAATACAGACCATCAGGAAAAGGTATCTTTAGACTTCTTCCAGCTGTGAGGAACTGCAAAAAGGCCAGGTAAGTCTATAGTGAAGCAAATCTATCAGACAAACACCAGTGAAACTGCAGGTCTAACATATGTCAGTGTACCTTGATATATTGTTATGCCAGTTCAGAAGAGTCATAACAAGACTACAGTCTGAAATATAGTTTACGGTTATGATCAATGGAGTCTTTGCAGTCTTTGCTGCTTTGTCTGGCACTGTGAAATAAAAAAAGCTGTTTAAAAAGAAACAGAAAGAAAACACAGCGGAATTGAGGCCTTAGAATTAGGTGCTCAGTGCTATGGGTGATTAGTGGGAATAACTGTGCACATACCATGTTACTGTCCCGTATAGAATAAATAAAATTAATCAAAACAATTTAACTGAGCACAGATTTCTAGTGCTGAGTTGGAGAAAATTATATCATTTTTACTGTAAAAATTCTTCAGATTAGACAACAAATCTATATATATATATATATATATATATATATATATGTATAATGTAAAGTTTCAAAGGCATGTAGATCATTTGCTAGCATATATATATATATGCTAGCAAATGATCTACATGCCTTTGAAACTTTACATTGCACAATGATCTTTTTTAAAAAATTAATTTAATTTAATCAAATTGTTTTTGCAGAATCTCAGGCTTGGATCTTAGTGTTTCGGAATATAAAACGATCTCTTCAGCTCTTTGCATACCACACTCTGTGTTAACTGAGCTGCACCTAGTCAATAACACATTTCTAAGCAGGGACTATGAAGGTGCAGAAATCTTGGCTGACGGACTAAAATATTCTCAGTGTAAACTAGAGGCTCTAAGGTTGGTAAAATTATCATTTTGAGTTTTTCTTTCTTTCTTTTTTTTGTACCATCTGTCATTTCTTATTATGATTTTGTGCTTTTTGAACAGTGTGCTTATATATTCACTGGAAACTTTGTTAGGTGTACCTGGCTAGTAGTGGGCTGTACCTTTTAACTTCAGATGTCTTCTTAACTTCTTCATGACATAGATTCAACAAGGTTCTGGGAACATTCTTCAGAGAGCTTTGTATGGTTTCCTGCTTGAAACTGTTGTTTCCAGACAATCCCCCTGTAACCATACACATGTGTATACTATGGTTACAAAGGAATTGACATGGTGGTGTTTAAATGATTCTCTATTAGTACTAACTAATCAGTAGTCAGTACTAACAGAGAATCTGAGTGTCTCAGTAGTTTCTCAGACCAGTTTCTCAGGCCAGCTTGTCAAACAAACATGACACATTCCCAGTCACTTAAATCACCTTTCTTTTCCATTGTGACTCTCGGTTTGAAGTTCAGTGGGACATCTTGTTTCTACATGCCTAATTGCACTGGGTTGCTGCTGTGTGACTGGTTGACTAGATTTGTGAACAGGTATAGCTGACATAGTGGTGAATGTTATCATGTGGATCTTTTCACCTATTGTCCTTTACCCTTGCAGTCTTTCTGGTGAAGAACTCTCAGAACAACAGGCTGAAGATTTGGCATCAGCCATCCAATCAGTAATCTCAAATCTAAGAGAACTGGAGTTGAGTGGCAACATCCTGAGGGACTCACTATGCTCTGTGCTGTCAGTTGGATTAAGATCCCAGAAACTGGAGAAGCTCAGGTCCGTTTTATATGTTATTCTTCATCTAATTTTTTGGCTTTCTCATATGTCAGAAATTCAGTTGCTCTGAAAAATTTCAGCCAGATAAAAACAACAATCCAATTTTATTCTCTGCAACAAAAGACTGAACCGAAATCCAAAGCCTGAAAAAATCTGCGAAGAGTTAGTGGCAGCGTTCAAATCCAGCACCTGTTATCTGAGAGAGCTGCAACTGAACTACGTCAATTTTAAAGACTCAGAAATGAAGAAACTGTCAGTTGAGCTGATGAGCACGAAATGTAAACTGGAGGCATTAAGGTAAAATTCTTTACTAAAAAGTAATTATTGGTATTATTAAAGTTTAGTAAACAGGAAGAAAGCTCAGTTTGAAATATTTTAACTGTAAGTACTTTTGACATGGAGTATCATGGTTGTGATGCTGGTAAACAGATTCTCAGTGGGGAAATTTAACTTGTTTTTTCTAGTGTTACAATTTAGGAAAAATCAATTTATTTATTATAAATCTCATAAATATAATTTATTTATCATTCAACAACACAAGATTAGAATGAAAAACAAAGATTGTCATTCTAATCTTGTGCTGTTGAATTGAACAGCACTTGGCAAATTTATTAGACTACCTGTCATAAAACAATAAATAATATCGACATATAACTAAAACCATTTTTCTGTTCAGAAATGCAAGTAATAATTGTAACATGGCACAATAATTAGAAAAAAAATAAAATAAGGTAGTTTTCAAATTCATGGATAATAGCAATGATTGTATATTAGCATTAAAATGTCATTTTGATTAAAGTGCTTTTGCATACTGGTGGATTACACCATTACACAAGCATTAAAAAAAGATATGATTATAATTTCTAATAAAAATATAGTTACCAGTGCAGCTGTGGCATAAACCTCTCACACAGTCTAATAAATTTGTTAAGAACTGTATATGAGGAAAAATGAGAATTATTGTCACAGTAATGTTTTCTTTCATTTATTTCAAACATTTTGGTAATTATTGTATCCCAACATTTTTCATCCAGTCTCACTCACAACAAAGTCACAGAGAAAGGCTGTGAGATGCTGGCCTCAGCACTCAGCTCCAGACCTCCCCACCTGAAAGAGTTGGACCTGAGCTACAATGACCTACAAGACTCGGGGGTGATGGCACTGTGCAATGCACTGACAGGTTTAAAAACACTCAGGTTAGTACAAAAAATAACTCATACAAAAGGTCATGCTTTTTAAAAAGAGAAACTGAATATATGGTACAGTTGAGTTGCATTTCAAAAATGAGAGATAATTAGAAGGAACTGAACATGATTTATTGATATACAGAATTCAGCTAATTTAACGTTCAGTTAAATTCGCTCAGTTAAGTACGTGGATTTGAGGCTGATTGGCCTCAAGAAGGTGGGCAGAAACATGATCGGACTAGTCTGTAATGTCGCAATGAGCTTGACAGCGTGGGAAAGTGAAAGTGACGTAAGCTTAGATTAGCCACCAAACGCCTGGGAAGCAGACAGATGTGTGACTGCAGGTCTTCCTTATTGAACTTAAGCATAACACTTTGTTGCAATAATTTTTGCAATCTAATCATTTGATATCACTGAAAAAAAAGTGAGAGGCACATAGTGCTGTCCAAAGGGACACTGAGAAAAAGCTATGAAATGGCACTTGTGTTATGACAGAAAGTCAAACTTGGCACTGATGAGAGCATCTACCACTCATTGTTTGCTTTCTGTAGGCTATCATTTTGTAAAGTGACAGACGATGGAGGCTCCTCTTTGGTCTCAGCTCTAAACTTGAAACCCTGCAGTCTCAAAGATCTGGACCTCAGCTTTAATAACCTCACTGATGACATAGTCCAGATGCTGAAGGAAAAACAGAGGGATTCATGCTGCAGTCTGGAAAAACTCAAGTATGGAAAACCAATAACAAACACAGTTTTATACTTGATAATATTATAATAATGTTTGCAAGTTGATTTTTATCATTATTCCCATCAGTGTGGACCAAAACGCAGAATGCTGGGTTGACCTGAAGCTGCTGAGACAGTGTAAGAAAACCTTTTCTTGTTCCTGAAATGTTACATGTTACATGTGATTTGCATCCATGCAGTTATATTTGCAAGTGTTTACAAGTCCCTAAACATTTTCCAAATCAGGATGAACATACAAAAATGAACAATAGTGATTTACTATAAATAATATTTTCTACATCATGAAAGTGTAAAGTCCAATGCAGCCTTGTGCTTAATCAATGATAGTCTAGTTTAAAGTCATATCCAAATTAGAGCTTTTTTCTGTGGCCAAGGGACAATGTTCTGTATAAAAGTGGCTTTCATTTATTCCAGATCTGTTAACTTAATTGGTATAAGGGCAATCAGATACAATCCACATTCCTCATGCATCAAAGTTAAAACATTTAGTGTAAAACAACAAGAATAACAACCAGGAAAGAACTATGCAAAATGAATGTTCACGTAAACAGTTTACACAGCATGTCAATTGTATGAACAGAGACTTGGGGAAATGTATAAATACCAAGTAACCTAGCTTTTTTTTAAAGTTTGATGATACAATAACCAGAGATGAAGAACCATACTTACATAATATTACTATTACAAGTAATTAATTGTTTTTCATGCTCTGATTCCAGTTGCCTGTGACC
The DNA here is from genome assembly GCF_051167445.1 of Perissodus microlepis. Taxonomy (NCBI): domain Eukaryota; kingdom Metazoa; phylum Chordata; class Actinopteri; order Cichliformes; family Cichlidae; genus Perissodus; species Perissodus microlepis. The sequence goes on along the minus strand of NC_140464.1, from coordinate 21,027,817 downwards.
TAACACTTGACCCAAACACAGCAGGTGTGAATATTATTTTAACCAAGGAGAACAGAATGGCAGAATATGCCCCAGAAAAGCAACCATATCCTGATCATCCAGACAGATTTAATACCCTCCAGGTTCTCTGTGAAGAAGGTCTGACAGGTCGCCATTACTGGGAGGCTAAGTGTTCTCAAGCTAACGTTGGAGTGGCATATAAAAGCATTGACCGGGACGGAGACTTTGCCTCTGACTATTCATTGGGAAAGAATGAAAAGTCTTGGTGCTGGATGAATGATGGTTGTTTTTATCATAACAATTCCTGTATAAACTTTGTAGACTCTGCAGCACTTTATAGTCCTATCATAGGAGTTTACCTGGACTGGCCGGCAGGGATTTTGTCCTTCTTTGAAGTCTCTCCTGATACAGTTACCCACCTGTACACCGTGCACACAACCTTCACTGAACCACTCCATGCTGGTTTCAGTCTGGATAATGGATCAGTTTACCTCTGTAAAATTAAGTAGGTAGACATTTTGGATGAAAGGAAAGGGACCCTATACAGTTTACCATACATTGCATTACAGTATACTACAGCCCTGTCACACATGGAACAAGTAAGCCGGTTGGCTATGTGATCGTGGCTTTGATTATTATTTTAATGTTTGTCAGGGTCTTATCCAGACATACCAAGAGTAGCAATATATACACACAAAACTGATGGAGAAAGACTCTTTGCATTGTCAGTGTCAGCATTAGTTAACTGTACTTTTTTTGTATTTAGCTCTCCCTTTTTTTGACACCACAAGCAATGTCTGAAAAGGTGCTGTACTTAATTTAAAAAAAAAAAAAAATCGCGTTTGTTCATTTTATTTTCTTGCACCTCATACTTTACGGCTGGATCACCCCAGAATTGGGAATGATAGCGATGCAGAACTGCCAAAAAAAAAAAAGTATTGTTATTCTTTGCACACTTCATGATTCGATTTCCCTGGAAATAGGTGAACCTCACCCTAAAGGCTTTTATTGGTTGGATTGCATTCCTTGTGACACTCCTCTTTACTTATCTACTTTGACTGACTAGGGTGAAGGGAAAAGACATATCAGATGTTGTTGGTTTTAGGAAGAATATTTATTGCTCAAACACAAGATATAAGAATCACAAACTGACTTAAGACTAATAGAAGCAAAATGCTGGTTCTATCAGTGTTGCCAATTCAAAGCCTAAACTAAATCATTCAATCACTGTGTTTCTCTTTGGTTACTAAAGTACAATGGAAAATCTGAATGCAAATAACTTCCTGCCTAAACTAAAGTACAGAATAGTGACAGCCATGTGTCTAAATAAAAGGTGATATAAAGAATTTGTAGTGCGATTCGAGGGTGCGTGACTGTGTTTCTAAACCTGTCCCAGCCCCAGGCAGTGACACAATTAACTCTGCCTTGTACCTGAGGTCAACCTTTTAGACTTTATCATAGTCGTACATTCTCCAAATGTCTGTCTGTTCACAAACTAAAAAGGAATTTCAGACAAGAGGCACAAAGGGGTGACTGCTCACATTAAATCCAAGACCATGTCACTGAGTGAAATTTTAATAAGAGGAGATCTTTAGGATAAATTGAACATAATTTATTGATAAACAGAATTGAAACAAGCCGTCTGGTGATTGGACTCTGATGGCTAAATAGATCCAGACCGTTTATAGGGCAGGACCCCGCCCGGAGTCGAGATGCTTGTGATGGTGATGAAGATAGAGACTTGGATAGAGCTCTGAGTAAGGTGGGTTGAAGCAGAGATGGAGAGGAGGTGGGTTGCGGGAAGTAGTCAGAGGAACCGTGAGATTTAAAGTATGTGAAGTGGAGGCTGATTGGCTTGAAAGTGGCAGGTTGAAAGATGATTGGACTCGACCTGAGCTTGATGGTTTGGGAAAGTGGAAGTTGTGATAGATGTGTGATTATTGATCTGGCAATAACCAGATGAATCTCCTGATTGGTGGGCTGGACTGGGCTGTTTACCAAAAATCGGTTCAGCCAGGAAGCCAAATGACTAGGACACGATTCACGGAATCATAGTTGAGGGACTGCAGAGCAGGATCTACAGAAACACTGGTGAGTTAAGCGGACGGGGATGACAATTAGACCCAAAATACACAAACATCTGTAGTCTTTACCTGCAACCTACAATTCAGACTTATGACATATTGAAAGTGATATATGAATGTCACCATGTCCAAATGTTGTAATGACTTGTACCATTATTATTATGGAATTGTGACCATGGCACTTTAAATAACCCTGATCTGATTTCATGAGGCTAATGGCAGGAGTCTGTGAACATCAGGCCAATACTGATGTGAAGCTTTAAGTTTTTTATTTTATTGAGAAAGCGTGTGGTGTGCAGCTCATATCCTGCAACACTTCATTAATATTAACATTTCACTCTCGCTACTACTTTTTGTTCCATTGCTTCATATGTTCTAGGCTTACCCGCAAGCTGTTTTCATAGTGAAGTCATACTTTCATTTTTCTAGGAGATTTTGTATGCAGTAGAAGATTTGCATAATGAAAAGCCAGGCGTAGGGGCATAGATGAATTACCGCATCGGTAAAGAGGGCCTCAAGATTCAATAATATGTATCGCAATTGTGAATATCGGTGTAGATTGACATTAAAATTGGAGTGTGATAATAAAAGTGCTTAAATGTCATGTAAATAGGGTCCACCTACATAATAAGGCTAAAATGCTGTTCTACAGCTGCCCTTTATAGGTACATAGTTGGGTCACACATTAACCCAAAGGTAGCTTGCACTATGGCATGTGTTACTTTGAGCTTTATGTTAACATTTATTAACATTATTAATTAATTACGTTAAATCACTGCTTTTCTGTTTCATCACATATGTTACGCTCTTAGTTTAGGCGTGCATTGAACGCAACAAGCAATTGGCCCCACTCACGCACCACCCAAGAAAGAACACAAACAGTAGTATCTTGTGCTAAGCAGCCATTTATTTGCTTCAGTAGTGAGCAAACAAAACTCCCTAATGGTCCCTATGCTTTCATACACAAATGAAAACCAACCAAAAGACAATTCACTAACCTAACTTTCTAACAAAAAACAGGAGAATACTTAATCATCAAAAATGGCTTCTCACGCCTACTAGGCTGCTGCAGTGAACAATATATACAAGGTAAAAAAAATACACAATTGCTACTTTACAAATCTATTTACAAGATTAAGGTTCTATTGCCAGACACACACACACACAAAAACATTGTACTTGGTTATACTTGCAAATCAATGGGCAAAGACACTCTACGAAACAACGAATCAAAAACACATGCTCTTTGTTGGATGGTGGAGGCTAGGAGAGAGGGGGGCTAGGTGGCTGTCATCTGGTGGTTAAATACTTGAGGTGATCAGCCAATTATCCAATCCGAGGACAGGAAAAGACCACCCAACTACTCAGCAGGCACGCCCAGGTGTCCACCCCCTAAGAAAGAAAAGGGGAAAAAACCCACAGCCATCCTCTGGTGGGAGGAATCACGCATAAAACAAACACTGACAACATTGGATCATAACACATAGATGAATGTACTGCATGAAATATACAAATTAAGAAGTGAAGTAAACTTTAATTTAAATACACCCTCAATAAGAAAAAGTTCAGAGTACTGAATTTTTCCATTGCAGAAAAGTAACTGATCAATTTAAAATCTCAGCCTTCAAAGAACGTCTCTTTCACTGGTAAAAGTGACACGCTCTTCAAGTTCATTTATAGCATCCTGAACAATTAAAAGGTGCATCCTCATTGGCAGATGCTAACAAGAAGTATCAAATACTTTAAATGCTGGCGTCCTCCTCTGATTTTGGGCTAGCCCTGGCACAGCTGCACCATTCTCCTATAGACTATCTGTGCCTTTGTTACATTGACAACTAGACTAACATTTTACATTATCATGACGTAATTTTATTGGCCTCACTACCAAAATATTTACATTTTTTACAATCATGCTACAATCTTGGAATAATTGTAGCATGATTTACAAGTTCTCAGTAAATTCTTCCTACATGTTGACGCCTGGTTTTCTGGAAAGGAGTCAACCTACCACCATGCAGCATGTACAGACAGGTTTGAATTATTCATCATAATCCGCTCCTTCCTGTGTACTTTTCTAACTGAGATACCTGCAGTGTTTGATATTTTTCTCATTACCTGCTTGAATGAACTTTCTGGTCATTTTGATAGCTCAGAAAAAACAAACAGAAAACAGTTCATTTACTAAAATATGATATTTTTGTTTCCACCTTTGATATTCATTTAAAATGTTAATTCAAACAGAAGGATAATTGCAGGGTGTCAGTTTGTTGAAAGGAGTCCTCTGCTTCATTATTGTTTGTTTTATGTGTGCATACTGATTTACTCAAAGATATCATCTCAGCTGCTGCTGCCGCACTGAGATAACCAGAGTGCAATTTTCTGCCTCGTACAGGATTCACATCCCACTGCAGAAAACTTCAAGCTCACATATAACGATTTAGCTGTCGTATCATTTTTTATCATTGCCAGATACAGTTAAAAATGAAGAATTAAAAATGAAAAACAAGACAACTAGTCAATCAAATAAAACCTATGACACAGTGCATACAGGAGATGATGAAAAAATAATGTTAAAGGATACAACAGCAATATTTTTCCACAATTTTAACAATAAAAAGACTTCATATGACTTTTCTGTGAGATGAGAAGATTTTAATGAGTTTAAAATCTTTAAATCTCCAGCCAGTTTGGATAATATGTACAGATTATTTTTAAGAAAGTAATAATACCGACTAGAGTATAGCTGTGCATTGTATACACTCACCAGCAACTTTTTTAGGCCTGTTCGTTGCAATTACCAGTATATAATCAGCCAGTCATCATCAAGACAACCTGCTTAAGTCCAAACCAAGCATCACAAAAGTTATTTAAGTGACCTTGAATTTGGCATGGTTTTCGATCTGACTGGTTCAGAAACTGCTGAAATTTTCCAGAGTTTACAGAGAATGGTCCACAAAAGGGAAAACATCCAGTGAGCAGCAGTTCTCTGTGTGAAATTGCCTTGTTGATGCAAGAGGTCAGATGAAAATGACGAGACTGCTTCCAAATGATAGAAAGGCAAAGGTAACTCAAATACCTATGTGGTACAACGAAGGCAGACGAGCATCTCTGAACACACAACACTTTGTTAGGGTTCAAATATTGAGGAGGGATACAGGAGGAATTCCAAAATAACAACACTGGTCAGGCCGGGTTAAGTCAAACGATGATTTTAATGAACACGCGTGGGGAGATGTACACTGCACAACATCAGCTGTAGATCTCTGCCCCAAAACTACACAGGAATGGTTTTATAACATCAGGGTATATTTTCTTGATGCCCCCTCATGCAACATCACATGCTTAAGTTTCAAAACCACAGTGACATTTAACACAATTAGAAAAGAACAACTGAATAACCTAACTGAAACTATATCTGTAATATGTTGAATAAATGTTTTAATCAAGAACCTCTACTAAAAGCTTAATCAAAGGATATAAATGAATAAAAGACAATAATGAATAACCTGGTTATTCAAAGCAATAAAATATTTCCCTCATATCAATAACTTCAAAGCTTGAAGTAGATTGCCTGTATCAGGGGCCTCTCCTGCCAGCTAAGAACCGGAAATTGAGGCTGCTATCCACATGGACTCACCAAAATGTGACGATAAAAGTGGAAAAAAATTTCCCTCGTATGATGAGTCAATTCCTACAACAACATTTAAATGTTAGGTTAGAATTTTGTGTAAACAACACAAAAGCATGGATCCATCCAGACTTGTATCCATGGCTCCTTCTAATGGTGATGGTGGTGTAATGGCAAGTACAACCTGATGGCTGTTTTAAATGCAACAGCCTACCCTAGAAGAGTTGCTGTCCATCTCTATACCCTTATCAAAACACCTATGTTCTGATGAGGCTCAGATCATCTCAAACTGGTTTCTTAAACATGACAATGAGTTCATTGTATTCGAATGGGCTCCACAATCCATCAGATCTCAATTTAATAAAGTACCTTTGGGAACATGGTGGAGTGAAGATCCATATCATGGATGTGCATCCAGCAAGTCTGCACCAAGTGTGTGATGCTATTTTGTCAGTATCAACCAAAATCTCTAAAGAACGTTTCCAGCACTGTGATGAAAGCCCTTCTGAATAACATTAGTTATGAAGGTGTACCTGATATAGTGGACATTTGTATAAATATGTGTATATTGCTCAGGTTTCCACATCTTCTGTGCTTTGCTAGTCTCCCTTATCTTTAGTGGAATCCAAATATATAAGAGGATTTCTTTCTGCTGAGTTCAAATGTTGTTGGGTTAGCCTGGGTGGGATGTGCAGTTTGAGGGTGTGATCTGTCTCTTTAAAACTTGATTTGACAACATTAAAGCAGTATGTGCAGCCTTCTGTCAGCTGTGTGACACACATGGGGATTGTCCCGTCTGCTGTTTGTTTTGTCACTTTGTTTCTCCCATGGTTCCTTTCAGTTGTCAGCAGAGCAGCAGCCTTGTTAGCGTAGCTCCCTCTGAGTTTCACTGACACACACACCTCAGCCCCAACAGATAAACAGACACACATATACTGGTATGAACCCTCAGGTTTACAAAAGTTTTCCAAGTTATTCGGATGGACAACCACAGTATCACAACATAGTGAGGCATACTTCATCTTATACTTAGGCACCTATTGTGAATGTATGCACAGTAACATTAAAGATTAGTCAGAAGATATTGAGAAATAAATACACTTATGCTTTCATGCATGCTTGTTCGTTTGGTAAGTATACAGTTATGACCAATTTAAAAAACATTAATGTGGCTTTGTGCAAAATTAACAGAATATCTCCCTTGTTGGTTCATGTTTGCAGGCAGAAGGTATCTGCTCTGGTGCAAGACATTTTGCGGTACATGCACTAAACACCTGTAAAACTGCAAACCTTTTTTACTTTTATCGACTCTAATCAAGAAAATATTATGTATTATGTATATGTATATGTAATGTAAAAGGGATGTATATGTAAAAGGGATCTTCAGAGGTGTTAGGAGAAGTGAATGCTTTTTAAGTTTTGGAGATGGAAACACAATCTGTACACATATACACAACCAACTGTTTGTCTCTGTTGCAGGTGGTTGCACTAAGCTAAGCTAAGCTAAGCTAAGTAAGCTAAGCTAAGAGAATCTGTTTATGCAAACACACATAAATCCCCTCCCAGCCCACCCCTTCCCCTTATTTCTGCATTATCAAACAAATATATAACCTTGAAAATGCCTGGTTACTGTGTGGTATCAACAGTTTTTTTAGAGACAACATTTAAAAAAATTAAATAGTAAATCATCTGCGGTGTTTTCAGTTACTCACAGATAATGTACTTACCACAAATGAAGCATTCAGTATCCTAATACTGTTGTTGTATACCCGAATAAATAAAGTTGTTGTATACAGTTGCAAATATTCAAAGGTTTTTCACAGTTTTGCAACTTTCATACTTTTTCCAGAGAAATGAAATGTATCAACACAGATATATTAAACCGATGACATATCTGTAATCTTGCATTATGAACAAATACAAACACATTGATTGAGAGAATATGGCCTTAACTATGAAGCAGGATTGTAGCTTATCCAAGTAACTTGAAATGAACCTGCTCCAGGGTAGGATTTGTTCTAGATTAGAGATCAGCAGGTATTTTATTTTTTTAAATTTTGGTTACAAACAACGATTGTTGATTGTATAATAATTGTATTCCTCTATAAGCACTATTATTATATAACAGTACTATCTGTGACTGTTCAGATACTGCCAACAGCAGCCCTGTCACCTGAATACCCTATGGAGCCAGAACAATACCTCCTGATTTTGCTATTGGATAAAAATAAAATGATATGTTAATAAATATAATGGAACGGTACCGTGGGCATATTAAACTTGTTTTGTAGTATAGGGCCTTGTTGGATAGCCTTACTGCAGTCTGATTTTCTTCCACTGCAGTCTAATAATATGACACTAGAGGGTGATGCATAACAGGATATGGCATGCCAGATGTATGTGTGTAGACCAGCATATGTGTGTGTCTGTGTAAAAATTAAAGCACTTGAAGGCATATTTGCTGCATATTTGTATGCTGATTATAAGGAAACATATCCTATAAAAAATTCCATCTGTGAAGGTTTCAGGGTTATTTCCTGAGAAATTTTTCTGTGTGCAATCATTTTTTCTTCTATCAATACTTTAAGAACACACAATAGCACATGGACACACGCACACACACACACACACACAAACTGAAGCAGTAAATGGAATTAAACACCCTTTTAGAAAAGACAAGACCAAATCCTTCACGCTTGAGTCACCTTCTGTTTGAGATTATGTATGCATATTATTTATTCATATTCTCATCTTGACTTACCCATATGTTTTAAAGGTCAGGGTGCTATTACTGTTTTAGAAGGTTAAAAAGTTAGTGGAGGGCCAAAATCATTAAGGCACTCTGTGTATTCAATTCAATTCAATTCAATTTTATTTATATAGCGCCAAATCACAACAAAAGTCGCCTCAAGGCGCTTCATAGATACAGAGAAAAACCCAACAATCATATGACCCCCTATGAGCAAGCACTTTGGCGACAGTGGGAAGGAAAAACTCCCTTTTAACAGGAAGAAACCTCCGGCAGAACCAGGCTCAGGGAGGGGCGGCCATCTGCTGCGACCGGTTGGGGTGAGAGAAGGAAGACAGGATAAAAGACATGCTGTGGAAGAGAGACAGAGGTTAATAACAGATATGATTCAATGCAGAGAGGTCTATTAATACATAGTGAGTGAGAAAGGTGACTGGAAAGGAAAAACTCAATGCATCATGGGAATCCCCCGGCAGCCTACGTCTATTGCAGCATAACTAAGGGAGGATTCAGGGTCACCTGGTCCAGCCCTAACTATATGCTTTAGCAAAAAGGAAAGTTTTAAGCCTAATCTTAAAAGTAGAGATAGTTTCTGTCTCCCGAATCCAAACTGGAAGCTGGTTCCACAGAAGAGGGGCCTGAAAACTGAAGGCTCTGCCTCCCATTCTACTTTTAAATACTCTAGGAACAACAAGTAGGCCTGCAGAGCGAGAGCGAAGTGCTCTAATAGGGTGATATGGTACTACAAGGTCATTAAGATAAGATGGGGCCTGATTATTTAAGACCTTGTATGTGAGGAGCAGGATTTTGAATTCAATTCTGGATTTAACAGGAAGCCAATGAAGGGAAGCCAAAACAGGAGAAATATGCTCTCTCCTTCTAGTCCCTGTCAGTACTCTTGCTGCAGCATTTTGGATTAGCTGAAGGCTTTTCAGTGAGTTTTTTGGACATCCTGATAATAATGAATTACAGTAGTCCAGCCTGGAAGTAATAAATGCATGAACTAGTTTTTCAGCGTCACTCTGAGACAGGATATTTCTAATTTTAGAGATGTTGCGCAAATGGAAGAAAGCAGTCTTACATATTTGTTTAATATGTGCGTTGAAGGACATGTCCTGGTCAAAAATGACTCCAAGGTTCCTCACAGCGTTACTGGAGGCCAAGGTAATGCCATCCAGAGTATGAATCTGGTTAGATACCATATTTCTAAGATTTTCAGGGCCGAGTACAATAACCTCAGTTTTATCTGAATTAAGAAGCAGAAAGTTAGCGGCCATCCAGGTCTTTATGTCTTTAAGACATTCCTGCAGTTTAACTAATTGGTGTGTGTTATCTGGCTTCATGGACAGATAGAGCTGGGTGTCATCTGCATAGCAGTGAAAATGTATGCTATGTCTTCTAATGATGCTGCCTAAGGGAAGCATGTATAATGTAAACAGAATTGGTCCTAGCACTGAACCCTGTGGAACTCCATCATTAACCTCAGTGTGTGAAGAGGACTCTCCATTTACATGCACAAACTGGAGTCTATTAGATAGATATGATACAAACCACTGCAGTGCAGTACCTGTAATACCTACAGCATGTTCTAATCGCTCTAATAGGATATTATGGTCGACAGTATCGAACGCTGCACTGAGGTCTAGCAGGACAAGCACAGAGATGAGTCCACTGTCAGAGGCCATAAGAAGATCATTTGTAACCTTCACTAAAGCTGTTTCTGTGCTGTGATGAGCTCTGAAACCTGACTGAAACTCTTCAAATAAACCATTCCTCTGCAGATGATCTGTTAGCTGTTTGACAACTACTCTTTCAAGGATTTTTGATATGAAAGGAAGGTTGGAGATTGGCCTATAATTAGCTAAGACTGCTGGGTCTAGAGATGGCTTTTTGAGTAAAGGTTTAACCACAGCCAGCTTGAAGGCCTGTGGTACATAGCCGATTATTAGAGATAGGTTGATCATATTTAAGATCGAAGAATTAATCAATGGCAGGACTTCTTTGAGCAGTTTTGTAGGAATGGGGTCTAAAAGACACGTTGATGGTTTGGAGGAAGTAATTATTGAAGTTAACTCAGAAAGATCAATTGGAGAAAAAGAGTCTAACTTAACATCAATGGTACTAAGAGTAGCTGTAGATAATATTACATCTGTGGGATGATTACTGGTAATTTTTTCTCTAATGATAAAAATTTTATTTGTGAAGAAGTTCATGAAGTCATTACTAGTTAACGTTAAAGGGATGGTTGGCTCAACAGAGCTCTGACTCTTTGTCAGCCTGGCTACAGTGCTGAAGAGAAACCTGGGGTTGTTCTTATTTTCTTCAATCAGTGATGAATAGTAAGATGTTCTGGCTTTGCGGAGGGCTTTCTTATAAAGCAGCAAACTATTTCTCCAGGCTAAATGATGATCCTCTAAATTTGTGACACGCCATTTCCTCTCCAGATTACGAGTCATCTGCTTTAGGGTACGTGTTTGAGAATTATACCACGGAGTCAGGTACTTCTGATTAGAGACCTTAGTTTTCACTGGAGCTACAGTATCCAGAGTCGTACGTAGTGAGGAGGTGAAATTATTAACAAGATAATCAACCTCTGTTGGGGTAGCGTTCAGATAGCTGCTCTGCTCTGTGTTGGTACAGGGCATTGAAGATGATAACAGTGGGTGGATTATATTCTTAAACTTAGTTACAGCGCTTTCAGAAAGACATCTACTTTGATAAAGTCTCCTCTCCACCGCTGTGTAATCAATTATTGTAAATGTAAATGTTATCAGGAAATGATCAGACAGGAGAGGGTTTTCAGGAAACACTGTTAAATGTTCAGTTTCTATGCCATATGTTAAAACAAGATCTAGAGTGTGATTAAAGTGGTGGGTGGGTTCTTTTACATTTTGAGAGAAGCCAATTGAGTCTAATAACAGACTAAATGCCATGTTGAGGCTGTCATTTTTAGCATCTACATGGATGTTAAAATCACCCACAATAATTATTTTATTTGAGCTCAGAACTAGATTAGATATAAAGTCTGAGAAATCAGACAGAAACTCTGTGTAAGGCCCAGGTGGACGATAGATGATAACAAGTAAGACTGGTTTCTGAGTTTCACAGCTGGGGTGGACAATGTTAAGCATCAGGCTTTCAAATGAATTAAAAGTCTGTCTTGGTCTTTCATTAATTAATAGGCTGGTGTGAAAAATTGCTGCCACACCGCCCCCTCGGCCTGTGCTTCGAGGTTTCTGGTAGTTAGAATGACTCGGGGGTGTTGATTCATTTAAACTAACATAATCATCCTGCTGCAACCAGGTTTCTGTAAGGCAGAGTAAATCAATTTGTTGATCAATTATTAAGTCATGTACTAACAGAGACTTGGAGGAGAGAGACCTAATATTTAATAATCCACATTTCACTGTTTTACTCATTGGTTCAGATGTGGATACTGTATTGTTCTTTCTTTTTGATTGTTTATGTTTAAGTTGTTTGTTGCTGGTTTTTAGTTTGTTTTTTGTCTTTTTGGAAGCTGACACAGTCTCTATGGAGATGGGTTTTTGGGGGGGTAGCAGGAGGAGAGAAGCTGCAGAGAGGCGTGTAAGACTGCAACTCTGCTTCCTGGTCCCAACTCTGGATAGTCATATTTTGGGGGGTTTAATAAATTTGTCCATATTTCTAGAAATGAGAGCTGCTCCATCCAAAGTGGGATGGATGCCGTCTCTCCTAACAAGACCAGGTTTCCTCCAGAAGGTTTGCCAATTATCTATGAAGCCCACATCGTTTCTGGGACACCACTCAGACAGCCAGCAATTTAAGGAGAACATGCGGCTAAACATGTCACTCCTGGTCTGATTGGGGAGGGGACCAGAGAAAACTACAGAGTCCGACATTGTTTTAGCAAAGTTGCACATCGATTCAAAGATGCCACCAAATTGTATAGTTTTTTTTTTGTTTTTTTGTAGCTCAAACAGGCTGCATGTCAAAGTGTGCTGTAGCCTGTAAGAGCCAAACCCCCCACAATGATAAATAGGATAAGGAGCTGATTCTCATGTGGTTTCTCTTTTAGCATGCCACGGTATCTAGTATAATACTTGCAATAAATTTTTTAGGTCTGCACATTAATCCAGCACATGAAGCTCATGTTTTAGACAGCCTACTTAAATCATTAGTTTTTGGCTAGCTACCAGTCCACGAGATACAATATTAAACCACAGCTAGCAGTTAGCTTAGTGGAAAGACTATACATATGTGAAGGTATGTGTTTTATAGTCTTAAGCTGTATTAAAACACAATACTTTAAATGTGTCTTGAATAGTCTATTATATTTTGCTGCTTATAGATGGCATGTGACAACTAGCTAGCTTCCTGTAGGCTAACACTCACAATCAGATGAAAAAAGAACAAAATAAAAACCTAAAAATCCACAACGTTATTGCACCCTTTACCTGTTAATCCCTTTTATATTTCCACAGACTAATTCTCTTTGTTATTAAGAGCTTAAAAATGGTCTATGAACGTGACTTTTTGTGCATCTGCCTTTTGTATGTGCAGTCAGAAATTGGTTTAGAGCAGCCAGAGGAGCTGCTGGCAGCTAAATTAGGAGCACATCAATCTTTTATGGATGTTGTTTTACAGTTCCTATCTCACTGTTATCTCTCTGTCTCTTTTAGGCCGGAGAGGCTAGCTGATTTGATCACCAGCCGTCTTCACAAAACACAACATTGTCAACACAACCTGTCTATAGAATCTCTCAGTTATACACGTAAGTGGGTGATATTGTAACTGACTTTGTTAAGCATGCAACCCATATCAAGGAGTCATGCAGGAGTCTGGTTTCTAGTCCACTCCAGGCCATTTTCGTGGTACCACTCCCCAAACTCTCTCCATTCTTTCCTGTCAATTGTCAAACAGTTAAATGGTGAAAATGCACACATACACACACCACCTGGGCAAATTTACGTACTAATATAAAGTTAGGGTTATTATTCTGTCAATAGATTTTTTTTCTTGTGCCAACCTTCTGCATCATTCAGTTTAGTGAAGAAGTCATGTCTAATTAATTTTAATTTTAATTTCTTTTTGCCCTGTTATTGTTGATCCCCACCATTCAAACCCTGGAACAAATGAAAAATCATCATATGTTATCTGATCTGCAAAAAGCAATCAGAGTGTAGAGAGGTGATTAATGTTATTTTTGCACATGTGTTAATGTACGCTGGTGCGTGTGTAAAATAGGTAATTGTCATTTTCCTGAGCATGCATCAGGACTCTTTTTTACACGTTTTCACAGCCACCCAGTGAGCCATATGGGTTGTTGGCAGTACAAATGTGATTTTCATTGCTGTAGTTAATTCACTGCTACAACATTAGGCTGTAATAAAAACAATATTCATAATTAGGAATGAGGATAGGTAACTCACACACATTTGTTACCTGCTCTACATAGTCATGCAGCGTTGGGGGTCATACCAATCTACTGCACAAGAAAGAGAGGTATGTTTTTGTGTGCTGATGGTTTAGGAATGAGAACATAACAAAATTATCTGGTTCATAACGAGTTAAAAAATTAAATAAATAGAACATCAGACGAACAACAAATCATGACACATTATACCACGCCATTATTTATTTAACAAAATTAAGTGAAAATGCAGAAGCATTGTGTGAAAAACTAAGTACACCCCATGACTTAATAGTTTTTAGCAGCAAGAAGTTGATGTATGACTTTATCAATCTCTCACATCATTATGGTGGGATTTTGGCCCACTCTTTACAACATTGCTGGAGTTCATTGAGGTTTGTGGACAGGTTTATGCACAGCTTTCCTAAGGTCCTGCTACAGCATTACAGTCGGTTGAGGTCTGAACTTTGACTTGGTCATTGCAACAACTTGATTTTTATTTCAACTGCTCTATTGTAGATTTGCTGCTGTGTTTAGGATCATTGTCCTTTTGCATGGCCCACTGTGGGCCAAGGTTTAGGCCAAAATTGACAGATGGCCTCACATTTGATTTAGAATAGTTTGGTAAACACAAGAGTTCATGATCAACTCAATGACCGTAAGGTTACCAGGTCCTGTGGCTGCAAAACAAGCCCAAATCATCAACCCTCCACCACCCTCTGACGGTGTTTGTACCAATATGCTGTGTTTGGTTTTCTCCAAACATGGTGCTGTGCATTATGGCCAAACATCTCAATTATGGTCTCATCTGACCAAAGGACATTGTTCCAGAGGTCTTGTTGTTTGTTCAGATGCAACCTGCTCCAGTGTTCTTTTTAAACAGAAGAAGCTTTATCTTTGCAACCATTCCAAAGTGACAGAGACTGATAAAGTCGCACAGAAATGAATGTTTCAATGACTAGATGGGTCCATAGCAATTTTTTGTCTTGAAATTCGGTCCTGATGCAAAATCCCTGAAACCCTGAAAAAAGTCTACCTCTCAAAAGACTACATCATAACCCATAACTTAAGAGCAAGACTGCATGTTTGATTTATTTCCCTCAAATAAATCAAGACCTAGATTCAACTTCTAAATCTTTACTCACAACTCTAAGGGGAAAAATGAGCAGGTGTAAGCTCTAGGCTGTATTGGATCTTACTGAAATTAAACCACACATTTCTTTTACATGTAAAAGTTGAATGGCTTATAGCTTATACAAGAGCTTCAAAATGGACCATGGCTAAATTACCAGTTGTCTAAACAGTGTTTATTTATTTTTACATAGGTAATGAATTAGATCTGGATAGTTTTCATGTTTGTTACACCATTGATAAAGTGATGAGTTGTCGTGTGTGAGGGAGGCAGGATTAGAACCCAAAATAAGACATGGAGACAAGCTAGAGACAGAAACCAGACACAACTGACTACACACTGGGGATGGTGGGGAGGACACACAGAGGCAACCAAGAAAAACGGGACAGGAAGGGGAACGAAACTCAACGACCTACAAACTGGAAACTTGGGTAACCAAACTAATACTCAAAAATGAATATTAGAATCACACAATCCCCAAAATGAATAAATCTAAACAATGCAGAACATATCTGATAATACAAAACACCTTAACAATCCAAGAGTCAACAACCCAGGAACCATGAAACAATGACAGCTGGGTTAGTCTTCAGCCTCACTGTCACCCTGAAATAGATATGCGGTTATGGAAATGGATGGATGTAGCAAACATATTTATACTTATGTATTCTACTTTCCCTCCACATACTGAGATTAATGATAAAAGGGGGCCAAGGCTAATGCCCTGTGCCAGAATTTCAAAGCAAATGATGTGGATCTGCCTCAAAATTGAAAAATTTCTCCTGTTGCTCAGGCTTCATTATTCCACCATGTTTCATGGAATAGTTTTTGCCTAATCTCGCTGTCAGACGGACCGATAAATAATCACAAATGGAGAGAGCTCAGAGAGCTCATTCTCCACTAAAGCAAGTCAAAGCAATGCAAGCTTTAATGGATTCTTTCTTTGCATAACTCCTTACCAAGTGTCATGGATTTGGTAGTTTTCTCATAATCTTGCTATAAAATCAACAGAACCTAAACAATAATCAGACACAAAGTCAAAGGGAAAGACAAATGCATAAGAAACACTCCTGTCTTGCTGGAGAAACCATTTATGACTTGCCAGTTTATGATTACGTGTGACTGGCACGGCTGTGTGTACAACACGAACCGAACATAACTGGTGATAATGAATTACATCCACATGTGGAAAAGAAAAAGGGACAGATTATCCAGTAGTGAGACTGAGGCTATATACAGTATTATGTTCCTCCACAGGTGCATTTATCACAGAGCCTTGCAGCTCTTATTTCAGCCAGTGGAACTAAGAAGATAACAACACACAGAAGAAGCACTGACAGCTGCTGATTCAAAGGAAAAGACAGATAAGGCAAAGAGGATGGTCATCAGTCTGAAACATGACATTAATAACACTACACAGTATGTTATAATGAGCCTGTACAAACCAAGCATGCATTTTCTCTCATTATATTGTCTTTACCCCCCTTTTCTGCTGGATTTACTTTGCTAACTACTTGAGTTTCACACTGTTACTGTTTTCTGTTTAATTTTGTAAATCTTACAAATAATTTAAACTCCTCTTCTGAGTGTTTTTCCACCCTGTTTTTGGCCTGTGTCTACAGGTGCCACGGGGAATCATTTGGCGGTCCATTTTTACTCGTTCCGTACAGTACTTTAAAAAAGCAGTACCAGTGGGCTGCAGCGGCGTAAGATGGCTCTGATAAGAATGTTAATGCAACATCCTTGTTTGACAAGATCTTGCATTAATATTTCAGGAAGCAAGCTTTCAAAGGTAAATGTTACATGTAAAAGCCTCATTTTGCCAGGCTCCCTGAGCAGATTGGCTTGGAAAACAAAAGGTCATGCTGGGTTTCTTGACAGATAATACACAGTGGAGGAAGCAGTGATTGAGTTCAGTAGTTCTGATGAGTAAAAAACTTTCCCATTGGAAACCATCCTTAGAAACCAATCACTACATGATTAATATATCTGAGACATTTCACCTCACTTATAGGGGTTAAAAACATGGCTAACATATCCTATATGTAAGGATCCTTTACTTTTCTTTCTCTGTTTCTGAACAACACTATGTTTGTGTGAACACCGTGGTGCTAGAAGTAGGCCTGTAGAGTTTGATGTTTCCTTTCTTTGCTTTCATGAATATTTAATCCAGCTCACCATCCCCAGAAGGTTCTTTCCAAATGAAAGCTAAAACAGCATCAACAACAACTACAACAGCAGCAACCAATATGGGAACATGCGCCCAATCACCGATCGTATAGCCTAGCAGAGGTTTTTCGGTGTTACGTAATATTGTTGCATTTTCTTGCCAGTTAGCCTTTTGTGAAAAAAAATAAAAAGCTAAAGTTGAAAAAAACTGAAATATGAAATTTAAGAGTATAGCAAAAAGCACATGCCAGTTGTGATCCACACACCACACACTCACACACACACCACATATACATACACTGAGAAAATTAAGGAACATAAGGTAAGAAAAGCTCTGCAGCAGAAGCTAGATAATAACATAAAAGCTTAAGAGGAGATAGTGAAGAGGGAAGAATGACTTAAGCAGTCTTTGCTGTTCCTCCTAAAGCAGTGTGTGTGAGTACACACATTAAGATTTTGTGTTCCACACATTTTATTATTGTGTTTGGTCTTTGAAGGAGAGAGAAAGCTCAGTATAAGGTGAAGATTGCAGAGGGAAGATGGGGGAAAAAAAGAAAAAAAGTGACAAGAAGAGGACAAAGGATAGGAAGAAAAGATAGAAATCTATATTGTAAGCTTTATGGATAAAGTACTTATTCTTAGCCAATTATACTGCATATTTACCTGCTAAAACGACATCTGATTCTCACATTACTATCTCTAGATATCCAAACTTCAAGATCTCTTTCCACTGCCCAGTTACATCACTTCTGTGAATGCAAAGACAAAACTTTCTTTTTACATTATAATTTTGAAGTCCTTAAGCAGAAAGAAACCCTTTATTTGTTCACTTTTAACATCAAAGTTTTCAGAATCCTGTTATGCAACACCACCTTTTGAGATTAAAGCAACAAATTGAAGTGGATCACGATGAAAAATCATATGCAAGGAAACAAAGTAACATTGCTGAATGATAAAACTTACATATACCTGACTAGCATGCACCTTGTAGCATAACATTTATCAGCTCTAACCTCCAACATAAGGACATACACAAATTACATTTAGACTCAAGCCTTAAAAGTCACATGAAAATATTGGTTGGTTTATAGCAAAGACTTACAGGTAAATTATGGTTTAACAATGCTGGTAGATTAGCATCTGTGGGCAGTTTCAGACTGGCCATCTACCTGCAGAGAATGTTTGTTATTGAATGGGGTGAGTGTCAAAACTTGTAAAATCATACTGTGGTCTTTCAGAGAAGAGTGAAGTGAATAGCTGAAGTCTAATCAAATGTTAGAAACCTGTACTGTTTTTTTATTTTTTATTTTTATCTTTAATTTTTTTGTTTGTTCTGCTTCTGCTATTCCTGGTGAACTCTGCTGTCACCCCCTGCACTGTTCTGGCCCACTTGTCAGCCAGTCAGCGTCCTCCACGTGGAGCAAAGTGCAGTTGGGATTTTGGAGGAGTGACAGTTAGGATCAGGTGTGGTGGTATGCTTTTGGAAAATGGTGTTAGTAATGCTTGCTTCAAAGAACAGAGCACTTAGCTCTTACCAGACAAGAAAAAAGTAATGCAAGGCCCCATGCATAACTATACAAGAGTAGATATATGTTGTGATGTACTTATGAGAATGAATGAAATGAACTGAAAAAGCAAATACTCTTTCTTTACTTATACAATGGTTAGCATAACTTTCCTAACATATCACTAACCGCTAACTTACCTGTATGACTTGAATACGCACTTGAAACAGGGAGGACATATAAACGTACAAGGAAAACATTAAAAAGGATGAGTGAGGAGTAAGGAGAACAGGGACTCCACATGCTACACCGATAAACAAACTGAATGTAACAGGAAGTGAAAATATGTGTATTTTAAACAAAAGCCAAGGGAAAAAAATGATATTCTGCAGAAGCAAAACTATCTAAAAAGCTGGGCAGCGCTGATAGTGACAGCAGAGTAAAGAAAAAAAGGTGAGCAGTATTGTTTGCCAAGCAAATTAAGGGATGACAGTCAAGTTGTTGTGTTACTCAGTGTTATAGTTGCTAACACTTACATTTTACTCTGCAGTCTCATTGCCCCAACCAAACCAGCTGATAACAGTTTTGATGAGATCAAGGAAATACTAAAGACGCATTTATATCTGATACCAGTGATAGTGGAACGTGTCAGGTTTCACACAAGGAATGAATCAAAGATTGAATCTATACCTGAGCACGTGGCAGAGCTCCTTAGATTAGTGGAGCATTGTCAGTCAGGGGAGAAGCTGTCAGATGCACAAGTGACAGGCTTGTGTGTGGGCTGCACAATGAGGGCATTCAGAAACGGCTTCCACAAAGGATAGACTAACATTGACTTGGTTTGTGAAGATCCCCATATCTAGGAAGCACAGCAGAAGATATTGTCAAGTTACAAGATGAAAATGCGACATATAAGCACGATCAGTACACAAGGTACTTTCTATTGTGTATCAGAATCTCATATCCCACCAACAAAAATCTCACCTGTATATTTGGAATATGTAATATTATGATATTTGCCACTCATAATGCCTCTACAGAGGCAGTGATTTTAGCTTTTAACCACTTCTTTTCACTTTGTGTGTATGTGTGTGTGTGGGTGTGTCACGGGACTGTGCTAACGCAGTGAAAGACTGCTGGGCCTTGTATGTAAACCTAGTCTTTAGACAGTACTCTTCCCCCCAGACTTGAAAACAACCAAGGTACACGGAACATCTTCACAGTCTCCTTGCACAGCTGTTTACACATAACCGTAAAACTGAAGTCACACCTAACAGATGTTTTAAGATTTTACAGCTATTAATTTAAGCAGCAAAACACAAATCCTCAAAGCTTCCTGTATTAATGATTACAATTTTAATTTTATATCCCAAATATCCATCCATCCACTTTCTTCCTGCTGCCGTAGGGTGAGAGCCGGGCTACACCCTGGACAGGCTGCCAGTCTGTCACAGAGAGAGACAGACAGACAGACCTTTCACACCCACTGCCACTTTAGAATCACAGACGCCACTAACAACGTGTCTTTGGACTGTGGGAGCTGAGTTTAGAATAAAGGGAGCTTTGCTGCTGGAACAGATGTACTAACTTAGTTCATATCATCTGACTTTTTCACCTCTTTTTAATAAAGATGTCTCGAGCAGCAGTCATGCCAATAGGCAAGTTTCAAGTTCCAGCTGCTGAACAAATGTTATGTTGTTATTTTTGTTTATGTATTAAATAAATAGCAGTAGGACAATATAAATACATACCTCTACACACATCAGGATAGTCTGGTGTTTTTGTTCTTTATAAAGTCAAATTACTGATGTCATTGATATTTAGCTTTTACAGGTTTTCCCGTTCTTTATCTGTTTTCAACACGGTGGACTCATCAACTGTAAATAAAAGATGGACGTAGCTTCTAAGTATGACAAGTGAATATCTTATCTGCATCTTATATTTATATATACAGCTGATGATGGATGCAAGAAGAGTGGCTGGTGTGCCTTACTCTTCCTATAAGGTGTAAAGATGCTGGTTAGTGGGGCTGTTGGAATGGTGGAGTACTGCAGCTGGTTGAGTAATGGTGATGCTTTAAGTGCAGCTACAGGAGATGGGCTACACCTGGGGGCAAGCTCAGTATGTGGCAGGGGACAGGATTAAATGGAGGGAACTTGGTGTGGATTTATATAGCAGCCAAATGCCGCTGCTAGCGTTCCTCAAGAAATCTCATTTCTGACCTCTTGCATGGGGAACATGTAGCATTAAGTTTCAGTGAGGAGCCTTAAAAGTGCGCAGACTTTTACATCATAATAAGATTTCTTTTACATGTGAACACCAAGCAACTGAAACCTTGACAGCAAGCATCAAACATCACTTATTAACCATATGAACAACATAAAACATGTATTTCAGTGTGCTTGGGTGGGTTGATAAGAATCTGCTGACTCTGTGTGTGTGTATGTGTGTGTGTGTGTGTGTGTATGTGTGCGTGTGTGTGTGTGTGTGTGCCTGTGCTAATGTGTACTTCCTGTGGTGTCCTAGTTTTTGCCTGGCAGTCTTTGAGGTCAAATACGGAGCAAACTTTCTGCATCATGTAAAGAAGAATCCCTCCCACAGGCACAGTACACACACATATGCATGTGTTGCTACATGCACACGCTCACACACTCACATGTGAACACGGATGAAAACAATAATTCTGAGTACATGTTGGTCATGCTGTCATTATACACTTCCATAGATGCAATCAAAGCAGTACTATCATCCACATAATCACTAACATACACAAGGCAAAGAGACAGCCAGTATCCATGGGTCCTGCAGGAATGGGAAAATACACAGACACACACACATACGACACATACGACACACACACATTCAAATCTTGAGAACCATGCACCATGACAATTTAATGCACATGAAATATAAAACTGTCAGAGAAAGCACAGAAGACATACAGACACATGCAGAGGGCAGAGCGGTGTCACATACCATCACCATAGACAGGTCAGCATACGATGACACAGCCAAGATGGACACCACAGCTAGCAGGCATATTGCTACCCAACAAACACACACTCAGGAACAATTTATTGCGAGCAAAAAGGAGACATCATGGGACCTGACGTGGGCCGGGGGTTTTCATCTGATTGGCTGTCACATGCACTCTGGTTATCGTGACAACGGCTGTCCCTGCAGGATAGTGGCAGCCCAAGCTCGGCGTGGAACTGACCCATGACACTGATGAGGGAGATGGAAACTTTTTGAGCTTCCGTGAGGATTTCCATTTAGGGAACACAATTAATTATAATTTAATCAGCTATTAATTTACCATTTGTCCACAAAGGTTTTTAGAAAGTGTTCCAAAAACAGAAATCTGGATGATTTAAAGCTTCTGATTTCTTTCAATGTCCCAAAGTCCTCTCAATTCCTGTCCAGTTTGGGGCTAAAGTTGTCGAAAAAATGAATTTCCACCATCCACTAGTTGGTTCCTCAGAGTTTACTCACTCTTTGTTGAATATCACATTATTGCCGATTGCAAATATCTTATTTCACCTCAGCATGTTTGTGTGTATTGCCTCATCTCATTCTTTTCCATTTTGCTGAAAAAAGTCCCATTAAAAGGTGATTTTGTTGCCTCAGTGTGTGATTCTCCAGCTTGGATAATGAAGCCGCCAGAGACCAACATTCATAGCAGAGTTAAATCATTTCTTTCTCTCTATCTCACACACACACATACACACACACACTCATGCAGAGGGGACACAGAGTCTGTGATTGGAGGTAAATCACTTGACCTTTGACCTCTTTCTGGACCAATGAGAACATCCCAGACGCCTGGGTGCAGTTCTGAAGAAAGCCTATAAATAGCAGGCAATTTAGAACAAGAGAGGAGCGGGCATCCCAGATTAATGACTTCTCTCTGCATGCATTTTACTACTTTTTGTTCTGCTCGTCTTATCTTTCTTCTTCTACCGCCACGCTTTGCTATCTCGCTCGCTCTTTTTTGTGCTCTCCCAGCACATTCTTACTGCCTGTCACTTCACACTCATTGTCTTTGGATGGTGCTTGCTGTTTTGTGCGAGTGTGCGTCAAAGTCGTACAGTGACACAGAGATGGGAGTTTTTCTTGTGAAGATTCTTAGTCATCCAGGTCGTGGTTATACAAGATTTGAGAGTTTATGTTGATAAGATTACCGTAAGATAAATTCTATACCCTTTTTTTGTCATTGTGCCAAAGATTTTATAACATGGAGAAGTTGCAGAGTGCCCTCTGATGGACAAACTATGCAACATTAACCCTTGTACCATAGCGGATGGATGTTGTCACATTTATTCTTTACTTTTAAATTTTTTATCGGATGTTATACAAGCCAATACTGAAATACTGGCAAATAGCTAATATCAACGAATATATTAACAACACTGAGGATGTTCAGAGGGTTGGTGTTAAAGAGGAGGATAATCCGCTGTGTTGACTCCTAAAAGGAGAAGCTGTGAAAAGATATAGCGACTGGGCTATATTTTACATACTTGATACCTGATTCAAGCTAGCAGTGCACACCTATAATCATACATTGTATTTCACTTTGTGAAAACAGCCGTGAGGCCTCTTAAATTGTTATCATCTATTATCATTTATGCATCATGATTGATGAGTTTTATTCAGTGAAGCAATAATGTGTAGTGCTCTTCAAACCGTCCTGATTGCGCAGAAGAAGCTTTTGCTCATAAAATACTCCCTCCTCTCAATATTCTTGTTCCTAATGATGGGAAATCCGTTTTTGCTGTGTAACTCCATTAACTCTGCGAGAATATGATGAGGCACGAAACTTAACCCAATAACAAATATGAAAACTCATTTAAAGGAG
This sequence comes from Perissodus microlepis, assembly GCF_051167445.1. NCBI lineage: Eukaryota > Metazoa > Chordata > Actinopteri > Cichliformes > Cichlidae > Perissodus > Perissodus microlepis. Next base: position 21,004,306 of record NC_140464.1, on the reverse strand, counting down.
ACACAAACGGCAGGAATGTGTCGAGCAAATTTCGATCTAAGATGTAGTAGTGGTCGCATAATACCATCAGACTGCTCCTAAACAGCAGATGAACAACAGTTTTTTAGGTTTTTTTGCGTTCCTCGCACGTGCACACACACACACACACACAGCCCTTTCCTCTGTAGAGGCCATATGTGATTACAAAATCCTGGCTACAAGACAGTGACAAGAAGAGACCCCTATATAATAATAATCCACAGAGCTTATTTATTAAACCAGTCACTTTTGGAACAGCATTCAGGAGTTGATCAACTAGCTTAGCACGATTTCCAGATTATTATTTCATCCTTTGTGCAAAACTCGAAACACATTCTGAGCCGCTAAAACACCTTCTGCTTTGTGACACACTTGTAAAGTGTCGCTTGCATGCAACAATGGTTAAAAATAACTAAAAATAACCACCGCGTCGTTGTCATCAACACAATGGCTCACGATTGCTAACGCATGCATCTAATCATGTGATGCGCTAAAACCAATCAATAAATAGGATTAGGGGGAAAAAAGCTGTGCAACTCCAAGTGGCATTTTTGAGTTCAACTTTCATTTATTAATGGAGCGGAACAATAAAAGAGAAAGATTAGCACTGAAAGACGGTGCAGCTGATTTAAAAAGCGAGAGCAGAGGAAAAGCAACAGCTGTAATTTTATTTGAAAATAGATAATAGATCACATTGTCGTACATTGTATGATTTTTTTGTTAACGAAATTTTATGCATGTTTTTCCTTCTATCTTCTGCCTCTAACCCTTCCTCACTGCCATCAAAGATTTTTGCCTCAGCTGGTGCTGGAAAGTATTTATTGCAATCGATGGAAGTTACTCTTGGATATGTAAATGTGGAATTTTGTAAAGGGTGGATTTGACACACTTGAGGATTCTAGGGATGGGGCAAATCATCTGTGTTATAGCCTGGCCTAAAAACAGACCAGAAGCTTTTGCTGAATCAAAATGCATAACAATAGTAATTTGTGTTGAATAGTCTGGTTGAATTTGAATAGCCAAAAAGGTAACTTTCTCTTCTCTTAGCTTGTTTAGAGTACAAAAAATATATAAAACATTTTTATTTTTACTTAACTCAATAATAATGCTTTAAAGATCAATTTCAACGTGATCGGTTACATTATGCCTCTGTGTTAAATCTACACCACAACTTAAGCCAAATCGGAAACACCTTCCTAAAAAATGTAACTACATGTCAGTGGACTGCTATGACTGGCCCATTCAGTACTGTTACTTCCTATGCATATCTCACCAAGTAGGTAAAGAATGGTTCAATTTGAAAAAGCAAACTCTTAAATCAAGAGCATAGAGTTGATTTAAGAATGCAAAAGTAAAAACTAGCCATAGTCATTAGAACCTGTGACTAATTCTCTTTGTGGTGTTTTCTGAGCTCTCTGTTGTGATACATGGCTAATTCCATTCACGTGTTCTGGCAGTCCAGTGTAAACAGCGCCTAATTAGACAACCGAAATGAATAAAACTCAGCAGAATAAAAGCCCAGCAGCACTGTGACCTTGAGGACCTATTCTACAGGCTTGTGACTCAGAAAAAATAAAGATGGTTTGCCTAGGGAGCCCTGGCTGCTCTCCAGCTGTTCAGGTCTTTGCAAATCACAGAACTCTAACCTGCAAACCCAGGCAGTGTGAAAGGTTAAAATGGTGATAAATATAACAAGCTAACAGAACATATTCAAATGAGACAGGCTGAAATCATGAATAGAAAAGCGAGAAACACAAAGAGAAAAATATAGAAAAAGAAACAGAAGAAAGGGCAGTATGAGAAAACGAGGCACATGTTCTATATCTGCAGATTGCAGAGTAAGAACAGCCATCAAAATAACATCACAAAACACTGAAAAGTCTTATGAAGGTGCACACAGGGCCTACAATTGTTACAGTGCGTCAGCTTATGTTAATAATTATCCATTGTTGCACTGATTTTGCTTAAAATATTTTGAATGTTCTAAAAAGTAACATTTTCACAGGAACCAGAAAAAACTAAACTTCAGACCTTTCCAGCTATGTGTAAATAAAGGGTCTTCTGACCATACTGCAACTCCCTTTGTGCATACCTAATCTTGCTTAAAATCTTACAGAGTTTTCTTGTTTGTAGATTTTACACAACAGACTGTAACGTGTATGCTTGACAACTTGACACCTAGTAAAAAAAAATTGTAGTAAAGCAGAACATGACTTAACTGTATTAACTGCATTTTTTGCCAAAGTAAGTAAATATTAGTAAAATAACTTTGCATTTAAGTCCAATATCCCCAAGTAATGTAAATATGTTAGCAGGGGTGACATTGTTTGATCATAGTTCATGAACAAACAACAAATGCTGTTGTTTTTCTCAGAGGGATGGTCCCAAGATGGAGGTATAAATAGCCTGTATTTGTATAGCGCTTTACTAGTCCCTAAGAACCCTAAAGCTCTTTACACATCCAGCCATCCACACAATGGTGATGGCAAGCTACATTGTAGTCACAGCCACCCTGGGGCGCACTGACAGAGGCGAGGCTGCCGGACACTGGCGCCACCGGGCCCTCTGACCACCACCAGCAGGCAAAGGGTGAAGTGTCTTGCTCAAGGACACAACGACCAAGACTGTCCAAGCTGGGGCTTGAACCGGCAACCTTCCGATTGCTAGGCGAACGCCCAACTCTTGAGCCACGATGATGCTCACCTGACGTCATCGTGGTGATGTATAGGTGAAATTAAAGTTAGATTCATTGGACCTTTTATAACACCTTAGTGTGTCCCTCTGTTAAATTTAACACAAGTGCATGCACATGCACGTCCGCACATGCATTCACTTTGTTTGTGAATGTGCATATGGATGTAAGAACATACCCGTTTTTTGTATTGTTATGCATGGAAACACTTGTATTCGTGCACATAGGTGTGTGCTTATGTGCAAGTGGCTCCCTGCAGCGGCCCTCTGGCCGTGGCTTCATTAAACATTTCATTAATGTCAAACATAATTTGCTTCATCAGATTAAACAAGCCCCGTTCATACACATGCTCTCACACAGTCTCCGACAGAGACCCAAACAGCGTCAGAAAAACCTATGTGACATGTTCACAGCAGGAAGACGAAATTAAAGCTACACACTGCAAATTTACTGTATCACACATGTCAACACAGAGACTCCATAATGACAGGCTGATTTTTACACAGACGCACAGGACACACATTTTTTATGACAAGTAGGGTATAGATGAAATTATCTGGTTGTCTGCATATATTATCGGGATTATTTTTTGTGTATGCTGTGTGTGAGTCATCATTGAGATCCACCCTCTGTGGCTGAAAATGAAGACAATTCAGAAATCTTACAGTAAATGCTGCTGTTCCTCATAGGGATACTTGACTAGCTTCACCAGTGTGTTAGTCCACATACTGTACAGTTGTGACCGATGTTCACGCTTTTACAGCATATATGTTTAGATAAAAAAAAATACATGCTTAAATTTTATTAAGACAAATTTATGAATTAAAAAAAAAATTAAAAGTGTGGTCAGGTGTGGCAGGTTTTAATGTCACCTAGTTGTTGGTTTGTTTGCAATGTGTTGATTGATTGATTGATTGATTGATAATACTTTATTCATCCTGAGGGAAATTGTACTTGTACACTAACATATATGAACATAAATTACCAGATGTTTGTATAAACATTAATAAAAACATCTTAAAATTGGGCAGAGTTTCATATTGCAGTAGAGAGAAGGGGGGGTGGGGGGGGGGGGGGGGGGGAATGACAGAGCAATAGCAATAGTTTCTTTAAAGCAGAGAAATTCAGAAGACTAAAAAGTCTAAAAAGTACAGGGAAGTTTTTAGTGTGTATTATAAAATTTGTATTCCCAAACTGGTTAGCAAGTGGTAGTGAAGATTGCCGGCTTTCTGTGAAGCTGATCACTAAAGCCCAAGTGACGCAAGCCTGGAAACTGGTCAGTGACACAAAACAAGTGTATTCCCTGACCAGCTGGCAAGTGGCTGCTGGAGGGTGTTGGAAGTCTCTAGATGCAAAGTGGTATATGGTGCTTCACTGACAACCACCAAGTGATTACTTTGGATGCTAGCAGGTTGCCATGGTCATTTTGCATAGAAGATGTATACTTGCCCTCATGTCTTTTGTCCTGTCTTCCTCCTCTTACCTCCAATTGGTTGTGGCAGGCGGCTGCCTTACCCTGCGTGTGGTTCTGCTGGAGGTTTCTTCCTGTTAAAAGGGAGTTTTTCCTTCCCACTGTTGTCAAAGTGTTTGCGAATAGGGGATTGTCTGATTGTTGTGGTTTTGCGGTATTATTGTAGGGTCTGTACCTTACAGTATGCCTTGAGTATGCCTTGAGGTGACTGTTGCTCTGATTTGGGGATATATAAATAAACTGAATTGAGTTGAATTCAATTCAATTCAACTGCAAACCAGAAAAAGAGACTACTGCCCTTCAAAGTAAAGGTTGCACATATTCAAAGGTGTTGATTTCAGAACTAAGCTACAACTTCACAAAGGTGAATGTCCTCCATCTGTGTTTTGAACTCTACTTTTTACTTTACTTTTTGAAGTTTCACTACTACTTGGTGAGTAGGTGGTGAATAGGTGGTGAAGTATTTGCAAAGTACAGGCCACCAAAGAATCTTGCCAATGACTAAGTTAATTACATGGAGATTTTTGTCCAGCACGTTTTTCACAATCAGCTTCCCATGTTAGTTGCCAACAAGCTCCAACAACCACTTGGCCAACTGGTTGGTGAATACATGATTTTGCTAAGTGACAGGAGGTTGCCATGGGGTCACTCACCAGTCTTTAAGCTTATGTTCCTAAGGCCTTGTTTTTGTTTTTTTCCTATTACTAGGACCCATGTGGTTGGATCATATCACCCCCAATGCTAGGCATCTTCATCGACTTCACAAGAGATGACAAAGCCTGATGGGACTATTCATAATGCTTAAAGTATCAGTTATAGCTTTGAAGTCTTCTCACAGCAGAAGTTTAGTATCACATTTATTTGAAGACACAGAAGCAGGAAACAGAATCAAGAAAAGTTTGATAAACTTTTTCATTACGTGGAAAATCCTGCAATGGTTTACATAAATGATTCACATCTACGCTCGAATCATTTAAATTGGCTGTGCTGAAACCAGACAGGATGCAAAGTGCTGAAATGGCAGGAAGCCCTAATGAGGACACTGGTGGCAAGTGTGTGTCCATGTGGATGTGTAGGATAGAGAGAGAGGGACAGAGAGAGCACTCGCTACAAAGAGCCGATAGCCAGAGCTCGAGCTTTCATCAATAAGATCGAGCCTTACAGAAAACCAAAGACTTGAGTATCTGAACACTTAATATTTCATTTTTTGATTCGGGTTTTCCAAATTCCTTGAAAGAAAAGGTTTCGCCATTGATGGAAACTACATATACGCAAACTGAACAAGATATCAGCTAATTAACAGTTTACGTGGCTCTATCTTTTTTTTTTTGTAATAACTGAATGAGAGTTATTATATCATGGAATATTTGGGGGTCAATCACAAAAAGCTTAAAGGCAACAAAAACCACACTTGCACAGATTGTTGATTCTTAACTGGGAATATGTTGCATGCATTCATATAACATTATGTACTATGTGTACTCAATGGACATGCCTGTTACTGTTTCACGTGTTACTGTGTCAGGTGTCTTTGAAGAGGTTAATTTTCCACTCCAGTGACAAGCTCATCTGATGACAGACCATCTCCAAGGGGTTTTTCCACCGTCTCGGCCCCTCGTGCCCTCCAGGCTTTTTTTAGTATTTAGCTTTAGTGGATTTGATTAAAGGGGACACGGAGTGGACCTGACTCAAGGCTGTATTTTTCTCCCCATCCCCCCTTACTGATTAATTGGGATATTTCTCATCCCACTCCCGAGGCCATAGCAGATTGCAGAGTCAGATTTTTTTTTTCAACTTAAAACCACAGCCCACAGAAGTGAGCTTTCTGAACCATTTAGTTGCCTAAAGTGTGGCTTAAATGCAATGCAGAGCTGATGAAAGACAATCGATAGTGGAAAGAAGTGGCTGTGTGTGTGTGTTTTGTTTGTTTGTTTGGGGTTTTTTCGGGGGGGGGGGGCTGACTCAGTTTGCGTGAAGGTGAATTAAAAGTTCTCCAAAGTGCAACAGTACAATAAGAACAAGTGTGTTAAGACAAGCTGTGGAGTGCACTGTCATCGGCTAACATTTAATTTGGAATATTGAGATTATTCAAGACTGTGTTTAAATGCAGATACATGTCAATGTAGGTCAGCAGATTGCCATGAAAAACAATTTAAGTCTATAGGCATTTCCAAGAACTGCCACCTTATCACGTTGGGGGGTTTGTGCATTCCAGTGATCCCAGGAGCTATGCTGCCGTAGGGTTTCCGATGGTAAATTGATCCTGGGTGATGGGCCATGCAGAACGCTCCTACTTATCGAATGGAACCAGTTGAGCTGGTTCGGACCCAGGGCTTGCTGGGCTGATTACATCTCTCAGCTGGCTTGGAAACATCTTGGCGTCCTCTTGGATAACCTGGAAGAGGTGGCCAGGGTGAGAAAAGTCTGGGCTTTTCAGCTCAAACTGCTGTCAATGCAACCTAAACCTGGATAAATGTCAGAAAATGGCTGAATAGATGAATGGTGGCATTTTACGGAGAAATGCATTTAATTCATTTAATGCATTTCTTTCTTATGGCTCTACAACTCCTTCTACACTGTCACAATGCACAGCTTTTACAAACAGAAATTGTCAACATGTTAAATGTGAACTTTATAAGTTACAGGTCTCTTCTCCCCTTTGGTTTTCTTTCTCTCCCTCTCTTTCTTTCATTCTTTCTCCCTGTCCTATCCCCCAGTCATGTCTGTCCCGTTTGTAGCAATCGAAAATAAAATAAATTCATAATTACAATAAAGGTCAATCAAATGGACCAATATGGCAAGGCCATGATGATCCACTTGGTAAAATAAATCCGCTTGGCATCTTTCTTGGCCTTAAGACAACAATTCTGATGGCTAAAGATCCAAACGGGACACAAAAAAAAAAAAAAAAAAAAAAAGTTACACATAAGTTCAGCTGCTTGCTAATCTAAATAGCTAATGAGCCAATTGCGCAGCAATAAACTGATTTGCTAGGCTAGTAACGTTGTGAGGATGGAACTGGGCTCTCTGAAGGTGGTGTTGGATAGATGGATAGTGTCTTAAGTTAAGGACAATGCTGCACAATACCTCCCACCCATTCCACGATGTGCTGGCCAGTCACTTGTAATAAACTAGTCATATTCTGATACTAAAATTGGGAAAAAAAGGTAATTTGGGTGATTTTGAATGGAACTTGATTGTTGTTGCCAGGTGGTCTGATCTGAGTATTTCAGAAACTGCTGATCTGCTGAGATTGCTTTGGACAAGCATGTCTAAGGTTCAGAGAGAACAGACTGAAAAAGAGAGCTGCTGTTTTCTGAGTGAAAATGATTTTGCTTATGCCAAAGGTTAAATAACTACTCTTTACAACCAAGACGTACGGAAGATCATCTCTAAATACAAAACAGGTTGAACTTTGAGGCAGATAGGCTAAAGCACAGCACCACACTGGTGATAAGTGTTGCTGGGGCCTGGGGTGGCTAATCAAGCTTGTAGTATGATGTGAGAGGTGGGGAACAGCTTGCCAGTCCATCACAAGGCTAACACAGAGCGCAGGGACACAACTCTTGGCGCTCACCTTCACAACTACGATCAAATATTATGCATCTGTGAACTGTCGGGGGAAACTGGAGGACCTGGAGAAAACTTACACAGATACACTGAGACTGAGAAAACCATAGCCAATGCATTATCAAATTCCTAAAAACCAGAGTTCTGCTTGTAGCTGGCTTTAAAAACATATTTTTAATGCAATGTTTTAAATTTCATTGACATTATTAAAGTGTTATCTAGTTTGTTTCTTCATTTCCAGGTGAATATTTTTACCTCTCTCCATGTTTTTATATTAATTGTGAAAGGTCAAACACAGCAGACTGCCGCACAGCACAAGTGTCCGAGTGAAACAATCCATTAGGGCCTTAAATATCAGAGACCTAAGAAAGCCTTTCAAGGGCCCTATTTATGCATAAGTATGAATGAAATGACCTTCAACATGTATAAACAAATCAGTGACTCAATAGCTGCCATAAAAGCCCCAACTGAGAAACTCTCGAGCCTTTAGAAAACAGATAGAATGAACAAATGTTAAGGTTTTATATATGAAATGGCTTTTTTGGCTGGTCTCATGTGTATTGGCTGTATGCATTTCTGTAATGTTGAATCCAGGCCACAGGAGGAAACCTTTTATTATAACAAAAACCAACAAAAGTAATTCCTGCATATTGTTGTGCAGCAAAAGGTTTGCTGACTGAACTGAGAGTTGTTTTTACATCTATGCCTCATGGCAATTTTGTGGTTTAGTATCTTCCCCAGCCTTCAGTGTAAGGACTGGAGCAGCAAACTTCGAGCCTTCCTAGTGGATGACATGCTCTACCTCCTTAGGCACAACCTCCCCCTCATATCATGCCACATGATTGGGGCCTTAAGAACACATTTGCAATCATTTTGAAGTATATCTTTAAATTTATGTTCAAATTTGTGTGAAAGAAGAATTTATAAATCTTTAAGTAAGATCTAGACTTCGTGTAAGAGAATATTCTGTTGTCTTTTTTGGAACTGGGACACACATCACACACATGCGTTATGCCTCACCTGCTTCCACACACAAGCAACACATTCCCAATCTGGGTATTAGCTTTCATGTCAACCCACTATTAATTGCCCCGACTTCAGTCTCCTCTATGACTGCTGTGAGGTTGTCTTCAAGAGTTTGTTTTTTGCTTTGAGAGCCTTTTTTAGACCCTCATTTGCACTGGCACCATTCAAGTTGATTTAAGATTTACAAATGGGATTCTTACTAAACATACTGAAAGTGTTCAGTTTTTATTCTCCTAAGCTGTTTTTTTCTTTAGTCAAATACAAGCATTCACACTTTTAGCACATTCATGAACACCACAGTTGATGGGAAGCTGATCTCAGTGAAGTGAGTTCTACCAGCTTGATTGCTGGTTTGGAAGCCGAATAATACATCACATACTGGGTGAGTCATAAGCGTTAGACAGCGTTTTGTGTTAGAGCCCGCGGGGTATGACAAGGCGCCATGTAAATAAGCAATAAAAGCTAAAAGTTCAACATTAGAAACCAGAATAAATGGCAGATTTTCACAGACGGACGCAGAACCCAAGACGACCAATTAGAAGAAAAATGCAAGAGGGGGGGGGGAAGAGGAAGTAAGAGAGTTGGGGATGGAGAAAGAGGGGCTAAATGTTGAATCTCTAATTGGCCTGAAGTTGGAAGATGTGTGTGCATATGTGTGTGCCTTCTTGTATGTGCAACAGTAAAGTAAGTAATTATGTGTGAGAGAGCCCCTCATTATAAAAGGCTCTTGCAGCTGTTATTTAATGAAAAGCAGCAGCCTTCCAGAAACTACCATGAAACAGTAATGCCACAAATCACTCTCTTGCTGTTTATCTCTGAGTACAGTGAGGGGGGATCTTTCACATGTTTCCTGGAATCCTGTTTAACTTTATTATCTCTGAAGATTACATGAGCAGTACCACCTGCAATTTTAATACCATGAAACACAAACTCCTAATGAGATTTTGGGGAATGAATGCATGAATTAATAAATTAATGAATGCATGAATTAATCCTTCTCACTGCACAATGTCAGAAAGTATAACAAAACTAATACACTGTCATATAATGGCATGAAGTAATTAAATAATTAGAAAAGAACATTGCAAATAAGTTACTTTTATGTTACATAAGTTGCATTTGACAGCATAATTTAAGTGACTTTAATATATCTTCACAGGTGTATTAGGAAAATGCACCAACCACAGCATTGCTGGCATTGTATAATGTGCTTGTAGCAAACTATACTGAACTTGTAGCTTATCTTCTTTCTGTTGCTATCCGGAAAACCCAATATTATACAGTGGTATACAGTAACGAGACAGTTGTTTTAAACCAGTCAGGGAACGAGGGTGAAAAAACCCCCTGATATCAATAAAATACGGGAATAGCCTGCAATGTAGTTTCGTAGCACTTTATATTAAAATGTTATACTATTAAGCATTAGTAAGTTACTAGACAGTTCTTAATTAATCATATATACCATTACTCCTCCTTAGCATGCCATTTATAAATACATATAAATAAATATGTTCATCCATTGGTCACTGTTACAAAATTTCACAGCTATCACTGCTAGTAATAATCATAATGATCAATTATAATCATAATCACGGTCATAAGAATATGTTATGTATTGATTAATTTAGCACTTGCTATTACCTTAGAAATGCTTAAAAGTGTGACTTTATTATGAAGTTATTAGAAGTTATTATGCTATCTGTAGTTTTTATTACATTAAGCTAGTTCATTTATTTATCCAAAGAAACAAAGGTGAATTTGACTTTATCTCCAGAGGAAAAAAGCCTAGATGTCTTTAAAACTGTGTTTTTCTAGTTGAAGAATCTGCTATAGTTATGGCACACTGCATGAATACACATGATGACAATTTGTTCAATATAAAAATGTAGGTTGATATTTATAGTCTGCTGTTCCCATCCACTGGATGCAAAGTTCTCTTGTTTTGTTAAAGTGTGTCAATAATGTCACTGGGACTTGTCATGTTTTTTCCTGCAGCAATGTCACCAGCAAACTATATATTTATTAATCCTGGCAGATAGTGGAGGTTCTTGTCTCTAAATTGCTACAGCAGGTCTAACTGTAAATAGACACAGTATTTTGCCCCAAATCCCGAGAACCGATACAAAATCCAGGGCTCTGCTTTTCCTTAAATAAGTCAGTGCTAGGAGGGTGAAGATGACGCAGATATGTTTTTGTAATGAAATATCCTGTTGTTAACATTAGTGAAACAAAACGTACTTGTTGTGTTAAGACTATTATCCTGTTGAAAGATGCAACTCCAGTTAAGCTACAAGGCAGTAAAGCAACCCCAAACTGTTCAGGACACATTATTTCACAAGGCTCAGTCTTTGACTGCATGCTCAGTGCAAGCTGCAGGTGCAATTTGTGGAATCTCTTTCTGATTGGAGACACATCTCCAAGTACATTCCCAAACCAGAGATATCACACTGAAAAGAAACCTAAAGGAAACCATTATGTCTTGTCTGGTATTATCGCCTTAGCCAGTGAGCTGAGGAGGTAGGCAGTATCTAACAACATTGCCATAATTGGACAAACAGTGGGCCCAAAGATCAGACTTATACAACACTTAGCAAGTGTAAGAGTTTTATTGACAAAAAGTGGAAAAACCTGAGAAAAATCTAGAGGATTGGAGGTTGTGCAGCACAACAGTGTCACCCACGGTAGCTCTGCCAGGAAGGAGATAAGACAGAAGTCCACAAGATAAACTGTCAGTTTTACTTGTTTTGTAGGAGAGTGTAATCAAGTAAGGGGTCTGTGGGTGGCTGGTGGCAAACCAAAAGATGGCAGAGATTGAATAGGCTGGCTGGTTAAACAGAATGGGTGATGAAGTGGACAAGCTTAGGTTTCCACAAACAGCAGGTGAGTGTGTTTCCAAGGTGGCAAGGTTTCCGAGAGAACTCGGAGCAGGTAACTAGGAGAGGCGAGGAGAGACCGGATTGCTACAGACAGGCGATTGCAAACAACAGGTAACAAAGGTCGGTTAATGTTCACAATAATTGTGATGACAGTCTGGCAAAGGACTACTGCAACCTCCAGCCTTGATATACCCAACACTTCAGTATCACACATGGAGCAGGTATAGCAAGAATGGAACTACGGGGTAATTGGGCCCGAGAGCGAACCCAGTGAAAGGAGCCAGCCCGGCAACTCCACCTGGGACAAACAGCAGAAGGGTCAGAGAAACTCAAAGCCCAATCAGCTGAATCACAACAACTATGGTATTATATGATGCCCCAGGACAGGAAGTTGTTAAAATATCAGCAAAAGATGTACTTTCTGACTGCTGCAAAAGCTACAAACAGGTCCACTGATGAAGTTGTGGCAGTTCTTTCAGACTGCTTTTGGCATGAAATCCTGCTTTAATTGGCTGCAGCGGACACTCTTTTACAAATAGGAGATATAAAACTCACAGTGGAATGATTTCAGATGATAAAGATATCTTTTACATTCCTTGCCACACTTGTCAGAACAACCTCTTTTTTTTAAATGAAAGACAACTACAAAACCCAGATGTCAGCGGTTTAAAGAGACATAAAAACATGAGGTGAAGCTAACTGAGGCATTTTTTGAAAAATGTATTGATAGCAATGTTGAATATTATTACACAGGAAAAAAACAACTACATGTAAAATAATCACACCGTGACGCCTCTGCCTTTGTAAATAGAGGGACAGTAACTGTCTGTCTCTATCTGCCATTCTGCAATTCTTTTCATGTAAACAATAACGTGGCGCACAGCGTGACGTGAAAAAAGGCACATACTTTTGACGTTGCGTGACGAACTCCGTATTCCTCGTCCATACGTAAATGCAAAAAAGGAGTTTTAAAAAATCTCAGTTTTCCGTGATTCGAAACGCCGTTTACGTGTGGACGAAACAGCTGCGTTTTCAAAAATACCCGTGTAGGTGTGGACGTAGCGTAAAAGAGTTAGTAGTTTATTTTATTACTACCTGTAATTTATTCCAGATTACTTGTGTTTGCTTAATTGTTTACTTAATGTTTAAGGTGTGAAATAAACTGCAATGGAGTTTGAAAACAAAATATGGGTGTGTGTGGTTGGAGGATGTGTGTGTGCGTGTGCACGTGCGCGGGGGCGCGAACATTTTTTCTTGTAAAACAAAGGGGGGCCTAGCAAAAAACGTTTGGGAACCACTGCTTTAGAGGAACATATGTTATGTGTGTATACATTTTGCAACAGTATGATGTCTGGGGACATGCCTAAAGGAAAGATTTTCTTGTTTCGTCACTTGTGATTTAAGCTTGCACTCCTCTCTTAAATTATGTACCTCCAATATAATGGAGACATACACAATATGCATTAGTCATCCCCTCTGAGGTTCACACACTGCCTCTAAGTATGAGGCATAATGAGTACTGTTTGAACAATGGCTGTGGAGTTTTCAGGATCCGTGTGCATATGAAAGTTAAGGCAAGGCCATGTGTAAGTGGAGGGGTGGGGGCTGAAATAAACAGAAAAGCTTTAATTACTGCAATATATATTTGCATTTTGCAAAGGAGGATGCACATGCAAACACACACACACACACAGCAGTCACCTAGCTGCAACATATGTTTCCTTTTAACCTCTAGCAGTCCCTTGTGAACTCCAGGATGATACATTACAGAGTGCACTCGACCATATGAGCATGTGTGTGTTGCCCCAAATACAGGCCACAAGGGTGTGGTTAATGTAGGATGAGTAGAAGGCTGTGTCAACATTTGGTGTATTGATTTCTCCGCAGACTCTCCCTCTAACCTTTTCACTTACACCCTTTTTAGCCTTCTGTTGTTTGATCTCTTGGCTCCTCGCCTCTCCTTTCCTCTCCTCTCCTCTCCTCTCCTCCTTCAGAAACAAATCACACACAAACGGGAACACACGCAAATGCATTTAGCCTGCACCAAGAGCTTCATGTTCACAGCTGACTGAAATCAGAAGTCTGGCTGTAAAAGTGCCAGCAATGAAATTAATATGTAACCTTGTTATCACTCCTCTTTAATTACACTGATCCGATTATTCAATTAACAGTCATTACCAGTTATAGTTATTGCATCTTGGAGGTATGTTTGTGTGTATGGGTATGATTTTAACTAAAGATTAAAATTTGAATTTGAAAGGCAAAAGATGTGCGTGTTTATTGCCCCATGCAGTGAGAGAAATATTGTTTGAGTGTAATAGTGCCACAAAATGCTGATATTGTGGGTAATGTGCCAGAGAAGCTGGCGATGCTTGCTACATTTAGATTTCATTTACTTATTAATTTTTTTTTTTAATTTAAGGCCAGAAACAGTAAATGGAAACTGTTCACCTTCACATTTTGAAATATGTTAGATGGAGTGATAAGGCACGGCTTTTACTTTGAAGGTAAAAGCTCTTCATTTCTAGTTTTGTCAAATCTTTCCAAGTTTCAGCTCAGTTAGTAGTGAGGGAGGATTCGCTAACAAGTTGGCATCTTCCATGCAACCATAGGCCGCGTAAGGTGTAATCTGTTAGAAAGCAACACGTTATTATAATTACTTTATCAATTATCAGTACCACAGTAATGCAATATATGTTACAGTTGTGTTTTAAAGGTTCTTCAGTCATCTGCAAGCAGATTTGGTAGAAAGAAAAAAAATCAATCAAACATTGTTTCTTTCTACCAATGCGCTCATGCAGCAAATCAGCTGATTTCAGTTTTTGTGTGGAAGAATATGATGGCACAAAATGATGGTAAAGTGCAAACTGTATCCAGAACAGAAACAATTGCATTATGCTGTTAACATAACTTTGGGTGTTTGCAGACAGGATGCTAACACAAAGCTAGCAAAGGAGTCAGAGTGATGAGAAAGATGAGTGTATGCTGACCCCAGCCCAGCAGGCAGAACCTGACAGCCAGGCAGTGATGAGCAGTCAGGCTAGTAGCCTCCGTGGAATTGTAGCCTACAGTTTATATTGTTAAATGGTAACGATGTGACAATGCATTTCAGTTGAGTAATTAAGTAACATATTGTATTACTTTTAAACAAAGCAATGAGAAATTCATAATACATTGCATTTTATGAAGTAACAACTGCAACAATGAGCAAAGCAATGACAAGGAAACTTTTTCACAACTGGCGGCAATCTCCAGAAACTTGCCAAAAGAGGTTGCCAGGGGGCCAATGACTAGTCTCTATGCCCGTGTGACTGTTGCCTTAGAGAAGCAGAGATTTTTACCTTCCACACTGAGGTTTCAGGGACTAACCCATTTGATCATTGTGTCCTACTATCTGCCATGCATGTGCAGAACTAAAAGGTAATTCCAACAGTTCCATTATTTTTTCACTGTGTGAAATTTACACTATACTGCTTCATCACTCATCAGCTGTCCAGCTGAAGCCCAGTAATGTTACAGTAGTGAAGTGTAAAAGTTTAATGGAGAAGCTGACAACTGCAAAAGATTTTCTTGGTCATCTCATAGCCTTTATGTAGTGTCAGTGTAATGAGCTGCTACTGACACAGTAAGTACAGGTGAGGTGGTGGGTGTACATCAATAAATTGTCACTGCTTCTATTTTGAGATATTGGTGTAATTGCCACAAACACGTGAGATAAGACTGTACCTGAGCGTGTTTAGGCTTCATATTAACAGAAAGTGTGTTCGTCCATCAGAGGAAAAACTTCAGTGAAGCAAAAAAGAAAACAACTGTACAATTCATGCCGGGAACATTTTGTTTTGATTAAATACAAATCTTTAATATGGTCTGTGGCCCAATGAGAGATTGAGTCTCAAAGGTAAATAATAAATATAATACAACATTGTAAAAGAGGCACATGAAGTATTTCAGTGGAAGACACTGGAGTTTTGAGATTGACAGTATATTTTGGTAAACAAATAAAAACACTCCAGGCCAGTCACGAGGGCTATTTATGATTAAGAATCAAAACCGATATATAGAAAACGATAGCACAATTCCACTTAGGAAATTCCAGGAAGAGATTTCCTGTTATACAAAATTAGTATACTGCTCACTATGTGTGCGTGTGTGTGTGTGTGTGTGCATGCATATGTGAAAGTGCATCTTTCGCCCTGAAGGCTTAGATGGAAACTGATGGACAAGATAGAGGGAGCGATGGTAGAATCAGGGGAAGGCATCAGGGTGTGAATGCTAATAGTCTCCTAGCTAAGACATCCATAGCATCACTGCATCTCATCTATTTCTTATCCTTACCTGACTCCCTTCCCTTTTTCTCTCCATTTTGGTCACCAACTCCCTAACTTTCTGCACTCCTCTGCTGCATAAACTTCTGATTCCTCCTGCTTCTCCCTTTTCAAAGGTAATGATGGATGGATGGAAATTTTGCTACTTTGATTCAAGGATAAACTGATTGCACGTTGGTGATCAAAGGTCAATGTCTTTGTTACTTTTCCCACTTTTTTTTTACAGCCATTACTAACGAACCCATACAATAATAATGACACAATAATAAGGCTAGCACTGGGATATGACAATGTTATGAGAAAAGGAAAATCTATTGAGGAACAGAATGGGAGAATGTTTTCCAATTCTACATTTGGCTGACTAAGAATTGATGAAACAATCTTGCAACAGTGCTTTAAATGTGTGTTAAGAATTTGTTTTAGTAATTGTAGTTTCTTTGCACCAACATACGTGCAGTATCTAAAGACGTCTACTAACATGGCACGAATCAATATTAGTTTTATTGACGAGGCATGTGAACGCATTAAAGGAATAGGGATGGTTCTGACATAAACGGTAGTAACCAGACTGAAAAGCAGCACACATTTCGGTGCTTTATTTCGGTGCTTTTTTTTCCTGAGATGTCATACACTTTGGATTTTAGCCAATCATTTTACCTTTGCAAGCGTAGTAGGCGGGCCCAGGTACGTACATTCTTTTAGAGCAGAGCTACAGATTAAAAATGCCCAAGGCAAAGCGGTCAAAAGTCTGGCTTTACTTCACAGCAAAAGATGCAAACTCAGCAGCCTGCAACAAGTGCTTTAAGGTGACACTGTGCAAAGGAGGTAACACCTTGAATCTGATGAAACACCTGGCGACGTATAGCATTTTGTTAAAAGCCGAGAAATACACCGTATTTGATAGCTTGCTGCGAGACCTCACACCGTGCGCATCTATTGCGGGTGTGGTGCCTGTTATCGGACCCAGAGTTAGCAACATCCCCCAAAAACCGGAAGAGTAGAGTCCTGGCCCGTAGCCCTGCCAGTGTAGCAGAAATGATGATGGATGATGATGGCAGCAGCAGCCGTTCTTCTCTGGGCGAGTAGCTTAATGTTGTTCGTGTGTAATTTACGTTGAGTAGGCTAACCACGTTATTACATTAATGCACGTAAGGTGAACTAGCAAACACCGTCGTAGTTACATGCGGCTGTCTTCTTGTTTGATGGCAGATACTCCCTTCACCCTGGCCAAAAAGGCTAAAATGACCAAAGAAAAAGAGGGAAACAGCTAAACATGAGAGGTTTTTGGACAAAATTTGTGTTTTTTCCATTGTTTAAGCACTGCTTCCAGCCAAGAGTGATACCATATATGCCCTATAGCTGCAGAAAAGGCTAACATTGTTACCTTTTTACAAAAAAACAGCTAAACATAAGAGGTTTTTGGATAAAGTGTGTGTTCTCCATTCTTTAAGCACCGGTTCGAGCACCGTTTAAGCACTGGCACCGTTTCAAAAGTACCGGTTTGGTACTGGTATCGGATAAAACCTAAACGATACCCATCCCTATCAAGGAATCTAAATCTGTTTATACTTTCTCTTAATGAACTAATGTTGTTGGTAGAGGCACTGGACCGCAAGGCAGTAATTCAAGTTCTTTTTTTGTTTTTTTAATCTTTCTCCAGAAACAAACACATTAGCAGAGATTGGAAGGGATCACATCATCTTTAAATCAACACCCCTGCTGTTCTCCCATCAGGGCTCTTCTTACACAATATTTGTGTAAATGTATTTTTGGCTTTTTGTGTTAACACATGATTAAGCATGTGCATGTTTATCCAGGCCCCAAATTGCAGAATTCGCAAGTGCAAGTATGTGGGTTATATGCATTTCTGCCTTGACAGGAGGCTGTACAGCACTCTCCCATCCTGCAGGCATAGAATAGAGAGTGGGGGGAATGTGCTTGCCACTGCAGTAAATGAGAAAAAAAAGAGGTGATAGGAAAAAAAAAGAAGTGCTGCAAAAGTTGCTGAGGCACACAAAAGAAAAGAGAGAGACAGAAAAAAAGTCTCTTATCCTTAATTAGAGCTTCCGCCTCTCCCCTTCTTTCGGAGAACCAAAGCATGAACCCACGTTACTTTTTTCCCTCCGTGAGAAACATTTAAAAACATTTTCCCTAGCTGCACTCCTCCTGTCAGACTTTAAAAAATTGCAGATGCTTTCTTATCTTTTATGCCATCCAATTTGTTTCTCAAAATGATCGAGTGGTGCACCTTCTCTGCATGCGTTTCTCTTTGTTTATGCTGGGTTTGTGCTTTAACTAACCCTTAGAGAGTGATACTGATGTAGTACTAGTGTGATCCTAACTATTATCATGCTCTTCATCAAAGCCCTGTCAGGATATTCAGTCCTCACAACGGCTGAAATACAAAGCAAATGCAGACAAACTCACACTTGTGCATCATGGCCCACACTGTGAATCTTCACCCTCCTCTTGTCTGTGGAGCGTGACAGCTGATGGCTCATTATGGTGAGGATATATAGGATTCTGCACCTCATAGATATTAACCTTGAAGTAGCTGAGATATTTTATGATTTATCCTGAAATCCTCTATGCTGCACTGATCCTGAGATATATGCAAACCATACATGCATGCACACACAGACTTACAGAAGTAAAGACCCAAAAACAACATGGATATGAAGTGTCAAACAATTCAGGACTAACACACAGTACTTGTGTTTTAAACACCACCTGAACACAGCACACCTAACACTGATCGATGTCTAGGCATATGTGTAGGCCAGTGACATTCCATCAGGACAAGCAAGGCAGCTGCCCTGTTTGGATTTGTCCTGATTTTAGATTCAAATCTAAGAATAGACGTGAATTCAAACATCCCACAGTAGACCAATCTCTCTCTTTAAATCGCAGACACTGCTTCACTTTAGACTGTAGCCATCCTTATTTACTGGGTGCGTCCATTTCCTGTTAAAGACGACTGAATTTTCTGATGGTTTTCGCATACAGACTGTGCATAAACCGCTGTTTTTTCAGAGTAGGAGATCAGTGTGCATGACAGAGTATTAGGGCCACATTAAAAGAAAAATATATTATTGATCATTTTGAGAATAAAGTCAAAATTTTTGAGATTAAAGTTGAAAATCTATATTGAGAAAAAAGCGGAAGTTGTATTTAGAGAAAAAAGTCAAAATGCAGAGATTACGGTTGTTGCTTTAAGACAAGCTGCCATGGTTTCTATACTCTCTGAGCTAGTGAAATTGTACTCAGAATCAACTTTAGTAACAAGTATAAGAACATCAAAAAGATGCAGGTGCAGAAAGCTTCATCTGGTGAGATGGAAAAACAGACAAATGTGGAAGAGTGGATTGTACAGAATGAAATGGCTAGTAAAAGACAGATGCAAGGTTAGCCATGGTTACACCCTTGTGCAATAAAGTGGATTTATGTTGTATCACCAAATTGTTTCGTTAACTTATCTAAACAAGGCATTTTGTAGAGGGTATAGCAGCTGTTGCAATTTGTCTTGAAACAACTGTAATCTGATATTTCAACTTTTTTTTCTCAAAACACAATTACAACTTTTTTTCTAAAAATAGTATTACAACATAATTCTCAAAATGATCATTGTAATTTTTTCTCTTAACGTGGCCCTAATACTCCTTCGTAAGCATGTGAGGCAAGCTGGAGGAAACACAGCTAGCACTAGCAAGTAAATGAGCTTCAGTGATTTATCATCGTAACAGATGAGTTACTTCTCGCTAACTATCTCGGCAAACATGTGTGATGTAGAGAAGATAGAGTGTGAAAAATGTGTTAATAACTTATTTAATACATTAGGAAGGAAAGCTGACCATGATGAAGAGGGGACATTAGCTCTGACCATGTCTGGTCCAATGAAACAGGCAAGTTGAGCAGATGAAGGCTAAGCAGCATTAACAGCGAGCTAATTAGCATGATCAGTGAGAGTGACTAAATGTAATACATTTAACCGGCTGGTTTGCCAACACTCCACATTCATTTTTCATTAATGTTTTAATAGCCCCTGTTGATATTTGTGGTTAACCATGCCACACACAGCTTAAATTGCTTTAAAGTCAGCAGATTTTTTGTCAGTGGTGCATTTCAGTATACTTAAAAATCAATTTGTAGGCCTGTGTTTCTGAGCTCATGATCAACAGTGTTTTTCACAGATATGTAGTCCTTACAGGATGACTGGTTTTGTCTGATTTTGTCATCTAATACACACTGGAAAGAAAAGTAATCTGTAAAAACTTTATGGATGTTTTTCATATCTGCTAAATAAAATTGCAGTATGGTAGAAAATTACCAGGACATTCTCTGTGATTATTTAAATAGATTTTTTCTTTTTACAAACAACAAATCTTTTGTTTCTGCCCCTTGAAGAAGAATACATCATTTAGTAGTGTTATACGAAGCTAAAGCTAGTTAATAAACTCAGAGGAAAAGAATTCGAAGCAACAAACTAAACTTATTCTTTGACTTGCTGTTTTTTGCTGGTGGCTTCTTCTGTGAAAAATATTTAGGTAATGTTGGTTAGGTAAGTCTGGTGTTCATGGGTGCCACTGTCTGGCTTATAAGGTGTGAAAACGCAAATTATCCAGAATTTATACCAAAGGATATAAAATGCATTAACAAAAAAATAAATAAAAAATTAAAAGCCATAGATTCGTTTGTGAGTTGTGTTATAGTTAGTGTTTTCAGTATAAGTGTTGTGCTGTATAGAGTCAAAGTTTAGCCAAAGCCAAACGTTGGGAAAAGGCTCAGAGAGCCACCCTGGAGGCTGCACCAACCGGGAACCTGCAAGGCAACAGAGAGGGGCTAAAAAAAACACACAGCAGGAACTGTTGTAAAGTGAAATATCTTTCTGTATCTATAAAATGGTAAAAATTGTACTGCCTCCATTTGCAACAGCGATATTTCTTTCTTTATTCCTAGATAAATCTTGTCTTGAAAGGTAGTCACATACCTTTGCACGCTGGCCTCAGCTACACACACAAGCCACATAAAGAATTTGAGGCCTTGATTCTCCTTCTGTTTGTGTATGAGTGTGTGATTTTTTACTTCTCTCTATCCATTTACTGCTTGTCTTTATCTCTGCCTGCTATTGAATAGAGAGAATGACAGCTTGGCTTGAAAAAAAATCACTTATTGTAGCCGTTGACAGTTGAGCTTATTCTGCATAATGGTCTTGAAATAGTTCATGACGAGTAGTTTCAGCAGAGACGGAGAGCTTGGCATGACTACTCAATAAGCACTCAGTCTACAGTGTAGTGACACGTCTTGCACAGTGAAAATAGGGAGTTAATGAAACCACTCGCACCCAGATAGAGAGTCGAGTGATTCACACATTGCCGATAAATGCAATTGTAGAGAAGAGTTCCATTGCTGTCTCTAAAAGCCAATGGCCTTCAACAGTAGCAGGCGTATTACACTTGCCATGTTATGAACACCCCTCTTCTATGTGACTGCCTCTCTGTTATATCTTTCACTTGTAGCTACAACTATGTTTCATCTGCTTTTTCTCTGCCCTTTCTTTGTCTTGTTTCAGAGCTTTCTCACCCACTTGTCCATTGGAACAACCAATAATAATCTGAAAAACTTTGCTTAGCTGTAGGTTAGGGTACAGTGAACATGTAAAAGTTGGTCACATCACATGGTGTCCCGTCATTCTTTAATTAACACTCAATGGACACTTTTAATATGGTGTAGAGCAGAGGTCCCCAAACACTGGACTGAGGACGCACCTCACTCTCGCACCCAACTCAGTCTTGTTTTACTTTTTCCATACATCAGTACATCTGTAAGCAAACCCTTGTGGCGACTGGCTAGCTATAAAGCAAGCTCAGGGCTCCCACAGATCCTGCATTATAGTAAATTATCAACTGGTATGATAACATAATAGGTATTGATAGTGCATTTTATAAAGTGCTGGTGTAGCATACATGGATTCTACATAAAAATATGTATCCACTTTAACATCACCAGATGATTTGTGGACCCCTGTTCACTTTCAGTCCATTTGTGCGGTACAACATATACAACATATACAACATGGGACATGCATGTCCTGGCTTAAGACGGATCAAGTCACGCTTTTAAAGCAGCTGACCTGTTGTGACGCTCTTGAGCCCCTGCCTTCACATATTTGCCCTGTCATCATAGTTATCCATTAGTTTAATACCAGCCTGGCTTGTTTTGGTTCCTCTCCTTCGGGGAGCAGAAGTTATAGTGATAACATTTTGTTTTATAGTATGGTATAAAAGCTATTGCCATTTTTTTTAACCCAGGACTGAACTTGGATGAGAACATGTAGTGCAAAGTTATCGGCTACCACTAGTTATGAGAGCATGAGCTGCATTGTACAAAAAAGGATACTAAGTCCTAACATATACAACACTAACAGGCTAAATAAGTAATTAATAGCATTCAATTAAAAAGTACACATAACCCGTCCGTTTACGTGTTCTTTCAGTACAGTTGAGCTCACATTAAGTCATATATTTTATTTACTCGAATAAAGTATAAGTAATCCTACCTATAATAGGAAGCCTTTTAGCTAGGACGTAAACATTTTTATTTCTGCTGGAAGGTTTGAAATTCTAGCACATACTGTATATTGAGCCCAGACAATATAAAAGGAAACAAAGAGAAACAAAATGGTAGCCTCTCTGTCACACTCATTCTGGTCTTGTCTTACCATGTTCCCCTCTGTTTTCACAGTGATTAATAGAGACCTCAAGTCCACCGTGGGGTCCTCCAAGAGCTTTGATTAAAGGCCACTGCACCTGCCAGTCTTAAACACACATTTTCAGACACACACAGAGCAGCAAGGCAGACAAAGGTGACCTGAACATAGACCCAGCCATATCTCTCCTCAGATAAACACAGACACTCAGGTAATCAATTGAACACTGAAAGCAGTCACAGGGGTCAATGTCATAGTCATAGATTACACAGGAGTTCTGCAAACTTTGCGGCAGGGCTCGGTGACCACATTGCACTGTTTTGTAAATCAATGTGCAAACTGTGACCCTGACAAGTTAAGAAGTTTAAGCTCTTTATATATATATATATATATATATATATATAATTAATTCCCCACTCGCCCCTGTGGGCGGGTCCTCAAGCTCGGGTCCTCTACCAGAGGCCTGGGAGCTTGAGGGTCCTGCGCAGTATCTTAGCTGTTCCTAGGACTGCGCTCTTCTGGACAGAGATCTCCGCTGTTGTTCTGCTGGAGCCACTCGCCTCACTGCACCTAGTGCTCCGATTACCACTGGGACCACTGTCACCTTCACCCTCCACATTTTCTCGAGCTCTTCTCTGAGCCCTTGGTATTTCTCGAGCTTCTCATGTTCCTTCTTCCTGATGTTGCTGTCATTCGGAACCGCTACATCGATCACTACGGCCGTCTTCTCATGTTTGTCTACCACCACTATGTCCGGTTGGTTAGCCACCACCATTTTGTCCGTCTGTATCTGGAAGTCCCACAGGATCTTAGCTCGGTCATTCTCCATCACCCTTGGGGGCATCTCTCATTTTGACCCTGGGACTTCCAGGTTATACTCGGCACAGATGTTCCTGTACACTATGCCGGCCACTTGGTTATGGCGTTCCATGTATGCCTTGCCTGCTAGCATCTTGCACCCTGCTGTTATGTGCTGGATTGTCTCTGGAGCATCTTTACACAGCCTGCACCTGGGGTCTTGCCTGGTGTGATAGACCCCAGCCTCAATGGATCTTGTGCTCAGTGCTTGTTCCTGTGCTGCCATGATTAGTGCTTCCGTGCTGTCTTTCAGTCCAGCTTTGTCCAGCCACTGGTAGGATTTCTGGTTATCAGCCACCTCCTCTTTCTGCCGGTGGTACATACCGTGCAGGGGCCTGTCCTTCCATGATGGATGTATTCGTGGATGTTCCTTGTCTCATCCTGGACTGTGGTGCTGACACTCACCAGTCCCCGGCCCCCTTCGTTCCGCTTAGCGTACAGCCTCAGGGTGCTGGACTTGGGGTGAAACTCTCCATGCATGGTAAGGAGCTTTCTTGTCTTGATGTCAGTGGCTTCTATCTCCTCCTTTGGCCAGCCTATTACCCCAGCAGGGTACCTGATCACGGGCAGGGCGTAGGTGTTGATAGCCCGGATCTTGTTTTTACCGTTCAGCTGACTCCTCAGGACTTGCCTGACCCTCTGCAGGTACTTGGTGGTTGCAGCTTTCCTAGCGGCCTCTTCATGGTTCCCATTCGCCTGTGGGATCCCCAGGTAACTGTCCTCTATGTCTCTATGTCTTCTGGTAGTTTGATCCCCTCCGTTCTGACTACCTTCCCTCTCTTTGTTACCATCCGACTACACTTCTCCAGCCCGAACGACATTCTGATGTCATTGCTGTATATCCTGGTGGTGTGGATCAGTGAATCGATGTCTCGTTCACTCTTGGCATACAGCTTGATGTCATCCATGTACAGGAGGTGGCTGACAACTGCTCCATTCCGTAGTCGGTATCCGTAGCCAGTCTTGTCAATTATCTCACTGAGGGGGTTAAGGCCTATGCAGAACAGCAGTGGGGACAGAGCATCTCCTTGGTAGATCCCGCACTTGATGGTGACATGCTATGGGCTTGAGGTTGGCCTCCAGTGTTGTCCGCCACATCCCCATTGAGTTCCCGATGAAGGCTCTCAGGGTCCTGTTGATCTTATATAGTTCCAGGCATTCCAGGATCCAGGTGTGGAGCATTGAGTCATAGGCCTTCTTGTAATCAATCCAGGCAGTGCACAGGTTGGTCAGTCTGGTCCTGCAGTCTCGGCTGACTGCTTGGTCTGCCAGTAGCTGGTGTTTTGCGCCTCTGGTATTCTTGCCCATCCCTTTCTGTGCCCCGCTCATGTATTGACCCATGTGCCTGTTCATCTTAGCTGCTATGATGCCTGACAGGAGCTTCCACGTGGTGCTGAGGCAGGTTATTGGTCAGTAGTTGGAGGGGACCGGTCCCTTCTGGGGGTCCTTGAGGATCAGGACTGTCCGGCCTTCGGTTAGCCATTCCGGGTGTCTCTCGTCAACTAGCAGCTGGTTCATTTGTGCTGCCAGGCGCTCGTGGAGTGCAGTCAGCTTCTTCAGCCAGTAGGCGTGAACCATGTCAGGGCCTGGTGCTGTCCAACTCTTGGAGACCCTTTCTTGGATATCTGCCACTGTGATGGTTACTGGACCCTGTTCGGGGAGGTCGCTGTGGTCTGCCCTCAGATCCACTAGCCACTGAGCATTGCCGTTATGGGTTACGTCCTTCTCCCATATGCTCTTCCAGTATTGTTCTGCCTCCAGCCTTGGTGGTGCTGTTCTCATATTGTTCCCCTGCCACTGAGAGTACACCTTGGCTGGTTCCGTGGAGAACAGCTGGTTTATTCTCTTGCCTTCTATCTCTCTGGTGTACCTCCTCAAGCGGCTGGCCAAGGCTGTGAGTCGTTGCTTGGCAGTTTCCAAGGCATCAGGTATGGACAGCTTCCTGTACTTCTTAGGCACCTTCCTCATTGCGCCTTTCTGCAACTCTGATAGTTGGCTAACCTCCCTCCGTGCTACCTTGATCTTAGCCTCTAGCCTCCTTCTCCATGGAGGGTACTGCCCCTTGTGGCTGTTCAACTTGTAGCCAAGCATCTCACTGATCACTGCTGCCGTATTGCAGATCAGCTTGTTAGTGTCGGTAATCGTGGCTGTAGGTATCATCCGTAGTGCTGCATTAACATCATCTAGCAGACCTTCTGAAGGTCCTTCACGTAATGGCTTACAGCACTTGGTATTCCCAGGTAGTCTCCCATCCAAGTACTAACCAAGCCCAACCCTGGTTAGCTTCCGAGATCAGACGAGATCGGGTGTGCTCAGGGTGGTATGGCTGTAAGATATATATATATATATATATATATATATATATGGCATTTGGAACTATTTTGGTTTTCATGTGAAGTATGACCCTGAAGGTAAGCGCGTCATGGACAAAAGTAAAACAGTATGTTGGATGTGCCACGCAATGCTCAATTACATTGGTGGGAACTAGTGCATTAGCGCAGTTTGCTCGTTAACGTGTTGGCCGTCCAGCCCCACGCACGGGGCGATCCGCGGTAGCTCGTTATCGGAGATTTGCCGTGTTGCGACGTTAACGTCATTGCAACGAGATTAACACTGACAGCACTAGTGGGAACACAACGAATATGACTGCACATTTACTCCGACATCATCCTAGTGCAAAGACAAGTGGAAGCAGACAAAAACAACAAGTACGCATGCTACAAACTTTACCTGAGTCATTTAGACAGCCGTTAGCACATGATTCTCCTTATGGGGACCTGATATGTTTAATATGCTGCTGAGAATATAGCCCAGAAGAAGCGTATAGTATAGCTTTTATTTTGGAAAGAGCCATTTCTCTGTAATAAACTCTCTTTTCCAAAGATGAGTGATTTCTCGATCAGATAGATTTATTTTTTTTATTACTTTGTTGTCTCAGCAAAATTAAATTTAAAAACTGTACTTTTGAGTTAAAATATATATTTATAATTTTAATAAATGACAAATTAAAAAGGCATGAACATTTTATTTGTATCGAAAAAATATCGAACCGTGATACCAAAGTATCGAACCGAACCGTGAATTTTGTGTATCGTTGCACCCCTAATATATATATATATATATATATATATATATATATATATATATATATATGTAAATGTGTGTATGTCTGTATAGTTTTATTTTTACCTTAACCTCTATGTACACCTGCCTGTGGTCACACAGGCAGGTGTACATCTGTTTAGTAAATATATCTGTTTAGCAAATATGTTTCCACAGCCAGTAGCAGAGTGACTAAGTAAATGACTTTTAATCTTTCTTATTAAGCATATAGTATATTACAAACTGAAAGTAATTTTGTCTGGTCTGAGTGTGTGTGTGTGTGTGTGTGTAGCTGACATTGGTCACGCTGCGTATTTTTTTGGAGAGCAAATTGTTCTCTGTCATTTAGTTGGCAGCCTGGCAGAACTGCAATTTACTCTCTCTAATAGATACATCTGATTATGCACTGATGTCCGTGGATGCACACAATATGAGTACAAGGGATCACAAGGTGTTCACACCGCCACTATGCAGCATCAATCTTTTGTGTTGTTACGTCATTCCAATACAAGGTTGCCTCAGGGGGAGACATCTTCTGCCTTCATTCTTTCGAGCGCACATGCACAAATCTGTCAGACCCCTATGGTGGCTGCAGGCTTTGTCATATACTGGTGACAGTAACAGGATGATACATGTGTCAGCAAACTAATCGACTGCCACACGGCCACTGTGGACACTTGGATGGAACCCACTGGTGTCACATTAGCGTTGTCTTTTTATTTAAGAGTTAACATTTTTAAAAGGTACACTTTAAGCCAAAGCTTGAGTAGTTTTGGTGCTGAAACCTAGTGAAAGCGAACAAAAAATTGTGTCCTGTGTGTAAGCTTTAATTTAGTTTCACACTGCATCCTACTGGTGACGTTCTTGTGATTTATGCTATCATCAGCTCACCGCTCTCCGCCTAATGCGTCTTTGTCACTTTTTAAAAGAAGACTGTTAGCTCTCAGAATCAAATACTGCTGCGACTAGTGTATCAATGAACCTATGTATGCCAAAGGACACCTTGTGCATATCTGAGATGCCAGCAGCTTTGACTCTATTTGATGTCCTGGGAAATGAGATGAGATTGCTAGAGCCAAACGTATGGCAAAGCTAACAACCTAAAGACGTACTGTATTGTTTAATTGCTTATAGTTCCTTTGGTTGCATTCGTATCTTTCTGACATTTGTTTTTAAGTCTCTTAAAGAACAGAAAAACACACAAACACGCACACACACATCCATACCAAATACTGTGACAGATGCTGGGCCAAAAGCAAGTCAACAATGTACAATAGATGAAAAAAATGAACAGCTTGCACACTGCAGGACTCCAATTTTGCCTATTTATTGAACCATGAAAAATACGCACAGTTACAGGCCGTGCGTATATATATGTATATATACATATATACCCTTTGACATGCAGCCTGGGTGGAGGTGGGATCTAATTACTAATAATCCAAACAGAAGACAATCCATTCCATCTCCTATGCCTCTGAGGCCTCCAGCATCTACCAGTCAATCAAATCAGTGCTATGTTGTTATTCAGTATGACAGCAATTCTGCTCATGTTAGCATAATTGGTCAGTTTTATCATTAAGAATCTCGTATTTATTTGTTACTATTGCCAACACGTATTGTTTAGCACTTTAGTACTATTGTTTGGAAGGCATGCTTGTGTGTGTACTCCATATTTGGATTCCTCAAACATTAAGACGAGCTGGTTTTATTGTTGAAGTATCATCTCTATTGTCAGTAACTCTCAAGTGTTTTTACACATTTAAGACATCCACTAGTCTAAGCTCCTGGAAAAAAGAAATACTTAGTAAAATCTCTGACAGTTGCTGCCAGAAGCTCTTTGTTCATTTCTGGCTAGAGATACATGGGACTTTTGATGCAGGTGGAATTTCTCAAGGTATTTCTTGAGAGATGTTACCGAGCAAAGGATAAGATGTTCATGTTCCTCATACACAGAATCCTTGTGATTTTTTATTGTTTCTCTCCAGTGTGTCGTTGTGATTGTTTTTGTTTTTTCACTGAATGTCACTGTGAAAAACATTCTCAACTTTTAGGATGTATAAGTTGGGTTTGAGATCCTGAGTCACTCCTTTACCCTTTGTCCAAAGTGCAACTAAATGTACGTGACCTTGTTGAGTAAAACCCTTCTCTGAGCTTTGTGTTGTAGTTTAAAAGGCACTGGTCTTCAGGTGAAATTAGTGGGTGGTGAGATTTGTCTTTTTCTGCTTTTCTAATCTCTTACACCTTTGAAAGCTTTCATTAGTAGCTTTGAGTTCTGGCTCCTGCATTAAATTCCATTAACAGCTAACTGGAGGCCCACTGAACAAAATCATATCAACTAGCCCAAATTGCAGCTGATTTTGTTGTTGAGCCCTGCCTTAGTTGTTGAGATTCATCAAATTGCCTCAAGATTGTATTAATTTCAGCAAATTGGTGATTATTATAATTTGCACACTCAGCCAAGTCCTAAACTTTTTTTTCTTTTTAGCTTGGCATTGGCAAAGTTATAATTGAACAAACTTTGTGCAAAGTTTAAAAAAGAAAAAAAACCTACTCTTTATATAATAGCATATACAGTGGCTTGCAAAAGTATTCGGCCCCTTGAACTTTTCCACATTTTGTCACATTACAGGCATAAACATGAATCAATTTTATTGGAATTCCACATGAAAGACCAATACAAAGTGGTGTACACGTGAGAAGTGGAACAAAAATCATACATGATGCCAAACATTTTTTACAAATAAATAACTGAAAAGTGGGGTGAGCGTAATTATTCAGCCCCCTTTGGTCTGAGTGCAGTCAGTTGCCCATAGACATTGCCTGATGAGTGCTAATGACTAAATAGAGTGCACCTGTGTGTAATCTAATGTCAGTACAAATACAGCTGCTCTGTGACGGCCTCAGAGGTTGTCTAAGAGAATATAGGGAGCAACAACACCATGAAGTCCAAAGAACACACCAGACAGGTCAGGGATAAAGTTATTGAGAAATTTAAAGCAGGCTTAGGCTACAAAAATATTTCCCAGGCCTTGAACATCCCACAGAGCACTGTTCAAGCAATCATTCAGAAATGGAAGGAGTATGGCACAACTGTAAACCTACCAAGACAAGGCCGTCCACCTAAACTCACAGGCCGAACAAGGAGAGCGCTGATCAGAAATGCAGCCAAGAGGCCCATGGTGACTCTGGACGAGCTGCAGAGATCTACAGCTCAGGTGGGGGAATCTGTCCATAGGACAACTATCAGTCGTGCTCTGCACAAAGTTGGCCTTTATGGAAGAGTGGCAAGAAGAAAGCCATTGTTAACAGAAAACCACAAGAAGTCCCGTTTGCAGTTTGCCACAAGCCATGTGGGGGACACAGCAAACATGTGGAAGAAGGTGCTCTGGTCAGATGAGACCAAAATGGAACTTTTTGGCCAAAATGCAAAACGCTATGTGTAGCAGAAAACTAACACTGCACATCACTCTGAACACACCATCCCCACTGTCAAATATGGTGGTGGCAGCATCATGCTCTGGGGGTGTTTCTCTTCAGCAGGGACAGGGAAGCTGGTCAGAGTTGATGGGAAGATGGATGGAGCCAAATTACAGGGCAATCTTGGAAGAAAACCTCTTGGAGTCTGCAAAAGACTTGAGACTGGGGCGGAGGTTCACCTTCCAGCAGGACAACAATCCTAAACATAAAGCCAGGGCAACAATGGAATGGTTTAAAACAAAACATATCCAAAGAAGAATGGGGAAGGATTTCAGTCTCTAGATGTGCAAAGCTGGTAGAGACATACTCTAAAAGACTGGCAGCTGTAATTGCAGCAAAAGGTGGTTCTACAAAGTATTTAGTCAGGGGGGCTGAATAATTACGCACACCCCACTTTTCAGTTATTTATTTGTAAAAAATATTTGGAATCATGTATGATTTTTGTTCCACTTCTCACGTGTACACCACTTTGTATTGGTCTTTCACGTGGAATTCCAATAAAACTGATTCATGTTTGTGGCTGTAATGTGACAAAATGTGGAAAAGTTCAAGGGGGCCGAATACTTTTGCAAGCCACTGTATATACAAGAAAATACCAATCAGCAACTTTTAAACAGTATTTTGAAATAGAATTTGAAATCGATACAGGTATTAAGCATACAGTTTTGTTTTTGTGTTAATGTCCAGGCAATGCTGATAACACATTTTCTAAATGCAATATTTAAAAAGAGCACTTGACAAAAAGCTTATCTCATATCTTAAAACATATCTTGGCATGGTGTGCCCAAGTGGACAACCAAACAGAAGATGAACACTATCTGAAAAGTCAAAGAAATCCAGCAAAGACCTGACACAGTATCTAAAAGATGCATCTGAGCCTTTGGATGATCCATCTACTGTTCACTGAATCCTTAATGGAAACAGTGTTTGTGTAAGGATGTCTGTGAAGAAGTCGTTCTTAAAAAGAGAAACAGGGAGAAAGAGCGGATGCATACCAAAGTACACAAGAACTGGACTGAAGAGTAATGAGTCCAAATTAGAATTTTTTAGTTCAAATCATCATTTCATCATCAATAGGGAAGATAGGGAGCAGATCAGGAGAGAGGTGAATATGAGTGACTATCTACAGGCATCTATACAACATCCACAGATGAGGTTTGAATGTCTTTCAAGAAGCCTGGAGAACTATTCCCGAAGACTACATGAAGAAATTACAAGAAAGCTGCCTGAAATAGTTCAGGTTGTGTTGAACAATAAATGTGGTCATACCATAAATTGACTTTCAAATATATTAGAATTGCACAGACTCTGTTTTTCCTTTATGAATTGTGTTTCCATTTTTGCTTTCACCTAGATTTGTCATTTTTTACTATTATCCAAAATACCATCAACCTGTTGTCGTCGCCTAAACTGTAATATCCTAACCTGTAGCTTTGATAAGCTTTATCTTACTGGGAGAAAGGATATGGGGAAATGATGGCAATTCTTTATTTAGCCTCTTGAGAGGTTTTGTGTTTTCTGTCACTTCTCAAGGCTTTAATGAATGATTAATGATCCCTCCATCAATATTTATTGATCATCAAGAAGCTGCAATGAGGCTTCCATGCAAAGGCTGATGAAAGTTTAATACTCCAATCAAAAAACTGGTCCCATCCTTCCTTTGACAGAAGGCGAGAAGTGTCTCATTATCTTGTACTGAGGCCTGCACAAATTCCCAGCAACACATAGAATTTCCCAACACAAAACTTGCGTTACTTTTGGTAAATGACGTTTTAGCGAAGCTAGATGGTGATAATGTGAATTAGCACAGACTAAATCCTGGTTTTCTGACTTGAAAGTACATGTATTACACAAAATTACTGTTCCCATGTGTTTCATGATCCACACAGGCAACTTGATTATTTTCTAAGCAATGACGTACTATATATGAAAAGTTCTTTCACAAAGACATTTAGCAAATTAGGAGAAGACTGCGCTGAAGTAATTTAGTGGAAGCACAGCAAATCTGTGTACTACCCGGTCGTGTTTAGGAAGCAGATAGGAAAATCAATTCTAAATTCCTAGAAAAATAGACACTCTTATTGGATATGCCTGTAATAAATTAAATTACAGCTAACTCGATTATTGCTCAAGGATTGTACCTTTTTTCCTTTCCCCCCCCTTTAATAGCACATTTTTTGTGATTCAGAGTACTTTATATTTAAATCGACTTATTAAAAGACTTTAAATGTAAGGAACTTGCCAGTGTTCTTGATGACAGTGACCCAGCAAGCACAATAAAGTGAATCATGCTTTACTCATTCTCAAAGGGAGCCTGATTCTGTATACATAAGCACTGGGTGCAGCAGTAACACATAAACAAAGGCCACACCGAACACATCTTGCCACCTACAGGTGCATTTTGGAGTGAATTTGCATATGCCCTTGAGACTGCCTCTACTGCCTGTTAATATTCTCCTCACCATTAACAGCATTATTGCGTGCACGAAACCTCTCTCTCCTCAGGTCCCACTCTTCATCCGACCATTACCCTCCTTCTTGCGTATACGTGTTTCTGTTAATAATTCTTTGCATGGACTAGCACTTTTAGTCCATAGAGAGAAATCAGAGGTGTGTATGTTTGTGTTGTGTGTGTGCCTTGTCTCCCTGTATGCATTGGGTGTACTTGTGAACATTTATTATTCCCATCTCTAATAACTTGTTTCTGCTGTCGTTGTGACCTTGTTGGTGATAGTTTCTAACCTGCTTAGCTTGAACAGACCCAGTGAAACTTTGGGCTGACATCAACTCCAACACTTATTTACGAGTCCAGTAGGGTTAAAAGTATCTGACAAATGCACACAGTAAGCCAGATAGAGGCATAGAAAGTACAAAGGCAGGGTGGGGGCGGTGACTATAACTGACCAACCTGTGCTTCTCTGAGCATTAGGTGAAGTTGTTCCCTGTCCTCTTGCTCCTTCTGCACCTCTTTTTTACTCTTGCCTCCCTTCAGAACAGCCAAGGCAGCACTTTGAGGCTGTGGCTGTGAAAGGAGGCCACAAGTTTACCTCACAAATAAATCTCTCTCTCTCTCTCCCCCACTAAGTTTGACCTCTGGGAAGAAGTGGAACAAGGCCTGAGTCAAGTTCTTACTTAGAGGAAAGTGCACTTCTGCACAATTCTGTAACTGCCTAAACAAAGGTGGAGAGCGATACAAATTTACAGGCTGAGAGGAGTTTGGGGGCAGTTTTTTTTTCCATTTACACTTTTGGATATCAGAAAGTTAGAGTTCTCTTTCATGATTTGCATTTAGCATATAAACTAGATGTGATGCACTAGAATCCTTTGCTGCTCTCCAATCACTGAGCAAATCATAGACAATTTTCTCTGGAATCATTTTAACTTTGCAGATTTCCTCTACTCAAACTTTTACTCAAAGCTATCCTTATGCTAACTTTAAACTGAAATATGATTTATATACCCACAATATGAGTAATACGAGTGCTATTGCTATTTCTGAAGTACTTCACAAAGGTAGAATACAACTAAGAGCCACTACTCACACATTGCATACCATCACAGATGGACAACTGTTATAATGCACCGCTCTCTTTCAGCAGTGCATTATACTATAAAATTCAACACAGTATTTGTCATCATCTGGAAAAATGCATTTTGTATAGTGTATGTTCATAACAAAAACGCACTGATGTTGTTGAGTCAGCTAATAATTGTGTAACAGTAGTGTCACAATTATTGAAACTGAAATAATAGCTTAAACAGTGTCTGGACATGTTTATTCATGTACTTAAGTATTTATATTATTTTGCCAGTAACATCTCTAGTTATATGTTCTTCTACAAAGACCTTCTTAGAGAATTAAAACTGTAATGTAACAAAAACAATTAGTCCAACAGAAATGACTAAAAAGATTGCTGTAAGCTACACAAATCTCATAAAACAAATAGACATGTCCAGTATCCTGAGGGTCATGTCCATATGTTTAGAACAGAAGATGAATCCAGCACTTTTAAAAGGCCGGCTTCAGTAATCAGCAAGTCTGTGCATTTTTATGTGCCCTCAGTGCAAAACACTTATCCTGTGTAATAACAATCTCTTGCACATGGCTGCAAACAATTTGCATGGATGCACATCTTTGGTAAAAAACATTCAGCTTATCCTTGACCTCAGTGTACATTGGGCTATTTTATTGCTAGCCATTAGGACATTTATGTAATCCATTTGTGGTATGGGGTAGTGTTTATTTAGTCATGCATTTATTCATGCAATCAGCACAGTCTGAGCAGCCCAGGTTTCCAATGTAATGATTTCCAAGCCTCACCTGGTAAGCTGTCATATGCTTACCAAAGTTTCTTTCTAATGCAGCACGTGACAATATAACTTTGTTAGAAGCATTTTTGCTTTATATTTGTTAGTTTAGTGACACCACTAAGTCTACATTTAAGGCTCAAGTGACTTGTAGGCCTTTCAGTGGTGTGTGCACAGTTGCAAAAACAAAAGAAGCTCAGATTAATCCTGTTAACTTTTGTCGTTTGAATCTCCTCCTCCTTCAAATTGGCCTACTTGTCGCTCTTTATTTGTCTCTGCCTGCCTCATCTATTCCTCTCAACCTCGGAGTGTGACATACTGTTGACACCGGATGGGTTGAGGCAGACAGACGACTGATGAGATGAAAGTCAGACGTGATGAAAGCTGATAGAGCCAACAGCAAACTCATTTACAGACCGGTCTCTGCCCTCCTGGGACAGACCTCCTTTTGTCAATATTTTCTGGAGTGTGACATGCTGCAAAATATTTAAACACACCTACTGATTTTTGAATTACAATTTTAGAATTAGTACTGCTGAAATTGCAGGGTTTTTTTTTTTTTTTTATTTTAATGGGAAAAGAACAAGGTGAAAAGTACAGGTATGATGTACAGATTATGAACACATCAGTGAAATTGGGCTTCCCACTTTCTAAAAAGGCCTTTTCCCATTGCTAAACACAAAACTAACACAAACTCCCAGGTAAATAAGTCAACGCTCATTGTAAAATATTGTGTATCCTCCCGATTTCTTTTTGATGTGTTACAGCAAGAAGGCTCTGCTTTCAAACATGCTGGCCAGTTCGGCCCTTTCTATGGGGAGTTTGCATTTTTCTATGTGCTTTTATGGGCCCTACAGATACACGTTAGTTTAACTGATAATTAAATTAGCTGAGATGTGGGTTTAAAACTGTGCTGCTGTCTGTCTGTCTGCATTAGCCCTGTGATATACTAGTTGTCTATCTAACATGTACCCAGCCCTTTGCCCCTTTACAGCTGGAATGAGCTCCAGACTCCCTGTGATCCAGTGCAAGTAAAAATATGCACGTACCATCCGAGTCTTTTTTATTACCAACAAAACATTGGTTATTACCTGCCTCAGAGGTTGACTAAAGCTATAGTCATTCTCCAGATAGCTGACAATGAGCAAACAACAACAACAGCTAGTTGTAAGCTAACATTATGCCAGCTAATCTTAGGCTTGGGTGTCCTAAAAATCACAGTTTCCCTCTCATAACAGTTTTATTATCGTCTCATATTGTATGACAGTTTATTTGCTAAGTCCAACAATGTTAGAACATTGTGACGCCTGGCATCAGTGAAAAAGAGGTTAACTGATGCTGGCCTAACAGCAGCTAACAGAGGCTAACAGCAGACCTCACCTAGGTATCACTGTCATTTGTTAGAAGTGAGCTCGTATCAGAGTCTTCTTACAAAGTTTTACAGCCTCCTCCACCTCTACTTTAGAGTAGATAGATGTGGACAACAACTGACATAAACAGCAGAATGACACCCTACGCTCACTGCACATTAACAAACAAATTAATACTTAGTAATTACATTGACATTTCTGGCAAGGAGCTCAACTAATCAGGAAATACTGGGGACCTACCTCACCATTAATGTGCTGCAGTTGATCAAATGTTTTACACCACTGTCTCGAAAGCCATTAGGGCACCTTATTTTCTTATGTGCTTCCTGAGCTTTTTAGCATGTACTGGTGTGTTCCACTGTTGTGGGGTTGGGCAAAAAAAAAAAAATCTTGCTTTCTAGTTTTGCCAGATGAAAAGACGCACACACAGATACAAACACATTAGATGGAGTATGAGTTTCTGCACCAGTGGGTGGTTTCAGTGAGCAAAGACATGATGTGTGTTTAATGTGTTTGTTCTTTAAAGCTGAAATAAATTTGAGACAGTATGTGAATGTGTGTTAGGTTTGCGCTTATCTCAAAAAGCAAGAGTGAGAGAGAGAGCACCAGAGACTGATGATGAGGGAGAATGAGTTGTTTTCACATCATGTCGAAAATTTAACACCTGTTTTCTTCTGCTCTTTGCCATTCAGGCTTTTATCTAGTCTTTATGCTTCGCTGTTTGTCTGTTAACTGTGCTCTTTGCCTTTATGTCACATCACTGCCATGGCAAATCCTGAGGCGGAGCCCTCCTGGTCATTCTTACTCATCCCTCCCAGCCATACTGTCCAGCCAAATATCCTGAGGGTGATTGGGTCTTGGCTGAATGTGCCTAAAGGCCTTGCAGTGGCCTTTCTGAAGAGAGGAAATGTTAGCTATTAAATCATTTCTTCAAAGTGTAAGGCTAGATTTTAAAATAATTTCTTTGCACTTCTTTGATTCATCTTGTGACTTAATATTTTATTGCAATGCCAATAATGTATAAATTTAAGCTTGTTCTTTGCTTGCATATACTCCCATAAAACGTCTGAAAATGGTAAATGGACCTAGTCTTATACAGAGCTTTTCTACTCTAACTGGGCACTCAAAGCATTTTATACAACTTGACTCATTCACACCAGCACATTTTTCTATGCTCTTTCTATGTCGGTGCTTCTAACACTCACACACATTCATACTCCAATGGATGTATCAGAGAGAAACTACGGTTTAGTATCTTGACCAAGGATATTTGGCATCCAGACTGGAGCAGACAGGGATCAAACCACCAACCTTGTGATTAGTGACTTGGTCTACCGCCTGAGTTACAGCCACACCACATGAGATTTAAATGTAGGATAAAAAGTAGATTTGAAAGCACACAGACATGAATGCACTTATGTAGCATAAGGAGCTGCACTGACGTATTGTTTGAATGTTTGAATGGCCTTATTTTAAGATGTTGTTAGTTGGTTTCTTGGCATTGTAACTTTTGTTACAGTCATAAAACGATAATGATAGGATGCTTTCATAAGGTGTTGTAGGTGTATAAAGGCTGAAAAGTAAAGTAAAATTTTATTTATATAGCACCTTTCAAGATAAAAATCACAAAGTGCTTCACAGAAGCTAAAACCTAAAAATAAAAATCAACCAAAAGCAAGTTTAAAAAGATGAGTTTTTAGCTGTTTTTTAAAAGCGACCACCGAGTCCACAGATCTCAGGCTCAAAGGGAGAGAGTTTCACAATCTGGGGGCCACAGTTACAAAAGCTTTGTCGCCCTTTGTTTTCAGCCTCGTGTGTTGGACAACCAGCAAGCCCTGGTCACATGACCTCAGGGACCTGCTGGGAATGTATGGATGTAAAAGTTCACTTATATATGTTGGTGCTTGTCCATGCAGAGCCCTGAAAGTCAAGGTCAAAACCTTAAAGTGGATTCTGAATTTAACGGGGAGCCAGTGCAGCTGAATCAGCAGGGGTGTGACATGGGAGTGCCTAGAGGACTTGGTCAGAAGCTTTGCAGCAGCGTTCTGAACAACTTGCAGATGCTCCAAAGAGACTTTACATAAACAAGTAAACAAAGAATTACAATAATCCAGACGAAATGAAACAAATGCATGAATGACAGTTTCTAATTCGGAGTGCGATACAATGGGACTCAGCTTAGCAATGTTTCTCAAGTGATAAAAACAGGAGTGAACCAGAGATTTTACATGGGCATCCAAAGTCAGAGCTGAGTCAATAGTAACACCAAGGTTCCTGATAGACGGTTTGGCAAATGTAGCAAGTGGACCCAAGTTTTCCATAACACTAGGTCCAAAATTTTTAGGAGCACAAACAAGGACTTCAGTCTTCTCCTCATTTAGTTGAAGAAAGTTTCCAGCCATCCAACCTCTAATGGAGTCTATGCACTTATGCAAAATCTGTAGCTTGGAAACATCATGGGGCTTAAAGGAGATATATAACTGAATATCATCTGCATAGCAGTGATACAAAATGTCCTTAAAAGTGCTCAATAAGTGTTGAAGAGGAAGTAAATACAGCAAGAACAATAAAGGCCCCAAAACTGAACCTTGTGGCACACCATAGGCAAGAAAAGTAGAAGAGGAACTGTACTTAGAGGTAGCCACAGAAAAGGATCGTTCATGCAAATAGGATTCAAACCAGTCCAAAGCAGCCCCTGATATACCCACCCAGTGTGGAGACTCTAAGAAGTCTAGTTTCAGTAGAGTGAGCTCTACGAAAGCCAGATTGGAATTTATCCAGAATGCTGTATTCATCTAGAACAGCTATAAGCTGCTTAGCCACAACCTTTTCTAAAATCTTAGCAATGAACGGTAATTTTGAAATTGGTCTGTAGCTACTAAGAAGAGAAGCATCAAGCTTAGGTTTTTTTTAACAGTGGGTGAATAACTGCATTCTTACAATAAACAGGGACCTGACCAGAAACCAGTGAGGTATTGATAATTGTGAGCACACAGGGACCAATAGACTGAAAGTCATTTTTAAACAAAGATCCAGGTAAAATATCAAGAGAGCAGGAGGACGCTTTCATCGAATTAACTAACTTGACCAGCTCTGGTAAGGACACAGGTAAAAATCTTTCTAAAATTACAGGCCTAGCTTGAGTTGGAGCAGACAAGAGAGACACAGAAGGAGAGATATTGTTCCTCACGTTACTGACTTTTTCAATGAAGAAAGAAAGAAATTTTTCACAATCTTCATTTCATTAAATTGGGACAGCAGGTGGAGCAGGAGCAACAATATCACTAATGGTGTTGAATAGTACCTTGGGGTTACCTCTGCTCTTAGACACTAAGTCTGAGAAATAGGCAGCCCTTGCATCTCGAACTGAAGTGTTAAAAGAGACTAAAAGGTCCTTTAAATGAAGGAGATGGACATGCAAACGCGTTTTCCTCCATAAACACTCAACCTTACGGCAGCAACGCTTTAAGAAGCGAATGCTGTCATTTATCCAGGGAGACGACTTTGAAACCGGAGCTAGTCTAGTTTTGACAGGACAAACATTGTCTAAAATAGAAAGACAATGATTATTAAAAAGATTTGTTAAAAAATGAACATCGTTATAAGGAGATAAAACTAAATTAAAGACATCGGAAAATTTAACATCAGTAGAGGAATTTAAGATGCAAGAGCTAACCACATGTCGAATAGGAGAGAGGGACAGATCAAAAGACAGGTTAAAAAGAATACAATGATGGTCCGAAATAAAAATGTCCTCAGTACAAATAAAATCAATGTCTAAACCTAAAGTAAAAACAAGGTCCAGTGTGTGTCCTTTGGTGTGTGTGGGACCAGACACATGCTGAGTAAAATGAAAAGAATCCATGACGCTAAGGAAACCTCTGGCAAAGAGGTCAGAGTCATCATCAACGTGTATATTAAAATCCCCGGCTAGAACCAGTCTGGACAGCTTCAAAGTCGAGGATAAAAAGTCACTGAACTCCTTTAAAAACATACTGTTTAGGCCAGGTGGACAATACACTACAGCGCAGTAAAACGGATCTTTATTTCCAATTCTAACCAGCTGTAATTCAAAGGATGAAAAATGTCCGACCAACACTGTGCGACAGTAAAACCGGCTTCCAAACACCGCAGCGACACCTCCTCCTCGACCCGACGTCCGAGGCTGGCCGATGAAGGAATACCCACTCGGGCAAAGTTCGATGAAGGATGAAAAGTCACCATCGCGCTGCCAGGTTTCAGTTAGAAATAAGAAGTCCAGTTTCTTGGAAAGAATAAAATCGTTCAGCAAGAACATTTTATTAGTCATTGATCGAGCGTTAAGAAAGCCCAGCAGAGGATGTACTTCCTGCCAACACGGACGATGATGCAATTCTACACTGCAATCATCGAGTCCATCCTCACCTCCTCCATCACCGTGTGGTACGCTGGAGCCACTATCAGGGACAAACAGAGACTGCAGCGTGTTGTGCGCTCTGCTGAGAAGGTGATTGGTTGCAGACTCCCATCTCTGCAGGACCTGTACACCTCCAGGACACTGGGGCGTGCAGCTCGGATCTCAGCTGACCCTTCTCACCCTGGACACAGTCTGTTTGACCTGCTCCCCTCAGGCAGGAGGCTCCGGTCCATTCGCACCAGAACCTCTCGCCATAAGAACAGTTTCTTCCCCTCTGCTGTTGGACACATGAACAATAACCGTATGACTGTTCCCACCACTAACACATGACCCTACGCTGTGTTCACTGCATCATTCCATGTTTGGCACTGATCACCACCTGCACTCATGTATATATCTATCTACTTAGCACTTTTGATTCTTATTCTTATTTTATTTATTTTTTTCTCATGTCTATTTAAGCGTTATTTATGACAGTATGTTTGCACTAAGCACCGCAGCAATTTCCTAATGTTGTAAACCTGCTCAACATTTGGCAATAAAACCCTTTCTGATTCTGATTCTGATTCTAAAAAGCGCCACGCTCAGCGAAGTAGAAGACATATTATTAACAGAAGTGGCCCGATTTAGGGGACGAAGAAACAGAGAGTTTGATCCGCAACGCTCATAAATTCCACTCACCGCGGGGATGGAAGGCCAAACAACAGGAGAGTCTGGATGAACACTCCTGAGGTAGCGCCGTCTCATAGATCCAGGCACAGCTAGTCCCCGCTTCCAGAACAGTCTGTTTTACCTGGACACCTGCTTTTTTTCCTCTCCTCCTCCGTGACTTGCGCGGACACAGAAAGGCGCCACTGATGACACCTAACGAAGATCCAGACACCGGTGTTGGCAGCAGAGGATGGAAAATACCATAGGAGGTTGAGGCATCTTGACTTATCATAGAGGATCGGATGGATAATAGCGTCAGGCGATCATAGCCAACACATTAGTGACAAAAAGCGAAAGCAAAAAGGCCAAAAAAAACAGCACAGAGAAACCACGGCCGGCAGCGGCAAAGCCAAACACAGGCACCATCATACCGGAAGTGGTCAAAAACACCCATGTGCAGGTCATTCCTCTAGCAACAGGTCATTCTAGCCTGTTGCTAGGTGCTAGCAAGGTGATGCTTATCATATGTTATGCATAATTGAGCTTTTGTGGTTATAAATTAGACAGTATTTCCATGAATTGGTAATCAACTTGATGACATCATAATATCTGATATAGATAAGAACCTACAGGGACCTTGAGCAGTATCCACACTGGAAGTGACATGGCGACCAAAACGAATGACGTCAAGTGACTAAGGCTGAAATAATCACTGGCAACTTTTGTTATAGTCATAAACTTATTATTAATGTGGTATAGACTATAAATAAAATAGACGTGACAGTCAATGCAAAAGGGTTCAGACATTTTTTACGGTGCATGTTTGAGGCATATTTTTTTCATTTCCCCCCAAAATTATTCGTTTAACATAAGTTATTGGGCTACATCTGATTTTGCTGGCATGAAAGTAGAT
Source organism: Perissodus microlepis (assembly GCF_051167445.1). Classification (NCBI taxonomy): domain Eukaryota; kingdom Metazoa; phylum Chordata; class Actinopteri; order Cichliformes; family Cichlidae; genus Perissodus; species Perissodus microlepis. The sequence continues at coordinate 20,962,544 of NC_140464.1, read as the reverse complement.
GTGAAAGCACACAGACATGAATGCACTTATGTAGCATAGAGGATAGAAACAAACTACTGATCCTATCGCATTAGTAAAGATCCAGTATCAATACCAGGATTGATATACAGGATGGGCCATTTATATGGATACACCGTAATAAAATGGGAATGGTTGGTGATATTAAAGTCCTGTTTGTGGCACATTAGTATATGTGAGGGGGCAAACTCCTCAAGATGGGTGGTGACCATGGTGGCCATTTAGAAGTCGGCCATCTTGGATACAACTTTTGCTTTTTCAATAGGAAGAGGGCCATGTGACACATCAAACTTATTGGTAATGTCACAAGAAAAACAATGGTGTGCTTGGTTTCAACGTAACTTTATTCTTTCATGAGTTATTTACAAGTTTCTCTTTGTTCACAGCCATTGACATGTCGAAGAGGTTAACACGTGAGGAGCGGATCGAAATTGTGTTGTATTGTACTGGTGAACGCAGTAACCGGGTCATTGCAGCAGATTTCAATGCAAGACACCCTACGAGACCACCCATCTCCCATGCTACAGTTAGCAAACTGCTTGTGTTTCGTGAACCTGGTTCAGTGTTGGATTCGCCAAAATGTGGACGCAAGAAAACTGTCACTAATGAAGAAACATCAGTGGCTGTCCTAGCTTCATTCAGCAAGAGCCTACAGCGTAGCACTCGCTGCATGTCACTGGAGAGTGGCATTAGTCGAACATCCCTTCGGCGGATATTAGCTACTAACAAATGGCACCCTTACAAACTCCAGCTACTGCAGCATCTCAACGAGGATGACCCAGATCGGCGCACAGAATTTGCAGAATGGGTAAAACAAAAATTGGAACAAGACCCTCAGTTCACGCAGAAGATTTTGTTCAGTGATGAGGCAAACTTTTATGTGAATGGTGAAGTTAACAAACAAAACCACCGCTATTGGTCTGACACTAACCCACATTGGATGGATCCCTCCAAGACTGTTGGAACAACAAAAGTGATGGTTTGGTGTGGTATATGGGGTACAACGATAGAGGGTCCATTCTTCATCAATGGAAACCTCAAGGCCACTGGATATTTGAAATTGCTACATGATGATGTGTTTCCCTCTTGCACTGAAGCTGGCACGTTCCCTGAGTTTTTCTAGCAAGATGGTGCACCACCACATTATGGGTGCCAGGTCCGAGCATTCCTAGGTGAACAGTTTCCTGGAAAGTGGATTGGTCATCGTGGGCCAGTTGAATGGCCCCCAAGGTCTCCCGATCTCACCTCCTTAGACTTTTATCTTTGGGGTCATCTGAAGGCAATTGTCTATGGTGTGAAGATGCGAGATGTGCAGCACCTGAAACTACGGATACTGGATGTCTGTGCTGGCATTTCTCCTGCGGTGTTGCTATTAGTGTGTGAAGAGTGGGAGAAGAGGGTTGCATTGACAGTCCAACACAATGGGCAGCACATTGAACACATTTTATAAGTGGTCAGAAACTTGTAAATAACTCATGAAAGAATAAAGTTACGTTGAAACCAAGCACACCATTGTTTTTCTTGTGACATTACCAATAAGTTTGATGTGTCACATGGCCCTCTTCCTATTGAAAAAGCAAAAGTTGTATCCAAGATGGCCAACTTCTAAATGGCCACCATGGTCACCACCCATCTTGAGGAGTTTGCCCCCTCACATATACTAATGTGCCACAAACAGGACTTTAATATCACCAACCATTCCCATTTTATCACGGTGTATCCATATAAATGGCCCACCCTGTAGATACTATCAAGATTTTTGGATTGATCCGACCACATTTAGCTCCAGTTTGGGAAAGCTTAAGATGTACCTGAGTGCCATATTTGTTCACTGATCTCCTGATGGTTTAGACAGAGTTTGGGGACAAAAAAATGACAGACCGATTTCATGTATTATAATAAGACATGCATTGTTTGGCTTTGTCTTACCGCTCATGTTTTTACAATACAATTTCAAAAATTTCTATCTCAAGATTTCACCTACCCTCCTGCATCTACGAATAATCTTAAGCTTCTTTGATGTTAATAGAGGCTGTAGGTCCCTTATATCTCATTCATTCATTAGGTAAATATGTTATGGCTTTATTGTGTTGCAGAACGTCGACTGTTTAATTCACTTCCTACACAATACATCTGCCTATAATGTTTCTGCTATGATTAACAAAGGTATGATATGGTAAATTTCTGAGTAAGGACTTAGAGATTGTCCCAAGGTTTCAATATTTTGAGTGCTGAGAAGGGCAGAGTTACAAATCATTGACGCCTGGATGCATACAGCTACGTCCTGCAGGATCTGTAACCTGCAGAAGAGAATGGATAGGTACCCAGCGTCAGGGGTCAAAGATTTTGAGATGGGTTGTAGACATGAAGAAAGTTAGTGAGGTACTGATGGGCAAGAGTGTTAAGGGTGTTAAGGGTTAAGTAATTCACTGGGTGCCAGTGTAGGAGGATCTGGGACTTTCCTGGAGATTTCAGAAAGGATTCAATTATAGTAGTCCAGGCAGAAGGTGACAAAGGTGTGAATGAGTATTTGGACAGGATAAGAAACTGAAGGTTGGATAAATGAGATGCCTCAAAGGTGGACATATGCAGATGTGGCAGCAATATTAAGTGGGGTTGTTTTTGTGTCAGTGGGTGGCAGGTCAGCCCATTTATGCAGGCCAGGAAGTACTTTCTTTAAATTGGAAGACCTCAACTGACTACAGATTGGCTTGGTTTAAAAGTAGGCTTTCTGAGCATAGATCAAGCTGCTGTGAGCTACAGAGTGCAACATTGTTTCTTGGGTTCTTGCAATTGGTATGCACCAGTCTTTAAATATGTTATTTAAATTTTTTTTGTGTTTTTGTTCTTTTGAAATTATGTTTTAAGGTCACTTTCTTGTTTTAACTAGCTGGTATATGCAGACAAGATGTTTCTTTTTCCTTCTCCTGAAGAATATACAGACTCTGCACTGTACTCCCAAACTTTAACATCTTTTAAAATATTGTTTACTTTGTTGTTACTTTGTTGTTACTAGCTGCCACTGTTGAAGTTTGTTTTTAACACTAAGCTATGTACTTTGTGGCACCAGAAGTTTGTAATTGATTTTTTGTTTTTTGTAAACATGATTCATTAATCTTTGAAAATAAATAGAAATACATGTATTTTAAATAAATTACCATTTGATTTGATACCATGTCTGATTTTCTTTTTTTTAACTTTGCAATTTTTTCTGGGTTTAGCTTTTCCCTTCGAAGTCACTCTAGTCACACAGATTTGTTAACAGATTTTATGTTGATGTAGGTGATGATGTAGGCGGATTGTGATCAGCAGTGCATTGAATGTTGAGGGATTAAGTGCAGGTTACCTCCCCAAAGAGTAAGACTTAGACACTAAACAAGAGTGGTCTGAGAACCCACCCTTGGCTAACCCTTTGAGTGACAGGAAGTGAAGATGTTGATGCCATTGTGATGAGAGACAGGACTATTTTATCCTGAAAAAAATCTACTTGCTGAGGGCTACTGGATTTCTTCTGAGACTAGAGTAGCAGACTGTCAAAGGTTCAGAAGCCACCAAGAACACACTTAAGTCCATCAGGAGAAGGGGCACTGACCTCTTTTATGTTCTTGAGTGAGATTTACTGTTTTTATTGCTGTTTATGTGGCTGAACAGATCAACACATTGTGATTTGATACTGAATTGGTGTTGCCACTGGAATAGACCAGATCAAGAGTGTAGAGTCTTTTAGGAGTCGGAGTGCAAACATGCTACTTCAAATCAAGGCTCTCAAACAAGTTCTAGCAACCAAACAGCTACTGGGCAGCCAACATTTGTTTGAAAATCCCAGAGTAATGGCAGTTTACAGAGAGTTTACAGAGTGTTACTGGCTTTTTCTCTCAAAATTACAGATCCTACAGAGATACTTGTCATAATCTTACACTGAACAAGAACAAAAACAATGACATTTTTAAAAGAATTACATTACCTGACCCTTTCTAGTAAAGGTTATCCTGTTCCCGCAGGACTAATGACTTTACTTTCAGTTGTGCTAATCCAGTAGCAGGCTTATGAATTAGAAAAAGGACAGACATGACTGAAGGAAGACTAAATTTGGCAGAGTCTTGCACTCTTGAACCTTTGAAGCGAACTGAATCCCAGATTGAACAGCTGTATCTTTCCTTTTTTTTGCTGGAGGCAGCAATCCACTCCTCTTAATCAGGCAGCAGGGTGGAATGTTTTCACCCGATGGGGTTTTTGGTTCAAGTCAGTCCCATGAGAGCAAACATCTGCTCTGCTGAAGTGCCCTTGGGCAAGACACTGAAACCCCAGTAACTTTATGAATGGGTGCTATTGTACATCTGCGGCAGTCAGATTTTTCTATGTAAACAAATCAATAGTCATTACTATTCAGGAGGGTTTGTTGGGGTTTATATCCCTGCTGTGTGTGTGTCACAAGAGGTCACTCACTTTTTAACTGCGATCAAATGCAGCTGTTTTAGGCACTGGCTGTGTCAACCCCTGACTCTGTGATTACTTCTTATTATTTGGCTCACTGTGTGTGTTTCAGTTTACAGCAAACATCTTAATGTCTGCTTCCATCCAACTGCCTATGGCATGATGGCATCATTTAAAACCATTTTGAGGTTAAAAATGATAACACAAAAGAAATCATAATTTTATGTGACAACACATAGTTTGTTTGTGGCAGTTTTGCCTTTGTTGCCACAAAGTGCCCCCTTCGGTTAAATTTAAATGGATCAGACCAGAATACATCTATATGGAGCACATCGTAACTGCTAACCAGGCAGATTAGAGGATTGAATGGGTGAAAAAGAGGAAGTGTGCAGTGCTGCGTTTTCAGCAGTAGATGGCATTTGGTGTCACAGTTTCTTTGAAGAGTAGGAGGGAAGCACTGCAGCAAAGCAGGGAAGAGTGACTACAGTACGTCAGTTTGGGGAGGGGGGACAAAAAAAGTCCTCTCAACTTGAATCCACAGCGGAGCAGAACTACTGGTGTGGTCAAAATCAAAAGACTTGTTCAAGGTCGGCTGCTAAACCAGACTGACTGAGTCCAAATGAAAACTACGAGTACGTGTGAGATACAGATGGAGAGAGCGCAAGGGAGAGACAGAGAGATTTTCTGGGCGAGTGAAAAGGTGAAAGACAAAGGTAGCGATCTAGATAGACAAACTTGCAGCCCGAAAGGCAAACGACTCACCTGCCAAATGCACAGCTAGACTGACAAATCAACAGCAGGCTCTCCACTGGGACGGCGGGCCGAGTTAAGCTGACAGCCTTGAAGATAGAGTCCAAGTGCAGAGAGGGTAAAAAGACTGCAGGACAAAAGGAAGCATTTGCAAGCATGTCATGTGTCCTTGATGCAACACATTTCCACAGATGAAAGCAGCATATCAATATATACAATGAGTGAAATGATAGTATAATGTTGAGGGTGTTGGTAGTAATAACTAGCGGAGAATTTGGCTCTACCTTCTCACCTGGAACCCATCTGAGCTGCTGAGCATGTTGCAGTTTTTACCAAATGTGCTGAAATACCAAGTGTTTAGACTCTACATCATTATGTTGCTATTAGAATGCAAAAAAAAATAAAAAATGAAATGATATAAACAAACAATACAACAATAAAATAAATAAGGCGATGTAGCTTTAAGGCAGACCAGCACTTCAATAACGCACAAGAGACAGATTTTAACAGCTCAGTATACGGCAGTTCCTATCAGTGATAGCATCTTTATACCATTCTCTGCTTCCTAAATGCCACCTTCTTTCAAATTCTACACCTGCAGTGTGGGTATGTTCTTAATTCTTAAGCACCAGGATTATTTTGTCAAGCTTTATAAAGCTCATCCACAGAAGATTTTACAAAACCGTTTTCACAAGCAGAGCAGTACTCTGTACGGAGTGCACATTTAACTTGCCAGTCACATTTTGGAAGAACCGAAAACAAAAAAAAACAAAAAAGAAAACAGAATGTTGGTGATGTAGGAGCTCATCTAGCTCATTCAATTAGGCGATCAATTAGGTGTTTGAGTTTGATTAAATTCTTACCAAGATTGTAGATGGAGTAGAACTTCTTGTATAGTGTAGGTAGAGGGATAGACAACCGACATCTCAACACGACATGAGCTTATCCTTCAGAAAACAGCAAACAGTCCCCTCATGTAGCAATAAAAATCTCCTGCTTGATTTACCTAAAAAATATCAAAAACTTTTTGCTATCATGTTGCAGCTCAAGCAAAAAGCTTTGTCAAAGTTGAAGGTAACGCCAACGTAACTTTTGAATTTATATGTGATCTAGTGAAATTTCAAATATGAAATATGCTTAATTTTTTAAATTTCCACAATATTTTCTTGGAGTGTGATCTAATGTTGGGTGCAGTCGAGTCCTGCGTCTCTCTGGATGTCTGCTGTGTTTAGTATCCAGGGCTATGGAGGCAGAACTGCTATTCAAGCCTACTGGATACTGTATCAATCAGTGCTATTTTGACATACTGAACAGACAACAAAAAAATTACAGTAATTAAATTTGATCTGAGAGCAATGACTGTAACAAAACTGCAAATCATAGGCAGTTTCACTGGAGCGAAACTGGAGCGTTATTGTGGTTGCCGTTAAAAGCAGAGGCTCAGAGAAACAATGAGTGGATGCTGGGTCCTCTAACTTTGCAATTATATTAAAATTGCAGTGTGTGGGTGTACCTCAGAGATTTGGATGGAATTAGGTTAATGTATCTTGCTAAGTAAAAAGAAAGAAGCTACTTAAACTATTTGCCTCTAACAATGAGTCATGCAAATGCAGATTAAAGCTTGATACAGTATTTTAAAGTGAAAATGCATCTTTAAAATCTTTAATTTAAAGTGTGTAAGTTTGTCCACAGGATTAGTTCGAATGATGCTCAAAGTGTGCTCAAAAACACCCTGCCTATGTCAGGTGTTTGGAGCAAATGAGTTAGTGTTTGTGTGTGTATGCTCTTCCTTTACTTATTTCTTTATAGCCTACTTTCCACCAACTAGGTCACATCATGTACAGTGCCTCAGCCATAACCTCCGTCTGCTGCAGTATATGTTGGTAAGAATTGTAGGTAGTTATATGTGTGGCACAACCTGCATTCACAGTGACCATCTATTTATACTCGCTGTCCTGTCCCCATAAAAGATATGACACTAGCTCTAGCTCTACAGCACCTCCCCAGCACACACACACACCCACACACACAAACTCACTCGCTCACCTTTTCCTTGTTCCCTCCTTCCCATCTGCCTCGTGTTTCCTTTGCTGACTTCCCACCTCCATTCCTGATTTTCATGTAATGAAATGTACAGGGAGTGCAGAATTATTAGGCAAATGAGTATTTTGTCCACATCATCCTCTTCATGCATGTTGTCTTACTCCAAGCTGTATAGGCTCGAAAGCCTACTACCAATTAAGCATATTAGGTGATGTGCATCTCTGTAATGAGAAGGGGTGTGGTCTAATGACATCAACACCATATATCAGGTGTGCATAATTATTAGGCAACGTCCTTTCCTTTGGCAAAATGGGTCAAAAGAAGGACTTGACAGGCTCAGAAAAGTCAAAAATAGTGAGATATCTTGCAGAGGGATGCAGCAGTCTCAAAATTGCAAAGCTTCTGAAGCGTGATCATCGAACAATCAAGCGTTTCATTCAAAATAGTCAACAGGGTCGCAAGAAGCGTGTGGAAAAACCAAGGAGCAAAATAACTGCCCATGAACTGAGAAAAGTCAAGCGTGCAGCTGCCAAGATGCCACTTGCCACCAGTTTGGCCATATTTCAGAGCTGCAACATCACTGGAGTGCCCAAAAGCACAAGGTGTGCAATACTCAGAGACATGGCCAAGGTAAGAAAGGCTGAAAGACGACCACCACTGAACAAGACACACAAGCTGAAACGTCAAGACTGGGCCAAGAAATATCTCAAGACTGATTTTTCTAAGGTTTTATGGACTGATGAAATGAGAGTGAGTCTTGATGGGCCAGATGGATGGGCCCGTGGCTGGATTGGTAAAGGGCAGAGAGCTCCAGTCCGACTCAGACGCCAGCAAGGTGGAGGTGGAGTACTGGTTTGGGCTGGTATCATCAAAGATGAGCTTGTGGGGCCTTTTCCGGTTGAGGATGGAGTCAAGCTCAACTCCCAGTCCTACTGCCAGTTTCTGGAAGACACCTTCTTCAAGCAGTGGTACAGGAAGAAGTCTGCATCCTTCAAGAAAAACATGATTTTCATGCAGGACAATGCTCCATCACACGCGTCCAAGTACTCCACAGCGTGGCTGGCAAGAAAGGGTATAAAAGAAGAAAAACTAATGACATGGCCTCCTTGTTCACCTGATCTGAACCCCATTGAGAACCTGTGGTCCATCATCAAATGTGAGATTTACAAGGAGGGAAAACAGTACACCTTTCTGAACAGTGTCTGGGAGGCTGTGGTTGCTGCTGCACGCAATGTTGATGGTGAACAGATCAAAACACTGACAGAATCCATGGATGGCAGGCTTTTGAGTGTCCTTGCAAAGAAAGGTGGCTATATTGGTCGCTGATTTGTTTTTGTTTTGTTTTTGAATGTCAGAAATGTATATTTGTGAATGTGGAGATGTTATATTGGTTTCACTGGTAAAAATAAATAATTGAAATGGGTATATATTTGTTTTTTGTTAAGTTGCCTAATAATTATGCACAGTAATAGTCACCTGCACACACAGATATCCCCCTAAAATAGCTAAAACTAAAAACAAACTAAAAACTACTTCCAAAAACATTCAGCTTTGATATTAATGAGTTTTTTGGGTTCATTGAGAACATGGTTGTTGTTCAATAATAACATTATTCCTCAAAAATACAACTTGCCTAATAATTCTGCACTCCCTGTACAGACAAGCAAAGACTCAAAGAAACAAACAGAAAATTAAAGGGAGTAAAGAGTAACTTTAAAATGCATTACACATGAGTTTAAATGTGACCCATTCAGTTTGCTTCATAGAAAGAAAATCTCTCCTTTTAGGTATTTTGCTCAGAGTTGTTTGGCTTTTTATTTGCTTTTCGAGTCATTTTCCTTAATATTTTCTGTTGTTTTCCAATTTCAGTCCTCTTAAACTATATCTCTATCCATTCACATTATCTCTGTAACAACATCGCAACTCTCAGCATTTTATGATAGGTCTCCAGCATTTGTAAGAGCTCTGTAACCCCGACAAATACACGTGTGTTTAATACAGTAGATAAGATACAATCTAGGCCAAAGAATGCATATCACAGAAGAAGGAGCACAAAACTCACGCCTTGTATTACCTAAAAGGTTCCCTTAGAGTGCACATTGTTATATGTGTTGCAGTAAAGCATTCTTTTGGTGAGATTTTCGTAGGTCGGCCATTTCAGATATACGGAAAGATAATGTGACCTGCTTTACAAAAAGCGTTGTTTGATTGTGATATTAATTTGCCCGAAGCTGAGTTTGACAGAACCCCCCCTCCCTTCATCCCCTCCATGAAAGGTGAAGTACATTTTACCTATGTCCTCACCTTCCCTGGGGGTACACTGTCACCGCCCATACTGAAACTGTTTTCTCCCCCGCTGTTGATACAATCTTCCACATGGCAGAATAACTCATCAAAAACTCTGACCTTGAGTACAGAGCTAAATGGCTGCATGGGACTGCTTTGCTGGGAGGTTTGAGTTTTACTACAGGTGTTAGAGGAAATAAAAGTGTTTCTGTCAACCATTTCACAAATTAGAAATCACTTCTCTCTTCTCCTTTTCTGTTTAAATCTCTTTGCAGTGACAGATTTTCTGTGTGATGTAAGTCGGGGGCTTTTGCTTTACCTGAGCTAAGGTGGCCTGACTGTCTCTGTGTGTGTTTGTCCAGTGTTTCAAGGTGAAATGAGCTGATGCCTGATGACAGGATGAGTGCTGACCACACAAATGTTTCACCTTTCCCTTCTTCCCTTTGCTTACTGTATCTCTCACTCCTGTTGCACCGCATTGCCTTGCTCTATTCTATGCACCAATATAAATAGGCATGCTGTATGCTTACTGTATAACCTTAAGGTTTATTAATTAATTAAAACAAACAGGCTCACAGACTGTTACAATGCCACACATACTGTAGATATTGTAAAGTGGCATTACAAAACCATCAGCACTAAATAAATGTTTCCTTCTCACTTTCTATAGTTTATGTTTTACATTGTTGCATTTGCAGATTTAATAAATTAGATAACTCTGTGTCCAAATCAGAATTTCTTATCACATTTCCATAGCAACAGTCATCAATGACAAAATCTAGCTAGTGCACAAACTGTGCCATCATTATGTTAAAGTGGTAAAAAATAATGCAAAAGCGTCTATTACATATCTATCTGTATATCTATATAATCTGTAGTTTATATAATCTATATAATATGCATATATCTGTTACATCTGTGAAAAGAATGTAACATGTCTCTCTTAATTGGTTTTAGTCATATGTTTGGTGGGGAGACCTACAATTGGTAACTTGCTATCCAATCTGTATCTGTGAAACCTGCAGTGTTGGGGAGTAACGGAATACATGTACTGCCTTTACGTATTTAAAATACAAAATATGAGTAACTGTATTCCGTTACAGTTACCGTTTAAAAAGGTGGTATTTAGAATACAGTTACTTTGTTGAAATAAATGGATTACATGGCGGTATTTTCCTGTTTCATATTGTGGCGGGTCAGGACTGTTTGGGTTTTGTTTGACAGCTATGTTCTGTTGTTCCAGGCGGCAGCGTTACGGTTGCCATGGTTACAGGGTGATGTGCTCTCTCTGTGACAGTGTGTTTCCTGGGTGAGAGAGCGCCTTGTCGCTACCCGATCGGTACCGGAAACCCGATCTGTACCCCGCATGCGCAAATCTTACGTCACTTCCTCTCTTTGCTAACATTGCGACATTCAATATATTTGAATGATACGGTTAGCGCCCAGTTAGCTCCTAGCATTTCTCAACAGCTCTGCCTCCTTTTCGACTACCGGGACATTTAAACAATGGATAATCCGTATACAAACAAATTCATGCTTTTCTCCTCAACAGAGAGCGTTCCCCGATTGAACAACAGCGCCGTAAAATAAGAAGAATGGCGCTGTTAATAATACAGACTTTGTAATATGTCACGTGAAGATTCATCAGCCAGATGAAGTGTTTACTGACAATTGACAGTGATAGCGGACAGCATCATCACTATTCCAATCAATCCTCTCCACACAGACAAGCATAAACACACTCGACTATCACTAAATCAAATTTAACACACGTTTGTAATGGAGCTAATTCAGTTTACAATAGGGTTCATTCACTCGGTCAGCAGGTGGCAGTATCCTCATACACTGGGGAGTAAACTGCCATTAAACGAACAGAAGAAGAAGAAAACCCCTGCCCGGTACGGATCGGGTAGACGAGTCCTAATCCGTAACTGTCTTTTTATTTTTCGTTTTTGTCTACATTATATTGAAATGTTTCATTATTGGAAACATTTTAAGAGATACTTGTTATTCTTAACATCTTAACAGATACTCTGACCCGTAACTATCGTAAAACGCTTCGACCGGACGTAGACACCTTTTGCACATGCGGGGTACCGATTGGGTTTCCGGTACGGATCGGGTAGTGACACGCCTTTTTGTTGTTGTTGTTGTGCTAAGCTAATAGGCAGAATGCTACAGGCATAGCCCGAAAAAATGTAGCCTTATGGGCAGTGTAGTCCGTGCTGCAGGGAGAATGGACTGCCATACCAGTTATGTGAATTTTCGATCTTGATGGGTCAGTGCTGCCACCGCTTAGAGGGTTATGGGCAAAATATTCATTTATGTTGATGAAACGTGAGCGCTGGTTGCCTGTCTTATGACATAAAAGTACTATATCTAATCCAAACTTTATTAATTTTGACCATTATTACAGTTTACATAATCGACTAAAACCAGGGTTGCTGGTTTATTGTTGGCTAATGCATGTTCCCATTTTTTTTTTTTTTTTGCAAGAGGTGTGCGAACATAGTGTTTATATGTTTATTTATTTAAACTGTCTCTTTTTAGTCACTTAAAGAAAAAGAAAATAAAAACATACATCAATAATCAGTAAATAATGGCAAGACAGTAATTAATGCTTTGCTAGCAGTTACTGATCCTAAAGGATGTTTTACCCACCTTTTGCCTTAAAGCCGAAGTAAACATCTTTAAAGAAAAACCCCTCTATTACTATATTACAACAATTACTATATTAATTTTCTTATTTGGTGATCAGTTCATGACTGTTATACTGAAGACAGATGTAGCCACCATGACTTTACAAGTTGGTTGGGTGAATCCAGTTGTAAAACCCTGAGATAAATTGTTTCATAGGTAAAAGGAGCTGGAGGGTTTCTAGAAATTTTGTCCCCTGGGGGTCATAAGAAAGAATGCAAGTTTAAGATACTTCCACACTGGCTTCAATTTTCAGACATGGAAACAATGTCTGTCTTTTAAATACTGAGTATGGCCACAATTCAGGTGTATGTTACACAACTAATGGACTGTTAGGACATGATGCTAAGAGTAGCTCTGGAACTTCAATGCTTCAGTGCAGTCCCACTCCATCACTCTTCTTTGTTGCTGGAACCAGTGAAGATGCGTGACTACTGTAGAGTCATATGAATGACTTTACCCTTTCCTTTTGATGGTTCTTGCCCATTCTTACTTATTTATTGTAGTTATAAAGTTTATGCACTGTCTTTTTTTCTTAATTTCTCCTCCTCTCACTTGGCTGAAAAAATGAATAAAATGTTAAAGTTTTTAATTATGCTTTCATAGAATGAGTAGAGTTAATAATTACAGATTTAAACTTTTTGCAGATTTCAAAGTATGCGAGTCATCACATTTAATGAGTCACTTTATGGCATTCACGATTTTGATTTCACAGATTAAATGAGTATTAGAAATGAGAATATCTATCAGCACACATCTAATAGCAGTCATTGTCTATTGCAACATCCAGCTGCTTGTTATTCACCCATGCACACATTTTCTGCTGTGGTTACTAAACTCCTGTTGCTCCTGTTGTATCTATTTATAAGCCTGCAATTGTTTTATTGGAAAAACCAGCCTCCCTGTAGGAAAAACCGATGGAGTTTATTATGCTTGTCATAACTAAAATACAAGTTGGGTTTATTTGCCTAAAAGTATTGTGAATTAATATTTCAGACATTTAGGTCTTAACATGACTCATCACTCAACTCATTGAGAACTGTGTTTAGGTTACTCTGTCAGTAACCCTTTCGGCCAATTGCAGCAAATTTTGGGACAAGTGTATTCCTAGGAAATGAACAGACTCTATAAATGTGCCCGTTCTCCCCCACACCTACTCTTACTTTCCCAGCCTCTGCAACTTTTCCTCACTCATATTTTACCTCTCTCTCTTTCATCCTCTCATTTCCTCAGCCACTCCATTAACCAGAGGGTCACTTTTCCAGCTGGTTAGTCCAGGCCAGATTTCCATCAGGTTGCTGACATACGAGACTGTCCCACCATCTGTACGTGTGTGAGTGCCTGTCTCTGTGTGTGTGCTCAGATAGGCAGGACAGGTTCATTTGTCAGTTTTACTCCAGTCTTGTCCTCCGGTGTGATGTTGTAATGACCCCAAGAGGCCCAGACAGACAGAAGAATGACATTTAGCAATACCACCTTCCCCAACACACACAGCACACTGTATTGTGACATCATAACATAATAACTTACATCTCTTTCCTGGAGAAACTCAAACTTTTCGTAACCTTACAATTTACTGATTTTACTTTTCAGGGAGTTGATTTTTTTGCTCCAAAAATTATGTAAATCCCAATGATATACTAAGTATGTTTTTTCAACACACATCTCCTTGCATCTCAAACAGTGTCATAACAATGACTTTAAACTCTATCCTATCCTCTGTCCCATCTACCGCTCTCCCTTCATCTGTTTTTCTCTTATGCTATCTAACTTTCTCTCTCTTCTCTTCAATTCTGTTTTAGATGGAAGGAAATTTACCGGGAGCAAAAGAAGAATTATTATTATTATTATTATTTGTTTGTGTGTGTGGGTTTGGAGAACACTCATCTTATCCAGAACTCACAAATTAGACTTCCTGAGGAATTACGTTTTGTGACATTAAGGTAGGTGTTTTGGTTTTTTTTGCTTTTTTTTGCTTTTTTTTTTTTGCTTCTTAAATGCATTTATTCAGTAAATAAATAACAGTTGACATCTGACTAAAAAAGCTGAGAGGCTCATTAAAGAAAGCAATTTAGTGACCATAATGTTATCTTGCAGAAGCTGTAGATGGAAGACCATAGGTGTAAGGTGAATGAGGAAAGCTCTAGCTTCTGAACTGCACATTGGTGCTGTCAAGTCCCATGTGTTAATATGTACAACTGTGATAGAGTCTATTGTGATAAAGATAAAAAATGCATGTAAAGAAAGTATGGAAGTACATCTGGTTGATGAACCAATACCCAAGTGTTCATAGAAATGAAGAGTAAGGAGCGAGAAAGTGTTAAATGAACAAGTTTTTTTGACTTTGTCTGTGCAAATTCTTCCATTGAAATACATATAATCTAAAATGGGGCCTCTTAAAGAGGTTTTAATGGACTTATCAATTTAGAATCTTTAAGAAATTTACCAGCAAAATGCGAGAGAGTAGGAAAGAGAGAAAGAGAAAACAGGGCTCAATAAATATTGTTCCAGGAGTGAAGTCATCTGACATTTAAGAATCAGCCAGCCAGAACAGTGCAAGAGTGTGTGTGTGTTTTTGTACGTATTTGTGGGCAGACAGGAGAGCCCAGAGGGCACGCAGCTCAGACAGAGTCATTATTTAGTGACACACAGACGACAGTGTGGCCTTAACAGCAACTACACGCACACACACACACACACACACACACACACACACACACACACACACACACACACACACACACACACACACACACCTATACAAACATTACATGTATAAGGCCTGGGGTGTCAGGATTTTAACAAGAAACATCAGTAACCTTACCTGTTGCTACTCCTGCTCTCTGCTTCTGAACATAAAAGAGAACGTACTGTAATTCATTGCTAGTCATTAAAACCACTTGACTTCTCAAATGTAATACCACCTTTCTACTCTTTATATTATTTATCCAAACTAAATCATATTCTGAAAATGCACAGACATTATGTTGTGACCTTCAACGCAGTTCAGTTACTGTCTATGTCCCATTTAGGTCTAACCCTTTATTTGAAAAGAAACCAATAAAAATAGTAAAACTGTCAGAAACACCACTGACATCTTTATGAAAGCTTTTCAAAGCCTAAGGGTGTAGGGTGAGGTCATGTTAGCAATCCTTTAAAATTTTGGCTTATATCTACCAAGATATTCAAAGTTAACTTAAGAATTCATCGGTTGAAAACTGACAAAACATCTTATTAATTAGAAACTATATTAGTGAATGATATGTGGCGATTCTAAATATCACATTACTTATTCTTTAAAGTCAAATAAGGTCAAACTTTCATAAAACTTCTTTCATATTTAAAACTATGCTTAAAATTGTACCGCCTTTGGGGATTCTAAATATCACGTTATCGTTTGATCTCCCTCTGATCTCATTTTTACATTTCACATCTGCCTTTCTTTCAGGTTAACCCTGAATTACATCATACAGAAAAGATTGTAATATACTGTAGCATAATGATATTACATAAGTGCAAGTTATTCATGTCCAGCTCGTTACAAGTCAGTACCTATTATCCATCACCTACATAGTGTTAGTGTAATCAAAGTAAAGACTTCTTAAAATGTATTTAAAAAGAACAAAGAAAACAAAATGAAAATACAAAAAAGTACAACACTATTGCCTTAAAAGCAAATATACCCAGTGAGTGAGATGTTTTGTGTGATTCTTGTTGATATATACATTTACTTCAGGAGACCAATGAAACACAGTGATATCAGAGTTGTACCATGTATGGTAAATCATTGTGAAGGCCTTTTTAGCAGTCCAAGATTGTTTCCAGCCAGCCTTTCTCCCCAGCATACTGACCACTAAAGCTGGACCCTGAGTAGAAACTGCACAGCAATGTGAAAAACAACAACAGTCACTGACAAACATTTATGCACCACAGTTTCCATAATGAAATTCGCAGTTCTGTTTTGTTCTAGTGTGATTAAAAGTTGGGTGAGAATTTAATTCAAATATGTTGAAGAGTGTACAAGGGAACATATCCAGCAAGCGCAGCTGTGTAAAAGAGGATTTGGGTTTGTTGTAAGGAGAGCACAGTGGTGCAGAGTCTGGGTCTGTGTGTGTTGGGAGGAGATTTTGGAATGTATTAGTGAAGGAGTCTTATCCTTAGTATGACTCCATGACCTAACCCTGGGAAAAACTGCATGGTAAAATGGCAAACACACATGCACGCCAAACACACAAACAAACAGACACTGCTGGAGGCAGCACTTGATGTACACCACTCTGTGATCGTAAGCCAAAGAGGTAGGAGGCAGAAAGAGGGAGAGAGAGAGACAAGCCCAGAGAGTCAGCACAGCTAAAATTACAGTGCTGTCACACCACATCAGTGCCGATGACCGTGTGTGTGTGCATGCGCTTGTGCAAGTGAAACAGAAAGTGTTGTGCTAGGCTCTGCCTAAAGACACTGGAAGTAAGTAAGCAAAACACATATGCACACACATATATGTTGTTCATGTGCTGCCGTCATTAGAGCCTCAGTGGTGTCTTTTAGTTACACCCCCCACAGAGCAACATGGACAGAAAGATCAGCTCTGCCTACATTTTACCTTGCACGCTTCACATTACCATAACTCTTCAACCATCTTGGGCTGCAAACAAAATCTAAATGGTTTCTTAAAGATAATAATTATTTTGTAATTTCACAGTCAATGTTAAAAAAATCCAGATGACTTGTATGATACTTGGGTGACTCATGGAGGGGCTTGGTCTTCCACAATTATTTCTAGACTGGAATTAAGTACCACAGTTCAGCACCCAGGTTGCTGGACTTTGGGGTGGAACCCTTTGTGCATTGTAAGGAGTTTGGTATTGATTTGATGCAACACATTTCAGTGGGCTACATACAGAACTGATGTATTGATCCTATCACGCTAGTATATATCCAATACCAATACCAACTTTGGGATCAATATTATCGATGTATATTCTGGTGTATCTTTTCATAGGAGCTAAGATACTGGCTGTACACTTCTTTCTGCGCATATTCTTGAACTTATACCCAAGTAGTTCCAGTACTACTGTGGCAGTGGTATATACAAGCTCATTAGTTTTTCTGATGTGTTTAATATCTGCATACATTACTTCTTATGCGAGTTTCTCAGTGAGCCTGGGGATTTGCAGCCTTGGTTGTGTTGCTGTCTTCAGTCTGGTGACAATCTTCATCCTCAGGCCAGTAGATGCATCTCTGATTGTAGATGGTTGGGTATCTTGTAGTTCTTTAAAGGGGCAGCCACACATTTGCTAGTCGCGCATCAATTTGTCAGTGATGATTTTCACTTATCATCAAATCAAGACACTAAATTTCATTGCCTATCTATGGTATCTGGTTGCCACATCATTGCAAATTACTTTCTTCAGGATGAGCACTATCAAAGCCCCACAGAATGACCTCCTGCAAGCCACTAGCTTGAATACTTCTGACCAAACATTCAGAAATATACTTAATAAGGGTGGCCTGAAGGCCTGATGTCCTTTTGTGGGCCCTGTGGTCACTGACCAGCTTGATTGCCATTTGCCAAAGAATACCAGAATTGAGATGTCCATGACTGGTGCCCTGATAAGAGGAGGTTCACCCTGAGCATATGTAACAATGGCAAAATGTTACTGCTGCATAACCAGCTGGGTGGTGGGTCTGTGATAGTCTGGGGAGGTATATCAAGGTGGGATGCACAGACCTCTGCAAGCTAGGCAACGGCACCCTGACTGCCCCTAGGCATTGGGATAAAATCCTGTGTTCCACCTGCTCCGTGGCAATGCCAGGCCTCAATTGGAAAAGGTATGCAGGCAGTTTCATGTGGATAATGGAATTAATACCATTGACTGGCCCTATGCTCATCTGACTTAAATCCAATAGAACACCTCTGGAACATTACATTTCGACACGGAAGTGCGACCTTTGGGCAACACTGCCAGTTTGCACCTTAGACTCTGCTGGAGCTCAGTGATGCCCTTGTCTAGATCTGGGAGGAAATCCCCCAAGAAACCATCCATTGTCTAATTAGGAGCATGCACCAACATTGTCCGGCATGCATACAAGCACATGGGGGCCATACAAACTACTGAGCACCATTTTGAGTTGCTGCAATGAAATTTCAGAAAAACAGACTAGCAGATCTTTTTCAATTTGATTGTCAGGTGTCTTTGAATTCAGCTTTCTGTTGTTTGATAAGTTTCATTTCTATCAATTGATGTAGCACAGTGTAGATATTCAGTATGCCTTTTTTCCCCAACGAGGTCTGATGTGTCTTCAATATTTTTGGGCAGTTTATATAGTCATTCTCATTAGTGGTATGGCAACAATGATTTTTATTTTTTCTATAACAAATTACATGTTTTTGATCTGACAGAACAAGAGGAAGAGGGAGCTAGATCTACAACTTTGTCTTTGAGACAAACACAACTGCACATGAACAAAAACGAATGTAAACCATTGTGAGCTAATACGTCTTTGGGAACACCATATGCTGGAACAGGTGGTTTCTCTCGCAGAACTGCATTCCCTTGTTAGCATAAAAATGCCTCTATCTTCACAGTTGAAAGTTGTGCTAAATGAGAACCATTATTCTGTTTTGTATTGGTGTCAGCCTATCGCCACAGTTCATTGTTAAACCAAATGCTGTTTCTAAGTGACGTTAATATAGTGCTATGTGGTTTAAACAGCTTTCACTCAATTTTGAATGTTTTGTATGAGTGTCATATAAAAGCTTAGCCATTGCTACTTTAGCTACAGTTGAGCTATAATGCTGCAAATTTGTAAATCAAAATATAAATGATGTTTTGGACAGAATTATCCATAACAGGTGTTGGGAGAAGGAGCCATGTCTCATAATTCTTTTTCATTCATTTGCTTCATATCTACGTTTCACTCCACAGAATGGGAGAATTGAGTTGGAAAAACTCACATTAGTATCCTAACTGTAATTCAGTTGTAGATAGGAGACATTTATGACAGTTGCAATATCTCATATCTCTTTATTCATCTTATGAGTCATTAAATGTTATTCATAATTTGGTTAATGAGCTTTGCTAGCATACATATATTTATTTATTACACATACCAGGTTTTCTATCATTCATCTAATAACATGGTTAAGTGGCTGAGACTCAACATCTAATATGATCTTAATTTTTGATATATTCACCTTTTATGTATTTTATATCAATATTTCATATAACCATGATGGATTATTGTTTCTTTTAAACTAATTTGTATAATTTTCTGTTCATACTGAAACCAGATGCAGCAATTCAGAACGGAATGAAATATTCATGCCAAAATACTGTTATTTAAATATGCTTGTTCAATTTTAAAATCAGATCATAAAAGCCGGGTGATTTTTTGTTTTGGTCCTCATGTAGAGTTTGTGAAATCTCACTTACAGTGAGCCCTTTGGTTCTAATTCCTTGAGATAGTCGTAGCTGCTGTTGAACAATTCTGCATCCACTTCAATGCTGCTGTTGTAGGTAGACTTCTCTCTGTTCCCGTCTTCAAATGAGGGATCTATGTGAGTTTGATAGAATATGTCTTATGTTTCTATGTTTGTCTGTTTTGTGTGTTATAGTGTGTGTTGACAATGACAAATGAGGTTTACATTAGAGCAATCTGCTACCATGGCTCAATAAAACAACCACAAATTACTTCAGAAAATATGCTTTCAAAGAGCGGCTCCAATGTCAGAAGTTTGCTTGTGTGAATGCACCTGTTCTCAAATCATCAAGGATAGGTTTGTGTTTGTATGGCATGCATTTCTTACCTGGTTAAAAATATTTCTATGTGATTTCCATTTAGTCCAGTGGACCTGAAAGAGGTTGTAAAATAGATAATGATGGACAATGATCGAATTGCATTAAGCGCATTTTACAAATACACTACAAGTTGTCTTTGACAATTACAAACTAGGCTAAAGGGCTACATTTTTTATTGACAATTTGTGTTTCGATATTCTGCTCCTTGTCACTGTTCATCTTATAGACAAGTATCTCTGTGATCACTGCTGCTGTCATGTAGATCAGCTGGTCACATGATGGGCACAGTAGGGATTGTGCTGCACTCCATGAGCATCTGGCAGCACAAATGTACCAGCTGCTTATTGATGAGAGACACCCAGAATAGCTAACTAAAGGCTGAATAGATCTGATCCACAAAGATTGCTAGAAGGGACCAGTCCCATCCAACTACCGGCCAATAACCTGCCTCAGTACCACATGGAAGCTCCTTTGAGGCACCATAGCTGCTAAGATGAACAGGCATATGGCTCAATTCATGAGCAGGGCACAGAAAGGAATACTAGAGGGGTTTCACACCAGCTCCTGGTAGATCAAGCAGTCGCCCGAGACTGTAAGACCAGGCTCACCAACCTGTGCACCACCTGGATTGACTACAAGAACGCTTATGACTTAACTCAATGCACAGTAAGACCCCTCATAAAGAACTCAGTGGGGATGCGGCGAACAACACTAGAGGCCAACTGCATATGTCACCATCAAGTGTGGGATCTACCAAGGAGATGCCCTGTCCCCACTGCTGTTCTGCATAGGCCTGCAACTCCCTAGTGAGATCCTTGACAAGACTGGCTACGATACCGACTATGGAACGGAAAGGAACATCTCCTCTACATGGATGACATCAAGCTGTATGCCAGGACTGACTCTACCACACCACTAGGATCTACAGCAATGACATTTGAATGCCATTCAAACTGGAGAAGTGTTGTTGGATGGTATCAAAGAGAGGGAAGATAGTCAGAACTGATGAGATTATACTACCAGAAGGCAACATTGCAGACATTAAGGGGCAATCGTTGCTCAAGAGTTGGCAGTTTGTCTTGTAATCGGAAGGTTGCCAGTTTGATCCCCAGCTCCGACAGTCTTGGTCGTTGTGTCCTTGGGCAAGACACTTCACCCGTTGCCTACTGGTGGTGGTCAGAGGGCCCGGTGGCGCCAGTGTCCGGCAGCCTCGCCTCTGTCAGTGCGCCCCAGGGCAGCTGTGGCTACAATGTAGCTTGCCATCACCAGTGTGTGAATGTGTGTGTGACTGAATGTAGTGTAAAGCGCTTTGGGGTCCATAGGGACTTAGTAAAGCGCTATACAAATACAGGCCATTTACCATTTACCATTTACATTGAGGACAATTGCAAATACTTGGGAATCCCACAGGAAAATGGGAACTATGAAGAGGCTGCTAGGAAAGCAACCACCAAATACGTCCAGAAGGCCAGGCAAGTCAGCTGAATGGGAAGAACAAGATCTTACCAATCAACAGGCGATCAGATACCCTGTTGGAATAAAAACCTGGCCAAACAAGGAGATAGAACCCACTGACATCATGTATCGAAGGTTTCGCCCCAAATCCAGCACCCTGAGACTCTGTGTAGCAATGACAGTGGGAGGTACAGGGTACAAAAGGGGGTACAGTGACAGTTACTTTCACTGTGTGCTGAAGGGCAAAAGCCCAGCATTGCCAATCCACTTGGAAAATATTCTTTTTCTAAACCTTGAAACAGAGTGTAGATTGTTCCTTACATCTCCCTCTTTTTCACTGCCTGTTTACTCCTAACTTATTGCTCCCAATTTTCACTGCCTCCCTTTTTTTCCCCACTTTCTAACTCTCTTATAACACCTGTAATTTGTGCTTTCTCCCCCTAATCAGATCCTAACAGAAAAAAGATGCAGTTGTCAGCACTAGTTAATTAATGTTCTCTTCCTCTTTGCTCTCACCCTCTCTCTCAGTCTCTCTCTGGTGCAGACACATTTATAAATTCATGACTAGAGGAGCAAATTAGAAGGCCTGCTGTTTTGATATACTTGTGTTATATTGTAATCTTGGGGGGTACAGATAATTATTATCCAATCAATAAGCTTTCAGCCAGTGACTTGGCCAGTGAATTGTTTTCAATATGAATTTACATATTTTTGGAGTAACATGCATTTGGGACAAACAAATCAACATTTTGTATTTTGGTAGTACTGGATAAAGTATGCGGGTTAGGACGGGCAAGAAGACAGGTGCTTTGGTTCACTTTCTGAAAAATAACAGTACACTTTGTCTGTCCAGAACAAATTGTGCATTAGTTCAGGGCGGGCATTAACGCCACTCTCAGCCACTATCCTGGCAGATAATCTGATGTCAAAACCACACACAGCTGATGGCTCAGTCAATCCTTCTATATATACCATATGCCATTTATGTCTCTTTAGTCAGGATAGTTGCTTTGCATATGCAAGCTGCTTTGCAGCCCACTGCCTACATCTTCCTTACATACTGTGTCTTATTCAATCAATGCAATAGTTGTTTCTTTTGTCACTGATTTGTACTTTGTTCTGTTGCTGGTGGTCCTGTTTCTAATGTCCAGAACAGAGCCACACTAACAAGACAAGGGTTTTTTTAGATACTCAAATGCAGGACACAATTAAGAACAAGTACATGGAATTTAATGAACAATTTCACGATTTCGGGCATCTGACAAGGATGCCTCCTGGGCGCCTCCTGGGTGAGGTGTTCCGAGCATGTCCCACCGGGAGGAGGCCCCGGGGCAGACCCAGGACACGCTGGAGAGATTATATCTCTCGGCTGGCCTGGGAACGCCTTGGTGTTCCCCCGGATAAGCTGGAGGAGGTGGCTGGGGAGAGGGAGGTCTGGGCTTCTCTGCTTAGGCTGCTGCCCCCGCGACCCGGCGGTAAAGCGGATGAAGATGGATGGATGGAATTTCACGATTAATTTAAAACAGTGACAGTTCACCAGGAATTTTCTCATGAACCAGATTGTAAACTCTGATAAGTTTTAGAGCTACTCAGATCAGGTGAATCCTCCTTTCTTTCCACTTTTCCACAGCTTCCAGTTTTTAACTCTGCTTAGGGGAGGTGAATTTGTAGAGAAAGTGGACTAGGCAATACAGCTAAGTATTTTAGCAGGCACACTGACAAGGAGGAGGAGAAATGCAGGTAAAAACAGTTAACCTGTTGCAGGTCTTCAAATAAGCAGGTAATGGGAACAAGGGGAGACTAGAACAGGACATAAGTACTCCCAGGTTTTGGAGATGGAAAATATGTGTACCTTCCTTCCTGAACCCCACCCACTCCTACTTGAGAGTGGTTAGTGCTACACCCACACAGATAGAAGAGAGAAAGCGCAATACAAACATAGAAGTGTACACTTGGAGGATGGGGGAACCATGACAAAAACAACCTTCTTTTAAATGGCTGTAGCTTAAGAGGTAGATCAGGTTGTCTAGTAATCAGAAGGTTGATGGCTGCTCCAGTTTCCAGTCTACATGCATAAGTATCCTTGGGCATTGTGTATAAATGGGTGTGAATGAGTAAATGAGGCATGCTGCATAACATACTTTGAGTGCTCAAGTAGAGTAGAAAAGCACTATGTAAGAACCAATCCATTTACCAAATGTCTTCTAAATATTTTTTAAATGTTTTTAATTTAAATTCTGTATTAACAGTGTGGTATTACACAACCAGACATTTTGGGATAAAATAATGAGCATGGCTATTCTCTGAGCCCTTTCAGAGCTCCGCTTTACAACTGCCCTCAGTTCAGCTGCTGAGTGCATGTGTACATGAAAAATGCACACTGAAGAAGCACATCTTTGCTTTGTGAACATCCATTCAACTTACACAGCTGGATCTGTTTAATGGTAGCATCTGCCGAAATCTGGAGTAATTTCAGTTTGCTGCCTCCACAACTTTCTCACACAATTCTTGTTGCTATCAACTCAGTTTTGTTGTTGTTGTTGTTATTGAATTGTTTATCTCATTGCTTTCTGTCTCCCCTTTATGTCTTCTATTATTTGTTTTAGCCAAACCAGCATTTGTGAGGTCAGGAAAGTCTTGCAAAAATCAGTATGCAAACGAAGCCTAATAAGAGACACTCATAAATGGGCTACACCTGCATCGCTGTAGTCAAAAGGCCAACAACACAAGCAACAAAGTGAAAACTGGTATGATATCAATAGAAACAATTCTAATGAAAGTAATCTCCTACTTTGCACTGAGACACTGCAAAGATAATCACTTTGAAATAAAGTCTGTTAAATTATAAGTAGCAAAATTTTTTGTTTTACCACATCAGCTTTGCATTTTGCAAAGAAAGCCTTCATGTGAAGCATTATGCATAATTCCAATCTTAAAATCATCAAAAGCTCATTATCATGATAGCTATGTCTTTCATGGAAGACTACCACAGAGAAGATAATTTCTGTTTCTGTGATTAGCGCTGAGAACACAAAAGTTATGAATTCTTTTTTCACTCACTCTGATGCAAAACATTACGTACACTTTCAAATCTAAATGAACGTGTGAGGGTGCGACATGCC
Source organism: Perissodus microlepis (assembly GCF_051167445.1). Lineage (NCBI taxonomy): Eukaryota > Metazoa > Chordata > Actinopteri > Cichliformes > Cichlidae > Perissodus > Perissodus microlepis. Next base: position 20,937,940 of record NC_140464.1, on the reverse strand, counting down.
AAGTATCATTTCATCGAGGTACTTCCACCTAACTGCCCCTCTGTGTATTTTGATGTCGTCTGCAAAGGTCGTGTTTGGTTTTTGTGTGTAATTGAGTTTGTGTGTTTGTGTGCAAAGTCTCATGCCATCCATTACAAACTGGCAACACAGTCACTAATAACTGATATGGAAAAAGAAGACCCATGAAGGTCTTCATGTAGAGTGGAGCGTGGAATTGACATTTCCTTGTTATTACCCCACAAATCATCACATTTGTGAGTGCGTGTGTGTGTAGATGATTTACAGGGGCTAAAAGGGTGTCAGAAGTCATTTTTTTGTGGGCAGAAAACACACACGGTCATCCAAACATGCACAGAAGCATACACAAAAGTACACAGATAAGAGGAGCTAAAATGACGCAGGGACAAAACCTCAGGGTCACTCAGCCATTTGTTGTTCTTCCTCATGTTTATATATATATATATATATATACACACTACATACATATATATGTATGTATATGTATGTAGTATATCCTGGTATATATGCAAGGATGGAAGTGTTTCCCCTGTATGCATGCATGTGTGGATTTCAGCATTGTATGCGTGGGTGTGTGCTGTGTACATAATGGGCATGTGCAAATAAATGATGCTGACAGTTTTATTCCTTTACCGTTACTGTGTAATCTGCAATTACAGTGTAATGGCCAATCATTTGGAATAGGATCTTAAAATGTGCGACTGTGTGCATCTGTGTGTGTGTGTGTATGCATGTGTGTTGGGGGGGTGGGGGGAGTGGGTGCTATGTGATAAGGAGCTAAATGCGAATGAAGACTGTGAATTGCTTTTGCAGTTAGAGCTCAGTTAGGCTGGTTATGATTATTATACTAGTGGCTGTTTCTCATAAAATAGTCTCCACAGTAAATCTGCCGTATTTATCTGCTTCTTTGAATGTGTTTGCTAATGACATACAGAGAGTAACTGCTTGTTAAAAAGTTATTGCAGACCTGAATGTTCTCCATACTGAGATACTCTCGCTTATGATTACAGTGTCTATGCTTGGCCTTGTTAATGTGGCTGTGATTATTTTTTCAAAATAAAATATATATCTCCATCCATCCATCTCATTACAGATCATTGCTCCAATGATCTACAAAGTTAGCACGATACACAGTCTAACATCTGCAGCTTGTCTATGTTTTACCTGTACTATCTTTTGTAAGACTTACATATCTTCTAACATGTGAAAACTACGGTATGGTCCAAATTTGGATCCTGTTAAACTTTTTTACTAAACTTTTACTTTTACTAAAATAAAACAAAAAAACAGATTTTGTGTCTCTCTTTGTTTACTTTCTATGGATTTTTAACTTGAAGATGCTGAATTATGTCTGTTCTTTGGATGATTGTGTTTTAATAATGATGCAAATGGATAAATACTCCCTTGTAGTACATTCATAAATGATTACACTTGTGATAACAACTTTTGATCGATCACAGTCACCACAGTGTTACAGCCACAGACCAGAGACGGAAATGTCACAGCATCAAGAGGGCAAATTTTGCTGTGTGTATGGTTGCACCACTATGCCTGTGTGACTGCGCTGAGCTGAAATCTCCCCCTTACAGCAAGAGACATCAAGTCAATGAACTACATATTTCAGACATAATTTTGAGAGCTATTTGCAGCCAGTCACATGACAATAATAATAAAAGCCTAGTTGTTCTTGATTGCATCATTGCTTCTCTCCCGGGCTGGGTGTTCAGGTGTTGTTATTGTTTACTAATAATAGTTCCACCTATTTTTCTTTCAGAAAATAGGAAACCGTTTGAAAGTTTACAAGATTGGGAGGCAGACCCTTCAGTTTTCAGATCCCTCTTCTGTAGAACCAGCTCCTAGCTTGGATTCAGCACAGACACCCTGTCTACTTTTAAGGTTAGGCTTAAAACATTCCCTTTTGATAAAGCTTATAGTTATGGCTGGATCAATTAACCCTGGCCCCTAAGTTAGTTACGCTCCAATAGGCCTTGGATGCTGGGGCTTCCTATGATGCACTGTGTGTTTCTTCTTCACTCTTTTATCACTCTCTATGTATTTATGCACCACTTTGCATTTAAACATCAGTTATTATCTCTTGTATTTTCTGTTCCCTCGCCCCCAACTGGTCACAGCAGATGGCTGCCCCTCCCTGAGCCTGGGGAGTTTTTTCTTCCCACTGTCACCAAGTACTTGCTCAAGGTGGTTATTGTTGAGGTTTTCTCTTTAAAGTTAAAGATAATATAAATAATATAATGTAATTATCTATTGTATATAAATGTAAAGGGCCTGAGGTGACTGTTGTTGTGATTTAAACTGAATTGAATTGAATTAAATTTAATTAAATACTAATTAAGAAAACGTTGCATTGTATTTAAAACATTTCTAAATTATAGGTTGAGATCTATATGACATATTCAGCAATCTATATTTTGTCCCAGAAACAAAAACCTACTGGACCTCTTAAGAAAACCTGCACAAGTATACGAAGAAAAAGCATATAAAATTCCTCACAGATGGGCCCTGCTTGGGTTTTAACCCAAATGTACAGAGCAAACATTTACTATTGGAAGATTTTTATTTTCTATATGGGTTTAAACCCCAAAAAGAGCATTGCATTAGTTCAGCCAGGCCATCAAGTCAAGCTCTGCCAGAATCCCAGCAGATCTCAATATCAAAGCCAGCCCTGATGGTACAGCTCACAAACTTCTATATATCCAATTGTTCTTTTCATCAAGAGAATACTTTTCAAGATGCTTTTGTCTGCTGCTTTGCAATTGACTTTCATCCCAGTTCTTCCCTCCGAGCTGTGCTTGACTTAATCATTGCCTGTCGTCTCTAATACTCTTTTCTGTGCTAGCGTGGTTGCTGCTGGTTTCTCCAGAACCAAATATATCACCAAATATAGAGAAATAATATTATTTTATAGCTATAATGGTTGTAGCTGACTCCCTGTAGCATTTAAATCAAGCTAAAAAGCTCAAATTGACCAGTGTTTTATATGCACAGTTATGATTTTTCACCAGTATAATGCAGCAGTGGGAAATACTTGGTTTGCACTGGGATTCACTCAATGCAATTCTGATATGGTTGTAGGAGATTGAGCACAGCAGATTACCCACTAGGTTGGTTATTGTTAATCCCCAGTGTTTGTAAAGGCACTGCTGAATAATGACACATTCGTCCATAAATCATGAATTGTTTCTCTTAACTTGATTCTGTGCAGAATTGAAAACATATTTGCCATGCTGCATGCAGGCTTTGGTCAAAAGAACGAAAAAGAAAAGAGTTTATCGATTGATTATTGTGATCACAGGTCTTTTTCTGTAATTTGAATCTTAAGATTTAAAGTAGGAGTTGTACAAAACTGTCACACTGTTCAGTTACTGTGGAGTTAACATCACTCATTTTCCTCAACTAAAGATCACCTCTCCGCTTGCCTCAGGTCCTCGCAAAACCGAGTCAGCCTCTTTGCTGCCTCTACCGAAGCGAAGACACCATTTAGTAAACTTTAACATTAAACTGATTTAAAGCAGAATTTCCAAGCTTTTCCTGTTTCAGCAAAAGCCAGAATGAAAGAAAGAAAGGAGAAGAGAAGCAACACCATACAGCATTTGCTCCTTCCTTATCCCCCCTCCTCTTTGGGATGCTCCAGAAGATAACAGGGTCAGGGAGAAAGGGATGCACAGTTGGAGGAAAAGAGAAAGGAAGAGAATGTCAGAGGAAATGAAGCAAAGGTTGACACTCGCACAAGGAAAGAGTTACATTTTCCTGCATGTCAATGCCCAATATTTTGTGTTTGTGTGTGTCTCTTTTGTATATGAATGCATTGCTTTGTGCATGTTTGCCTGCATCCCTGTGTTCTGTGTAACAATATGGCTTTCCTTGGTCCATCCTTGTGAGTGTGCAGTTTGACAATATGTGTATGAGTGTGTATGATGAGTAAGAGGCTGCTTAGGGAATCACTGTAGTCAGCAGTCTGGAATTATGTGCGAAATATGTGTGTTTGTAAGAATTTACAGTTGAATTTGATTGTTCAGGGTTCCTCTCTCTTTCTCTCTCTGAGTGTGTACGTCTGTGTGTGCGTGTTTTTTTCTCTCTCTCAGGGTTATTTTTAACCTCACATCACATAAAGAACCACAGTTTCACTCCAAGTAGGTCACAAGTGATGATCCCAAATAAGGATAAGGATAAATAAAAGGCACACAACAATTGGCTAGAAAGTTTGTGTTTGGATATATTTAGTGTTATTATAATCAAAAACCACACCTCATCATCTTGTTTCTATAAAACTCCAAATGCAGGGCTCTCAAGAAAGATTTCTGAGCGAAACTAAACTTTAATCACACGAACTGGTGGTGGAAGAAAGGTTGCAGAGTTCAGGTACACAGAAATGCAGAAACGCAGAAACACACTGAATTCCAACAAATCCAAACCAAAAAAAAGGAAGTAAAAACCAAGTACGGACAAGTAAAGACAGGAAGGCAATGCAAAAACATGAGATGACACTCAGGAAAAGAAGGCTGGGTACACAACTAAATAAGTCTTGGAAGTAAGTAGTCAAAGAGCAAATACAGCAAAACATAGACATAGAGAGATGAAAAAGTTCCAAGAAACAAGTAACACTAAGAAGCAACCTCCTCAAGGTTTAAAAAGCAAGTATTGCACTCAGGCTTATTTTTAAAAATCGTGGCCTCTGAGTTTTAGCTGAGTGCGGTAAGGTTAACGTGTGCACACAGACATTGACAGAGTTCCAAACTATGGCTGACATTAACATCAGCACCAAACCTTTGCTCTGGGAACTTCATTGCATGGATTTCTATGGATGACCAGCTCCTGTAATAATGCGACATCTTTAAGAGTTCTAAACAAATATCTGTCCTCCTCCAGAAAATCTTATGTACACAAACGCGTGTTGCAACTTCTTATCTGGTGCGCGTCTTTTATTTTGACAGCGAATGTGCACCTGCGGAACACTTATGTGCACCCCTGATTATAGGCACATGGATGCTTTATCTACAATATTTTCTTTTTTTGTGCATCTTCCAGCTGCCTTGTCCCCCACAGCACATGGTGCTCCCATCAGGTCCTGGCAGTCTCCTGATAGGAAGGCATGGCCAGGTGATGCAGAACAGCTGTGTGGGCCAGCCTCCTCTGACACCACACCCTGAACCTACTGCTCCAGCCCTCCCCTGCAGCTGAGCTACAAACCACGCCCCACCACAGAGATGTTTTAAGATGTTTGTCGTATCTTTAAAGGTTGTGGGACTCATCATCTTGTAAGAGGTTTTGAGGAAAGGCTGTTGCTCCTTTTCTGGTCTTTGTTGGTGTTTGTCACCAGATGGAAAGTCCTTTGTTTGCATCCTCAGCACTGTGCCAAACTTGTTTCTTGTAACCGGTGTTTGATCCTCTGTTTTTCTGATGTTGTGAGCAGAGCTTTTCCTACTCCACTGGTTTTAATATTGTTGTGTTTGGAACATGTCTGCTACCTTTGGCATTTCATTTTGTAGTTTATTATTATTTTTGTTTTGTTTTTATTCTGCAAGTGCTTTTCATTATGTAATTCGAGCTCTGGTTTCTGAGTGTTATTGGATTTTATATATTGTGATTGTGCTTCACTCTAAACTGCAGTGATAACAGATTATTGCTGAAGCACATCTATCTTTTTGCCATTTAAAACAAATAATAAAGTATTTTCTCTGGGAATGCTGGTGTTATCTTTCTTTTTTAAACTTAGCAGAAAAAGTAAAGACATTTGCGTTTGGTTGATTATTTCTCTGTTGTAACAATGCCCACATCTACTCTGCCAATGCCAACCAGGTCATTCTGCTGCTGACTCTTGTTTGGTGTTGTTTATTGGATTGGATAATTGAATAAAGTCTGAAAAAACAGTACGCCCATATTGGCAATTTAACATTTTATTTATTTAACAAATAGTGGCCTACTGAGGCCACATGCTACTGAGCATGTGGAAGGACCATACCAGATAAGTTCAGTTTGGAGACTTCATTAGTTTGGAGAAGCAGAACACTTAGAGATACCGGGCAGATACCTAGTTTCTGTCATTAGTCTGTAAGACTCTCTAATTTCTAATAAATTATGTAATTTGTGCCATTTGAAACATCTATTATCTTTTCATGGTTTTTTTCTTTGCTCAGTTTTCTACAGGAAGTTTTTTTGCAGTTTCACAAATCTTATTTAGAACATCATCAGCAAAGTGAAGAAACGTTTATATCCTAATGCAATAAATCCAGTGGACACTGATGACTAAAGAAGCAGTTCTAAAGAAATGTTATTGTAATGCTTCCTGCCACAACCTTATGGACTGCTTTGTTATAATCTCAAGGTACACAGCGAGTCCTGAGAAACAAATTTTACTGTACAACAACTGTCAAGGACGCTTCTATTGCCTTATGAGATTTAGCACAGATGCTGTTTTTACACTAATTTTATATGCCAAGTGCTTTTAAAGCTACTCTATTAGTTTCAACACAGTAAACTGTGTTTCACGCTTTGTGACATTTTAGCAGTCACAAAATTAACTTACCAGCTACATGATCTATACCTTATACACGTTAAATACTTATTCATGTGTCTTACCACTCATTGTTCACTCAAGTTGCTACATGTGATATACTGAAAAAATGCTTCTGCGGTTCCCCCATTGGTTACAGCAGTGGCAATAGATGATGGACTTTCCTCCCTTTGTATATTTGTCTGCTGTTACTCTACAGCTACCAGAAAACAGCTTATGCAATGCACTTCAATGAGGCTTCAAGATAGATAATCTATATTTCAACCTAGGCACACAAAGCCAACAGTGAGGCGTGAGATGTGAACAGGCAGAACACACTGATGCAACATTTGGGCTATGTTGCAATGTCATTTTCTAAAGAAATGTTATTTTCTAAAGAAAGCATGCTTTTGAAAGCATTACAATGACAGTCTGCTTGGGAGACTTTTCTGCAAGTGCGGTGCATTATATTCCAGACAGAGTAGCAATCCTGCCTGCTCAACTGAGATCTTGACCCTTTTTTTATTAAATGCTGTAAAATCACCCACATTTAGGCTGAGTAAGAACTCAACTACACCTACCACAAAGCAGAGGTTATTGCTTTCTCATATATATATATATATATATATATATATATATTTTGGGTTTTTCCAAGTTTTCATAAAAAGTAAAACCATTTTTAGAAAATCAGTTATGTGAAGGGGATATAAAAAGCATGGTCAAAGCATCACAGTGCTGATGCACTCCTCAGAAAGCAGGATCAATACCTTTATGCAATTTAAACACTGACAGTACGCACCCAGGCTTTAAAGGCCATCAAGACAAAATAGTTTCCATTCTGGAAAAGACAGGGAATGGAAGTGGAAGAAGGGAAACAAATTATATTTATTCAAATAGTAAACCGAAGGGTAAATAAAATACCGCCCCTTCATAGAGGTAAATTCTGAAACACCTGGCCTTCCTTGTCCCCAGAGACACTTGTTGATGCTTCAGACACAACATTTATAATTTTGTTTTTTCCCTTTCACCTTTGGATGTAGAGAGAATGCCAACAGTGATTTAGTTCCTTTTCCTTATTGTCCCCTTTTCCTCACCATTCAAAACACAAGTTATCACACTTAAACTTTTCTTCTGTGTGTGTGTGTGTGTGTGTAGGTGTGTGTGTGTGTGTGTGTGTGAGTGTAAGGAAAATTGCAGGACTGAATAAAACATGAATGTGGTTTGGCCTAAATTAATCTTGCATACCCAAGTTCACAGAGGTCTAAAGAATTCAAGCACAATAGTTTGAGAAGAGTGGAGACATTGATCTGCGGTTACATATTAAACCCCCAAATTACACCTGAGAGTACTTGTTTGTGCTCAAGCAGAAAGGTGACCTGAGGTGGCATCTCCAGAGGCTAGACTTTTGGCACTCACCTGTCATCTAGATTTAAGAACTAAAGACATAACTGAATTAAAGGGAAGGAGGTTTTTCCTCTCAGTTTTCTCTGCTCAGGAGAGACCAAATTGTATAAACAAGTATAAAGAGACACAATAACCAGAAAAGATATTTGTGTTGCTTTTTTTAATTTTAAATTTGTCGCACACCTGGAAAACACTAACTAACCTTACTTTGATAATAAGCACTAGCAATAACTGTTACAAGTATATGAAGTGATTGGCATATACAGATAGATTATCCATCCATCCATTCGCTTCCACTTATCCTTTTTCAGGGTGGCGCCGGAGCCTATCCCAGCTGGAGCCTATAGGGTGAGAGGCAGGGTACACCCTGGACAGGTCACCAGTCTGTCGCAGGGCTAATTAGCTAAGCCCCAGCTTACGGCCATACCACCCTGAGCATGCCTGATCTTGTCTGATACAGATCAATTACAGAAATAAAATAAATATGGCCATTTCTTGTTTGTTTTAAAATACAAATGTTATGTTTACTTCATTAACGAAGGAGATGAACGCTCATATATAGGTATAGATCTTGCGTCTGCTTACCCTTGATAATGTCATGGCAGTCTTTCTCTAGCTCTGTTCTCTCTCGCTCTTACATCCACCTTCCTCTAGCTCTCAGCTGTCTGTCTTCCAGGACTGACTCTGTTAAGAAGTCTGTCACAGCTGATTGGTTGTACCTGGGAAGGTCTGTAGCAGTATGTCTCTTTCTTTGTTGCTAAGCCACAGGATGCCTTCCTTGTGGTGATCACCTCAAATAACCTTAAATAAGCGTGGTTTTTTTTTGTTATTTCTCTTTATTTTTGTATTCTGTTGGCTTTATACCACTGATTCCTAACATTCCAATATTTCATTATAATGGTAGATTTTCAAATATCTTGAGGTCTGTTGCCTGGTAATACAGAAGTTAAAACAAACAAACAATATTATAAGATATTCAGAGCTGCTCATCCATGGAAACCCATGCCATGAAGCTCCTGATACACAGTCTCTGTGCTGATGTTAATGCCAGGAGAAGTTTGAAACTGGGCAGTTATTGATCAAGCAGAGCATTGCTGACGTTTATGCACATTTAGCGACCCTGTGCTGTTAACATTTGCTACTTTTGTCGTGCTTTTGCAACTCTTTGGACACACACTGCTACTGCTGTATTTGCAGGAAGTTGCTACAGTGGAGGGCTCTGCATATTCAATTTGGCACAGATTTTCACACTGGATGCACTTCTTGACACAGCATTCCCAGGGATTTATGTCTATTCCTGGTATTGAACTGAGGATGTGTCTTTTTGAAGAGGGAGACTACATGTATATGTGCTTCAATTTGTACTCCTGAAGTAACAGGACTGGGAGCACCTGAATTCATAGATTAAGAGGTGTAACCCTGCACCTTTGCCCATATAATGTATCTTTCTAGCTTTTGATTATGTGTGGCTCTCTGTCATTTTTTTTTTTTTTTTTTTGGGGGGGGGGCGGTTGTATAAGACATCCTCCTGTTTAGCCTCCAATTTTGACAGGATATTGCACTTATATTTGCTCTGGCACCTGTGCATGTGCATACATTTGAATTAGAATTTTCAGTTTTTTGAAACTAAAGACAAAGTTATTTTCGACCAGGAATTGAATGTGCTTTTTTGTTTCTTTCTTTCTTTCTTTCTTTCTTTCTTTCTTTCTTTCTTTCTTTCTTTCTTTCTTTAAATTTCATTAACAGATTACGCTATGGGAGTATAAGCGAAAAATTAGTTAATTAACAGTATTTTCTAGGCATTTTTTAAATGAAAAAGCTGTTAGGATAGTTGGTGATTGGAGCCCCTAAAATACATTTATGGTCATTTAGGGACCCTAGAGTCTTCATTGCACATAGACATGAGGTGTGCAGTTGAGTCCTTCTCACTATTAAAGCTCCTATTTTCACTGTTGTTTTCTGTTCGTACAATATAAAGTAGGTAAAATAACAGATGGAGCAGAACATATTTTTTCTACCTTTTCCTTGGTGGATGTCACTAAATCTATTTACACATTTTGGGTATGTGTCCATCCAAAAAGAAGAAAGAATAGTTACATGTATGTTTAAAGTATTGATCAGGCAATTAATGTAAAGCTTGTAATAAAATACAAGTAATGGACTGCCTCATGTGTGTGGTGCAGCGCATGTGGTAAGTTAAACTGTTGGAGACAAAGAGTGACAGGTGTTAAAGCTGGCCATTTTATCACCTTCTTCTGTCTTTCTGTGACAGTGCAAGTTTGTAGCTGCGTAGCGTATTTACCTCCTGGGAATTTGCATAAGTGTATGGTTTAAAATTATGTGTTTTGGTTTATTTTTCCACACAGGTGCATTTGGCTGTTTATGTGAAGTGCTCCTGATCAGGGCTTTGTACATGTTTCTTTTGGTAGAAGGACATACATTCCCTCAGGGAGTGAATTCAAACTGTGACGTTCTCAAATGTAGCCTATTTTGATCTGAACTCACACAAACACAAACACACACGCACGCGCACACACACACACACACACATACACAAAGACACACGTAGTATGTCAGAAGTTCACCGCCCTGACAGCGGGACTGACAGAAGAAGAAAACAAGGATGACATAGTGGAAGAGAAAGATGGGAAAGACAAGGAGCTAGAGAGAGAAAACTGAATGAGACGGCTTAAATACAAACACTGAGAACAAAGTCATATTATATAAAATTTTTAAACACACTTGAAGTCCTATTCATCACAGTCTGAGTGTGAGCTGTTTCCTAACCACATGGCTCTGAGGTGTATTGACGTTCATTCTTTGCCATTAAACCCATTTAGATGCAAATCTAGCAGCCACCGGCATTCTAAAGAAGAAAAACACAGCAGATGAAAAAAGAGGAAAACTAATGATAACTGAAGTTCAAAGACAGGTTTGCCTGTGATTTATTGCTGAAAAAGAAACAGTAACTTAAATGTCAGAAAAAGTCATTTAGATTTAAGTATCTCATGAATAACATTCAAGTACTCATTCAGTAACATTCAAAACACTTGCCCTCTTCCTGATTTCTTACTATCTGCATATTCATCACACTTAAATTTTTAGACCAAGCAAATTTTAATATTAGACAAAGATGACCTGCGTAGGCTGCTAGTTTAACTCGCTGTTTGAGCTGATGCCCACGTGCCTTACAGCTGAAATGCAGATGTCTACTCTCTCCTGTCTACTCACTGCTGAACTGTCAAATAAAGACATAAAGCCCAGAAAATCAAATCACAGGGGGAAAAGGATAACCTGAGTGAATACAAAATGCAGTTTTAAAATGATAAGTTCATTTACAGTATAAAAAAGCTATCCAAACCTACCTGGCCCTGTGTAAGAGTAATTGTCCTCTTGTTAAACTCAGGCAAGGAGAAAACTAGGAAATAGGAAAGATGGAAACACTGGGGGGCGAGAATGCACACAGCATGAAGAATGATCGACAAAGGATGAAGGGACAAAGGATAAATGAATATTAAGGCATTATATGCACACTACGGTAACAAGGGAAGGGGAAACAGGTGCGTGCACAGCAAAAGGTGACAAGGGAAGTTGAACTGAACATAACATATACGGAACAAGGGACTATCAAAATAGCACAGGAAACACACACTGAGACAGAGACTGAGACAAATTTGACACAGACAGAAAGGTAAACAAACAGAGACATGACTTTCTTGGAAAACAGAAGAGGGAACAAAACATAAACAGGGAGACATGACTGAACGAGAAACCATGGGTAACAAAGGAGAACAGGAGGACAAGACAAGGGACACAGAGAGACAAAAAACACACATGGATACACTGAGACACTACGGAACACAGGGGAAAACAAAAGGTTACCAAAATAAAACAGGAAATCAAGACTGAAACGAAGACTTAAAACGAGACCAAAGTTGTAAACAAACATGACTGAACCTAGAAGACACTAGGATAAACACAGAAGACTAGGGTAGAGAAAGGGGATGCTACAGGGAACTAATAAACCACTTCCAAAAACAAAAATCAATTAGGAATTCACAAGTTCAATCATAAACTGTCATGGTCCTGGGTCAGTGAACCGGTGTTTTGTGTTTTCTAGTATTTTTTAGTCTTTGATTCAATAATTATTTATCATTTCTAGTCTTTTGGTTTCTGTTTCCGCGCTATTTCTGTGTCCCGCGTTCTCTGTGTCTCCTCAGTCAGTGTTGTCTCAATGTCAAGTCTATGTGATTGTCCCTTGTTTCCTGTTTTACTTGGATAGTCTCCTGTGCTATGTTAGTGTTTTCACTTTTGCTTCTTCCTGGTCTCATTATGTCTGATTACTCTAAACTGTGCTCTCCTCCTATGTCTCATTCCCTCATTATCCCTCTGTGTATTTAAGCCCTTTGTCTTCCTCCCTTTGTTGCTGGATCGCCTGCATATCATCCACTGCTAACCTCCCATGTCTCAGGTATTCATGTATTTCCTAGTGTTCCTGGTTTTTGTGCATTTAGTTTTCCCAGTTTAGGTTTTTGTGATTAGTTTCTCATTTATCTGGTTTGCCGTGTTTGGTTCATGTTCTGTTTTTCAGCCTCAATAAAAGGCACGCCTTTTATTATGATACAGTTCAGTTTCCACGTTTTGTTCATCTGCATTTGGATCCAGTACTTTCCACTCCGCACGGTCTGCCTGCGTGACCATGACACAAACACTGGGTGTGACAGTCTGACAAAGTCAAGTAGGCTGAAAAAAAAGCAACACATCGTGCCACAATCTAAAGAAACAGCTGAGAAACAAAGTCATTGACATCTATTAGTGTGGAAAGTGTTACAAAAACATTTCTAAAGCTTTGCGACTCCAGTGAAGCATGAACCATTATCCACAAACTGAGAAAACCAGAACAACATCTAAAGAACAGCAGGCCTCACTCGACTCGGTTAAGGTCAGAGTTCATTACTCAATAAGAAAGAGTCTGGGCAACAAAGGCGTCCATATTAGAGTTCCAAGGAGAATACCACTGCTGACCAAACAGAACACAGAGACTCATCTCACATTTGCCAGAAATGATTGATGATCCCTCAGACATCTGGGAAAATATTCTGTGGACCGGTAAGAAAAAAGTAAAACTTTTCAGGAGGTTTGCATCCTGTTATATCAGAAGTAAAACTATTCATAAAAACAACATGGTGGTGGTGGTGGTGTGATAGTCTGAGGCTGCTTTGCTGCGTTAGGAAGTGGATGACTTGCTGTAATTGATGGAACCATGAATGAACAGTGGGCCAAAAATAAAAAGACTCATTGCCAGTTATTAAAAACATGTAATGGCATTTATTGCTCCCAAGGGTGCCACGCTAATCAGACTGCCTAATAATAAATAATTTTTTATATAGGACCAGGTCCATTTTGGATAGCTTTTTCCCCTTAATAAATGAAATCATAATTTAAAAAGTGCATTTTATATTTCCTCTGGTTATCTTTTTAATATTAACATTTGTGTGATGACCAGAAGCAGTTAAGTGTGACAAATAGGCTAAAATCTAAAATACTTTTTCACAGCACTATAACTTGTAACTAGTCATCTGCAGAGTTTTGCTCAGTTACTGTAATAAACTGTGGTTAAACTCTTTAATCCACTCGTTAATTTAGGGATGTGAACTAAACAGCAAAGGCACTGGACTTAACCGATTAGTAATAAACTGGATATAACACAGACAAAGACACTGTAAGGTATGAGCACAGTAACTGGGGAGCCATGAAGAATGAACACAATATTACAGTGTAGCACTGGAGTGTAATATTGTGTTAAGGCTCTTTCACACAGGACTTGACATTTGCTGTGCTTGCTGCTGGGTTCAGTGCCCTGTTCGAGGGCAGAGCAGGTTTTCAAACCAGAGATAGAGAATCCATCAATAAAATATTCAGAATGAAAAACAACGACCTCTTTTCTCCATTACCTAAACTGAGAAACTTTTAAAGCTTTAGAACTTTAGAGCTATTGGCAGGTATACAAAACTTATATTTTGGATTTATGTTCACACATATTTAGATGAAATTAAAAAAAAAACAAAAAAAAACTCCACTCCAGAAAATTAAATTTAGGGTAAACATAAACTGAAACTAAACTGGCACTTTTCATGCACACAGGAGAATCTGAGACTTTAATATTTGTGATGAAGCTTACCGATTATTACTCACTAGCTTTAATAAGGACAGACTCCAAGACACACCTTAATTTGGAAAAGTGTTTAAAATCATGGATCGATGGATGGAATTGCTATTTTTTTTCTAAAACAGTTGTTAAGTGAAAATGATCAGTGTAGAGGTTACCTTAAAGGGGGTAATAGTAACTTAGTTTTTGAGGGCACTGAAAAAAAATACATTGTTTCAACTGTATGTTCTCTTTGGCGATGTCATATTCATGGTTGTTCGGTGGGGATGGATCAAACATTAGAAACACAATGTTAGGTTCTTAGAATATCTTTATTGGACTGGGGATAGGGGGTGGGGTGCAGTTTGTGTGTGTGTGTGGTCTTTTATTTTAACTACAATAAAATAAAAGGCACTTTATTAAACCTTATTGAAGAATATGAAGAATATGACAATGGAGAGAGCTGTGTGGTAGAGCAGAAAGCCAGCTAAATCCAGTCCCGAGTGAGATAATAATAAAAGACAACAAAAACTTTCTAAAGGAAAATGCAGAGATCACACAAAACACCTCAAAATTAAAAAAAAAAAAAGGTAAAAGATATGGTGTTTTAGTTTCCATATAAACTATATAGATATAAACTGATAAAAGCAGTTGTTCTAGCTTCATTTTTGTACTACTCATACGTGTATCTGGGCAAGAACAGTTGTTGCCTGGATGACACGGGAATGTTTCCCCAAGCTCTACATTTTCGGTCCGTACATGTGGGGAAGATGTTTTTTTGCTGGATGGTGGGTGCACCCAGCACCACGTATCGTGCGTCCCCGGGGGAAGGTTGGCTTATGCAACATAAACACTGTGGTTAAAGCAAGGGAAACTTGTCGTCTGGCTTCATGGTGATAAAGAATGCATTCGGTGTCACGCTTCAAGTCACTTTTCAATAATTAAACGAAGACAGCATATTTTGTCAGTAACCATTTTCATAATGCCAGTTGTCCGTGTTTTCTCGGAAGATGATATAACAGAACATGTCCTCATTACTTTCATCACACTGGAGATAACATCCTCGCAGTCGAGATCCTTTGCTAATTATTGGAGTACTAGCTGCAAAGAAAAATGTATTAAATACAAACAACATTTAATGAACATCTCAAAAACAACCACCTCCAAAATTTAATTCATAATAGAATAACACAAAGAGGAGAGACACAGATAACTATAATAATCACAATAAAATAGATACTAGAAAGACTAACATGATCAAAAATGGGTAGATGAGAAGAAAATCATGGATACGACTGATGGTAAATTACAACTAAGAGAAAAATAAACTTATTGTCTTTTTCCTGCCATTTTCTGCTCTTTAAGCTTTTTCCACCTTCAGTTCACATCTACTCCTTGACCCCTCGTTACTCTCCGATTTATTTCCCATGCCCCGATCTTGCTTTTCTTTGCTTTATCATCTTTGCTCTCCCTCTGGCTGCACTCCTTTTCCTCTCTCTACCTTCAAGCATTGTTTCCACTGTTGGTCTCTCTTGCTTCGTTCCCCAGTTTTCACGTCTCATCCGTTCATTTCTGTTGTTCTTCCAACTTCCAACATCCTCCCCTCCCTCCCTTCCTCCCAGTGGCCAACCATGACATAAACATAAAGTTTTGCCGCAAGTTGAAAAGTTGATCTGATTGGTCAGACCATCACATGGCCTGATGTGCGCACAGCGCACACACACACACACACACCGTGCGTTCTGCTTCAGTTCCCAAAAACAAAAATTGTAGCCAGGGGCTTGAAGCTGAGCCTGATGTTACTTTGATGAAGAACAAACATAATTTTCTTCCTTTTTTAAAAAAAACATTTTTTTGTTCACTCACATCAAGTGTAGCATGATTTATGTAACTTTTTTACAGTTATGTCGAGAAATCCAAGAATTTCAACTGGAAAAAGAAAGAGGATAACATTTTTATATCTATAAACTTTCAGTATTAATGTATCCCTTTATCTGTTTTTGCTACAGAGCACAGGGTCTATACAGGGTCTCATTTTGTAAGCATGGAAAATCAATGCAAAGACATGATGACAGCATGAAAAGGATGCCCTGAACTCTGCACTCATCTCCACATGTGTGTTTTTCTTCTTCCTTTTCTCCCTCTCTTTTTCTACCCTAACCCTGATTAGATGCTTTGTGACACTGCCACTGGCTGCTGGTTCCCCAAGCCATCTGCAACACACACGCAAACACACATGTCCATACAGTAGCAACACAAACACTCATATTCACACACTAAGCACAATCAAGAAAAACAACATGAGCGAAACGCCATCGTTAGCATGCTTTAACAATGCTCAATACCTCGTTTTGCTCCACATGGATCACAGTGTCAGATACTGTAGCAGGAAACAAATACATTAACTTCAAGATTTAAAATTTCACCAAAGAAAGCAACAATAAGTCATAAAAACAAGCACAAACTTAACACATCCTACCTGATTCTTTTATTGTTTTACATTTTTGTTGACTTCTGTCAGATGCTGCTGGCATAGCAGAGGTGCACACCAGGTGCTCTTGTCTTTCATGCCTTGAAGCACGGGCCAGAACAATACTGAGTTACATAGAGAGAATAATCCTATCTCAAAAGGCATAGAAGTGGTGTGATGGTGATGGAGTAAACAAGTTTATTAGCCAGGAGACAGTGATTTGTGTCCCACTGGGGATTTTGTTTGTCTCTGTTTTGACTTGCTGACATGTTTCATTTTCACATGCTTTTTACTAACAGTTTCACCCGCTGGTGAGGTTTGAGCACTAAAAGCTACTTGATTAGTTAAAAGGAAAGACTTTGGTTTGCATTAAAACGTTCCCCGTCATAATATTAGCGCTGCATTTTGAGAAATGCTGGTCGCCTTGTGGATTTAAAAGCTACGCTAAATGTTACCTTTTTGGTCACTGACAAAAAGGACAACAAAGACATGAATCTAAGTCATGTAATATAATTGCTTTAGGTCATTTTTACATCTCTACAAACTACAAAGGACAATATCTGTTCAAGATAGTGGTTGATTGATCAAAAATTGATAAGAAATCCTTAATTTTGTTACAGAATGTTTTCTAATCTTTTCCCACATGTTGCTACCAAAAAGACACTGCCAAGAGCACCGAACCTGCAATTATCATGATATTAGCTCTTTATTTAAAATACATATAATCACAGACACAAAAAACTCTAAAATCCCAAATAAAATAAAACATCAGACTTCTGTGAGGTTTGTCAGGGAGGTGTTAAACTTTGTTTCCTATGTGCTGTAACGCCATGTTAAATGTTGCTTCTTTTTGTTTATGTGAAAAAAATAATCTTGCATTGTCTCGACAGCTCCTTTTTCTGGTCATTGTACAGCTCACTAAATGGGATTATACCAGTTCAAAGCTGGTGCTGTGGGTGTCTCATAAGTGGTTCTGCATAAATTATGGCATCTACTGTTTGCAGCTACTTTTTAAATGCAGTTGTGTAGTTGGTTGTCAGTCATTTGTCATGGGTGTAACAAGCTGGGAGCTGGTGAAAACTTGCTAGTGGTGAGCTTTTTATAGAGATGAGCTGCTAACTTTTATCATACATACTGTATTTTTTTTGCCACTGATTAGTCAAGAGCTGTCAAGGATCAGAGATGATATGTTATTAGTCAAGGCAGCAATCAGCCCAGTGACATCTTAAACACAGCTGTGCCAGTCTTTACAAAATTATAACTGTCAAGTGTTGACAGTGCTGAAAATCCAATTTAGGATAAATCTACCCTCATGAAGCTCATTTTACGCTAAAAGGGTGAAATTTTCACATTTATACCAATTACCCTTTAACATTCATCTTCTTGTACTATTACTGCACCTACTGGAAGAAAACATTGCATCGTGCTGCCAAAAAGTCAAGATAAGGGATCAATTACAACAGAGACATGCATATGTGTCTGTATACGTGTTGTGGTGTATCATGTGAGGCAATGGAGTAACACAAGTGCAGAAGTTGGATGTAAGATACCCTGACGAACATGTTGTCAGAATGGTAGAATACATTGCTGAAAAACCCATGGATAATTTAGCATTTCTGGTGGCTTCACATGCAGGGTACCTATGTCATGTGCTCCAAGGTATCCCCATATTATCACAAATGGTGGCTAATGAACTTAAGATAAGAATAGTCCCTACCATCATTATTCACCTGTTAACAGGTTTGTAGATGCCCAGGTGCTGTGGCTGCAAAACAAGCCCAAATTATCGCCCCTCCATCCCCATGCTTGACAGTCGTTTTGAGGTATTCGTGCTGATATTTTGTGTTTCAAATGTGGTCCTGTGCATTATTATAGCCAAACATCTGCACTCCGGTGTTGTTTGTCCTTCGGACATGCTCCACAAGTCCCGTGGTTTTTTTCACATGAAACTTTGCCATCCTAACCTAAGTAAATATTTCTCTAGCTACGAAATTTACGAATTTCGAAAGAAGAAACATAAAAATTTTGAAAACACATAATTTTGCCCTTACCATACTTAAACCTCTTTGCTAAACTACGCTAATAATTCACTTTTGAGAGAGAATGGTTATTTTTAAGGGGGCACATTCATTCAAGTCATTTTGTTATGGAATCGGGACTGCATCTTTTTATAACACATGTACTAAGCAATGGAATTACACAGATAAGTATGCCGATCTCTTCTAAGGGCAGCCATGCACACACAAGTAAAAAGCACACACATTTGGTTAGTAGGCTGAGCTGATTATGCATGACCTCTTGAAATACCAGCAAAATGCCAGCGAGGAGCACAAAGAGACCTGTCTGAATGCACTACGCACAATTAAGGGTTGCATATACAAATATGCTATGGTATACAACTGCATACTTGTTACATTTTACGCTGTGCTTCTACTGATTAATCTTTAGGTCTATCTTTGTTATGTTGTGCAATATCTTGTAATCATTATCATAACTTCATTTTAGGCCACGCCACAATGATTTTTGAAACAAACCATGAGAACAGGGAATCTTTAAGTATCCTAAATCACATTTCATAATCACTTTGCATTTTCCTAAGTTTTACTTCAGGGGCTCCTGTCTTTTCTCTTTTTCTTTTCTTTCTTTTTTTTTCGTGACTCAACTTCCCCCTTAATATATGTGTGAGTGCATGTGTGGTATTTGGCTTACTGAGTCACCCCTCTTGTGTCCAAAGAGTGATTCTGCTGACTCCAGTGTTATGTCTTTAATCACGGAGCGCGTGTGGGTGAGAGTGTGTCTACTGAAGGCTTGTGTCTCTCTGTGCACGGTATCCTTGTTTGTATGTCTTTGAGTGTATATTCGTTTGTGTAGATCCAGAATCTGAGTGCGTTTGTGTGGCTGTTCATGTGTTGGCTAATGGGTTTTGTCAGTGTGACTGAACTGAGGTCAACACAGTTGATTAAAGAAGCGAATTCTGCCGCTTCTGCCTACACATTTACAAACACACAGCGTACCTCTCCATTCTAAGCCTCCACTTTACTGGTGCTCAGATTAAAAATTTACTGCTTGCAGTGACAGACACTAAATCCACTGCTTCACATTATTAAAAGTTTGAATGACTGCAGGCAAAATGAACATCTGAACTGGTATTAGTGGATGGAGATGGATGGGTAAAGAGAAAACTCTCAGACTGAGGCTGGGATCAGCTTCCAATTCAGCACAACAGTTAAAACTGAACAGTTCTCTTTCAGCTTCCTTTTGACATGGCGTTTTATTGTGGATGTACTCACAACTGATTTTCCTTTAAAATCACAACAGATAACTCATAATTCTCTGCTTTCATCAAATCCAATATCAGTAGTTTTCTCTTTGTTCTTAGCTATTAAACAAAAATATATTTGGGATTTGTGGTGTTGGGCAAATAAGTGAAGGATTTAAAATCATAGCTATGCATTAGGAAATTGTGATGCTTCACTAGTTTGCAGCTATGAATCCACCACACTTTCATCTCTTTGAGCAGAACATGAAACCCATGGGCTACATCAGCTTCATGTTTAGAATTTTAAGAAGTCAGCTCCTTTTCTCAGCTTTCAAATTGTCTGATGTAGACTTCGGCTCAAGCTCATATGCTATTTAAATCCTAATATATATATTGAAAAAATAGCACTGCAACTTTATGTTGGTTCTTCAGCTTAGCATAACCAGGGTTGGCTTTTGTTGTTCTTGTTGCTTTATCCCCTTAACATTTTTTTCCATTAAACTATAGGATTAGAAGAAATTCTACAGTTACATATATTTTGCCCAGCTTGTTCAAATGAAATATTTTACATATGAGTATCTATTTTTCAGTTTCATTGTTTTTGAATAACATTTAGTTATAAACCTGTACTGAATAATAAACCAGTAGATACACAGAAAAGCTCAATTCTAATAGCTAAATAATAACATTCTGAAACTTACAAGTTGTGGTGCAGTATCACAGACAAACAGGATACTGAGAAGTTGCAGAAGGCTATATCCTTTATGAAGCCAGCTACTGATTTAACCAATGAGAAGCTGGCACTGGTGGCTGACAGGCTAGCGGTGGGAAATGAGAAGCTGATTACCCTGTGGATGAGCTTGGCTGACTTGGCGGGATGCTAGCATTGAGGGGATGGTGACTAGCATGCTGAAGCTGGCAACCTATTTACTTGGCTCATCATTAGCACCATGAGGCTGACATTAGCTAAAAACTGACTTGTACTCTTCTTCGTTTGTATTCTTTTTGGCAAATTAGAGCAAAATGTGGTGATTACTGCCACCAGGTGTCCCTTGTGTGTCCATGCATTCCCATAGTACTATCAAAAAGTGTTTATGTGCACCCTCCCAATCTATGCAGCCATGCCAATGAGTGAAGGAAAGGAAAAGGAATACGCTGGCTGAAATAGAGGAGAAAGAAAAAAATAGAAGAATTTAGCTTTCAAGTGTACATTTCTTGCTATGTGCATTTTACATACAATGAAATTATTGTATCATTGGACACCTGACTCAGACGAGACAATTTAGACAAGACTCTAAAGCTGACAAAGGTTTAACGCACAAACACCAGGTAGTAGGAGGAAGCAAGAACATTATCATCAGTATTTTATATGTAGAAATTAAATTAGTGCAGGATACTTCAACACCACACTAAGTAAAATACGATTAAAAAGATATAAATTTATATTACAGTAAGAAAATGGGGTTTTAAAAAATAGTGCAAGGCTTCACATAAATACTCCATGTACTACCAAACTCTCAGAGCTTTTAGGCCTCCTCGCTTGTCTGAGCTTCCTACTCTCATCAGGGTGAGTAGAGTTGGCACCTGACTGCTCACACTACACTACATACATTAATCACAGAACCCTATGTGTGTGACACATACACACACATATACAGTACATAACTATGAGTTTATGCCTGAGAGCACTTACTGACATCTTAATCATGCATTCCATTTCCTGTTTCATTAATTTAATGTACTTCCTCTATTCATGCGTGTGTATGATTTTAATCTATTGCCGTACTGGGTTGTTTGTGCTTCCATAAACAGCCCAGTTTTCATTGTGTCGTACAGTGAGCAAGTTGACATTTCATAATTTGTTCACTGTCTGCTTTGCAGTCCCCCCTGTTGGTATTGCTGATGCTTACATGTTTGTTAATGGATTTGGGTTCTTTTAATCTACATTTTCAAAGTACAAATTTAAAGTTCAGTGACAGAAATCTACCACACTCGTGTTTTTCTCTAAAGGCTTAGAAAGGATGTTTTTATTCATTTCAGGGTGATTGAAAATTAGTTTATACTGGAAAGCTCTCCAGCTACTACTTGAATATGAGCTTTTAATTTTAGTGGTTCACATTTTTTTTTTTTACAATATTATATCCAAACTACAAAAAAATTAAGATCCTGCAACCCTTAAATACATGGAATGAGTCTGACTATACTGAAGAAAATATAGAAAATAGTGCTGTCAGCGTTAGTCTCGTTAAAATGACGTTAACGCCATAACTGCGCGGCGTCAATGCGTTAATGAGCTAACTGCGCTAACGCATTGACACCATGCAGCCCCATGCACGAGGCGATCTGCAGTAACTCGTTAATGGAGATTTGCCGCGTTAATGCAGTTATGACGTTGACGTCATTTTAACAAGATTAATGCTGACAGCACTAATAAAAAATGTTGAATTTGTAGCAAATAAATTATGCAATTATAATATGAGATTAATGAATCTGCTACGAGTTACTTTACAAGCAAATTTAAACTGAAAATTGTGCATGAGCGTGAATAAAAGTGCCCAATGAGGCTTTCACACAACTGTGGTAACTCATTTTTATACTTGAGTAAAATGCAGCAGAGCCCTCGTCAAACTAGAAGTGCCCTGCCTCATGTCACTGCCTCTGCATATGTCACAGGGTGTTCATGGTTTTGGATATATCATAGCTCACAGAGCACACATCAACACAGCTGGAAAATCAGAGTGGTCAGACCGTTTAAAGTTTTTTCTGCCCTAGCAGTCCCCAACGTTACCCTCTGTTTAACTTTTTAATGATTTTTTTTCTTCATTGCGTCATTGAGGGAGATAACAAATGACAGTTCACACAAAACCACGAGTTGTCAGCAAAAGTAAAATGTCAACACACACAGAGAAAAAAGAAAATAAAAGAACACCCAAAACACAACAGTCACCTACACACACAGCTGTGTGACAACAAAGAGTGTGGAATTCAGGGCAGTTAGTTAAGCAGTGTGGTTGATGTAGTTGCTCGGTCATGCCTACTCTATAAACTCAAATACATTGCATTTATTCTGCATAACTAATTTCACTCTTACACAAACACACAGGCGGAATCGCACACTTAATTTCACACAGTGCGCAAAACTTTTCCTTTGTTTTCTATTCCACTCTTACTGTTTTAGAAGCATTCACTGATGACTGAACTAAAAACTTTGACATACCATCTGATACAGACCAACACATTCTCGAAAGCACACACACGCACACATACACCTACAGAGAGAGAGAGAGAGAGAGAGGCTGTATTGAAGTTGTCCTGCACGCAATGGAGGACATAAATCAGTGTGATTTGTTGGGGGCAGACTGAGTACAGCAGCCAAGCTTTTTGTCCTGCTGGGATGCCACTACAAGTAGACCAACTCTAATGGCATACTAATACTTTTTGACAAAGGAAACTGCATGAGATTCACTAGGTTTAAGTAGCTAAAGAAGGGTGATTTGAATTTTGATGTGATTTGAAGAGACAAAGACAGATGGATTCACATGTCCCCAAGACTTGTAATTTTTAAAGTGGTCTTGAGCAGTAGCAATGAGTATTTTTTATTTTTTATTTGGGGGGTGTCAGAGGATGTCGCCAGGAGAGAGGTATAATATTGGGTGTCCACAGCATCTTTAAAATACAATAAGAACATACCCTAAGCACAAGATCCAACAAGCGGGAGTCTAGCACAGCCGAGAGGACAAGCGCCCTAGAGACTATCTACCACAGCAGGACGTAAGATGCAAGTTGGGACTACATACACTGAAAGGGACAACCAAGTGGCTATAGTAGTATACAGGAAAATCTGTGCCACATGGGGATTAGAACGTCCCAATTCCTGATGGGAGACACCACTGAAGGTAGTTCAGAACAACAGGCCAAAGGTCCTGTGGGATTTCGAGTTCCAGACAGATGGGCACCTGCTTGCCAACCTACCAAATACAGTAGTGGTTGACAAAGAGCAAAAGCCCACAATTATGACAGATGTGGCGGTTACAGCAAACAGCAACATCAGGAAGAAGAACAAGAAAACAGAGAAGGACCAGAGACTGAGGGAACAGCTGATGTATATGTGTATGGTAAATTCTAAGTGGTCTCAGTGGTAATAGGAGCTTTAGGAGCCGTAACTCTGAAACTGGAAGAGTGGCTCCAAGTAGATTTCAGCCACAACCTCAGAAGTCCAAGCCCAGCTTGATGTTGACCATGGAGACAGCCACTCGCCTGGTATGGTACTCCATCATGGGTCAGAGGATCAGTTAAGGCCTGTTACACAAATGGCTAACAAGCTTGTCATATACTTTCTTACTCTTTTTCTAATTCCTCAAGTTCTACAGAGGATCAGAGAGGATGATTGCACAGTTCTGCTGCTCACTTCACACTAGTTAGCAAGACTGTGGTTTGGAGACTTAATTCAGCTCATTCAGGGTCACCCATGGCAACTACCATCCCAGGTGGATCTTTCGACACATTTAGATGGGAAGACTTGGCATCCAAACCCACTTCCTCGTGCCTGTGGGTCTGGTTGGTTGATACCTTTAGTTATGCTTATGCTAAATTGAGAGTCCCAGTTCTTTCCAGGAGTATGGGTTCACATAACCAGAGTAGCTGGACTGTAAAGTCTCAAGAAGGCAGAATAAATTCTTTCAGCCTATTTAGGCTGTAAAGATAAGTATTTGGTGTCACAGATCCATAGTTACATTCATAACCTATGTTATGCACTGCACCATGCTCCCACATTTACAAACCTAAACCTGACAAACACTTGCATGACAAGACTTGAGGGGCTATTTTGAGTGTCCTACTTAGGCTGCGAGGCAGCTAAATTCCATACATCCTCATGTGGCTGTGAGGCATACATACATATACACAAATGCATCATATACACACAGCTTTCTGAAATGATTCCCTGTTTTGAGTGTGCATTTCTTAGCAATTTCAGTATATTCTTTTCTTTTTCTTTTTTTTGTAGTTAAATCATGTTTTAATGATGACATTACTGATATCGTTGACCCTCCTTTGCATGAAAGATTTGCACAATGCTGTATTGTTATGGTACCTGTCTTCTTTTAGTCTTCATGGTGAGAGAGGAGACATTTATCACCAAGAAGAAAGGTTTGGAAAAGTCCTTTTTAAAAGATTCATGAAGATCAAAGGGGAAATAAACACATGTGCACGCACACACGCACGCACACACACGCACACACACACACACACACACACACACACACACACACACACTTTTATAAACACAAGTTAGAGCTATGATGGTTGAGAACATGAATACTAAGTTACAAATAGGACTGAACAAATGCTAGACATTATGAAGCTAAAATTATTAATGTAGACTGTAGTCCATTTTTTTTTGATTATTTAATTTTAAATTATCATCAAAAAACAAAAACAAACATGCCCTCACAAAATTTAACACCACGCGCACACTTACTGCTGCAGGGTCTGAACTTAATTTGAACTTAAAACACTATGGTGACCTTTACATAAGAGAAAAGAGCAAGTGAGAGACAGGAAGAGAGAAAGCAGAGAGGGAGCAGACAAACAGAACAGAAAAAGAATGGCAAATAGAAACAGGCAGAAATTTCTCACTTCATCCCTCAGAATAATACAGAGAGGCAGGCAGTTAGGTAAACCTACTTGGAAAACCACTGGACAACAAAAGGAGGAGGAAGATAAGGGGGTTGGGTGACTGGGGTTTGGAAAGGGGATGAGAAGAAATAGATAAAGGATGGATGGAGAGGGTATATGTTGCTCCCAGATGAAAACAAGGAAATGACAAGAGGTTGGAGGAGGCAGTTTCTGCAGGAAAATGACAAAAGAAAACAAAGAGGTGCACAGGAGTGAATCTCTGGATTAGGGAGAGGTGGTAGAGGTTGAAACAAAATGGAGAAAATAAGCAGATAAAAACATATGGAGAAAAAGTTAAAATAAGAGGGTTGCAGAGAGGTAACAAACATGATTAATGAAAACGTATGAATCGATTCATGCAACCACAAAAAATAAATGAAAACTATGTTTCAGGTCAGTTTTCAGTGTATTCCTGTATGCAAAATTCCAGAACCTTTTGTGCTTGGACATTGCTGTTGGATCTCTCTGTATGTCTGTGTCCCATAGTGTGTGCATGTGTGTGTATGTGTGTGTTTGTGTGTGTGTTTCTGATGGCCTAGAACAGTAATGTATGCCTTCTCCTCAGCCGGGTTGATCTCATTGTGTCAAACTCAGGGCTTTGACTAATCACTCTCAAATAAGAGGACTCAGCGAACAGTCGCAACCACACTTACATGAACACACACGCACATATACACAGAGTAACGCAAACCATCTCTATATTTTTCCGCTGTCCACCCCCCATCTCCTCTGCTGTCTGTCATACATTCAACACATCCATCTTCGCTGCTGTGCCTCCGCATTTGCCATCTGTCTCTGAACAATATATTCTTTTAGCCTTTATTGTACTCTCTGTAGGTTAGTCGCATGTCTCCCCCTTTGCAGTTTGCTCTCTCTTTAGTTAAAATAGGTTTTGTTGCATTTTACTTTTAGATGGTTGACGGTGTTGAACACAGGAAAGCTGGAAAGGTTTTTGGACTAGATTTAAAGATATAATTTTACCTGTTTTGTCTTCACTGTTTGCTTTTTTTAGTTGTAGATTCAGAAGGATGAAAGCTGGAAAGTGGAATGTGTTGTCTGCTTCTGCAGTGAGGACAGGTGGGTGTTTGTCGTGTGGCAGTTGGGTAGATCTACAAATCAAAAAGGTTAATCTTAAAAAAGAGCTATAATTAAAAAATGTGTTCCTGTGCTCAGTGATAACATACCACTCTTATATTGTAAAGTTTACAGAGCTATAGAAAGCAATCTGTTAGCTTAGTTTAACTTTAACCCACTTAAGTTTGCACAAAAGATAGACTGCTTCACTGTGCGATATAAAGTACTATATATTCACTATATAGCACTTTGAATTCACCAGAAGTGCATCAAGTGTAGAGAAATGGTCAAATCTTTCATTATTATTCTATATAAATGTACTTTGTCCCGCATGCTAGTATTCATAGTTATGTTTCTAATATATTCTGTGGAGCAGGTGCATGTCTGTGTGATTATGTGTGAGTGTGCATTTGTTTCTTATGAGTGATTGCAGTTCGACCTTTCCTTCTGGCAACCTCTCCTGGATTGCGTTCAGATCAAGATGGCAAGTACTCCAAATCTGTGAGAGCGTTAACATGCATGCATGTGTGTGTGCGTGGTTTGATGGATGCCACAGATCATGGCTGTTGGATTGCATTGTGGAGAGCCAGCTCAGCCAAGTCATATCACATTAACAGACACGCATGTGTGCGTGCGCGCACACATACAAACACACACACACACAAACACAAAAAAACACACCTCCTCTCATGAATGGATGAACGAATGAAGGCCAAGATGATGAAAGATGATTGGAAAGCAGTCTGTGGAGGGTAATTTCATTCCTCCATCACAGTTTGTGTGCAAGTATGTGTGTAGGCACGTGTGCCAATCTTGCTACGTAGATGCAGACAAAGTTTCTATCCATCCATCCGTCCTTACCATCTCTTATACGTATTTCTGTTTCTGTCTTTTATACATCATTATTGTGAGGAGTTCTCATGCATGCCATACATTGCGTCATCTCACAGCAGAGAAGTCACGAGTGCTGCTCCTGCTGTTGCTGCAGCAGCTGGCCTTGTCAGACTTAGATGCATTACTTACTGCAGCCTATTGGAGGCACTGTGAGCTATATGTGCTGATCTTAAAGTAGAACAGCAGAAAGAGCAGCAGTGTAACAGCTGGCTTTTTTCAGGACTGTGTGTGTGTGTTTGTGTGTGTTTCCAGGTTGGGTGTGTTCAGTGTGGCATGGCTGAGGAAAGAAAAAGAAAAAGAGAGATACAGTGTGATCAGGGTATCCTTTACTTGTATCCTATTGCTGCTAACTATTCGCTTTTCAGATGTTAAGAATCCACACTGCAGTTTCATGTGTATGCTTTTGTCATGTATTATTAAAATCCCATTGTTTATATTAATAAGCAGTAATTCCCCATTGTGCTAATTTGTTAATGTAAAACAGTACGCACCATACCTTTAAGACGATATTTGAGGTAGTGTGCATGACAGCGCACGGCTTTTATTTGGATCTGTTTGTTCTAAACATATCAGAGAACTGTGCGTGTATTCTTTATTAGGGGCCTCAAACATGCTCAAATAATTGGCATGAAACACTCCTTTAATGTCAAATGAGGCAAAACTCATGAACATACATTTAATTAATCATTATTTGTTTTGGCGAATATGCTGTCATCTCTCTTTAATGAATCTGAAAGGAAAGTGATTACATACATGTGGTTGAAGGTCAAAGAAGCTGCCATATAATTGTGAACACTACACAACATAAATCTCTGCATTCATTTAGAAAATCAGACCAAACTAAGAGGATCTTTGGGGTCCAAGCTTGACAGCTTGCTTGATTTAGAAGTAATAAATCTCCATGGATCCACCTTATGAGGTAGGAATGAGAGTAAACGATGATAAATAAGTGTTAATGGACCACAGTGTAGATAGCAGTGTGTGTTTGTGTAGATAACTGAAGGAATTTGCACCAAACAGAGTAGAATAGGTCTCTACTGAGACTAAGCAGGCCATGGTAATTCAATAGGCTTGATAAAAGTGTGCCAGTTCTTGTACATGTGTATAATTACGGGCCAGTGTGTATGGCTGAAAGTGCCTCACTCTTTATCTTCATTTACATGAATGTCTGTGTGTCTCTGAGTGTGTTGTGTGTTATTTGAACACAGGGCTTGGATTCAGCATCAAAGGACCATTCACTGTGAAGTGGCAGAGGCAGCCTCTCTGCCTGCCACCAGCTCTAATTAGTCATTCACCCTGGTTATCGCCAATCAGCATCATCTTTTAGCTCTCGAGAGCTAACGCCACACAAACACACACGCACAGACACACTCCCACAAATATACACATACAAACAAACATGCACAAACTCTCAGAAGAACACCTGCATCCTCCCTTCATAAAAAGCAAAGATCGCTACAGACGTAGAGTGTATATCACAACAAACAAAGCTAGCATAATAGGGTCTGAAGCATGTCCCAACATGAAGGCATTCAAGAATAGAGCATAACAGACAGTGTATACGTGGAAATGAAATTGACGGGAAGACGAGAAGCAGAAAATGGTGGCTGAAGCTCACGATGTGTTTTTCCTACATGACTGAGACAGAAGAGATGGATGCACATTGTTTCTTGAAGGCACAAATTAGATTTCTATTTTATTTCCCCAATCCAAAAATGGCAAAGCTCTTAAGGACTCGTATTTAATTTGTCCAATAGGATGACACATCAACAAATGAACTGTCTTTATTAAATGTTACCAATAGTGTTTGAAGGGTTTCTCAAATATAAATGGATTACTGGCCTTTTACAAATCTTGCATTGTTTAGTTGTTTTTTCCATTTCTTAATTTAGCTAGTGTTTTGATCTACTCCTGCTTTCAAGTTTTTCCTCCTGCATATTCCTTCTTTATCAGACATAACTTCTACAGGCCACAATCACCATTGTTTAGGACTAGTTGGCGAGAGTTCGGTGAGTATATTTTAAGCATTAACTTTTCAACGTACAGGCTAAATGTTGCAAATGGGTAAATTTTATTACATGTTTACCAAACCCTAATCAAATGGAACCAACCAGCAAGTGAAAGCAATCCTTGTGTAAAAGAAATCTTAAAAAAGATGTGAAAATACCTTTTTACTTCCAAACTGCCTTAATTCTTCATGGCTTGGTCTCAATAGGGTGCTGAAAACATTCCTAAGAGATTGTGGTTCGCGTTGACATGACAGCATCAGATGGTTGATGTGGAATTGCTGGCTCCACAGCCATGATATGAATGTCCCATTCCATCATATCCCAAAGCTACTCTCATACCTCATTGTCATATTTAACAAACCAGTTTGATATGACCTTTGTGCATGACATGTTATTCTGCTGGAAGCAGCCAGAAGAGGGGTACACTGTGGCTATAAAGGGATAGGCATGGTCAGCAAAAACATTCAAGTAAGCTGTGGTGATCACACAATGCTCTGTAAGGCCCAAAGCGGGCTAACAAAATAGACCCCACACCATAACACCACCATCAGCCGTGGTGGTGTGAACTGTTAATATAACGCAGGATGGATCTATGCTTTCAGGTTATTTACAGCAAACTGTGACCCTCCCATCTGAGTGTCACAACAAAAACTGAGACTCATCACACCAATTTTTTTGCAATTTTCTCTTGTAATTCAGTCTAGAATTGAAGCCTCGGTTTTCTGTTGGAAATGCTATTATGCATAACTTATTTCAGTGACTGTCACCTTCCTGGTTGTGCTGGAAAATCCCAGTGGATCTGCATTTTCTGAAATACTCAAAGTCACTTAAATCACCTTTCTTCTTCTTTCTTATGCTCAGTTTGAACTTTGGCAGGCTTTCTTGATCATCACTGGGTTGCTGCAACATTATTTGTATTAATGAGCAGTTTAACAGGTGTACTTAATATAGTACCTCCTTATATTGATTGCTTGCTCTTAACAGTACTATTTCATCTCAGGATCTAAAAAAGGCTCCATTCTGTGTAAAATTTACTGATGCCTACTATCTCAGCAAGGCCTTAAACATCGAGTGATCGATCTATATCATATGAGAGCTAACAGTTCAAAAGTAAAAGATTTATCAAAGTTTTTGACAAGCCTCTGTTTCTAAGCAGTGTCCTCATCCTCATTTCTCGAATGTTCGTCAACTGTCTCATAGTCCTGATCATACAGTATAATGTTCAGTCCTCCTTTCCTGGGAGACTGTTTCCTCCAATCCATCTTCACTGACAGTTCCATCTGTGTGTATTCATGTGTGGACACTTACGAAGGAATCTGATTGTGGAATCTTTCAATTTAATGAATGGAACTTATTTCAAAGGTCTTTAGTTGTAAAATGTTCCTTTTAACTTCAATTTGATTCCAATGGCAATTTTTTTTTTTAAATCATGAATATAAAGTGACAAAACTTTAATTAAGTCTTGTGGAAAAGGTGGACTTTCTAATTTTTTTCAGTCTCCATTATTTCTGTGTGGAGAATATAAAAACTCTTGTAACAACCAGATACAATAATTCACATTTTTCAAGTCATAAGAAAAAAACTGTCCATCCATCCATCTTCATCCGCTTTATCCGGGGCCGGGTCGCGGGGGCAGCAGCCTAAGCAGAGAAGCCCAGACCTCCCTCTCCCCAGCCACCTCCTCCAAGCTGGAGAAAAAAAACGTGTTTGAGACAAAGAAAACACTTTAGTTTAGTGCTTCCACCAAATATTAGGTAAATACTACTAATTATTTCATTGTAAGGAGAAATGAAGAAGTAAAAATAAACTTCAGGTGTTAAAATGTGAGGTATATTCATTATATTTTTGAGTAAACCTCCTTAGTAATGGCATCTTCATCACCATTTTGTGATGAATGCTCGAGGTACTCAGCTTCCACAACCAAAACAAAATCAAAACAGAACAAACAGGCATAAAAAACATACCAAAATGGAGGGAAAAAAGCAGCATGAGTGCAGCCACTGGCAAACAAGCAATCACTAGAGGCAAACCACAGTGCCGCTCTTTCATACTAATGATTTTTTTTTTCTACTCACCAATCCTTTTCTTCCGTCTCCACATTTCTAACCTATTCTTTCTGTGATAATCAGCCATCTGTGCGAGGTCATTGCTAGAGAGGTATGGACAGAGTTTGTGTGTGATACAAACTCACATGAAACTTGCAACAGCCTGGAGAGAGAACCGGGAGGAGGGGGATAGAAAAAAGAGAAAGACACGAGAAAGACAGAAACATATGTTTTATGTTTACTGTCAGGTGCTCATTGAGGCGAGAAACTGGTCCATCACGGGGCTACAAAGAATCACATTCATACTTAATGGCAAGACGGAGTGTTGGATTTTTATCTGGAAAAACAAGCCTTGCAGTAGAACTATATATTTTTTTTTTTTTAAAAAGAAAAGAAAAGAAACAAAACATGCGTGCATACACTTGCATCATTCAGAGTACTCAGCTGGGAGTTAAAGCCTGGTCAGAATGATCATGTTTTCCAGGTCAGTGTTCCCACTAGCAGCCAATGATGGGACATCATCTGTGAACATATATCCCTACATCCATGATGTGAAAAGACTGCACTGAACACCAAGCTTTAGACATTATCTCTCTCTCTCTCTCTGTCTCTCTCTTTTTGTCCTTCTTTAGCGATTTGCAATCTTCCGCTCTCCTAAGTTGTGACCTTGATTTTTTTTCTCTTTATTTCTCTTTTCACCTCCATTCACCGTCACTGGCCTTGATTCATTCCTAACACCTACAATCCTAGTTTTTTTTATATCACCAAACACTGAGAACAGTCACATTAGTTAGCTAAGAGAGAGGTGGGAGAGGCAGAGAGTGCTGACCTTCCTAAAGACAAAGGCTTTCTGCATCTTAAGCAGCAAATGTTTCGAAAAAGCCGAAGCTTGCAGATGGTTACTCCCCTGCTTATACAGAAAGCTATTATCGTGTTAGGGCCCACTGTCATTGCTGTCAGTACTCATCACACACACACACACACACACACACACCCACACTCACACAAATGAATTTCAAAATGGTGATGAGGAGAAGCATTTTAATAGAGAGGGGCATTTGAAAAACATCACACCTTGCGAAAGGAACACTCAGTAAATAGTTTGGGGAGAAGAATACAGAATAATGGTTCACTTCTGCACATCATTGTGTTTTAATATTCTCGTGTTTGTGCTTAACATTATTATAATGTCTCACTGCGTCTCTCGGTAATGCCCACCACCACTAAGTCTACTGCTGTCTCGCTCATCACTGTTCCCTTGTGTCTTGTCTAGCAACCTCTCTGCTTCTTTGTGACTATAATGAGTAATACTTCAATGATGCCATGTCTCAGCAACATCTCCACTGCTGCAGGTCAGCCAGTTACCAGTGGGAGTCCTCTGGTTCCCACAGCCCATCTTGTCAGCTTTGAACACAAATTAGATTCTGACACCACTGTCAGCAGAGAGTTCACCAGTTAATCAAAATCTTTATTAACCATTTTATTAACCACCATATGCACTTTTACAACACTATTACATTCCTTTTGAAAATTCTATTTGTGATGGGACAGCCATGACTGATGGGCCTAAAGCAGCGGTCCCCAACCTTTTTTGCACCACGGACCGGTTGTGGACATGGAGTGGCGGATAAATACAACAAAATAAAACCAGTACCGATGCCAAAAAAAAAAAAAGATTTATTCATAACACATGGGAAAAGACCCAGGGAAACTGAATTAAAGATAAAAATGATGAAAAAAAAAAATAACGCTAAAAAGCAATAAAAACCCTAAAAACCATAAATTTCACACCCGAGCCTCGTGTCCCCTACCAAACGACTCACTGACCGGTACCGGTCCCTGGCCCGCATGTTGGGGACCGCTGGCCTAAAGTATATATATTGTTTATTACCAGAGCTAAGTAAACAAACTAAAAATAAACAAATAAATAATAAAGACATTCATAAATCCAAATTTACATTGAGATGTTTACACTGTTTTAATAATAACACCAAACAAACCAAATTATTCAGTGCACTTTTATGTTTTGAGGTCAAGCATAAATGCAGCATCTCCAATATTCTTGTGCGTATTCTCCATTGTTATAGTTGAAGCTGTTCTGTTTCTGCACAGATTAAAAACATTTACTGCAGATTGTAAAGGTTAAATTTCTTGATCTTGGTCTTCCAAATTGCAAAAAGTCTTATGGTGTGTTTATAGCGGCAGGATCACAGCAGTGGAAACAACTTCATAAAATACCTCCATAAAGTCCCTCCTTCCCTAAAAATCCCTACTTTTATGTACAGCTGATGTTTGGTGTGTAAACCAAGTAAATCAAGAGAAACATCATCCTACTATTTGGAATTATACCCACAGGCTGACAAACTAACAGGATAACAAGTAGTTTCACTTTTACTGTCTGACTCTGTTATAAGAACAAATATGACGAGACCTGAAGCTTCCAGGCCGCCTATGGAATATTCGTTTGCATACAGGCTGTGTTGTGGCTTGTACAAGAAGTCTCAAGGGCAGTGAGTGTACACAAGAGCTGCTGTCAGCACCAGCTGAGTCAAATCAGGCATGCATTTGTATGGGTTTTCTTAATTGACCTGGAGATGTCTCAGCAGGAGAGCAGCGGGCGCATATAGCCATGGAAAGCCCAGCCTTCTGTTGGTGCTTCTCCAAAGTTTGCTTTTAATTAGGCCTCTAACCTTAACTGCAGCGACAAATAACAAGTATTCCAGTCAGTATTTGAATGTCTCAATACATGACCACGGCTTCAGATTCTTGTCAGCTGTTTCACAGCAAAGATAAAATTTTAGCCAGCCCTACTTGGCATTCTGTTTTAGGTAACATCAGTTTATGTATCAGCACAAGTGTTAGAGGAATATCACAAACTGTGACTTGATTTTGGTTTTATCTGACCAAAGCACTTTCTCCCAAACCTTCTCTGAATCATTTAGTTGTTCACTAGGAAACTTATGACAGACCTGTACATGTCCTTTGCTTACCAGTAGACCCTCCAGTATAGTTTGGTCTAATCTATCACCTTGCTCATCATCCTCACCCCATTAAGCAGATCCAATGGGAAGCATAGACTGAGTGTGATCATTTATTATATCTTCTATTTCTAAATAATCAGACCAACAGTTGTCACCTTCTCACCAAGCTTCTTGGTGATGTCTTGTAGCTCATTCCAGCTTTGTGCAGGGCTACAATCCTGCCCCTCATGTCCTTTGGCAGCTCTTTAGTTTTCCACGTGTGTGCAGAAAGGTTGGAAAGGAACAAATTGAATCTGAAACTGCTATATGTTTAAATTTATTGATACAAACACCCACCAATGCTTTGCTTACTATTGTGAAATATGGTTTATATGTTTATATCTCTAGAGAGAGTGGAGCTGATGAACTCCAGCTTGTGCCAAATGCTAACTTTGGTGTCCTCTTTCGGCATTCCTGATACCTTGGAGCTTCGATGTCAGAACTCAAGAATGATATCACTCCTGAATTAGCGCATTCCAGAAAAAGGGATTTTGTTCTGAGCCAGGTAAAGTTACTCGAGCATCATTTGCTAACTAGGTTGCTGGTGCTGCTCTGACTATCCAACTGGGTAATTCAAGTTAAGGGAGTGGCCCAGATACAGTTTCTGACTGGGAACTGGGAAATTCGAACTTCTGACTTATTCAAGAATGTATCATAGATCAGCAGTTTTTGTGTAAATGGCTACACAGTTCTCACCCTTGTAGAGCAAAATTTAGTATTTTGGTCGAAATAACCCAAAATGTGATGTCCACATATGTGGACGCCAGGTCCTAGGCAGTGTTGGTCAAGTTACTTGAAAAAAGTAATCAGTAACTAATTACTGATTACTTCCCACCCAAAGTAATCCCGTTACTTTACTGATGACTTATTTTCAAAAGTAATTAGTTAGGTACCTGAATAGGTAATAAAGCAATAGGTCTTTCAGCCCAATTCTACTTTTTCTGCATAATCCATCATACAAAATGTAATCAAATGGAAAAGTCTCTTTTTAAAACTTCTTTTATCAGTTTTAATCTTTTAACTTTATGCATCAAGCAAAAATTTAATTATATGCAACATTCTCTGACTGGAAGAAATTTGTTTAATATTTAAACCTATTTTCTGCACATTCCAGCACATAAAATAATTTTTTTTGTGTGTTTACACTCAGTCTTTCAAATAGATGCAAGTAAAATACAGCAGAAAATAAAAAAAAATCAAAGACTAGCAGTCCTGTTGCTCTATTTTCACCTGTATAGCAGGAGTTGGGCAGGCGGAGGTTTACCCTGGTGCAGGTGTGTCGCAGCGGTCAGTGGAAGGATCCGGGAGTTTTTCTGTAAATTTCACATTCCAATGGTAGCGTACTTGGTGCTAGCTCGGAAGTTTAGGGCATTTTTTCGCTGTAAAAAGAAGTTTTCTTCCCACGCAGAGTGTACAGCAGACGCTAATTTTTTTGTCACTTTTTACGGAATCAAACTCAAAGTAAGGTCAGTACTTCCACGCTTTAAATGCTGCACGCTCATACTCTCTCTGTTATCCATTGTTGATCTGCACACAGCTGTTGCCACGAACGTCGCGCTCGCTTACGTCATTGTCATGAGACACAAAAAATCCCGGTTTTAGTAACGCAGCGTGCTTACGGGAAAGTAACAGTAATCTAATGACCTTTTTTTTGCAATAGTAATCCCTTACTTTACTCGTTACTTGAAAAAAGTAATCGGATTACAGTAATGCTACGTTACTGTAACTGTTACTTGTAACATGTTACTGCCCATCTCTGGTCCTAGGAGGTTAAAATGAAGCTACCATATAAAATAGTGACTGTTCATTTCTTTGGAAGTGAGCAAACCTACAAATTCAGCAAAGAATCAAATAATTATTCCAGTAACTCTAAAATAAAAACGACGTGCCCATGAGAAGTAAATCCTCTCTAAATAGTATGTTTAGAAAGTAACTTTTTGTTTGCTTTGGCAATGCTGTACTTGACCAACTTAAAAGGAGATATCTTTGGATTTTATTCTTTTCCTTTAATTCCTCTTTGGAGGTGGAATCACTCCAGTTTTGCTCTGCAACAGATAGTAACAACAACTTATAAATCCCTGTCCAATAAAACATACTTTACATAATAAATTTGCCACATACTTAAGAGTATAATCATTTCTAGTTCCTGCTACACTTTCAATAAATTTCTTTTTTTTTTATTAGTTTATTTACTTTCAATAAATTTCTAAATAAAATTAAATGAATTTCTCAAATCAAGGATAAATAAAGTATGTGTTACTTTCCTTGTAAACTTTCCATGTAAAGGATTTCCGCAAAGCTCTGTTTTCTACTTTCAGAAGTAAGAGAAATTGTTTTAACAGTACTGATAGTTAAAAGCTGCAGCAGCATTATACTATTTAGAAATTACATTAAAAGCAAAATAAGTAAATTGCATTATTCTTCTTTTTACAATGTAATGCTGTGCTGGGAAAATCTGTATCCTGGCATTAATGTAGATGTAACATTGAAATGCAGCACCCAGACAAGCAGACCGAGAACCCCAGCTGCCCTCCCTGCCCCTCTGCCACCCACTCACTGCTGATGGGAAGAGCACTCACTGATGACAGTGACTTCACATGTGCCAGACAAGCCCGGTCAACAAATGCTCCACCCTACAATTTGCAAAAACCCAAAGGGTCCCCTGTCAAAGTACTGGTGCCAGACAGGATAAGGGACCTACTCAAGATAATGTTTAAATATTTAGCCTCAATTAATATTTTTGCTAACTACAAAATCACTAATTCCACGAAGCCACAAAATCTCATGAATGCAGTGTATTCTGAATGTGGGATAAATTCATATTTTGGATTAACAATTCATATGAATCAGAAACACTATTTTTCCTCATGTATATATTTGAATTTCCTGGTTAAATCGAAGGTATTGAAGTGAAATTCAATCAAACGAGGACTCGACAGTAAACAAGATAAAATCTCTCTCTTTTTGTCTCAAACAATTAAAAAAAAGCAGCAGTGTTTATCGACCCCATTTCCACATGTACACAAATAACAGCACAGAGTATAAAGAGCTTGGGATGTGATGTTTGCAAACACCAAGTCGCCAAGCAACCACCTTCACCGCTATGTGAAATTTCTCTTTAAACATTGTGAAAATCCAGGATGCAGGGAGCTATATAGAGAGCTCCCTCTCTGTCACCATAGTTTTTTTTTCTGTCTCACATTTTGAATCTTTAATGCTTTTCCCCCTCTTCTCTTTACATCTCCCTCTCTCAGTCTACTCTCAGTTTCTGTCCATCCCACCATGTCTCCCCGTGTCTCTCCTTTTATTCCAGCCTTTGTCTGAACAATTGTGTTTCCGGTGCTGTCAGAACCAATTTCAAACTAAAACACGACATAAACGCAAAATGTTGTGGATGGATTGGGGGTGGGTGGTGGTGGGTGGGGGAGTGAAACATATCACAAGGAGGTAGGAGACAAACAGTAGGGGTTAGAGGGGAAGCAGCGGCGGGTCAGGCTGCCTTGAGCAGAGCTTACTCTAGTTGTTTGTCTGCTTTGATTGGTCTTGTTTTAGTTTCCCCTCTTTATTATTTCAGTGCGCCAAGTATTTTCGCTGCAGTTTGAAGAAACAGACTCATCATTTTGCCCTGCAGGGGAGAATTGCAGATGGCGAGATGCTCCACTCCTCTCTCTCATCCCTCACTCTCCCACTCGTTTTTTCTCTCCTCTTCCCCATTCCTAATGAATCAAGAGAATTAATTAGAAAAATGTAAAATTAGATGACTGGGGGAATAGAGAAAGAGAGAAGGGGGACAGGAAGAAGGACACAAATAAATCCTATACTGTTCTTTCTTGGGAATGTAATTACTTATTTGAACATGTGGACATTCTGCCCGGGCATATGGAGCAGTGGATCTGTGATTGGGTGCGTTGGGCAGATATGAGGAATTTGGCAAATGGGATATTTTTTCCTCTACATAATATAGTTAATGTTAAGCTAGCAAATTTTATAAAAAGCTGCTTATGTTTTTATAAAGCTCACCATCCACTGAGAAATACTGTATGTCCAAAAGTGCAATGAATCTATGTTTCTTCCTTTTGATGTTTGACATAATTCAAACATAATAGAAGGGATGTCAAGGGATGAATGAGTGCTGTGTATATACCTAAAAACAATTTAGCTATTTTAAATTTGACCTTTTGGCACTTTGTTGATAGCACCTATCACCAAAAAATAAAACACATAGCTTCCATTTCTTAAGCTGAATTTATGAAAAATACCAAAGATGTAAATTTGACAGGCATAACATAGTATATTTTTCAGCAACGAGGTGATTCCTAAAGAGCTATTAGCTATTAACTAAATAGCTATTAGCTATTAGCTAAAAACTTGGCATATCTTGGAGTGGTTTACAGTGTGTGCTTAAAAGAAATTAAGGAAACTGAACAAATGGAAGAGATGACTCGAAGACCTGATCAACAGAAGATGAACAGTAGAGTCATGCACTTAAGAAATAGGAAAATGTCCAGCAAAGACCTGGCACAGGACCTGAGACATGCATCTGGCCAAAACCATATTACAAATGGTCTCAGTGGAAGGTGGCTGTCAAGAAGCCATTAGTAAAGAAAGGAAACAGGAAGAAAGGATGAGATATGCCAGTTAACACAAGAAATGGATTGCAAATCCGTGGCACAGATTGGATATGCAGCGTTAAATTCAAATTTGAAATTTTTGATTCAAACTGTCGTCACTTGGTATGGAGGAGGTCTGGAGAGAGGTATAACAACGAATGTCTAACGTTGTCTATAGCATGGGGGATTCTCTGTTATGGTATTAGCTATTGATGCTGGGATCTTGTCACAATTGATGATGCAGAAAAGTTCCAGATTTCAGATTTTGGTCCATCGTCCAGTACCATCTGGAAAAGCGTCTGATTGCCAACAGCTTCATTTTTTAGTATGACAATGATCCCAAACACAATGTAGTAAAATATTACCTGAATTTAAAAATGCACACACACACACACACACACACGCACACACACAATGGAAGATCTTAATAGAGAGCAAAACAAAAGGCAGACAGAGCTTTGAATCTCCTTCAAGAAGAGTTCAGGCTGTGTTGAAGAATGAAGGTGGTCATACCAAATATCTGTATTTACTGTATTTCGTTACCCTGTATTTATACATGTGTAATGACAATTAAGTTGAATCCTAATCCTAATATCAACATTCAAGCTCAGTAGAATTGTACAAATTACGGGTGGTTCAAGACCTCTCCATAATAAAGTACCTAAACAAAATTGATCAAAATTCTAGTCACTCACAACAATGAAACAACAGAAAGGTGACATGAAAAACTTACAAAAAGGTAGTTTTTGATTACATTAAACATCAGGAGAATCACATCAGCATTGGAAAACTGAAATTAATTCAAATCTGACTTAATCTTTTGTTTGGAAAGCACACATCCATCTGTTTAAACACACAATCATGCATATTTTATCATACACACACATACATACACAAATGATACATTGGTGTATATGTTAATGGTGTTGCCAGGACTCGGACTACCTGGTTGTTTGTTGGTAGTCGCCGATATTTTTTGAGCTACAGCAACCGCTGTCACACACCATCTTATCTGCCTAACTTCTTTCATTTTAAAAATTAACTAAATACATTTCTCTTTTAAAAAGTTGGACTGACATTTTTGCTTCAGATGCCATCTTTTGATGTCAAACACACCAGTTTACCTGACCAAGTGTGGACAAAATTCAAAAAGCAAAGAAAGACAAAGCTTACAGTGGACACACATGCATAGTCAAATCCATTTGACCAACAATGTGAGGGTATGAGAGGAAGCAGCACAGTGGGGATGTTGTACAAAGCCAACATGACTAAGCCTCACCTCTTAGGTTGAGTCTCTCTTTCTCTGTTTTTGGTGACATTTACTTTGCTTCTGCTTTGAATCTCCCATTTTCTCTTTTTTCCTCTACCTATTCTACTGAAATTTTTATCTTTTCTCCTTTTTTCACTCTCTCTCATCCTTTCTTTAAAACATCTGTGTTATTTTCTTTTCTTTCTTTCCCTCAACTCCTTTTACAAGCATCTTGCTTTCCTTTTGTGTTT
Source organism: Perissodus microlepis (assembly GCF_051167445.1). Classification (NCBI taxonomy): domain Eukaryota; kingdom Metazoa; phylum Chordata; class Actinopteri; order Cichliformes; family Cichlidae; genus Perissodus; species Perissodus microlepis. Next base: position 20,897,302 of record NC_140464.1, on the reverse strand, counting down.
TCATCTCTGCATCTGTTCTTCCTTCTTATTTTCAGCTCTCATTTTGTTGTTCCTTTCTTCCTTTCTTTGTGTGTCTGCTGCTGCCAGTCTACTGCTGTCTGCCTCGGTCCCTGGGGGGGATACAGTACAAGTGTTTTTGATTTTGAGCCAGGATAAAGATGCATCAGACAGTGACTGGTGTGTTATACCAGCACAGACACACACACCTAGATGTGCAACATGCAAAGGCATGCACGCATGCATTCAGTAGACAGGTACAGTGAAAATGTTCACAGTGGGAGTGAATGGCATGCAGGAAATGAAACCAGAGAAAAGAGATCATTTTATCAGGGACAATTTAGAAGGGTAGTGAGTTACTTTACGCTCTGCTTAAATAAAGTGCAGAGATGGCTAGAAGTGGGTCTCGGAAGTAATATAGAAGTTGCTTTGTAAAAGGGAAAGGGAGTGTCCATCAACTGTGGTGTAATACTGTGCAACATCTTGCAAAGTGATGCTGAAAAACTAGTCCCTGCATTTATTCCTGCTAGGCTTGAAATCTATATTTATTTTTGTTTTAAATTGTTGTAATAGATCCCTCAAAAGCAGAAACACAATCAACAACTTTTTTCCTGATAATATCTCTCACCATTATGTGTGAAAGAAAAGTCAAATAAAGTTTTAAATACCCCTTTTTATGTGAGCATAAACAGAAGCATACGGTTTGTTAAGTGATCTCTCCGCTCCGTTAAATATTTCATATGTATCGGCATGATCCCCTGCTAGTCAGGGTGTGTGGATACTTTCACTTGCTTGGCCATGCCACACGACTTACCTATAAAGCAGATGTGGTGGTATTAATTTAATCAGAACATATCTCTAGGTGTTTTTAATCTTGAGACATCATTTTTCACTCAGAGAACCAAAGTTACCAAGTAACCATACGTTCGCTATTATGTCAGGAGGGGGTAACTCTTTAGCATACCCCAAGAGGAGACAGTACGCCCTAATATCCCAGTACACCACAGTGCAAACAAACAACCCAGACAGCTGCTTTTGCTGAAGTAGAAGCTCACACGGTTTTCCATTGAAGAGCTGGTGATCCTTGGGATTGGCTCACAGAAGAGAGGAGAAGCTAGCCCAACCCTGCTTGATTGTAAACTGCTGTAACTGTGTTGTCTGTCCTCTTTCTGAGAGTGAGGAGAACACTTCTCCTCTCCAGCACATTTATGTGCTGAGCTGTCCAGCGGGCAACCCAATAGCCACTGGGTTCTCCCTCATTTTGCGAGGTTTTTTACTGTATAACCTAAAGTGCCTTTTCCAAAACTGAATCGAAGTGAACTTTTATTGACTAGTAAAGACATCACATTGACAGAGATGTCATTTTACTGATACCCTGCTGAAAGGCAAATAAATACAGCTTCAAGGACTTTATAAAATAAAGTCCATTACATGTATCTGTCTCGGCTATCTCTTAGAACAGCTGCCTAGCAACATCTTTTCACCTGGTATGTGTCCTTTATTAGGATTCAGAGTTTATATTTCCTGCCCAAAGAAGATTTATTAGTTGTTTGAATGACTAGAATATTTTCTCTGTTAAATACACTAAAATATTGATCATGTTAATATTTATTAGTGGGATGTTCTGTTGGCCAGTGAAGTGTGCAGATATATGTAAGATCATGTAGAATTTGCATTTAATGTTAGAATGCAATATTTACAAGCTATTTTTTTTTTCATTGGGGGGAATCTTTATGTCTTAAGAATACTGATTAACACATCTTTTGAAAAGCTGTATTAAAACTAAAGCTGTAGGTTAAAAAAAAAAAGCAATCATGGCCTTGAGGTAGAGAAACACAGAGGATGTGATTCAGTAAAGCTTATTGAACACTCTGTTCTGAGAAGCCATTATGAGTTGCAAGGATTTAGGTGCCGTCATGCACACTGGTTGTTGAATCTCTACTGACAGATGATTTTTCTCTCTGACCCTGTTCAGCCCCTAGTCTTTATTCTAACATTAAAGTTGCAAATTGGTTTAAAGATTTTTTTGTTTTGTTTTTTTAATAAAGAGGAGTTGTTGGTCATTATGGATTTCCCTTAAACAACTAAAAAGGCAATCCTTCATGAGGATTTTGGACATTCAAAAGGCATCACATGGCTAATATACATAAAACTCAGTGTATCCCATGCTTATTGTCTCTAGTATCGGTAGCTTTACCACCAGAAACTATTTTTGTGACTATCTTGTTCCACCTAAACAGTGCATACTGGGGGATTATTCTTGAGGTTCAAGGAACTGAAAGTTTTCAAAGCACTTTATATACTCACTGAGCAACCAGTGTCAGCCAGGCGCAAGAGACACTGCTGCACAGAAGAGAAAAAACTAGTGAGGGGGAGGATTTGATGAAGAGTTAAATGCCCAGTGGGATCAGTGAGGGGACTGAAAAGATTAATGAATGGGAATCCAAATGCAGTTACAGACACTGTCAGTCAACAATGACAATCTGCAACATTTAAACAGAATTCTATTACACTATGTGGTTTGGATATCAGAACACTAAAAACTGAAAAAATAAATAAATAAATAAATTTTTTAAAAAACCTGGGGAATCGATTAAAAAAACAGAACTAGCAACGAGCACAAGCAAAATAAAATACAACTTACCTGCTTCCTAACTCTCCACCACCCCAGATCTCTGGATTTACCTTGGTTTCCTTCCTCACTTGCAAATTAAGGAAAGACTCAAAATAATAAGGAAATAATTCTTTAAATAAGAATAATTCCAGTATTTTCACCATCAGCACCACCGCTTTGCTTTAAACACCTTTTAAATCCAGGTTGGCTCGGGCAGGTGCGAACCTGCCTCAGGGTGGAGTCCTCCACTCTTTGTCCAGACGATCAGTTTCTCATTAGCCTCATCAGCTGCCTGTACTTTGCCAACCAGTGTCCACCAGATTGTCTGCAGTATTTGAACGATAATCAGGGGCTCTTATCGCTCTTCTACATTCCTTTAGAACTTTGATGTTAATGTCCTTGTCTCCCTGTTTACAGTGTTGTCCTATGTGGCAAAAGAGTGGATCCATTACCAGCCCTAACTACTGTCGAGCAGGTAGGTTTCTGTCTCGATATTCAACTTGCAACCACTTCTGCGTGTCAACCCTCCTTCAGTCTCAGCCAGTAAAGCAAATTAGTGACTCCTCTCAGAAAGTTCTACGCAGTGCTTTAAAATAACTAGCTAGCTCATATAAACCTGGTTCTGCTAGAGTTTTCTTTATGTTTAAAGGGAGTTTTTCCTCCCCACTGTTACCAAGCGCTTCCTCAAAGGGCAATGGGTGGTTGTTAGGGCATCTTTTGAATAGCGCAGGGTCTTTACCTTATGCTACGTAAGGCCCAAAATGGCCTCCGTACAAGAAAGTAGTAGCTCTAATATTGACCAGTAACGAACCACCACACGCACACTGTAATGGGTTACACAAGATTTATTTGTTCTTTCTCCGGGTAAAACTACTGGCTGAAGACACAACTCTGGCCAGGAATCCAAGGCCCAAAGCCACTGCGGTCAGGGTTGTTAGCCTTTTCAGGCCTTACTTCGTTCGAGGCTGGGTCTCCATATCACATCCTGGGAGCTGGAACTTCCCCAAAACTGGTCCAGTTTCCTTGTCAGGGGCACAGAGAGTCTCCAGTCCAGTGTTTGTTTTCCTGCCTCCCAGCACATCCACTCACATCCCAATAAAAATGAGTCCTCCCTCCAACATCCTCAGATTATTTTAAAAGCAAAACCAGGCCAGGTTAAAAACCTACTAAAAAAAACAACGACAACACCTACTTCCTGTTTCCTCTCCCCTTTATAGAGAAGGGCTCCAATCCTCCCCAATCAGCTGCTCCCTGTATTCAACTCCAAATAGCTGGCAGCTGGACTAGAGTAGAATCTCCACTCCCACATGGGTGTGGCCCACACCTCACATCAAACACAAAGAAACACCAAAGCATGCAATTAATACAAAACAAAATCTAAAGTAATGCCAACCCAAAAGCTTAGTGGGGGATTCTCTCCATCCTTTTCCACCATGCTATACTCTAACACCTTACAATATAAAGTGCCTTGAAATGACTATTTTTGTAAACTGGAATCACCAATTAACCTATCTCCACTAACTGCAAGTATTTGGACTGTGGGAGGAAGCCGGAGTAATAATGCTTCCTGTAATTCAAAATGCCAAAACTGGCAAAAGAAAGAATAGAGTGGAGGAAAAAGGATGAAGCAAAAGAAAAAAAGGAAAATGTGAATTAAGTAATAATAAGTAGAAAGAAGTAATAATATTAACACAGATTAACATACTTCGATTCAGAATTTAAGAGGTCTATTACCAGTTAATTTCACTAAACACATTTAAATTCAGACAGAATAGCAGAGTTGATAACTTAATTAAAGACTCCAGGGTGGGGGTGAAAAAAAAGAGGAAACCAATTGAGTCAATGAAAAGAGAAAGGAAGGAAAGTAAGCAAGAGGGGTATATTCTACTGACAGAGAAATCATGTTTTCAGTGCAGGTCTATGGAGCTTGTTCATTCAAACTTGCATGAAGTCTCTGATGTTCTTTAGAGACTTGAGGTTCTTTTCCTGTATTCACAAAGGCAGGAGTGAGCGATTTCAGTTTTCCTCATGCACAAATCTGTCTTTATGTGTCTGCTTGTGTTTGGTAATGTCCTGGCACCAAACCAGCATATTTGTGCCAAGATTTGAGGGAAGTTATATCTGAGTCGCTGTTTATTCTGAGTGGTTCTTAATTAAGTGTTTGGACTTAATCCTGCCCAGACCACCCTTTGTAAGGATTGCTCAAGAGGAACTTTATGAATTTTTTTAACCCTTGTATGGTGTTCGGGTCTGTGAGACCTGTTTTCAGTTTTTTACAAAAGAAAAATTAAACAATTAATTATTTTTTCAACCTGAAATTCATTGGCTTTGGCTTATTTTCTGTGAAGAACATAAATCCGAACTAATTTTCAATGACCTCATACTGTACCTCCCCCCACGCATTTACATTACATACAAGGTGTTCGGGTCCACTGGACCCAGGTCTAATAAAAGTGTTGAAAGTGTAGGTCCTGTGTTCCCATACTCTGTCTTCCTCCTTTCTGGTGCTGCTGATAGTGTTTTCTTCCCCTCCTGCTCCTGCACAAAGTTGCAACATTGTTGAAAATTCAACTATTAACACCGTCTGCTCTTACATTCCCACACATTTTACCCTCTTTCTTGAGGGATCCAAATTTTATTTTCTCATACCCTGTCCCACCTGCAAATTAGGGGCATAATACTATAAATAAGACTTTGCCAGTGTGGTTCTTTATCACAACTGATCAAGATGGCAAAAGATTATCTGCTGCGAGGGCCTTCCAATTGATTTTGGAAGAGAGAGGGGCTTCGGATGATGTTGACAAAGAGGTTTCAGAATATTTCACATTTCTGAAAATTCAGAGTCTGACAGTGACTTTGAAGAAGAGGGTGAGGTTGAGCACCATTTAGTAACAAAACGAAGACGAGTACCCCATCTGCAGCCAGCTCCAGGACCAGAAAAAGCCCACCAGACAGCAAGTGAAGAAATATGGATGTCAATAACTGGTGAAATTGAATGGTCTTCTTGCCCAAGAAATGAGCCACCCTGCAGAGCTGTTACTGTGATAAGCCAGGGCCAACACGGCTGACAGGTACTCATGTGCAGGACATCAAGTCTTCATTTGAGCTTTTCATCCCAGATTCCATCCAGAAAATTATTCTGGATTGCAGTAATCTAGAAGGAAGGTGTGTTTTTGGAGAGAGGTGTAAGGAGATGGACCAAATTCATCTAAGAACTCCAAAGGCCTACTTTGGGGTTCTTATCCTTGCAGGAGTTTTCAGGTCCAAAGGGGAATCCACAGAATCCCTGTGGGATGCAGAAACCGGCAGGAACCTTTCCGTGCATCAATGTCTCTGGAAAACTTCTACAAAATTTCCAGGATTATCCGTTTTGATAACCGAGACGACAGACCAGCTCGACGGCAGAGAGACAAGCAAGCTGCCATCAGGACAGTGTGGGATAAGTGTGTGCACCACCTCCCCCTGTTTTACAACCCTGGGCCTAATGTCACCATTGATGAGCAGCTGATCCCATTTAGTTGTGAAACATATTGCTTCACGTGTAAATGTGTTGTGTCTTTCCACTCACTCCACTTGATTATAACTGATTTATTTTTTTTATAACATTTTATAAAAAATAAAATAAAAAAAACGAGAAGCACATTAATTCATAAATGTGATCTAACAAAGGTAAAGGGAAAAAATTAACCATGTTTGCTGTTCATATGGCTTGTAATTGGGATGAAGTAAACATCTGTTGAGTAATTTAACATAAAATTGTTTGATAGTGTTAATTTGGAAAGCCAAAACTCTAGCGGGTCCACCAGACCCATGAACACTGGCTGAGTAACAAAAATATGAACACCACACAAGGGTTAAATCAGCTGACATGGCAACAAGACATGTTGGAAACTAACAAGAAACAATGCTCTGTTTTTTTCTTAATTCTACACTAGAAAGCTATTTCCATCCATCCATTTTCTTCTGCTCAACTTGCTTTCGCTTGAATAGAAAGCAATCTCAAATCACAAAATAATAAAATCATTTGGGTGTCTTAACTGTCATCAAGATTATGCCTGAGGTCAGGCATCTTTCTAACAGATCTTTCTAATATTTATTCTAAATACAAAAAGGCCCAAATTAGACTTTAAATACAGTGTTATATTTTGATGGATCATATCTGAAACTTTCATCAGCTCAGGCTCCTGATTTTAACATTTTATTACTTATCTCATCCAGCAGCACCGTAGTCCAGTGTACCAAACAGCACTGTGGTGTCCAAGAATACCTGAAGTCTACATGTGCTTGTCGAGCTTATGGAGGCTTGAGAAGAAAGCAAGTTGCGGGAGTGATGGTTTAAAAGACAAAACGATAGAACAGCAATGAGCTTCAAAGAATGTGAAACATACACTGATTGGTTCAGATAAAGCAGGCAAGAAGATTCTTGGATCACAATGATGACAAAACTGAGTTTGACGGGGTGGAAAAGCAGATATGACAAACAGGATAAAAGTGGAGGACTCGGCCAAATTTCATAAATGAAAGCAGATGTGAGAGGACAGATTTTCCTTACATAAAGACTTAAACAACTGAAAGATTAAAGTATACAAATGCAGGGCAGGAACCTCTAAAATCTATAGCCAGGATTGACACATTTGCATGAATACTGCATTTGTTTTCACCTTTTCTTTACTGCTTGTGCAAGTCAGTTCTTTAAAAATGAAATTACTGTGATGGAGGACCTTAGTTGGTGCTGATGTAGCTGCACAAGATGTAACAATGTGAACGGTCTGGACTGCAGACAGACCATTTCCCCACCTGGACTCTTCTACTATGAGGCTATGTTGTTGTAATAGCTGTAATATGCAGTTTAGGATTACAAGGCCGTCCTTGAAAATTATATCTGGATGGGAACATATGTTGCTCTACAAAGTGTACATTCTGTTCAGCACTGGTGGTGGTTTTCCAGATGTGCAGCGCCAATTCTATACGCACTAATGAACCCCACACTATCAGAGATGTAGCCTTTTAAACTTAGCTCTGATAGAAAGCCAGATAGTCCTTATTTTTAGCACAAGGAATGCGGTGTCCATGTTTTCCAAAAATAACTTAAAATTTAAATTTTTTAACTTTACCGCTGCCCATTTTAACCCTTTCACGCATAGTGGTCACTACAGTGGACAGCTATTCAAAGGCTGTTTTCTTGTATTTGTGTCAGTGTTGATGGTATACTTGCACATAAACCACTACATTGGACACTGATGTGTCACCCCATACACTGCCACCCAGTCAAAACATTTTCCACCTAAGTGGACATGTAAAAAAACTCTTTGAAAAGTACATGTTTAAAAAAATGAAGTTCAATTTTTTTTTTCATGCCAAAAGATGTTAAGAAAAAAATCCAGATTGAGGTTGTCATAATTCATGCATGAAAGGGTTAAATGCTTAGGATCAGAGGTAACAGCAGAGTTTCTTCTTCTTCTTGGCACGATAGAACATTAATCTGTATTTGTGTATGAGGTATCCCATATTGATTTTCAACCTTGTCACTTGCGCACAGAGATTTCTCCAGATGTTCTGAATCTTCTGATGGTATCATGTCCTGTAGATGATGATACATTCACAAATGTACATTGAGGAACATTAATCTGAAATTGTTCCACAATTTGTTGACAGTTTTTTCCAGATTGGTGAACCTTTTGAGAAAATCTGCCTTTCTAAGATGTTTTTTTTTGTATCATGCTAGTGAACTGTTGCCAAATGTTCCTCTCGCTGTTTCATTTTAGTACCACTTACTTCTCCTGTTGTTGCCACCGTCAACATTCAAAATAAGCAAACATTTTTCAAGAAAGACTAAAATGTCTCAGTTTAAACATTTAATATGTTTACTTTATTCTATTCTGAATACAATTGGTGTTTATAAATCTATATAAATTCGTGTTTATGCTAATCATTTCATTCTGTTTTTAGTTTACATTTTACACAGCTTCACATCTTGTTTGGAGTTGGGGTTGCACTAACATGGGTAATTCATTTCTCTCACTCTCTATTATGTTTTTTTTTTCCTCCGTTGAAGAGATTAGGAAGTATTCTAAATGTCAAAAGAAAAATCTACCAGACATGTCGGTGTGCACAAGAAAGACACGTACACACCTTAACAATTCAGAAATTGCTTGAAAAACAATAAAGAACAGTGAGCACTTGCCACCAAATTGCTACACTAAATGTAGAAGAAGCACATTAAATGGTGCAGATCTCTTATAAATTGCCTTTTTACTTGACTGAGATACAGGAGACCAATGCCCTAATATGAATGAGAAGATCCTTTTACTGCTGAAATGACTGTGATGTGTTACCTGCATTTTCCTCTAGTTATGCATGGGTAGGAAAGAAAATGTGTGTCACCATGTGCCTATTGCTAGCTAGCTGTGAAATTTGTTATACCAGAACTAAAGAGAACTCCACTGCCTTTCCTTTTTTTATTTTAACCATACACATTCATGCACATTCTTATTCTTTCTCTAAGGTTCTGTATATAGCAAGCTCCACATTGTTTTTTTTTTATATATCTCCCTGATTTTCTCCTTCTAGTTGCTGATTCCCGATTTTTGCTCCTTTTTTGTGGAGGCATGCTTTCAAGTTGCTATTTAGGGTACACTTCATAGACAGAAACTGAGAGCTGAGAGAGAGAGGGGGGGGATAGTTCATTGCCTCTGATTTAGGACAGTGAGGAGAATGAATTGCTACTATCTATCCTTCAAAGATGCAGTCTGACTGGGCATTATGCCGACCCGTACTGCCCATGTAGACACACACACACACACACACACACACACACACACACACTAGCTAGATAGATTTAGAGGGTAGTAAAATGACCAGTGCTACTCTGCAATCTGGTAAATGACCTGGCTGTTAAAGTTTCCCTCGTTCACCACCACTGAGCTCAGGGAGGGAGCAGATGAAGACAAAACTATAACTTTAAAATCCTGCCATCATGGATTTAAGATAGAGTTTTATAAACTAGAAATGTGTTATGTGCGCACTCTTCAATTCTATGTTCAAACTGTAAATACTGGAAACAAAGTTCTGTTTCAGTGCCTTCAACATATGTATGTAACTGGAGCTGGTGCTGAAATGGATCTCCAGATGTATAAAATTATGTTAAAAATAAAATGAAAGTCACAAATTGTGATGTAACAAAATCGTGTTCATACCGTTGAAAATGGCTTTATTTTGTATATAATGTATATAATACAATACAAGAGCCATAACAGAACCATATTTTGACAGACAGCAAATTATCCATCCAAACTACACTCACTGGCCACTTCATTAGATCCACATGATCTCATATAGTACCAGGCTGGACCTCCTTTTGCCTTCAGAACTGATTTAGTTCTTTATGGCAGGTGCTGGAAACATTCAGCAGCTATTTTGGTCCATATTGTCATGTTCAATAAAGACACTTTAGCACATCTGCACATTTGCACATCCAGAATGTGATTATCTTGAAATCTGTGACTGTGTAGACCTTTTAAATACAGGGAGCTCATTGTCATGCCAAGATGTTCAGGTTTGGGACACGGTGCATTTTCCTGCCGTCAGAAAATGGTTACACTGTTGTTATAATGGGATTCTTACTTAAATAAGAAGTAGTAAGAAGTACCTCTGCACTGAGAGTCTTGTGATTACACTGCATATCCCAACAAACTGTAAAACTGCTGCTTAGTTCAAAATGTTGGACCAGCATATGTGACAAAACTCACTCATGCCAGAAAGCATTAATATGATCGTGTTTTACTGTTGTATGAGAATATTTAAGCGTGTGCATGTCTCCACAGTTGCAGTAGAGCGCAGCATGTGAGAGTGTTCTGCACTGTCTGTGCCTTTAGACGCATCAATAAAACATTCAAATTCTCTTCATATAAAACACAGGTCAATGCACTGCCAAAATAAAGCACTTTAAAAAATTATTTTCTCAGTTCATACAAGGGCTGCACAGTGGTTGCCTCTCAGCAAGAAGACACTCGGTTGAAATCCACCAGTCGGCCAGGGTCTTCCTGTTCCTTTCTGTGGAGGTTGCATGTTCTCTCTGTGCCTGTATAAGTTCTCTCTGGGTACTCCTGTTTACTCCCACAGTCCAAAAACATGTATGTTAGGTCAACCTGTGATTCTAAACTGGCTGCCGGTGTGAATGTGAGTGAAAATGCTTGCCTGTCGCTCTGTACAGTTGAAGGAGGACCTCGAAGCGGCTCATCCCTCTTAAAAGACATGTTTAGGAGTGATGACCTTTATTTCATTTGAGATCTTGAGTTGTTCCCTTAATTCATAAAAAAAATAACCGAGTCATGCAAAATTAACTGTATGTGTGTATCCGTGCGATTTTTTGATTTATGCTTTAAATGTGCGTGAACATCTATACCCTTCTCTGTTTTTATTATATGTAGAGTGTGTGATGTAATTGCCAGTGACACATTAGGCTGTGGGGAACTGGCAGAGTCATGATGTGCAACCTCATTTAATATGGAGGTGATGTGACAGATCTCAGTGCATAAACACCATGCCACACGCACACACACACAAAAGACACACACATATAGATGCCCACACTACAATGTGTCAGAGGATTGTCATAATATCCTGCTTAGATGTGCATCTCCAGCACTGCTTCGCCATTGAGTGAATCTCTATATTTAGATCCTGTTGATTGTTTTCCACAAAGTCTTTAGACTGTGGAGAATGTGAGAGGTGACGTCTGCAGGTAGACTCAGTTAGGTAATTCTACAAAAATTTATAAATTCCTTTGTTTTGCATATAATTAAATGCTGTATGTAAATAATGTTAAAAAAAATAATAATAATCTCAGTTCAACCAAGAGCATCTTGTATGTGCTTGCATGTGTTACCCAACTATCAAGGTTACATTCTGCATCATTATTGCTTTCAAGTCCTTTCGTCTTTCCTCCATGAACGCTTATACTAACACTTTAAACTTGCTTGTCCGTGAGCTGGACTCCAATCAGTCTGCTGGATGCCGTTACAGTCTTTTTAATCTGTGCAAGTGAAGAAGAAAGATAATTGGAAACAATTGAGAAGAAAGTAAAAGGCACTGAGGCGAATACAGTTAGGCGATGTCGGTGTAGGAAAATGTTGGCTTTTTATCGCTGGGAGACAAAAGAGTGATATCAAACATAATGATGTGCACAACTGCTGTCACACACCCTCGCAAGCACATACACACAAAAACACACACCAATACCGGTGATGATTATGCAGCCTATCAGTTTGCTGGGTTTTTTTGTTTTGTTTTTTCAGAGAAGGCAATAACAAAGCCCAAACAATAATTAAGCCATTAGAAATCAAACTGTCAGGTTCTGGCACATTCACTTTATCCCACCTTCTTTTTTTTCTATCCCTCACACTTTATCAATTATACACACCCTTGTTTTCTTTGTTAGCAGCTTCTGTGATGTAATGCAATTCACCTTCACCGACTTATCTAAATGTCAAACCCAGTTAAATTTAAGTTTTAACTCTTAAACAACCTTTCAAATAGTCTGCATCAGGGAATTCCCCAGGATTGTTTAATTGTTCAGAAATGTCCTTATGGCTGTGACTCAGGAGGTAGACTGCCAAATTTGAGCATTGGAGGGGTTTGATCCCTGCAAGTGACTCTGGGCAATAAACTGAGCTGCGTATCACACAGAACAGGATGAGCCTAGAGTGCATAGAATAAGGTCAGTAACATTAGAAAAATGCATTGCATTATTCATCTGCAAAACTAACACCAGAATATCTCCTGTTGTCTTATCATTGATTGTTCTGTTCTCAGTTCACTTGCTAATGTATGCAATGCCATGTTTTTAGTGACATTTTTGGGTCTTTTGTTGTGTTTTTGTGCTGCATTTCTAATAGATCACTTGTCAATAAGCTTTTTAAAAATGGCAAACCAAAAGCTGGCATAGCAGGGGCAATAGAACAATCCATTTCCAGAGTGGGAGAGCACATGATATAATAAATGTTTTGGGTATTAGAAGTCATTTAGCTGAGCCTAGGAAAAAAATATGAATTTCAGTGATCATGTTATTGATTAAAAGTATTGTGTGTTAAAATTACTTTGTCATTCTGCTTATGTGATAGTAAAACTCCTCTCACTGCTTGTTTGAGCAAGATAACCTTGTGCATACCTGCCTGTCTTCTCCTTCAAAAGAAACCTGTTGGAAGGCTTCACTCATACGATCCTGCATCTGCCTTGTGAAATCCCAGCTTGAATTACTTACCTGTGAACATTGTTTGACATTCATCCTGACTTGAGCCATTTCACCCAATGAAATCTTGTTACTCACAACCTATTTTAATTAACTTTTTCTAATTTTGTGGAGACAAAATCTGGATAACACATATGTGCACTAAATGCATCGTTTTTTTCAACAGCATGAGTGAATGTTGATCCTAATACCTACCATTTACCTCTGAAATGATAATAACTCTAAAAGCCTTCAGTTTATCCCGACTGCTGCTGTGAAAGTGCTCACAGGGACTAGAAAGAGAGAATACATTTGGCTTCTCTTCATTGGCTCTGTTTAAATCCAGAATCGAATTTAAATTCCTTGTCATCACACACACAGTCTTGAATAATTGGGTCCCATCTTACCTTAAAGACCTCATAGTACCCTATCACCAATAAGGCACTTCACTCCCAGTCTGCAGGCTTACTTTTGGTTCTTATGTATGTGAAGTACAGCCTTCAGTTTTCAGGCCCCTCTTCTGTGGAACCAGCTCCCAGTTTGGATTCAGGAGACAGACACCCTCTCTACTTTCAATATTAGGCTTAAAACTTTCCTTTTTGATAAAGCACAGAGTTAGGGTTGCATTAGGTGATCCTAAATCCTCTCTTAGTTACACTCCACCAACTGCTGGGCCTTCTCACAACACACTGAGTATCACCTCTTTGCACTTACTGTGTTTATATACCACTCTGCATTTTATCATTGCTTATTATTCATGTCTGGCTTTCTTCCACACTGTGTTTTTGGACCCGTATCCCTCTCTTCACGCCCTTGAACTGTTAGGATGCCTGGGTCGTTGACCCAGGGTTTTTGAGTTTATTATATTATTTATAATTTCTAGTCTTTGGGTTTTTGTTAGAGTCATGTCTTATGGTTTGTCTCTGTGTAATCCTTAGTTGCTGTCTCCCCTGTCCGCTATATCCCCGTGTCCAGTCAGTGTCTGTGTCTGCCCTGGTCCCACGTCTCTGTTCCCTCTATTGTAGTGCCTGCATGTGAGTCTGTGTCTTTGTTCAGTCTGTGTTATGTGTTTCCTGTTTTACTTTGAAGGTCTGTCTTATCTCAGTGTGTTCAATTTACGCTTCCTTGTCTCGTCAGTTCTGATTTGCCCCAGCTGTGTTTCCCTCCTGTTGTCCATTCCCTGATTGCTCCCTCTATGTATTTAAGCCCTGTGTTTCAGTTTGTCATTGTCGTGATCTACCCTTATCTAGCTGTGTGTTTTGTCTGCCCGTGTAAGTTATTTGGATTCTTACTTTTGTTCTGTTTGAGTTCAGCATTAAAGCTGTTTGAGTTTACGTTTGTCTCTGGAGTCTGCACTTTGGGTCCTTTTCCTGCCTGCACACAGCCGTCACATAACATGAACCTGGTTCTGCCGGTGGTTCCTCCTGTTAAATGGGAGTTTTTCTTTCCCACTTTTCTCAGGTGCTTGCTCATAGGGAGTGATCTAATTATCAGTCTTTTTCCTCTATTATGTCTCCACCTCACATTAAAAAATACCTTCAGGTGACTGTTGTTGTGATTTGGCATTATATAAATAAAACTGAAGTGAATAAAAAAAAAAAAAAAAAAAAAAAAATACAGTTAACAAAACATTAATTCTTACACCAGCTGGTAGCAAATCTAAATTACGAATCCTTGAGGCCAAGTCCATAACATGCAACTGTTTCGATTAGATTGTCATTTTAACTGATTTTATTTATTTATTTTTTAATTTTATTGAATTTTATTTTATTTGTATTCTGTTACGTCCCCACATAAAAGCTAGGCGATGAGGGTGGGGGGGCAGTAACAAATGGATCCGGGTGAAATGAAAAGAATGCCAGGCAGAGGTATTTAGCACAAAATAAATCTTTATTATAATCAAATACCTCAATAATCATATAAATAGTAACAACAAAAAGAGACAGCACCGCTGCTTTAATGATAAATCAGACAGGTCAACCCAAAGAGATAGTGACCACTTCAACAAAGAAAACAACTATAAGGCTTCAACAGAAAAAGACAGCAACGCTGCTAGTAACAATACCCAGGCAGGCCAAACAAACTAATGGAGGCCGCCGTCACTTAAGGGAAACCACCGCTCAGTTAAGCACTACTCACAAAGAGCCACGCACGGTGGGGCTGGTCACACACAGCAGGCCGTTTCCATACCTAAACCAGTATCACACACTGACCAGCACAGAGGAAATCCACCAGAAGCCTCTCCCACATCCACCCTGCTCTTCTCCAGCTTATATCACCTCTGAGGGTAATTGGTGGTAAACGAGGGCAGATGAGCAGCAGGTGTGTCCTAAAGGAGAAGGCAGGGGCAGAGAGAGACAAGGGGAGGGGCAGGAAAGAAGGAGGAGGAGAGGGAGAAGACAACACCACGCCCACACACTCCCACAGCCTCACAGGATGTAACATTCCCCCCACCCTATATTCACACTATACAAAACACAGAATAAACTCATCACTATGCACTGCGTGAGAGTGCATCAGCCACCAGATTGTCAGTCCCTTTCTTGTGCTGGATAACCAGATCATAATCCTGCACCAGCAATGCCCACATACACAGTGAAGTGCTGCAAGGCCATCAGCATTGCTAGAGCTTCTTTCTCTATGGTGGAATAGTTTAGCTGATGGCGCTTGAACTTTACAGAGTAGTAGCAGACTGGGTGACACACACCCTCTGCATCGTCCTGCAACAGCACCGCACCAGCTCCGGTGGCACTGGCGTCGACTTCCAGTTTGCAAGGCTGAGAGAAGTTGGGGGCGGCCAGAACTGGGGCGCTGCAAAGGAGGGATTTTGCAGACTCGAATGCATGCTGGCATTCCCCTGACCAACCAAAAGGGATTTTGGGGCTACATAGCTTTGTCAAAGGGGCCACGACTACTGCAAAGTTCTTGCAAAAACAGCAATAGTAACAAGTCATGCCCAGGAACCGCTTTAACTCCCGCCTAGTGGCTGGGGCCGGGTAGCTGAGGATAGCCTCGACTTTTGCCTCTACCGGGCGAACCTGCCCGAAACCCACCTGTTTTCCCAGGTACGTGACTGTCGCTTTGGCAAACTCGCACTTAGTGAGATTTAGAGTTAACGAGGCGTCAGCCAATCGCTGAAACACTGATTGTAGGATGGCCACATGCTCTTCCCATGTGGCCGTGTATATCACTACATCATCCAAGTACACATTACACCGAGGCACATCCCCCAACACCAGCTGCATTAAACGCTGAAATGTGGCCGGAGCGTTTTTCATGCCAAACGCCATCACGGTGTACTGCATGAAATGGTCGGGTGTGACAAATGCAGAAATGTCAGAGGCTCTGGGGGTCAAAGGCACCTGCCAATACCCTTTAAGAAGGTCCAGTTTGGAAATGAATGTGGCAGGACCTATATTATCAATGCAATCCTCCATACGAGGAAGTGGAAAAGAATCGGAGACAGTCACTGCATTTACCTTTCGGTAGTCGGTGCAGAAACGTGGGGTGCCATCAGACTTGGGCGTAAGCAAACATGGGGAGCTCCAAGGGCTGTGGCTCGGTTTTGCCAAACCATTCTCTACTGAATAACTGACTTCCTTCTTCATCACCTCGCGCTTTCCCATGGGGCAGCGGTACGCGTGCTGTTTGATTGGGGTTGCGTCACCAACATTGATATCATGTTCACAAACACTAGTATGCGAGGGCACATCACCAAAGAGAGAAGGGTAAGAGTGCAGTAGGCTAAGCAAATCTTCGCATTGTGAAGGGGACAGATGAGACAAGTGGGCCGTTACCTCGGCTAAGTAAGCTGAATTCGCCAACCGCTCACACTGTTGTCCCTCAGAAAGCATATGCAGATCGTCGTCAGCACTGGCCTCTACACTCAGCACGGTGGCAGAGACAGAGCTGGAGGTTGCTGTGCTGGCAACAGTCTCATGGGTTTCCCTATCATGGTAGGGTTTTAACATGTTAATGTGGCAGAGGCGTGTTTTCCTCCTGCGTTCTGGGGTACTGAGGACATAATCTGTCTCAGACACCTTCCTCACTATAACATACGGTCCCGCAAAACGGGCCGAAAGAGTAGAACCAGGCACCGGTAGCAACACTAAAACTTTGTTTCCAGCCTGAAAATGTCTTTTTACAGCCTTTCTGTCGTACCACTTCTTCATGCATGCCTGGGAAGTACACAGGGCCTCCTTTCCTAATGAGGTAGCACGTTGCCAGCGATCCCTACACGTCTTCACAAAATCTGCCACGTTAGTTTTTGGAACACCCCCACTAAGGAACCTCTCTTTCAACATCTTTAGCGGGCCCCGCACCTCGCGGCCAAACACAAGGGTAGCTGGGCTGAACCCTAAGGACTCCTGCTTAACATTGCGTATCGCAAACAGTACAAAGGGGACACCCTCATCCCAACTTCTGCCCGTGTCATGGCAGTACTTTTTTAGCATGGCCTTAAGTGTTTGGTGCCAACGCTCAAGTGCACCCTGCGACTCCGGGTGATAAGCACTGGACACAGAATGAGAAATGCCAAGGGAGATTAAAGTCTGTTTAAATGCTCGGGATAAGAAGTTAGTTCCCTGGTCTGTTTGCACTGTTTTTGGGAGACCAAAGGTGGTAAAAAATTTGATTAGCGCCTTAGTAATGTTTGCAGTGGTGATCCTCCGCAGAGGAATTGCTTCGGGGAACCGCGTGGACAAGCACATTATGGTCAATAAAAACTGATTACCTGCCCGTGTTCTTGGCAACGGACCAACACAATCGACCAAAACATGCTCAAATGGCTCACCAACAGCAGGTATTGGACATAGTGGGGCGGGGGGCACAGTTTGGTTTGGTTTGCCCACCAGTTGACACGTATGACAAGTATTACAATACTTCGCAACATCTGCCTTCATTGCCGGCCAGAAGAAGTGCTGCAGAATACGGTCATATGTTTTAGTTATCCCCAAATGTCCTGACCATGAATGGTCATGGGCTAATTGTAGCACGTGCTGACGTAAACAAGCCGGGACCACTATCTGTTGGACTACACTCCAGTCCTCCCCTGGCTTTGAGGTCCACCTGCGCATTAACAATCCATCACAAACAACAAATGTCTGCTTCCTGTCTCCTGTCAGACAATCACTCTCATCTACGCCGGCAAAACATTTGGCTAACGACGGGGCCTCTTTCTGAGCGATAATAAGGGCCTCCCGTGTAAGGAGAGGGGGGGGTTGCGGGTTCAGGAGCAGGCTCAGCTACTTCTTGAGCCAGTTCCTTGGCGTCAGGACCCACCTCCTACTCGGAGGGCATCACATCCTTTTCCAAAATAGAGCCGACCACTGACTCTGACAAGTCAACCACTTCTCCCTGCCGATGGGCGTGTGACCGGGTGAGAACACCTACAGGAAGTACATCCGGGTGCTGCCGGCTTAAAACATCTGACAAAGGACTTGGGTCAGGAGTCTTTGTGACCTCTGGGGTAGGATAAACCTTCCCGCCTGCAATGTCATTGCCCATTATGAAATCCACACCATCAATTGGGAAGCAAGGACACACAGCTACAGGAAAAATACCACTTACTAGGTCACTCTGCACCCAAATTCGATGGAGGAGGGCGGGCACATAAGTCATTCCAATGCCTCTAACAATAACATCAGTGCCGCTGGCAGTCTTTTCATCAAAGGCAAGTGCACTGGCCAGTATGAGGGACTGTGAGCCACCTGTGTCACGTAAGATGGTCACAGTACGCTCATCTTCAGGCTCACCAGAGAGTGACACCGCTCCTTTGAAAATGAAGGGTTTAAAACATTCATCAGGAGTTTCCGTACTAAGGGGTCTGTTAACAGGAGAAGCGATTTTAATCAGCCCTATCCATTTTGGCTTACGTGGTGTTGAAGCTGGCTGTCTTCGCCTGTAGGCCTCGCAGTCCGCTATTAAATGGCCAGATTTAGAACAGTAGAAACATTTCCGGTCTGACCTGGGACGAGGCACAGGTACCTCTCCCCTTGTGTCTTGCTCACCACTAGCACCGCCAGCCTTCGCTAGCGTGTCGCGTCGTTCATGCTTAACGACACTGGCTTTATGGACGAGTGTGAACTCGTCAGCCAGTGTCGCGGCCTGCTGCAACGAGGAGACCTTCTGTTCGTTCAGACATACTGCCATCCGCTCGGAGATGCAGTTTTTAAATTCCTCAATGAGAATTAACTCCCGTACCGAAACTAGGTCTGCATCTTTACAGGCCATACACCATCGATCAAAGAGGACACTCTTTTCCCTCGCGAAATCCAGGAAGGATTGACCCAGCACCTTTTTCAACCCCCGAAATCGCTGCCTGTAGGCTTCGGGGACTAGTTCGTAGGCTAACAGGATTGCACTTTTCAGTTTGTCGTAGTCCAAGCTGCATTCAGCGGACAACGAGGAACAAACTTCCTGTGCCTTGCCCACCAGCTTGCACTGCAGCAGGATGGCCCACGCATCCCACGGCCAACGCAAGGCTGTCGCTATCCGCTCAAATGATTCAAAATAAATCTCCACCTCAGTGTCACGAAATACAGGGACCAGATGACTATTCCTTCCTACATCAAACTGTATGTCTGTCTGTGACAGCGAAGCCGCCACAGGAGGGGAGGAGGCCTGCTGGAGTTCCAGCTGTTGCAGCTTGACCTTAGTCTCCGCCTCCACCTTCATCAGCTCAACCTCCCTAGCCCTAGCCAGTTCCGCGTCCAAACGCCTAAGCTCTATCTCCCTTTTCAGCTGGAACTCTCTCTCACGTTGCTCCTTTTCCAGCTGGAGACGAGCCAGACGGACTTTGAGCCTAGCATCCTGCTTAGAACCCTCTGATGACTGGGTGGAGAGTGGATCAAAACGGGGCAGCGTCATTGGCCCTCCCTTGGGCAGCCCCTGGCCCACAGGTGTAGACACTGATGGTTCTACGACCTGGCCTGGAACATGAGGCGCTGCACTTGGTCCGCCGGACCGGGTGTGCTCGGGGGTTCTTGCATTACAACCACCCTCTTCTCCAACAACCCGGACACCAGAGTGGCCTTCAGCTCGGCTTTGCGTAGACCAGTGGAGACACTGATCCCGTAATGTGTTGCCACCTCATGCAGATCCCTCTTCCTACAAACATCCAGCAGGGCAAGCGACGGCTGTGCCGTAAACCCAGAAATATCAAAAGTGGCCATAAAAACTCAAAACGGCCTGCAAAACACAAGGTAACCACTAAAGGGCCACACAATACCTTCACTACAGAACCAAAAACAGGCGAAATAAAATGTGTTGTGTCAAGTCAACCATTAACTAAAATTCTGCCCACACTCCCCCCAGTCCTGCCTACTCAGAATCTAGCCTGATCTAGCTTCTGGAGCGTACCAGGCTCGAGGCCACTTTAAAGGCAAATCATCAAGTGCCAAAGGCACCGAAAAGCCTACCCCCAACAGAGAATTAATCCCCACCCGGGTTTGCTCCGAAAATAACAAAGACAAAACAAAAAACGAGTGTCCGAAGGAAGAGCAAATGCTCAGCTAGACCCTCCCCTGTGCTAGCCGGGGAGAGCAGCAGCTAGTCAAATGACCCTCACACAACACACAAACACCTGTTCACACTCGTAATCAACTCAATTCCTTTCATTCCAATCCCGGATGAGCCCCCACTTTGTTACGTCCCCACATAAAAGCTAGGCGATGAGGGTGGGGGGGGCAGTAACAGTTGGATCCGGGTGAAATGAAAAGAACGCCAGGCAGAGGTATTTAGCACAAAATAAATCTTTACTATAATCAAATACCTCAATAATCATATAAATAGTAACAACAAAAAGAGACAGCACCGCTGCTTTAATGATAAATCAGACAGGTCAACCCAAAGAGATAGTGACCACTTCAACAAAGAAAACAACTATAAGGCTTCAACAGAAAAAGACAGCAACGCTGCTAGTAACAATACCCAGGCAGGCCAAACAAACTAATGGAGGCCGCCATCACTTAAGGGAAACCACCGCTCAGTTAAGCACTACTCACAAAGAGCCACGCACGGTGGGGCTGGTCACACACAGCAGGCCGTTTCCATACCTAAACCAGTATCATACACTGACCAGCACAGAGGAAAACCACCAGAAGCCTCTCCCACATCCACACTGCTCTTCTCCAGCTTATATCACCTCTGAGGGTAATTGGTGGTAAATGAGGGCAGATGAGCAGCAGGTGTGTCCTAAAGGAGAAGGCAGGGGCAGAGAGAGACAAGGGGAGGGGCAGGAAAGAAGGAGGAGGAGAGGGAGAAGACAACACCACGCCCACACACTCCCACAGCCTCACAGGATGTAACATATTCTTTCACTTATTGTTGCATGTGTGTTGTTGCTGCCTGTGTTTGAGTAATTTCTGTAACTGTGAGACACCTGCTGCTGCCTATCTTGGCCAGGTCTCCCTTGAAAAAGAGGTTTTTAATCTCAATGGGATTTTCCTGGTTAAATAAAGGTTAATAAATAAATAAATCTTATTCAGACTGATATAAATGGTTTATTTGTTTTAAATTATTTTCCTCTGCTGATTAATGCTCTTTCTGCACACTGGTGAGCTTCTACAGCAGAGGCACAGTGTGTGTGGAATTGACTTAGAATAAACAAAAGGACCCATGCTCATTGTAATTAAGGAACATGTCTCCCACTGCAACACTGCAGCACACTAATGTTTTTTTAGACAGCAATTGAACACCATCAGAAAATATCCGTTGTTTTCATTCTTGGTTTTAACTTTGGCAGCTTTTACAGTTAAAATAAAATAAAATAAACACAGCATCATTAGCTTCATTGTTTAAACCTTACAGGATTTTGTGGAGTTCAAAATCCCAGTGAAAGAATAAAAAATACATCATTAGTCACATTTCAAATTTCAAATAGGCAAAACCTTTAGGGCATGGCTGACCTCTTGTCAATGCTCTCTGTCACTTTCTCAATTTCTCCACTTCCTTTGCTCTCTTACTTCCCTCCTTTCGCCCACCTCTCATCTCCACTCTATATATCCCTTGTGTAGTCCAGTAATTGCACTGATTATTGCTGCTGTTACAAGTAAAGGATCTTAGTGTCTGTGGATTAAAAAGCGAGGGCTCTGCTCTGTTCCTCTGCCTTCCCACAGAGGATTTACTATATATGTGTGTTTGCAGATTTATTCATGAACACACCACAAAGGCATCTCATGCAAAAGGGCATGTTGTTGTTTGTTTGTTTGTTTTAAACATCTGACTTTTGCCCTGTCTGTAACTTACATTAATTTGTTTTCACAGGATAAAACATGGACAAAATGTTTGATCTTGTGGCAGCAGAGGATTACTCAGGCTATGCATGAGCGTCCTTGCCAAGGTCTCAGCGGACTTGGTATTGAAAGGGAGCTAAGCACAGCTTGAAAGGAAACAAGAGACAATAAGTAAGTGATAGAAAAGAAAAGAGATGTAGAAGGAGAGGACTGTGAAAGAGTCTGAAAGCTGTTTGATGCATTTGCAAAGGTCACTCAGGTCTAACCAATTATTATTCAGTATGGTTTGCCTGCAGAAGAGATGTAAATGATGTCAAAAGCATAGGGGAAGAAGGGAATGTACATCCATCCATCTGTCCATGCATCTATTTTCTTCCAATTATCCAGGTCATGGGGCAGCAGCCTAAACAGTGAAACCTCCTCCAACTTGTCCGGGGAACACCAATGCGTTCCCAGGCCAGCCGAGAGATATAATCTTCTCCAGCATGTCTTGGGTCTGCCCCGGGGCCTCCTCCCAGTGTGACATGCCCAGAACACCTCACCAAGAAGTTGCCCAGGAGGCATCCATTTTTAGATGCCCAAACCACCTCAGTAGGCTCCTTTTGGTTCAAGGTTCAAGGTTCTTTATTTGTCACATGCATAGTTATACAAGTATAACACACAGTGAAATGTAGCCTGACACGCTCCTCGACATGTGCAAAAATGGGGGGGGGGTAGAGGAAGAACATATATATATATATATATATATATATATATATATATATATATATATATATACAGTGGGGCAAAAAAGTATTTAGTCAGCCACCGATTGTGCAAGTTCCCCCACTTAAAATGATGACAGAGGTCAGTAATTTGCACCAGAGGTACACTTCAACTGTGAGAGACAGAATGTGAAAAAAAAATCCATGAATCCGCATGGTAGGATTTGTAAAGAATTTATTCGTAAATCAGGGTGGAAAATAAGTATTTGGTCAATAACAAAAATACAACTCAATACTTTGTAACATAACCTTTGTTGGCAATAACAGAGGTCAAACGTTTACTATAGGTCTTTACCAGGTTTGCACACACAGTAGCTGGTATTTTGGCCCATTCCTCCATGCAGATCTTCTCGAGAGCAGTGATGTTTTGGGGCTGTCGCCGAGCAACATGGACTTTCAACTCCCGCCACAGATTTTCTATGGGGTTGAGGTCTGGAGACTGGCTAGGCCACTCCAGGACTTTCAAATGCTTCTTACGGAGCCACTCCTTTGTTGCCCGGGCGGTGTGTTTTGGATCATTGTCATGTTGGAAGACCCAGCCTCGTTTCATCTTCACAGTTCTCACTGATGGAAGGAGGTTTTGGCTCAAAATCTCACGATACATGGCCCCATTCATTCTGTCCTTAACACGGATCAGTCGTCCTGTCCCCTTGGCAGAAAAACAGCCCCATAGCATGATGTTTCCACCCCCATGCTTCACAATAGGTATGGTGTTCTTGGGATGCAACTCAGTATTCTTCTTCCTCCAAACACGACGAGTTGAGTTTATACCAAAAAGTTCTACTTTGGTTTCATCTCACCACATGACATTCTCCCAATCCTCTGCTGTATCATCCATGTGCTCTCTGGCAAACTTCAGACGGGCCTGGACATGCACTGGCTTCAGCAGCGGAACACGTCTGGCACTGCGGGATTTGATTCCCTGCCGTTGTAGTGTGTTACTGATGGTGGCCTTTGTTACTGTGGTCCCAGCTCTCTGCAGGTCATTCACCAGGTCCCCCCGTGTGGTTCTGGGATCTTTGCTCACCGTTCTCATGATCATTTTGACCCCACGGGATGAGATCTTGCGTGGGGCCCCAGATCGAGGGAGATTATCAGTGGTCTTGTATGTCTTCCATTTTCTGATGATTGCTCCCACAGTTGATTTTTTCACACCAAGCTGCTTGCCTATTGTAGATTCACTCTTCCCAGTCTGGTGCAGGTCTACAATACTTTTCCTGGTGTCCTTCGAAAGCTCTTTGGTCTTGGCCATGGCGGAGTTTGGAGTCTGACTGTTTGAGGCTGTGGACAGGTGTCTTTTATACAGATGATGAGTTCAAACAGGTGCCATTCATACAGGTAACGAGTGGGGGACAGAAAAGCTTCTTACAGAAGACGTTACAGGTCTGTGAGAGCCAGAGATTTTCCTTGTTTGAGGTGACCAAATACTTATTTTCCACCCTGATTTACGAATAAATTCTTTACAAATCCTACCATGTGGATTCATGGATTTTTTTTTCACATTCTGTCTCTCACAGTTAGAGTGTACCTCTGGTGCAAATTACTGACCTCTGTCATCATTTTAAGTGGGGGAACTTGCACAATCGGTGGCTGACTAAATACTTTTTTGCCCCACTGTATATAGTATATACATTGGGTGAATGTGCAGTAGTAGCAGCAAGCAGGTGAATTCTGTACATTAATATGAATAGACATCTGACTATTTTACAGAATAGACAATATAAACATATTTAAAATTAAAGGAATTTGGAATGTACATTGTGCCTGGGTTTAGAGTGTCTGGAAGAGAGTCCTGTCTCAGTCAATTATAGATGATGTGAGAGGGCGGGTGTGTGTGTGTTTAGGGCCCGGATGGCTTGGGGATAGAAGCTCCTCTTGAGTCTCTCTGTCCTTGCCCGGATGATGCGGAACCTTCTACCAGATTGCAGAAGTTGGAACAGTTTGTTGCCAGGATGGGACGAGTCCTTCAGTATCTGCGCTGCTCTAGTCCGGCATCTCCTGGTGTAGGTGTCCTGAAGCGGGGGAGAGCAATCCTGCAGCAGCGTTCTGCTGTACGGATCACTCTCTGAAGAGCTTTTTGGTCCTTCACACAGCTGTTCCCAAACCACGATGTCATGTTCTGTATGAGGATGCTCTCCACAGCGCCTGTATAGAAAATCCTGAGGATCTTTGGAGAGACCCTGAACTTCCTCAGTTGTCGTAGGTGATACAGGCGCTGCCTAGCCTTTTTGGTCTGGACCTGAATGTGGGCAGCCCATGTCAGGTCTGAGGAGATGTGGACTCCAAGATACTTGAAGGACTGCACCCTCTCCACTGGAGCTCCATTGATGATAATGGGCTCGTAGTCTCTGTGCTGACCCCTTCTGAAGTCCACCACCAGCTCCTTGGTCTTGTCGACGTTCAGCTGGAGGTGGTTGTCCTGGCACCATGATGCCAGATTCTTCACCTCATCCATGTAGGCCGCCTCATCGTTGTTGGAGATGGCACCCAACACCACTGTGTCGTCAGCAAACTTCACAATGGTGTTGGAGCCATGGGTGGCCACACAGTCTGAAGTGTAGAGGGAGTAGAGCAGTGGCGAGAGGACACATCCCTGAGGTGCTCCTGTGTTGATGGTGATGCTGTTAGAGACGCATCTACCCACCCTCACCACCTGAGTTCTGCCAGTGAGGAAGTCCAACACCCATGCACATAGACGGCTGGATCCCTGAGCTTTGTGAACAGTCTGCAGGGCACTATTGTGTTAAACGCTGAACTGTAATCAACAAACAGCATTCGCACATAGTTACCCTGTTTCTTGTCCACGTGGCTGAGGGTGGTGTGCAGGACGTGGGCGATGGCATCCTCTGTGGATCTGTTGGATCGGTAGGCAAACTGCAGCGGATCTGTGGTGTCTGGGATGGAGGAGGAGATGATGTTCTTCAGCAGCCTCTCAAACACCTTCGTTACTACCAAGGTCAGTGCAACTGGCCGGTAATCGTTCAGGGATGAGGGTTTGCTGTTCTTGGGCACAGGGATGATGGTGGATCTTTTGAAGCATGTGGGGACCACAGACTTCGCCAGGGACTCGTTGAAGATGTAAGTGAACACACCTGCTAGCTGGTCAGCACAGCAGCGCAGCAGACGGCCGGTGATGCCGTCTGGCCCCGCCACTTTCCTTGTGTTCACTCTCCTCAATGCCGCTCGGACGTCATGCTCCGCAATGCTGGTCACCGGTCTCTCGCTGATGACGTCACTGTCCTCGGTATTCAGGCGGTAGATAGCATTATCCGCCTGGCTAACCTCGAAACGGGCGTAGAACTGATTCAGCTCGTTGGTGAATGCAGAGTCGGCATTGATCGGCGCAGTGTCCCTGGTGCGTAGTCCGTGCCACATACTCCGTGTGTCGCCCTGGTGGAAGCGGGACTCCACACACTCCCGGTACCGGCGTTTGGCATCTCTCACCGTGCGCCGCACGCCGTATGAGGCCGCTTTGTAGGCGCTCATATCGCCAGTGGCGAGACCCGCGTTGTAGGAGGCGGTCCTGGCGTTTACTGCAGTGCGGATCGATCTGTCCATCCACGGTTTCTGGTTTGGGAATGTGGTGACTCTCGCAGTGGGGATAATCTCCTCCACTAGCATATTGACGAAGCATACTGCTACTTCCGTAAACTCGTTGATGTCGACTGCGCATGCTCTGAACATGTCCCAGTCGACGTCGTTGAGTGCGTCCTGTAGCGTAGCTTCTGATTGGGCAGTCCACCGTTTTACCTCCCTCGTGGTTACGTCTTCCCTCCGTATGTTTTGTTTATACTGGGGAATGAGGAAGATGGCGTTGTGGTCAGACTTCCCAAAAGCCGGGTGTGAGACAGCTTTGTAGCCCTGCTTGTATGGCGTGTAGCAGTGATCCAAAATTCGATCCCCTCTCGTTGGACACGAGACATGCTGGTAAAAGTTTGGCATGACTTGTCTGAGGTTCGCTTTATTAAAGTCTCCTGCTACAATGAGGGCTGCGCCCGGGTCCTTGTTTTGAAGCGAGCTCAGCACATCATGTAATTCGGACAAAGCCATACCTGTGTCCGCTTGGGGTGGGATGTAGACCACCGTGGCGATGACCGAGGTGAACTCACGGGGCAGATAGAAAGGGCGGCACTTAATGCTCAGGAACTCCAGATGTGGCGAGCAGCCGCTGGAGAGAGTAGAAATGCTCCTGGCATCACACCAATTTCTGTTTACCATGAAACACACTCCTCCACCTTTGGTTTTGTTCGACTCTGCCGTTCTGTCCGTGCGGAGCACAAAGAATGAATCTGACGGAGTTACGGCACGGTCCGGCACGGTGGGGGTCAGCCATGTCTCCGTGAAGCACAGAATGTTGCAGTCCCTCATGTCACGTTGGAAGGTGACCCTTGCTCTTAGGTCATCGAGCTTGTTCTCCATGGATTGTACGTTGGCCAGTAGGATACTGGGCAGTGGTGCGCGATGCGCCTGCTGTCTCAGTCTGTTCCTAATGCCAGCGCGGTTCCCCCGGCGCTTCTTTGTTCTGCGCCTCGGATGAGTGGCCCGTCCTTTGTTGTTCTCCGCGCCGCGTAGAATCTCTGGCGGCCAGGAAGGGTCGGGTTTAAAAGTGTCCAAGATTAGATGTGCAACCTTGTCACCGATGTTTACAAGTGATCCGCTGTCGTATACTATAAGACTAGAGGATTTTGGGATGTAAACCAGAGCAAAAAATAAGTAAAAAACAAGAAAAGTGGATAGTCGGAGCGGAGCGGTCAGGAAGGCGTCTGGACGTGGCCGCGCCATCTTGTATATATATTTTGATGTGGAGGAGTAGCCCCTTCCAGATTGCCCAACTCCTCACCCTATCTCTGCGAGGCCAGCCACCCTTTAGAGAAAGCTCATTTTCAGCGCTTGTATCTGCAATCTTTCTTTCAGTCACTACCCACAGCTAATGACCATAGGTGAGGGTAGGGACGTAGACTGACCAGTAAATCGAGAGCTTCGCTTTTATGCTCAGATCTATCTTCACCATAACAGGCCTGTACAGCATCTGCATCACTGCAACCCCCTGCAGTGATCAACCTGCAGCCTAAGCTGTCCTCGTGCCATGTGCACTTATGGACATAGTGTTTGTTATGGACAATCTGTGGTTTGCACACAAGTAACAGAACACTGCTCGGGTTCAGATCTGGCAGGCCATCCTCCCAATCACACCCCTCCAGGGATTACTGTCGCTGCCTACATGAGCGTTGAAGTCTCTCAGTAAGATGACAGAGTCCCCAGGTGGAGCACCCTCATGCACCCCACCCAGGGACTCCAAGAAGGCTGGACACTCGAAACTGATATCATAGCGTGGCTCAAGCATGCTCATCATAGTTTAAACCCCTTGTTTTGCACAACGGAATACGGCCTCCCGTCTGCAGCTAAACACCCCAATAGCTTTTTTAATAGCTTTAGGCCGGTCGGACTGGGCAGCAAAGGGCTGCTTAAATACCACAAACTCCTCTGCTCCTCCACTTGGACCGCTAGCCATAACTATCGCATGACAGACCCACCATGCGCACCATACACATACTTTTTTTTCTTCTTTTTCGAATCTTCGGATCACGTGCGTGCCAAACCGTGGAGTGGGATCGGTTTGGATTACTGATCAACCGTGATCCGTTGCACCACTACTTGTGAGCCCAAAATTTAAAACATGGGTCAAAATAGACAAAAAAGTGTTCAAACATAAAAAGTGCAGGGTAACAAACTAGGACATAGTTGCAAATGTTGACTGCAGAATGGATTATTGGTTACAAGTGAGGCGGAGAAATGTGAGAGAAACACAATAAAAGTGATCTACAATAAAACTAAATTATTGTAAGCAGTCAGATAAATCAAACTTTATTCAACTCATACTTCTTGCTTCTTCCACTTCTGTACCATTGATTCATTAATGCTGTATTCTATCACAGCTGCTCTATTCCCTTGTTGTTGCAGTATATTATTGACTAACCTCGTGTCTCAGTTGTTCTCCTGACTGAAGTTTGGTCCGTTTACAGCATCCTGCCATGCGATTGCATTTGTCTCTAACCATCAGGAATCCTCACGTTAACTTTTATCGAGTGGAAAAGTGTTAGCGTTGATTCCTCCAGATTCACTGTTTATGTTATGCTAACATAGCTGTGTCGCTAGCGATCATGTAGCACATCATTATAAACCAGCTAGCCCAACTTCAGTAACCTTACAAATGTCAATGCTGTTTAGTTTCCTGTCTTCATTTATGTTGGAAGTGATAGCAGAGCTGTACGTTTGAATTTTTTCAGAAATCTCTCAGTCAGAACATGCTATATCATGCTTAGGTAACTAGCGAAACTAGCGAGCTAACTTCTGCTAACTTCCTGCTAGCTTCTAACTCCGTTAAGTGTAATAAATTCTGTTTTCATGGGTGCCTGGATGTTAAACTTCATAGTTACACCTGGTAAAGCAGCAATGCTGATCGTTTTATTAAAGATGAAAGAATTTAGACAGTTTTCTAACTCTCACTGATGCTGCAGTGTTTGTTTGACTTTGGGACCTGAAGAAGATGGAGTTTAGGACCCAGATTACTCCCAGATTTACGAGCGCCTTAATCCGACAAATACGGCAATAACAACGGCCCGCTTGCATGTTCTACAAAAAAATGTGCTTTGTTCTGTATCTGACGGACAAACACCAAACCAGTTCCACATCACTGAAGTGGCACCATTTTTACAAACTAATTCTGGTTCATCTGCTTCACTCAACGATCCGCTTTCTCCCTTCTCATTCTCCATTGCCGCCATGCTTTTTGGCTATGTGCGTATGAAAACAAAGGCACTGCGCATGCGCGTTTTACCCATATTCTATCGCGATATTTCATTTTCTTATCGTTGCCTAACATTGTACCGCTATTACCGTGAACGGTATAATATGGCCCAGCCCTAGTATGGATTAATCCTACCAGTTTTTTCAGCGAAAGAGCTCAACATCCAGCAGGGGGCGTTTTTCCCCTTTTCCTGCTCTGTACAGTTCAATGGGTCCGTGGGTGGCTCGCCTTCTTGTTTCTCGCTCAGCGAATCAAACTCCGATTGTAGCTCGGCATTTCCCAATCCAAACCTTAATGGCCTACCATAACAACAAAATGATGTGCATAAACATTTGAAAATAACACATGGGTACCCCTTAAATAACAGTAAAAGTCTGTTTTTTTCAGCTTATTTAGTCCTAAATGAGGTGACGCCAATATGGCGCGCTGAAAACACTGTCAAAGGCCTTTGAACTACAGCCTGTGTGCCGGTTAAGCACCAATCCAACGTTTTTAACATAAAACAACATAAATCTGCTACCTAGACTTTCCATTTGCATGAAATTAACAATATAATACAACAAAACATTTCTTGCATGAAATAAAATACAATTTCTGAACTCACCAAGTCCCGTTCAGTTATGTTCACAACGTCACCAAGGCAAGGACAGGTCGGAAAAAGAAAAATATATTCTCCAGAGTACAAAAATGGCTTTATGTAGACTTCTGGCTTGTTCTTTAATATTTTTTTTTTCACTTGTTTAGGCAGCAGCTCTGCAAGGACTGTATGCATTTCTCCCTCTCCAGCATCAAAAAGAAGGAACAATCCGATTAGGTGTGGCTGGTCACAGGAGTCACGCTGCAGTGTGCCCTTTCACAATAAGAGTCTGAACACATATATTAGCCATTTTACCTGAATTAATATAAAAACACCATGAAGCAAGTTTTTTAACCTTTTAATATTGTAACGTTCGCAAGAACCAGACGGTTGGATCTCAGTTTATTCGGTAACACAGGCAAACGGGCCGTTAACTCCGGGGAGAGTGCCCTTGTACAACACCTCACTTCAGCCCCGCACAGTCACACAACAACATGGACCCCCCTCCCTTTCCTGCACACATTAACTCCCTTTTTTCTGCAGCACAACCAAACATGTATCTTAAAGAAATAACAACAGTGTGCAGAGATAACCAACATGTCACTGTAAAATAACATTTAACCATCGTTACACTGCCCCCCCAGCAATAAGTTCCTCGTCCCCGAGGGAACAACACAGTCTCTGAGGCGGGGTGGTAGCCTACGTTCCCTCCTTGACCTCCTGAGCCCCTGTGGTGTACACGGAGCTTCGGGGCTTTGAGGTGAAGAGTCCGAGGGAGGGGAACGCAGCTCCGGCCGGGGGTCCCTCTGTGAAGGGTCATGGGAGCTCTGTACACGTCCCTCAGGGAAGGAGGGGAGGGACTGCCCTCTGTAGGGGGCCATCCGGTCTCTGTGCAGCGCCACTTTCCTCCCTCTTGGAGGCAACTGCACCCTGTAAACAACTTCCCCCACTCGCTCCAGGACGCTGCAGGGCCCCACCCAGCTGCTATCCAGTTTAGGACACCGTCCTTTCTTTCTCTTTGGGCTGTAGACCCACACCAGCTCCCCAGCACGGAAGTGCCTCCCCTTAGTGGTGATGTCATAATTCCTCTTTTGGCGCAGGCCTGCCTTCGCCAGCTGCTCCCGGGCATAGGAATGTGCAGAATCCAGCCGGTCCTGCAGCTTCCTTGCGTAGTCCCGGCCTGGTGGTGCCTCTGGCGCGTCCGGGGGCTTCCCAAAAGCCAACTCTGCAGGAGTTCTCAGCTCTCTCCCTAATGTGAGCAGGGCAGGCGTACATTGGGTGGAGTCTTGCACTGCCGACCTGTAGGCCATGAGGATAAGGGGAAGATGGTAGTCCCAGTCCCGTTGGTGTTCTGAGGTAAGGATGGCTAACTGCTGGGCCAGCGTCCTGTTAAACCTTTCCACCAGTCCATCGCTTTGGGGGTGAAGTGGGGTGGTGCAGGTCTTCTTAATCCCAAGGCGTTCACACATGGCAGCAAATACCTTGGACTCAAAGTTACGCCCCTGGTCACTGTGGAGGGTCTCTGCTGCTCCAAAGCGGCTGAACATCCCCTCCACTAATACATCAGCGACAGTCTCAGCCTCCTGATCTGGGATGGCATATGCTTCCGGCCACTTGGTAAAATAGTCCATGGCCACAAGGACATAGCGGTTTCCTCTGTCTGTACGAGGAAATGGGCCCATGACGTCCACAGCTACTCGCTCCATTGGAGCCCCTGCTGGTTGTTGCTGAAGCTGAGCCCGGGACTGGTCCTGTGGCCCTTTGTGCGAGGAACATGCATCACAGCTGCGGCAAAAGTCCTCCATATCCCTCCGCTGCTGACCCCAGTAGTAGCCCTGGCGGAGGCGGCAGAGGGTCTTGGAGACCCCAAAGTGGCTGGAACCAGTGCTCCCATGGCAGGCTTCCAGCACAGCTGACCTCAGCGACCTTGGCACCACAACCTGCCACCTCTCCTCCCCTGTGGCAGGATCCTTCCAGGCACGCTCCAACACCCCCTCCTTCAGCCTGAGAACTGCAAACTTGGCCCACAGCCCCCTGGTACAGATGGAAAACCCAGTGACCTCATCCCAAAGGGGTTGCTCCTCCCTCTCCAGCCACTGCAGGACTGGCAGCAGGTCAGTGTCTTGTTCCTGCCGTGCCCTCCACTCCGCTGCATCCACCACCAGAAGAGCCCTGCAGGCGAGCTGTGTTGCTCTGTCTATTGTTGTGAGTTCCCGCTCTATCTCCTCTCGCTTCTCACAGTAACGGCAGCCAGCTGCAGCACATGGGCGGCGAGAGAGGGCGTCTGTATTAGAATGGTGCGTCCCTGCTCTGTGCTCCACAGTGAAATTGAAGGCTTGGAGCTCCTCCAGCCAGCGAGCCACCTGTCCCTCTGGCTCCCTGAAAGACATCAGCCACTGGAGGGTGGCATGATCAGTTCTGATAACAAATGATGTGCCACACAGGTAGTACTTAAAGCGTCTCACCCCTGCCACCACGGCCAGTG
Organism: Perissodus microlepis; assembly: GCF_051167445.1. NCBI lineage: Eukaryota > Metazoa > Chordata > Actinopteri > Cichliformes > Cichlidae > Perissodus > Perissodus microlepis. The sequence continues at coordinate 20,864,596 of NC_140464.1, read as the reverse complement.
GCTCTCGTCGTGTGACACAGTAGCGCCGCTCACTCCTGTTCAGGACCCGGCTGAAGTACGCCACCACCTTCTCACCTTCTGGCCCAACCTGCGACAACACAGCTCCCAGCCCCACATTACTTGCATCAGTGTCCAGGACAAAAGGCAGGGTGGGGTCAGGGGGGGCGAGGACTGGGGACTCTGTCAGCGATCTGCGGAGGGTGTTGAATGCCTGCTGACAGTCCTGGGTCCAGATGAAGTAACGGTCCTTCTGCAGCAGGCGGAAGAGTGGTGCAGCTATAGAGGAAAAGCCCTTCACAAACCTCCTGTAATAAGACGCCAGTCCTAGGAAGCTTTTGAGCTGTTTCTGGTCCGCTGGTGTGGGCCACTCAGTAATGGTGTGAATTTTTTCCTCCAAAGTGCTGATGCCGTCATGACCCAGCTTGTGGCCCAGAAACTCTACCTCCCTCCTCATGAAGTGGCACTTGTCGGGGTGCAGCTTCAGGCCTGCAGCCGCCACCCTCCCCAACACTTGTCTCAGGGCATCCAGGGCAGCATCAAAGGAGCTCCCGTGTACTAGAAGATCATCCAGGTAGACCAGACACCGTTGCCATGGGACGCCAGCCAGCACACTGTCCATAAGCCTCTCGAGGTAGCAGGAGCGTTGCAAAGACCAAAGCTCGGGACTTTGAACTGCCATAGTCCCCTGTTAGTGCAGAAGGCTGTCTTCGGTCTGGATTCAGGGGACAGTGGCACCTGCCAGTAGCCACTCCGTGTTAGGAAAACTTACACGGATGGATTTAGTGGCAGAAACACACACGGGCACAAGATAGTTGTGATGCAAGTTTATATACAATGATAGGGAATATTTACAAGGGAGGGGGCTATATACAGTGACAGGTAAAAATGTGCAAGGAGAGCAGAGCCGAAGAGATGAGACGGAGCCGAGGTATGCGGGTGGGCAGATGACGCACCGGAGCTACCTGAAAACGAGGGACAAACAGAGTTTACGGAGTAACGTCGATAGCCGAGAGTTAAACTAAAGTGGACAGGGAGAGTTGGAGAGCTTACTTGAAACACAGAACTACAGCTGTAGCAGTGATCACAGACTGGTATGACGTAACTCCCCGTCACGGATCCACAGTAGCCAACACAAAGAAAACTAGGCAGGCGAGCAGGCAGCGGGACAGGCTTAAAACAAAGGAGAAGCAGGCAGAAGATGGATCCTAAAAACATGCAGCTCAATAGCGTGGAATCAACAGATTCAGCTTGCACTAACACGTTACCACTTGTGACAGCGACAATACTCCGACACCAGACGTCCGTGACTCAGCTCCATAAAAGCGCTCACTGATGACGTCCGATGCGCCGCAGGTGTGCCGGAATGCCATCAAGCCCCGCCTCGCCTACCTATGCCAAAAAGGAAAACAAAACCCAAACAACAACAATACACCTACCCACCACCTCCTAACACTCCGGAGGTCCAGGGTGGAGAACCAGGAGGATCCGGCTACTAAATCGAGAGACTCATCAATCCTGGGAAGGGGGTAAGAGTCCTTTTTCGTCACTTTGTTGAGTGGTCTGTAGTCCACACAGAAACGCATCCTTGGGCTTTTTTTCTTAGGCACCATTACCACAGCGGAGGCCCACGGGCTATCAGATGGCTCTATGATGCCCGCCTTCATCATTTCACACAACTCTCTGTCAGCAGCCTCCTGATGAGCCAGGGGCAGGCGACGGGGGCGCACTTTAATAGGCTGGGCATCCCCGGTCTCAATGACGTGCTCTACCAAGTGTGTCAAGCCAACATCACTTTCTTTCAGGGCAAAAATGTCACTAAACTCTCTTAGTACCTGCCATAGACTCTCTTGCTGCTGTGGAGTCAGCCCCTCACAGTTCTTTGACCAGATACTCCTCACTGCTGAGAGCCTCTCCTCCTCCCCCGCTTGCTGTTCTGCTGGCGGGTCTGCGGGGGTCTCCGAGGTGGAGGTGGATGCCGCGGCAGATGCTGGGCAGACCGGGGGAGGAATAAGCTGCACCTTCTTCCCATCAGGGAGCATGAGGAAGCCTTTGCCTAAGTCCAGTACACCACCAATGGCTCGCAAAAAATCCAGCCCAAGGATGCAGGCGTCCTGCACGTCAGCCACCCAGGCAGCATAAGGCACATCGAGGTCCCCCACCTTAAACTGGAACACTCCCCTCCCTTTTATTGGGGCCAGATCACTGGTCACAGTCTTAAGTCGCACATTAGTTGGTTGCACAGCAGCTCCGGTTGGGACAACATCAGGTCGGACCAGCGTTGCATTGGACCCCGTGTCCAGAAGGGCCGTACAGGACACCCCCGCAATCATCACTGGAACATGGCAAAAGTCGCCAATCTGGGTCCAGCCCACAGCGATGACCGCACCGGGTGGAAATGGCGGTGGTGTGGGGATGTCGTTCTCCCTGGCCCATGTACTCCCACCTACACGGGCCCGTGGGCGTTTCCCTGAACCGCTGCAAGCTTGGGGCACTGTCTGATGAGGTGTCCGACTTGTCCACATCCCCAGCAGCTCTGTGGTCGGCGGTGTGGGCCAGCCCGAGGGGAAGGCGACTGCAGAGAAGCTGTCTGAACCAAACGGCACAGGCCCGCTGGCATCTCCATCTGCTCCACAGGTGCTGACATAGCCCTCACCACATTTGTGTCATCAGTCAAGTCAAGTCAAGTCAAGTTGGCTTTATTGTCACTTCAACCATATACAGTTTAACAGTTTAACAAGAGCAGCAAAGTGACAGAATGATAGAAAAACACAACATAACATAATAATAAGGTTTTGTGATGATGAGTTGAGGTAGTGGAGGAACAGTAAACATTCCTTAGTGTAGCAGCAAAAATTAGGAAGTGCAGAAGTCCAGTAATAATATTGTTCAAAAGAGCATTTACAGGTTGGTGTGTACGATGGTTTGGTGGTGTAGGTCAGTGTGTTTGCGCTTGTGTTGATTAGTCAGTCCAGTCTCAATGTTTTGAGGTAGTTGAGTTAAGCTGAGTGATAATGTTTGTGTGTGTGTGTGTGTGTGCGTGTGCGTGTTTATCAGTCAGTCCCTTTTTGCTGAGGAGACGGATGGCTTGTGGAAAAAAGCTGTTGCACAGTCTGGATGTGTGTGCCCGAATGCTTCGGTACCTTTTTCCAGATGGCAGGAGTGTGAAGAGTGTGTGAGAGGGGTGTGTCCGATCAGCCACAATGCCGGTGGCTTTGCGAATGCATTGTGTGGTGTAGATGTCCTCAATAGAGGGGAGAGAGACCCCGATGATCTTCTCTGCTGTTCCCACTATCCGCTGTAGGGTCTTGCGGTCCGATATGGCACAGTTCCCAAACCAGACAGTGATGCAGCCGCTCAGGATGCTCTCGATAGTTCCTCTGTAGAAGGTGGTCAGGATCGGTGGTGGAAGCCGGGCCTTTCTCAGTCTTCTCAGAAAGAAGAGACGCTGTTGGGCTTTCTTGTGCAGGGAGCTGGTGTTGAGGGACCAGCCGAGGTCCTTCTCCAGGTGGACGCCCAGGAATTTGGTGCTGTCGACGATCTCCACAGAGGAGCCGTTGATGCTCAGCGGTGAGTGGTCGCCTCGTGTCTTCCTAAAGTCAACAACCATCTCTTTTGTCTTGTCAACATTCAGAGACAGGTTGTTGTCTTTACACCAGTCCGTTAGTCTCTGCACTTCCTCTCTGTACGCTGACTCGTCGTTCTTGCTAATGAGACCCACCACGGTCGTGTCATCAGCGAACTTAATGATGTGATTTGAACTGTGTGTTGCTACACAGTCATGAGTCAGCAGTGTGAACAGCAGAGGACTGAGCACACAGCCTTGTGGGGCCCCAGTGCTCAGTGTGGTGGTGCTGGAGGTGCAGTTCCCGATCCGTACTGACTGAGGCCTTCCGGTCAGAAAGTCCAGGTTCCAGTTGCAGAGGGAGGTGTTCAGGCCCAACAGGCTCAGCTTTCCGATCAGTTGTTGGGGGATGATCGTGTTGAATGCTGAGCTGAAATCTATGTACAGCATTCGAACGTGTGAGTCCTTCTTGTCCAAGTGTGTCAGGGCAAGATGGAGTGCAGTGGAGATGGCGTCGTCCGTTGAGCGGTTATGGCGGTATGCAAATTGCAGTGGGTCCAGTGAGGGGGGGCAGCAGGGTCTTGATGTGTCTCATGACGAGCCGTTCGAAGCACTTCATGATGGTGGGTGTAAGTGCAACAGGACGGTAGTCGTTGAGACAGGACACAGAAGACTTCTTGGGCACGGGGACGATGGTGGTGGCCTTGTGGCACGTGGGAACGACGGCACTGCTCAGAGAGATGTTGAAGATGTCGGTGAGAACATCTGCCAGCTGATCAGCACATTCTCTGAGCACTCTGTCTGGGATGTTGTCTGGTCCAGCAGCTTTACGTGGGTTGACTCTGCGTAGAGTTTTCCTCACCTCAGCTGTAGTGAGACACAGGACCTGGTCGTTCGGAGGAGGGGTGGTCTTCCTCGCCGCCACGTCGTTCTGCCTGTCGAACCGAGCGTAGAAGTTGTTCAGCGCATCTGGGAGGGAGCCGTCACTGTCACAGGCAGGTGATGTCGTCCTGTAGTTAGTGATGGCTTGTAAGCCCTGCCACATGCGCCGTGTGTCGCCGCTGTCCTTGAAGTGGTTGTGGATTCTCTGGGCGTATGCGCGCTTCGCCTCTCTGATGGCCCGAGAAAGTTCGGCCCTAGCTCTTATAAGCGCCACCTTATCTCCCGCTTTGAAGGCAGAGTCTCGGGTCCTCAGAAGTGCACGCACTTCCGCAGTAATCCACGGTTTCTCAGCGCCCCCAGAGGATCCTGCAAGCATCTCCCTCTCCAACGCTAGCTCCAGGGCTGCACTGAGTGTGGCTGGTCGAGCAAGCTGAGTTTGCATACGGAGCTCTTTAGGGCTCAGGGCCTGCAGGAACTGGTCCCGAGCTAACTCCGCCTGCACTGATGGTGGCATGCTGTCATACGCCCTCCGGCAAAGACACTCAACTTCATGGGCCAAAATGCGAAGGGGCTCTCCTGGCAATCTGCGTCTGTTGTGGAACTCCGACCTCAGCAGCACTGGTTGGTTATACTGCCCAAAACGTCTCTGAAGTGCCCCAACCAGAGCATTATAATCTCCCCTTTGCTCCTCGGTCAGCAGCAGCAGGCATGCAGCTGCATCCTCACACAGGCACAAAGCCAATTGGAGAGCTTTATGTTCCTCAGACCAGCCAGCTGCAACAGCTAACAGCTCAAACTGTGCAATAAACACTTCCCATGGCATCTTGCCGCTGAACTTAGGCGTTTTTATATTCGCCGCAGCTTGCTGTGCGCCGCCATGTTTGTTTACATCACGTGACGGCGCGCCAAGCGAGGTCGACTCCCTCCCACCGGAATCGCAGCCACTGTGCCAAAAGTTCCCGAGCCTAGTCAAACCTGGAGAAAATCCAGCCTCAGCAGACAGCCGCAGCGCCGTTTCCCTCACTCTATGGGCAGGCGAGCGCGGGCGAACCTCCCTCTCCTCCGTCTCCTTCTTCATCTTGTCCGGCAACATCCTCATGTCTCGTGACGGTCAGCGTCGCCAGCAACAGGGTGTCGGGCGTTTTCGGTGTTTTTTGTTTTTTTTTCTTTCTTCACTTCTGACACCAGTGTAACGTTCGCAAGAACCAGACGGTTGGATCTCAGTTTGTCCGTTTATTTGGTAACACAGGCAAATGGGCCGTTAACTCCGGGGAGAGTGCCCTCGTACAACACCTCACTTCAGCCCCGCACAGTCACACAACAACAAGGACCCCCCTCCCCTTCCTGCACACATTAACTCCCTTTTTCCTGCAGGACAACCAAACATGTATCTTAAAGAAATAACAACAGTGTGCAGAGATAACCAACATGTCACTGTAAAATAACATTTAACCATCGTTACAATATGTTTTTAAACAAATGAAATCCTATACCATGAATTATATCATTGCTGATGTTTTTTTAATGAATGTTTTAACCATTATGTCAAAGGAGCTTGCAAAGAAAAGTGTCTGGACTTCTTTAAGTTACTTGAAGACGTTTCACCTCTCATCCGAGAAGCTTCTTCAGTTCTAAGGTCAAATGGTGGAGAGTCCCAGATATAAACCTAGTGGGAGTATCCCCCCACAGAGGGACAAAAGGACCCCCTGATGATCTTCTAATCGCCTGAGCCAAGGTGTGAAACTGGGTGTGGGTCCCAATCAGCCAGAGTTTCGGGTGTGTTCATTGTGAAACCTGGCCCCACCTTATCATGCGAATTCCTGAGGTCAGATGGCCCAGGATGTGAGTGGGCGTTAAGGCGTCTGGGAAGGGATCTCAAAACTGGATTATAGATGGCAGAGAGTTGATGTCGTAAACCCCCGCCTCTGTTCAAAGATGGTCGCTCACAGTGGACATAGATGGCTTCTTTCACTCCTCTTTCAAACCATCTGTCCTCTCTGTCCAAAATGTGAACATTGGCATCCTCGAAAGAGTGTCCTTTATCCTTAAGATGCAGATGGACTGCTGAGTCTTGTCCTGTGGAGGTGGCTCTTCTGTGTTGTGCCATGCGCTTGTGAAGTGGCTGTTTGGTCTCTCCAATGTAGAGGTCTGGGCATTCCTCGCTGCACTGTACAGCATACACCACATTGTTAAGTCTGTGTTTTGGCGTTTTGTCTTTCGGGTGAACCAGTTTTTGTCTGAGCGTGTTGCTGGGTCTGAAATGCACCGGGATGTCATGCTTGGAGAAAACTCTCCTAAGTTTTTCTGATACACAGGCTACATAGGGGATGACAATGTTGTTGTGTCTGTCCTTCTTATCCTCCCTCGCTGGTGTCTGGTCTTCTTTTCTGTGCCTCTTTGCTGACTTTAAGAACGCCCATTTAGGATAGCCGCACGTTTTGAGTGCTTCCTTTACATGTGTGTGTTCCTTCTTTTTTCCTTCAGGCTTAGAGGGAACATGTTCTGCCCGGTGGTGTAGGGTCCTAATTACTCCAAGTTTGTGTTCCAAAGGGTGATGGGAGTCAAAGAGGAGGTACTGGTCCGTGTGTGTGGGCTTCCGGTAAACTTCGATGTTGAGTTTGCCGTTCTCTTCAATGTGCACAGCGCAGTCCAGGAAAGGCAAACAGTTGTCCTTTGTGTCTTCCCTGGTGAACTTGATGTTTTTATCCACAGCGTTAATGTGCGCAGTGAAGGATTCCACTTCTTGTGTCTTGATTTTGACCCAGGTGTCGTCCACATATCTGTACCAGTGGCTGGGTACTCTTCCTTTGAAAGAGCCAAGAGCCTTCCTTTCCACTTCCTCCATGTAAAGGTTGGCTACAATAGGTGACACGGGGGAGCCCATGGCACAGCCATGTTTTTGTCTGTAAAAGCCTTCGTTGTATTTGAAATATGTAGTGGTGAGGCAGAGGTCTAACAGTGTGCAAATCTGATCGGGTGTGAAGTTGGTCCTGTCCTCCAAGGAGCTGTCTTCTTGTAGTCGTTTTCTGACAGTCTCCACGGCCTCCGTGGTGGGTATGCAAGTGAAGAGAGAGACTACATCAAAGGACACCATGGTTTCATCTGGATCCAGGGTAAGTTTCTGGACCTTGTCAGTGAAGTCGGTGGAGTTCTTGATGTGGTGTGGGGTGTTCCCCACAAGAGGAGCAAGGATGGTAGCAAGGTGTTTAGCAATGTTATAAGTGGCTGAGTTTATGCTACTGACTATGGGTCTGAGTGGGACAGCTTCCTTGTGGATTTTAGGAAGTCCGTAGATGCAGGGTATGGCATCCCCTGGGTAAAGGCGGTGATAAGTAAGGCGGTCAATAATTTTGTCCTTTTCAAAGTCTTGAAGGCAAGCTATAACTTTCTTTTTGTAGCTGCTTGTGGGGTCTCGCTTTAAGGCTTCGTAGGTATTGTTGTCACTGAGGAGAGTAGTGATCTTTGTATGGTAATCTGTAGTGTTTAGGACCACGGTGCATCTTCCCTTATCAGCTGGTAAAACAGTGATGTTGTGGTCTTTGCTCAGGGAAGCGACGGCCTTCTTTTCCTGTATTGTGAGGTTGGATGGAGGGACTTTGGCACTGGAGAGCGTGGCTGAGACTTTCATCCTGATTTGCTTTGCTTCTGTCTGTGATAATTTATTAATCCGTATGGCAGATTCTGTGGCTGTGATGAGGTCCACTATGGGCAACTGTTGTGGAGAAATGGCAAAATTGAGTCCTTTGGCTAATACTCTCTTTTCAGGTTCAGTGAGAATCCTGTCTGAAAAGTTCTTAACCCATTTCTCCTGACTGACTTCAGGTGTGTTTTCTTCTCTGGGTTGTGTAGGTTCAGGATGAGGAGTGTGTGTTTTTGAAAGCAAGGTGTGAAATTTCCTGCGTTGTCTTTCTTTGAGAACGGCAAACTCAACATCGAAGTTTACCGGAAGCCCACACACACGGACCAGTACCTCCTCTTTGACTCCCATCACCCTTTGGAACACAAACTTGGAGTAATTAGGACCCTACACCACCGGGCAGAACATGTTCCCTCTAAGCCTGAAGGAAAAAAGAAGGAACACACACATGTAAAGGAAGCACTCAAAACGTGCGGCTATCCTAAATGGGCGTTCTTAAAGTCAGCAAAGAGGCACAGAAAAGAAGACCAGACACCAGCGAGGGAGGATAAGAAGGACAGACGCAACAACATTGTCATCCCCTATGTAGCCTGTGTATCAGAAAAACTTAGGAGAGTTTTCTCCAAGCATGACATCCCGGTGCATTTCAGACCCAGCAACACGCTCAGACAAAAACTGGTTCACCCGAAAGACAAAACGCCAAAACACAGACTTAACAATGTGGTGTATGCTGTACAGTGCAGCGAGGAATGCCCAGACCTCTACATTGGAGAGACCAAACAGCCGCTTCACAAGCGCATGGCACAACACAGAAGAGCCACCTCCACAGGACAAGACTCAGCAGTCCATCTGCATCTTAAGGATAAAGGACACTCTTTCGAGGATGCCAATGTTCACATTTTGGACAGAGAGGACAGATGGTTTGAAAGAGGAGTGAAAGAAGCCATCTATGTCCACTGTGAGCGACCATCTTTGAACAGAGGCGGGGGTTTACGACACCAACTCTCTGCCATCTATAATCCAGTTTTGAGATCCCTTCCCAGACGCCTTAACGCCCACTCACATCCTGGGCCATCTGACCTCAGGAATTCGCATGATAAGGTGGGGCCAGGTTTCACAATGAACACACCCGAAACTCTGGCTGATTGGGACCCACACCCAGTTTCACACCTTGGCTCAGGCGATTAGAAGATCATCAGGGGGTCCTTTTGTCCCTCTGTGGGGGGATACTCCCACTAGGTTTATATCTGGGACTCTCCACCATTTGACCTTAGAACTGAAGAAGCTTCTCGGATGAGAGGTGAAACGTCTTCAAGTAACTTAAAGAAGTCCAGACGCTTTTCTTTGCAAGCTCCTTTGACTACGATGACCTGGATGACTGAGAACCTTCACAGACATTTAACCATTATGATCTATTTATTGACTATTTATCACCTGTAATATATTTCTTATGACTGTTTTTACTAACAGGCTTTTATTTATTGACAGCTATGTTAACCGGGGTTTCATAAGCAAATGCATTGATGGGGGTTAGTGAGTTTTTCTAATGAGCTGTCTTTTAAACTGGCTGTATTATATCACCCATAGCATTTGCTGGGGAATTAGAAAGAGCCAATCCCCAAGGAATCTTGCAAGAAGGGAACTGAAGGAAAGAAGGAAGAGAAATGGATGCTCTCGTGACAAATGCACCCATCAAGAGGAAAATGGAGAGGTGAAAGCCCTAGAAGTACCAGCAGTGCTTGGAGGAGAGCTACACCATGCTCAAGGTTCAGGTGAGGACCTGGTGTCAGTTATGACTTTCTTTTCCCTTCCACTCAGCATGTACCATAAGATGAGAATTACACTAACATTTCCATTTTCAGCTCTGTCTTCTTGCAAGAGCAAATCTGTCTCTCAGGAACATTTTTTTTCTCTCGTCGCCACTCTAGTGCAGATACAGGAAAAAACTCTATCATGAAAACATTAAACAACTGCCAGTGACATGTGCACATCTGTAGTTCCTAACTTTAATTAGCATAAAGAAAAATGACGACCACCAGTAAAAGCACGGTGATACAGGATATCATGAATACAAATAAATTCACAGTGACAACCTTATGGTGACAAAATAGTTTGACTGGTTTCGTTCCAGTCTGTTTTCTTATAATGTTTAAAATGTTTCAAAGCCAGAAGTTTATTTGCTGTTGGTTCTTCAAGGTGTTGTTTCACATGAGTGCTTTGGGAACACTTTAGGTGATGAGAGCTTATTGCTTTGTTATCACAGTCTGGTACTCACCAAACACACTGACTAGACGAAGCTCTGTGAGACAGAGATAGTTAAAAAGTTCGCTAGATAAAAAGTTGTGGCACAAAGCCTAATTTTACCAGTGGCGGTGGTCTCAGCATGCAGCATGCATATTAAACTACTTTAATACATTATAAGCACAAAAGAAATAGATGCTCCACATTGATTTTACTGTTTTTCAAAATCAGGTCAGTATTCCACAACATTGTTTAGATTCTGTGAAGTCGTATAGAGCACTGGCTGAGGGAAGATGCAAAATCATTAGTTCTAACACCAATACAACAGTGACTAATAGGACTGCAACTGTATTAGCAGGTAGAGTTAACTGGCCAGGTGATAAATAAAAGTAGTTAAAACATGAATGTCTGTGCTATTTTTTTTTTTTTATCTCGATCGATACTGTAGTCGGGAAGATATTCAATGTTTCGGCTCCTCATGCAGAGCAAGCATGATGAGCGTTTACCACACGATCTTACATTTAATGTAATCACTCCTTTAAATGTCCATCCACCCATTTTCTTGGCCACTACACAGGTAGTACTAAATGGGTTATTGTTGAATGACCTGATATCACCTGTTGTTCCTACATCATCATAATAATGTTGATCCAGGATTAACCTTGTAACTGGTAAATGGCGTTGTCTGAGCATTCATTTAGCATTAGCCAAGAAGTTAGCTAATGCTTTAAAAAACTATCACTAGAAAGCTAACATGAGCTACCAAAATTTAGCTAACAGCAAGCCTAGCTTGATCGTATATGTATTATATTGTACAAATTAATGAAGAAAACAGTTAAAATGCTTGCAGTTTGTTTCAGAAGAGGTTTTTCGATATTAAAAAGTTTTTTTTCTTTTTCTTCCCTATTGCAGGGACACAACAGCAAAGTGACAGGTCGGTTGCAATGTTGATTACTAAACATTACTGTGATGATACAGGAACAATACTGGGATACGGATATAATAGAAATTCTATTCATTTGATAAAGGTATGGGAAGTGGGTAAGGATGACTGAAGTTCAAGAGCACACATCTATAGTTTAAGCTGCAGTGGATTCAATTAAGGCTCTGCTCTTCATTTACCATTGCCCGTTGAGTTGACTGCATTATCTCTGAGTTTTCTCTTTCAGGGTTCATCCACTCATCGTTAAGTGGATGGAGTTTGTTAAAACTGGTTTCTGAAACAAACCCAAGAAGATCACGAACTAGTGCCTGCCATAGCAAGCATTAGAACCCATGTTGACCTCATAAATACTTTGGAGGGGGGATTTTGATGGTGCATCTCTAATGCGGGTTTGTTGTCGCTGCATAGCTTCAAAGCACAAGGGAGCATTTCGGAAACAGGGGGCTTACTTTGTACAAAGGCTTTGTGGTATAACAGCCATTGGGTTGAGTGAGCACAGTCACTTCCACCATCTATGTGGCATCCAAAACATAGCGGAGATTCGGCCATGAGAGCTGACAGGAATTTAGTGTGTGAGTCAGGTGACTGAAAGAAATGAACATAAGGCCAAATTCAGGGATTAAAAAACTGTGCAATGAGTTCATAAGATTTTAAAGGCTGTGACACTGTCAAATAGCCAAGGGCACGAGGACTCTCTCACCAACAATTGGAGGTCTTAAACATGCTTTCCCTACATTTGCATTTCATCAGAGTTTGACTAAGCTAAGTATAATAGTATTGTGACATTGTCAATGATTTACCCCAGAAGTACCCTTTAAGGCAGGGGTGGGCAACTCCAGGCCTCGAGGGCCGGTGTCCCTGCAGGTTTTAGATGTGTCCTTGATCCATCACAGCTGAATTAAATGGCTAAATTAGCTCCTCAACATGTCCTGAAGTTCTCCAGAGGCCTGTTAACGAACTAATCATGTGATTCAGGTGTGTTGACCCAAGGTGAGATCTAAAACCTGCAGGACACCGGCCCTCGGGGCCTGGAATTTCCCACCCCTGCTTTAAGGTATCTACCCATCCACTGCTTCCACTCTTTCTCTTATAAACACAACATTTGACAACATTCCCTCTACCCTTAATGATGAGTTTTGAGACCTCTGTATCAGTGAAGACAGTTTAGTTTCACAACCATTACAATAGCTTCTGGGTTTAAGCTAATCACCCACACTAACTTGTAATATAACATCAGTCGTTTTGTTCTGGAAACAGGCCTGAAATGTGACAGAAAGAGAAGCAAGGGTTAGCCTTTGTAGGAGTCTAAGTGTAAGAGGGAAAGAGTTAAGGCAAGTTTGGAAGATCTTCAGATGAGCCATTTGTCCTGAATTATTGAGAAAAGATTAGGATATAACAAATATAAAACAAAAAGGATTGAAATCAGCAAAAGTTTTTTAGAAAAAATCAATAAATAACAATGTTGTACTCTAAACACTCTAAGCATTACATCTCCAGGACAGCAAGTAAGACATAAGGACAATTATTCTGACTTGACCCAAAAACAGAAAGGAACACATTCAAATGCATGTGTACATGTATGCAAACATGGGGACAATTTACATCTATTTCTGCACACATGCTTACAATATACACACACACTAGCTGGCTTTTGTTCTCTGAAAGATGCCTTCCTTAATTTAAGCAGCCTTATCATGCCATCACTGACTTTGATATGGTAAGCAGGCCACCACTACAAAAGCCCAGCTTTGTCAGATGAAACGCACACCACCATTACAGGCAAAACACAGGAGAAAGCCAAGCAGGGAAGGGCAGGAAGTATGGTGAAGAGGAAAATAAAACTTGACAGGGTAAGAGAGAGTAGCAAAGAGAGCCGGGAAGTACAGAAGGCAGGGAGGCCTGGAGGTATGCAAGGAAGGAAGGTGATGACAGAGAGACATAAGAGTGAGGGCGGAAAAATGGAAAGCAAGAGAGGGGAGCAGAAGTATCACTTAAAATACCTGGTTAGGGTTAGAGAGGAAGAAGGCAAAAGAGAGAGTGTATGGTTCAAGGACTGAAGCCTGATTTGTATTCAATAAAATTATTGCATTAATTTAAAAAATAGCTAAGTTGCTAAATTGATTTGACATTATACATAATATTTAAAAGGTGATATAAAAAAGTACAGGAAACTCTTTCGAATAATCACTTTAAGTAATACTGAACCCCCGATTAAGCCTATTGTTTGCTTGTCTGTAAAATTGGTTGTTATATGAAGCATATTATCTATGTGTATATGTATTGTAATTAAAATATTGTTTTAAAGCTGTTTAACGTGATATTTAGAAAAATGTAAAACTTTGTTTCAGTTCACTTCATTTTTTAGTGGTTACATCTAAAAAAAAAGATGTCTGTGAGAAAAGGTCCCTTGTTTGTTATGGAAAAAAACGTTCACATGCTACTTTGTCTACGATTTTGAAAATTAACAAGGTGATGCTGCAAAATTTTCTGCAATGTTGTTTCAACCAGTTGGAGGGACCCTTGCACTGTTTCCAAAAGTGAGGTACACCATGATAATGCAATTTCCCAGGTGGGAAATATGGAAAGATAAAGAATAATGAAAAGAGGGAACAAGCAAGCGGAGCAGGCGGAAGTGGCAATATCTGTAGCCAAAGAGATTAACAGAGGAGCAGTATGGAGAGAGCAATGAAGGGATGAAAGAGAGAGGGTTCAGTAGGTATGTGACCATGAGATACAACATGGCCTGGCTATCTTCTAAACCACCTGGTAAAGAGGCATAAATATTGTAAAGCTGACAGCACGGAATATAAATTGGACTTTTTTGGACAAGTATGTGTGTGTGAGGGGGTGTGAGTCTCAGAAGATTTTTAAAAAGTTTGGAACCATTCGGATAATCTGTAAAATCACTATTGATTCAGTAGTTACATTAAATTGCCCCATTTCAGTTCTGTTTAAAGACAACCTGGCATTTACACAGTTGATGTGAGAATCTTATACGCTGCTCGTCTTTTGAGTCATATCCTCACAATTCACAGAAGCCATATGAAAAACAATTCTTTATTTACCTTTTTGGTACAGGTGTGTTTTGCAGAATCCCTTCTTAATTGGCCTCTCAAGAGCGCTATAAAGATAATTTAGACCATTTTTAAACTGCATACGTTATATAAGCATCAAGGTAATAAAAACAATTTAAAAAAAATTAAAAGGAAGGAAAATCCAGCATTGTTTGTGTGTATGTGTGTGTAACAATGATAATTTAATTTCAATAAACATAAACGCCCTTATATTTACAAATCAAAAATGGAAAATCTGCATTTTAGTCATCTCTCTGCCTAGCACACAAAAAATAAATAAATAAAAATCTTTTAGAAAAAAGGTAAATCTCTTAAGAAGGGTCATTATCCAAAACATAGTACTCTTTGAAAAATGTAATGTTCACTAGTTGTCAGCCACTGGGAAGACAGAACTTCATTGGAAAATAACTGCCGGAGTGAAGTGGACATCACAAATTTATGCTGCTAAAACATTAACTAGGTAGTTAGTTTTGCACTTCTGTGAAGTTAAGGGACCCGACAAGACACAGATTTACAAAAATAAATGACGGTGATGCAGAGCAAAACCATCCATCTGTCAAAGTTTAGTCCCATTTGACTACTTAATTGCATGAGTTCATAAAAAATACAGTCCTGTGACTCCTAAAATAAAACTTGCTAGCACCATTATTTCCTCATTGTGCGTCTTTGCCTTTCAAATGCATGACAATGATTTGTCTTTGTTTCTTTGTTTTTTAATCTCAATGACAAGATTAAGTTTTGAGCTGAGCTTGTGTCTGTTCTCCATAAGTTGATCAAAGATCAGCTCGTTGACTCAGGATCAGTTGGTCCCAATTACGCTCATGCGGTTTGGTTTATTCTTGATGAGGCAATCTAGATACAGTCATCCAAGATGACAAATGGCACATTCTCATAGAAATACACTCACCATCCAATTTATTATTTATAGTTTCCCAGCACTGTGTTGGACCCATGTTTGCCTGCAGAACTGCCTTAATTCTTCATGACTTAGATTAAACAAGGTGCAGGAGTTTGATCTGTTTTCACATGATAGTATCACGCAGTTGCTGCAGATTCATCAGCTGCACATTCATGATTTGAATCTCTTGTTCTACCACATCCCAAAGGTGCTCTATCTGGAGACCGTGGAGGCCATTTGAGTACAGTGTGTAGTAGAGTACTCACTGTCATGTTCAAGAAACCAGTTAGAGATGATTTGAGCTTTGTGAAACTGAGCATTATTCCAGATGGGCACACTGTGGTCATAAAGGGATGGACAGAGTCAGCAAATCTACTTAGGTAGGCTGTGGTATATAATAATAAGGGACCAGAAAGATGCCAAGAAAACATACCCCACATCACCACAACGCTTTGGAATGTAAGTGTTACAGCATAAATTGAAGATCTTCAAACAAGGGAACATGAACTGTGAATTGTAGCCTCAGTTTCCTGTTCTTAGCTGATAGTAGGAGTACCTGGTGCGGTCTTATGCTGCTCTATCCCATCTTTTTCAGACGGGATAGAGCAATATCTCTGACAGAGCAACATCTCTGTCAGAGATATTATATGTTCAAAGATGCTCTTCTGCATACTGTGGTTGTTATGATCGGTTATTTGAGTTATCGTTGGCTTCCTATCTGCTCAAAGCAATTTGGAAATGTTTCTCTGATATCTGCTTTTCAACAAGACATTTTTGTTCCCACTGCTCCTGAGTGGATATTTTTTCTTCTCATATGCTGTAAAGTTATGAAGTTTGAGTAGATCCACAGTTTGTAAAATACGCAGACAAGTGCCTCTGGCACCAACAACCAGGCCAAGTTCAAAGTCATTTACAGTAAGTTAGCTCAGTTTGAACTTTAGTAAGCTGTCTTAATCATGTCTCCATGCCTAAATGCTTTGGGCCGTGGCCATGTGATTGGCTCATTAGATATTTGTTTTAACAAGTGGTTGGACAGCTGCTCAACTTCTGTTGGGGCTTTGAGGGCTATAAGGTAAAAGATTAGGTAATTTGCATTAAAGTTAACAAGCAGCGGAACCAAGAAAGGAGAGGTGCCAAACAGTGGACACCAAGGACATGAGAACAAGAACAGAAAGCTGTTTTCAGTCCATTATGGAGGATTTACTTCAATCCTATTATAAACCAGACCTTAATGTTCTTTTTCTGTTCTTTTAAACCAAAGAGAAAAAGGGCAGAATACAAAACAGACAAAAGAAACACCCTGACACCCAAATCCATTGAAAATATTAATCGTGACATTTTAGAGAGTGATAAAGGGGGGATCTCCTGGGGGGAGGACAGGCAAGGTGCAACCATTGTGACTTCATTTTAGGTAAAGTAAATTCATTGGACATTCCAGTTGTGTGCGTTCTGTCACAGACCCTAATGTCACTCCATTATTTATGTGGGTATGTGTGAAGCAAATGCATTATGTGAATTAGGATTTTAGCTAAAGAGGTGCCTGTTTAAGTAATAGGCTATAGTAATTATTTCCATTTGAAAGGATCTTATCAATCAAACAGTTAAAACTCACACGACCTCAAGTCAAGAGCAGCTGAGGCTGGACTTATGTCCTGAAACTATGTTGTTAAAGTCAGTCATCTAACCTTGTTTGCATTACAAAAACATGCACACAAGTAAATTTAAGGATATGTTGCCAAGACAACCATGGCCATGAAGAAACAATAAATACGTGCACATTAATCCAAGTAAGGTGAATGTGTGACTGAACCAAAGAGGATGTAATAAAAACACAGGCTGCTTTAACTTCTAGGCCTTAGCAAGCACACCCTGAGCGACGCTGTCATCTTTGTTACATTATATGTAATTCTGATATTGTTTTCAGATATTATTGCCCTTTCATTCTGAACCCAAACAGTAGGTTAACACTGCAAAATGTGATTCAGCATTCTGTGTGATGAAGGGTGAAATATGTGAAACACTAAGTGCACAGAAATCCATAATGAATCATCAGAGAGCAAACCATCAGAAAGGAAAGAGGCTGCAAGAGAGAAGGCAGCGCAGGGCGAAGCGGAGAGGGAGGCGGCAGGGGGCACGTGCGAAGACGGGGCAGTGAGACAGAGTAAGAAACTAAAGAAGAGTGTGGGAGTGTAAATTAAAGAAGGGAAAAAGAAGACTGAAAGAGAACATTGGGTAGAAAGAAAGGGGGATATGCATAAAACAGGTGGTGCAGAGCAGGGCTGCAGCTAGCACAATCTCAGATACCAGTAGTCAGGTCATCTGTCTGTTCTTGTTCTTGTTACAGACACAAACAAACAGAACGTGTACTAGTCTTTTTTTTTTTAAAGAGAGACAGTTTAAAATGATGACATAAATCTGTAACACCTAATATATGCTAATTAACACCCATCCTTTCCTCAGGTTTATCTAGCTCTCTTGCTGAGCAGACAGATAGAGGCTGTGGTGGTTCAGTTGTTCCCAGGCAGACATGGCTAATTGAATTCAGAATCAACACTTCTCCGCACTGCTTACACGCTACACATGCTAAGTACCTCCATTAGAGAGAGCAAGCGAATTGAAGGCATAGACACAGCAAAAGGAGAGGGAAACAAAAACGGTCGTCACTGCATTTCACCGTGCACACTTTTGAGCACGTGCGCGAGTTCATTATTTCCTCCAAAAACAAGAAAAAAAAGAGAAGAAAAATAAAACATCAAACCTTTTAGGCTGTCACTTTTAGGGAACCTTTCTCAAATACTCAAATAATACTTAATCAGTTGGTTGTGACTCAGTACTCGCAGTGCTCGCAATATCATCGCACTAATTTAATCATTACGCACTGATGTACTGAGTGTTGACGTACATCATTTTTTATTACATTTTCTCTGTAGATTTGCACTTCCAGGCTACCTTAACAGCTTGCTGTTTCTGAATTTGATGCACAGCCTATGTTTTGCTTATAAAATGATACATGCTAAATAAAATGATTAAATTTGAGATACTTCGCAGCTACATACACTGAAGAGAAGGGGTTGGTCATCTCTTGGATTTATGTAAGGATCTTGTGTGTATTCAACACAATTGCCTCATGCTTTAAAGTTAAGTGTAACTATATAGTGTAGAACCTACATGATATGCAGAGAGGGTATATTAAATTGTTCATGTTCGAGTGAAGTAAGTCAATGATATAGCAATCTTAAATCTCGTGACACTGCATGTGATTTTATTTTGCGCGCTTTGGATCGCGGTTTGAGGAATGCTTCCATCTCAGTCAAGTCGAGCAGCCACCTCTACGTTTTTCGGTATACCGAAAAAGGACATTGGGTGGTTGTTACATTTACAAAAGTCTAACTTGTAATTTGAAAAAAATAATTGCATGTTTCTATGGTGAACTTAATTAAATCATGTAGGATCTGTAAGAAATTTAACAACTTAATTTGTTCTTGTTGAGATAACGTGATACAATCTAGTAAGAGTGGTTAGTTGCTGGACTCATGAAATTCAAAAGATCACATGAGATTTTAAACTGTAAGAAAATCACTGGAGTCAAGACGCAGACAACTACACACACACACCAAATGCATGCAATTGGTATTTATTGTGGTTTAACCTGTCAAGGACAAAAACGTACAGAAATCATAGCTTTCCTACTTTCATTCAGCCTGGATTGGTGGCGTGGTGGTTAGTGCTGTTGCCTCATAGCAAGAAGGTCCTAGATTCATATCCACAACCTGGCTAGTTTGCAGTGGGTTCTCGCTGGGTATTCTGGTTTCCTCCCACAGTTAAAAGTCATGCAATTAGAGTTGGGCTAATTGGTGATTCTGAATTACCCATGAATGTGTGTGCAAATGGTTGTTTGTCTCCATGTGATAGACTGGTGAGCTGTCCAGGGTGTACCCTGCCTCTTAACCTCATTTTGGGGTTATGCCCCAGCCCCCTGCAACCTGGATAAAGATAGGAGGATGGAAGTCGTAAATCCATTCAATTTTTATGTTAACCAGACTCTAGACTGTAATATGAAGACAACATGTAGTATTTAAGTTACCAAGTAGTATTGGGCTAAAAGTGATTGAATAGTCTTGGAATAAAATGACAAAATTGTGAAGGATTAAAATATTCCAAGAGCTCAACTTACTTGACATGTTTCAATCACGTTTTATCAACACAAAATGCACAGGTTTATTGAATATGAATAAGTTGTGTTGATTTAACTCAGTTGTTTAAGTTTCTGCCAAAGCAAAACAATTGTCTGCAACCAATGTCCACTATTGAATTAAGTAAATCCAACATGCTGTTTTTTTCAGTGTAGGTTGAGTTTCTTATCGTAAACCTCAAGATACTGTAATCGGTAAACAAGTACAGGCTGCAAAATTTTTACCTTCTCTAAGTTTGAGCTGTGATTTAAAAGAAATATCTCAAATTGAGTGCAGTCTAAGTGGGTTTCATTTGAAACGAGGGTGAGTAATCAGAAGCTAGAGTATGTGGCAACATGGGAACATACAGGGTGCATCAAAAGAAAACATCAAATTTCTAAAGGCTATATAAAAGAAATGGACAAGCCCGAAAATACACAGCTGAATACAAAGTTTTAAGTACAAAACTTAAAATCTTTGCAAATGCCCAAAGTGTCCCTCTCTGCCAAACTTGTCCAATACTTTTGCAACCATGTATGGAGTCACTGCAGCCACTGCTGATGTGGCTGCAGAGCGGACACGTGAAACTCACGAGTCCGCTCTTTCTAACACTACATGTTTTAAACATTACCTGTGAATGGCTGTGGAATTAAAGCACTTTGAAATCAGATGATTCCTTTTGTTACAGCCTGTATATCAAATGCTAAAAAAGCTGAGTATTTACTAGTGTTAAGTTCTGTGTGCCAGCTCGTAAGAAAAACAGCTTGGCCTATTTGGATGGCAAGATGCACAGTTCTCCTCTCCAGCCTCATTGTTCATTTTCCTTCTCTGCCACTCTGTACTGTGCAGGTAGTGTGTAGTCGAGTTCTGCTAGGCCTTTTTGAGCTGCTGTAATTTAAAATGAGCTGGCACTGTCATGGTTTGTTTGGCAAAACAATAAGCTAAAAACTTTATCGAGCTGTGGGGCATGGTGTTGATTTTCAGCGGGACTGTCAGTTCTCACATTTCTTTGTTTTGGTTTTTTTGGGTTTTTTTATATTTCACATTACCGTGAGTCTTTGATCCAGTAATTTATCGCCTTATTATAGAGTAGCAATTCAGGACGCATCATGCGTGGGATTGTGGACTCCTGAAATAGCAATAAAGTTAATGCCTTGCGATGCCATTTTTAAAAGAGTTAACAATGTTTAGGATCTCAAGAATGAACCATAGAGGCAGGATCTCTGCATATAGTGTTTATTGTAATTTAGTGAGTACTCTTTCAGGGACTTAAATGCAGAATTAAAAACACACGCTGAAGTGTGCATATTAGTTGCTGGATCTTCTGACTCTACTAGTGTATGCATGCTCATTTGTCCTTGAGCATGATGACACATTTATACAGGACGGGTCATGAATATGCACATTATGTATGTATCACGTAATCAATAACATGTTTATTGATCTCACGAACATAAATTAAGTCTCTTTTTTGGCCTCAATTTTCTTATTAAACGTACTATACAGTGTCTCCTGCAATTTCCATGGCTGTTTTTTTAATGTGGTTTCTTCTCCTTTATCTTTTCTGCAATTTTCTGATTTTAACCTATTCAGTTGTTGCTTTGTTCTCTCTGTCTTGCTACAATTTCAGCCCACTACTTTATTTTTCCTTTTCATCTTAGCGAATAATTTCAGCAATTTGAGGATATGCTATTAGAGGGCAACTTAAACAGCTTTCTTTCATATTTCTCTTAGAAACTCAATGTTTTCCAGCTCTTTTCTATGACTATTCAAAAAAAAGTGAAAATGTCATACATTTGCACAATGCTTTCGAATTGCTTCCATTTTGCAAACATCAACAAAAACAAAAAGACAGTTACTGCAGAACAGAAAGACTTTTCCAAAACTTATAAACACGAAAAATGCATTTAGGTGCTTATGTTGTTTTTTACTGTCAGTTACACCCTAAAATAATCCCTGAATTCATGTGCCCCAACTCATTGAATATTCACAATCCTCTGTGCGCATATAAAAACCATTTAGGATGTGTTCAATTATCATCACAGGAAGAAGAGAAAGTGAAATGCAGGTAATCCCTCTCCTTCCCTCTTGAAAACTGTTTTTTTTCCCCTGCCAAACAGAGCCATAGACCACCCCTGTAGGATTAGAGGAATGTAGGCAAGGGCAAAATGAGAAAATTATGTGTGAAAATCTGGCAGTCACACCATTTCAACCATCTTGTGAAGCTTGAATGTCATTGAGGAAAAAAAACCACAAGAAAATGTGAACGCTAACACACACGCATGAAGATGACTGCGTCCCTCTGTCGCCGCTGCTTTCCCATACAGACGGCACACAAGGAGGTGAACTGGTTCAAAGCACGCTCAAGCTACGGCAACTGGAGCATGCTGATAAGAGCGTGCAGCTCAATGAGAGAGAGGCTGAAGAAGGCATACTTCTACAAAGGTGAACCAAGTCAGTTCTGAGATGGGTCACTTGACTATGTCTGGGATCATCAATGACATGGGGTTACAAAGAGCTGTCGAGATGTCGGGAAGAAGAGAATAGCCCTTAAAGACATTACTTTTGCTTTTAATTTGTCTTTAACAACTTATCTGAGCTAACATGATTAAATAAAACAACAACATGAACATGAATAGAATAGAATTCAACTTTATTGTCATTGCACATGTCACAAGTACAAGGCAACGAAATGCAGTTTGTATCCATTCAGAAGTGCTTTAGCCATGATATAGATATATTACAATATATATTAGCAATAATATAGGTATATAGCTATATTACAGAAATGGGTTATAGGTATGAGGGTACAAAAATGGGTTTATTATGGGTATGTCAAAATGTACACGGTATGAAGGTATGTTATGAATATGCTATAACTATAAGTATGTACAGGCTGTAGTGGGTATACAAGCTATGTACAGGCTATGAACAGGATATAAATATAAAGCTATACAGAAATGTAAAAGTTATAAACAGTTGTATAATTATAATTATCATATTGTACAGAATGATTGTTTATACAGAATCATACAGTAGTGCAGTTAAGATAAGTGAAATATGTGGCTACTTTCTACAGAGGCTATATAAAGTGCTAGTGGTTGTGGGTGTGTGTATGTTCAGTCCATTATTTTAACGTGGGTCAGATGTCAGGAGGCAGAGTTCAGGAGTCTGACAGCTGTAGGGAAGAAGCTGTTCCGGTAGCTGGTGGTCTTAGTCCAGAGGCTCCCGTAGCGCCTCCCAGAGGGCAGGAGGGTGAAGAGTCCATGTGATGGATGACTGGGGTCTTTGATGATTTTCCCAGCCCTTTTCAGACACCGCTTCCTGTAGATGTCATTTATGGCAGGAAGTGTTGCTCCGGCGATGCGTTGGGCAGTTTTCACGACAACGCCTTCCGGTCCAAGGCAGAGCAGTTCCCGTACCAGACTGTTATACAGTTGGTCAGGATGCTCTCGATGGCGCAGCGATAGAAGTTCACCAGGATGTCTGAGGACAGGTGGTTCTTCCTCAGAGTCCTCAAGAAGAAGAGGCGCTGGTGAGCCTTCTTGACCAGCTTGGAGCAGTTGGTCGTCCAGATGAGATCCTTGGAGATGTGGACACCCAGGAACTTGAAGCTGCTCACACGCTCCACAGCCGTCCCCTTAATGTAGATGGGTGGATGTGGGTCAGCATTCCTCCTGTAGTCCACGATGAGCTCCTTGGTCTTCTCAGTGTTGAGCAGTAGGTTGTTTGTGTCGCACCACTCAGCCAGACGATCCACCTCCTCCCTGTAGGCGGCCTCATCATTGTCACTGATGAGGCCAATCACCGTGGTGTCATCTGCAAACTTAATGATGGTGTTAGAACCATCAGCAGGTCTGCAGTCGTGGGTGAAGAGGGAGTAGAGGAAAGGGCCCATCACACAGCCTCGTGGTACACCGGTGTTCATTGTGATTGTAGATGAGCAGCAGTTATCCAGCCGGACATGTTGGGGCCGGTTGGTCAGGAAGTCCAGTAACCATTTACACATGAGGGAACTGATGCCTATGTCTGTCAGTTTCCTGATGAGTTGTGAGGGGAGGATTGTATTGAACGCTGAACTGAAGTCTATAAACAGCATTCTGGTGTAGGTGTTGTTATTGTCCAGGTGTGAAAGGACAGAGTGCAGTGCGATGGAGACTGCATCCTCTGTGCTCCTGTTCTGACGGTATGCGAATTGGTGGGGGTCCAGGGTGGGGGGGAGACAGGATTTGAAGTGTGCTAGGACCAGCTGCTCTAAGTACTTTGTGATGATGGGGGTGAGGGCTACTGGGCGGTAGTCGCTGAGGCTTGATGGGTTGGAATTTTTGGGTATCGGGACGATGGAGGTGGATTTGAAGCAGGCCGGTACCACAGCGTGGGCCAAGGACAGGTTGAATATGTCTGTCAGCACTCCTGTCAGCACTCCTGCAATGAACACATGATCTGGATTATAACCCGAAGATGCATGTAGGTATATATACTTTGAAAGCTTTCATCCTGACAGCAGTGAAAGTAGAGTGATTCTCTACATGATACACACAGATGTCACTGAGCTGGGGCTCTGGGAGAGATGTCACCACATTCAGGGATTTAAATAAAGCTGCCGGAGCAGAATATGGATCACAAGCAACCAAAATTCATAGTTTCTCTGAGACAGGTGAAAAAACACACACAAAACCAACAACAGCTTTATACATGCTGCCCTTAAATAACCATACCAACTTTTATTTTTGCTTCTGCCTCTCTTACTGGCACTGCAACGTGAACACGAAACAGCCTGTGAAATAGAATTGCTGCAACTGGTTTTTAAAAAAAGCCCCTCTTCCAAATGATAATGCCCATCGTCCAGAGCATTTGGGCACTTTCTGTAAGCAAAAAAAAAAAAATGTAACAAGCGTAAGACAGCAGCTGAGTGCAGATGTGAGATTTGATGAGAGAGAGGCAATGACAATCAGCAATGTGCAGGCTACAAGAGTCTAGAGTGAAAACTGTGGAGAGAGGATGGAGAGCTTAAGGGGAAAAAACAAAGAAGAAAAAAGGGTGAAGGGTTAAGAAGCGGGAAGGATGAAGGTTAGAGAACAGAATGGGAAAACAGAGAGAAGAGGAAAAGGGAATCTGGGAGAACGGGATTACCAAACCCTGCTTGCAATTTACAAGCTCACGAGAGAGCTCAACTAAAGAAACATAAGCACACAAACAGAAAACATGCTGACATTCACTCTTACTAAACATACACTCACCCACAACAAATGGTACAAAAAATATTAAATATCCTCTCGAGACAATATACTTCATATTTATCTGCACCAAACCAAGTTGCTCTCAAATAACTATTCCCTAAAAAAAGACTTACTATAATGTAATTTTTTCTTCTCTTCTCTGAGAGTAATTAACATGCTATACTATAATATCTAATAAGGCAATCTAATAATGGCTGCAAATTAATGCAAATAATGATACTTGATGCACTGCACAGTATTCCTTAACCGTTTGCAAATGTTTGTAATTGTAATTCCAGTTTTACCATAACCATCCAGATTTTTACACATGGTTTACACCAATTATGTCACGGCTGGGGCAGCAGTCATGTGGTGTTTGGAGAGGAAGGACCCAAGTTGCAGACAATGGCGGTGATGCGAGTGATGTTTATTGATGACGGGTGACAGTGACACAAAGCGGCGATGAAAACTACAAAGTAAACTGCACTGGGAAAGCTAGTAAGCTGACCTGAAACATAACACAAAGGGAGGACACGAGGCGAGGAGCAGAGAGACACGGAAAAACACAAAATAACACAGACAAACCAACGAGGAACACAGGCAGGCACACACTATAGATACACACATGGTAACGAGGGAATGACACACCTGAGGGGAACACAGCTGAAACTAATGGGCATAATGACACACAGACCTTCAAAGTAAAACAGGAAATTCACAGACTGTTTTACAAACACAAACTCAGAGACACGAACAGAACACCGGGAGAGGACACAGGTAGGGTTAACAGAAACAGTAAACTCAAAACACAAACCTTAAGAACTAATACAAAAACAGAAGAAACTAGAAAATAATAACAATAAACTCAAAACACTTGGACAGCGACCCAGGGCCATGATAAATTATCACCAACTGGTTAACATATTATTATCATTTCATTGCTTGGCAACTGTACAAGAAATTCTCTCAACCAAAAAAAAAATGAATAGTCAAATAACCATTTATTATGAATGGCTGCTTTAGTGCCACAGTGTTACTGGGTGTCAGTAAATTGCTGATTGCATTCAATTGAGTTCTGTTTTCCTCCCAATTCAAGTGCATAATTCTAGTTACGGTGGCCACTTTGGGACAAAGAACTCTGGCCGCCAAACATCTCTAATGAATGTAGACTTCCACAAACATGCATATTTTTTGCAGATTACTTCTGTTTTTAGAATGTGTCTTTTTGTAGGAAGATGTAAGTACACACCAATTAATATTTATAATAATTATGAGTACAATATCACATTTTTTATAATAAATTACCTGAAAAAATTTAAATTACTGACAGAAAAACAAAATATGTTAGTTTTGCTACAAAAAAGGAAAAGAAAACTTACAATTTTACTACAACATTTATCCACCACATTTATAAAAAAGAAGCCTAACGTTTTTAAAAGGTTGGCAAAGGTACAGGTGACATCATATTAATAAAACGGGCACACGCCCAAAACCTGCTCATACACATGCACCTTCAGGCCTCACTCTGTGATGTTTTACATGCTCAATAAAAGGATTTGACTTGATTTGATTATTAAGTCAATAACGCGTGTGTTTATGAGAGCGAGTTTGTGAGCTGTCAGTGCCTAAAGCAGTCAGTCATCAGGCATGCTAAGCTTGATAAAAGATGTATGTGTGGTTGTGTCAGTGATTATTTACATCACTGAAAATGTAGTGGGTATGAGTCATGCTGTTTGTAGATGTACGTGTACCTGCACATGCTGTAATGATTTATTAATGACTTTGTTTGTCTTTTATGAGTGCATTAGGTTGTGGAGGTTGATAAGGCGGACTAATGGCCAGGCATTTTATTCTTATAGGTGCGCAACCACAGTCATTTTCCCAGAATGTTTAAAACCTTGTCATTTAAATTTTAGGATGCTTTGTAAAACAAGAGTAGAATGAAAATATTTACTTGTTACCGGTGGAGTTTTTGTGCTGATGTTAATGCCAGAGGAGAATTGGAATTGTGTAGTTACAGATTCAGCAGAGCGTTGGCGACTTTCACTCACTCAGTGACTCAATGAGCAAGCACTTTGGCCACAGTGGGAAGGAAAAACTCCCTTTTATTAACAGGAAAAAACCTCAGGTAGAATCAGGCTCAGGGAGGGGCGGCCATGTGGGCATACTTTTGTCCACTTAGTGTTTCACAAACTCATCTTATCAAATGTTGAAATGAAAAACAAATGCTCTATTTTTAAAAAGAAATCTATATAAAAAAAAAAATACAATTTAAGTCAGTAAAAAAAGACCTAAGACTTGTCGTTGTTAGGGGTTTTTTCAAAAGTTTTTTTCAGAATTCACGCCATCTTAACCTGCGCTAAAGAAGAGAGGGACCACCCGATTAATATTTTTAGATGAGAAGGGCACAGAAATCAAACCCCAGCATCATTGATGGTATTGAGCAGTTAGTCCACACGGGTTGGTGCCCACCTGTGCAGGGACAGTTAATACTATGAGGTGCCGTAAGGGACATTATTACTGAAACGCTCTCACACACACTACTGAAACGCTCTCACACACACTACTGAAATTTTAGCTCTCACACACACAACTGAAACGCTCTCACGCACACTACTGAAACGCTCTCACACACACTACTGAAATTTTAGCTCTCACACACACAACTGAAACGCTCTCACACACACTACTGAAACGCTCTCACACACACTACTGAAACGCTCTCACGCACACTACTGAAACGCTCTCACACACACTACTGAAACGCTCTCACACACACTACTGAAATTTTAGCTCTCACACACACAACTGAAACGCTCTCACGCACACTACTGAAACGCTCTCACACACACTACTGAAACGCTCTCACACACACTACTGAAATTTTAGCTCTCACACACACAACTGAAACGCTCTCACACACACTACTGAAACGCTCTCACACACACAACTGAAACGCTCTCACGCACACTACTGAAACGCTCTCACACACACAACTGAAACGCTCTCACACACACTACTGAAACGCTCTCACACACACAACTGAAACGCTCTCACACACACTACTGAAATTTTAGCTCTCACGCACACAACTGAAACGCTCTCACGCACACTACTGAAACGCTCTCACGCACACTACTGAAACGCTCTCACACACACTACTGAAATTTTAGCTCTCACACACACAACTGAAACGCTGTCACACACACTACTGAAATGCTCTCACACACACTACTGAAATGCTCTCACACACACTACTGAAATTTTAGCTCTCACACACACTACTGAAATGCTCTCACACACACTACTGAAACGCTCTCACACACACAACTGAAACGCTCTCACGCACACTACTGAAACGCTCTCACACACACTACTGAAAAACCAAGGCATTTCAGTTAAACAGGAAGGCGTTTCAGTTGAACAGGAAGGCATTTCAGTTGAACAGGAAGGCATTTCAGTTAAACAGGAAGGCGTTTCAGTTGAACAGGAAGGCGTTTCAGTTGAACAGGAAGGCGTTTCAGTTAAACAGGAAGGCATTTCAGTTGAACAGGAAGTTAATTCTTGACAAGGAAACTGAAGGAAAAAGTGGTAGATTTCAAACAAACCACTACACAGATGTCTACTCAGCAACCTGCTAGTTAGGGGTGGGTTTTTATAATCGATTAAAATCGATTCTAGCTTGGATAACGTGAAATCGATTCATTCAAATCCTGAATCGATTTTTTTAATATAAATTTATTTTGCCCGAAATGCCAGAATCTCAGGTGAAACCTCACAAAATTTCAACAACCACCAAACAGCTAAGACAGTAAATGAGAGCAGGTACACGGATTCTGCACAAAGACGTAAACACACAGCGCGGACCCGCGGATCAGAATCAGTGAGATGTCGCCTTTCTCCCCCGACGGCACGGAAACGGTCGGGGCTGAAAGCCGACAGCTAGCTGATTCTGATCTGTCGAGGGTCCGGCTTTGTTTTCACGCCGTTTTTGCGCAGATTCTAAAGCTGTTAGTTTTATCTCTCTCCAAACAATATTGACCGAACCAGCAGCAAAAGAAGATCCAAACTGAGCTTCACATAAACATCGTCATGAATTCCCTCTGACGTTTACTGTTTTGCTTCCACCACAATAAAATCACACTTCATGTACAGCTCTCTCTCTCTCTTTCTCTCTTTCTCCGTACTTCAAGAACAGTTTCCCGTCTAAAAATCTGTTTTCTGCATTATTCGCTTGCTTGTTACGCACAAGTCTACCGTTGTTTACAGCGCTGTCGGCCGATGTTTTTTTTTTTTTCATTTTACATACTTCCGAAAAGAAAACCTAATTTCTGCCGTTCAATACTGAACAAATTTAAACTTTTTAAAATTATGCAAAATGCAAAACGCTTAGCCGTGTCTCTAATAAAACCGCTGGAACGTCAGAGGTAACGTTCATATGTTGATTAATGGTTTTGTTTCGTTTTTGATGTACTGCAGAATATTTTTTATAAAATCCCAGGCCAGGAAAAATCACCTTCATGTTTTTCTGTGTTTTATCTTCAGCTACTTTTACACAAAGGCATCTGCTGTGACGCTTATACCTTTGATAAAGTCTTGCGTGTGTCAGCTTCCTTTTTTTAGATACAAAAATATGTAAATGTACTGATCTGAATTATAATATTTCTGACTGTCAAAATTTCCCAGAATCAAATCGAATTGAATTGAATCAAATCGAATTCAATCGAATCGTGGAACAAATCGATTCTGGACCTTAGTGAGACAGCTGCATTACTTAACAATATATTAGCCTCAGCATAAGTCAAAATTTAGAATAGCAGGAGACTGGCATTATCCTGGTTATTTTTTTGGCATATGTGCTTTTTGTCTTTTTTAGCAAAGAAAAAAATATCTTAAAATCATCAATAAAACCAGGGAGAGAAGGCTTAGCGTTCCTCCATTTAGCACAATGGTTATGATATTTACTCAAAAGTATGATGATGTTAATAATGTCTGGGACACCCAATGCTAGATGATCCATATAAAAAAAATTATGATGTAATTCAAATACTGGCACATCATTAATATTTAGGGAAATCCAATTTTTTAAGTTGCACCAAATACATTGTGTGATAGGGCATAGGAAAAAAAAGATGTTCTAGGGTTTCATTTTCATCAGTACAAAAAGAACACTGATCCACCTCAAAGCCAAATCTCTTTTTTTTTTAGAAATTCTGCCACAGGATTAATTTTGTTTAAAGTGTGTTTCTTTAACTTTAGGTAGAATAGGCTATTTCATAAATTTTTAGTATGCTTTATCCAGTGTATATGAAATAACTAAATTAGAACCATGCAATGTAACCATTCTGTTGTAACTATGAAATATTTTGTCTTTGAAGAAACTACTAACAAATTTCTTATTGCATTTTTATCAAAAAGCTGACATTGCCCTAGCAATAAATTTGGGAGCACTGATGAGAAATTATTGTATATCATAAAAATTTTAATCAAATGAAGCAGAGGCAGTGGGACCAGTTCACAAAAATTTGTTATATTCACTTTGAGAACAGTTTAGACAATATTTTTCTGAAAAGTCTGTGTAACTTAGAATGACACCATTATCATCCAACAAATCTGTTATGAATATAATCTTTTTGTTCAAACCAGTCACTCTCGAAAATTGATTTTTGATTAAGTGTTATTACCCTATTATTCCATAAGGTTGAATTATGGGGAGAGGTTGTGGGTAAATCTCATTTTCCCAAAAATGCAAAGTCTGTTTTGGAAAGTTTGATATCTTTATGGGGATTTTATTTACCGCAAAATCACATTTCAAAATAAAGTCTAATCCTGTATACTATTTTATTAAACAAGGATCAGCCGTCCCCAACCCCCAGGTCCTGGACCAGTACCGGTCTGTGAGTCGTTTGGTACCGGGTCGCAAGAGTTGAGGCTTGAGTTTGAAATTTATGGTTTTCATGGTATTTATCGTTTTTTTATTTTTATATCGTTTACGTGGCGCAAAAAAGGTTGGGGACTGCTATACTAGCAGGTTGCTGAGTAGACATCCTTGTAGTGTTTTGAAATATACCACTTTTTCCATCAGTTTCCTTGTCAGGAAACAACTTCCTGTTCAGCGGAAATGCCTCTGGTTTCAGTGGAGTGTGTGAGAGCGTTTCAGTTGTGTGTGTGAGAGCGTTTCAGTAGTGTGCGTGAGAGCGTTTCAGTAGTGTGCGTGAGAGCGTTTCAGTAGTGTGCGTGAGAGCGTTTCAGTAGTGTGCGTGAGAGCGTTTCAGTTGTGTGCGTGAGAGCTAAAATTTCAGTAGTGTGTGTGAGAGCGTTTCAGTTGTGTGTGAGAGCGTTTCAGTAGTGTGTGTGAGAGCGTTTCAGTTGTGTGTGTGAGAGCGTTTCAGTAGTGTGTGTGAGAGCGTTTCAGTAGTGTGCGTGAGAGCGTTTCAGTTGTGTGTGTGAGAGCTAAAATTTCAGTAGTGTGTGTGAGAGCGTTTCAGTTGTGTGTGTGAGAGCGTTTCAGTTGTGTGTGTGAGAGCGTTTCAGTAGTGTGCGTGAGAGCGTTTCAGTTGTGTGTGTGAGAGCTAAAATTTCAGTAGTGTGTGTGAGAGCGTTTCAGTAGTGTGCGTGAGAGCGTTTCAGTAGTGTGCGTGAGAGCGTTTCAGTTGTGTGTGTGAGAGCGTTTCAGTTGTGTGTGTGAGAGCTAAAATTTCAGTAGTGTGTGTGAGAGCGTTTCAGTAGTGTGTGTGAGAGCGTTTCAGTTGTGTGTATGTGAGAGCTAAAATTTCAGTAGTGTGTGTGAGAGCGTTTCAGTTGTGTGTGTGTGAGAGCTAAAATTTCAGTAGTGTGTGTGAGAGCGTTTCAGTAGTGTGTGTGAGAGCGTTTCAGTTGTGTGTGTGAGAGCTAAAATTTCAGTGGTGTGTGTGAGAGCATTTCAGTAGTGTACGTGAGAGCATTTCAGTAGTGTGCGTGAGAGTGTTTCAGTTGTGTGTGTGAGAGCTAAAATTTCAGTAGTGTATGTGAGAGCATTTCAGTAGCGTGCGTGAGAGCGTTTCAGTAATAATGTCCCTTACGGCACCTCATATAATACTGAGGGATGCATACAGGTTTTGGAGCAACATAAGCTGCCATTCAGACATCTATTTTCATGCCAACCCACAATCTGCACATATTACAGTAGTTCCAAACTGACCTACCTGCAGTCTGGACTGAAAGCATCTGGCACATTATGAAACTAAAAAATACAACTGCAGCCCTTAATTGTTTAAACACTCTATAAAGAAAGAACGGGGAAAATATTTAGGTTTCAAAATGAAAAATAATCTCAATTTTAAGGTTCTTCTTAAGAACTGTGTTCTCAAGTTTGCAAGTTTCTGCATAACTGATATCATTATTAGTACAGCAGTATTTCTTTAATGCTAGATGAATTTTATGCAAACATCTCTATGTGACTGATAAAGTCCAGATCTATTGATGACTGATAAGGATCAAGATGGACAACTCATTCATTGACAGTGCGATACTTACATGGTGTCCTATCAATTCAAAGCAGCCTGTGCACACACAAACGCACACACATAATATAATGCTCAGATGTGTATATGATGTGTATGTGACTACATACCCTTTAAATAGACGGGTGGGGATAGGTCCAGTAAATTAATTTTTCTGTAAAAGGTATTCATTTATTTTTACTCCAACTGTATGCGAGTGTGTGGCCAGCCATGGAGCCATAACTAATGCCAGTCATGGAGACTTATAATCCAGGCCCACATCCTATATGAGCCTTAACACACATCAGTTTCAGTCTTTAAATCTGACCCTTTGTCCCACAGCACAGCAAATAGCCCATGGAGAGAACCAATAAAAATAGAGGAGAAGCAGACTTGTTCTCGTCTCGCTGAAATCGCAGTGAAAGAAAGAAAAAATCAGGGTCAGTTAAAAAAGATAAACAACACAAAAGAAAAGAAAAAATAAACTGTGGCACTGTGTATGCATGAGAGTGTGTCTCCTGTAGGCACGGTTTATCCAATCACTTGTCATCATGGTTTCTGTCAGTCTGCCAAGAAGAGCTCTCAGTGGTGTAATTGTCTTTATAGCCATCCAAATACAGACAGACAGACAGGCAGACATACACACATAAAACTTCAGCCAATTTATGAAAACAAAGGACAGTTGCTGCAAATGCATGATCAAACACAGAGATGTTAACACACAATCACAGCTTATCTGACAATGTAGAGGTAGTTGTGATTGTGCATTTACACCCTGTGCTCAAGTGTCCTACATTTCAGGGACAGCGTCGGAGAAGTGTTTTCATACAAAACGTGTATAAAACAGAGCTGGAAGCAGCCATGAGGGTGCCAAACAGCACATAGTTGCCATGCCAACTTAATTTCATCTTTTTTTTTTAAACCTGGCTATAAGAAGTGATTGGACAAAGTATTTTTGTTTATTGTGTCCCCCAATTTCCAGCTTTTCTACCACCACAGAGGGCCGGGTGCTGCCGTCACTGATTTTGATTCCCAGTCTTGGACAAAAAGCTTTAAAAGACTAAAATGTTTCTGATAACTTTCAGGAGGATTGGCGTAAGCATCACCTGTGCCAGTTTTGGTGAGTGTAGAATGGCAGAAGTGTACATCACAGGGTAATCTTATCACAAGCTCTATTGATGAATGTAAGCTGTAGGTTTCTTTGTACTTGTCATGTGTAAAACATGCTCACGGAGGTAAGAATTTGGCTTCTTTTTCTCAATTTGCCAGTGCATGTCTCTCTCTCCTCACTGTAATAGTCCCCTAGAGGCATGTTGTTCTGTATGTGGGAAACATGTAGTGAATATTTTGTCTCAGTCCTGCTATTTGCATACTTAGAGGCTGAACATACTGAAACCATCTTGCCACATGCAGACAACAATGTATTACAAGAAACAACACAGAAATGGGGTAAATCACAGGACCAGATCCACATAAAGTCCACAAAATGTTACACCAGATGCCAGAAAAATAGAGCATTGTGCCAAGTGCTAGCTGGCACAGCTTATGTCAATCCAAACAAATTAGAAACTAGGAAGTAGGAGGGACTACTGCACCTCCAGACCTGTTAGTGACATTTAATTACAGCCCACACTTGTACAACAGCACCTGTATATTGACTTTATGAGCACAAATTCCCTCCTTTGTTTAATTAGCTGTCCATGTGCATTAGACAGGATAAACATTATAACACAGTAAAAAAAATTTCCTTACTCTCACTTTAGGGTAGTTTATTGTTAGACCTTCCTTTGAAGGTCTAACAATATCACTTCCTCTTTATAAAAGGAATTACACTTAACTCACCACAGCTAATCTAAAAACTGTATGAAATAGTTTAGCTCTTGGAATAACCTGGAGTTCTGTTGTGATTATTCATAAAATGTGGTCTTGTCTTTATTTAATGCAAGACATAGGGCCACCTAAATATTGCACATGTAGAAGCCATGCCATTAATCTCCCAGTGCAGTTTTTGTGCTGATGTTGAGGCAACAAGATGTTTGGATCTCTGCAGTTACTGAGCATGCACCAGCCTTTCTTTCTCTGTGACTTTCTGATGTCCATCGGATTGTGTCTCAGTTTTTGTTTTCCTAAATGCTTCCACTTTGCAATAATACAAAGATGTTTCACAGACTGGTTAGTTGCAACAGTGGCATGCTGTTACAGTACCACAGTTGAATTCAGTGAGCCCTTTCACAAACGTTTGTAAAGGGAGAATGCATGGCTAGGTGCTTGATTTTATACACTCGGGGCAATGGTACGGTAGCCCTGAGTGGTCAAACACAATGCATCTTACAAAAACACCTGCACATAGAAAAATGCTGCAAAAAGGATACAAAACAGTGGAATAAAACACAATGGAAAAAGGAAAAACAGCACAAACTCAGAACTTAAAAAAACTTCTGGGGAGATAATAATATCACAGGACAGCTGCCAAAGTCACAATTCAATTCAGATCAATTCAGTGAATTCAGTACGATTTATATACCACCAAATAATAGTTGTTTTAAATAGAGATGGACCGATCTGATATTACGTATCGGTATCGGTCCGATACTGACGTAAATTACTGGATCGGATATCAGAGGGAAATAAAAAATGTAATCCGATCCATTAAATATCAGAAAAGAACCTCACAAAACTTGCTACATGGTGTAACTCGGCTCATAACCGTAGCACGTTGCAGCAGTATGTGTCACATGATAGAGCGGCTGTGTGTATTTGTAGCCTTGCTAGCAATCCCGCATTTCATCTCCGAGGAAGTGATCCCAGAGAGAAGTAAAGCAAGTGTGTAAGTTCATCTCTGAATGTTTGTAAAG
Source organism: Perissodus microlepis (assembly GCF_051167445.1). Lineage (NCBI taxonomy): Eukaryota > Metazoa > Chordata > Actinopteri > Cichliformes > Cichlidae > Perissodus > Perissodus microlepis. The sequence goes on along the minus strand of NC_140464.1, from coordinate 20,829,632 downwards.
CATTCCCGCGTTAAGCTTAACAACCGATATATGGAGCGACTGCCTCTCTCTCTCTCTCCTGCTGCTACTTAAATCGTGAAACTGATCAATGATCAGCTGATCGGCTTTTCTGTCGCGAGTCCATCTCTCTTCTTTGTTTTTGGCCCACTTCATGCCAGAAAGAGGAAACCAGCGGCTGAACAACAGCAGCACGTTTAAGCTTGATAAGCTGTTGTTAGAATTTATTTAATATTACTTTCTACACCAGGATCTTTTTCTACGCAGCTGACGGCTGGTAACTGTGCAGGGGCGGATCTAGCAAAGTTTAGCCAGGGGGGCCGATAGGGCATTAACAGGGAAAAGGGGGCACAAAGACATACTTTTCTTTCTTATTCTCATTTAAAATGTCTAGCTTTTAATAAATAATTATCTGAATCTTACACCCAAAGTTTTAATCTGATGTAAAATGTATCGAAGTCCATTACTGTATATAGTAACTGTTAAGTCTAATATACCCTAGTAAGCTATACTACTTTTTCCTTTGGGAAGGGACGATCTGTGCAGTCTGCAGTTCTGTTGAAGAAAGATGTTGAATCTATTTAATTATTCTTCAAAATTAATTGATTTCTGTGCATTTTTTTCACACTGCATCAAATTAAAGTTGATTACGTCGATTAAGCATCATGAGGTGGAGGGTGGGGGGTGGTTCCCTATTTTTTGTTTTTTTTTTGCTGGGAGTTTTAGAGCCCTATTAGTTAGGTTGCTTACTCTTTAAAATACCAGCATAGGGAGGATGGTGCAGGTTTAAGTTTATTAGATTGATCAGTTTTGCTGAACTATGAAATATTTTGGGTGCAGTGTATTTTTTGCATACAGGTATAACAGAATAGCTTTAGTGTTTTGTTTTGTTTTTTAACTTGAGTATGAACTTATACAAAAAGCAGCAAGATATTAAAAAATAAGTTTTATTGATTAAAAACACACTATATCGGATTCATATCGGTATCGGCAGATATCCAAATTTATGATATCGGTATCGGTATCGGACATAAAAAAGTGGTATCGTGCCATCTCTAGTTTTAAAGCACTTTATATTGTAAGTTAAGACGATAATATACAATAATACAGATATGAATATAAATACATGAGTCAAAATACATATTAGCTTGCATCTTTTTTGACCTCTAATATCTTTCTCTTCTTTATGTGCAGTCCTTTGCATGTTTTGGTTTCTGGTGCTTCTGCAGCTCTTCCATCACATTAACGTCTCCCCACAAACACTTCCATGGACTCACTGTATTTTTTTGCTGCATCTGTTTCAGCACATCAAATGTTGAGAAATATTATACTTTTTCAATATAATTTTTAAAACAAAGCCAAAAATATTAACGATTGAGAGGTGTGGCTGAATACTTCTGTAGTGTAATGTATATATAAACACAACCTGACTAAAATGATGAAATTTGCTGAAGATGAATGAAGTTTCATGTCTTTATTATATACAGAAATTGTCACCGACAGTAAAGACTGAAAAAACAAAATGAGCTCTTCAATTTACTAACTTGTGGGACTTCTGTCTGCAGCAGTAACATCCTCCACAAGGAAGAATCTGGGATCATTCGTTGCTGTAAGAGTGTGTCAGTGAATCAGCATTTCAAGGGTGTCCCTCAGATCTTTCTTTAAAGTTAGGACACTCAGTCATTAGAGACTTTAAATTTCCATCTACCCTGTGCTTGATTTGGCTCTTGTCTTTGTGTGATGTCATGTCTGTTATTGTCTTTATCTTTTCAAGGTCTGGCTGCAGACAATTTGTCACCCAGATAAGTAATCTCTTTGACCCTGAATCAATACTTCAGTTTGTTCAGCCTCAGCTTAGATTTTTCTGCTTTTGTCACCCTCGGTCTTTCATCATGCTCTGTCTATCACTCAGACGAAGATCTTTTCATACTTTAGAACAGTTACTGTACTGTCCTATGAAAAAGTGAAGGCGTTGCAAAGGGCATATATAGAATGGCTCAGTTCTGAGCTTTTCTCATCCAGCTCAATTTGGTGAAGCCCTAAGTATGCATCCAGTTTGAAAAAAAAAAAGGATCTGGCTGCCATTGAGCTTGTAATGTCTGAGTTTGTTTGCAGTTTGAAGTTCTCTCTTTTGATCTGTTTGTTTGAATGTGTCAGATTGATGCGCAGTCTCAGCTCTCCGTTCTTTTTCTGCATTTATGACTCTGCTCCTGAATTCATAGACACTTATGCTTCATTTTTCCTTGTTATAGTCATCAAGTTTGCCTAGTACTACACGAAACATGTCATTTTCATCCTGCAAAAAAATTAAGATGCAGCCAGCCATAGTTAGAGGCTCAGCCATCTTCTGAAAATTATCTCTTTCATCTTGTCCCTCTAGCCGACTGCTCTTCACTTCTTGTAGACATCGGCTACTAACTTTGATGAATATTATTCAACATGAAATAGTTTTTCCTAGATATCCTTCTTGTAGTGTGTATTATCACCATTCTGTAGAGAGACATGTTTATTGCGTCACATCCACATACATTGCGGTGTGTTTAATAAAATTGATCATCTGTTTATACATTTTTAAATTTGGGTGAGGATCTGTGTTTGTTTAGCTTCCCTGTTATTTAGTCACAGGTGGGGAGAGGAGGTTAGCATCAGGTGTCTGATCAGCCTGTGGGCGGAGTTCCCCGGGCTGGTTCACCTTTTCCACACCTGTACAAGATCACCTCATAGTGTGGAGGGTATTTAAAGTCCTTGACGTTTCCTCAGTTCTAGATCAAGTTGTCCTGTTCACAGTGGTGATGTTAGGGGTAACCCTGATGCCTGTGATTAGGACTTCTGCTCACCAGCTCAAGAAATTAGCTAGACAACTGTTGCCATTGTTTAAGCGGTTTAAAATCACATGATTAATTAGTGCCTAATGAACTGAAGTTTTACTATAATGTTTACCATATGTACTGCATTTAACTCATTCTAAATATTTTGACTTTACACTGTAAATATTTGCAATAAATACTCCACAAAGTGTTTGATTTTAGCAGATATCAGCTATTTGTCAACTTTTTCTGTATCGGCATTTATAACAGCAGATAATTAAAATGTATTCAAATGTAAAAAGTAAACAAGAAGGAGGAGAAACACACTTCAACCATGTTGTTAATGCTGATATTGATAGTGTGACTGCCAGAGGACCCTGTGATATTTACCTGTTGGCAACACATGTTCAGAACACCACAAACGCAACGACCAGCTGATCTGAGCAGATCATAAACAAGTAAATAAATGACAACATACAACAAATACAAGAGAAATCTGTTTATTTTTCATGGGTGTGGAAGGAAAACAAATTGGCAAATATATTGCAGTATTGGATTTTCTAATGTTCCTGTATCAGAATGGGTGAACTGTACTCCAATGAATTTGGATGGACGACTTCTCAAACTACTGCAAAACTGTAGCAAGAGCTTGACTCCCATCCGTCGTGCCTGGTTGGCGCTGGTCTTCACCAGGCATGCCCTCTGCTACTAATTCTGTTCAGATTTATGAAGTATGGGTATCTCACACACACACACACACACATACATACATACACACATATATATATATATATATATATATATATATATATATATATATGCTTTATTTAGTGTTCTTGACATTTGACATTCATTTAGATTGTGCACACATTGCAAGTTCTTAGTTGATGCTGCTCTCATTCACTCCCTTTCTTCCTTTGTTTCCTTATTGTGATTTATCGGCTCCATTTTTCTTTCTTCTCTCTTTCTTCTTCCTTTATGAATTATTACTCTGATTCTCTTCTCCTTCTGTCTCTGCTGATGGATCATTATTTACTTTTTCAAATCTTTCTTCCCTTTCTCTCAGTCTTTATTAATCACTCAGTCACTTCCTCGTATGTACATTTCAGTGTCTCCTTCTCTTTTGTGATGTCTTAATCCCTCGTTTTGCCTTTTTGCAACACTTTTCACCTTAAATGTAATTTGTAAATGATGAAATACCAGTTGTGCAACCTACAATTTACCCCCCCCCCCCCCCCCCCCCCCGTTTTTCCTCCAGATACGGACATTTTATGATTAATTCACCTTTTTTATCTTACCCTTTCATGTGAAGTGTATTTTATCAGGAGCGTAGATTGATGGATCTGTGTCAAAGATTGTGATTTTGCAATGCTGGGTTTGTACGCAAACATTGTAGTGCAAGCATAACAAGTGAAAACAGATGAGAACATGATGAAAGAGGATAGATTAAAAAGAGGTGAAAAGAGAGGTTGGAGGGAAGAAAATAGAGGAAAAATAATAAGGAGGGGGAACAGATAAAGGAAATGGGAAGGATGTGTAAAGCATGGAAGAATGATTGAGAAGAGTAATAAAGAATAGGAAAATAGACAGATAGCATGATTGATGGAGGAGGAAGGAAGAAGCTAAGGAGAAACAAAAACAGTGACTGGCAACTTGTAACTATATTGTTGCCGACTATGGTGACTATTCTGCTGCTGCATTAATTGTAAGTCACTCTGGATTAGCTAAAAGGCTGTGAATGTAAATTATGAAGCGTGAAACAGGAAGACAGAGAAGCATGGCAGTGACTGCGAAGAAACTGCGAAGCATGGCAGTAAATGAAAATAGCCATGCGAGATGGGGAGAAAGCTGAAGGGAGACTTAATGCAGCACAAACCAGTTGAGAAACCAGTTGAGTGTTAATATGTATTAAAAAACACATTTTACATCATTTGAATGATCATTGTAAATCAAGTTTCTAACTACACTTCTATGCATCTGTCCCTGATGTACCTGATTTCTATTATTTTGCATGCTAAATGATCACCCTATGCCTTAAAACACAATCTGAGAGCAAGAGATTTAATCATTTACTTACTACTATTTGTCTTGTTTCTAAATGGGGGCGATCGTGGCTCAAGAGTTGGGAGTTCGCCTTGTAATCGGAAGGTTGCCGGTTCGAGCCCCGGCTTGGACAGTCTCGGTCGTTGTGTCCTTGGGCAAGACACTTCACCTGTTGCCTACTGGTGGTGGTCAGAGGGCCCGGTGGCGCCAGTGTCCGGCAGCCTCGCCTCTGTCAGTGCGCCCCAGGGTGGCTGTGGCTACAATGTAGCTTACCATCGCCAGTGTGTGAATGTGTGTGTGAATGGGTGGATGACTGGATATGTAAAGCGCTTTGGGGTCCTTAGGGACTAGTAAAGCGCTATATAAATACAGGCCATTTACCATTTAAATTCCAAACCTCCTCTGGCACTAACATCACCACAAAAGAAATGCACCAGGAGCTTCATGGCATGGGCTTCCATGACTGAGCTCCTGTAGGTGCAATGTCATTCTTCATTCTGAGCTGACTGCAGGTTCACCAACCTGATAAATAGTTCATTTTCATAATGACAGCTGGGATAGGCTCCAGCGCCCCCCGCGACCCTGAAAAGGATAAGCGGAAGCGAATGGATGGATGGATGGATGGATTTTCATAATGACTGAAACTAGCACCACTGACTAACAATGGGAAGTGAGCTCAGTTTCAAGATCAATATGCATTCGAGCAGGGGACTTAGGGGTACATCTTTCACCATCTCACAATGCTGTGATTGCAGCCATTCTCTAACTCTCTGTGGTTGGTACTCATGGCCAATGATCAATGGTCATGACAATAACTATATAATAAATAAGCTGTTAATATTCCATCTGCACTAAAGAACCTGCAGCATTATTTGATAACCACATTGTTGCAGATGAGCTCAGGAAAATAAGAAAAGAATTTGCCTGCATCACCCCGCAAACACAAACCATGTGTTTGATAGCCATGATGTCAAAGTAGAAAAAGAAGACCACCTAGCATGTACCTGTGTGTATTTGTGGGTTTATCTGCATGTAAAAATTGGAAAACATTGTTGATCTGAAGTTGCTCTTTAAAGTCAGCGCAGCTCTGAATAATGCCTAAGGATGCATCTAGACGTCCTTGGTGAGAAAACCCTGTTGGCTGTTTAAATGTGTGCAGTGCAGATTTCTTTCTTTGTATACGAGCAACAGAGTGGTGGCTGCTGGAAGCATGTGACTTATTGTCAGTCAACAGCATTGTACATTGTTGTGAAAGTGCAGGTTAACTACTTTTCACAGGAATTTGGAGGAAGCACAGTGAACCCTCACTTCATTGTGCCACACTATTTGTTTTAATGTTCACAACTGCAGGGAGTGAGGCAGATTATAGCAGAAGATGAAATGGTCTTGGTCATTGTGACTGATGTTTGATGATTGTGATGCCCCATCTTAGAGTGTGAGAAGTAGGTGCCAGGAGGCAACAAATTTGTTAGTTGTTTTTTAAAAGGGCTTGGTGCTAACCCTTTTCTCTCTTCTCTGAGCTGATATGTGCTTGAGTTTGGTTTAGTTTGCTTTTTGTTTGTTTCTTGCACAGACCACCAACTAACTGTATACCCACATTTACCACCCTACTGATATAAATGTTCCACTTTTGGGGAAATCTAATTAAATTAAATAACCTTTAGTGTGGTATCCCTGTTCTTGCAGAATCCAAAGGTGCATTTTTGTAATTTCTCATGTTTTTTGTTTGATTTAAAAAAAGAGAGAAAAGAAAAGCCTCATTGTTTTCTCTTTCTACTTTGACTATTTCTATTTAAAAAAATACAAATCTCCTCTAAGGAGTTTTGTTAAGTGGAACTATTTATTCAGTCAGTTTTTTTCATGGTTCCTGAATTATCGTATCACATTGTACTAAGTTGGGTAGGAACGCCAATGCTGTTGCTGCTTTAATCATCTGGATGGACAACTTCCCAAACTACATGTTATCAGAATGTTGGATATGTTGTCAGATGTACCTCAGACAGCTTAGGGCATTAGCATTTTTATGGAGTGAATTTGTGGGTGCAGGTTTAGCAGATATCTGGTTTGAAGGTCTCAGGGTCACCTCTCTGGTTTTTACACATGATGTAGTTTTTTCGGTTTTATTAGTGGTGACCTCCAGCTTGCACTAGGTTGGTTTTCAACTAAAATTAACACCTCCAATTACCACCTCAGCTGGAAAAGGGTCGAGTGCCCACTGTGGGTTGGGAATGAGTTGCAGCTTGTAATGGAAGAGTTTAAATTATGGGGGTTGATTTACGGTCGATCTACATTCCCATCCTCACCTATGGTCAAGAGCTGTAGGTAGTGACCACTGAAAGACTAAAAGGCTAAGACAGCAACCAGAAGAAATGAGACTCTCTAGAAGAGTGAGGAGTTCAGTCATTCGGGATGGTCTGAAAGTAGAGCCATTACTCCTTCACATAGAGAATGGCCAGTCGAGGTGATATGAACAGCTGACCAGGATGTCTCCTCGACACCTCATAGCTGAGGTGTGTATTGGGGTCAAAAGCCACTTTTCCATTAGTACCTACTCAGATTGACATGCCACAGTCAATCCTGGTACCAGGTACTAAAATAGTACCTGCTTGGGGTTCCAACGCGTTCTGAGCAGGTACTAAAATGTAACGTCATCAGGCTGTATGCCACCAATTGTCTGGTCATTCACGAAAATCAACACAACCCTTTTTGAAGCCCAGCAAGGAGGGAAATGGCTACAAAAACCTGGTGCTGGTCCTGGTGTCTTAAGAAAAGCCACAGACCGAGCAGCAGGTATATCGTCACCTCGTCACCTTTGTCGTAGCGTTCATGTTTCATACAAATTATGTCCCAGGATGTTCAGCCACATTGCTATAATGACAAGCATGCACATTAGGTGGTACTCAATTGTAAAGGAAAATCAGTCAATTTGAGTCAAGTCGTGGTGAGCCATGGCAAGTGGATCTGAAAAGGTACTAATGGGAAAGGGGCTAAAATGACCACTGGCAGTGTGTTTAGGATCACGTCATTCTTAAACAATAAAAAAAATTACCAATCAAATAGTATTTTATGTTGCTTGAGAGAGTCACGGGTCAGTACTAAGTAAAGAAAAAAAAAACATTCATCTGAAAATGATACAAGGACTGAAACGAAGCAAAACTCCAAAGAAAAACAGAAAGCCTGGAGAAATGTTGTTCAAGGCAACTGTAAAAATGACGAGAAACACAGTACCGTACTGTGTTTCTCGTCATTCTTACAGTATTCAAGTATCACAGTATCCAAGCCTGTTTTTCTTGGTGGTTTCTTCCAGTGTCTCCATTTCAACTGTATTAGCTATGCACACCTCTGCCAGACCACTGTTGTAGCAGTCACTGGAGATTTGTTTCCTACAAATTCTGTTAACTGCCAAAAAATCAGTGAGCTTTGGGGTCATTCGCTAAGCTAAAAATCCATGCCATTTATTCAGTCATGTGTGTGCAGACGCCTGTGTGCTTGTAAATGTATAACGCAGTCAATACTCACAGTCTTCTGGGGCTAATATCAGAGTGAAGTCTGACTCATGTGAGGACAAACATAATTGCTGATTTAGCAATGGGAGCCCAGAACAGAAGCTTTCACAATAGTGCAAAGATTAAATTATAAAATAAGTTTAAAATAAAGATTAGAATTTGCTGGGCCACTGAGCTTTGACTTAACACTGAAAGGATTAAAAAGCACCGATCATCTCATTCTGCCTTGAATTCAGGCAGATCCAACTTTAACACGTATCACTCACCTAAACATTGCTATATATGCTGTTTAGACTGTGCTGTTTCTGTATGTAAACTATACACATACTGTATTTATGGACACTTTAGCTAAGAAAAATAGCTGTCTTATATAAAATATATATCTTCCTGATTTTAGCATCTCCATCTTTATCTTGGTCACTCTCAACATTTCTTTTCTTAGTAACGGTGGAATCGTCTCCTGTGTCCCCCTACTTACCATCTGCTCCACCTCTTGAGTGCTTTCAATCGTTTCTTCCATTTTCCTCTTACACCTCTCCTTTCCTATCCTTTTTACCCTATGCTATTTTTTCCTCTCTTTCCTTTTACTGTCCTTCCCTCTTGCCTCCTACTCTCTCTCTTTCTCTCTCCGTCTCAATTTGACCTAATTTCTATAGCCGCAGCCAGTACAGACATCTGGGCTTTGGCTCACATGCCAGAGAAGGCATGACACCCCTTCTGGGGGGGAAATAAGATGGGAGCAATGCAGAGAAAATGAAAAGAGAGATGTAAATAAGGGGTAAAGCGAGATATGATTATAGGAGGGGGGAAAGTAGATACAGGAAACAAGATAGGAGGGATGGAAGAAAACATGTGGTGGGAAGATTTAAGGTGGCAAGAAGTGCTTTCTAGGGAGTGAAGACACATAAATTCAGACTTGCACAGTTTGAGGCAGGCAGGAAGCTACTGTGTATTAGCTATTAGAGTTAGCATGGCTTAGCAGGGTCACAGTGGCAAAGCAGGCTAAGTCGCTGTGTAATCTCTGTGTTAACCAGAGATCATGTCATGTGCATGCAGATCATCCGTCCGCACACTGCATCCTAGACAGTGAAGCACACCGCCGCACACACAGACACGCACACATACACGCCTCACACACTCATCTGTCCCTTTGTCCATTTGTTTTATAGTTGCTGCTGTCACTGAGACATAATCTGAACCAGTTTATGTAAAAGTGTTTCTCTTGCAGTAAGTTTGTGGGTTTTTTTCTTTAAATCTCATTTGTCAAACGTCTTGTGGGGACTTATCTGCGATGAGCCAGTGCTAGAAACTGCAAATGTAAACATGTACTGGCAGACTGTTTATTATTTGGTTGGAGATAGATTAGAGGTGGTGAAATGGAATCCTTTGACATAATTCATTTGACACGAAGACAAATTATCACTGCTGCTGGAAGACCTTGATTTAATGTTCAACATTGCTGCCTTGATTGGATTTCTTTCTCTTCATCTCTCTGCTTATCCTCCACTTGAGAATGACCCTTAAGTTTCTTCTATCCTTCTTTGCAGTTGGTCAGTCTCAAACAGGCAGGCTTGATGGAAAAAAAAAGCAAACATACAAGTGTATGTTCAAATATACACACAGCCACATGCAGGTTTCTCAGAAGTATTCTTTTATTTGGTTCAGGTTTGAGCTCTTGATGGGCCATTCCAGGACTTCGGGGAATCATATCTTATGTTTTAAGAACTGCTGGAGTGTTTTTTGCCTTTCTCTCCCCCCCCATCAGTAAATAGAAGACAATTCCCACTATACCAATGCTGTCTACAATCTATAGCAATCTCTGGTGTTACTCAGCCATGCCTGTGTGTTAATGAGTAGTTAATTGTAAGATGGTTTGATAATCAGCGCCTTCTGGTGACAGGGGCCTGTTGCTCCCGGAGCATAAATCTAGGCTCTGTTGCTCATTCTCTCTGGCTTTCTCCCTGCATGTACCTCCTTAGCCCCCGATCTCTCAGGCAATGTGTCTAGTGTTTCCTCGTGATGTCAATAATTTAAAAAATTTTAATTTAAAAAAGATATTAACCCTCTCAAGGCAGGCGTTGCCGATTTGCAACAGTTAAAAACTAACAACTTGATTACCCCACATACATATTTTATGATTTTTTTTTACTCAGAAGTACCACTGAAGGACTTGGTTGTGCATTAGCAACAAAAAGTTTAATTTGAGCCTGAGAGGGTTGAAATAATTTTGAAATGATAATTATTTTTATACAATATAAACGTAATTTCTAAGAGGGTAAAAGAAGGGGGGAGGAAAGGTGTTAGCTAAATATCGATTGAAATAAAAAATTAACTTGCTGGACCGATTCGAAAACCTTATTGTAATGGAAGTAATGAAGCACCCACATGACCCCAGGAACTGTGTGTTTGGGGCTATGCTGCCCTTGGTAGGGTTTCCCAAGGCATATTGGTCCTGAGTGAGGGGCCAGATTTATAGTAAATTAGAAAAAACATACCCTGTGATGATGGAGAAATCAAGGCACATGGTTACCTGGAGCACATAAACAGGAACCAGTCTACTGCCTTGAGAGGCTGGGCCTTAGCCCATGAGGCAAAGCACAACCCAAAAACATACATGTGGGCCACAGAGGAGAGTACGAGAGAGATTCCCTGTGCTTATGTGTCAAATGATAGCTCAGTGTACCCAACCTTCTTGGAGTCCTCAGCCAGCATGGTTGAAGGTGCCCATGTTAGAGAATCCACCGTTCCACTCATGTGGAAACACTGACCGAAAGGATTCAGAACCTCCCTGATCTGAGTGATTTTTTTGTCGTTGGACTTCTGTGATAACCACAGTTTGTCCAGAACAAACACCCTGTTCGAGGACAAGGGTGCACTTATGGACACTTATGGCGATTTGGATCATGTGGTGCTGAGGATGCTGAACATAAAAATATAAGAAATGAAATGGCTCAAGACCTTTGCGCAGTAGTGTATGTGCTTCTTACACTGAGGTCAGACAGCGGTACGGAAAATATGGACGGACACATGACGAGGGCTTGTTAATGCATTCATATCTGTGTTTGTTCGTGGTAGTCAGAGAGCATGAGGTAGAGCGTATAATTGGAAGAGAAAAATACAGGCGGGCAGATTCCCATCTGGTCCTGTTGAAATTGGTTAAAACTAAATGCAGATGGTTGTTTGTTAAAGGAGCGTAATCTGCTCATGGGAATTTGTATGTGGAATTTACGGACTCTGCTGATGCAAGTCAGTTCTTTAAGCTGTAATCAGGGCTGCTGTTTAAACCATTTTCCTTGAGAGGCCAAGTTGCTCAGTCACATTTAAAAGGTGTAATACTGAACATTCATAAGTACTGGATGCTGCACTGTAACATCAACCTCTCCAACCAAAACAAACAGGACTGTCAGCCAAATCTCCTCTCTTATCCACTCCTCATGTTCAGATTTGTTATATAACCAAAAACACTATCTCCTGAAGTGCCAAAAAAGAATAAATGCCACAACTATTCACCTGCACTTGTACAATATAAATTTATAGAGAATTATTGTTTGCGACATTGAAACCTCCTTGAAAATTAAGATTTCTCTGGATACAATACATTTCTCAGGCTGCTTTTCCTTTGCTCACTGTGAATCAGAGAGCAGGTAACATAACAGAGTGATGCTGAAGAACTATTCACCGTCTCTTTGTGGCTTTCTGCTGCAGTGATCACTTCTTCTCTGCTCCCCCTTGTTTTCCTTTTCCCATCAGCTACCCATATATGTTGCAGCAGGTGGCGGCCTCACCTGAGTCTAGCTCTACCTGAGGTTTCTTCCTGTTTCTTCCTACTGTGGGAATTTCTGACGGTCGGGCTTTCTCTCTAATATGTTTTTATGTTACAATATAAAGCACCAGGAGCTGACTGTTGTTGTGAATCAGTGCATATGAAAAAACTGAACTAAATTGATGCCGATAAATATAATTAGCTGAGATGTTTTACAAGGTGTTGTATTTATTTTTGTTATTATTGATTTTCAGATTACATCAGTCTGTTTTTTTTCTCACATTTTACACAGCATCATTTCTTTAAATGGAGTTTTATAAAATGTCTTTGCTACCTCTAAAACTTTTAACCCAGCCTTTTTTATTTCTGCTCTTGTTTCCACAGGACACTATTGTAAGAGTAAGAGAAGATGAAATGACACCACAGGTGGGCAAAGAAGAACAGCAGTCTCTACAATGAAGCCTGAAGCACTGCACCAAAACACACCAGTACCTAAATTTCAAACAAAATGTAATATGAATCACAATTGTGATGACAGGAAGATGGCAGAATATGAAGAGAATGCACTGCAGAGGCCAGACAAGTAAAAAGATTTGTAGAACAGACACAAGTTATGAGATTTATCCTTCACACGCAGGGGCCGACAAACATTGGTTTATAGCCTAAGGGTGTTTTCACTCCTGCGGTGTTCAGTCCATTGAAATAAAATTCTGGTTCGTTTTCCCACTTGGTGCGGTTCATTTGTACAGTTGTGAACAGAGTAATCACACTTGGGTCTGGACCGAAACAACCCCACCGAGACCCTTTGTAGGAGGTGGTCTCTAAACAAACTCCAGAACAGTTTGTTTATGGTGTGAACAGGATCTGACCTGATTCAAACCAACTACCAGGTGTATGTTACAAGTTTGAGCTAAAAAAAAAAAAAAAAGCCACACATGCTTTGTATTCTCAGTGGAAGAAGGTACTATACTATAGATGTGCAAAGGTCTGTACAGGTTAGCAACTAGCTGTGAAATAATAGTAAATTCTCCATGTCCTCCTATAGTCTAGATCACACCACCATCTTCATGTATTTACTTTTGTTGCTCCCGCCCCAAATATCTGGCCAATGAGTGAGCTGAATATTCTCACGTGGTTTTTAGTGATGCATTTTGGTTCACTTGGAGTTCACTTGGATTTGGATTTCTCTACATAAAAACAAACTAAACCAAAGAAAAAGCTACACGTTCACAAACTCATCAGCTGATTCTGACCAGAGTTAAAACAATTACAGGTGTAAAAATGCCCAAAATGTTATAATCCATGATCCTGGGATTTTGACTAAGCACTTTGGGTTTTGGAGTTTTTTTAGTTTGGAACTTTTTGATCTTTATTATTTAATCCTCCTTTTTGTTCTTACTTTATTTTTTCCTAACCTTTGTTTTTAGTCTGGGTTTTTGGTTTCAACAAATGGGTTTCAGTTAGCGTTTTGCTAAGGTATTCATTTGTTTATGGGTTTGTTATTTCTTTTCTTAGCCTCCCTTCTGTGTCGAGGTCTTATGTTAGTGACATTGTGTTTGTTACTTCCTGTTTTATTTCACTAGTCTCTTGTCTCGCGTGTGTTGTGTTTACTTTTGCTTCTCCTTGTCTCATTATTCAGATTCTGTTCACCTGTGTCTTGTTTCCCCTCGCTGTCCCCCCTCTCATTAATGACCTCAAGTGTTTCTTTAACCCCTCAGTTCCTTGTCATGTTGTACTGTTTGCTGTGTTTGTCTTCCTGTGTGTTTTGCCACATGTGGATCAGATTTTGCTGTTAGTTTTTTTGTTAAGTTTGCATGTGGGCCTGCAATTTGGGTCCACATTTTCCACTAACTATGACACAAAATTAGTTACAGTACATAGAAATTTAGTCACCTGCTTGACTGACAATTCCTGAGTCAACATCAGGTGTGTGTGTGCGTGTATGCACACACATTTTCATATTTTTCAGTTACACAAGGTGCCCTTGATAGAGTGATCATTTTTGTATCATCGTTGTGTGTGTGTGTGTGTGTGTGTGTGTGTGTGTGTGTGTGTGTGTGTGTGTGTGTGTGTGTGTACTTTTCCCCTGCTATTACCATCTGTCTCTACTGGCTGATGATTATCTATTCCCTATTAACTGCCAGTCATTCTGTTCCCTGTTGACATCTCACTATCTGAGCTGCAAAGCTACATCACTGCACCGTCTGGGTGAGTGTAGATGTGGGTGGTTAAAATATTGAATACCTGTAGCATGACTCACATATATAATGTCTGCATGTGTGTGTGTTTTATTATACAAAAGTATAATAAAATACACATTTCGCAAATGGCAAAAAATTAGAAGATTTCATGACTTGAGGAGCAGCATGGAAACCGATGTACGTGCAACAAGGAAACACGTCACACCTTGAGCATTTCAAATGACTGCAGAGGCATTTATAAGAGCGCCATGTCAGTCAGCAATAAAGCTCCCTTGCGGCATCTTTGCTTAAAAGCTGTTCTCTTACAGTTCACTCTGAACCCTGAAGAAAATCAGCTTTACGGGAAATACAAACAACACACTGATGTTTCCAAGAGATTGGCGGCACAGTTATTTTAGATTGTCACCTTTGAGTGCAATTTTGGACAAAACAATAACAGCCTACAGTTGTTCATAACTGTATTATTCATAACTTATTGTCCATCTTCACAGCTCCATAAATCTGTTAGATTTACAAGCTAAGCTATGTGGCAGCACATACAATTCTGCAATAACAACAAGATGTGATTGTGTTTAATTATCACTCAGTTTTACTCTCACGCTTTTATTTTGAATCCTCATATCCCTATTTTATTTGCTGCCTTGGTTTATTTCCCCACAGTTTTTTGTTTTTTTTTCTTCAGAAAAATTACATTTGGGTCTTCTGAAAAATGTATGTCTCTGTTATAACGCTACAACCATGAATCATACATCTGAAAGGAAAAAAAAAAACAACACTGGGAGAAAGAAATAAGGCAAACGGGAGTGTAAACAATGGAAAGGAAAGGAACGAAATGGATCTAAATACAACAATGCAATGTGGAGCAAGGGTATGTCAGGGGTTCAGGAGGAGGAGGTGGTGTACGCAGAAACCACAGAGTCTTTGTGAGGAGCCCGAGGTCCAAAGAGCAGAGTGAGAACAAGAGAAAAGAAAGTGGTAGAGGGATATGAAGATAAAAACAAAAGCAGATGAAGCAGGAGAAGTGAGGAAAATGTCATACAAAGCTTTGAGTGTACAGTTTAAGAGTAAAGGTTACTTTATCAAAAAGCCAATTTATCAAGAGGTGAAATTAGTGTATATTGTAACAATGCACTCAAACTTGTATTCTTTTGAACCACCACTGTTAAAAATCTCATTCATGTGACTCCCATCTGATTTCATGCTGCAACAGCACACTAAAGCTGATTATCCTGCTGCGAAGTGAGAGGTGTGCAGCCTGTCGCTCTTCATCTAACAGCTCACTGTGGCTGCTCCCTTGTGGTCTCTTTACACCCCACACACACCGCCATCTAAATGCCACGAAGCAGCAGCAGCAGGAAATTTTCTGTTCTCAACCTAAAATGTCCTGCAGCTCAGAAGTCCACTTCTGCTGCTGCATGACATGCTTCCCTCACTGTAACAAATATGAAGCATACCCTTTTAATCATGCCGGTGTACTTAAGCTGTCAGCTTTCCTCATTCTTTTGCAGCGTTACCCACTTACCCACTCGATGGTTATGATGCTGCTGGCTGCCACTGCCGCTGACAGAATTTCATGGGGTGAGGGGTTTTTCTTGGGCATTTCCTTGATTTTTCCACCATACTCCTCATTCCAGTTACCCTACCTCTAACTCTAACCCACCAGTGTGGAAGCGTAAACCCCACTTAACCTTAAGGTTAGGGTTCATTTTTATGTGAAAAAGTCTAATGTTAAGTGGTAGCTTCAAGTAAAACTACATACATACAGAATATATTTGGAGCACATAAAATCACGTTTCTTTCATGTGAATAAGCAGCTCATGTAGTCAAGTATGGTGTTAGCAATAGCTTTAAGCTCTGGGTGCTGGTTTAGCTTGCAAGCCACGAGGCTAATGCAGAGGCCCTGGGGTCGAATCTACCCTGAAGTCCCTGCTTTCCTGTCTTCTCCCCACTGTCCAACTAAAATGAAGGCTTAACAAATTTCAGAAAGGCATGGCAGTGCCCCATATCATCCTCTAAGTTCGGCTTTGACTTTGCTAAGTAAGAAGTGCTACTGTTGTTTTTAGCATACAATAATAAAGCAATCCCTTTAGCGCTGACATCATGAGATTTTCTTATACAGACACAGAATGTCAAGAATTAAAGATAATACACACTCATACTTGACAAGCATGCATGTGAGCACATATTGCTTTGGCTTATGTTAAGTGTATATCCAGCATGCCAAACATTAGCAGAAAGTGTGAGCCAGCATTTTCTGTTTCCAGAGAAAATTTGTTGCTGATAAAAAATTCAGCACAGGAGCAAAGTGTTGGCTAAGTGACAGGGAAACGAGATTCAGTTGGCGCAAGTATCCCTCAAGTGTTACAAAAGACCTTCGTAAGCTCTTCCGAGACAGAGAGAGGAGGGAGGAAGCGCAGGAGAGAAGAGAGAAGGCCAGGTAAAATAGGGTCAGTGCTCATCTTCCACTGAAACTTATGAGAGATGATTATCTGCAGCCCTCACCCACACACATGGGTCGTGCCTGCAGAGTCTTCCTCCGTGTATGTATGTATGTTTCCCTCTCTGTCTTCCCGTATGGTGTTATTAGTGCTGACATGCTGTAGCTCCTGGCTATGTGCTTACCCTGTCCTCTTTCCAACTCTTAAGGCAGATCACAGACACTACTAACAAACACACGTACACACACACATGCATAACCAATATTAAACATATCTGTCCCAAGAGCAAGGTTAACGGCAAAATATCTTTGAATAGAGATTGTTTCACATGCAAATGGTATTTACTGTGAATGCACTGGAGCAAGTCTGCTTCAGCTAAGCTTTTGGTTTCTGGGGCATGAGTATGTGCAGCTTGCTTGTTCTTTAGGGTAAATAGTTTGTAACAAAGTCTGTCTGCATCAACTTAGTATTTTGAGCTGTAAAATTAAAGAAGATTTATGAGGTTTACTTGTTTAGCATCTAACAAGTTAAAGGTGTTTTTCCCAGATTACATCTCAAACTTTCTTTTACAGCAATTTATTTAAAAACACTCAAATGAGAGTGCACATATTAAAAAAGTAGCTCTACATTTTAGAGAACGCCTTTCACTGAAGTAAGTCCTGCACACGGCTCCAGTCAAACCCAATGACTGTGCTTGATTAATGCATTTTCCTTCTTTCATCTTCTTTATTTTATTTTATTTTTTTACATCTCCTGCCTTTTTTACTGGACTCCATTTCTGAATACAATATGATCAACTGCATCTAATATATAAAATATTGCCAAGTGCATGGTAACAGTTTGAGTGCATTACAGTCTAATAAAAAAGTAATATCACTGAAGGTTTTATTGATGGTCTCCATGCTGCTTACGCTGCTCAAAACTTTTGTTACTCGGTTGCAATGACAGAAGTAAAAGTTGGCAGGACTGTCCCAGCAGAGAGCCCAATCCACTTCTAATTACCCTGTTTTTTCCTTCAACAAATTGCTCTCACGCGGAGGAGCAGAGGGGCCTTTTTTCTGTATGTCTGAAAGTCACTTATGAGAAGAGAGGGACAGAGAGAAGGATGTGCTAAAGTGGAACAGATTCCAGCTGAGAAAGCTAAGACTTCATGAAAGATAGTCCCATGTGGTTCCAGTTATTCAGTCAGTCGAAAAGTCTTTCAGCAGACCCTGAAAATCACACTTTTTTAGAACTAAAATGAGACAAACCATCCTTCCATTTTATATATTTTTACCAAGGACTATTTTGGGAGTTTTGAGGTGATTTCTTTTACTTTTTTCCCTATCAGATTTTAAATACTCACTTGAAAAGTATTTGTAAGTTTATCTGACCATACTTGACAGTAGTGAGATACACACTGTTCAACATTAGCAAGTGGTTAATTCATCATTTATATATTATTACTCCTCCTTAGCATTCCATTTATAAATACAGATACATTACTGTGACTATGATTATTATTATTAGTAGTAGTGATGTAGTAGCAGTAATAGCTGTACATGGTGTAACAGTAATAATTCAATTCAATTCAATTCAATTTTATTCATATAGCGCCAAATCACAACAAAAGTCGCCTCAAGGCGCTTCATAGGTACAGAGAAAAACCCAACAATCATATGACCCCCTATGAGCAAGCACTTTGGCGACAGTGGGAAGGAAAAACTCCCTTTTAACAGGAAGAAACCTCCGGCAGAACCAGGCTCAGGGAGGGGCGGGGCCATCTGCTGCGACCGGTTGGGGTGAGAGAAGGAAGACAGGATGAAAGACATGCTGTGGAAGAGAGACAGAGGTTAATAACAGACATGATTCAATGCAGAGAGGTCTATTAATACATAGTGAGTGAGAAAGGTGACTGGAAAGGAAAAACTCAATGCATCATGGGAATCCCCCGGCAGTCTACGTCTATTGCAGCATAACTAAGGGAGGATTCAGGGTCACCTGGTCCAGTCCTAACTATATGCTTTAGCAAAAAGGAAAGTTTTAAGCCTAATCTTGAAAGTAGAGATAGTGTCTGTCTCCCGTTTTTCAGCGTCACTCTGAGACAGGATATTTCTAACTTTAGAGATGTTGCGCAAATGGAAGAAAGCAGTCTTACATATTTGTTTAATATGTGCGTTGAAGGACGTATCCTGGTCAAAAATGACTCCAGGGTTCCTCACAGTATTACTGGAGGCCAAGGTAATGCCATCCAGAGTAAGAATCTGGTTAGATACCATATTTCTAAGATTTTCAGGACCAAGTACAATAATCTCAGTTTTATCTGAATTAAGAAGCAGAAAGTTAGCGGCCATCCAGGTCTTTATGTCTTTAAGACATTCCTGCAGTTTAACTAATTGGTGTGTGTTATCTGGCTTCATAGATAGATAGAGCTGGGTGTCATCTGCATAGCAGTGAAAATTTATGTTATGTCTTCTAATGATGCTGCCTAGGGGAAGCATGTATAATGTAAACAGGTCCTAGCACCGAACCCTGTGGAACACCATGATTGACCTTAGTGTGTGAAGAGGACTCTCCATTTACATGTACAAATTGGAGTCTATTAGATAGATATGATACAAACCACTGCACCGCAGTACCTGTAATACCTACAGCATGTTCTAATCGCTCTAATAGGATATTATGGTCAACAGTATCGAACGCTGCACTAAGGTCTAGCAGGACAAGCACAGAGATGAGTCCACTGTCAGAGGCCATAAGAAGATCATTTGTAACCTTCACTAAAGCTGTTTCTGAGCTGAAACCTGACTGAAACTGTTCAAATAAGCCATTCCTCTGAATTGATGAATTACTGTATTATCTGTATTAATAAATGACATACTAAGGAGCAGAGATGGGCAGTAATGCGTTACTTGTAACGCGTTACTGTAATCCGATTACTTTTTCAAGTAACGAGTAAAGTAAGGGATTACTATTGCAAAAACGGTAATTAGATTACTGTTACTTTCCCGTAGGAACACTGCATAACTGCTTTACTAAAACCGTGATTTTTTGCGAGAATGTCTCATGACAGTGACGTGTGACGTTTGTGACAACAGCTGTGTGCAGATCAACAATGGATAATATATCGAGTGCGGGAGAGAGTATGAGCGTGCAGCATTTAAAGCGTGGAAGTACTGACCTTACTTTGAGTTTGATTCCATAAAAAGTGACAAAAACATTAGCGTCCGTTGTGCGTGGGAAGAAAACTTCTTTTTACAGCGAAAAAACCCCCTAAACTTCCAAGCAAGCACCGAGTGCGCTATGATGTAATGGGAAATTCACAGAGAAACTCGCGGATTCTTCCACTGACCGCTGCGGCACACCTGCACCAGGGTAAACCTCCGCCTACCCTACTCCTGCTTTACAGGTGAAAATAGAGCAACAGGACCGCTAGTCTTTGACTTTATTTATTTTCTGCTGTGTTTTACTTGCATCTATTTGAAAGAGTGAGTGTAAACACACACAAAAAAAATTATTTTATGAGCTGGAATGTGCAGAAAATAGGTTTAAATATTAAACAAATTTCTTCCAGTCAGAGAATGTTGCATATAATTAAATTTTTGCTTGATGCATAAAGTTAAAAGATTAAAACTAATAAAACAAGTTTTAAAAAGAGACTTTTCCATTTGATTACATTTTGTATGATGGATTATGTAAAAAAGTAGAATTGGGCTGAAAGATCTATCGCTTTATCACCTATTCAGGTTGTAAATCGTGTTTTGAAAAAGTAACTAAGTAACTAAGTAATTAATTACTTTTGAAAATAAGTAATCAGTAAAGTAACGGGATTACTTTTTTGGGGAAGTAATCAGTAATTAGTTACTGATTACTTTTTTCAAGTAACTTGACCAACACTGCTAAGGAGCAATGATACAATGTCAGCAATGTCACACTATTAAGCATCAATAAAGTGGTATATTCACTGAATTCCTGAATAAAAAATATAAAATGTGCATAGTCTGTACAAGTTGCCAATTCTCTGCTGATTCAATGACTCCAAACCTCCTCTGTCATTAACATCAGAACAAAAGCTGTATGCAACTTCCGGGCATGGGTTTCCATGGTGGGTCTAAGAGGACAGCTCCTAGCCCCTTGGAACAATTTATTGCACTGAAACCAAGACTGTTCCCTCTCGTTTACATCGCTGAGACCAGACCTGGAGTCTGTGTGTTACCTCTTTTTTAGTGGAAGCATCTGCTACACTTGTTTCATGTATTCTTTAGATGGTTTATTGTTTTAAAAAAATGCGGATGAACACACATTTTGCTCAATTTACGTAATGTAATGAAGGAATAGTCTGTCAGTATGAATGACCCATGTGACATTTGGAAGGATATCAATGATAACTTTGATTCAAGGGTTTTATTATGTTTTGTTTATTATGATGCTGTTGCCTGGATTTTGCATGGAAGATTAGACGAAGTTAGAAACTTCGTCACAGCTTCATTACTATTTGATCCGCTGTTAGATTGTGTTTGCAGAGAAGTCACAGACTTCCATTTAAACTACAGGTGAGCGATGCAGTCTGCAAGCAACCAAACCAAAAGGATTTTCAGTGGAGCATGGTATACCTCTTTGTGACCTCTAGCAACCACCTGCCACACAGCTGGGGAAGACATATTGCATGAGTTCACTGACCAGTCTCTGGGCCTGACTAGGGCTGTAGCAATCGAATATAGTCATGGCAGTTTCTAGGAATCAATCACCAACTGGTTGGATACCAGGCATTCATCAACTGGTCAGACTAGGTCTGTGTGATGGGGGCCTAAAATTTGGCATCTCCTCAAACATTCCTACTGGCCAATGAATATGTCCCAATATATCCATCCATCCATCCATTCATCCAACCATCCAACCATCCAACCATCCATCCATTCATCCAACCATCCATCCATCCATCCACCCATCCATCCATCCAATTTAGAATTTAGAAATGTATTACTAATGACATTTTTAAAAACTGCTTTTTAAATCATTCCAGATGAGAGGCTGACAAACACTGTAAACAGAAACAGTGAAAAAAGGTTGGAAGATGTGTGATGATACATATGTAACATCAATCTGTGGAGACACAATGAGAGAAAATGATTATTAAGATCCACCACTCACACAATGACATAAACAACTTTACTGAGCACACAAAAGGCTTCTTGAAAAGCAAACACATGGAGAGCAAAATTAAGGGCGATGCCTTCCTTTGCACACAACATAATAGATGATTCGATTTCTCCCCACCAGAGTCCCGTTCTTTCCCTCGTGCTTCTGCATTGAAAAAAAAATAGAGGGGGAAGTATGGGACGGTCAAAAAATAGATATGTCATCCATGGTAAAAACACCGAAGGGAATCTGTAATGAAACTCATTTCACTGGCAGGATTTGCAGTGACTGCTCAAATCAGATTTTTCCACTTGCATGACACAGACCTTATCTCTTCGTTGCTATTTAAACAGTGAGAAATCAGATTGGGTTCCTTTTAAATCCCCCTGTACAGACGATGAGGCAACAAATTAGATTTTTAACAGGTAGTGAAGATTCATCCCTGCCTACCTTCGTAGTCATTACAGAGGATTCCCATTTATTCTGTATTAACTCCTTATATACTTATAACAGCTGCCGATGTCCCTCCATCACTCTTGTGGTGCTCTTTAATGATTTTCCAAAGCTCCACTGAGACGAAGAGACATAAAAGAAGACAAAGGTGGCTACATGAAACTCATTTCACTTTCACAACTTGTTTTGCTCTCTCATTCTCTCCCTCTGTGTCCCTTTCTTACTCTGTGTCAGATGGAATTCATGTACCTGATCTATTTATGAGAGTGGGCGACGGTGGAGACTAAGGCACTTAGACACATCCTGCAGGCGGGGACCCTGTTTAAAAAACAGATAGACCTACACACATGTAGCGTGCAAGCACACGCACATACTCACATTGTCATGCAAGTTCATGCTTTTGTGCATTTTTAAGAGTTTTGCAGATATTGTGTGTGGCATAACTGGTTCATCCTCCTCACTCAAATCCACTTTCTCTAAAAACAGGCTTTTAGGAATTAAGTGAGAAAATGTTTTTGTGTTGTGAAACATGCATATTTTACGCAGTGCAGTAGTTCTGAAAAGCATATGTACAACTTGGCAATTTGCTTGATGATGGGGACTCTCTGTTGACGCTCAGAGGGAATTTGTATGTTTACTTTCTCGTTCGACATGGAAGTGAGAGGTCAGCATTAGTTACAGAACACTGCCTCGAGCTGTAATAAAGAAGAGTATAAAGGGTCAAGGGATAAGGGTCACTTCAGCTGGATGGATGTTGTTTCCACTATAGCTTTCTTTAAGTAATATTCAATTTCACGAGATGCTTGGTCTTTGGATGTGTAGCCCAGCTTCACATAAAGTGTTTGCAAAATGGAAAATGTAGTTTTTGCTAACAGATATGTATATAGTGTATACAAGAAGGACAATAGCAAAACACACGAGAAACAAATGCAGCAAGAGTAGTCACACAAAAACTGGCTGTTGCACACAGGGAGCAAAGTTACACAGTTGGCAATATCACTGCGTGGACACACACAAACCTACAAACACACAGACACAGAGGCATGTTTGTACATACACAGACAAATCCACATCTAGGGGTGCCATCACTGTGAGGCAAGCCAGAGTTAGGGCAATGCACTGGTGTTATATAACAGGCTGACCAGGCACGGCTAAGCATTTTTCTATGTTGGCTAACAACAACTCTATTTGGAGTGCAATATGTGTATGTGTGTGTGGAAAAGAAGAAGAGAAAGGGGTGTTATGAAATTAGCTACATGGGGGGAAAAAACTGAAATTTTTGTTAAGCGAAACATGAGCACGAAGGAAGATGACACAGGCTGAGAGAAAACCAAAAACAGTGCACCAGAACATTTAGCGTGTGCATGTAAAATACTCTGCTGCTATAAGGGCTGGATGGCAAAGGTTCATGTCTGTCTGCACTCGAATCAATTGCGTTTTAAAATAGTTTGTTAGGCATGTATGTGGTATGTTGTTTTTAGTATAAAACAGTACTGAGTAAAACTTTTAACATAATGAGTAAATAAATTCACATCCATCTGAACTGGATTACACAGCAAAGTGATTCTGGGTTTGTTCAGCATGCAGGCAAATCAGATTTGCTGTTCAATTCAGATCATTAGGAGAGATCGCGTGCATTAGCATCTGCAAGTGATTAGATCAGATTTGTGTGTCTAGACATCCTCAATTTCCTCAACTGCAAAATTCTGTGAGCAGCAGGTTTTATGCGCTACATGTGGTTCCAATACAGGGTGCTCCTAAACTGAATTCTGACTTGAAAATTTATTTTAATTCATTTTGGAATAATGCTGTAACATAACAAAATGTGGAACAAGTGCACCGCTGTACATGACTTACTGCCTTTCCATGCTTTCAGCGTCTGTCCATGGAGTGTTGTCCTCCAAAGCAGTTTAGTTTTTGCAGCATGGGTTCCTCTGCAGGATGCAACACCTCTGTTTGTCTGGATTTGTAGTTGTTACTGTCTGTTACTTTGTGAGCAATGCAAAAGACACTTTGAAATCAAATTTCAATATGCTGAACTGTGACTGAATGAAAAGAAATGAAAGCAAAGGCTTAGATAAGGGATGAAATGCATCAACCTTCTCATTTCAAACTACAGCATACATATCCATCTTTCTTCTGAATGGGGCAGGGATGGCGCCTATCCCAGCTGTCTTAGGGCGAGAGGCGGGGTACACGCTGGACAGGTCACCAGTGTCTCGTAAGGCTAACAGCCTTTACATGTCAAACAAATTTGAATTTTAGCTCATTGGAAAATCTGTGACATTTGGGTATTTGACTGTCTCTTCTGTCAGAAAGCTGCAAAATGGTTGGAGCTGATTAATTATTTATACAGAAAACAGGCAGGAGAAATGTCTGGTAGTACCACTGGAGATTTGACTCTACCCAGATGGTCCTTGTTTATCATGTAACATTGCAGAGATATTGGAGAACAGTAAGAAAGACAGATGAGAAGATAAGAGGAGAAAGGATGGAGTAGAGATGATAAGAAAGAAGAGTTTTGAGGTGGAGTGGTCAATATGGAGCCCAACTCGCAGTACTGTGGGATGATGATACTGGCTGTATAATGTATAAATGTATAATTTATTGAGGGATATTATAAAAATCAAGTCTAGATATTGACAGTGTAGTTTTCCCGTGCTCCATAATACATAATTGATTTACAATAATTTTCACAGAGCCATAATGTTCAAAAGGAAGTCAAGCTTATGGCCTGTTGGTGATGCAATATCATTCATTCTGTCATGAAGGATAAGCCACGCTTTGTTGGAAAATTATACTGAAGACTGAAATGGTATGGGGATGTGGGGTCATTTCAGGGGCAGCATGTCACACCAGTGGATTTCACAGTACTAGTCATTTACATACACATAAAAATAAATCAATACGTCAAATATGTCAGGAACAGTTTCCTGATAGCAAAAAAACAGCCTTAAGCTACAGTTTACAAAAATCCAATACAGTTATGTTTGGTTCGTATGTTAACAGACATCAGAAATTGGCTGAAGTGCTCCAAATGGCTTTCAAAGGAATACTGCTTGTATCAAATCAAAATTGTACAGTACCATTTTGGACAGACTCCAAAGAGTTGACTGGTACTGTAAAATTCTGCAAGGGTTATACAAGCTGACATACTGTGTTATTGGACACTGGGTCTCTTTACTGTTTTTAGAGGTAGCAAGCTACAACATCACTTTATTGTGATAATGCTACTTTTTCAAATGTGTGTAGTCATGCTGTGTTTGAACGCTTAGCATAATTCAATGATTCTTCTAATTAAATGTACATATGTGTCCTCAAAATACTGAGCGGTTTTGGGGGCGCTGGTTTAGCTCAGTGCATTGAGTGGGCAACCACATGCCATACGGCTGAGAGTGGCCGGTTCGAGTCTGGCCCGCAGCCCTTTGCCGCATGTCGGCCCCTTCTCTCTCTGCCGCTGTTCTCCTGTCTTTTCGTCACTGTGCCAGTCAAATAAGGCTGAAAAAGCCCAAAAATAAAAAGAGTTTTCACTACCTACTAAACATTGGACATAGGATAGACGTGCATATCATGCCTATATTGGGTCAATGACCAATTCTGGAGATCTAAACAATGTCCAAACTCTGGGTAGCTCTTTGGGACATCATGTGGACATAACAAAGGTAATATTTTTTACTTTACACATATTAATATTGTTTTTATCAACATGATACATATGAATATGGACTATGTATAAACAAACATGATTTAGCACAAGAGCCCGCGTCATCTTAAAGATGTCCGCTGATCACACTGCATTCTTTTTTCTTTTTTGCACAGCTATGGCACCACTGGAAAGGGTGGACCCCACAACAGTACAAAAATAAATTGGGCCCCACAATAGTTAAAAAATTAGTATGTGCGTTTGTGTGCAAAGTTAGACATCTGAATTGCTGTCCCACATACCCAAATAAGTCCCATCACATAATTCTACATTACAATCGCTTTAGGGAGCAGGGATGAGGTGCACATACACGGGCCTGATCATCTCAGCTTCCTCATCTGCCACTTTCATATTGACACACACACACACGCTACCAAAGAAAGGTAACTATTTGAATCCATGCACACATTAGGAAGTTAAAGATCACAGTATTTAATAAGATTTCCAGATCATTTTTGTTTTATGTTTGTGCTACTTGTGTGTGCTGGCATCGCTTATGCTGTCAGGGTAAATTGAGTCACAACAGGCGTTCTTTTATTGTATTATTTAACTGCTGCAATTCTTGATGTACAAACATTTCAAACACACACACATTACACACGTAAACATGCACACATGTAGACAGCCAATTAACACCTCAGTCTCCCTCTGGTATTCTACAATCAAGCTTCATATTTTTAATCAAACACGAGTGCTCACATAGCTGCACACCTGTACCCATTTAGAACTGAAGGACGCACGCACGCACACACACACACACACACACAGAGAGAGAGAGCGAGAGAGAGTTTCGGGGTTCCTAAGTCATATGAGCTAGTTTAGCAACAAGTAATTAGCCTGTGTTAGTGATTAGCCTGATACACAATTAGCCTCCAGCAATAGCATGCTTGTTTATCACCATTTGAAAGGGCAGTGTGATGCGATAGGAGCACTAAGTTAGGTATAATTATGGGTGAATTTAGACAAGGACACCTGCTCTCTGTTAATTGCAATTTAGAGTCTAACTGAGTCGCTTAAAGATACAGATGAAACTTATGCTTGGCAGTCAAATGCACAGTAACAACTTGTGCATTTTGATGCCGACAGAGAGATAAAGTCTCCAGCTGTTCCATTATGGCTTCTGTAACTCACTGCAGCCTCTCATTTAGCATTTCATTCCCCAGGAAAAAAGTCAATTTGATTAGCTTACTTTCAGTATAGTCTAGGACTGCACTTGTACAGTGTAACTATGACTCCTGTGAAAACATGAGACTGCAGCGAGTGTCTCAGTTGGGAGATGTGTGTTTATTGCTTGATTGATCACTGATTTAGTTGGTTATTAATAACATTTTACCTTCATTTTCATTAATTACAAAGTAAGAAAATGAAACTATTACTAAAGAAAAGTTTGATTTTGATTTTAGTCCTGTACAAGAGTAACAACGTTAACCCTGCGCCCTGAAAATATTCCCAATTACCCAGAGAGGAATAGGAATTTTGCAGGAGAGAATGGAGAGCTTTTTCCTACTCTATATTTTATGTCCTGTGGGGATGATAACGTATCCCCTCCTCTGACATTACATTCCAACTTTTCTTCATGCCAATGTTACATAACTACTGTTTCAAAGTGAAAACTACTCCTTACTAAATAAAAGAGAAATAAAAAGGATTCAGAACTTCAGATTTTCCAGGAGGCTCACAAAAAGCAAATCATATGCATTTTCGTACTGAATGCCAACCATTTGTCTGATCATCTACATCAGAATCCCTACAAAAGTCAGCAAAGTTATGGAACTTCTTATTTTAACTTATGGAACTGAAGTTATGACGCAGAGCTGCTTTCTGCAACAACTTGCAGTTGCAAACTCTTGCTGCGAAGGCCATCTCTGAAGAAATGTTGCACACACGGTATTTTGGGTTTTCACCTGACAGAGCAGCAGCTGTAGCTTCACTCTTGTGTGGAAAAATCAACTCTTCTCTGATCAGCATTCACTACTTCATTCACAGATAGAATCTGTGGTCCATGATTCAGTAAAACACATTACAGAGCCAAGTTATTTTCATATGATCATTGACTCTCAAAATGCGATCGTCTGCTGTCGATCTTAGTAAAGAAACAGGGTTTCCCTCTTTCCTGTACAGAGATTTATTGATGTGGGGAAAAGAGGGTGTCACCCTGCATATGACACACAGCAGGAAAGCAGAAAAAGGCTCTCATCAAAGCAAACTGTTTCTTAGGAATACTGTCAATTGGTAGATTTTTTAACTCTTACTGCAGAGCATCTTGAACTGAAAGCATTTTGACATTTCATATCAAATATTGCAGTTATGTGGCACAGCTGGCCAAACAGGGCTAAGTGGAAGGAAAAGTTAATTCTGTCATCTTAAAGCACTATATTGTAATGAGAACGGGGTGCTCTTTATTACTGTGATTTCAGACAAGTTTGAACCTCATCCTGCTTTTTTTTATTTGTGATATTTGACCAGAATCCTTAAAGATGAATTATGAATGTAAGATTTTTTAACTGCTTTCAGGAACAAACTAATTAAAGAGATACCAGATAAAAGAGAAAAAAACAGCAATAGAATAGAAAGACAAAATAAAAACCAACGCAAGTTTTTACTCTCTCATCCCTGGCCACTCAGCTCAAGCCTGGCTGACAAACCACAGCAATTAATTACCTGCAGGCCTACTACAGACCCCTGATTTATGAAGTCTATCATGGTGATGCACAGCACTGATAAGTCACATTAGGAATATAAAGGAGGAACAGGGCGAAATCATGCATCAACACTAAAGACAGCTGACTTAAAAGAAATAAGGACATTTTTACTTAGCGTTAGACACAGCTGCAGTTCATCTCCCACAAAATCTGCATTAAAAGTACTCACACACACACAGATGCTAGCCTACATTGGGCTGTATTTGCATGTTTTGTTGCTTGTGCCCATGGGCTCTTTTCTCCCTCTGTTCTTTTCATCAGAGAGAGAGAGAGAGGAAAAAACTCATCTTCATTATTTTCATGTTGCACAGAATGTCACTTTATCTATTATGCCTGCGTGAGAGATTTCGTCTGTCAAACAGTGTAAGTGCAAAAAAAAAAAAAAAAAAGTTCAAATACATGTATTCATTTGGCTTGTACAAGAAAACTGGAGCAAGTACCGTTGCTTCTGTGTGCTGCTGAAGGACACATAGAGCGGGACACATGGCTGCTTGTGAAAACAGAGGATCCTGGAGTACAAGCTTTCTTCTGTCAGCCACTACATGCTTCCTTGGGCTGATATCATCCTGCCAGCCATGATATTAGGGAGTATTTCTCATGTAGTCCATATAAAATTTATTCACTTGAGAAAAAAATTGTGGTCCATATAACAACATTTCAGCTTTTAGGTTTTAGTTGATGTAAGTTTAATAAAAATAAAAAAGTAGAAATCGGAGCACAAGGCAAACTGTTCCAGGCTTATGTAACTAAGAGAATTATATAAGCTTACAATCTTGAAAATTAAGGATTTGTACCAATGTGTTCCATTTTTTTATCTAAGGAAAGTACTTGAATTACAGAAATTCAATATGATATAAATATACACTGTGTTTTTCCAGCTTTAAAAAGAAAATTGCACAAAATAAAACAAAATAAATCTTTTGGTTTCAGGTTTTTATAAGGCTAAACTGTTTCAATTATATATATACATATATATATCATTCCTAATTCTAAACTGCATAAATTTAAAGCTACTCTAACCCTTCTAAGGTTCCAAGGCAGTCATAACAAACAAATCTCATCATATCATGTTCTCAAATTGCACGAGACGTTGCTTTACAACATTTTTTTCTAGACACAAAGTTAACATCAAATTAACGTTACATAAAGTGGGGTTGTGTTGGTTTTTATCGCTTTTTTAATGATATATTGGTACAAAAGCTCAGAGATGAACAAAGTCAAATGTTGCAACAGTTTTAAAAATTCAACTTTTTGAAAAAAACTTTGACAAAACAATTTCTTTCTTTGATTTTGGTTTTGACTTCTTTTCGTCCTATACTAGCGCTGATGTGGAGGTTTTGTCTGAGTGGCGACACCTATTGTTCCGGAGAATACTGCAGCACCAACCTGCACCTTAATGGTAAGCATAAAGTGGCCATGTAATGACCTTACTGGAGGCACACGATGCAACCATTACAGCAGTTATGCTGAGGTAGTGCAACACACTTTGCAACTGATTTCACCCAGAAACATCCAGCGAATTGTGGCCTTTGCAATCAACACAAAGAAAATGGCATCATTTAGTGATAAATGTTTTTTAAGGAATACGCCTCTACTACCCACTACCCACCCTAAAAATCTGTCTCCATCATCCATATTATCAGCTAAGTTAGTCTAATATTTAAGAAAAGTTCAAAACTCTTAGATGTTGGTGCTTCATAAATCCAACATCTTGGCTAGAAAGATATGAAGATATCAAATTGATTGATTGAATTTGCACATAAACATTCACCGTCCCAATAAAGATAAATCACAAACTAAGCTTTTTCTTTCCTTCTCAATCAAGATTCCCCCTGAGATGAATACAAGTCTCAGCATTAACAAACCAGCCGACATCACACAAAAGTACAAGTCAAACTGTTATGTGCAGTGGAGACCAAAGGTCCAATTAACTTTATTACTAAATTTAAAGCCCGAGACAGCGTGAAGACATATTACACAACACACACAACACACACACACACGCACATTTTCAGAGGTCATTACAAATATGAAACATTAGCTCATACGTGCTCACACAAAAACATTTCTTCATCAGTTGCAGTACCCAAGCCGCGCATTAAGTACATGCTGATATTCATTTTATAATCAGACTTGCTTCTAATTGTCTGTGTTGCTCTTAATCAGATTCGGACTGACAAAGTCCAAGCAATCAGTGGTCATCATAACCACCCACCCTACTCAATGACCCCATACCATCTACGTACTACAGCAGTACCTCAAACTGTGGTAGTACCTTAAAAATGGCTTTATAGTTAGTGATACTCTGACACTTTAGAAAAGAGCTTTTTTGTATAATCATTTCAATAACATTTTTATGATATGTGCAAATATTTCCCAGGGCTGTCATGTTAGTTATTAAAAAGTATGCGAAGCTTTACATGCCAGAAATTATAATTGAAATTGGAGAAAATCCCCTCATGAAAACAGCATGTTGGGGCGTTTCTCTTTTTTTTTTGTCCAAACATATGTTCTAAAGCATTTTTCTGGAGTAAAGTGCATGTGAGAAAAATCACATTAAAAAAAACCTGATGATACAATATGCAGTACCAAATCATTCTTGTGGGTTTTACTTCAATGATATTTGCCATAAAAGGTTAAGATAACCCTAAAACTGAGCTATGAAAGAACTTAATCTTACTGCACAGACACCAGGTGCACCTAAAGGAGGGCAGCATTGGCTTAATAAGTATGTTACAACATTATTATATGCTTAACTGGAATTCTTTTGCCCCATTTTTTTTCCATTTCAACCACAGACAGCAGTTGCTACCAGCTGAGAAACACAGTTACACTCCAGTACGTACCAGATTTAATTTGCCTTTCTTTCCTTCTATCTTTGAAGCTATGAGAACCATGCACGTTATCGAGTAAAATATAGTGCTAGTAAAATGTAGCACTAGTAAAATGTAAAAGTAATACAACAGTAAAACAATAAATGATCGCATCTGACAGTTAAAATGTAAACATTAGCGAGATAACAATTTTATTTTTCCTGAAAAATGAAAAAGAGAACCATAAAAAAACAAACTGCACATAGTTTTGCTTCTTGTTAGAGGTACCTACTTCATTTTGGTAGCTGTTAACTATCCACATAGTGGATAATGATCTCTGCGTGTATGCAGAGATCATTATAGATAGATGTATAGAAGGCCTAAAAATATCTACAGCAAATGAAATGAATCTAAAAGTCATGTCCTTAAGAATAGGAGAAAATTCAGGAAAAACCTGACACAGGTCTCAGTGGAAGGGTGGCTGTCAGGCAGCCATGCTTAAGGAAGAGAAACACTGCGAAAAGGCTGAGGTATGCCAAATCATACAAGAGCTGGACTGAAAATCTGTCCATCATAAAGGAAAGGCATATCGTAACATTATCTCGACAGAGAGGCAAACAAAGTGCAGCCAGCATCTAAAGAAGAGATTTGAATATCCTTCATCAAGCCTGGAGAACTATTCCTGAAGCCTATTTAAAGAAATCACAAGACGGCTTGAATAAGAGAGCTCAGGCTGTGTGGGAGAACCAAATATTGACTTTTTGAGTTGTGGTCTGTTTTCCGTGTATGTTTGCACATATTTCAATAAAACGCTGCACCTATTTGACTATCCTCTGAGTACTGCAAAATTTAGCATCTTTCAAAGTATGCATTTCTCACATGCTGAAGCAATATGCCATTAAAAAAATCTAAAGAATCATTCATTCTTCAAAGGCTGCCCTTAACATGAATCCCTTTGTGTGAATGGCTGAGTGATGGGAAGGTATAGTTACTTAAACCATAGTACTCTGATCCCTTTTACCTCTGAGCTATTTCACCCTTTTGTTGCTGCGAGGGAACTTAAATGGGAGAGTATGTATATATTTGTAGAGGTAATAATACAGATTCCTACTGGATGTACAGTATATGGCACAGAGGAGCTTTGAAAAAAACAGTGGACACACACACGGTGAGGATGAGAGTTCCACGTGTTTGTCTCCCTAAATCAAAAGGGAAGTGATTTTCTGAGCACCAAGGGGGAGAATAGAAAATGACAAAATAAACGAGTGCACTTTTCTCTCTCTTCTCTTTCTTTCATCTGCCCTTCCGCCAAAGAAGAATGATGCGCCACGGTCTTTTTGTTGTGCCGGCTGACACAACCACTCACACACACATATACTCCCTCTCAGACATCCTCTGCAGCACTCTGTTTGGACCACACTGTGGCTGCCTCTGTGCGATCTGATGAATGACACCCCCATTTCAATTACTGCCCCTCCTCTGTGCTTCTGGCTGTCTTTGAGGCTGCCTCTCACATGTTCCTCATCTTCAAACCAGCCTCTTGAACCAAATCTAGTGAAGTGTCCATGCTTGTGACAGGCAGGCAACGTCGCTGCACTAAAACCTCAGTGAAAATGCCAAAGACTGAGCTCTACTTTTTAGTCTTACAAGAGAGAACGTATGGACGAGGTCAGATGAGGACTGCAAAGAGAAACGTGAGTTCTAGGTCTTCACTAATCACTTAATATAACACACTCTGTCACTCATTCTGAAAAATGCCTCAGAGCAGACGCAATGTTAGATTTCCTCTCGGGTCAATATCAGACTTGTGTAATTGAATGTTTAAGCAGCTGTCTTTAAAAAAAACAACTTTGGGATCATCTTTGACACAAATTCAAAAATCATCCAATTTTGAAAGGGCTATGCATGCTTTTAGAGCATCTGGTCTGGACTACTGTAGTACCATGTATACTGAATGACTGAGATCATTTTTATGATCTTGTGACTCACCATGCAATAGAGATTCTAGTATAGAGTGGCACCAGTTCCAATGACAGCCTGAAATTGTGGTAGACATGCTGTGTCCATACACTCCCTCAGATTATTAAGATCTGCTTCATAAGAAGTCCATCCAGCAGTTGAAGCCTATTTAGGAACTTTTAGGAATCCTTTTATTTTTTTTTATTTATCTTTTCTCTTAAGCACTGTGGTTCTAAATCTCCTATACAAATAAAATGTAAGTATTTTTGTTGAATTTTTTTAATAAGTCTTTGTATGTCTGCTCTTTTTAATGTAATCATTTTAAAACTTAATACAAAGTGAGCTGTTAAAGGGTTATACTCTAAGTATAAGTGTATTAGACACACACACACTCCAGTTCAACAAAAATGCTGTACGCTGTAAAGATGGTTCTCAGCATGAATTTCCCTAGTGGTAAGAACACAACTGAATTATCTTGCTTTGAGTTTCCAACTTTGGAGATTTGCTTCAAAATAAACTGATGTTATTTACTTTACATTTTTTATTTTAGGGCTACAGTATCTGCTGAAGCTCTTTGGGATATCTAAAAGCATTATGCAATTTGTATGTGATGCATGTTGCTAGCAGTCGAAATCAGGCAATGAAAATGTTACAACTGTATAAATTGTGGTGAATGCCTGCAACAGGTGCAGTGCCTATTAACAGATGATGAAATGTTTATTTTGAAACCAGTAGATCATTTCCTATGACTCAAAGCCAAAGCTCTTTAACATTACAAATGTTTAAATTAAGCTGTAATAGCTATATGTTGATTTAAAAAAAACAACTATTGGATACACAATGGAAGATGTGCACATTAAACTAATCAAATTTGAAACCTATTTCAGTCTTTAAGGCTTTAAACTAGTCACGGTGAAATAAAATGCAATTTGTGAATACACAAGGATTTATTAAGATGTGAGCAATGATTGTGTTCTGGACATAGATGATATGATCTGTGTAGTTTTGTGTATTATTTATCATCTGCATGTCAGTGATGGGAATAACGGCGTTACAAGTAACAGTGTTACTAACGGCGTTACTTTTTCAGTAACAAGTAATCTAACTAATTACTATTTCTATCGTTACAACACCGTTACCGTTACTAACGACAATTGCCTGTTCATTAAATTTACACAATAGACGAAATAGTAGAAATGTTTAAAGACTGCTAGTCTGGTTTAACTAGTAAAGCAGCAATTCAGATAAGATCATCTTTTTATGGAAAACAAATAACTAGTATAACTATTTTATTGAAATCAATCTGGGTGAGTCTGCAGACTTTCAGTGACTTTGTGGTTACAGTTTTAAGGTATTTACTCACACTTGTGAAAAAAAAACACACAAAAACTTTTTGGATGCAAACTTTTAGCGTAGCATATCAATTTCATCCTAAAAAAAATCAAGTCAACATCAAGCATTGATGAGCTTATCCTGATCTTTCTAAACAGGAAAAGGAAGAAACTGAGATTCTGGGTTCATCCAAAGAAGGCAGCAGCGGGGAGAGTTTCATGGTTTGATCCAGGAGCTGAAGCTGTATCACGTCTGCTTTCGTGCATATTTCAGGATGTCAGTGAGGCAGTTTGAGCTTTTATTGGCAGAGCTGGGGCATCATCTGAGGAGGCAGAGAAATCATTTCAGATTGACCCGAAGCAGCATCTAGCTACGTGTCTGAGGTAAATAGTATTATTATTTTCATATCATTGTGTATTTAATACCTGTGCAGCTTCTCAGCTATGAGCTCATCTGTTGCCAACAGACATCTAAATGGTCAGATCTATTTATTCCCGTAAAAATCTGAAAAGCTTGGTTTTGGGGAGTCCAAAGAATATTTTTTACGCACATAACATTTGCATTGATAGCTGGGCAAAAACTTCCTCTTCTGTCCACTGGTCATTGATAATGAATGCAGATATTATAAAACTATGCTGTTGTCAGACAGTAGCCAGTGCTTCTGACACTGGATTTTGGAAAATACAATGGTTTTATTCACCCTAAGAACAGTTTATATGTTTATATGGATGCAATGAATGTCTGCTTAACCATGACTGGTCAGTAGTAACTGGAAGCTGTACTAAACTCGTATCTCATGTTTGCACATTTGTTTGCAAACACCATCTTACAGAGATTGCATAGAAATTAGCATGCTGTCATTTGTATACTCAAATTTTAGGCATTTTAGTATTAGCGCAAATTGCTATTCTTTATTAACCGATAAGTGAAACTACTGCTAAAAATCGGAAATCAAGAATTACGAAATGAATACGAGACTTTCTAAAGATGTAAAAACACAGGTGGCAGGTGCACAGAAGAAGTAATTAATGATGGACATTGTAGGCAGCAACCCTTATTCCTGACATTCTTGATAAAAAAAAAAAAAAAATCATATATTTGTAACCCAGCATGCACCGCCTTTGTTTATCTAACAGAAGTAGAGGTAATACCATTAGCTGTGAAAGGAATGGCTTTAGTGTAGAATCAGCTGTTATCTTCAACTGACAAAAGAGGTTACTTCCATATAAGGTGAGGAAGATGCAAAGCCTGTTGTGCTTACCGGGAATTTTGACAGGACAACAAACCTTGTGAATGGTGAAATTTTATTCTAGTCGCTCTACAGAGAGAGAGAGAGAGAGAGAGAGAGAGAGAGAGAAAGAGAGAGATAAACAGTGCCACTGTACAGAAGAGCTCTTGTGAAATTCACACAAAAAATATTGTTTTTACTCTTTATCATTTATAATTCTCCATGATGATGTATTTCAGTATGAATTTACAAGCGATGTATACAGGTGTCATTTCTAAATATATTCAAAATAGTTCCCTAAAAGTCTTTGAGGAAGTATGTTTTTTTTTCTTTAAAAAAAATGAAAGAAAAGAAAGAAAAGCTATATTCTTACAGCAAACCATAAAGAAAGAGGTCTTGTATCTTTGGAGGGATAGCAGACTCAAAGTTGAGGGTTGCTTTTTTTTTCTTCTTCTTCTTCTATCTTCATTACAGTTGAAGTCCTGACTACACATGAAGGAGAGGGAAGAGAGAAGCAGAGCTGGTGATACAGTAATTCTCACCTGCCATTGGAGGAAGAGCACAGATGTCCCACCAAAATAAGCCAAGCCCTGACCCGTGACCAACCACTCTACTAGCCAAAAACATGGCCTGATAATGACCAGCCAGCCAATGAGAAAGTTGCACTGGGGTCAGGTCTTTAACCTCTCCCCCGAAACAGCAGCAGCATCTTCATTGTGTTAAACACAGATAATTTTTTTTCCTCTCAAATATGTATATACTCATCACACCTGGTTACAACGCATTAGTGATCATAACATCATAACAAAAATATCAAACGAATAAAAGAAACAAAACATTAAAGTTGTTACATCTGGGGTTGCATGCCATCACCTCATTAGTTATCATTAAATGTAATTAAAATACATTTTTGCCATTAAAAAATAGCAGGGTTGTCATCACAAGGGTGTGTCTGAGAGTGTGTGTGTGTGTGTGCGTGTGTTTCTTTGTGTATGTTTGAACAGAAAACATCATCAGTTTACATGACAGTTCTGTAAAAGTAGAACAAACAAACAAATTGCGATGAGTTCATAAAACGCAAGGGTGCCATTTGATATTTTTCTTTTTTTTTTACATGTGCATATTGTTCACTTGTCAGCTCACACAAGCAGCATGTGGAGATAAATATGATAGTAATAAATATGTAGATAAGATGCAAAAAAAAAAAAGAGAGAGAGAGAAAAGGACAAATCTTGCTCTTCAGTCAACACTGGGTAAGCTGATTGGGAAGCTAGGGGGAGATTCACTGCAGTATTCCAAGAGTACAAAAAGGGCGATATGACAGTGGTTAAAAATGGAGCTTCAATCGAAACACAGTGGCTAATGCAGTCAACTGCCATTCAAAGTCATGGAGAGGAGGAACTATAAGGGTAGCGTTTCAGATTTTGGATGTTTAAGAAACATCCTTCGTTCTGTGAAGGGTGCTCAGCTTAGTGTGAAGTGGAGCTGCATACAGCACATCCCACACACTGGGAAAACAATCTAAGCCCCCCTCTCACCCCACCCCTACCGCTGTCCCTTCACTCCCTCCTTCGTTTCCTCTTCTATCTTTGCTTGGGTTGCATGAGCTCAGGCAGAGAGCTGAACTGGAAGACCTTGGACTGGTAAACATCAAAAAGAGAAAAGTTTGATTCTGCCTTATGGCCGCTTCTTCTTCGTCTTTTTTTTCCCCTTCTTTTTTTTTTCCTACAAAAAAAACAAAACAAAAAGAAATTCTGCGGCACATCCTACAGCTCTTGCTACCGTTATTAACGCCCCCCTAAAACGTACAGAATCATCCTGAGGTATATTATTTGAAGCAATTTTGGCTTTTGTAAATCTAATCAATCAAGCAAATCAGTCAGTTAAGATCGTTACATGACTTTTTTCTTTAGACAGTACATTTTATAAAGCATGATGCTACCAAGGGAAAAAAAATCTATGTGTGTGCAAGTCTTTTTCAGTTTAGTGTTGTCAAAGGAAAAAAAAGGAATAAATGAAAAAAATACACAATCAGATTAGGAACCAAATGTTCTGGTTAAAAACTTCAAGCTTACCCAAGTTCTGCCATGTGCGCACACACGACTTATTCCATGCCAATGGATGGATACGTAATTGATGACCACATAACACCCATCCAATCCCGCATCCCTCCCAAACAACGCTTCGAAGGTAAACAAGGGATCCGTCCCAAGCAGTCTTCACATCCTCAAAAGCCCTGGTTTGTTGTAGATCAACAGTTCCACACAAAGTTAAATCATTGAAAATTCTGAACGTAATCCCAAGCTAAACTGTAGAGGCTGGACGAACCAACCAAAGTTCAATTTTTAGTACAGGAAATGATTCAGATTAGCTCTATAGACATCAAACACTCCAGCGATGTCATATTGATGGAGAAAGGGAAGAAGGAAAGATGAAAGAAGGAAGGAATCATTGGTGTTTTTCATAGCTAATACCCTGTTTCTCAGTGGCGTGGATAATAAAATAATAATTAATA
The DNA here is from genome assembly GCF_051167445.1 of Perissodus microlepis. Classification (NCBI taxonomy): domain Eukaryota; kingdom Metazoa; phylum Chordata; class Actinopteri; order Cichliformes; family Cichlidae; genus Perissodus; species Perissodus microlepis. The sequence continues at coordinate 20,791,054 of NC_140464.1, read as the reverse complement.
AAAAAAACTCACACATTATTGCCCACCAAAAACAAGATGATGGTGGTGGAAACAGCTGCGCTTAACCTTTTTTATTTTGTTTATCTCCTCTTTGCTCTCTTCCCTTCCACCTTTACCTCAATCATGACAGATTTACTAAGTAAGAGGGTCGAGGATCACCACGTGATGGTGCACACAGCCATCCACCGCATCCGGCAAGACGCAGCTACTTTCAGAAAAATGTAAAATATGTCTTAGAGTGTATATGTGTATTTTCTCTTCTCCGACACAGAATGAAATCAACACATGCAAAATAATCTGCTACTCATGAAGGTATTTTTCAGTAAGCTTTGTTGTTTTTTCTTTTAGGTTTTTTCTTTTTTTCAAAAGCAAATGTGGGAGGTTTAAACTAATGGCTATTGTGCTACCAAATAAGCAAACACTAAAATCCTACATAGGGGGATCCGGATGCCAGAATCCCTAAGAAATCTTATAGTTCAAGAGAATAAAAGCAATACTTCGCAATTATTGTTTGTTTTTTTGTGCAGAGCCACAAATGAAATGCCCATCAAGTGCCTTAGGTTTCCCTGCTCGTCTGTCCTTTTCTATCAGTCATTTTGTCAGCATGCCTTTTATCTGTCAGTCTGTAAACAATATTCATTAAAAGCACCTGCATCGCTCTCAGCTTCTCATCACTGTCGCGTCCCTCAGCGTGGGCTGAACATACAAAGTCGTATTCTGAACAAGAACACGCTATCAAACAGCCACAAACTATTTGATGCTCCACTATGTGCCACTTAGCCAATCACTTCCTTACTCACTCTCTCTCTCCTCTTCCACTGCCAGGTGTCTTAGTGCCCATATTTGTCAGCATAACAAGCAGCAGACCGTTGGACTAGCTCTCTGTGACGCCCCTGCCCTCCTGGGATGCCTCCATGTCTGGCCTGCCCATCTGGTCTTTCTGTCAAGCCTTTTCTCTTCAGCTGGTGAGCTCTAAGGTTGTCAGTGAAGGTGGAAAGGAACACGGCGAGAAGGAAGGTGGACAGTGGCTAAAGAGCTTCCTCTCGCTTCCTTTAATTCCACTGTCATATAATTCCTCTCATCCTCCTCACCACCTCCTCGCAAATTTGAATGCCAAATCAACTGATTCCTTTCTGAAAGCTATTGCAGGGAGCCCTGTGTTACTCTAACGTATACGGTACCATATTGGTTCCACTTATGGGGCTATGTCGTTTTCTACTCCTAAAAACCTAGGGATTAATGATTACCCTCCTCTTTACACAAGGATACCTTATGGCAGAGTGCTGGCCCTATAGCTGTCTCACTGGTACATGGGAGAGAATGGATAGAAATGGTGATATCAAGAGAGTAGTAGTAATACCGTCATACCCAAGTGGGCACAAGTTCGTTTGGATTACAATGTTGAAGAGAAGAAATCGTAGTGTGGCTATGGCATCCCTTATTGGATAACATAGTTGATAAATTATAATACAAACCCAGAGAGGAGTAAGAAGGAGAGAACACATTATTTCTTATATCAACTAAACATCTGACTCCAGACTGGGAATTTTTTTATACACCCGTCTATTGCTGAACTGGGCTGAGTTTAGGACGCCACGTGGGGCTGGGTATGCACTAGTCTTATTGGCTGAGTAAGGCATCGCATGCTCTTTATTGTACATGTCATTAGCTATCCGCCCGTCCCGTGAGCAAAATGAAGTGGTGGATTTAACAGAAGAGCGGAGATTGTTCGCATCGTTGCGTGTATTGATGGGAGCCACTGAAAGCTGTTGGTAAATATCAGAGGAGCTACGCCCATGGACCAGTCTGCTGCTGGTGTCATCCCTCAGCGAATGACTTAGAAAAGGGTTTTCCGAGCCATGGGCCGGGTACAGGGACTTGCTCCTCTTGCTCTCCTCTAGGTTGTGGTTAAACAGCATGGACTTGGACCCAGTGCCAAAGAGTCTGCCAGAGTAGGGACGCATACCAAAGAGGTTCGCATAGTGCGAGTCAGACGTGGAGTCCAAGAAGCGATCCTTCTCCTTGAGGCTGACACTGCGTGCCGGTCGGCCCAGATCTACATCTTTGGGCTTTTCAAGCATGATGTTGTCAAAGGAGTGCTGACGACTCAGCCTCAAGCGATTTCTTTTTTGGACATGCGGCCCATCTGTCTGTGGCCAGTACAGACCAAACATTTCATCCGGTTGCTGCTGCTGTTGGTGATGCATGGTAGGGCTGACCAAAGGGTCTGCAAGGAGCTGGTCCTCACTAATGTCATACAGGTTGGCCGTGTGGAGGCACGCTTCACACCGATTATAAGGTGAACGTGTGCCCGAAGCTGAGGCAGAACCAGTAGAGGAGTACGGCCCTGCAGGTGGGTAGCTAGCAGTCACTTTGGATAAGCAGGAACGGCAGTGTGTCTGTTTGTAGCGATCAATGGATTCATGCGGGGACAGGTTTTTCTCTTTTAGGTTGTAGTGTTTTGAGTAGGTTGGATCTGGTAGAAGATCTGAGTCTGTATGATGCAAAGGCGAGGAGTTCAGATGAATAATGGGCTGCTCACACTTCCTATAGTTGTCACTGTGGTCGGAGTAGATTTCGGGGTATTCCAAATCGTCCGCAGCAAGACCGCGGCTCTCGCGGTAGTGAATGGGGTCTGAGTGGAGGCTCAGCTCCCGGTCTGAGTCGATAGTGTAGATTTTCTCTCCTCCTCCTCCTCTCCCAGTTTGGTTGGTTCCGCCGCTGACCTGCTTAGTCTTTAAGTAGGACAGCTCCACCTCACTGCAATCCCTTGGGTATTTTGGCGTCACCGATCTTTTTTTTAAGTTGTCCTTGGGCTTCAGGTGCTTGTTGTTTTCTGGGTCCTTGTAGGAGGCTGCTCTACTAGAACAGTCTGAAATGTCAGAATGGGCTGCATCTTCAGGGAGGTACCGCTGCGTCTTCATTGACATTCGTGGGTCTGGCATCAGCATGTCAGGCATCGGCGAGGGCCCGGGTGGTACTGAGCGAACCGTGTCCACCGACTTCTTCCACAGCGTGCGTTGCGGTTTTGCGTTAGTCTGGACTGCGTCAGCACTTACTGCTACCTCCACTGTGTTGGGATTGGCATCATTCAGGGTCAAAGGATGCTGACCTCCCTGGAAGATATAGTTGTTAAGATGATCTTTGTGGCGGTTAGCGAGATAGGACTGCAGGTCGCCAGCATCCCCGTAGATCATATCTTTGGGGGCATAGCTTCGGTTGTCAGCGTAGATGAAGTTCCCCTTCTCTGCCATCATGTCCATGATCATAGGACCAGCTGAGTGCATGAACTCTCGTTTGGGCGAGTTCATGCGGGAGCCACCCAGGTTAGACATGTTGGTCATCTGTTTGGCCGACTTAATGAGCTTCAGCATTTTGTCCTGGGGGCTAAAGTCCAGGTCTGTCTTTTTCTTCATGTCAATGTGAACTCCATGGATGCAACTCCAGATTCCCTGCATAGACATACATGGATGAAGAAGAAGGAAGGGAGAGGTGAAAAAGGAAGGAGAAATGAAAAGGGCGGGAGAGATTCAATGGAATGAGATGCACAGAATCCAATGCAAAATTAGTCACCCACTGTAACCATGTAATTGTAATGCAAGTACAGTTTGAAAGCATATTCAGTTTATCTTTCTTTCATTATAAAACACATTTGGGTTTTTTTTTTTCTAAACAAAATAAAAAATTAGAACTAAAACATTAAATATTACATTAAAAATTCTCTAATAGCATCTGTCAACAATAAGGGGACACACACATTCACAAATTCTTTAACTCTCAGCAGTCCAAATCAGTAAGATGCTGAAAATTCATTAATGAGGTTAGATGTCTAATATCTCCAAAATCTCTCTTAGAAGGATTCAGAATGTGACATAAGCCTCATGTAAGCAAAGCAGTAAACAACAAAAACTACCATCAGTTTGACTTTTGAACCTTAAGACAAACTATTGAATGAGCAAGTATTGAGTAAACAACAGTTAAATGTCTAAAACAGCCAAAGAGCTGTTTATAAAAGAACAAAAAATCCTTTCACCACTGTGACAACTTACTAGTTCACAAATTCATTCTCAGAAAACATTTATCATGTCCCGAAATCAAACAACCTTTTGGTTCAATACACACTTTGCAAAGCTTATCGTGACAAAACGGGCAATTAAGGTTGTATTTTGTTTTAAATTACTATTGAGAATGGCTTTGAAGTAACAAGTGCACGAACATCACTCTTAACTTTCACATACACAGCTTTAAAATGAGAGCAAAGAAACGTGCCGCTTTTAGAGATACACGTCTCCATTGTATGTTCATATACACAATAAGGGACAATGCTGACCTTTTAGCAAAATGAGAGAAAATAAATTGATTTGGCATGAGCTGCCATCATTTTACCCCCCAAAAAACATGTTGCAATTAGGATCTATTAGGATCTATCTTGTCGATATTCAGGTCCGCCTCGTGATCCCTCCCCCCCGCGCTCCTGCCTCTCATCCTCCTTTGTATTGTTGTCCCTCCTTTCCCTTGTTTAACTCAGTTTCTTAGCTTATCAGCAGCTTTCTTTCCCTGCCCGTATGTGTGCATGTTTGCTCTTTTCTTTTATTCCGCTGACAGAAAATAGAACTAAGAGAGAGCTGTCTAACCCCAATAATACATTATTAGCCCACGAGTCTAGCTGCAGTCTTCACTGCAGCTCATCGCCTTGGACACATCCGCTGTTAACCCTCTAAGCTGCTACTTTTTCACCAAAAGCACCTCTTTTGTCTGTTTGTTTTTCAAGCAACTTAAACTAAAGATCACATGAAACAGCAAAAGCTGTTTTTAACCCTATGGTGCGCAGCTATAGAACAAACCACCATGCTAGTAGATGGCTGTAATGCAGAAGTATGTAAAGTGAGAGATGGACGACACAGTAACAGTAGTGATCATGAAGTTCATTCAAGTTGTGCTTCGGCTGAAAGTGGATGGCTGTTTTGCAATTAGGGTTAGTGAATCAGCAGCAGTAATATATCAGAGTCGAAATCATCGCTTCAATAGAGCGACTTTTTGGGGGATAAAATGATTTAACCAAAAATTTACTTTCCAGCTGACTCCTGCAGCAGAAATGCAAAAAGCTCCTCAACGATTCATAGATAATTTCATTTTTATGCAACCTAGCTACTTACAAAAATGGGTGCTTACCCGACTGATGCTGAAAAGAAGACCCGGTTTGCCGGAGCAGACCCCAGTGAAGCAGTATCTAAGCCTCCAGTAGAAGAGATGCTCAGAGACAAAGGTAATGAGGGAAAGCCCCATGGCTGTGGCCAGCATGTAGAAGACCCCTGCCATGTTGTCAATATCCAGCTGACTGGACATCACCTCATTCTTCTCATTGTGGCAAATTCCTGTGAGCCACTGGGCTTCTAGTTCCTCCATTTCACCTGAAAGGAAAACAACAAATCCTTAACCAAATAGCTCAAAAACATAATGGCATACATGATTTCCATGTTTAGACAAGTCAGAAATTTACTGTTAACTTAAAAGCTGCTGCAAATTTATTTTAGGCCAATGGTGAGATCCTTGATATAGACAGAAACTGAGGATTGTACGGCGTGCAGTATTGCCATGCTCTGCAAACCGCTTTGCAACCCACTACTTCAACAACTGTACTTTCCTATTCTGTGTTGCACATAATCAATGTCATACTTGGTGTTCTGCGCTGGGACCTCACTGTAGCCCACCCTCCTAATTTGCCTACAACAGAGTCACAGAGTACAGCCAAATATAAATTCTTGCAGTTAAAAATAATCATTTTGTTTTGACTAGTGGTCCTGAATGAACTCTAATTGAGTATAAAGAATGTAGATACTGCATTTCTACCCTAGAAAGGCAATCTATAAATTCAATGGCTGGTAGCACCTTTATATTCTGTCACTTGTCACTGGGCTTACCGTCTCCTCTATGTTGGCCAACAGGGCAAAGATATGTTTCTTAAGTGTGGATAAAAAAAGGTACAAAGGAATAAAGACCTTATCTTTCCTCATTTCTTACTCTATGTTCCTTTCCCTCTGTTCCCCCTCTTTTTCCGGCTTCCTCTGTGACATTTGGCGCGTTGCTAATCCAATCGGTGTCATTCAGGACCGGATAACTAAGGCTGCTAGTGGGAAAGACAAATATCATGGTGGTGTTCAGCTAGATATCTTTGGGGTGCAGACTCAATAAGACATCATTAGCCTGTTGGTACAATTGAAGAACATTTATCTCATGTCAGACTTGCAAATACATGACTAGACGTAGCCATGCTACCTTTTAAATGAAATTATGGCATGCTGAGAACTGGCTTCAAAAGCAAATTAAGGTGAATGACATCTCTGGGTATCAACAGGTGACTTTGTCTCCTCTTTTTGTTTAATCTATTCAAGGGAAAGGCTGCTGCTCATGCCGTTGCTTTTTCTCCAGAGGGGAAACTATTGCTGAAATTCAGATTTTGTTCTCGTTTCAGTAGTCACACGGCTCAAGCTATAGTCTGGTGTTCAGTCGATTGGAACACAGGAACACAAGTCCCTACAAGTCGGGTTTAAAAAACATGTAGCATGGAGCAGCTCAGACTTTATGTGTCAGTCCAGTTCAGCAGATTCCTTCAAAATTTGTATCTATGTTTTACAATAAGCCTACCTCATAAATCAAGATTAAACCATTCCCGAACGTGACTTGATGATATGAAATGCAATGAAAAATGCATATGTTCAGCACTGTGCTTTATGTAGAATGGGAAAAAATGGTAAGAGCACAAGTGTGGAGAACTTGCATACCACTGCCAAACAGGTGCTGCTAAGACACCAGGACGTTACAGTTTTCTAATTATATGTATTTTTTGTGAACATTTGTTGTTGTTTTTAAAAACCACTACACGAAGTGTGGCACTGGTTTCCAGACCACCTCCTTTTTTGTCTCTTTTCCTTCTTCACCTCCCTTCCCTCTCTACTTTTCTCCAGATTAATCTTCTCTTTGTCTCTTCCTTGCCCATGAAATGCCATATGCTTTCCGCCCACATTCTGTCTATCTGATCATGTAGCATCTGCCGAGACAACAAGTCACTGTCATCTATCAAGTACCTGCCCTTCTGTCACTTCCCATCTCTACCAGACACACTTGCTTTCCTTGTCTTGCTCTTGTCCCATGCCCTGTGCCTCATCCTCTTTTCTTTTTTTACCTCTCTCTGACCTCCGTGCACGCTGCCTCTTTTCTGACGCTGTCATCACTATTTCATTCATTTCTCCTTCCTCTTGTTACATAAACTTTCTTTTTAGGTCTTTGTCTCGTGCCATTTCCTTTTATCCCTCTCACTTGCTCTGTTCACCTTTATCTTTATCTTTTTGGCATTTGTCTTTCTCTTTGTGTGTGTGTTTGTGGGTGGGTGGGGGTGCACAACAACTAGTTTAAACCAGAAGCTATTAACATGGTGCAAAGAAGTATGAACAAATTGGACTGCAAAGAAGTATTAATTATCAGGAGAAGATAAGGCAAAACAAAAACACAGAGCCTGATTTCTATCAAAATTATCCAGCTATGGAAACATGATGGAGTGTGGCCTGCATGCTCAGAAGCCCTGATAAGATTCAGTTAGAGGGGATTATTGTGACACCAATGTTCATTTAATCAACTTCAGTGCACTTACTGTGAGTGGCTGTGAACGCTCGCATCAGCAAAACGCTTTCGATGTAAAATGTAAATGAATCTTGTCACTAAGAGCTCTGGCTGTCTCGCGTTCGCGCTGTTTTGCAGTAAGAAATTTGTTTAAGTAAAAACTTTTGAGGCAACTGTAATAAAGGAATCTGGTAATTCAGATAGAGTACATACACGCACACACATCTGGTGCTGCAGAGAGGAATACATTAGAATAACTTACACACTCTGCCCTCTGTTTAGAGCAGCCTTTGTCTCCAGAATAACATCAAAGGACTATTTATACTTCACTGCCTTCCCTTTGTGTTGTCAGGCACAGACAAGGCAGCAGAGATGTTTGCATGTGAGTGTGTGGTGGCTGAATTACAGGACTGGCAGTGTAACCTTTTGCCTTTGTGGGTAGTGTCATGCACTTTGAATTTGTATGAGAGTGCTGTGTATGTGTTTCTCACCATCGCCGATAATTGCTAGGATAGCCAGGTCCACCTGTCGTTTCCAGTAGGAACCTTTTTGTAGAGCAATCCCATACCCGGTGGTAGCAAAGATGTACCTGAAATACACATGCACACATACACAAATATAGCGTATAGCGTAACTCTAATTACAAATGTCTTCAATAACATACAGTGCTGTGCAACCCCTCATTTTGCTAGTAAAATGGGAAATGGGTGCAGCAATTATTGAAACAGGGCAAAAAAGAATTTGTACAATTCTAATAATCTTCAAAGTCAACATTTGGTACGACCACCTTTATTCTTCAACACAGCCTGACCTCTCTTAGGCAACTTTCTTGCTATTTCTTTAAGTAGTCTTCAGGAATAGTTCTTCAGGCTTCTTGAAGGTCAAAGTTCCTCTTTGGATGTTGACTTCCTTTTCTTCTGTTCTCTGTCAGCATGATCCCACATTATGTTCCACTGTTTTCTCCTCCCCGTCTGCTTTACTGCATTGGTAGTGTCTTTGGGATCATTATCACGTTGCATAACATGGAAAGTGAGGTCATACTTTCCAACAAGATCAACAAAATTTTGCACTCCCCTCTAAAGACAATTATTTGTGTACATGTTTAATTGTGACATCACTCTATTAAGCTACAAAGAAAGTTTTCTAAATTAAGAGACAGAGGATAGAGTCAGCCACTACCGCTAATGTTTAGCTTAAGCTAATATGAGGCTTCAGTTTAGTAAGTAACATGCTTTTAATGAGTAATCATGATTACTCATTGAAGGATTACTCTACAAATAACTGAATTATAGCGATAGTTACCCGCTACCAATGGTCACCAGCTTACATCCCTCATCTCTACCGGCCATGTAGTTCAGCACTGCAGCATCATAGATGAAGGCATCCAGCTTGCTGTGGGGCGAGAGAGAGAAAACAAAACAAAACAAAAACAAAAAAACAGGCAAAAAACAGACAAATAAAGGGAAATGGTAAGACGTTTAGCCTTTTTTTAAAGCGAGTCAGTGAGAAGTGAAGAGATGAAAAAGAAAACAGAAGATGGGCTTTTTTGGGGTTTTTTTTAAGAACGTGTTGCTTGCAGATCAATTTTAAAGTGTTAAATCATCTCCAATAGGACTGCAACCCAAGCATAACCAAACACACAGAGGACACAGTGGGGAGTGGTGGCGGTTCAATACACCACGCTTCACTGATGATAGGACCTTGGAGGCGCCTGGACGACCTAAACAAACTTTAGACAGACTCAAACATTTACACTGTCTCGCTTTTCACACTCGCACACACAAGGACTCATAAATAAGTGGGCTGCAAAGTGGAAAGTTGAAGCTCCCGCACTTCAACTGACATTTTCAATGTAACGGATGCCGTTAGTATCCACTGCTCTGTTACCATCTCATTGCCTGTAAATGCTCTCACACACACACACACACACACACGCACACACACACACACACACACACACACATACACACACACATATAGAGCCCCGCTAATAGTGCAGTGACTGGTTGGCATTTACTGAATGTCACATGCAGTCCTCTAACGGAGACTCACAGCCGATAGTTTAGCTGTGTAATTAGCTTAACCCAGCACTGGCTCCATCCACAGGCAAGCTGTGTATCCAAACGTGGGGGAACCACACACTTGTGTCAGCAAGTGTGTGCGATTGAACAGATGAAAGTGTGCACTGGTGCATTTCTGTAAGCAGGGATTTGTTTGTGCATGTTTGCAGATGCTAGCCAGACACGCTGTAGCTCACGTGAATTGGACGGGAATTCAGCCACCACTTATCTGCCACACGTTCATGACGGTGAAACATTGTAAAACTTTAAAAACTGTAAAAAATTTTCTTGCCAGATTACATCTACACCTTTAAATGAACACTGAGTGTCACTCTGAGTTTTCTTTTACTATTGCAGGACATCTCTCTGCAGTGTAGCCTACATAACATAAGGTGTTTAAACTATCATAAAACAACAAAGACAAGTATCATTAGCTGAATCCACAACATAAATGCTAAGAATCTGGCAAACCGTGAAATGTTAATGATTAACAACATCACTGTGAAACCGAAGTGGTTGTGTTATTGTGGCCCAAAGGGGGGTTTTAACCTTTGAATAATCAGCTGTAACAATTTGCCAAAAAATTCCATTTGTCAAAAGTCTAAAGAGTATTTGAGTCACATAAAATATTGTTATTGGCATTCTCTCCTGGTTTTCATAGAGTTCTTTATATTATTTCTTGTTGTCTTCATTTGTTTTTGTCCACTATGGCAGTTTCCCAACCAGGTGTGCTGTGGAAGACTATCTGGTTCCACCTGATTAGTACTCTAAGCCAGCGGTCCCCAACCTTTTTTGCGCCACGGACCGGTTTATGCCCGACAATATTTTCACGGACCGGCCTTTAAGGTGTCGCGGTTAAATACAACAAAATAAAACTAGTACCGGTACCGGTACTAGTTTTATTTAGAAGATATATTCATAACACACGTGAAAAGACCCAGAAAACCGAGTTAGCGATAAAAACGATAACAAAATAACACTGAAAACCGATAAAAACCCTGAAAACCATACATTTCACACCTGAGCCTCAACTCTTGCGGCCCGGTACCAAACAACTCACGGACCTGTACCGGTCCGAGGCCCGGGGGTTGGGGACCACTGCTCTAAGCGATCGGCGTGAGTAACGGGCAGAACAATTACATTCTCTTCCACTAGAGGGCAGTACAACTAACTGCTCCAATTAAATGGGTTGTCAACTGCCAGTAAAACAGAAGAAAACGAATAGTCATGTAATTGAGATGATGCAGCGCGTAATAGCAATAGATAAATATTGTAAAGAAAAAGTAGTCAATCTGACCTGGGTCCTGGAGAAAATTCCAACCCAGATGAAGGCCCTAGCATGAGTACAGGTCAGAAGAAAGCAAAAAAGGTATACTGGGGACAAACCAAGCTAATTCCACTAGGCCTGCTGCGAGGGGAAAAATTATCAATATGCTGTTTGTGACAGTTTTACAGAAGAGGATTAGGGCCACTGAAAAAAAAAAGTGGGCACATCTTTTTTTTCGAATTCTGAGAAAAAAGTCAGAATTCTGAAAAAAAAAAAGGCAATTCTGACTTTTTTCTCAGAATTCGAAAAAAAAAAAGATGTTCCCACTTTTTTTTTCCCCCAGTGGCCCTAATCCTCTTCTGTATATTTTTGTTTGGTGGTGTGCCGTGTAATTTTTCTAATGTGAAATATGTGCCGTGGCTCCAAAAGGTTGGGAAACACTGCACTATGGAATGCTTTGCAATCAAAATATCTTTGCATTAATTTTTTAATATTTAAAAACTCCCAAAATAGTTGATTTTCATAATTCTATTATATTCAAATTATTTTAAAAATATATTCTCTAAAAACTTGTGTCTGAAAACCAATCAATATATAAATTGCTTGAATTGCTCCCACAACTATGTAAGCTACAAAAAAGGATGTCACATACAGTTACTGACAAAATCTTAAGCACATGGAGATATGTTTGCTGGGTTTTTTGCGTTTAATGCCAAACTTGTCACTATAATAGCATAATACCATGATGAAAACACCAATAATTATTGATCAGATAGGGATTTTAACCATGATTTGATTTGTACCATGTGCTTTTAGCATTTATTCTAGCAATTAATTGTCCACTCTGTTACTGTCAGACGTTGTTACCAATGTAGAGAAACTGTATGATTCATCATAATAGATGGGTGTTTTTTTCTGAAAAAAGTGGGGAAAAAGTTGCTAACTTGAATTTGGCAATCATCAACTTGTTAAGACTGAAGATGTTTTCAATACTGGAGAATCGAGTGTGTTACAGTGCGACGCTGATGCGGTGGTTCAAGCATTATAAACTTCCAAACTCCTCTGAAACACATATATTAACACAACATTTTAATACCCTTTAAATTAACCATAACCATTAAAACAGTTGAACTTTGCTTATTTTTAAAGAGTAACAATAAAATAAATCAAATCAATTTCGCTCCCCTGTGAATATTCTTGGTTCCTGTGGCTGTAACAGATTTTGTGTGTGTCTTTGTGTGTAAAGACTCTCAGCATTATGTGTGATCACAGCTAATCCAGCAATCGAGCCCCAAATAGCTGAATGGTGCAGTGCTGCTCAACTGCTTATGCCACAGAGCCAAAATATCAATGACTGCATTACTGACTGCAGACACCTTCAGCAGGTGGAGTCCACAGATACACAGATAAGCTTGTATTTTTGTGTACTTATAAGCTGTTGTGCACAAAGCATTAGTTTACTTCAACACATGTATATATGTTGCATGTGGATAAAACAACAGAAGCCAGAGTGCCTAACAGTACCATAGATGCTGTGTTTACATCCAGCTTTCTTATACTGTAACTTGTGGATGGAAGATAAGGAGCTGAGAGGATCTACTGTTTCTCTATTTAATTTCTCCCCAGGGGCAGCCTGTTGTCTGAGCTATAGAACCTCTAATTGGATCCCACCCCATTGCCAGTGACCAATTAAAAATATCCTCTTGTCATCTCAACGACCGATTGTCATTTAACGTTCACATTTTCCCTCCCGTCTCTCTTATCCTTGATGCTCCATACTTCCTTTCCTGTCCCTTTTCTCTGCCCTTCTTTATCCTCCCCTTCCCTCACTTTTCTTTTCCAGTGCACTCTCTATGTTCTTATTCTCCAGTCTCTTGGCCCATTTGTGCTTCATTTTCTGCAATTAAACATTTGGCACTTGGGTTTCAACTCTTACCCCCTTCCTCTTGACTCTGGTCCTCACTTTTCTTTCCCCCCATCTTTACCTTTATTTTTTCATCCACACACTATTTAGATCTCTCCTTGGTTAGACTGATAACCGCCCCACTCCCCACCCTCTTTACACACTATCAGTCCCACTATAGAGTCCAGTGCTAAAAATAACCCTTGCTGTTCCCAATGAGGAAGCCCATTCATCCACAGTCTCACAGGACCTGTCACCACAGACACACACACAAGCGTGGATACATTCAGGCATGAAAGAGGTACACTTCACAGGCCTAGGGTTTCACAAAAAACTACACACATATGAATGATGTAAAAGTGCACTTACCAACAAACTCACAAAAACCCATGCACACAAAGTGTCTCTTTACCCCGTTTTGAGGCTGACGAGTGCATCCTGGACTCCAGTTTGGTGATACTTCACCATATACTGGTGCATGGCGGGATAGTTCTTCCTGATGTTCCTTTCAGTGGAACCATTTGGAACAGTCCCGAAGCGGAACGGAGGTGAGTAAGCATATGGGTTCTGAAACTGTGATGAGAAGAACAATGGAGAAGGAAAAGGAAAAGCTGAGGTTACACATCTTCATTTGAATTTATAAAAAAAAACCCACAACACTTCAAGAGCAATCCTTACTGAAGGAACCACTGGTACCGTAGTTTCCCATCCACTCGCTGATTTTCTTTTCTTTTTAAATTCTCCCATCATTTCTCTCTGCCTCCTCCACAAACCCCCTCTCAGGTATAATCAGTGTATCAGAGTACAGGTCAAGAGTTTTGTCCAAGCGTGCTTGTAGCTGAGGTAAAAACCAACCCTCCAGCACTGTGGTAACAATCTGCCCTCGGTGCCAGAAGCAGACAAACCCTATCAATTACAAGTGTGTATTTATGAGCCTCACTCTAACCACATGCTGTGCTAATTTGTGCGCCGACGGTTTCAGTCCATATTATTAAAGCGGTTCTCAAAAACATAACACTGCATGTCATCTCAAACGCTTACAGGCTTACTTTACTTTGCTTTAACGTATTCATACAACACATGATTGACTCCACTTGTAGGCCGCTACTGGAGGATTTCATTAGCAGATTATTAGCATTCCTGTTGTTTTCTCTGTCTGTTCAACATACACAAAACTCATCTGCTTGATTGTTTGCAAAAACGATGTACTGTTTGCTTGCATCAAAAACTAATCTGCATAATATATTTGAGCATATTTCTAAGCGTTTATACATGCTGCATCTGACGGCACATATATGTGTCTCCGCTGTGTAATCAGGTCAGGGTGAGCGTGAGCGCGTGTCGACAAGTCAAACTGCGCTGTGCATACGAGTGCGCATTCATATGTTAGTGGAGATGTCACACAGTGTGTTTGTCAGCATGACAAGCAACAGCCCTTAGGAGACATTCTCTCCTCCCACAGTCCTTGCTATTGTTTACTTCTCCTTCTTCATCTTTTCTTCATTTGTGCCTTTCTTAAGGTTAAATAGAAGCTTTTAGGTCAGGAGAGGGTAAATGTCCCAGGAGGAGTGAGAGGGGGGTGACAGGGGCTGGTTGGGGTGTGGTGGAGTGGCGGGTTGGGATTCAGACTGGAAAAGCACTCTTCTCTTGCTTGATAATTACCAGTGAAGGGCTTTTAAGAACTGCACCAGCTGCTGCTAACGAAAGCTTAATGCAGAGCTGACGACAAAATGAAGGAGCGGAGGCAGGAGAGGATTTGAGGCTAAGATAGGTGTAGATAAAAGAACTCACCGTCCTGCAACATAGCCACAACCAGATCGTGGGGATTGTTGTCCGTCAAGGCTTTCTGGCAAGATTTCCGGACGATTTTCTGATGCAGGGTTTCCAAAGACTATTTTAAAAAAGCACGTATTCTCAACTTTCAAATACTGCCATGCTGTCAGAAACCTCCAGGTCTTACCAAATTATCCATAAGATGTACTTTAGCGTCTTTTCCTTGATACAGCAGTATACTTTTACTTGCAGGTTAGGTGCCAAAATCTGTTTGATTAGCTTTAGAAAGAGATCACAGTTTTGCTTCAAATATATGCAGGGTTGCGCAAACCCTGCACATTAAACTGCATTTCAATACAATGCCATGGGGAAAGGAGAGCATCAGTAAGAGGTGAGCTTTGAGTGAGGTGAGTCATCTGGCCTAAATCTGGTAATGTGTGTAATGACTGTAATAATCACTAATCTAATTAAAATATGAAGGTTTCTCACAGGACAAAATCCAGTTACCTGGGTAAAAGACTCAAAACCCAGAGGAGAAATTTCTCTCAGCAGCCTGAGTACACTTTTCTCCTTATGTACTGTAAGTGCATGTAGAGTGTATAGGTGCTAATAATAGGTATTAAAAAAAGAGTGATATGTAAAGATATCACACAAATTATTCTTATTAACTAAGCTCAATGTCAAACGCCAACATCAAAAGCCTTAAATAATCTGTAATAAAACTGTGAACATATACAGTCAGGTCCATAAATATTTGGACAGAGACAATTTTTTTCTAATATTTGTTTTCTGTTCCACAATGAATTTTAAAAGAAACAACTCTGGTGCAGTTGAAGTGCAAACTTTAAGCTTTAATTCAGTGGGTTGAACAAAAAGACTGTATAAAAATGTGAGGAAGTAAAGCATTTTTTTTAACACAATCTCTTCATTTCAGATGTTTTTTTTCTGTTTTCGCAGCCTAGGGATGGCTTGTTTCACCTGCATGGAGACCTCCTTTAACCACATAGTGTCTGTTCACAGCAAAATCTTCCTTTTATCTGTTGAATTGGTAATGACATAATGAAAGAATTGCCCACACCTGCCCATGAAACAGCCTTTGAGTCAATTGTCCAATTACTTTTGCTCATTTAAAAAAAAAGGATGGCACATGTTAAGGAGCTAAAACTCCTAAATCCTTCATCCAATTTGAATGTGGATACTCTCAACTGAAACTGAGAGTCTACACATTATGTCCATGTACGTTACATAACTATAATTGGAATATGTTTTATTAAATAGGTAAAAACTTTCACCTTAAACAAAGCACAGGTTACATGTTTACAGACACTGGATGGCGATGTGAGTATCAGTTGACTCCACAAACCACAGAAATGAGCAAACCTACAAACCTACACAAGCTAAATGGAATAAAAAAAATAAAAATAAAACACAATAAAATTATAGTAACTCTGTGCAACATATAAATATATTGCTTGCAAATGTCTGTGGTTATCATGAAACCTTGATTGATCTCATTGCTTTTGTCATGTTTATTAACTCACCCTACTCCTTCATTTTCTTCTATTTTGTCCTGCAGCTCTTCTTTGGTCTGTTCTGCTTCTGCTTTCCCCTCCATCTCCTAATCACTATAAACTGACTGGTTCTTGTATAACGGTTTGTTACTTTACCTGAGCACTCAAAGGAGTTTATGCAACATGCTTCCTTCACTCATTCACAATTTTCTGTGCTTGAGTGGTTCCTGCCGAACAGTCGGAGACATTCACACTCTGATGGATGTATTGGAGAGCAACTTGGGGTTAGTATCTTGCCCGAGGATATTTGGCAGGCAGACGGATACATGTCTTACTATGTTTTTTTTATTCTCTGTGTGTGTAAATATTATGCTATAAAACAGCGGAGATCACGGCATGAACAAAATTATTCAGACTATTTGCAATGAACTTGCAACCTCGCTGCCTTTAAAATGGTTGAAGAGCAGATCTGCGATCACACCAGTCTTCAAAGCGACTTTGGTGCATCAAAATGCCAATAAACGGAATGACTTCAATTAACTGAGATAAACTGGCAAAAATCACAAATCTGTTGCAGAAATTCATATTAAACAGAAATTTACATTAACAACTTACATTTGTTGTCTACTCAGAACCTCGTAGATTTGAAACAAAATGTTTGAATTATAGCAGGCACTGTGCAACCTTGCTTTTACGTAGCGCGAGGCACATTGCAGAAGAGTTGCACTCATTTATGAACTAGACTGCAATTATTTGCAAACTTTCACTAGTCTGTCTGAGAGTGATTGCAGTCAGACAGTCAATGTTTGGAGGAAGGCTGCCTCCCACCAGGTGACCTCTGTAATTGCCCTGTGCCGTCCTATTTTTAGTGACTGAGTCATTAGGGGTCTCCACGCTACATTTTCATGTCCCATCGCTTCCCAGCGTTTGTCTACATGTCTACATGTTTTGCTCGTATGTGACTGTTTTTTAACATTAGTGAGATGTTTTAAATCTCTTCTAAGTAGATGCATGTGGAAAGTGCCAGAACCTAGTTATTTCTTTCATCATAATGCCGCTGAAAGCTACTACAGCTCCAACAACAGCAGCAAGTTGTTTACATTTGAACTTTGAAGTCTGTAGGCTTCACAAAAAGCAATTTTATAATGCTGAGAAACCGAAACAAAACCGAAAAGCAGAGAAAGAGCAGCCAGATTTGCAAAGACAAATCCCCACGCACCATATAACACCAAAGACCTGTTAAGTGACTGCTCTCCACTTGTGCATGAAGCAGGCTGCTTAGAGGACAAGTTCAACAGCTCAGTAAACATCCATTGCTTTCTCTTCATCAATTATTAAAACAAATAAAAACAGCTCTTTCTGTCACCATTGACTGAAATGGACACAATGCCCAAATACTGCAGCTTTAAGAAAGTGATGTGTAAAATACACTTTTTTTTAAAACAAAAACAAAAGTTTTTTTGAAGGCTTCAGTTAGTAGGAATTTAAAATCAAAACAATGTGACACAGCGATCGACCAGTCGTGCAGTTAATGTGTAATTTTAGGAGAAACACTTCTTTACCAGTAATTTGTTCTATTGTACTTCCCCACAGGTGTCTCACAGACCATTCTAAGAATTCTGTTAGTAGGTCACTAATGTAATCAACTTAAATTTATACTTGCATACAATTCTTAAAGCTCTCTATTCCTAGATTTGGCACAAACATCCACCAAATGTAATCTACAATCTACAAAGTCTGTAAAATAATGCCTGTCTAACTTATTATGATCTTTGAGCAATGCTAACAGTGATGCTAAAACGATCACTAGTTAAACTAGCTTCTACACTAGGGGTGGGTTTTGATTATCGATTTATCGATTAAAATCGATTCTAGCTTGGATAACGTGATATCGACTCAATAAAATCCTGAATCGATTTTTAAATATGAATGTATTTTGCACGAAACGCCAGAATCTCAGGTTAAACCTCACAAACTTTCAACAACCACCAAACAGCTAAAACAGTAAATGAGAGCAGGTACACGGATTCTGCACAAAGACGTAAAAACAAAGCGTGGACCCGCCGACGGATCAGAATCAGTGAGATGTTGCTTTTCTCACCCGACGGCACGGACACGGTCGGGGCTGAAAGCCGACAGCTCGCTGATTCGGATGTTTCGGCGGGTCCGCGCTTTGTGTTTACGCCCTTTTTGCGCTGATTCTGAAGCTGCAGTTTTATTTCTCTCCAAACAATATTGACTGAACCAGCAGCAAAAGAAGATCCAAACTTCGCTTCACGTAAACATCGTCATGAATTCCCTCTGACCTTTCCTGTTTTGCTTCCACCACGATAAAATCACACTTCATGCAGAGCTCTCTCTCTCTCTCTCAGTGCACTTCAAGAACAGTTTCCAATCTAAAGATCTCTGTTTTCTGCATTATTCACTTGCTTTTTACGCACAAGTCTACCGTTGTTTACAGTGCTGTCGGCCGCTGTTTTTTTCCTTTTACTTACTTCCGAAAAGAAAGCCTCATTTCTGCTGTTCAATACTGAACAAATTGAAACTTTTCACTTTTTAAAATTATGCAGAAATTGCAAAACGTTTAGCTGTGTCTCTAATAAAACCTCTGTAACTTTGCTCTGCTTCACTTCAGCAGCATCAGGTAATGTTCATATGTTGATTAATGGTTTTCTTTCGTTTTTGATCTACTGCAGAATATTTTTAAGGTCATCTGCTATAAAATCCCAGGCCAGGAAAATCTTCTTTCTTTTTATAGATAGAAAAATCAAAACGATTCTAGAAATCAGTGACGATACCCAGCCTATTCTACACTGCTGCCACTTTTCATTAGAAAGTGCAAAATCTTGTCCACTGCACATAGTTTGTGAGCACCATAAGTATATGGTAGAGATGAGCCTGTACATATATCACTGCTATCAGTACTAACATTTCAGACTGAGTGGTAGTAAACTATTTGCTGCCTTTAAAGATCTGTCATCATCATTAGCTTAAATACATATTAGCTGTAACCACACCTACACGCACTGATATAACGAGACAGCGAAGGGGAGCTATCTGATTCACACCGCTGTCCATTACTAATATTCAACAGGAATGTATGCTATCACAGCTATAGCAAGCTAGCCAGAAAGCTAAAGGTAAAGCACCAAACTTAGGGATGGTAACTAACAACGGCAAAAGCCTGCTTTGGAAACTATGCCTATATTTCCCAAATGCATTGAGGGGAGTGATGCAATCTTAAACTTCATCTCGTTGAGCACTGTTGCAACAGAGTGTTGTGTGTATGTGTGTGCGCTTTTGTGAAGCATTTTGGTCCTGCAACTTTTGGAAGAAAAAAATGTCACTTTTAGAAAAAAAATGTGTTTGCCTCATCATATAAAATGATTATAATTGCATTTTAAAGGAAATGGTTGTGCCAAAGTATAAAAATTTACACTAGTGGTGTTACATCCTTCCCTCAGGTTGAAAGGTACAGTAGAGTGCATCTGTTTGTGCCTGCTAATGGTCTAAACCCACTTTAAGTAAACTACACAAAACATGGCCGCGCACGAGGAATGCTTTTCATCATTTTGTCGGTCGCATTTGGCTCGATGGCCAGCCTCTCTCAGCATAACTGTCTAAACGGCCATTTGCCCTTCTTGTCTGTTTCCTTTCGTTCCCGACCCTCCCTGTCTTTCCACATATTCTATTTTCTCCCTCCTAATGCCTTTCTTCCCTTACCTCAGCCTTCAACCTGGCCCATATCTGTCTGCCTGTTGTCTTGTACCATCTTGTGTGTCTTGGCCTTTTGCTAGTCCTCAGTCTCTCTCCTGCCAATTGATGTACCTCTTACACCATCCCTCCCTCCCTCTCTCCGTCTGTTTGTTGTCAAAACCCTCTATGTCAGCCTTCTCTTGATAGTATCGCCCCTAATACATCTGTATTTCTGTCCTTGGAAGCACTCTGCTCTTTTGTCTAGCCTTCTCCAACCCTCCAATCTGTTTCACTACATTTGGCTTGACCTTTTCTTTTAATATCCCAGTCTTTCTGTTTGTTGCTGCATTTTTCTATATGCATGTCATTTTGATTCTGAGTGTATAAAACAGAGCCCATGTTAATTCATTCTGGAGCAACAGAAACGGTAAAACTTGTACATTTGAATTCAGGTGACTGGAACTTTGTGAGAGGAACGGTAGTGCCACACGCAACAAAAACAGGTGCTATGCTTCATTTCCCCCTTCATCCTATGATGATTTTCTAATCCTGTTGTATGATATAAAACTGAAGGCCTGCAAAAAACATATCATAAAACTACCTCATTCGTTCTTCGTTACCTTGTTGTCTGAAAGCCCGGTGACTTGGTCGACAAACTCCTCCTGAATCATGAAGGCGGCCAAGTTGGCAGTGTAGGAGGCCAAGAAGATGACAGCGAAGAAGGCCCAAACTGACACTATGAACTTGCTGGTGGTTCCTTTTGGATTTTGCACCGGCACAGAGTTGTTGAAAACCAGACCCCACAGCAACCACACTGCCTTGCCCATGGTGAAGGAAGGGCCGTGAGGGTCTGAAAACGAGGAAAGAGAGTGTGTGTGGGAAAGAGAGATGGATGGTATAAAATTAGAAAGAAAGAAAACAAATATTTCAAAATCTATTTGTAGAACAAGTGACATGCAATTTAAACTACACAATATTAGAGCAGTGGACTTGTGCTTCTGTGTTAAATTTATGTCGTAGGTATATTGTAACCCTCCTGAAACCCTACGGCATAACTTGACGTGTACCTCCTTAGAAATGTGACTACACGCAGCAGCGCCACAGCAACACAGGCATAAATGTTGGCATAGGCTAGAATCAGTGCAGAAGTCTAAATTAAGCTTTAGTGTCCGTACTCACCTTTTCCCTGTGCCAAGTTTCTGTTGAAGCCAAGAGGACTGATGTATTCGAACATGAAGACAGCCATTGCAGTCACCAGCAGGAGCATCACAAACATCATCACCCACACTGATGCACTGAATGGCTCTGTGAAAGAAAGAGAGAAAGTCAAGAGAACAGAGGTCGTGCTCATGCTTAGCTAATACTGCACTTTTTATAGCTTATCCATCACTTTTTCTTATCATTTGCACACTCCTCGTCTTTCCACAAACTGAAGGAATAAACAGGTCAGAAATACCGTATGCACACACACACACATACTGAGGAAAGAACTCCATGTCCAAGCAGACCGTTCTAAGTTCAGAAGCCCTACAGATCTCACCCCACCCACCCACCCCAAACCACTTGCATATATACTGGCGTTCCTCCTATTTGGCTGTGGAATAAGGGGTACAGTATAGAAAGCCCTGGTGTCAGCACTCCTGTCCTCCCTCTGAGCCCTTAACATTACTGCAGAGATTAAACTCTGCTCTAATGTATGGGAGAGCACTGCTGGCATAGGGCCGCACACCGGGATGTGTGCATTTGAGTGTGCATGTGCAGAGTGGCAAGCAGCCATTATGAGGTTTTCCTGCTAAGCCCTTATAATTTCCATTTTCACACCACTAACTGCATGCTTCCATGCATGTCAGCATGTGTACTTGCGTGTGCGTCCTTGCTGTGTGTGTTAGAGTTTCTCTTTTTCGTGGAAATTCCTGCAGCCAATTTGCATGTAAGCTTGTGTGTGCATTGGGTCAGTGGCATCGCGAACTGTAGTGGATGTCAATGTTAAAGCACTCTGCATCAAATGAGCGTGACTGAGGAACCATAACGGGGATATCCGTGGTCTCTTAGGTTAAAATCCTGCGGTTAAGTGCCTCTCAGGTAAGTGAGAGTCGCTGTGGCAGGAAGCGGGCATTCAGCTAAATCCCTCAGATGAAAGAGCAAGTATTGACAGCTGTGTAACAGAAGTGAATTATGTTGTCAGTGCTGTATCTGAGGGAACACACACACACACACACACACACTCAAAACAAACACCGTTCTATACTAACACAAACCAGAGAAGCAAACAAGACAGGTTTTCTTCTTGTTCTCTCCTCAGTCTAACAAGAGAGGAGCAGCTATTTGGTGACAATTACCAAGGAAGGCTGATGGGGACACAGTTCCATTGCTACGGGACACCATGACACTGATCCCAGTTTCCACGAACGGGACGGAGAAATCGATGACCTCAGAACGCTCCTCATTGATCGTCAGAGATCCGACGGCCATGACGGCTTTCTTATAGACCACCTTTTCAGGGTAGGGGGAGGAGGAGGGAGGAGAGCAGGGACATAAGAGGAATGATTGGGGAGAAAGGAAGAGAAAGTTACAATCTACTCATCCATTCATCCATCTGGATCCATTTCCAGCTTTGTTGCCTAAAGTCCACCCCAGCTGTCACAGGGTCAAAAGGTGGAGTACACCCTCGATAGCTATCACAGAGTAGAACAAATGTCTTCATTAGGCTAACTACATGTTGTCTCTTCCACCCAAAGTAAATGTTGACAAATCTGTGCACAAGAATGTAAAGATTACTGATTGCACATAAATAAAGTTTTTAATCTCATACTGAAATATAATCAATGTAGCCAATATGCAAGCAGTAGTGCAAAATACGATTAAAACAAATACAAATAACATTCAACCCAGCAAATGAATGAATTAAGCATTAAAAAATGCAAAGTTTATAGTCTTAAAATTAACTCTGGAACTTGGGTCTTCAGGTCTGAGTTGCTATAGTAACAGTTGTTTTTTGTTTTTGTTTTTGTTTTTTACACTCTGTGAACATTTGCTCTGGCGATATTTAAATTTATTTTGAAACATAAAAAAATTGGAAAAAATAAATGATCATTCTAACAGTCTGCTTTTAAAAAAAGCACATTTAAAATTGTTGGTCACCTTTTTTAGTTAAATCTGCCTTTGATTACAGATTACTTAAGATCAAACTTTACAGTGGGCATCAGTTCTGAGGTTTGGTTGCTCACACATTTGTTGCCCTGCAATATTTACCTCCTGATCACATATAGGGGTCATTGTTGGCGAATCGCTAGTTCAGGGGCTTGCATGTTTAAATGTTGTGTTAGATTTAACGGGACTCAAACTCAAAAAAGTTCATCTGATCAGCAAGATATTTTTTGCAAATGTGAGATTCAAGAACTTTATTTACACCAGTTACACGCCAACGGATGCATCAGGGCAACTCATGGCTCAGTATCTTGCCCAAGAATACGTTGACACGCCAACTGGAGATCGATCCAATTACTTTTTCACACAGGGCCAGGTAGGTTTGGATAGCTGTGTTCACTTCATTTAAATCATCATTAATCATCAATCTGCCTTTTGGATTTACTCGGGTTATCTTTGTCTAATTGAAATTTGTTTGATGATCTGCAACATGCAACTTTGACAAATATGCAAAAAACTAAGAAATCTAGCAGAAGGCAGATACTTTTTCACAGCACTGTATACAGTTGTACGACTTCAGAGAACACAGGTTAGACTTTTATTTGTTTCCTTCGAATTTACTTGAACACTACCTTACCCTAAGCAAAACCAAAAACATATCAACATATTCACCCAGGTTTTTAACAGTAGAAGTACTGACTGGGGATCTTGGTAGCCTTAAAATTAAGTGTTTTATAAAACAATCATAACAGCAAAACATTAAGTTATTCCTCTAAAAACATTAAATATGACCTAAAATAGTCACACGATATGGTCAAAGAATCTGTCTCCTTTATCATCCTCAATACCCTGAACATAGGACAGATGGCAAACATGACATCAGTACATAGTTCCATATATTAAAGCTAGCTAATAGGTAAACTGTGTAATATGTTGGTAATTCTAAATAGCACTAATTAAAACAAGTAACTGAAAGGAAATTTGGAATAAAAGAATGAAACACCTGTATGATATCATAAAAGGTATACCTGTGGGGTCAGCAGGTACCCCACTTAGAAGAACGAGGATGAACTTTAACCTTAATACATGTCTTCATCTGAAATGTATCACTTTGTATTAGCAAGTGCTGCTCCATCAAAGCACATCTCCACAATGTGTGATGATGTTAGTTTCCAACAAGATGAGTAATACGGTAGTTGAATAACACAGGCACACTTGTACATACACACACAAAAAGGCTCTTTTTACCTCTCCCACCATCCCATTCCAGACATTGTTGATCTTCTTGCCATGCTTGCCATTGGTAACCAGGTACAGGTCATAGGTGAACTTCACATACTTGGCTATCTTTTTCAGAATGTCGATGCAGAAACCTTTGCAGCACTTCTTGATATACGTCCCACCAGCCTCGGTCGTGTTGCTGCAGAAGCACAAAACACAAAGACCATCAGCAGATGATTAGTCTTTCGCTCGGTGTCGGCGGTGGGAAAAAAACAAACGGCATCAACGCTATGATTGAACACTGAAGTAAACATTGACAGAACAAATACCAGCTCTTTGCATAGCCTGCAAATCCATTTTTACATCCACATTTAGGTAGGGAACCCTCATTCATTCATTCATTAAAAAAAAAAAAGGAACATTGTTTGCTTCATTTTTTCCATCGTGTTTGTTAAATTTGTGATTGCACCAGTGAACAAATATCACCCTGGGTCTTTTTCACCTTTAAGTTCAGGTCAATCTATTCAGGAATGACTGAAGATTAGAAAAATATGCTCCCTTTTCTCCCTACGCCTCTCTGGAGAAGGAAATTTTGACGGCGCTGCATCTGCAAGCCTTGTACCATCTGTGTATATGAATTTGAGAGCAGAAGAGTTCACACACAAGAGCACATCAACTTTGAGCCACCTGGGAGTCTCATTTAACTTTTAGATGTGTGCTAATTAGAAGACAATAACCTCGTCCTTTAGCGTAACAACAACCTGGGCAAAAACTTGACGGAAAGTAAGGAGGGGACCCCCGCGCATCAGGCTGTGACTCTGCAGTACCCTTCAGAGATGAAACTTTGTCACTTTTAAGTTATTCTGCAGCACCAGGAAAAAAGAGATAACATTTGCCAGTTTTTTGCAAACTCCCTCACTAGTCGCCATCGATCTGTCAAACAAATGTCTCCCCAAGTGGAATTCTTTCCTGTCTTTGAACTGGAAAGGCATTTACTTTCACAGTCTAACAGTTTCACACAAGAAAGGGAAAAAAAGAGCCAAGTGCCGATATGTCAGCAGTTATGAATGTCATTTGATGAAACCTGCAACTTTTGAACACCACACTGAAACACTAACCAACCTTTAATCCATCACAGAAGAAATAAAATAATGGGCTTGACTCCTTTTTAGTGTAAAATAATGTCTTTTCCTAATTGCATTTGCAGCTCTGTCGAATGCAATGTAACTTTTTTTTTTCCTTTCCTGATCCACACATTTCAACAGTAGCTCAACAGTTTGGACACCAGTGGCAATGGAATAAAATCACAGAGTGGATGGACGGAGAAAAAGGGATACTGGCTTGAGGTTCTGTGGGTAATGTGGTATGAGCTTAGAAGCGCTAATTAACTTAGTCTTCTCCACAGAAGAGGTCACACTAGGCAGCGGCTGCACTGTACTCTTTGATATGTAAATTTCTTGTCTTTATTCCAAGCATGGCCGCTTTAAGCACAATATGCAATATATTCTTGTGATGTTGAAGTAAGAATGAAATTGTGGTCAATGTAATGCAACTACAAGGAACAGGTTGATGTTAGCCGAAACAAGGACAAATAACCCAAGTTTCTGGCAGATTCAGCTGGTGGGGAATGGTGGGAGCTGACAGAGTAAGCATATAGGCCAGAACTTAGCTGCATTCACGAACACGGCGTTCCCATTTAGGCAGGCCACTGTACAGATCAGGCAGTAAGAGCATGTGATGTTATGGAGGCTGTTTGTGAACTTGGCAGGCCAACTTGATATAGAAACACTACAGGGCCTGAGGGGTCTCCAGGGAGGAAAGTGTGGGTCTGTGTATGACTATGAGAGCGTTAGTGTAAGTATGGCTTGCTCTTAAGCCAGGCCTGGATGAGTGAATTTCTGGTTCTGCATGCATGGGTACTCCTTCAACCCCAATCCAACCCCCCGTTCGCCACTCCTGGTCTGCCTCTCTCCTTCCCTCCATCTATCCCACTTTCTCCAAATGGGCGCTTCGGATGCTTGAGTGGGAATTGCGCTGTGGGAGGCTGAAAAGCAGCATTGGCCTGTGAGTGAGTGGACATGTGGCCACAGAGAGCGTACGAGCTCGTAAATGTGTGTTTGTGTTCCTCCTTGGAGACGCTTTGCTCTCCGCCCCACTTCACAGTGTTTTCTGGATGTAAATCACTGTCAGCCACTTCCCTAAAACTATCGCCGCTTAATCAACTCCGTTTGTGTGACGCAAAAAGAGCTGCAGACAGACGCGTTACGCATTGAACGAGTGACACAAAGTGTGTAGACCTTGTTTTTCACACATACATTAAAGCCCTGAACTGTTCTAGACTCTGCCCTGTGTGACATCGCAGATCTGTTTCCCTTTGCCCAAATCGATTTCCAGTATTTAGCAAAAAAGAACATTGCTGATTGCTACATGTGAGAAAGGACAACTCTGAAAAATGCCCAGACTTGATCGCCTAACATTTTCTGGTATTGCCATGTGGAAAAAATGAATATCTATAATAAATATCCATGAAAATGTACGTGATCCAGACGTCATTTATTATTACACTGATTCAGCACCACTCAAGTCACTCTGTGACATACAGCCACAGTGTGTGTTTGCGCTCCAGGAATATAATATAACAAGGGGCTAGAGGTATTTTGGCGTTAGTGGAAAAAAAAGAAGAAGGAAGAAATGGTATAGAAGGAAGTAAAATGCTGAGTTCAGCAGCCACCTCCATTTTCAGGAGGAAAGAAGCTGCTGCAAAGCCTGCACACTGCATCGCTTTCCGTGTTCGTGAGAGAAAGGGGAGAGCGAGACAGCATGCACTGACAGAGGAGCGCAGAGACGGCGCTGTGGAAAATGAAATACGGATGATGTAAATTTATTACCTTCTGATTATCCAATACAGTCTTATGAAACTTTCTTTTATGCGGTCCTTAGTTCTTCTTCTCATACAACAACATTACGTGTAAATCAGTTAGACTGTGAGTAGAGTGTATTTCAGACCATTTCACTGTGTTGTGCTTTTCCACAAGACAAGGTAAGGAGGAAGAGAGTGGGTGAGATGGCTTAAGTGCAGCTTATTGTGTTGCAAACACGTGTGCCATTACAGGACCGCGTTGTTAGATTAAGACAAGCTGTAACACACACTTACATTTTTGTGCCTTAGGTTTAGATGATTTTAATGGATGCATTTTCTTTTAACTTACTTATATACTTGAATATATATCATTGACATAGGCGGTAATACTGTATCTCGTTCTCATTTCCTTGTTTTGCTTATTACGGCTGAATTTACACTTGCATGATGGGTTCTGCATGCAAGTGTAAATTCAGCCGGTATCGAGGAGCAGGTATCGAGTTTTTTGAGGTGTGATATATACTGTAGGTATATACCTCAAAAACTAGATGTTCAGAGTGGCCACTTGTTGATGAGACCCAAATGTTTTGTGTTTTGTAAGTTTGGACCATAAATTTGAAGACAATGACTAATTTCTTTGGTGTCGTTTTGCTTCTGTGGACCAAAATAGTGGATTTTAAATCAAAAGATCAAGACGTGACTGAAGTGCAGACTTTCTGCTTTCATTCAAGGGATTTAAGGGATTTAATAAAAGCAGTACATTAACTGTTTGGGATATTTTTTATACATAATGCCCTATTTCCAGAGGCTCAAAAATAATTGGACAATTGACTGACAGGCAGTTCCATTGCCAAGTGAGGCCTGTTCCCTCATTATTCCATGACAGCTAAGGTAGATATTCCAAGTGTTTAACTTGCGTTTTGGTTAGCTGATTGTTGGAATGCTTAATATGAGTTCTTAAAATGAAACAACACCAATACTCCTGGGCGACTATGGAGGACAACTAAGGTGAATGACTGCAGAATGCTTTTCTTTAGTTAAAACATCACAACTTTAACAAATGGAAAAAAAAACACAATCAAACTAAGTCAATCAGACTAGACGACTGTCGTAGTCTAGTCTGATTGAAGTACAGTAGCAGACTGAATGCGAGAATGAATATTCTCTACTCAGATTTAGCTAAATGCTGGTCAAGTCAGTCACCTGATATCAAACCAGTATAGACTTTGAAAAAATCAAAGGCAGAGACAACCACAAACACTCGGCAAAAGGTGACTCCATTAAAGGCCTAGCAGAGTATCTCACGGGAGGAAACACAGCATTTGGTCCTGCCCATGGGTGATGTCCATAACGGCAAAAGATTGTTCACCAATTACATAAAATATATATGAAACTAGATATTACAAAACCCCTCATATTTAAAATCATGTTGACTATAATTCCTTATTAAACCTCTTGAAATCAAGCTGAGAGTGTGCACTTCAATCACATCTTAACTTTTCGATTTGAAATGCACGTGGTGGTGCACAGATCCAAAAAACTACACAGCTTTACTGCATTTGCTTACTTAGCTATCTAGCTAACACTGCAGCGTGATAGATGGACAGATATGCCACTTACTCTTTGATATGCTTCCTACACGGCACAGAGTTCCTCATGCAGGTACCAGTGAGTCTTTCCACGTCCTCCACAATGACAAAGGGTTTCTCCTCTAAGGTGACGATGGACAGGTGGTTGTCATCAAGCTCAGCGTCACCAAAGGAGTTGAAACGTGGCCACACGGGGTACTTCAGTGTCAGACTACGATTGTCCAGTTTCCCCATCTGGTGAGAGAAGAGGAAAGTAGGAAACAAGATATAATAACTGGTGGCTAAAAATAGAACACTTGGCACATTTCCAATGGGCTACAATGTATTGCTTTTCAATTACTGAGTAGGCTGGAAGTCAATAGACTGATTGTTGTTTGGGTCACACTCATGGCCTCACATTTACCTCCCGGGAGTCTAAACTATCACGCTGTTCTGTTGGAGATGGTTATAAGTACAAATGAAGTGAAAGCAGTGAAGAAATCACAGTTGCGATTTAGTGATCATCACACACTTAACTTTCCTAAAAACATACAGCAGAAATGAGAATAAAAAAAATAAAACAAAGCATTTTTTGGAAAAGCTGCAGCCAGCATATACTGTATGTTGCTCTTTGGCAACAGTAAATGCCTGTTTGAATGTAAGGTAAAGCACGGCATATTAAATGCATGGCCTGCAGGGTTGGATCACAAAATGCACACAGTGATATTGCTATGCATGCAAACCCATACAGAAACAGAGATTTAGTGTGACAGTATGACAGTTGGGACTCTGTTGATAATTCAAGAAGTTTTCAGAGCTGTGATGTCACAGTTTCCCCTATGGGTTATTTTTATCTTTACCTACTGACATCTATGTGTGTGTGTGTGTTCGTATATAAAGTATACATACATATATATATGCATGTTTATGTCAGGGAAGGCAGAGTGGAATATAATAAACAGCAACAGGCATCGGGGCAGAAAATGGCAAAACACTGCTCTAACTCTTTTCCTCCATCTAAGAAATCTTTCTGACGTCTCGTGTGTTTCCATCTCTCCTAGTACTGCACACATGCAGACAGAGGCATTGATATGTTTTCATTCATAGACGGTAGTGACAAGATTGCGAGCAGGGTTGCAAAAGGTTAAGCTAAACATAGTTTCTTTGTTTTAGGTGTGTGGGGAAAAAAAACCCTAATATCTTAACGCAGTTGCACCTGACACACATATCATAGCAATGCTAATATGTCAGCCACTTGACCTCGAAGTCATGAGACAGTGTTTGTTATCCGCACACAACCACACGCACACACACACACATGTTGTTGCTTCGCCTGCACGCCTGGCTAAGTCATTAACAGCCGAGCAGAGAGGAGGAAGTGAAATTAGCATTTTAATTGTTTTGCTTTGAGTGGTTTTCTATCCTCTGACAGGGATTAGAGTCTCTTCTCCACTCTTAGTCGGCACCGCTGTCAACAGCTCACTCTGCTGTCGGCAACATTCCTCAAACTGTGCGTGTGTGTGTGCATGTGTGTGTGTGTTTGTGTTTGCGTAGGCATATGTGTTGAGGAAAGCAAAGCCGGACGGTACGCTGAGGTGGCACCCATGCTTCTTGCGTGTAATCGTTAGTCTCGAGGGATCGGCCACATTTTCCTGTCTGTCTTAGCCCAGCTGTTTTGCATTTCTCAATTGAGTGAGTGCATGTGTATGTGCCCATCCACATATGTGCGTTTGTGTCTGTGTGAGTGTTTATGCATTAAAGGGGTGGAGATAATAGAACATTTTAATGGCAACGTAAAAATGTAATTTGTGTATCATAATTATGATCAGACAATAAAGATTGGTTGTGGACCTCAGTCATTCGGTTGGATTTTAGAGTAGAGCCACTGCTCCTCATCATCAAATGAGTCAGTTGAGGTAGTTTAAGCATTTGACCAGGATGCCTCCTGGACACCTCCTAGGTGGGGTGTTCTGTGCATGTCCCACCAAGACGTGGCCCTGGGGCCGACCAAGGACACCCTGGATGGATTAAATCTCTTGGTGGGTTTGGGAGCACCTTCATGTCCTGCCAGAAGAGTTGAAGTAGGTGGTCCTGATTTGAAAGAGGAGGTTTAGGCATTTCTGCTTCGACTACTGCCTACTGCTAACGTCATGAGGCAACTGTTGTTGTGATTTGGCACTACAAAAATAAAATTGAAATGCATTGAATTACTAGAACATGGGCCCAGATGGATAGATGGTTGGATGGATGGATGGATGGATGGAGATCCCTCCTACCGAGTTAATTTTCTTATCCTCTCTCCTGTTTGTACAACTAAATCCTGTTTGACCTGTACAGCCATTAATATCATCTTTGAAGAGTAGTCCTGATTTGGTTGGATGAGTCAATAAACTAAGAAGCGTGATAAATGCACTGCTCAGAAAATGAGAGGGAAAAGAAGAGGAGGAGGGAAAGAAGAAGCTGACTTCAGCAACTCCTCTGATTTCCTGTCCTGCTGTTCTCCTCTTCCCTCTTCCCTCTTCCTCCCAATCGCTCTTTCTTTCCAATTAAAGAAAGAGGGGCTATAAATTAATTCCCATAGAGGTAGGAAGATACTCTCTATCGACTGGTCAGAGAGCAAAATGCTGAATCTACCCACATCTAATACCAAATATTGTGCAGATGCTGTTCATGGAAAGCAGTGCACATGTTTGTGTATGTGTGTGTTACAATCTTAAAGCCTGTGGGATTACAGCATTATAACAATCCACGCCGGCAATCCTATCGCATCATCACTATGAAATAGATTTAGAGCCACTTGGTGGCGGGATGACACTCTGTCCCTGAAGTGTTGTGTATACTTCTTTGTATACTTTTTTCTTAAAGCCCTTGTTTCATCTACCAGTCCTTCTTTTGTCATTTCACACTTGTTCCGCTTTGTTGTTCTTTCTATTCCATCATCATCTTTCTTTATCTTTGTTTCTTTAAAGGTCTTGCTCTTTGTACCAACATGTCTTTTTCTTCATTTCATTCGTTTCATATTTGTCTCTTTGTGTTACACTTTTTCTGCCCACACAAACCTACACACACACACACACACACATATTCAAGGGCTATAATAAACCAGTACCTGGATGAATAACAGATAGAGTATGATAAAAGAATAAAGTAAAACCGGGGTCATGGCTTTTACACCAAGCACATTCTCTGTGCCAGTCTCATGGGGAGAGTTATCGTTGTGGCAAGTTGCATTATGGGAGAATGAGTTCCTAATAGCATGGAGAAACCCATTCAGTCATAAAATAGTATCTGTCACTCCTGTCAGACAAAATTATGTCAGGAAAATGGATTCTGCTCTCCCTCTCCTACACCCTACGCTTGCTCCGAATGTGTGCATGCGTGCGGGTGCACGAGCACGCCGCCGTTTGTGCGCGAAAAATGAGGGCATAGAGAAAGAGGATGAAAGAGTGGAAAATCGAAAAGAAATGGAATCCATTAATTTAGACATATTTCTTTAAAGTGAAGCTCTTTCACAAAGGCTCAGAGAATAGCGACGCCTGAATAAGACGCATGTGCGTGTTTGTGTGTCGACTTGCAAGTGTGGGTGCATGCACGTGGGCTTTTCTGTGCGTCTGCTCTCCATATTGTGATTCTCCAAGCACAAATCCCATGCTGTCTGTAATAATTATTTTGTGAACTGGCTGCTAACGCCACAGCAGTTCCTGAAGCAGTTTACGCACTCCATCGACTCAGCAGGAATAAAATATAACATCCTGGTTCTGATCGGTAAATACACTTTTCTCGTGCTGTTGATGAAGTCATGCTTTAATACAGCAAACAATTACAATGCTGTAGACTTTCATAAATAAGAAAAGGGCAATATACAAACAGAAAATGTAATATATTTTGATCAAATAAGAGGTGCATGGATCTAGATTTGGATAAGTAGTAAGTAAGGATTATGTTTTCCATTTGTTGCATCTGTTGAATGAACAGTAGTTTGAAGCAGTTAATATTTTTAGACTTTGAATGTTTCAAAATTAAACAATTAGGAAAAAATGTAACTAGTAAATGGTAACTTTAATTATTTAAATGTTCTATTTACTGTGATTTTAGCTAATTTGTGATGAATGCCTAGTTTTATTTGATCAAATCGCATCAGGCAGAACATGAAAAAGTTAAAGTCATTCACAAAGAACCTGCTTAGCAAGAGTAATAAGGTTATAAATTCAGATTCATATTTGTAGAATGAAATGTAAAATATCTCTTTATAGATGTTGTGTTTTAGACATTTTTTCAAATTCATATTAAGTGACATAAATATTTTAACACCCTGTGATGAATCGCGTTACTTATATGTAGGGATGGGTACCGGTATCTGGTGCCATAATGACACCGGTTCTGACATAAACGGTAGTAAGCAGACCGAAAAACAGCGCACATTTCGGTGCTTTATTTCGGTGCTTTTTTTTCCTGAGCTGTGATACACTTTGAATTCTAGCCAATCATTTTACGTTTCCGAGGATAGTAGGCGGGTCCAGGTACGTACGTTCTTTTAGAGCAGAGCTACAGATTAAAAATGCCCAAAGCGAAGTGGTCTAAAGTCTGGCTGTACTTCACAGCAAAATATGCAAAGTCAGCAGCCTGCAACAAGTGCTTTAAGGTGATACTGTGATACTGTCAAAGGAGGTAAAACCTCAAATCCGATGAAACACCCGGCGACGCATAGCGTTTTTTTTAAAAGCCGAGAAATGCGCCGTATTCGATAGATTGCTGCGAGACCTCACACCGAGCACATCTACTGCGGGTGTGGTGCCTGTTATCGGACCCGGAGTTAGCAACATCCCCCAAGAACCCAAAGAGGAGAGTCCTGGCCCCTAGCCCTGCCAGTGTAGCAGAAATGATGAGGATGATGATGGCAGCAGCAGCCGTTCTTCTCTGCGTGAGTAGCTTAATGTTGTTCATGTATAATTTACGTTGAGTAGGCTAAAAACGTTATTACATTAATGCATGTAAGGTGAACTAGCAAACACAGTCGTAGCTACATGCGGCTGTCTTCTTGTTTGATGGCAGATACTCCCTTCACCCTGGCTAAAAAGGCTAAAATGACCAAAGAAAAAGTGGAAAACAGTTAAACATGAGAGGTTTTTGGACAAAGTTGGTGTTTTTTCCATTGTTTAAGCACTGCTTCCAGCCAAGAGTGATACCATATATGCCCTATAGCTGCAGAAAAGGCTAACATTGTTATCTTTTTACAAAAAAAACAGCTGAACATGAGAGGTTTTAGGATCAATTTTGTGTTCTCCATTCTTTAAGCACCAGTTTGAGCACCGTTTAAGCACCGGCACCGTTTCAAAAGTACCAGTTTGGCACCGGTATCGGATAAAACCTAAACGATACCCATCCCTACTTATATGTGTTAAACTAGTTATGAAGCAATTATAAAGTTATACACTAGTATTCAAGAGGCCAGACATTTTTAAAGTGCTCTAGACCAACAGTTCTCAGTCCAGACTTTTTACTTGACCATTTTCAGAACAAAGTGCTTTTGTTTTTGCCCTATGAATTATTCAGGTAAAGGCACCTAACTCCAGGCATGAACCAATTTTGTGTCTACATAAATAATTTTACATTTTAGCTTTAAGCACTTTGTTACTTGTAGCCTGTCACAAAAGCAAATAATTTGTCATTTATTTAGTTGAGTCCATGAATGTCAAAGATAACACAGGTTGACAGGCATTAAGTAGTATTTTTACACCAACAAGGTGATTCTTAAAGAACAATTAGTGTACCTTGTTCTTAAAAATAAAAATTAAAAAATTCAATAAATAAATAAAATTGGAGGAAACTGGAGAAGTGGAGAACAACAGTGACAGGCACAAAACACTGAGTATCTACGGCCATCTATAAAGCATAGTGGAGGTCGTGTCATCATTTGGGGCTTCATTTCAGCCAGTGGTGTTCGGGATATGCAGAAGAATATGCAGAAAATACCTCCTCAGAGACCGGACATCAACATTATTGAAGCAGTGTGGGATCATCTAAAGAAGAGCTTTGAGTGTCCTTTAATAAGCCTGGAGGACCATTCCTGAAGGCTACTTAAAGAAATTACAAGACAGTTGCCTAAGAGTTCAAACTATGAGGAAGAATAAATGTGCTGATACCAAATAATGACATATAAGCTCTTTAGACACAGCTCTCATTCATCCCTTGAATTAGGTGGCTTTTCATGCTTGAATTATTCATAAATCAACAAAAACACAAACACACAACTCCTCTCAAATTGATCAGGTACAAGGACTGGACTGAAAATGAGAGAAGAAACAGCAAATATCCAAAGAATGTCCATGTACCCATTCAAATCTTTTTTTAGCCTCAGAGTGATTCTTTTCTGTCCCGTTCAAATATTTGTTGCCTGGCAAACTGTTCGCTGATGGGCTGTAGTTACATCGTAGGGTTTTAAAAACCTTAAAGAGCTTTGAATAGTCGTAATAAAAACCCAGAGAGGCCGACAGTGATCACTGACTATTTTTAGGGGCTCGTTTAGATTAAATAGAAAAAGATACAAAGCATTAAAACATGCCAAAACGACAACAGCATTAATTAACGCAGCGTAGTTTGGACCTGGAAGCAGGGTTAATACATCATCACTTAACAACCGGATTGCTCCAGATCACATGATCCGAGTCTGGCTCCTTGGAAGCAAAATGAGGGGTGACACAAGACAGTACTACACAAACTGTACTACTGTATATGAATATGGCAAGTCCTTTCTGGTTGGTTCCAAATTTGCTGATATCATTTCAGACTAAAAGAACCAGTTTAAGATTACTTAATATGCAGAAAACACTAGCTTTTAAGTTTTACTTGTAATTAATTTAGCCTAATATTGCTAGTGGGTAAACAGCATCGAGTACACTTTTTAAATTATTTTTTTTCCCCTTAGGACAAACTGATTAGTTGAAAAACTGGAACCATTTTAGTCAACCAAGACTTTGTTTTTTCTTTGTCTAAAGCTCTGACGCAAATCCCCCCAAAAAACTCCATATAAGCTCCATCCTCATTATCTAGGCAAATATACCCCCATGACTTCCTGCAAAATGTGCTTCATTTGAATTAAATAGTTATTCACAGATAGTTACATAACCCTTAGTAAATAAATAAACCCAAACACCACACGCACATCTAACCACACAGGTGCAATGACTTTAAAGGTAGCTCTTCTCGAAACTTAAAGAAAAAAAAAGGAAAAGACACATCATCTAACCAATGTGGGTGTGCGCTGCAGCGAGGAGCAGGTGTGCTCAAAAAAAGGGAACTCATACACATGCTGGTGGCTCATTTATACCTTTCCTCTCCTCCTTTTGCTTCTTTCCTTTACTCTTTCTCTCTCTTTTGGTCTCCATTTCTTGCGATCATTTGCTCTCAATATTCCCTCCCATCTGTCTCTGTCTCTTGTTCGTCTTGATACCGTTCCATACAGCACTCCTCTCCCTGTCTCTCCTGTGCCTCAGGGGGACACATTTTATATTTTTAGTGCATATCCATATTTTAGTGCAGTTACTGAATTTTTACCTCTTGATCATCGCAGGTCTCTCTCTGTGTGCCGCTGCTTTCTGGCGCATGGGTGGGACAGCAGCACCAGAGAGAGAAAATGTGTGTGTGTGTGTGAGAGAAAGAGAGGGAGACAGAAAGAGAAAGAAAGAGAGAAGCTCCCAATTATGTTTCCACTTTGGGTCTCGGTGTGTCTCTTGCTTTCTGTTGCTTTCTCTGAACCACAGTACCATGTGGTGCTGATCAATTTCCCAGGCTCTGTATTAAAAACACCACACTCTGCCTCTCCTCTGCACATCAACAAAAGGTCTTTTGCATGCATGCGTCTGTGTTTGTGTGTGTGTAGATATGAAATATGAAACAGCTAGTCTCAAAGATCGGGTGGAGACTCTGCAGATTGCGGCAAACTGAACTGCAAACTGTAAGTCACAGACACACACATATACGCATGGGTCTGACTTGAATGACAATTGCATTCGTTGCTGCACGAGTCTCCCGAAAAGTGTTTCTGTCAGTAGCCAGTGTTGACGAGTCAAAATACACACGTGCATGCACGTGAACCCGCGCCACCCTCCGGTATCAGAGGTCTCAGCTGTGTTTTGAGGCCCTATCAGAGGGGAGAAAAACAACACCAGAGTCTACAAATGATCTGAACTGGTGATGAAAGGAAAGGAGGGGAGGTGAGAGAAGATGGAAGAGGACAGATGAGGTAAAGAAGAAGGGAAAGAAGATCAAAGGTGGCAAACAGCCGTAAAGAGGAGAATGAAGAGTGTGAGGAGACACATGCACAGGGAGTGACAAAATCAAATCAATGCAAAGAAAAGAAAATGACCATAAAACACAAAATTATCCATCTTCCCTTTACAATTCCCTCCAATTCCTCTCTTGTTTCCCCGTCCTTCTCCCAAACTTGTCCTCTCAGTCTCACCCATTCTAACGTATGAGCTATGGGGGCATTAAATATGAGGTATTTAAGTAAGTACCAGGGAGTCAGATGTAGGTATAAAGATACATGACTGCCATTTAAAGTCCATTAAAATGGCACGAATGCTCACCCTTTCATAGTGGCCATTCTTTATAGAAGCCACCTAACATTAACCAGTTACAGTAATCCATAACCTCCTCAGTAAATGAGCTCATTGATCAACTGAGTGCTGTATGATGACACATAGGTGGCATTTTCAATACTGTGCTCGTGGCTGGTTTTGTTTTCGTGTTGCATGTCTCAGCGGCGACCTCTAAGTCAAAGATGGTGGCTGAATGTCATTTTCTTTCATTTTGATTTAAGTCCTACTGAGTGACTTTAGTCAAGCAATTAACACGTTTGCCAAAGATCCCGAGTTTGAGACCCAAAACAGGTACAAATTCCTAGAAGGACTCTGATATAAAAATCTGCCAACTCCAATATTTAGATCCATCCACTGTTGTGACCCTCCCACAAACAGGGGAGCAACAAAAACAAGCTTCTTCTTCTT
This sequence comes from Perissodus microlepis, assembly GCF_051167445.1. NCBI lineage: Eukaryota > Metazoa > Chordata > Actinopteri > Cichliformes > Cichlidae > Perissodus > Perissodus microlepis. Next base: position 20,753,423 of record NC_140464.1, on the reverse strand, counting down.
TTAATAATGACCTTTTAAGCTTTTAGTCAAGGAAAAAATAAGGACAATTGGAAATGCCCTTATTTTATTTAAGATTTAAGAAATGCGTATTTATTGAACATGTGGAACAAATCATTATAAATCAAGACTACCTGTTTTCAGCAACCATGACAATCTGATGGCACACTGTGTTACCTAATGCAAGTTTATCATATTAAAATGCTCAGCAAAGCTGAAAACTATGGTGGTTATTAAATAAGGAATCGGGCTGGCTGTCTGGCTTCTGGAGCACCGCTAAAATGTCCCTAGAGACATTTTTTTCCCCCCAAACTCATATTCTTTTTCAAAGAAGTGAAAGCTTTTCAGTGCAGGATTCTTTAGATATAGATCCTACCTTCTCCCACTCTCTCTCCTTGTTAAGAACAATGACCACCAGCTTTGGGTTTTCCTGGTAGCCGTCTTCTGTGAAGGACAAGTCTCTGCCATCCCACGTCACATTCATCATGTATCTGAGAATGAAAGGAGCAGAGGATGAGATATAGTGGGGCAAAGGGTGGTCAAAGAGATGGGGGGGGTTATGGGAAAAACCAGTTATTAACAAAAGAAATGAAATGAGTGATTTTGTGAGAAAAAGAGAAAAGGAAATTGAATTACATTAGCATGTGAAATATTCCATTTGCAATCTACTATTATTATTATTACCTTTCTGCAATATTCAGGCTCTTGTAGTGAAAGTTATAAAGTCACATTTGATCATTATGGACTGGATTATGATTGTATTTTAGAACTAAAGAAACTGAACAGTCGAAGCATAAATGAAAACCATATGTCATACACACACACACACACACACACACACATATATATATATATATATATATATATATATATATATATATATATATGGCGGGACGGTATGTGTGCGTGTTCCTCAAACTTGGTGTCCCGGGAATTTGAGGGTTGTGTGCAGTATCTTAGCTTTTCCCAGGACTGCACTCTTTTAAATAGAGATCCCTGATGTTGTGCCTGGAATCTGCTGAAGCCACTCTCTGGTTTACAGCTCCTAAAGCTCCAATTTTGACCTCCACTTTTGCTCCAGTTGTTCCCTCAGCCCCTGGCCTTTCTCTATTTCCTTGTGCTCCTTCTTTGTGATGTTGCTGTCTGCCGGGGCTGCTACATCTTCTGCTCCTTTTCAACCACCACTATGTCTGGTTGGTTGGCCAGCAGCTGCTTGTCTTTCTGGAACTCAAAATCCCACGGGACCTTAGCCTTGTTGTTCTCAACTACCTTCAGTGGTGTCTCCCATCGGGAATTGGGGACTTCTAATCCATATGTGGCACAGATGTTCCTGTACGCTATCCCAGCCACTTGGTAGTGTCTCTCGGTTTATGTTGTTCCAGCTTCCATCTTCCATCTTGGTACTATATACTGGACTGTCTCCAAGGCATCTTTGCAAAGCCTCCAATAAAGTCTCTTTCTCCACATTGGGATGTTATTCCAGTTCATTTAACAGCCTGATGTCCTCACTGTAGAGCCTGGTGAGGTGCATCAATGAAGTCTCGCTCTCTCCCAGTATATACCTTAATATCATCCATGTAAGAGAGGGGGTTGTGTCTGGGAGATTGCTGTGGTCTGCTCTTAGGTACACCATCCACTTGGTGTTGGTGCTCTGTGCCATCTCATTGTCTAAGATTGTCTTCCAGGATAGCTCAGTGTCTGCCATCATAGTATGGTTCCTTTGTAGCTAAGAGTACACCCTAGAGAGCTCTTGTCTGTCTCTCACAAAACCTTCTGGACTTTTGTTAGTGCACAAACATCATTCCAGATCTCCCTGATTTCCGTTACAGCCTTCTTTTCCACACGGGGGGGGGGGGGCTTTCTCTATATGTATTTGTCATTTTTGGACCCAAGTATTTCTGTGGCAGTAGCATATAAGAGATCATTGCTTTTATTGATACTGGTAGTGGGGATGTTGAGTACAGGTGTGTTCACATTTGCAAGCATTTCCTGTGGTGAGAAAGGAGAAGTCGTGCCCTCGGTTGTGTGGCTGCCTTGAGTTTGGCCACAATTTTCTTCCTCAGCTAAGTAGATGCATCTATTAGTGCAGATGGCTGGGCATTATTTAGTTCAGCTACAAACAGTTTAGTTACTCTCTTCTACCAGGGTTGGCTCAGTTAATATATATATATGTATAAATAGAGATATATGAGTAGGGAGATAGCAAAGAAAAAGTGAGAAATTACAGCACCTAAAGCCTTAGTCGGTCCATTCTAACACACCACACACGTACGCATACACTGTAATGAGTGACCTATATGGCAGGTCACATTAGCTAAGATGGAGGGCAGTGGGAAGATATTCTTGGGTCCACACAGCCTCTACATTAATCATGGCTGTCCTTCCTCACTCTGTCTCCCTCACTCCTTCTGTCAGCGCTCTGGTACAACACGACAGAGATGGCTGCTCTTTTCTTTCACCTTTATTCCATTCTGGGGGGCCAGGCGGGTGAAAGAACTCCTAAATGGAGCACGGACCCACTTGATGTGTCGTTGAAAACTCACAGTGGATTGCTGCAGGTGAGCTCTTTCAAGCTGTGTAGGGCATTGTGCAGTGACGTGCTGAAGGGTAAAAATGGCCAGAAAACTATTAAAACAAGTATTTGTGTGAGTTGGACCAAAAAATAAATAAATGAAGAAATCTTTTTAACAACCTGCATGTGTAAAACTGTTTATTTTACAATCTTTTATTGGAAAGTGATTGTTTATTTATTTAGGTTCAACTGAATTGTTGGATTAGCTACAGATTTGCAATAGTATCGACACCAGCGGTGACGTATTTGCTCCGTCCGGTTAACACACAACTCCACACAACACCTTTGCAGATAGGGAGTGTAAAACACAGATGCAGCTTCTGGATCAGAAAAATGAAGCCAATCCAGAAGTGCCTAAAAACCTGCATTAAAACCTCTGAAGGCCCCAAGATGATATGAGGTGTCATTGCAAAAAGACTTCCTACGGGCTCGGTCACTAATTTTGGGTTGTAGTACCAACATTTGTAACAAATATTAAATTGTCTGAGGGGCACGTTAACATTAGCCACTGAAATATAGGCAGCATGGCGGCGCAATGGTTAGCATTGTTGTGTTGACTGTTGTCAATCTCAGATCTGTTCGGATAAATGGAAGATAGGTTAATGGATGGGTGTTAACAATTATCTGACAGCTAAATTACCTGTCTATTATGTTACCAATAATGTAGGAGGTATGTTAATAATAAAATAATTTAAGTTAATGTTGTTGCTAGGCAACAAACATGATCAGTCCTATTCATCTGTAACATTAGTAGACGGCTAGAATAGAATAGAATAGAATAGAATTCAACTTTATTGTCATTGCACATGTCACAGGTACAGGGCAACGAAATGCACAGTTTATCAAATTTTAATCTCATCCATCCAGTTCACTAAGACACACCTGAACCCACCAAAACAATCACCAAAGATTGTTTCCAGTACACACGGTGAGTAATCGAGGTTTCTGGAAAATGGTTAACTCACTAGACAAAAGATATATTATCGCTTTTATTCACATCTGTCACTAAGCTACAATGAGCAAAGTTAAAGACTTTATGTTTAGCTTCTAGGACACACCAAGTCCATCCACACCTCATTTAAACACCTTATTTAATTAAAGAAGTTTTAATTAACAGAAATGCATCGAAATGTAAAAGTGAAGCAGTGCCCTGCTGATTTAAAGTTTTCATTTTTTCAAAGAACTGCAATTAATTTAGTTAAACAACATGGATGGAGGTTAAAAGAGTTAATTTAACAGGATAACATAATTATTTGTGCCTGTATGTTTGCCTTAAAGTCCCAGGATGAAGTGGAAATCTATCTTACCAACTCCTGTAAAAATATAGGGTAAAGTATTGTCCTTTTTTTTGTCTTTATAAAAAATAAAAAAGAATAATACATTTCAATTTTTTCCATTAGCTCAAAAATGGCACTTATTTTCTGAGTTTAAAATTCTAGTATTAAACAATGTCTTTTTTTATTTACATAAAATCTTGTGCAATACCTATTTTATGTAAAAAAAACAACAACAAAAAAACAAAAAACAAACAAAAAAAGACACAAGAAAAAAGAAAAGCATTTATTACTTTATGGACTATTAGACATCAGCTATCAGGGGAGTGACAGAAAATATGGGGAAGAAGCAAGAAGACGGTTCAGCAAGCCAGTAATTGAACCAGGGACTTTCTGCTCAAGACATCTAAGCTCATGTAGTATCAGGAGGCCTCCACCATGCAGCTTTCATGCTGCAGATAACAGCAACCACCACATAATCTGCCAGATATGACTGTGACTGCCAATTTACAGCTTAGCTTTTAGTTAATTAAATAGATTTTTTATTATTTATGTACTCACTACTACACTAATCTATTTCAAAGGCTAGCAACTAAGAAAAAAAATCAATACGTCACAAGGATGACAAAAGTAATTGTGAAGAGGTAGTTTAATATCTGTGCTTTGGTGGTGACATTTCCTGATACCAACATGCCCCCTTAAATTGCTGCTGATGACACACACACATACACGCATGCACACATGCACACAAACACAACTCAATGCCCAGATGAAATCAGCCAGAGATAAGGGGATTGAGTGGGCTTTGTGATTAAAATTATCTGATTGGCCTGCAAGCAACCAGGTGAGTAGTATTAAGCCATTTGATTGGACACGCAGTGCTGCGCTCGACCCAATTATGCGCGACTACCAGGAGAGAATGAGGTGCTGGGAGCAGTACCAGAGCCCAGGCTGCTTTTTTTAGATACCAGTCCATTCTACACTTTGAAACCATCTGTGTGAAAAAAAGGAAGCACTCTCACGTGTTTAAAGAATGGCTCCTCTACCCCGGCTAAACTTTCTCTTAAGGGTGAAGCTAAAATGAAGCTCGTTTTTGTGATTCTCACAAAAGCTTTTTACTGGGAATATTGTAGGCTGTTTTCAACGTGATGTGTCAGCACTTCATCATAACTCTGAACCTCTAATGATAGCAATTAAAAAAAGCAAGACACAATAGCTGTGTGTGTGGATCTGCTGTAAGAGTCATATGTAAAATTAGCCAAGCTGTTATGTTATATATAGACAAATATGAACATGCTAAACAGGATGAAAAGAAGGAAGGACTGGATTGTGTGTGTATGTTTGCAAGTATATTTGGGCTGACGGCCATCGAACAGGTGGACCTGATAGTGCGTTGCTAGGATACGGACACAGACTGAAGTGTGTATGCTGCAAAATGACCCTCAACAACCCCCCCTCCCCCAGAGTAAACATCCCTGCAGACACTCAGGAACACAGGCAATTACCTGGCCAAAGGGGGCAGAATAGGGCGAGGAAGTAGAGAAACAGCAGGGATGATGCAATCCCCCCCAACTCCCACTCCTCAAAAAAAAAAAAAGACTTTAAATATGAGACTGAGGGAAATCATTATCAGAGAACTAAGAGAGAGGAAGAGGAGTAACCCTTGATAGACTCTCATGAAAAATGTATAGAGTTACTTTTAAGCTTCTTTTGGAATGGAGGGGTGTTGTCATGAGTGGAGGTGAGGGTGTTTTTTTCTGCTGTTACTGCAGCAGAGTTAACAAGACTACAAGTACTCTGCAAGAGAAAAATAAGAGCACACACTGCATTAAAGCTGCAAGTGTTTAATATTCTCAACACTCCTACTGCTGTTTTTCTTAACCGTTTGGTTAATCAGGGAGAAAAAGAACATTAACTGTGTCACCATTAACAACAACAACAACGACGTTCTAAGTAAAATGGTAACATTGTTCCAAGCCCACCGTCCAGGTCGTCTGGATTTTCTGATGACAGCACTGTGCCCTGAACTGCCAAAGTTCTCTTGACAAAGACTAAAACACTCAAAAACAAATGTATTTTGAGTGGTTCTGGATTGTCTCCCGTGTGGTAAGACATTAACTTTTATCTATTTTAGCTTTAATTAAGTAGACTATACTATACGATGAACTATAAAACACTGAACGTGTTCAAGATAGAGACAGGGACCAGTCAGAGCAAGGATGTATACTGTCAGGGTACTTGTGACCTGTGAAGTACACACACAAGAGATATGCCCTGTGAGAGACAGCGGAGGAAATCTGAAAAAAAGATAAGGGCTGATGATTGAGGGCCTTTAAAAGGACCCAAGGGTGGGTAGTCATTTGAAAACACACACTCAGCCTCAGGTGGCAGGTGTTAAGTCTGACAAGAAGAATAGCTACAGGAGGGGAAGTACATGCTATTTAGCATCCACTTCCTTGTGCCAAGATGGGTTTGTATGTGTGTGAATTTCGGCTGCATGAGTTTAGGTGGCATAAAATAATATTATAATGTAAACAATAATACCTGCATCATGAAATGGTTTCTTTTGCTCCACAAAACAAAATATACGTGTTCATATACTAGCAACATCCGGTGTAGCTGCTGCTACAGCCCAGCTGCTTCAAAGTTTCGTGTGCTGTGCATTTAGAGATGCTCTTCTGCATCCTTGGTTGTGACACGTGATTGTTTAAGTTACTTTTTTGTTATGTCAGTTGCTCTTTGTCAGCTCAAGGAAGTCTGGCTCCTCACCTCTGACCTCTGAATACAGTAACAAAGTATTTGTACTTGGTTTCTTCCCACCGCTGTCAACAACCAAGCCACATTCAGATCCTTAAATTACCTTTCTTCCCCATTCTGATGCTCGGGTTAAACTTCAGCAGGTCATCTTGACAATGTCTACGTGCTTAAATGCAACAAGCTGCCACGTGATTGGCTGAGAGTTGTGTGAATGAGCAACGGAAAAACGTGGGTAGTAAGTAAAACTGATTTTGTTCCTTGTGTCAAACAACTGTTCTGCTCTACAAAGAAGAAGCCAGATGTCCTGTTAAAATATGTGAAAACATCTAAAACATTTTAAAAATTCAGTGCCAAGGAAACATTTATATTTCTTAGAGCAACAAACGACAGGGCAGTCGTTTAGCTGAAGCTAAGTCGATTAGCCTTTCAGTTAAAAGTTAAACTTAAAACCTCTTTTATGTCCTCAGCTTTAAGTACTTCTTTAATGTTGAAAGTTGGGACGACTATACTGTTCGCTTTAATTCTCCAAAACAAAAACAGAAAAAGATGATAACTATCTGAGCTCCACGATCAGCCTGTTGGAAAACTGATTTTCTCACAGCTCGTTTAAAGTGCACACCCACTGCTGCCTAATGAACACTTCATTTGAAGTATCAGGCACTCGACCTACAATCAGTCTGTTGTTTTAGATTCGAAATGGAGAGACGCTTCATAGTCACCTCACACCATCAATGTTTAAGCCATAACCACTGTACTCACATACAGACACACATCTTCTACCTTTGTGTGAAGTTTTATTTGCCTATTTGAAAGCTGATAACAGTGGTGCGAGGCCTAAAACAGCCGTTTTTGTGAATGTGAAAATGCTTAATTATACCCATAAATCATCCACATGTAAATGTAGTAACAACAGCTTTTTTGAGGAACAAATTCAACTACATTCATTTTTTTTACATAGTGTGAATTCACTAGAATAGCTGACTAAATAAAAGATTTCTTTTTTTTAATGTTTTGCCTGCTTATACAGTAATAGTATAAGAGCAGTTTCATTATAGAATCAAATCCACTGTAGTGTTTTACTCATTGTTTAGGAATCTTACCCCTAAATACACGATTAGTTCTGAGATCACTTGGTGCATTTCACATCCCACAAGGGACCTGCAAACATTTACATTTACATTTATTAATACACAAACGCCCATAGGTGTCGTTAGCAAGTGATTATGCGGTAATGTATTATGTATGAGCCGTGGATTGACGGGCATGTTGAGACTCTGGGGCATGACGGTCTCCATTCTCTAAAAAGACAAAAAAACATGTTAGATCTCTAACGTTCTAAAATGATAAATACACTAAACGGTTTGGTACAGCACACATGAAGAAGAACTACAGGCAAAACCATTTTTTCTGTTGCCATTTTTTCCATGCACACTGACGTTATTTTAAAATAGTTCTCCTAGTGGACATTTATGCAAATTAGTGCAAATATGAAGCTAAATCCTAAAAAATCTAAATAAATAGATAAAATGTCCATGTTAGTCAGTCAGTGATGTTGCATTTTTTGCATGTAAAAAAAAAAAAAACCCAAGGATATCTGAAGGACATAAATTTATTTGTTTGTTCCTGAATTTAAATATCTGGAAAATGTTTTTTAAAAATGTTGTTTGGTTTTTTTTTGGGGGTTTTTTGGAATATGTATAGAATGATTAAGAAATCTTCAATATTCAAAACCTTTTAAACACTTTAAACTTTTAAACCAGTTTTTATCCAGTTCTCAGATTTATAATTATGAAAATGTACATATTTTAAGAAAAAATGCCTCATTTTATGTGTCTGTGTCGTACAGAAAAATGCCAGAAAGGACAGGTTACAAAAAATCGCATTGTGTAGCGCTGTTGAGCAAGCGTTTGTCTTTGCACCGCTGAAATGACAGCTGCCCCAGGACTAAGTTTGTGTGTGTAATGTGCATCTGCGAAAAAAAATGTGTTTTCTGAATTTTGACCCCCATATATCACGGCTAGAGCCCGAAATTACCTGTCAGAACAAACTACCGGCACCACGCCTTTTCCACACACACACACACTAACACACTGATAAATAAGTGCTAAAGTCTTTTAAGGCACACTGTTCTCCACAGGAAGGTGAGCAGCACACTGTAAATCTGTCATGACAGAACATTCTCTTAAGGGGGGATATTTCTCTTGTTTCTAACATGCGCTTGCACGCGCACGAGCACATGTGCACGCGCCGTATTTTATACGGAGTACAGGTTGTCACTCGGTCTGATTGCTGCGTTGGCCAGCGCTCTTAGTTGGTCATTTGTCTCCTGTTTTTATTTAATTTTATTTTTTATTACTTGGCACACCATATTCATCTTGGATATGTCACAGTGGATTTATCATCACGGCTGACACGAGCAAAGTGACTGAGGTAAAACTTCACTAAAGGCCCGAAGCTATAGTAGTATAGTATAGTAGCTATAGTAGTAGCCACTGAGTGAAGGATTTATTTATTTATTTATTTTTTGTAAATTCAGCAATAACTATTAATAATATTCCCATCAAAACAAGTTACTTTCAATTATGAAATGGTTTCTGGCACACTTAGGACTGGAAGGAGCATCTGCTTTAAATCTAATTGTTGTGACAAACCACAGTGGAGTCTGAGAGGTGCTCAAGCAAACAAACAATAAATCTCAAGATGAACACTAGCCAGATGCTCATAAGATAATAATACCATTATTGACATCTTGCTTACAAAAACACACCTCCTGAAAGACTGGGATAAATACTGTGCCTAAAGGAAAATACTGCAATATGTCCCACATACTGTATATTTGCACTTACATCCCATCTGCTCACCTCTCTGTGCGTGCATCTGTGTACTTGCATGTCTGTGAGCTGACCGTGTCTTCATGTCTTCCCTGACAGCTGATGATGGTCCAACAACCCACACTTGCCATCGCCCTGACCTACCTTTAACCAATCGTGTTTTCTCTTGTTCTGGCCTCAGAGCCCTATTGGCTGAGTTCTCTCACCCACTACAGTGCCATCTGTGGACACTGATCACCTGGGTAACAACCTTAGGCAGCAGAGCACGCTGGGAACAACGTCAGCTGGCTCTTGATGTTTGGTGATTCTGTTTGATGCGTCTGTGTTTCCAGACAAAATGAGACATAGATCAGGTTGTAAGTTAAGATGCAATCCGTCCTACTTTAATGACTCCTTCTGCAAATGACCGCTGTTTTGAGTGGAAGCTCGTTAATTGGTGCCAGTCAGCACCAGTAACTACCCTGATACCTCTGCGACTTTGGGGTTGTTATGGCTCCAGATGAAATTCGGGGTGGCATTTGGAAGGTGTGGGAAGATTCAGACAGAAACATCATCAATAATGATGAAAAACTGGTAGAGATGTAGGTGCGCAGAGAAGAAAGCTCTGCTGTGACCTAGCCACAAAGAGCCAATTAAAATGCATCATATGGCAGAGTGAACTGACCAAAGGGAATAAAAAAAATCTCAGACTTCAAACTCAAAGCACTAAACCAGTATTATCCCAGCAGAGAAAGAAAATTGGAACTTTAATTCTAAAAGCTGATGTTACACGAAGGGAAAAAACCCATCACCGTGTTACAGCTGAGCAGCTGCTGGGCTCTTTTCCTCATTCTGTTTTTGCACTAAGCCATGCAACCTTCTCTGAGATTCTGTCAAAGCCAAATATTCAAACTTTTGCTCCAATGCCATCATCAGCACATAAGGACATGATGGTTAAATCAGCTGTTTCTAAAAAATCTTATTCTTGTTGGGTTTTAAGAATTCATCCAAGATAAAGAGCAGCGGCGTGATTTCTGTGTCGACTCAAACGCTGGATCACTTACATCAGATGAAATATTATATTGATTTACTGTGTTTGGTAAAATGTTCTGCACACTGCTAAATATCAAACATCCATATGGCTTCATGTGTAGCTAAATTGTTTCTAAATCGCTCCCCAGACTAACCGTTTTAGTTGCAAGATAAGTAACAGTAGACACAGACAGGCGAGATTTTTCCTCCCTGGAAATACGTCGTAGAATCAAGTTTTACCCTTTAGACATGCAAATTTTAATTTCACACATCATTATCTTAAAAAAATAAATTACAATATTGGGATGTAAACACGGGTTGCGCGACTGTGTGTGTCCCTCCTTCCTCTGCCAGATGGAAAGCCAGACAGAGCTGGCAAGACCTGCACCATCTCCCACTGGCTGCTGCGGGGTTGAGCTCATGAGAAGGGGAGTAGAAGAGAGTGAATGAGAGATGGTGGAATAAATGAGAAAAGAACAGAAGGACTCATCAAGGAGCTCTTCAATTTTGGAGAGCACTCATTTGTAACGGCCTCCCGCTGTTCCCCCCAGTCTCGATTTCTTGCCTGCCCCTGTTTTTTCACTGCCTACATCACAAGCTCCCCTCTCGACTTCCATTCACCTCTTTTTCCTCTCTGTTTTTAACTCCTACACTTCCTCCGTGCTTCTTCCTCTATCTCTCCATCCCTTGCTCTCGTATCCAATAATTGCATCTTTTCTCGAATGGCAATCTTCAGCAGCAACTCGGTGAAAGCTTCTCTCTAATTAGCGAGGATAAGGGTGAAAACAGAAGTTGGAGGGAAAGAGTCATCCATAAAAAATCGCGCATGCTAACTCGGGGACTTTTCAGATGCTTTTAAATTACACAAATCAAAAAAACACCAATATTATTATGCTCCTCTTTCTGTTCTATTAGTGCTCCTCAGACTCACACGTACTTTATTTGTTAATAATCATTACAGACAAAAGAACAACAACAAAGAAATAAACTCTTTGCTTACTTATGAAGTGCACTGGGAGGCAGCTTGGTTGTCTTCTCCATCTGGCCGTAACAGGACGTCTTGGCTTCAGGGATGTCGCCGTACTCGTCCAACATGGCTGCCGCTGCTGACGTTATGATGCCTATACCATCGCGAACACGGGCCTCCAGCGGGTAGTCCCAGTCATCGTACGACACCGAGATCATTCCCGACGGGAACGCGTCTGGCGTTATTTCTGGGTTGCCGGTGGTGAGTGATGGCACAATCCAGATGTATCCGAATCCGGTGAGGCCCAGAGAGCGAGCCTCCTCCAGGATGTACACCGCCTCATCTTTGGAGCAGTACAGCAGGACCACTGGAGACTGGACCTTCTTCAGCATGATCTGAGAACGGCTGTCTTCCTCCACGGCATCCAGAGTGATGATATTCTGCAGGTCCCAACCCACAAAACTAAAGCAAGGATAACAAGAAGAGGAGTGAAATGTTAATATTTAACTAATAGACTATTAACTTTGCTCAGGTGCTGGCAAGGGCAGTTACAATTATCCATTATAATTAATATCACTGTTAAGTGCGACGTGAATTCTAATAGATGTAAAGTGCTCATTGTCAGAGGAAGAGCACATTAAGCACAATAAATTGAATGAAGCTGGTCCAGTAATGATTCTCAGCTGGTTCCAGCCTACACACAGTTAAAGGACAAGGTGAAAAAACACCGCCCTGATAATAAACATCCAAAGCAACGCCTGTGGCCATTGGGCTAATTGGTGACACTGGCGATAACATAACAGTGAAGTGATCAAGACATAATGCAGCTTCTGTCACCTTTTGCACAAAAAAGGGTAATACATATTGATTTGCCACAGCGCAATCATGAGGCTGATACTTTATAGAGTGTCGAAACTGCAGCAAAGGAAAGCAATCATGTAAAATTTCCAAAGATTTTTTTTCTTGTAATTCAGTAGCCAGTTAGCTAAAGTGGTCAGAGTGAGAAATAGCAAGTGCTCATTAAAAAAGATTATGAATTTATAGAGCATCTCTCTCATCCAGTGGGACTGGCTGCTCTTTTTCATAATGTCACGAGTAATAAGAATCAGAAGGTCCCAGTACATGCGGCTAAAAACCAGCAGAAACAGAGGGAAACGGCACTTATGATCGCAATTAAAGAACATAATGTGCGATAAACTGGCGATTTTCTGCGGTATCACAAGTTGACAGCAGTTACGAACAGGCAGAGTGAGGATTAGGGAGTGATGCTCGCATTCACACACACACACACACACACACACGCACAAAAACACACACATACACAAGAGAGAGTGAGGAATACAAAGTGTGACACACGATAGGGCAAAGATGGCAGTTAACCATTGTGTAGGACCCTTCGGTGGACAGGTGGTGTAACATGAGAGTGATTTGGGACTTCCTGGCCTCTTCTTGCTTTTCAAAGTGATGACAGGTTACTTGTCCCAGATGACAAAGCTAATAGAGAGAAAATGATCCACATGCAGACAAGTACACACATACACACCCAAGGAAAAAGACACAGTACATGCTGCTGAATGCTGTATTATAAGTAAACAGTAAATAGAAGTTGATAGTCACATCTAATTTTGGGGGGGTTTCATCAGGATGCTCTTTAGTTATGCATTGGTCTCCTTAATTGAAATAGATAACACCATATTCTGTGTTTGAGACGATGGAGAACACACCGGTCTCTATTGGTCCAGCTCATTTACATTCCCAACCAAAAACTCAATGCAAACTCCTTTAATCTGCAGATTACACAGAGAGACCACCTACCCACCTGCACTCAGCTGAGATGAGAAAATACACGCCCTGGTCCTCTAGAACTATATTTCACATAGGCTAATGCACACACTAAGATGTGTTCACACACAGGTCAGGCTTGTCCCACTGAATTGTTTGATTTCTTGCCTACAAATTATGGACGTTTGGTAGTATTGAGATTCTGACCTATAACTTAGTCACTTTAAAATAATAAACTGGTAGCATGTACCAGCAGGTAACTGGATTAACATTTCTTAGGTTAATATATCCGGGCATCCTTTTAAGTTAGACATGCCCATGTTATAGTATTGTTTGGTCTATCCATGCTGTTGGAAAACTGATTTGTTTAACACTTTGAAAAAAGTAAAAAGAGGCAAAAGAGGTTGTTTTAAAGATAAACATGGGGTTTGTTTAAATTAAAATGTGTTTATATCTTCTGTGTGTATGATTAAGGGACCACGTCTACCATCCATGGTCAAAATAACTGTGATACACCACTCATCAGCCAGGCACTGTTCACCTCCATTAAACATATAATGAAAAAATGGTATATACATGTTTTTAAAACTGAATATAGATCTACGTAGTAAAAGATCACCTAATAACTGAACTTCCATTCTGATTACACCTTCATATGTCTCATTGTTTAATCTACATGTCAATAAAATGGACCTGATAAAAGTGCATAAAATGAATTTTATAGCCTGGACTAAATCAAATGGCTTCAAAGCCCCTTGCCTTTAAGCATGCTTATCCAGTCATTTATCCAACATTAAACTGGTAATATAGACCCTAAATACATTAAACCTGATGTCATAAGTTAAGGTGTCAAATGATGTAATGTAATATTGATAGTATAAACATTTGGTGATCTCAGCAGTCAATATTTGCTAAATTAGATGTTGTTATCATGAAGTTAAAATGATACAATGCTCTTGTAATATGTTACGTGTCCTCATTTAACCTGTTGGTAGGTTGCTGCTAAGCAGCACGATGACATCATAATCTCTGTTGAAGATAAAAACCTTCTGAGCTCTGAAATGTACCTGTATGCCAAGTTAGCTTGCCTAACTCCTGATCATGTAGGAGGAATTTGGAGACAACCAAACAGACAGGTTTTGTGTAATATAGCTGTAGACATGGGATGGTGTCAAAAAAGGGCATTTGGCATAAAACTCTGCCAAATCAAACGTGTAGAGCTGCTTGCTGTGGTGACCCCTTGTGACAAGGGGGCAGCTAAAAGTAGCACTGAAGTCAAGATCACTTCTCAAAGGTACAAATACAGACACTGGGATTTTAAGTTTCCTTTCTCTCCATATGAATGTATTAAACATGTCTGTCACCTGCTGCCTGTAATTAAACTGCTTTAGTTATCATCAACAAAGCATAGAGTAGGAGAAGCTGTTGAATCCCTGCTGCGTCTGACATTAAGAGTAACTGCTGATGAGAAAGACCTCAGGTGAGCTTTAATATATCACAGGTACAGGCACCAGTCCTTGCCTACATCTCCACAGTGCTGAACATGTATCATTAATATGACCATTTTTGCCCAAAATTATGGCGTGCTGTACTTTCCTCTTTCTCTCCGCTGAAACAAGCACCATCAGTCAGAATGACCTAAAGGTGTGGCAAACAGCCAACCTGCACGAGCAGTAAACCTACTTGTCATCCCCATTCACTGAAAGGATGCTTACGAAATTCTTTTAGGCTGGACATTTTTGAAGAGCACAATGGATGTACTTCAATTCATCTAGTCTTCTACTGGTGTAATGTAATTTTGATGTTGTTAATTTTAATACATTGAACGTGTTTCTAGTTGAAAGACTGAGTTGGCAGGGTTGGTTAATGCTTTGATAATCCTGTAACATGCCGTGTGAGGATTGGGGACACTTAAATGATTAGCAGTGGAAACCCACCTGCTCACTCTTTTAGAGAGAAACGTTGAAAAAACGGTCAGATATTTTTTTTTTTATGCCCTGCATTCTGGTAGCACTGCAGTGTGTTGTGTTCTGAGGGAATGCACACTGAGTGGTTGGTTAAAGTCTAGGCTACTTTATTGCAAATGAGGGGCTTCTGGGTCAACTCAACACCTCCAGAAACTCCCCCGAAAAACATTTAATCTAGTTACTGATCTAAAATGCAATCAAAATCAGAAACTGCATCACTTCTTTTAACAAATGTTTTTAGAAAAACATTGTGTATGCATGAGAGAAAGTTTTCATCCACTATTATCATAAAATTAGAAATCATAATTATCGCTATGATTATCATCATGAGTTCCACTTCTGAAACTTTAATTTAATTAATACCTGCAAACCTTAATGTGTTATGTAACACACTTAACAGTGTTACAAAAAATAAATGGTTGGATAATTGCCACATAGCAAAACAAACAGCATAACTGATTTAATGAGCCATTTGATGTTTCAGTGCACTGCCTGCATTCTTTAATCTTTGAGACAAGCAAATTGTCCTGTTATGATAAACCAGGTAGCCCAATAGGCAGCTGACTAGCCAGAAAATACCCAGGTCGGATGTGTGCACTGTGGGCTACTAATCCTGTGAGCCTTCAATAACCATAAATACAGAGTGGCAGTGGCAGACTGGTCCCACAGCCAGTTGTAGGGGGATGACTAACCCTGAGGGTGGGAGGCATTTCCTGTACTATACCCAGCAGCAGGAGTGGAGTTAACAGCCCCAGTTCATGGTGAAAGGATTAAAAACATATAGGGAAAAACAATGCAAGCACGAAGAACAGGCCACTCATCTATGGAACCAGCTTCCAGTTGTGATTTAGGAGATTGACACGCTCTCTACTTTTAAGATCAGGCTTAAAACTTTCATTTTTGCTAGAGCATATAGGGCTGGATCACGTGACCCTGAATCCTCCCTTAGTTACACTGCAATAGGTGTAGGCTACTCCAACCTGAGCCTGGTTTGCTGGAGGTTTCTTTCTGTTAAAAGAGAGTTTTTCCTTCCTACTATCGCCAAAGCGCTTGCTCATAGGGGGTACAACATGCCCAGGACCCACTACAGTTCGCCTACAAGGCGGGTGTCGGAGTGGAGGATGCCATCCTGTACCTCCTGCATAGAGCCCACTCACACCTGGATGGGGGAAAAGGCACGGTCAGGATCCTGTTTCTTGACTTTTCCAGTGCCTTTAATACCATCCGGCCCTGTCTGCTTCAGGAAAAACTGAACAGGATGGAGGTGGACCCCTGCCTGGTCGCTTGGATCTCCGACTACCTCACCGACAGGCCACAGTACGTCAGGCTGAAGGACATCACGTCTGACACTGTGGTCAGCAGCACAGGAGCACCACAGGGAACTGTGCTGTCCCCACTTCTCTTCACCCTGTACACCTCTGACTTCTGCTACAACTCTGAATTATGCCACATTCAGAAGTTTGCAGACGACACAGCCATCATGGGGTGTATCTGGGATGATCAGGAAGAGGAGTACAGAAGTCTGGTGAGGAACTTTGTCGCATGGAGTCACACAAACCACCTGCAACTCAACACCTCAAAGACTAAGGAACTGGTTGTGGACTTTGGGAGGTCCAGAGCAGGTCCACTGCCGGTTCAGATAGAGGGGGAGGAGGTGGAGGTGGTCAACAAGTACAAGTACCTCGGGCTGTGGGTGGACAACAAACTGGACTGGTCATGCAACACAGAGCACCTGTATAAAAAAGCCCAAAGCCGACTGTACTTCCTCAGGAGGCTGAAGTCTTTTAACATCTGCAGGAAGCTCCTGAGGATGTTTTACCAGTCGGTGGTTGCTGGAGTACTTTTCTATGCTGTGGTGTGCTGGGGGAGCAGCACAGCAAAGAAGGACTCATCCAGGCTGGAAAAACTGATCAGGAAGGCTGGCTCTGTGGTCGGCATGAAGCTGGACACTCTGGTGACAGTGGCAGAGAAAAGGACACTAAAGAAACTGCTGGACATTATGGACAATGCTGGGCATCCTCTGCACACGGCCATAAACAACCAGAAGAGCCTGTTCAGTGACAGGTTGCTTCTCCCCAAGACAAGAACCAACAGACTTAAAAACTCCTTTGTCCCACACGCCATCAGACTGTTTAACTCCTCTCTGGAGGGGAGAGGGAGGGGAAACAGGAGGACAAAGGAGGGGGGAACAACTAAGCTGTAGTGCCTCTTCACCTCACTGTGCAATTACCTTTGTGCAATACTTTTTGTTAATAGTCAACGGTGCAATAGACTCCATACTTGAAATGTGCAATCCACTTGTATTTTTATTTTTATTTTATTCCTATTTATTCTATTTATCCCCTTTGTATATTTTTATCTATATATGTCTTTGTATTTATATATGTGTGTGTATATATATATATATAATATTCTGTAACTCTATAACTTCTGTCGGTGCTGTGCTTATTTGGAACCGAATTTCCCAGAGGAACCCACCCGAGGGATTAATAAAGTTTTATCTTATCTTATCTTATCTTATATGATTGCTGATGTTTTCTCTGTTGATTAATTGTAGGGTCTACCTTACAATATGTGATTTGGCACTGTATAAATAAAATTGAATCGAATTGAACTGAGAACACACCACAGTATTGTTCTAACCTGTTGTCCACAGTAGTTTTCAAGATGTTGATGAATTCCTGGTAGCCTGGGAACTTTGATGTGACAATGGAAAAGATGTGCCAGTCATACTCCTCCATGATGTTCAGCATGAGCAGAGCCTCCTGTTGGATGGAGGCACCAAACTGGAAGAACGTTGACTTCACATCCTAGGAACAAAGAGAAACACAGAGACACAAGATTAGCTGAATATTCATTAGACTATCTGTACTGGGGTTTTTTGTTTTGTTATTTTTGGGGGGCGGTTGCACTTTTCAGATTAGTCCACCACCTATTCGAACTTGGAATAGGTGATGCATCTCGGAAACATCAATCAGCAACAAGGCATTTAAATCTTGGCACAATATGAGTAGACAGACTCTCTCAGTTGCTCACCCACACACATACACACTCAAACATGCATACAGAGATTGAAAGTAATAAGTTTCTTGCAGAGGAAATATATGGATGAGGGCCTCAGAACAATTCAATTAAGACCAGATTGGATTGGTGCGGTACAGACCAAGCTGCAGAACTCTGTGGGCATGGTTCTGAGGAACAAGGGTTGCATTCACTCCAAGTCGCTCATATTCACTCCATTAAACCTGACTGAGAATCATTTGCCATTTAATTCAGCCAAACTCAGACATTAGCTTGGACAGCGCAGACAAGCACAATTATAGATGGACAAATTACCTCTATTCATTTATGCTGTATTTAAAATGACTCATTATAGTGGACTATTAAATGATGTGAAATTAGAGAAAGCAGCGAAGAATTAAAAAGAGTGTAGCATTGCAAAAAGTGTGGACGAGCAAATGTGTTACCTTGTCTTTGGCTGAGTATTGCACGATCTTCGAGCTTTTCTGTTACCTTGAAATGTCAGAGAGTTCACACATACCTTATCTTGACACCACTTGTTCTGTGTCACTTGGTTCTCTTATTATGATTGAGGCAGGGTTGTGTGGAGGTCTCCTCTGTGTGTGTGTGTGTGTGTGTGTGTGTGTGTGTGTGTGTGTGTGTGTGTAAAGCTGCAACCTGACAGCTTGGGGAAAAAAAACAACCCAAAAACCATAAAGGCTAAGAAACAGAACAAAACACTGGGCTCACACCTCAAAATTAATAAATGCGCTGCACACGGTTACACAAACTGACACATAAAGGCACACTTTGCTAGTACACACTGCCTGTGGCCTGCTTCTACCGTAATTTATCCACAGTGTGGCTAAAGTTGAAAAAAAAAAGTGAAACAGCAACCATAATGCTCTGAGTCACTGCATATTGTAATAGGGCCGAACATTAGCCTCAATCCCATATGCTGCAACAGTCAAGTCTAATCAGTTTTGAAGAGACCTTTAGAGAGACCTATAAAAGGTCAAAAATCATTCCAAACCCTGCACCCATAAAAAACTATATAAAAATACGGATG
This sequence comes from Perissodus microlepis, assembly GCF_051167445.1. Lineage (NCBI taxonomy): Eukaryota > Metazoa > Chordata > Actinopteri > Cichliformes > Cichlidae > Perissodus > Perissodus microlepis. Next base: position 20,734,196 of record NC_140464.1, on the reverse strand, counting down.
GGCAATTTGCTGTGCCCAAAGAGGTGACTATCATTACAACATGTAATTATCATTTTAACTAAACAAACTGCCATTATTGTTATTATTACTGGGTTTATGGTGGCCTTCGGTAGTGATGATGGCTTCTCAATTGGGTTCTACCATACTCAAGCAGAAGCTGTTGAGTAACTTCTTCAGACCCTGTACTGTTATTCCATTTCATTACTCCCAAATGCATTGTGAATGGAAAACTTACGGTGGCCCTGAGAAGTCAAACTGAACCGCAACATAAGAAAACACCAGCAAAAGAAAAATGCTGCAAAAGCACATGAAAAAAAAAGTTAATTAAAACACAAAGGAAGTGGAAAAAAAATCTGAAAAAACGTGTTTTCGGGGGAGACAATATTGTGACGGACAAGATGTGGAAGTGACAGAAAACCAAACTATTAATATAAGTACTGCACTGAGACAGGCTTAATAGAAGCAGAGGATTCATCTGTGTTGTTAGGGAGAAAAAAATGCAGGTAATGTGTGTTTTAATTGCATAATTCACATAACACTGTAAACATATGTTTGCTATTAGCCACTTGCTGTTAGCTTGTCACTTTAGCAACTCTTCCAACATGTTGTTGTCCCCCAAAAATACTTCTGTTGCGTTTTGTACGTTTTGGGGTTTTTTTTTTACCTTAATTTGGAGTGAGTTTGACCCCTCAGGGCCACCGTAAAACTCACTTAGATGGTTATGCTACTCACTAGCTTACCATAAAATTTCTCTATATTCTCAGGTTGGGACACTGATTACTGTGGCACTGCACCACTTATGTTACTGTGTATTTCAGCCATGACATGTATGAAAGGGTAATGTAAAGGTCCAAATTTCATTTTGTGCTGTTACTAGAAATCCATCACAGTCAGATCTACACTTTGTTCAACCTGATCTCGACTCACTTTGTGTTTTGCTACAATGAGTGAAAATACACAGCTGTTTAAAGTACTCACACACTACTGTACACTTTTCTGGCTCAGATATACACTACACAGCCATATTCATATTGATATATTCACCATTTTAATATTTATTTTAACAAATAGCATCCACCTGTAGGCTCTGATCACACTTTCCCAAGAATAAGTATACTACATTTGGCTTCATTTAATAATATTTAAAAGGGTCAACTAGTCAGACACTTTAACTACAATGACTGATAAGCTGCGGCAGGTTTAGATGTAATTAGTACTCACGTTTTTTTCCCCCTTACAGGAACACGGATTTATTATGTGAGATTTTAATAACTAAATGTATGGAACTAGTCAGCTGCATCAATTAAACATATCAAGTACTTTCTATTCCTTTAAGCCTCTCTTCTATTAGGTTACAGGGTATTGGCGTATCACCCGTTTCCTGCAGGTAAAGTTGCATTTCTCTACAGGGTAGGTTTTGTACAATATATTGAAAACGCATTGTGGGAATAAAAAGAGACACCAGCAGAAAGCACTGGATGGCTTTTGTAACCATATCGAGCACTGCATGTAATTTCATCGCCTCTGCACAATCTATCGTTTTCTTTTCTACTGTCTTGATAGCCTCCGAATAATGCGGGAATTCACTGTTTGCATTATTTGGGTCAGTGTTGGAGAATGAGAAAACGAGTGAGACTCTTCTCCCTATATCGAGACGCTTGAGTGCTTTTTAATGGTATTGTATCTGTATGTGAGGCTGGCTCACTATACTCAGATTTGAGTGTTCGTCAGAGGCTCTCTGTGCAGCTCTGCGCTCTATTGTATGTTCTAATGGGGTAGAAACTGAAGCGATGCTTGAGCATGGTGGGACACGAGGGAGATCATGCTATAAGACTTGTCACTCCCTGTCTTCATCACGGCAGCAGCCGATGCTCCCACGCTTTCCTGCAATATACAAAAGGATGTAAACATACAAAGGCCTGGTACTGGTAGTTATGTGTTGGTGAAAATGGATAAATTAGATATGGAACAGTGTTTTTGCTTTTTTGACTTGTTTTGGCTTAGACATACAACTAGTGGAAACCATCTGTCAACATATTTGCCGGCAGTGTGTTTTTGAGCTACTGTGCCATACACTGCTAATGGTAATCATGCTGCTCTCATACTTTTTGTTCCACAGTAACTTTTGTTGAGGACAATGCATTTTTCCGCATAATAGATTTCCAGGAACTTTCTCACCCATAAAGGAGCAATTTACCTCCTTGGAAAAACACCAAATTTTAAAATGCATTTTTTTTCTAGACAGGAAAAGTATAATGATGCCAAAGGCGAAATTTATGCAAAATTAATTTGGCAAAAGCTAACACTGGTTATGAATAATCTCCGAACACCTCTGATCCACTGATATGTTGTGTATACATGCGTGTCTGCACTTTAAGAGTGTGCTTTTTTTTTTTTGCTTGTTTCTGCCCATCTGAAGGAATTCAAGCTTTAAGGCTTCCCAGGAGAGGAAAGTACCAAAAAATCTCCCTTTTCCCTAAAATAATTACTCCTTGCTGGTGTCAGGTGAGGCTTGTGCCTGTAGTCATTCATGTAAGCCAAATCGTGTCTCTTTAATTTCCCTGAATCTCATAATAGCAGATTCAGGGAAATGATATTTTACAATCCCAGCAGAAGCCAACTGCACATAGGAACTGACTGGGTTTAGGCTGGGCTTAATATCATTTTACGAGCATAAACAGAAACAAGTGCAATGAGAACATTGCGAACCAGACTTTGGTAGTCTTAAAAATTGGTATTTTAATAAAAGAGATCTTAAAGAAAAAGAAAGTTTATGTTTAAAGCACCACTGGAGACTGCAGGCAGAAAAACTCCCACATACATGAAATCAGTCAGACACAAACAGAAAGGAAAGCTAGAGGGCAGAGAGAAGAATACACTACAGAGGGAATGGACAGAGCAGTGGAGAGGAGGCTGTTGAAGTGAATAAGCAGTGTATGACTGTTTCTAATTAGGACAGCTCACAATCCGTGACATCAGAAAACAGCCAATCATTTCCTCTCATTTCACCCTTGTCAAGTGTGACATGTCTTTGCTTTCCACTCAAACCTTGAGCTAGTGGTGTCCGCACACACAAAAACACCCGTGCGTGCACGCAAATTAACGCACAGGCTGTCACTCACAGCTCGTTCCCTTTCGCCCCTGTCTGCCACATTCCCGGTCTCCATCCACTCTTAAATTTCGCACTCTGTTGCATGCACTCAAACACGACAACAACGATGCACACAACAAACATGCACCTACCCCACGGGGCAGGACAGTGTGTCTATTGAGACTGAGAGGGGAGTTATAAATAGTAGTCCTCATATCCTCTACTGCTGATAGCATCTTGCACTGTCTAGTCTTATGACATACACACATACACACATACAGATACATATAACGCTCAGAAATGCACACAGAGATAAGTGTGTATTGTGAGTTGAGATTGTGAGGCAAACGCTCACCTAGACAAAAGGCCTGATAACGTAGAAAACAAGCACACCAAAATCTGCATTTATCATAAAGGGGGTGTCATACCTATCTTTATATCAATATTAACCATAGATAGCCAGCTATCTGCTGGGTTCATGGGAGGAGAAGCACACTGATATGACAAAAATTCCTCAGTGGCCACTTGCTAAATATAAACAGGCACAAAAATAGCTGTCGAAAAACAAAGGAGGAAAAACTGAGCAGGCAGCGCTGACCACTGACCGCTTGAACATTCACAAACAGTATATACCATCACTTTATTAAGAACAGAGTATATCTGATTATTGCATAAATGTAAGTCTTTTACCAGCCTGTCTGTAAACAACAGCAATAACACCACAGAGCTATAGTAATGTCTAACTGTATGCTTTAAAAGTAAAAAGGAGTCCAATGTTATGGAATTTAAGCCATTTAGGAGACTGTAGTACCTGCTTAATACATCTCACCCAATTACAGATGCTTTTCCCCAACAAGATCATCAATGTTTGTCTGTCCACCTGCTAATGGTTTTTAAATTGTCTTCTTTGTCGACTCCCTACCCCAATTATCTGGTATCACTATTTACTTTTTTTTAAACTTTATAAAAAAATGAATTTATTTTTTCAGCAATATAAAATCAAATATTTCTTTTCAAGTTGCTAAGGTAACTTTTCTTTATATCCCACGCCCAACGTCTTTGAGTCACTGGCAAAATGAGCATACCAGACAAAAAAACCACCGAGCTCTTCATTTTCTGCTGCATTGCTTCAAAAACTATAGTTTTACTGGCTTATGTAAACTGTTTTTGTCTTCTAATAGGAAAAAAAATTAGCATAACAAACACTGTATTGTTTTTTCAGTAAAGAATAGAGAGCTAACCATTTGAATGGTTGCTACTGTTGTGCCTTTGATGAACTGTGAACAATGTTGCCATTGCTAATATATATATAGGAGAAGATGTGAGAGGAAGGCAGCGAGGTTAAACATGGCTTAATCCTAACAAATGTGGGCAAAATGTTATGCTGCCTTTCCATATAGATATTGGTTACATTTGTAACAGTCAAATATTCACAGACTGGTGCATTATACAAGCTGACACTTCATTCCTTTGTGACGAAACCTCATAAATGGATAATTATGTTTTAGCTCCAACTAAAGCCTCTGTGTGGTTTAAAAAAGCCTCCTGTATTATGTAGATTATGATGCCCTTTAACAACATGTGGATAGCATGATCAAGCCAAAACAATGTCACATAGACATATGGGAACCATATCATAATCATATGCCCATTTGTGTCAGCTAAAGCTAACGATAAAGCTAACGATATTAAGGCATTGCCAAAGGTTAAACTTACACCCACTAGTCACTTTGTTAGTTACACCTGTTCAACTGCTTGTTAATTCAAATCTAATCAGAGAATGACAGCAACTCAAAGCATGTAGGTAGACACTGATAAGACAAAGTAATAAAGTTCAAATTGAGCATCTAAATGGGGATGAAAGGGGATTTAAGTGACCGTGAACCTCGTGTGGTTGTTGGTGCCAGATGGCCTGCTTTGATCTGCTGGGATTTTTACACACATCCATCTCTAGGGTTTACAGAGAACGGTCTGAAAAAGAGAAAATATCCATTGAGCAGCAAGTCTCTGGGTGAAAATGCTTTGTTGATGTCAGAGACGAATGTCTAGACTGCTTCAAGTTTGTTAGAAAGCAACAGTAAATCAAATAACCACTTATTGCAACCAAGGCATGGAGAAAAATGTCGCTGAATGCACAACAAGTCGAACCTTGAAACAGACCAGGTGCAACTCCTGTCAGTTGAAACAGAAAACCGAGGGTTTAATGCACATGAGTTCACAAAAATTGGACAATAAATAAATTGGAAAAACATTGCCCGGTCTGATGAGCCTCAATTTCTGCTGCAAGATTTAGATGGTAGGTTCCCAGTTTGGTAAAAACAACATGAAAGCATGGATCCATCCCACCTTGTATCAGCAGTTCAGACTGGTGGTGGTATAATGTTGCTTTCTTGGCACACTTTGGGCCCTTAGTACCAGCTGAGAACAATTTAAATGCCACTGCCTCCCTGAGTAGTGTTGTTGACCATGAGCATCCCTTTACCTCCACACTGTACCCACTAGTGATTACTGGTTTCAGCTGGGTAATCCTCCCTGTCAGAAAGCTCAGCTCGCTTCGAACTGATTTCTTGAACAGTTTGAAGTCCTCTCAAATGTCCTCTCCAGTCACCAGATCTCTCCAACGGATCACTCTTGGGATCTGGTTATGTCATGTCAATATAAACCAAACTCTCTGAGAAATATTTCCACCACTTTGTTGAATCTGTGCCAAAAAGAATTAAATAAGTTCTGAAGGCAAAAGGGGTTCAACCTGTTACTAGCAATGTGTAACTAACAAAGTGGCTGCTGAATGTACGTCCATTACAGATGATATTTTAAAAAAGTTCTTTAGTAGTCACAAGACTGAATCAAAGCTGCACATAAACCTATATGAGATTCTACAAAGTAAGGCTCTTCAGGGTTTCCTTATAGTCTCAAATTGAACATTGAACTTTAGAAATGTCTTTCTACTCACGGCACATTGTTCTACCGAAACTGGCTAACAAATATGCAAACGTTTCTTTGGGATTTACACGATGACAGTGTTTTAAAACAATAAGCAGATCTCTGAGAGGCACTCTGAATAAGAAAGTGCGCTTTTAAAGGCTGTTGATGTGCTGTGGTGTGAACAAGTGGGGGGAGGCATACATCCTTTGTTTGTGTTAGATAATAATTGTAGGGAAACAGTAGCCTTCAACTGCAATAGCGGCTACACACACAGACAGAGAGCGAGGCTGTATTTGACGTCACAGAGGAATATTTTTGGCGTGAATGCAGTCCGGTTTAGCAGATAACACACACACACACACACACACATGCACACAGAGGGGGAACAGAGACCTAGTGGAAGTTTAGCACACAGGAACACTGCCCGTGTGCACGCGTGTATGTTTGTGTACGTGTGTATTATTGCTGTGGTTCCTCTGTCAGGACTTTTTAACAAGCAATCGAGTCCCCACGGGGAAACACTGACAAAATAACATCATCCCTCCCTCCCTCCCATCCTCTCTCTCCCTTCCTCTTTCTCTTTCCATTTGTCTCCCTGTGCTTGCCCTCTTCTCCCACTCACTCTCTTCTCTAATAAGTCCAATATCTTCCTCTCTATGTCTTCCTTTCTTTTTCGTTAGCGCTCCATCCAGAGGCCCTGTCTGTTCTCACCTCCCTCTATCCATCTTGCCCTCTCCCACTCACTCCCTATCTCTTCTAATAAAGCCAATATGCTGCTACCCTCCTCTGGGAACCAAATCTTACACCTAAGCAGAAACAGCCATCCTCAATTCTTGGAGGGTAATTTAACATTTTACCTTAAAAATCCTCTTATTAAAAATGAACAGCCACATAAGATGTCACTGAAAAAGAAAAGCCTTGTTATTTCTGTAAACTTTTTTTGGACCTTGCTGAGTGTCCTTAAAATAAGGAATAAAAGAAAAAGTCTGATGTGACAGATGTTTGCAAGTGGGGAGAGGAATCGCGCAAAAATGTAGTAATCTGATTACAGTGGCATCTTCCCCCACCACAGCCCGGCTTGTTATTTATCTCAGCACTATTATCTCTGCTCTCACTCTGCTTTGACATACTGTGCATTTTCACACCTGCCACACAGACAGAAAATGTGGAGATCATTATGAAAATTATCATCACTATCGAAAATTGCCAAAATCAGCAGCCATAACCATCATAATTAGTCCCGGTATTTTTGCTGTGTACCTAGTTGCCTAATTTCCGTCTTTCCCTCCACCTCCCCCCATTATTTTCTTACTATTTTAGGTTTTCGTTTTCTTCTTCTCCTTCCTAGTTTTGTACCCTTCAGTTATCTTTTTCTTTTTTTAAATAAATCTTTAGTTTCTTGGCTTACGTCTTACCTCGTTCTTTTAAATGAAAACAAACATAACACCAAAAAATTCCCACCACATGAGCTGTGGTGCTAATCACAATAAAATAGGAATTTTGAATTAGGAAGTCGCTGCACGCCCTTATTGAATACATAAGTAATATTTTCACAAGAAACCTCTTTGTAAGGATTACTTGTTGAAACATGTTTTCTTTCCAAGTACTGAATAAAGTAATCCTGTGTGGAAGCACTTAGTGTGCAGTCGCCTTAAAGAGTTTTAAAGAACGGGAAGCGTTTAACACGAGAGTTTGGTACAATGCAAAGAAAATAAAAAAGAGGGAGATATAAAACTGTAAAGTTTAAGAGCTGTTTATTAGGAAATTATAATGCACAAGAAAGCTGCACGCAAACACATAACTCACAAATGGCACACATTGTGTGGTCGCATTACGATGTTTGTGCACACAAGCATGCGCGTCTTGCACACCGTCTACTCAAGGTAAGGAGATAAGTCTTGTTTGTGTGTGTGTGTGTATCTGTGTCAGAGGGCTGTGTATCATGCTGAGTTTATTCCAAAGACACAAACAACATAATATAAACCTCAGCTCAAACAGAATGGAAGAACACCCACTACCCAGGAAAAACAAGGAAATCAAAGGCCTCAAAGGCCAGATTTACACGGGAACAAAACACCCTAGACCTACATTTATGGAGTCGTAAAACAGCCCAGAAGAAAGGCTGAGATGACTTGGGGGAGCATGAATACGTAACTGGTGTGAAATCACTTTTAGTTTAATGGCATGTTTTCAGGAACAGCATTAGGATACCTCAGATTTACCTTTAGGTACATAACAGAAAGTTTGATCTTTCAGCTGGACTTGAAGAAATGCAAGCTCGGATAAATAGGGACAAATCAGATTAGATTAGAACGGTCCAAAAAGTAATATTTATGACAACATAATTTTAGGTTCTCTAATGTAGTGCAAAAAAGCTAAAAACCAAAAAAGCCAATAATATTTTTATGCTGGCTGGGGTCATTCTGTGCTTCTCCATCTGATTTTCATTGTTAATCAGATGGAATTGTTTTTTCAGTCTGCCACTGTTTCTGTTTAGTTAATGCTAGCATTTTCTCTGCTTAAATCTGGGATTTTAAGAGAATCATAACACATTTTAGACACAAATATTTGCGTTATTCTGTTAAAGTGATAATGTAGTGACAATATTTGCCGCCTAGCAACATTAACGTTATCGTTTCATCATTAGCCTTAGCCACTAGCCACTATCCAAATAACTTAAAAGATGGCTAATGAGTCTATTGGGTACTTGCTAATAATTAAATGACTATTTATATGGGATTGTTACTTGTGTTGTTAGAAAAAAACACACACACACACACATTCTGAAAGCATCTGCTGTAATCTGATGTGCATCTTGCTAGATATTGTGACTACGCACTAGAGACACAGTGTGTAGTTACAACAGCGACACAGGTATAAATGGTGCTTAAAAGAAAAGTAATGTGTGAAAAATTGATCTACACAAAATCACCATCATCACCATCATCATTTATAAAAGATTTTCTCACACTTTAATCACAAAACCTATATGCTAAAACATAACATAGTGAAAAAGAGCATGCCTCATTCCCCATCACATAACCTCCTCCTACTCTGACATACAACTATATGGAGGCAAATCAATACCGCATAATGTGCTGATAGTTTCCCCCACAGAGATGCATCAGTCAGCTGCCATGGTCACTGCTAACTATGCTGGCAGTATCAGTGATTCATCACCGCTGCCACCGACAGCTACTGACACCAAGAGACCTACTTTGAAGAGGATGACACAGAGCAGGGAGGGCAGGAGGAATGGATGGAGTGAGTGGCAGAAAGACAGATGAGGGGAAGGCAGCAACAATGGCAGAGAGCAAGAGGGGGAAAAAGAGAAAACAAGCAGAAAAATTAAAAGGTGATGATGAAGTAAGAAAGATAATGGGATGAAGCAGGGAGACATATATATAGACATAGTTCTATATACAGTGTTGAAGGTGGTACAGTGACAGTTAAGCATTGAATGTTTTTTTCTGTTATTTCTTCCGAGTGAGATGAAATATCTACATCAGTCACTTGTATGTGTTCTAATGACACAGCGGTGTTTGATCTAATGAAAGGAAGCAGCAGGAACAGCTACTATCAGATCTAAAATATAGTAATCAACAAGTTTTCTAGACCATATACCAAAAGAAATAGAGATGATAATTTGTTATGACAGCCATTAAAGTTATATTGCTCCCCTCATCCCAATACAAAAAAAAGAGCTTTTTCAGAAATGTTGATCATCGTCCTTAATCACATCCTGACATTGACCAGCAAGGAAAAACATGGTTTGCAATGAAGGAAATGTTTCTCTGTGCATCTTTCACAGGAGCACTGTTCAACTCCTCTTCCACCCACACATTTGTCTTTAAAGTAAAAATATGTTTTTTCTTATTTTCTCTCACATATACATATGGATCCATATCGTGTATGTGACCGAAGTTTTGAATAATGAGCTCGTGGCTATGTTTGATGTCACAGAGAGAAGAGCACCTTAATATGGTTTCCATCAATATGATCTCAGGTAGGGCCCAACGCTACTCTGAGCAGCACAAGACACAGTAAATGCAGCTTCCTGTCCCACAAATAACACCAAATGGATTTTAACTAGTTTTGGTGAAGAAAACGGGCAACGTAGCTAAGATGTTCTTTATCATTCTATCTACTTTGGCAAGCCATTTTACAAACAGGGGAAACAGTCCAGAAAACTTGGCAGTCGTAAAATCTTCAACATTATTTTTTTTTAACATGGCCAACATGGGAGTGTATGGAAGCCCATTTCCGCCACAAAATATCTATAACTTGAAATTTCGAGTTATCTTTCACAATATTTTGAGTTATGTTCTTAACACACATGCACACATGCACACATGCACACACACACACAGTTATTCTTATTAACTCAAAATTTTGACAAAAACAACTCGGAATTTTGACTTATTAACTCAAAATTTTGAGAAAAGTAACTCTTAGCATTGCCAGTCTGTAATCTACGTGAATAACTTGATTTTCTTGTTACCCGGAAGGATTTGGCACAGAGGAATGCACACTCAAAACCGTATCATAAGCTACCAATGTATAGCAACAAATTGGCCCTTTCGAAAGTGCGTTTGCTGATAGTAACGCCATGATTCAGCTAATAACACAAGGATTTCATCATTTGTGAAGCCACGCTGAAAATACTCAGCAATTTGTGCATTCACAACTGTAGCTTAGCTGTAGCATTTGTAGCTGAGGACTTCAGCTTCCTGGTAACAAGGAAATGATGTCATTCACGTAGATTACTGATTGGCAGTGCTAACTCAAAATTTTAAGTTACTTTTCTCAAAATTTTGAGTTAATACATCAAAATTTCAAGAAATATAACTCGAAATTTCGAGTTATGGATATCGTTTTTTGTGGTGGAAATGGGCTTCCATAGAAGTGCCTTAAATGTGCACTTTTTAATGTATTTTTTATGCGACATAGCTGGCTGCAAAAAGACTTCTACTTATATTAAACACTGTCAGACACTGGCCCGTTTTGAATAAAGACAGATCTAAGTAAAAGCCTTCCTGATAAATTTATGGGCTCATTCACACTTTTTAGGCCACATTAACTAAGACATGCAGTCTATTTTGTAAATGATGGCAGTTATTGTAGTCACAAAGGACAACTGTCCTGAGTATGTTCCAATTGTGATTGACAAGACCTGCTGTAAGTCAATAAGCATGTGGTGTCCTCAAGTTACATAGCTCTACCTCATGCTCTTCATACCTGGTTTCAGAACACCAAAAGCCTTTCCTTCACTTCCTGTAGCTTTGTTAACAAGGCGTGTTTCACACAGCTTGTATTAGTAAGGCTAAATCCCTGATTACATGTACGTCCCACAATAAGCAGGCAGTTTACCAAATAAACCTTGTGCTCCAGCATGTGTGGTGTTTGTTCTTATACTGTGTGGACTGGATTTCAGAAGATGCCATTTCCAATTAAGAATGAGAAATGATAGGTTTATGGTTTGTTTTTAGAAGCTCCACAATGACAAGTGAAGGAGGCAGTGCTTCTGTTTGGGAGAAAATAGACGGATCTTGGAAGGTCTTAAAGCAACAGTGTCACGGTACTGGGTCGTGTGACCCAGTGTTTGAGTTTTATGTATTTTTATATTCATTTTCAATCTAGTTAATTTCTAGGTTGCTGTTTAGTCCTTATTTCTTAGTTGTTTCTGTCATCTCCCCCTGTACTCAGTCTCCCTGGTTCCTGCGTCTACGTTTCATGTCTATGTTAAGTTCATGTCATGTTTTATCTCCATGTCTATGTCTCCGTGTTTCCTGTTTTATTTTGGAAGAGTCTGCTGTTCTTTGTTCATTGTAGTTAGTGTTACTCTCCCCTGTATTGTCATTATGTTTCATTCTAGTCAGCTGTGTTCTCATGTGTCTCCACTTCCCCTGATCACCTCATGTGTGTATTTAAGTCCTCAGTCTTCCTTTGTTCGTCGTCGTGTTGTCTGTGTACCTCCCCTCTGGTCAAGTTAAGTGTTTTTCAGGATTCTGTGCAGTTCATGTTTGCCATTTGGTTTATGTTGTTTTTCATGCAGCCGCACGATGAGGTTCCATGCAGTTCATGTCTGTTTCGTCACGCCATTTGGTTCACAGCTTCCATGCATCTGCACAGCATTCTGTTCACAGTGATCATAGTTATTCCTTTCAGTCAGGTTAGTGTTTTTCCAGTTTAGGTTTTTGGTTAGTTGCAGTCTCTGTCCCTGTTATGTTTTGTCCACTCCCCTCTGCATCAGCCCAAATAAAGGCTCGCTTTCAGTTTAAGTTCACTCCCGTCTCCTCGCCTGTGTTCGTGCCTGGGTCCACCACACACACTCTCCACACGGTCTGCCCCCACTGGCCGTGACAAACAGTAGCCAAAACCCTGTTTCAGACAGGGGAAAACTGATAAGCTTTAAATCCAACAATAATAACATGGAGCCATATATGAGTACAATGCGTCCACCATCAAAGAAGCAGGAAAGAGAATAGTGAGAGACTGTAGGGTATGTTATCTCAAATAAATACATGCATTTTCATTCAGACACTTCCTTTTATGTTAGCAAAGTACTATATAAGCGCTATGCCCCGAACCCTATTGTCATCACTAAGCTGTCCTATTTCTGTTTGATTGGCTGCCAGCGAGGCCTGCAGCGTAATTGGCTTCATTTCATTGGCCAAGCAGACGGACAGCACTCCTGGGAGGACTCCATCAGGCGATATCTGTTAACAACATGCACAGAGTTTCACACAAACACACACACAGACATACACATGAACAGGGCTAGAGGGGAACTCCCTAATGCCTAATGTACCTTTTATCATCACAGATGGGTCACTTACATTTCTGGGCACAAGAGAAATGAGACTGGACAAAAAAAAGTGGAGTGTGAAAGATTGGAGTAGAGAGGTCAGCTGAAAAGGCACAGAGTATATCAATTTTGTGATTTTCTTTTAACTTCAGTTTTTTGCAACAAGCAGAAGAGAAAAATATTACAGCGTTAAACAGTTTTCACTTTTGTACAAAGTTAAACTTACAATGGTGTGAAAATGTCTGGCTAATTACGTTTGTCTTTCTGATAATCGTTAGTTTTGCAACAATTAGTCAGTTAGTCATTTATACATCTTTAATCAACATGAAAACATCAACAAAAGTTCAGATTGGAATTTTGGGCAAAAAACACCAAATATTTGCTTTAATGTTCTCAAAATTGAGGATCCACTGCCTCAAAAGTGTCTCATATAAAAGCAAATCAAATATTTGGAGGTTGCGAAGCATCTAAGGAGCTAAGGTTGCATTGTGATGATCTTTTTTTTTCTTGGTCAACCCAATCTAGGGGTGTCAAACATAAAGCCTGGGGGCCAGAATAGGAATTGGACTTTTAACAGTAGTTTTTTATACAGTTTTACAGCTTTTCATAATGATCAGACCTTACCCAAACCCATTTATACTACACCAAAGAAGTTGAAGATACGGAGAAGTCTGGGCAGTGAGCTACCAGAACTTTTTCTGTAATTTTACACATTTATCATGTAGAAAAACTGAGCTGCGCTGTTGAAATTGCACTTCTTTGTCTTTTACTGTGAACCCTCGGGGATTAAATGTGGGGTTAAACATCTTTACACTGACAGAAAGAGAAGTTTCTCTCATAAGGCCCATTTAAAATCAAAGTGGGCTGCATGTGGCTCTCAATGAAAAATTAATTTGACATCTCTGGTCTCATCTTTCAGAGGCTTTTGTTAGGTTTTAGTTTGTGCATATGGTTTCATACCTCTAACTTTACATACTTTCAGTACATATAGCTGTTGCAAAATTTGTGTGAGCAATTTAAACCACGTTGATTGACACATTGATGTGGTATCAAACTAACATAAAGAAGATGTTATAGATCTGTTTCCACATAGTTTTCTCCAGATCAAGAAATAATGAAACGAAAACATATGAAGCATTCACTTATTTGTAGAGAACATACGGGAAGTGCCAAAGACTGTGTGCGCTAGTTAAAAGCCGCGTGTGATAGAAAACAAAAATGAGTCATCTGTGATGCTGTTTAGGGGCTGAACATCTTGAAGAACATCAGGGTCGTCCTCACGCGGCCTCGCTGTTGATCTCTCGTATGAGGACTGAGGACAGTAATGCTATCCGACTCGAGTCGTGAGTGGAGGGGAGCATCTGTGGATCAGTGCTCGCACAACAGAGGGGGAAAGACTCAACTGGGTCACAAACACGTTTGTACAGCAAGGTTTGAGCAACACGCGTTTTCAAAGGCAGCAGACATCGAAGTCTTCCCGTAACCACTCCCCAAACACACACACACCCCAAAAAACACAAGGACTCGGTATTTCTCTCGATTTTTCTTTTCTTCTGGTTGGTGTGGTGTTTAAAACAGGACTCTGACCGACGCAGATGCTCCTGAATTTACCCCTGAAAGTCATGTTCGTTTTATGTGAAGTTGCAGTGGGAGAGAAGAGTGGAAGGTAGAGGAGACGAGGGGGGAGGGGAGGAGAAGAGAGGAGAGGAGAGGAGAGGAGAGGAGAGGAGAGGGGGAGGAGATTAGATGAGAGGAGAGGAGAGGAGACAAAGTTGCTGACCCACTTTGTAGCTCTCAAAGTTTCAAATCCTCTTTAAAGAGAGACTGAGTTGTGGCCAAGAATTTGGCAAGACACACACACATGCACGCATCATACATCATGCATTAATTCACACACACAAACGTGAAAAGACACAAACATAATTGTCAGGCCCTTGACCTTAGACACCATGAATAATGAAGGAAGTGCTGCTTTTATTTGACAGCGCATTAGCTCTTTACATCACCTAATAATGGCAGCACTGAACCACACTAACACACACTTGCACACAGTTCTGGTAGTGCTCGATACGGTTTGTTAGTTTTCTCATTTGACTTGGTCTATTTTAGTCTTGCAAAACCCTCTTTCTCGTTCCTCCTCTCTCTGATCCTCCTTCCATTGTCTCTCTCTTTTATCTTCGCTTTGCTTTTTCTTCTTCTTCGGTGCTTTTTCGTGTCCCTCCTCTCCCTCTCCTCACGCCTCTGTTGGTACATCTCCTCCGTTCACCTCTCTCTCTCTCTCTCTCTCAGAGCATTTTGTTGATGTCACTGATAAGATCTGCATGTGATTGGCTGGGCCAGATAACAGATAAGAGTGTGATTTGTTTAGGGAGCTTTTTCCTCTTCCCATCACACCCCTGCCGACTGCAGTCAAATTAATGAACATTCACACATCTACATGCACACAGGCGCACACTTTACATGTGGGAATACAGTGGGAGAGATTGAGGAATAGAGATCTAGAGTAAGAGAGATCAGAGAAAGAAACAGAAAGCTAAGAAAAAAAAGAGGGAGATAGATGGGGTACAGTGGTAGGGGGGAAAAACAGTTGCCCTAATTTGCAAATCATTATGAGTCACATATTTATAGCCAAATCAGCCAAAGGGGGAAATATTTCTCTCCTCTTCCTCCTCCTTTTTTTGCTTCACTTTCATTCCCCCCTTTTCACGCCTGACTTGCTTGTTTGTAAAAGATTCTTCTAAAGATGAAGAAGTGTTATCTCTTGCTAAGCTCACCAATTATTTTCATCCCATCTTTCAATGCTCACTGATGCATCTACTATAGCAGTTTTTATTCAAAAAATAAACAAAAAACTCCGTCTTTATTCTGAGAGTCCATCTATTTAAAATTTAGAGAGGAATTGAGAAAAGAAACAAAAAAAACTTCAATGGTTTGGAAAATTTGAAATCAGTAAAAGGAAAGCAAATTTAAACCTTAACTTCTGACATATCAGGTTTCCTTTCTTTTGATTGCCATATTAATTTCAAAGAAGACCAGCATGATCTGGAACCCGACCAGTTTTGAAGACTGATATCGGTACCGGTATATGTGATTTAAAAACTGATATATTGATATGTCTATTTGTTTATGATTGCTTACTAAGACGAGCTAAAAAACTGTATTGATTTAATGTCAAAGTCACAGATTACTCTTTGCGCTCTGCCAGACTCTGCTCGGATCAGCTGGTTGTCCAAACACACCACAAGCACAACAACTAATAGGGAAGTTGCAGAGTGCCAACACTCATAACATGGTTGACAGATGTTTCTCCTGCCTCTTCTTTAGTTTTAAAATGTTCACTTATTGACTGTTATCAAATAGCTAATAATGGTTTGCCTAATTTTAGCTAATAGTGTCCCCGACAATATATCTCTGACCTGTACTATTAAAAGCCAAAAAGTGTGTGTGTGTGTGTGTGTGTGTGTGTGTGTGTGTGTGTGTGTGTGTGTGTGCGTGTGTGTGTTCACACGCATACATCACCGAGGATTTTCCTTTATTTTGGAGGCAAAGATCAAGTCTCCATGAGGTAAATCATACATTTGTTAGGAAAAACATATATAATCGTGCAGTATTAGTTATGTTCAGTGTATAAATGCTTGTATGTTAATGTTAGACCATCTGAGGTGTTTGCATGTGGGTGCGTGTGATCTCTCACATGTAAAAAAGAAAAAGAAAAAAAAGGCAGAGGGAAAAGACAGGTGAAATGGAAACAACAGACCCTTTGCATCCTCCCTAAGGCCATCACCCAGATACACATACAGTGCATTCATCCCATTGTGCCTATTCTAGCCAATTACACAAGGCTTCAATTTTAGCATTACTGCATCCAGATCTCTGTTTGTATGGATGCACAGCATCCACTCAGCCTCTTGTCTGGAGGCTGCGCATGCAATCGTAATGAGGAATGAGGCTCACATGCTAGAGAAAGACTATTTACAGGATAAATGACACTGTGTAAACAATAGTGTATTTCTTGTTTTGTAAAATCTTCCAATTCAAATGTGGAAGTGTTGAAGCTTTGCAAAGAAAGGAAGTACTTTTTGCGCACAGTGAGTTATCATCTGTGGGCAAACGGAGCCAAAGAAAAAGCGTGCTGTTTCAGCTCTATCCACACTATCTACTGTGGAGAGTTCAGACTATAATGGCGTCCTAGAGTCAGCCAGTAATTCTGAAAAACCGACGCTTGGAAGGGACATTTGAGCTCTTGAGAGGCTGATATTTCAGAACCCTGCAAGTGACTGACAGTTGCAGGAACTTCTAAAGTGCCCCAGAGGAAGAGCGGTTAACCTCGGCGTACACAATATCTAGCTGCTCAGATGGACGAGCACTGGAAGTTGAAAACCTAATCTGGTGGAGCTTGCGCTGAATTGCTATAAGGATTGGCAGGTAACACAGAGAAACTGTCCAATCTGCAGCGAGAAAATTCAGATGTGTGCCAAAACTGAGGTTTGTGTACAGCGTGTTGTGCTGTGGAATCCAGCGCATCGAACAAAAGTGTCACTCAACATCCCGCCACAAATATTTGGGGACAATCTGGTTTTCGCTCATGTCACAGTACCGAAACTGCTCTACTTAAAGTCACTAACGATCTTCTAATCGGAGCTGACTCTGGTCTTCTCACCATTCTCGTCCTTTTAGATCTGAGCTCAGCCTTTGACACCATTTCTCACTCTGTCCTTCTAAGCAGACTTTCCTCTCTCGGCATCTCTGACACACCCCTCGCCTGGTTTCAATCATATCTCCTCGACCGTTCCCAGTTTATTCAACTAAGATCATTCCGCTCTCGTCTACTCCCCGTCACCTCTGGTGTACCCCAAGGCTCAGTTTTAGGCCCTCTTCTCTTTATAATATACATCCTCCCTCTAGGTACCATCTTCCGCAAATTTGATCTTCAGTTTCACTGTTTTGCTGATGACACCCAGTTATATCTCTCTTGCAAACCTGATTCCTCCCTCCCACCTTCTTCCCTTACAGAATGTCTATCCGAGTTAAAATCCTGGTTTGCCTCTAATTTTCTAAAGCTCAATGAGGATAAAACTGAGATCCTCCTTATTGGCACCAAATCCAACCTTTTGAAGGCAAACCATTTCTCACTCACCATCGATAACTCCACAGTTTTCCCTTCTCCTCAGGTTAAGAGCCTTGGTGTCATCCTAGACAGTTCACTTTCCTATAAATCTCACATCAATAATCTCACCCGTTCTGCCTACTTCCATCTACGTAACATTAACAGATTACTTCCTTCTCTCTCCACCCAGTCTCCGTCCATTCTTGTACATAGTCTTGTTACCTCCCGTATTGACTACTGCAATTCTCTTCTGCATGGTCTCCCCCAAAAATCCCTCCATAAGCTTCAACTGGTTCAGAACTCTGCTGCTCGCATTATCACCAGAACCCCCTCCTACCAGCACATCACCCCTGTTCTTCAGGAACTTCACTGGCTCCCTGTGAAATTCCGGATAATTTTCAAACTTCTTCTGCTCACCTTCAAGGCCATTTATAACCTCGCTCCCTCTTACCTTTCTGACCTGTTAACCACCACTTGTTCTGCCCGTTCACTTCGTTCTTCTTCTTCTATCCAGCTTACTGTACCTTCCTTCCGCCTCACCACCATGGGAAGCAGAGCTTTCAGCTGCTCTGCTCCCAGGCTGTGGAACTCTCTGCCCCCTGAAATAAGAAATATTGGTTCTCTCCCCCAGTTTAAATCCCAACTCAAAACTCATCTGTTCAAATCTGCATATTCACTGTGAATCCACTGTTTGTTCATTTTATCTTGTGCTTTTATTTTATTGTTCTTATTCTGCCATTGTTTTACTAAGTGTTTTATCCTATTGTAAAGTGTCCTTGGGTGACTTGAAAGGCGCTCATAAATAAAATTTATTATTATTATTATTATTATAGTGTTACACACTCACCGAGCAGTGCTTCATTTTTCTCCATTTAAAAAAAAAAATACTGCACTCTCCACTGCACACACTGACTCTCTACCTTGACAATCCAGTGAAATCTTACAGCATCTTCTCTACAGGGAAAACTCAGAGCATCCTCAAGTTACAAACTACCGAGGTGGCAAATTCACTGATCATTGAAGTGTTAAAATCTGGTTACACAACCAATAATTGAATCTTGACTGATTTTGTTTATACTGTCTCATTCTCCCTTTTCCTCTTTTTTTAAATTTCTCTTTCTCCCTCCCCTTCGGTGTTCCTACAGTGGCCCCTCCTCTCGTCCTCCCTCTGCAGTACAGTCTTTATCCTATTACAGCCTCCTGCTTCTGTGTAGCAGTTTCACTTGTAGACACAATGAAAACTGGCAGGATACATTACTTAGCACCATACTCCTCCCACCCTTTGTGGTTCTCTCTTCCTACCCATCACCACCACCCCCAGCACCCCTCACCTCCTTTTCATCACTCTAGCTTTCAACAATGAATACATTTTTTCATCATGCTGTTATTTTCCCCCCTCCTTTGGATTTCTCTCATTTTATCTTGCTCCAATTTTTTTTAGTTTTCTGTGTGCAGCTTCACTTCCTTTTTGCACTACAGCGTGCACCTCCCTGCTAATGAATGAGCTGTTGCTGTCATGCTTTTCTCTCGCTACCAAAACCGAAGATTACAAACCATTTTTGACATTATTCTGTCTTCGACACGTAGAAAAATGCTTTTGCAGAGGAAAACACAGTCGGATTGTGACTGATGAGCTCAAGTTAAGAAAAATGGAAACAAAGAAGAGGCACTGTAAAGGTGGGATTGCTGGAGATAAGATTTTCAAGCACAGCAAAACTCCATCTGAATGAGTAAAAGTGGCTCTTTAGCCTCTCTTAACATCTGAGAGAGATGAAAGGGTCACAGGTGGATGCACTGTGCTTACAGTAATATAAGCTTATAGTCAACAACTGCAAAAGCTGAGTATTGAAGTTGCTCTAATAGCAGGTAGGTATGCTCATGGGCGGCCTGAAACAATAATTCATCCAGTCTGATGTCACCCCAGGCCGCTGTAGTCACATAAATCAGCAGACCACTCATTTTGTAGGCTAACTCTGTGTGTTGATGTAACTGACAGCCTGATCATTATACACTTGAACCTTTATGTATTATATATACATTTATAACTCTGCAAAAAGCATGTTTCTTTTTTTTTAATTTCATCATTTACGAACAACAATTTATATCACATAATGTTCAACTGTGTGGTTTTTTACTTTTTCCAGTGAAACAAACAAAAGTTTCCTGACTGTCAGCAAAACATATCAGTTTCTTTCAAATAAACTAACAGTGGTTTTGGCAATTAGAATTTCCAGACTTATAAAACAAATATTTGATGTCTTTTTTTTACTGATCACGCCTTCTTTTATGCTTCAGATGATAAACTAAAATGGAGCTGATAGATGTATCCTGCTTCTACATTTATATCATCAATGCATTCCAACCCGCTAGCTTGGCAGGATGGGATCCCTGCTGATGGGAAGGGCTTTGAATGAAGCAGCGGTTTTATTTGACAAGCCCTGCATGGAGACCTGATGGCCGACTGGAATGCTCCCAGGGAGACGGAGCTGATCTCTTTATCTGTCCGTCCTGTATCCTATTAGAGTATCACCTCCCATCACACCCTCTATTCAAAGGATGAGAACAGCTTTTACTAAGCTGCACACTCCGTCTAGCCCTCTCTTTACCTTACTAACTGTCTCTGTCCCCTCTTCACCCCCCGTTGCTGCCCCCCTCCCCACATTGCCACACATTTTCACTCACCATGTCCACTTGTCAGTGTCTCTCACACAACTGATTTTCCTTATGTGAACAACAAAATGAGGCGTGGGTGATTTTTTTTCCAAAATGACTCATGTGACAATTTTGTAGCATGGTCACGTATGACTGTTAAAATAGGTTTTACAAAACTGATGCCAAGCTACTTGGATTAGATTGCGTAATTGTTGCTTACATGACTAAAAGATGCCAGCACCGACTTGCACCCTTTGTACATCAAACTGACGCCTATTACCTCCTCTAACAGAAACTTTTGCAGTGCTTTGGCAGCAGCACTTTCCCACTTTTGCTTCTGGAAGACAACTGTATAATTCAGAAGGTCACAAAAAAACCAATTTCTCTGGTACAAGGAAACAAATTGTATTTCATTTAAGATATCTGATACTGTAATTTTGCCAGAAAGTGCAGTTTTGTTTTTGCTTTCTCTCTCAGCTCTATTCTTCTGTCATTCCCATTTAATCCCTTTCGTTCTGTCTTTCTTTTCTCTTTTTTTTTTGTCCACTTGTTTTCAAAGCACCAACTGCTGGCCAAAAAACTGCTGAGGCAGCACCGGGTTCAATTTCTGAAGCACCACACAGACCCCATCAAACAAGCGATACACAAAACACAGTGGCAGCAGAGCGAGCAAGCGAGCGAGGCAGAGAGAGAGAAACGAGGCGGGTGGGGGCGAGGGCAGTTGCTGTTGCCTGGGACTGCCTGCCAAGAATCGATGAGGGATAGACCGATGACTGTTGAACAACCCCGCTGGTACAACCAACTGCAAACCGCATACACACAACACGAGCCACCCCAGAGACAGTCCTGACTTGCTAAAGAAAAAGCAATAGATTTTTGTTTTTCTGTTATATATATATAGTAAAAACATAAATTTCTTTGATGTGTGCTATGCTATAGTCTCTCCACCCCAACTGATAAGCAATCATAAGACACATTTTGTTGCCAAATTGTTCTTTGATTCAACCTATTTATGTATAACAGAGTTAAACGGCATATCTATCAGTGTTCCTTTATATGTGCGTGTGCAGTAGCCAGATTGACACCATTATGTCTTTTCTCCCTCCCTCCACTCTATAAGCCAATTCGCCCTCGTCACTATGCTATTAAGCAGCTTTGCAGGAGTACGGCTACAGCTACGGCTGTAACTGTGGGAATTTGTGTTCCGATGGTTTTGTGTGTGCATTCGTATGTGGAAAAGACAGCGGGATGACTGCAGAATAACCCCCAAAGAGTGCTTCGCCACCAAACGCGTCCTCTCCTCTCTCCAATATCTCCAGTACATTACCCTTGTTTCACCCTATTGCACTTCCTCACACACTCCCTCTGCTTTTGTCACAGTAATCTGTTCCGGCGACCCAGCCTTGAACTTTTAATAATGTTAAAACAATAAAGTAAAGCAACAGAAGTGTGAATCCCATTCTAGACAATTGTTCAGTAAGGTTTTTTTGTTTTTTGTACTTTAAATGAATTTCTAAATGTTATTTATTCACTGGTGGGGCAGTAGGTTTGATATTCCAATTATTCCAATTACAATACAGTTATAGTGTTGCTTCTCTCTTAGCTGATTCTTTTCAGTACAAGATAGCCACGAGAACAGTTGTTACAAGTTTTTTCCTGTAATTCGAAATACATTAAATTGATGAGAAATGATTACTGTCTTCTTTGCATCAAAGTTTTTAATAAACCTCTCATTGATCATTATTATAAACCTCCTTTACTAATTTCTACATTGTCCTCCTTTCTTTTTTATTTTCTTGCCCCCTTCGTTATATCTATTCCAAAGTCCTTCCCACCCACTGCAGTGATGTCTGCACACAGGACTGTGTGTGTGTGTGTGTGCATTTTGTGTGTGTGTGCATGGGCTGTCAGGTTCACTAGACGCTCAGTGGCAATCAATAAGTATTTGGGCAACAGCTCAACATCATTATAGAGGGATACTGAGAAATCACCCTGGGTGGACAATGTGTGAGTGTGTGTGGATAACAGCTACCTGAAAATGGCCAGTCTGTAGTAACTAGAACACAAAACTGTTCTCCTTATGGATAACTTGTCCTGCTTGTGGCAAGTTTAGTCTGTAACTTAAACTATTCTGACACAATTTGTTACACAACGTGCAAACACACTTTCCTCCTTATTCACCTGATTGTTTTAGTGTGATTTTATTTAACTGGCGCACTGTCTTTAAGACACTGTGAGTGTTTTGTTTCCAATGTAAATGTATTTTTAGAGAATAACGGTTGTAGGAGTATTTTTTCAGCTACTCGTTCTTAACAGATATAAGATGCTAAAAATGATAACACCTTCAAATACCTGCTGTATTAACTTAACAAAGGTACAGTGCAGCATTATGGACAAAAAACGATACTACTGAGAAGTCTGAGGAGACTTTGACCAATGAGAAGCACTGGTAACTGATGGGCTAGGAAGCCGGAGCTGACAAACTATTGACTTCACTCATCATTAGCATGAAGAGGCTAAATTGAATTAGCTAAAAAGTGACTGTTTCTGTTCTTTGTTTGCATTCCACTGGCACATTAAAGCCAAAGACAGCATATTACTGCCGGCAGCTATCACTTGTGTTTCCAGAACAAATAAATATCTCTGAATTTTTAATTGTACCCTCACAATCTTAGCAGATAAGCCAAAGAGTCAGGGAAGGAAAGAAATTATGCTAGCTGAAACAGAGAAGAAAGAGAGAAACAGAAGAATTATGTTTTTAAGTTAAACTCTCTGTTATGGGGTCCTTACATTACAATATAAAGCACCTTGAGGTGACTGTTGTTGGGATGTTGTAAACTGAATTGACCTTTTTTAGGTAGTGTAATTAGCCTTTTCATGCTATTGACAAGCCAAGAATAGCCAGCTCTGTAGACAGTATAAAGATGGACACAGCTACCATGACATCCGCTATTGGGTTGTTTTGAAGTCTCACGTTGAGCATTTCACCATCTCGGTTGCAAAAAAACAAAACAAAACAGATTTGCTGAGGAGAAGAGGCTCTGATTGTGAAACCACACAGTCAATGGCTAACGACGTATGACTTTTTTCTACTGGGAAACTACCTCCATATTTTACACAGTGTGGAGCCAAGTTGCTAGCTTATGCATACAAATCACTAGCTTCGACATGCTAACGTCCATCTACCTCAATCCAGCTGTCTCCTCATTTCCCACCACCAGTCTGCCAGTAGCTGGCTTCAACAAAGATACAGTCACCTCTCACTTCTCAGTAGGGCTGCCACGATTAGTCGACTAGTCACGATTACGTCGACTATCAAAATCGTCGACGACTAATTTAATAGTCGACGCATCGTTTGAAGCTTTGTAAGATCACAAAAGACGCAGGAATAAGTAGTAGGATTTAAGAGTGTAATAACGGACTGAAACAGAAGATGGCAGCACTGCATGTACAAGGATGCCAGCTGCCGTTAAACCCCGAAGAAGAAGAAGTAGCTCTGTCCCAGAATTCATAGCGCAGCCCAGCTCAGTTTCCAACAATGGCGGCAGCTAGTTAGTTTTAATGTTACTCTTATTATTCTTTCTGGGTCACAAAATAAACGTTTAACATATTTTCAGGCGAGAATGTATCTGTGTAAACCTCAAATATCTGCTCAGTTTATCAAGACACCACATATTTTCAAAAGCACTCCTACGTTTTCAGAGACGTCTGTTACCCACTAGCTCGATAGCTAGCCGGGGCAAGGCTCACTAGAGCCGTGAGAACACCGGACTCCCGGCTTCAAACCCACCTCCGTCTTTCGCTACTCAGGTTAAACATATATAAGTCACTTAGATAACTTAAAAATGTTATTGTTTGGCTTTTTTTTAGTATTTTATTTGTTCCTGAGTAAATCGGTTTGGCTGAGATCAAAGTTATAGTTTTTACACAGCTGAATACACGTCAGGCAGACAGCTGATTATCAGAAGTGTGAGATGCTCCAGAATTTACTCCGGTGTCCTGTTATATTTTAGATAGCAAGGAGTTTATTAAACTTCACCGAAACAATCTGCAAATTTCATTAAAATTTAATAAACTATCATCTTGTCTTTATTTTTAGTTAGCACCTTAAACACTTAAAGCTGTAAGCTAATGATAGTTATATAAGAGCAGATGCTGCTGGTGCAATAAGCTGTAGTTGTACGTCCAATGGATGATGATCTGATTAGTCGACTAATCGCAAAATTAATCGGTGACTAGTCGACTATCAAAATAATCGTTTGTGGCAGCCCTACTTCTCAGTAGTATACTTTTATTTCCACAATGCTAAGCCATAGAAGCAATTTTGACCAAATGTAGACCTATTTTCCAAGCTTTTCTCTCAAAGGTCATTCAGAATACACTATATACACAGCAATATTGGGTTATACTTGGGCTATATCTCTGAATTCAGATCGTTTCAGCCGCATTCAGTCACAGGTGATAAAATCCAGGATGCCACTATCTTGAGTTAGTCAATAAATTTCTTCCCTCCTAGATATTCCACTGTATGTGGTGTCATTACAAACTGGAAATGTTTAGGAGCCACAGCAACTCAGCCAGTAAGTTTCAGACCACGTAATATTACAAAGCCGAGTCGAGAGCCATGGCGCACAGTGCGTAAAAGTCACCAACGCTCTGCTGACTCAATAACTGCAGAGTTCAAAACCTCCTCTGGCATGAGTTACTATGGCCTAGCAGTTCATGTAGGACTAAGGAATGATTGGAAAAAAGCTGAGGAATGAAATAAAAATAGAAAAAAGTCAAAGACATTAAGAATTACAGGCCAAGTAAGCTGAAGTGGGTTATTGGGCTACTGATAAAGCTTACAGGTAATGAAATATCTAGAAACAGTATAAGTGATAATCATTCTTATTATTACTAACCTGCCCTTTCACTGCTATGATGAATATCAATTTTGGGTGTCAAAATTATGGTAATGTGTAGCCTATCACACAATAAAAAGGAATATGTGTAGAGGAGTAATTACTGCATGAAAGCCCCGCATAAATGCAACAAACACACAGCAGCAGCATGTGGCACGCATGTTAGGAAGTGGGATTTTGATGACAGTTACATCTGTGTTTGACAAGGCCCTCAGGCACAGAGTAGCAGTGATATGACTGCAGTACATCACAGGCATGATGATGTTTTCTGAGGACGTAGGAGTGTTTTAGATGGAGCATTAAAGTCAAGTGGCTGGCTTAAGGCAGATGCGTAAGAAGGGGGTTTTATGAAAGAAAACTGGTAGCGCGCGCTCTCTGTGAATTCGCATTAGGTGACTAGTGAGATAAGTGAGAGGGACAAATACACTCATATGTAGAATGTGGCCAATCTAACCACACACAAACAAAACCGGACACGCACATTCACACAGTCAAACTGCCCTGTAACGTACTTACATTGAAAGACTGCTGACTGATTCCCATAGTACAGGGAAGGCCTGCAGATCTGAGTCTCGATGCACAGAACGCATATGCACGCTCGCAGACAGACGCACACACTTGTTCAACTGCAAAAGACATTCTGAAGCTGCTTCCATCCTGATTGTCCATCCTTGTGTTTGCTTGTGTATGTGAGAATCTATGTGCATGTGTTAAAGAGACAAAAAAAGGGAAGCTGAGAAAATCAGATCATTCTGCTGCAAAGTCCCATGGGATAACAATCACAGGGTATTTCAGGAAGTCTTTTACAAGCGTACTCACCGGGGACCCAGGTGTGTGTGTGTGTTGATATGCATGTGTATGACAGAGAGATGGAAAAAGAACAAAAAGGTGTGCAGGCTCAGGAAATCTTTGAACTCCAACACATTCCCAGTTTTATTTGCACCCAGAGTATGACATTCAAAACTTTACTAGAAAGTCAAGAGGCCGGGAAGATAAGAAAATGGCTAACTATTCACTGATAAATAAGAGTCCTTCTACCAATATAAAGCAGCTTTTGTAGCTTAATAAAACATTTAGTGTTGTTTGGTTGGCAACTAAGGCATTGCTTCAAAGACGATATAACAGCCCCAAGTAATAAAAGTCACAATTTAACAGCTGTAGAAACAGGGACAAGAGCTTATGTCTACAGTAATGACAAAAGAACACAAAGAGCATACATCAAGTGGCATGTGTCCCATGATGCAGCAGCGTGCAAAACTCTTGAGCCAACAGTCATGTCTTTTATGTTGTTTCCAGGGAGCCAGACTTTCCTGTAATTCTTTTCACTATTGATCTTGAGCAATAGTTCTCTTTCAGAGTGTTTCTTTGTTCATTGGTTGCTTTTTCACTCATTTTTGTCAGTCCAGTCCTTGAACCTGAACATTTTCAGAGGAATACTTTTTGTTTGCTTACTGACTTATGAATCATATCGCATAAAAATGTACAAAAGTCAAGGGATGACCAGTGTTGTGTGTGCAGGCGACTGTTAAATTGTGTAAGTAGCGGCCTCTCAAAAGTATTAAAATATCGCTTATTGATTAATATTTTATTGGTGGCTCCAGACTTCAAAGTGACTTCTGCCCAATGTTACAATTCCTACTCATAAAAGGGATGCCTCTAAAGTCAAACTCTGGATTTCCATTAACTCTAGAAGTTAAGCACCATATAGTGATTAAGAGTACATTATTTTAAACCTGCACTGAGCAGAATTTTCATCTTTGTATATCTTAGATTCTAAATATAAACCGGGATTAAGGCTTGGATGATACCCCCAACCCTCCCTGTGAAGAATGTTAAAAGTGACACTTCCCTCCCAAATCCTTCCCCCTCTCCCCTCCTTTTTCTCTCTTTCTCTTGCTCTCTCTCCCACTTTAAATCCTTTCTTATCTCATCCTGTCCTTCCCTCCAGCTTCTTCTCATCATTCCACTTAAACTCTTTCACTAATGAGTTCCTCCTCTTCCTCCTCACCGTCTTCACCCCTCCCTTCCCGGCACCCACTTCCTTTGCCTTTTGTTTCAGTATTATATTCTTCTGGGGGGTAAAAAGTCACAGACACAGACTGCAGCAGATATGTATGTTACTAATTCTATCTGTGTCGTGAACAATTATTTCCTGCTCATGACTAAATGTTTGACTTTTGGTGGGAGGTGAGCAGAAGGGCTGAACTGAATAATCAGTCTAGACTTGCAGACACTAATGAGGTGGGTTCTTTCAAAGGGGGACATCATGGTCAGCATCTAAAAATGAAATGTGTCTTTCCCAGAAAAAAAAAAACATATATAAGAACACAAACACCAAATAAGAACAAGTCTAATGCCTGTGTGCACGAGATGATGTCAAACACACTCATTATTCAAAAAAAAAGAAGGAAAATAAAATAAAAATATGTTACATATACTACTATTTTTTGAATGATACAGTATGCTAGTTTTAAACTCCATGGAGAAATTTACACTACTACTTTTGCAATAATGTAGCATAGACTTAAATCTATTGTTTGTGTCTATGTCACAAAACTACCAATAGTAAAACTTGAGTTGCAGGCTGCACACAAATGCCTATCCTAATGAGGACACACACAAGGTCTTTCTGTTAGTGTTTAAGTTTGAACACAAAGTCAAACAGATTAAATCCAACCCAAAGAGTCTTCAAGGCGATCTCCATTGCAATTCTACTGTTTTTAAGAGGTGCAAGTAGAAACTAAAGCTACACTGTTACAAGCCTGACTGCTCATCATTGCCTAAACAGCTGCTGCAGATCAGGCTCTGGCTGCTGAGCTGGGGTCAGCATACACTCCACATCAGTATCAGAGCAAAGCGTATAACAGACCACCGGTCCACTGTGTCCATTTCAAGGTTTGGAGAGCTAAAGTGTGAAATGGACACACATGCATAAGCTGCGGTACCAACAGAGGGAGAGATTTTATTTGAAGCCATGAAAATAATCATAGGAAAGCTGTTGAACAGACTTTCACATTAAATACATATTAGCCACCTAGCTTAATCGTTTTTGGCATCGAAAGACCTTCGAATGTACTTCATACCTTCCTTGCTCACTAGCGACTTCTTGGCTTTAAATATGTGATCTCACCCTGCTGGTACTGCAACTTCTGCATGTGTATCCATTTTACGCTTTGCCTCTCCAAAGTGTGAAATGGACACAGTGGACCGGCATGTCTATTACACGCTTTGTCTTGAGATTGGGTTGCACACTGAGCTGCATCATCACTCTGGGATCTTGGCTAGCTTTGTGTTAGCATGCTGTATGTGCAGATGCTTTCAAAGAGGTGATGTCGTGTTAGCAGTACAATGCAGTTTTTGATTCCGTGATGCAGTTTGCACGCTGTTTGCACCTTCATGCTCTTGACTTTCCATACAATGAAAATAAAAGTAATTTTTTATATCCCCTCAAAATTTGTAGACCGCTGTACTGTTTCTTTCTTCTCACACTTGACTCTTATTCAGACGTGTTTGTGTTGTTTAATTTGTTTCAGATGTGCTCATTCTTCAAAACCTTTGGTGACTGTTCCTTGTCTATATAAATAAACTTTACTCACTTACCTACTTTTCCTGAACTGAAGAGGAAACTGCAGAAATGCTGTCTGCCCTGATTTATGATGACAGAGTTATAGTGGCCTCAAGAGGAGAGAGCCACTTTCTTTTCAAAATTCACCATAAGCTGAATGCAATTTTGAAGTCCAATATCTTTATATGGTCATGTCACTTTTTGGTGTCTTGTATATTTGATCCTCTGGCTACATTTTTCTTTTTTCGCAAAATCAAGTTACAGATGCCTTTAAATAGTTTTAGAAATTCAAAGGAAAATTTACAGTGACTTAGCAAAAGAAGAATTTGTTATGCTGAACTTCAGTTGCTGTGTGATAAAATCATCAGGGGAGACGAGTTTCACATCCACTCGCACGGAGCTGAGCCAGAAAGGACCAGATTCATGTTTGAGTCATATTGAATGCAGTGGAGCACATCCTGTCCTTCCATTCCTTCTTCACTCGCCTTTTCTGCATCCTTATCTCTAGTTCCCATCTCATCGCTTTGCCATTCCAGCCAAGAGAAGGCCAATGACCCTGCAGTCCCTCCATGTGTGTGTCTCTATGTTAAGTGTAATAGTTGCACAACAACCTTCCTTACTGACACCAATAACACTCACGCAACACGCAACTACAAGAAGTACAGAGCAGTACCTTGTTTTATACATCTTCTTATAGAAGTCTTGGTATATTTTATATTTATACTTTCATTAAAATTACATTTCTGTGAAATAGTATTTGCTCCCTTCCCGATTTCCTAGTTTTTTGCATTTTTGTCACACTTGAATCTTTGGAATAGTCAAACAGGTTATGCTGGAAGACCATACAATATGCTTTTGTGAAGTGATGACTTCTTTTATTAAGGCGGGAAAAAAAATCCCACTAACATGAATTAACTGTGATTAACCACATTTTTTGGAAATCTGAGTGCAATTTCATCTCGTGCACTCAGGCTTGATTACTGCCAGAACTGTTGGATCAAGAAATCACTTAAATAGAAACGTCTGACTAAGTGAAGTAGGCGTAAAGACGTCAAAATGCAACACATTATGATACAATCTAAAGTAATAGCTGAGAAAAAAACTGATTATCAGTCTGAAAAGGCTTACAAAGCCATTTTTAATGCTTTGAGAATCCAGTGAACCATGGTGAGAGCCACTATCCACAAATGGAGAAAACAGGGGTGAACTTTCCCAGGAGTGGCCGGCCTACCAAAATTCCTCTAAGAGCACATCAACGACTCAACCAGGAAGTCACAAAAGAACCCAGAACAGCATTTAAAGAACTGCAGGTCTCAATTGTCTCAGTTTTTTATGATTCAATAAAAAGAGACTGGGCAAAAATGGCATCCGTGGAAGAGCTTCAAGGAGGAAGCCACCGTTGACCAAAAAAACCCCAAAGGGTCATCTCACAACCGCCAAAAAACATCCCGATGATCCCCAAGGATTCTGGGAAAATATTCTTTGGACTGACAAGACCAAAGCTGAACTTTCTGGAAGGTATGAGTCCAGTTACATCTGGCATAAAACTAAGACAGCATTTCATTTTATTCATGTACAACTTGCTGTAATTTCAAAGGCTTTGCAAAAACAACTCCAAAAGTTATCATGGTCTTATCAAAGGATGAAATTAAATCAGATTGAGATGCTTTGGAATAACCTTAAACAGGTTGTTCATGCTCAAATACCCTCCACCATGTCTGAATAACAACAATCCTACAAAGAAGCCTCAAGACATCACTTGCAATAAGAAATGACTTGCACAACAACACAACTAATTAAAGCCAAATCACCAACTTATCTCACCTTCACATTTAAAAGAGGAGTAGTACATTAATTTCAGGTTAGTATCTTAAATTAGATTTAAAGTTGTAAGAATTAAAAGGTTTTTTTATTATTTACATCAACTGTGGCTAAATGCAATGCTTACTTTTTACTTTTAATATTCATATGAAGTGCTCTCCATACTTGTCACAGCAGTCCGCTGAACCCATTCAGCAGCCTGTCTATCCATCTCTTCCTCAGTGTTAAAGCTTTGTGTATCTATATCCCCTGTTTTTTGAGGCAAAGGCACAACTGGGACTGATCGGATGAATGGCCAAATCTTATTTCATGCTTGTTACACACATATACACATACACACACACAAACACTATCATCCGTTCATTAGCTGCAACAGGCTAATTGGGCTCGGGGAGCCTGGAGCACGAGGACGAGAATAGGAAGAGAGTAAGGATGCGAGGAGGAAGAGGAGGCCATCAATATGCACATGGCGGACGTAAAGGTTAGTGTTACCGAATCTTGATGCCCCGCTTCGTCCCTCCCTGAGTGATGTAAAAGATGAAGATGGTATATGGAGGGAAAGAATGAGGCGTTGGAGAAAAAGGGGGAAAAAAAGATGAGCGTCAGACCCAGAAACCACTTAACGGAGAGGGAGAGATGTGATACTGCAGATTTCTGTATGTGTGTGAAATTTGTGCATATGTGTGTGCCATAGGTTAAATCTTTGTGTGTGCCTCATCACCGAGGTCAGGGTGCCCATAGGCAGTTCATTCTAGTTGGCACTGCTGAACACAGCTGCAGAAAAATCCTCCTTTTTCTCTGCTTTGCTATCATGCCGCACTCCCCTATTACCTTTTTTCTTTGCTTCTCCTAATGTTCTTTTTCTCCCTTTGTTTCATTCCCCTTTTCTCCATTTACAGATTTCAATCTAATTTTCCGTTGTTAGAGTCCCTTCCCTTCTCTTTGTCCCATCACACTTTCTTTTCTTTTTCTCACTGCAGGCACTCAAAAGGGGCTCTATGAAGACAGTAATCTCCCAATACCAACAATCTGCTTTGATTCATTCCTTTCTTTCCTATCTCGCCAAGCACTTTTGTACTTAAGGTTTCTTATTCTGTCTCCACCTGCTTCTCTATCAGCCTCAGTCATCTATCTCTCAAGTGCATCCACAGCCAAGCCAAAGAGATGCCCATAATTTCCTCATGCTTTCATGTTTAAGCAAACATATATACATGGCGGTTACAATTCACACCGGCTCACCAAAAAATATAGAAGAATGCAAATTTCTGTGGTGATATTGGGTCAGAATTTGATGTCAGATCTCTGAGAAATGTTTCCTAAAAAATACCTTTCTGAAGCCGATGTAAGCATGATTCGATTAAACATCTTTTTCAAATGAAATAAAATATGTGTGCACATGAGAGCAGTATTTTGAATTTTTTGTCCTGTTCTTCAACCCTTCAGTTTGCAAAGGGGCTAAAAACTATTTGGTTCAGTCAGTGAATAAATTGAAAGGCTACACTCAGTGTAAGATGAAAAATGACAAGTCTGAATTGCAAAACACATACATTTACTTTAGTAGAAGAACTAAAATATGGAGCTGGAAATAGGTCATAGGTATACTGTATTTATCCCAAGTGATCCAAACAGTGATACTACAAAACAAAAAAAACTGTTGTGTTAACTCCAGAGAATCTAAATGTTTCATTAATGACATTAACGAGGACTTTGTTCAATCAAATTTACTAATTCATTTTGTAATTTTTCGAGACAGACTGCTTTAAAATATCCCCATAAAAAAAAAGTCAACAGGCTGTAAAACTATGAGTAAAACTGTCCTCACGGGAGAATTTAATTAAATCATGTCTCATTTTGACACCTTAATAGGTGCAGAACTTTCACATCAGCCCATTACTTTTACCTCAAAGGTCTCCATTTTCCCAGAAGATAGTGCGTCATTGTTAGGTATGTTAGGTGGGATACAGCGGGCATGTAAAGCAGCTAAGCTTACGCTTGACATGAAAATGCAAAAATTTGAGAGAAAAAAAGGAAAGAGAGGTGAGAGAGATATCAGTGTGTATATTTAGTATTGATTTTTTTCTCGCTCCTCAAGATCAATAGTTCACAAAAAGATGCAGGTATTGTAATATCAATATTTACATTAGCGCGCACCCATCATTAGCGCGCGAATATCAGTCAGAGTGAAAAGTGCGCTGCCAAACAACACACGTAAACACAAGCACACACACACACACATAGCCTCTGCTGTGTGTGAGAAACAAAAGAGGCAGGCTTTATTGTCTGAATAATTACTTTACACGCCACGCTCACTCTGAAAGTAACCACAAGACACACAGCAAAATACAACACACTCTGGAACCGTCTAAACAAACACCCGTAGAGTGGATTACACATCCTTCTCTGGTCGATACCGAACACCGTCATGCTGCTTTTGCCACCAGGATAAAAACCTGCCTCTGTGTGTGTGTGCGTGTGCAAAGGTTCTTTTCTTTTTACGGCTTCAACTGAGGTGTTCCTCCATTCACCCCATGTTCAAGTACGACTTTGGCACACATGCAGCACATGTACGCTCGCAGGCGGCTCTAACACACAGACTGTGATCCTGCCTTGCGGGATGCAGGCGACTGTCACTGGCGGTGTGTTGCTATGACGCTGTCTCATCTGCTGGACAATTTCCTTTTGTTTTGTGATAAGCATCTCGTGTACACAAATGCAGAAACACACACACATATACTGCTTAATATGCAAAAGAGAAAAAAAGCCTGCTTGAGTAAGTCCCATAGGTGTAAACTGATTTAATTAATAATCCAATAAAGACTCAGAGGGCTCCTTCTTTTTTCCCGCAAGTGACACAGTTGATGCATCCCACACGCACAGAAGCCCATCAGACACATATGAACTAAAAGGAACGGTTGGGAAAATTATTGTCTGGATCACATGCCGCCTTCCCCGCCGAGGTCCCTCAGGTGGATGACGAGGTGATGTGAAGAAAAGGTAATTCTACTGCGGCGAAGGTGGTGAATCTCTGTGTGAGCACCATGAAATAGAGTAGGGGCAGAATCTGATCGAGACACTTCCCTGTGAAGGTATTACAGGCACATACAACTGGAAGGAGACCCCGGGGCAGACCCGGAATTCACTGAGGGGATTATGTGTCCCTTGTAATCTGGAAGCACCTTCAGGTGAGCTAAGAGGAGCTGGAAAACAGGGTTTAGGGGATAGGAGAAGGGTGATGAGGCTACGAGCCCTGAGTATTTACTAGAAAACAAATTAATAAATGAGTGCATCGTTACTTGTTATTCTTTATAATTTGTCTGATACACATTCTAGATGTGTTTGTCCTTAAAGTAAGAAAACAAGCAGGCAGAGGCTTGATAGAGGGTCATTGATCTTATCTTCCTGGGGAGTCCGTAGAAGGCTGCTAACCCGACCCATCTATCACTTTACCAGGTATATGCTGAATACTGAAGAGCTCCCGGTGCTGTCTCTGCCATCTGAGCAGTCCTAAACACAGTGAATCCCAAGTGTTGCACGGCTCCAGCACAGTATACTTATTATGAAATGGAAATGCATTGGAGTGCGTCTTAAAGAAGTTCTTATTTAATCAAATTCACTGAGCAGTGAAATAAGTAGTATTAGAATCACTACTTTGGGTTTTGGTTTTCCACACAGATGCCACAAATTTTAGTTCATCCACCTGTTTGACAAAAAAAAAAGAAAAATAGATCAAATGGAACTCTCTTTGGTTCAGGATTGTGCTGATCTATGGAAATCCTCTTGAAAAGCTGAATTCTAGCAACCTTGTGTGAAATACCTACTAAAGTAGTCTCTGATCTTGATCTTCGGTGCGTGCATGTTATGCATGGTTCTCCATGTTACAGTCTTATTCATCTCTGATCCTTTTATACCCTCACCAGTCAAAATGTCATATTCCTGACAATTCCGCCCAGAACACCTTATCTTCTGTTCAATCAGGGCTCATTATCCCATCTAATAAAATCATCACCACATACCCATGGCTCCGTGTGACCACAGCCAGATGTTCACTGACAATACTTCAGCACAGCTATCATAGGGCAAAAATCTTCATTAGTGCGTTATTTTCGGTGTTTACATCACCAAATAATGTGGTCAGATTTCATTATCAGGGACCCGGCTCTGCTCAGCAGAGGGACAGATGCTGCCAACACAGAGACAGCTTTGCAGCGCTAGACTTCGCTTTCTGGCATGGACATATGTGGGTTGCCGGGGGCTGCGGCTGTCACAGGCTGTAGCTCTTCTCCGAGCTAGCTGATGCGAGTGGATGGGGTCGATGTGATTGGCTGATAAGAACAGAGCGATTTTGTATGTATGTGTGTGTGTGTGTGTGTGTGTGTGTGTGTGAGAGAGAGAGAGACAGACAGACAGACAGACAGACAGAGATGATGGGTTGGGTGGCTGGTTGCAGGCCGGCGTGCCTTTATTGCTGAATTATAAACATCTGTAAACAGACAGTGGAAACCAATATATTTGAGGTGAACTCTCAACTCACGCAGGCACTGGCAGCACAGACTGTGAAAAAGCTTTCAAAAACAGTGACAAGGCAGACAACAGGCGAAAAAAAGGTGATTTCATCACACGGCCACAGAGAATGGACAGCAGAATAAAGGCAAAAGAGAGGTGTGAAGGAAAAATTTAAGAAGAGATGAAAAGACTTAAAAGAAAAAAAAATAACGGGATAACGGGGCAAACAAGAAAGGAACGCAGGAACGGAGGCATGAGAAGAAGAAGAGGAAGAAGAAGAAGGAAGGGAAAGAGGGAGGGAGGGAGGGAGGGAAGAGAGGTTAGCTGGATAAGTGGGACAGTGCTGCAGCGTGACACATCAGCATTCTGAGCACAGCGGCAGAGAGCAG
Organism: Perissodus microlepis; assembly: GCF_051167445.1. NCBI lineage: Eukaryota > Metazoa > Chordata > Actinopteri > Cichliformes > Cichlidae > Perissodus > Perissodus microlepis. Next base: position 20,698,431 of record NC_140464.1, on the reverse strand, counting down.
CGCAACAAACGCAGTCGCACCCAGTCCTTCTCTCTCTCTCTCTCACACACACACACACACACACTGCAGACATGTATAAAACACACCCGCACAAGCATCAAACATGTACAGCACTGAAAGGCAGAGCGTGCATCAAACACACGCACAGACGTGCACTGAAACAAGCTTCTGAATGCTCCGATAAAAGCGCAAACTGCCAGGTCGCATAATTTCCTCTTAAAACACATACAGTAAGTCGAACGCAACTATAAACATGCGCGCTACAACAGATGACAGCTGATTTGAGACTGCCTTAGCCACTGCAGAGCTACAGATCCTGGGTGTTCCCTGAAGTGGCAGACTACACCGAGAGGATGATGCTGTGACTAAAGCATGCTCAGTGTTGAATCCACTCACTCCACTCTACAAAACGAGCTGTTCAGGATTCATTAAGTGGATGCTTGATTAATATTGAATGCAGGAGTGACTGAAGTTTGCCTGATTGATTGAAAACAAATTGTAAAGAGCGTTTTTCTTTCATTTTTTTAAAGTATAAGTAGGTCCTGATTGAAACTGGTGGAAATAACTGCTGTCTGGTAAAGTATGTATAATTAAAATAAAAAAATTAATAAAGGTTTAAAAAGCACAGAAAATTAGAAGTGGCAGGAATGGATGCACATTACGGGCACAGAAATGTATAACAGCACACCCCTCTCCTCGCCCAGATCTAACCCAGAGGCACAGAGATAAACATGGCAAAAGCAACAGACGAGCCTGGAAGGTCATACAATTCTACAAGTCCATTCTTCTTCACCCGGGCAGCAAATATCTATACCTTAAAAAAAGAAAACATTTTTTAAAAAGAGGCTTTCACGTCTGAGCTTGTGTACGGAAAATGTGACAACATCCGTGACCCAGGGGTTTAATGGTTCTGCAAGGCAAAAATGAAACTTGTAATTCAGGTGAGTGGATTCAGGTCAGCGCTGGTAGTATTCACATCTTGAGAGCAAGACAGGTGGGGTAAAGGTCGCCCCACATTCACTTGAGATCTCTGTTCACTGACAAAATTTCAAACGCGCAATGAAAGAGCCAAGTTTCAAAGACATGGATTAAGTTAAACCCGAGGAATCAAAGAGGGGCTGCGTATGATTTGACTCCAGAGACTGAAGGATCACTGAGAGCTACTGTGCGTGCTGCATTCGAGTACTTAGGGAAAAAGTTTGGCAGACAACAGAGATCTTCCTTTAATTCCATTTCAGTCTCTTAAGGGAGGTAATATAAACCTCAAATGTGAACTTTTTGCAGGAGAGAGGCTTTTTTTCTATATAGCCATTACAATAATTGGGAACTTCAATCATTAGTGAATGAATGCCATTGATTTCTATCGGAGTCTGATTTAACTCAACGTGACTTCTTTCTGGCCTTGCAACACAGAAAAACTCACGATAAGGTCGAAACCACAGTGAAGTTAGGACTTTTACTCCATCACTATAAGTGTCAATGTTGGATTTTATACTTTAACAAAAACTCATGTCACAGTAATCTATAGAAAATATATTTAAAAAACATGTATGTATGAGGTGTGAGGAATTATATTGGAAAAACTGTTTTAATCTCTGAAAAAAAAGATTACTTGTGAAGTTTTTTCTTAAAGATGGATGAAAAGATCAGTGTTTTTTTCATCTCCTACCTCATCATATGTCTGCACACCTTTTATATCCAGTTATAAAGTAAATTTGTGTACAGTTCAGCTGAACTTCTGCATCATGAGTCAATGTGAAGCTAAACATTGAGAAGCTCAGAGGAGCTTCCTATACTGAGTTACTCTTCAGCAGTGTGCAACACACGCCAGAGTGAAATGGCCCCAACAGTGGTTTATATGTGAGTAATAGGGAGCCTCTAGTGGTCAAAAGTGGTGCCTACACCCATTATTGTACACCTGTATCTATAATAACTTTCTTATAAACAAAATAGTACTTTTAAAGTTTAATGTGATGGGTTATCACAGCTGTATCCTTCCATACAAAGCATACTTTCACCATTCACTGTTTTGCTTTCAGCAAAAATGTGCACACACTGATGTGTATGCATGTGTAAACACACTCGCAAACACACACATGCATGCATGGAATCATTCCATCCATAATGTATGCATCATCTTATTATTGTCCAGGAAAAATTCAGACCGCACGCTGGTAAGTGTATGTTTGTGTGGAAAGTCTAGCATCTGTCCTGCTGAAGTGTCCTGCTGTGAATCTCCACCACCTGCAGGCTGCTCCATTGTACCTGACCTTATGATGCAAGGCAGAGGTGAAGTCAACTCTCTTTTCAGGATGAGTGGGAGTGTTACTTTAGCACTTTAACCAAACAATCCCAAACTGTAAAGAGAGAAGAAATAGGGCGGTGCCACAGCAGCAGACATCTGTGCCACCTTACATCTTACTCTATTATAATCTCATGTAGTTCACAGCTGTAGTTCATCATAGTACCTGTACAATGATGGACTACTTAGATGCCTGATTACCACTTCACACTCACCACTTTGTTAAGTACACCTGTTCAGCTGCTCGTTAATGCAAATGTCTAATTGTTCAATCGCGTGGCAGCAACTTAATGTCATTTATGCATTTAGTTAGGGTGAAGATGACCTGCTGAAGTTCAAGCCCAGCATCAGAATGTTGAAGAAATGTGATTTAGGTGACTCTGAACTTCTTATGGTTGTGGGTGCTAAATGGTCTGGTCTGACTTTTTCAGAAGCTGTTGATCTAATGGGATTTTCCCACACAACCACCTCTTGGTCTGAAAAAGAGAAAATATCCAGTAAACTGCAGTTTTGTGTTATTAAAGGAGAATATCCAGACTGCTTCAGGAAGACAACAGCAACTCAAATAACCACTTGTTAAAACTGAGGTATGCAAAAGAGCATCTTTGAATGCACACGATGGCAAACCTTGAAGCAGTGGGGCTACCATGGCAGAAGACCATCCTGCCTGGTGTCAATGGTTCAGGGTGTTGGTGATGGTGTAATGATGTGGGGATGTATTCTTGGTACATTCTGAGCCAATTGAGCACCGTCACAGCCTACCTGAGTATTGGTTCTGAACATGTCCACCCCGTTATGATCATGGTATGTACATCTTCTGATGGATGCTTTCAGCAGGATAACACACTGTCAAAAAGCTCAAATCATCCTCAACTGGCCTCCACAGTCCCGAATAAATCCAACAGAACACCAATAGACAACCTTTGGGATGTGGTCAAACTAGAGATTCCTATAATGGATGCGCTGCCAGCAAATGTGCAGGAACTATGTGATGCTATTGTGTTAACGTGGACCGATATTTCAAAAAGAATATAGGAAGTATTTAAGGAAAAGAGGAATCAAACTATGTACTAAAAAGATGTAGTTAATCTTACAGCCAACCCTTTACATAAGACCAGAGAAAACCTGGCCTTGTCTACAGTAATGCCCTCTACCAATGGGCTGGTTTGTTTTGATTTGGGATACTTGTGCTTGTATTTAAATTTTTTAACATTCAGTGGTTCTGAATTTTAATTATTGGACCTTTAAAATACCAATACATAATAATTTTATGTCATAGCTTATTAAAATTCCTTGTGGCAGCATCAAATTCTCAGATAAACACATTCAGCAGAGCCAAATATCAGCTTAATAAATAAAGTTCCTGGTATGACTGCATATGTTATACTGTTCCAGACATTCGAAGGGGTTGGTACTCTAAGAAATTATTTTAAGATTATGACAAGTTTGTAAGAACATTATGGCCTTGTTCACTGAGTAGCCTTCACGATGCACAAGAGCTTGGACATTTATTCATGTACAATGACACAACCTTTTCAATCTATTTCTATCTGGCACACAAAACAGTCATATCTTCAAAACTCAACTATAACATTTAACCTCCTAGGACCTGGCGTCTACATATGTGGACATCACATTTTGGGTTATTTAGACCAAAATACTCAATTTTGCTCTACAAGGGCCTGATATCCACTTATGAGGACATTATACTGCTACTGTTCTATCAAAATTTTAAACAAATATCCTCATATGTGGCTCTGATTTTTCATAAAAACAAAAATAAGGTAAAAAAAAAAAATCTGGTAATTCTTTGTTTTTACATTCATATGCCCCAATCAGCCCAAATATCAAAGAGAAATTAAAAATGCATGCCGTGGAAGAGTTCGGGTCTTAGGAGGTTACAGGACAGCTCTTGGTTATGCATGAGTGACTATTTTCCTCCACTTGCCAAACAGTTTCACACGTTCGCATATGGCAGATCTTTCAGCAGAAACTCAACAGTCATCACAGAGGCAAGGGGACAGTGACAGACGCTAACATTCCTTGTGCAGATTTTCCCAGTCAGTCCATGGTGTCCAACTGGCGACCTTCCCAGCACAAGACCATTTTGCCTACTTTTTTGTCACTGCCACTCATGAAAAGGGGGGGTTTTCAATAACAATGTTCTAGAGGAGATGAGGCTTCACTATAGTTGATCCTTCATCTGCAAAACTGAGAAGAGGAGCGCCCAAAGAAGGATGTGGGAGGAGAAGGCTGAGGCAGTCTAAATCTACTTTATCCGACAGTATTAAAGGTACTTTGTGTGTATTTGTGGAAGGAGAAAGATGATGACCTACTTAGTTGTGTTCTCATCTTTAGAACCGCACCCACTATAGCTCTTTTTAGACTTAATTAGCAATAACACAGATGCACACATAATGTATACACTGCCATATGTAAGCAGATAATTGCCTAACAAAAAACATTAGGAATATGGAAAGCATGAAGCCTGAGTCTCTCCGTATGTGTACAAATGCCAAATCGAGCATAAATACTTGGCTGTGCATACTCATAATTCATAATAAACACCTGAATCTTGAAGGGGAATTATAGTAGAAAAATGTCTCTACCTCCGTGAAAGTTCTGCAGAACCAGAAGTGAACAAATATGGAATTTTAGCTAATCGAGTATGTTAAAGAAAAAAGTAATCTAACATGTAGCTTCTGTACATTTATGTATATCTTGGTTTTCTGTGTAAGTAGTTAGTTTTATTTTCAACCAGAAGAACCATTGCCCTTATAAGAGCTTTATAAGGGACAGTGGGAGACCACAAGATTTCAAATTTTCATTTTATTTCTCTTCCTACGTGTGATAAAAATGGATAACGTTTGCCACAGGGGACCATGTCAAATGATATGTCATATAGTGTGAGTGGAACTCTAAGTAAAATTCAAAATATACCACTTTTGCATTGACATTAACATGTTTCAGGAAGAAAAAAAAAAACAAACCATCAGCACAATTATTCTGGTTCACTCCCCTGGCATGTTGTATGATAGGCGCATAATAATGAAGACATGTGCTGAGACCTACATTTTCCCTTCTTTTATGGCAATTCTCACTAGTACCGACCTCCTTCTCCTTGGTTACTTCTTCTCATTTCCCTGCTGTCATCCCTCCCACTCTCCCCCAATTTGTAGCCCCCCAAGAGGGCGAGACAGATGGCCATCAGGTAAATAAGGTGAAGAGAAGTGGAAGAAAGACATGTGGTGGGGGGTGTAAGGAAAGAGGTTATGACATGCTAGGGGAAGCTGCTTGATGGAAAAGAGGTGAGACAGCTTTTGAGTGCAGAGATGATCCAATGATGTGGGGAAGATGCTAGAAAGGAGGGGAAAGGAAGAGCAGGGAGTGGGGAGGGAAATTCATTGCAAGTGTGGGACTATGCACGGAGCTATGTACTAATAAGTGTACCATAGATCCACTGTGTTGTATCTTCGATTATATGCCCTGTGTAAGCATAAAGGTGCTAACAATCTCAAAGCAGACATTTTAGCAGTTGCACATCTTTGCTGTGAGTATGACTTCTTTGCAAATATTTTCTGTATATAACAATGCACACACTAACACAAACACACTTTGACACAACGTGCTGTAAAGGTATAGGCTGGACCTACTGATGCATGTGAAATAGGTTGTCAGCCTACTTACTCATTCACGGGTATGTAAATGTCATGCCTTCCCGTGCAAATGCCCACACTTAAACCATCGGACTCTAACATAATAATATGAAGCATGAACCCCCCCCCCCTAGATGCACGTGTGAAATGAATGGCAGATTTATCACAAGTTGCTCTCTGCTTTTTGTCTTTCTTTGTATAACACATGACATGTAAAAAACAGATTTAATAATATCTTTTTGCACTTGTTGTTTTTTAACATGCTTTGGTGAAGGTGAAGGCATTTTTCCAAATACTGATGCATTAGAAAGATAAGGTTTCTACATATCTTTTGGAAGGGTCTCAAAAAGATTTACAGCCACCAATAAAATCCACTCATGATGTTGCAGAGTTGAGTCCCTAGAAGTCTTTTGGGATCTTTACAATTAAAACAGACAAGCCTCCTGTAAAATGCCTTTAAGGCACAAAGAACAACTGCTGTTTTTAATTGTTGTGAACTATATTATTGACCTGATTAGATAGCATTCGATTCCAGATGATTACACCAAAGTTGGAACAATATTAAACTGAGAGAAATTGTGGAAGAACATGGTACTTTTCATAAAATATCCTGCTTATCTTTCATTATACATTCTTTCTCTTACTTTCTACTACTACTCCACTTCTTATATCTCTTCCCAAGTACCGTACTCCCGACATGCGATAACAGCCTCGCCTTACTGTATACTAGTATGCGTCAGAGGATCAGGCCGGGACTGACAGCGTTGCTGGTTTGTCAATGCAAACACCTATCGATTACACTCTCACTGATTTCTGCTTCACTGGGAATGGCTCAGTCAGGTTGCTCAGTGATGGGCCTGACAATACAACAACACTTGTACATCTGTCATTCGCTGATCTTTTACTCATTGTGTCCCGCGTGACGTGCCACAATTACCCACCAGCAAAATCATCAGAGGCTCTAAATATTAGGACAAGATAATCATACTACAATTTAATGATCGTAGCATATATATCTATGTCTGTTCTCTAAATTCTCCTGGACACATTAAACAATTTGGACTTCATAAGCTGTCAAGGATTATCAACATCTTTGTAGGTTTTGACAATTACTTTTAATACACTCAAATCCTTACAAAGGACACATATTACGTGTAGAAGCTAAGCTCAAAAGAAAGGCAACACTGCATCTGCAATATGCTTATGTTACGTTTAAATTGCTCACTTTACACTTACATATACATTATACTTTGTGAATAAGTATAGCTAAACAACAATGGCACTTTGTGGTCACTGAGATGTGTTTTATGCATTTCTTTAAATAAGGGTTCATTAAACAGTGTTGCTAGTAGCATCTGTAAGGGATTACTTTCTATTAAATGAAGAATATCAGTAAGTGTGTGTTCGTATGCGTATGTGTGTTATAGGTTTATGAAGGCACTGAACATGATTTTTGCTATAAGAGAACAGCGCTAGTAAATAGTAAAAGTCTGTTCAGACAAATGTATGTGTTAGCATACATATAAATGCAGATGTCTCACACACACGAGGATACGAGGTTGGAGACCAAATGGATAAACACACCCTTCGAAACCACCCTGCTCAGCATATAAACTGTACTTAATCCTCAAAACCTTATTTCACCCTGATATGAACATTGCACCATCCATAATCCACTCAACTATCACACCATGAGTGACACTCTGACCCCTAGAGGCAGCTTCAGTGTAGGCCTGTATCACCACTAAGAAACTGCTATTAGATTGGTTCTCCCCTCTGGGGTTGTGAAGACTCTGGTGTTAATTATGCTAAAATAATTAAATTCATTTCAACTTTAATAACTGCAGTTTTTAACAGACAGTCAAAGTGGAAGTATTTGAGCCAGAATTACTCCAAAAATACATGAATGAAACACCCGGGTGGTACTTGGACTTTTCCGCTTTACTGTAGTGTACCATTGCTGTCCCTTTACAGTATTACACTGAGTAATGCCGTGGCCAGGCAGGAGTTAAAAGCTCATTTGGTGAAAGAGACAAAAAGTCAAGCGAGCCAGCGCAAAAATCGATGGAGCTAATGTGATTTAATAAGAAGCGCTCTTTACTCCTGTGATGCTGGTGAGCCTTGATAGATATCTTATGCTGCTGCTTTGGCAATTTCATTTGGATCTTGTTCAGGTTCTTGCAGTGGTTTTAACAACCATTAAGGTGGGAGGGTGTGAGGAAGAGCGTGAGGAACTCAGAGAAATTCAGTGAGTCAGAAAAGTTACTAAAAAGAAGGTTTAAGTTACAATACCAGTTCTTTCAAAGGGGATTTTATTGCTTCACATTGAATGCATACACGTGCCCTAATTAGATGCACATGTTCAACTGCAAATATGTGGTCAGCCAATCATATGGCAGAAACTCGATGCATTCAAGAAGAGCATCAGAATTGGGAAGAAAGGTGATTTAAGTAACTTTGAATATGGCATCATCCCAGACAGACTGTCCTGAGTATTTCAGAAACTGTTAATCTGCTGAGATTATCCCACACAAACATGTAGGGTTTACAGAGAATGGTGCAAAAGAGAGAAGCATATCATTTGCAATTCTACCTTAAAGATTGCAGTACACGATGCACGATGTTTGTCAGTATTACATATGGTTATTGACATAGCACAAAGGATTTTAGTATCACTTGTAAACTATACACCAATAAGTATTTAGCTCCTCACAAAGTTACTGGGCCTGATGAAATTCTCCATAACACCATCAGCTATTACTATTTAAGTTTAAATTTTGCCTTCTTTTTGTGAATTAAAGAAACAAGACACAGTATAAAATGTTAATCAGTGAGCTTCAGACGTGCTGATTGGCTGGTTTCTTTTTGTTTTGTTTTGGTTTGGTTTTCAACATGACTTGCTGATTTCGCTATTTTTTTATGCTAAGTTACGCTAACAAAACTCTGGATGCATATGATAATTAGTGTGGAGATATGATGAATACTAATGCAAAAAAAAAACAAGTCAAAATTGGAGTATGCATGGAAACGAAACAATCTACAAATTGTGTCTCTGAACTGAATTTCACATACACGAGAGTTTCATGCATAGAAATGACTCCATGGGGTAATTAACTCGCAATGAAGATAAACAAGGAATGAAGGAGGCGGGGTGGGGATGGGACGATTGATGTACTGAGAAACTAGTAAACTGTCATGCATTGTATGCCGGGTAATGAAAACTCCCCATTGTCCCATTTTCCAAAGGGAAATGGAAAGGAGGGTAGCTCAGCGTTCATGTGTGCATGTATTTAAGCACATGTATCGTCCCCCTGTTTTTGCTGTGGGAGTGTGCATGTCTGTTTGTGTCAGACAGTAAGGCTATGTGTGGGCATGTGGAACACATGCAAGTGAATGATAATGCACTGTGCGTGTGTGTGTGTGTGTGTGTGTGTGTGTGTGTGTGTGTGTGTGTGTGTGTGTGTGTGTGTGTGTGTGAGAGAGAGAGAGAGAGAGAGAAAGAGAGAGAGAGTGATCAGATCACGATGTCTGTGGTGAATTATTCAACAGTAGAGATATGGTAATAATGGCAGAGTCAGCAGAAAACTACAGAGCCTCTGTCTGCCAGCTTTGTGTGTGCATGTGTGTATAAGTGTGTACGACAGATAATGTGGAGATTGCTGAAGGAAGAATTGATAGTGTAAAAAAGAAGGTTAGAGTTATACAAAAAATGAGAACATGTAGAATGAAAACAACTTTGATTTTGCACATTCATTAACAAAAACTGCTTTTTTCTATATCTTAACTACGCAATTTGTTCATATTTATTAGAGTAGTGTTATTATTTTAACTCATATTATAGGCCAATAAGAAGAGAACAGAGAGGGTTCCCTCAGTTCCCTGAGCCTGGTTACGCTGGAGGTTTCTTCCTGTTAAAAGGGATTCTGTCCTTCTCACAATCAAAAAAGCGTTTGCTCCGAGGGGGTCGCCTGATTGTTGGGGATTTCTCTGTATTTTTGAAGGGTCTTTACCTTACACCATAAAGTGCCTTGAAGTGACAGTTGTTGTGATTGTAGCCTCTTAAACTCTCACTCCAACAGGTAGATTTTCAAGGTTAACAGAAAATATCCTGGAGAATGTGCAACAGTGATCCTGCTACATTTAGACTCTCACGTGTTTCTGTCCCTCAATGTATTCCCAGTCCTGCCAGTTCTACTGAAGAATACAAGACTAGTGAGAGATCAAACAATAAGCCTGTTAAAAAGTCTTTACACAAATCTTCTAGGATTTGCATTGATTTTAAAAGTATTTTATTAGTCTGATGCCTGTGGTTTTACACTACACTAACTATTTGAAATGCTTTGAATTTATGAACCACAGAGTCTTGTGCTCTGATTATTTTAGTTTAGGACTTCATGTTTTTATTGCTTAGTTCTGTTTATACTGTGATCTGCCAATTTGTGCAATGTCTTATGTATTTTTTTATTTGTTAAATGTCTTTTCCTTTAATTTTGTTTAGCCATTTTCTGTCAATTTTCTTATTTATATTGCGCTATTTTCAAATTAACTTTTCTTAACTGGTTCTTTATTTTAAAATGTACAAGTCAGCTTATCAGACTGGATGCAATGACTCATAACATCTGTTGCATAATCACCCTGCTGGTGTTACTTAATGGATGGGAATCTAAAGAGATGAAGTAAAGTGCAAAATATTTTCACAATGCTCCATCAGTATGTACTGTATACTATATAAAAATACAAGAAAAGTACTCCTCTTTCAGAATCTGTAATTCTGTTTATACAAGAAAAAACTAAAAATCTCAAAACCTTCTTCAACTGAAATTTGAAGCATTTAAAAAACAAAGAAATCACCAACCACCTTCCACTAACACTGGCAAAAAGAGGAAAGAACAAAACACTGTGAACACTACTGATTAGATATATTGCTACATAAAATGTGAAGTAAAGTAACAATATGTACCAGCAATATCTTAGTCATTCAAACAGGATCCTGGGCATATTTTTTTCCTTTCCAGATTCTAAACAGAGCTGCAGAAACACTGCTTCAAGCAGGTAGGGCAATAAGGAAATTCTGCAATGGCTGCATTTAGATGGAAGTGCAGAGAGAAACTGAGAAATTAGGCCAGAGAATGAGAGAGAGGGTGGGGGCTTATAAAATGGGAAGCAGGGGAAAAACGTAAACAGAGACACAAACCTACTGACAAAGAGGAGGAGAACAAGACTGATAATGCAAGTGAAACAGAAAAAAAAATAGATGCAGAGACAGCTGGAGAATGATAGTGAGAGCCAAATGAAGCTGAAAATATGTAACAAGCTGTTCCAGCACCAGGCAGAAGGGACATTAACAATTAAAACCAAGAGATGCATAACAGGTACTGTGTAAATTGGTAATCAGTTAAAAATTAGTATTGAACATCCATTATTATCAACTGTTTGTTGTGCTTCCGTCTTTCATGCCAATGAAGCAATTTCAGGTTTCGATGCGAAGACGACAGCGCGAAAAGCAGACAAGCAGAGGTGTGTCTCCAGCTGTGGTTTTAATGGTGTGTGTGAGCGCAGCAGATGGAGTCGTTAGCTCCCTGGGCATTAGCCCAGTCACTTTCTCAACCATACACTGACAAACCCCCAAACTTACCTTAGCATTTACCTCTACCTTTCTTAACAGTACATTCAAAACACTGTTAAATCATAACTCAGTGTTTCTTAACCTCCACCAATTACATCTTCTAGGAATTGTTGTGAACCTTTAGTCAATATGCTTTTCCTAGTATTATATTAATGATAATGAAAATCATCCTTATTATAACAATGCAGCATTATGCGTTTTTAAACAAAATTATGAGTTTGTCCAGTAAATTAATCCGATCTCACTTCTACACCTCGTGTGTCGATATTCACGTTACATGTTACACTGTAGGCATTCAAAATTCCTCATTATCTTGTGGTATTATTAAATTAATAATTGTAAATCCATTGCAGATTGGACTACTAAAGCTATCTGTGGAAGGGAAATACCTCAGGCCGAGGGACTAGTCGGTGATGCCCAGCCGACCTTCAGTCAAAACAAAAAAATGTGTAATGCCCAACCAGTTGGAGAATGATTGCAGGAGGCTGCTGGCCATTGCAAATGAAAATCAGTTACACCAAAGAATCTTAAACCAAAAACTTTCTTGTGATATCTTCTTGATAGCACATTGCCGTGGTCACCTGTAGTTGCCTGGAAAACACGGACTTGTCTGCAAACACTTGTCAACTACTTGCCAAGCGGTAATGAAATTGGAAAAAGGTGAGACTCAAATGTGACGTGACGTTTTGACGTGTTTGTTGCAGCAGTTTGCCACTACTGGGTGAACGATTTCTGTTGGTGCTATGAGTCACTTTGTTTTGCCACTAGTAAGATGCGTCCACTCCCCACCACCATCAGAAATGTACTATAAGCATTTTTAACATGCAAGAATAATATTGTGAGGTGTGAAAGCAAAAGTTGAAAGGGTGTGAAAAGTGACTAACACAAAGCTTCAAAACATGACTCAATCCGATGTCTCCTGGATGACATAATGAGTCTTCCACAGCCACCCCTCCAATCTGCCAGTATGGACTTTTGAATCACCTTTTTTAAACATTATCTCTTGGCATCCAATGTGTCCTTTGGCATCAGTGCTGACACGAAACGCCAGCAGCATCTGACAGAGCTGCAGTATTTGATTCCCTGTGATAGGATCATGTTGTACGTTCACACTCAAAGCAACATTTGGCGACAGCTGGTTGAGCTGGAACTAGTTTCATAAAATATTTTGGCCACACTTAAAATAGTTTATGTTTAATAACAACGCATGGAAAATCAGACTCTACCAAGTGTAGCTGGCAGATAAATAAATGTGGGGTAATAAGAAGTAGAAGATTTTGATTATATATAAATAGCGTAATAGATACATAAAGTGAAACTATGCCAAAATTGGTAACACTACAAGCTGAGATATACTTATCAGATTTTATTTACCAAAAGTAGTTTAGCCTAAACTACTTTTGGTAAATTTAGGTTTCTCAAAATCTATCTTCGATTCCTGGCTGTCTTTCAAGAGGCCTTTTTGGGAGCAAAGTTCATAAAAAGTTCATAAAAAGGGCAATACCCACAATACTCAGATTGGCTGGTGGTTATAACAATGAAAAATATTTATACTACTTCTGTATTCTAAATTCTGTCTGTCAAAGTATGAGTGCGAATGGTAAGGGACAAACACGTTTCTCCTCAGGATGTTTCCAAATGGATGATACTTACATTTCCCAACAACTCCAAAACTGGATTTCAGCTAATCTTAACATAAAATTGCAATCTTAAGGACTGCTATTTTGATTACTTTTCAGCATCTAAAAAAATAGCTTTAGCTCATTTTCCAATATTCTGATTTCAAACTACAATAAAAATCCTGTCTACACGCGCCGCTACCCACCCAGTGCAGCACTGGGAGCGTATCTGCACGTGCAGGGGCGTAATTTCCAGGGGGGTTAGGGGGCTTATGAACCCCACCCCCAATAAAATTATGAATTATCTTGCATAAATAGGCTGTTGATTTTCTTTACTCATTTCAGGTATTACCAACAAAATAGTTGCATGTTTAATCATCTGGGAATTTACCCAGATTTATTTATTTATTTAGACAGAGATCTTGACCCTTCCAATGCTCAGCACAAATTTACACTAATGTGCACGTGCTAAAGTTTCCGAAGCGCTCCCAGAGTTTCAAACAGCTCGGTAGGGCAGAGGACAAAGAATTTAGTTTTATGAGTTTGGTTCAGGAGGGACCCCACTATCATCAGATAATTGATTTTCTGTCTTTTAGATCAAAAGTTAGTTCAGGCAGCTTCCATTTGCCTCACTGGTTGGAATGTTTCCACCCACCAGGAAGTAGGTCAGTGATGTCGCAAGTATTTTCACACTGTACTCATCGTATGGCCAAATTCTATAGGGGTTACCACAAGTTGCATCATAGCCTGAGAAGGATTTCTGGCACTGGCCGACGGCAATGGTAGTCACCAAATGCACCACGACAGCAGTACAGTAGCACTGCTTTGTTCACAGGTGCCACGTGAAATAAATAAATACATTTTTTTAAAAAAGGGAAATCAAATGAGCTTATTGGCAAGGCCATTCAGAGCAGTCTAATGGTTCCAAAGACACTGATGGAGGACCCATTTAGCTATAGAGCAAAACAGCCAGGGAGGCAGAGAAGAGATGGAGAGTAAAAGAATAGAAAATGACAGAAATGTAGCCAGGGAAAAGAAGGAAGACGAGGGGGGGGGGGAAGACAAGGGAGGATGGAGGATGGAGGAGAAAGCAAGCAGGGGAGAGAGGTAAGTAAAACTCCTTTGTTTCCCTCAGAAACCCAAGAGGGAGGCATTTGAAAAAGAGAGAGGGAGACAGAAAAAGAGAGAGAGAGAGCCTGCGCTTTACACTGCACTGCGCCATGCTCTTTCCCACATTAGGAGTCTTTCTCCAACCTCTTTCAAGTCTCCTTTTCGCCAGCATACACACCCAAACGCTCGCAAGCACAGACTTATACACAGGCGCGTGCTCAGTAGTGAGTCAAAGAGATAGATAGCCCCCTAACCATCTCTACAGTGGGACTGGCAGAATCAATTATGGATAGATTTCAAAGGGAAGAGTGCATATGTCTATGAATTATAGACTCATAGCCACACACTGCACACATCACACCAGAGCGGCAGAGCAAAGCACTGCACATGTAAGAGAAGGCCAGCAACATACTGCAAGTCTGCACAGCAAGCATGTTGCTCATATGTAAAACGGTACACTTATAAAGCTATAGTCACTCTATATGCAAGCTGCCTGTTCCATGGCAATGCTTCCCCAAGTAATAATTAGACTATTGCATATTTGTTGTTAGCTCCCAGCCTCGTTCATTGTAATGGGAGGTTTCTGAAACCGTTCCAACTGTATCGGTATCATAATGAGTAAATGGTGCAGTTTAAATAGACAGACTCCTATCAAAGTGCCTGTTATCCGCTGTTGTTGTCTTTGCATCTCCTTGTGTTAATAGGTCTACACCAACAACAGTTCCTGCACAGTGCCTTCCTCCCGCACAGCTTCTCCAGTGCAAACCACGATCTTCGTTCACAGCTAAAGATGGCATTTTATTGCTGGCAGGCAAACTCTCTCACACTGACAAAATGGATGCAGCCAACTTATCCTGCTCAACATTAAAGCTGAATAAATAAAAAGGAGGGCTCATTCCCCCCCTCCTTTCCTTCAAATTGGCTGCAGTTGTAATGTAACACACCATCTCATCCCAACTCAGCCTCAGCCAAGTAAACCAGACACCGGCACAGCTGTACAAGAGTAAAAGATATCATAGTAAATTATAAATTGGGTAGGCAATCCAAGTGGTCAAAGAAGCAATCCAAGTTTGCTGACAACTCCCAAAACACTAGCTGCATTTCACTAGTTGCTATGACAACTTCTAAGTGCCGCTAGTTAGTGACCTTTTTCTCTGAAATGTCTCTTGATTGTCAGCTTTCTATACACTGATTGCTTTGCAACAAAGAGAGCACAAGCTTTAGCAACCACAGCACAAACCCTTATGTTCTTTTCTTAATACTCGTTACAATCATCATGCCTCTGTGAACTGCTTTCTTTATTATTTCAGCACAGTGCTTTGCCTGGTTTGACACCTCACATTAAACCTATATAAGCTGCTTCTCAGAGGTTTTTGCATTGCAGCTGTAAATGGCCCCAACAGGAGCACAGTTCAACTCATAAAGTCTACTATATATATAAAAGATGGTCATAGCCACCATGAAGTGAATCACTGGGTTGTGTAGTCGTTTGAAAGCCTCAACTTGAGTGTTTGGCCATTGACAACTTGTTTTATTGAAACCGCACATGGCAAGAAAAGGCTGGTTCTGACTATGAAACTGAGGCGACGCTGTGAGCCCACATGGTAGTGACTTATCATTCAGAAGGCAGGGCTGCCCTAAGGCATGCTATTTTATCTAAAAGACAATCATTTATAAAATAACTGAGACCATAAATTCACCTGGAAATAGTTTACTGAGGTCACAGAGAACATGGAAAGCAATGTTGTTTTACCATAAACTTCTACACAGTCTGCGCTGTAAAATCAGAGCCATTTGAAAGAATGTAACTTCAATGCGCCTAAGAAAGGGAAAAATAGTTTTTCGGAAAGCAACTCATACTAAAAATTACCATCAGTTTAGATACAGCAAAGAGTATTAATACCAACATTACCGTCTTTGCCTCCTACCGCTGACACAGAACTTCAAACAGCATCACTGCAGACAGGTAGGCACATAGCCCCTCCCCTCACTAGCAGCTCACCACATGAACAGTAGAGCATCTTAAAGACCATCACCCCAGTCTTTATCAAGACTTTCCTGAGGTCAGTAAAGCTCCTGTTTCAACACCATTGAAGAACAGTTATCATGAATTAAACTTTAGCCCTTTAGTTATTAGCAATTAACCATACTAACCATCTGTTAGGTTATCATTAAGAACACAGCTAGCGGCTATGGCTAATTATAAAGTGATAACGTCAATGTGGGAAATAGGCAGCAAATGCAATCAGTCCTGTGCGTCTGTAACATTAATAGACAGTGTTAATTTCACACAATAATACAGTTATTTGTATATAAAAAGTGTTATGGTTCTGTTAAAGTCCAAGATTGAAGCTGAGGAAAGTCCATCAGCGAACAGACAGAACCATTTTTTCTGATACCATATTTTCATTTGATCAGCAATGGAAATATGGTATGAGATAAACAGATAATTAGAGGGGCTGTAGCTTAATACATTGCACTGACCAGTATTGTTGTTATCTTTACAACAATACTGGTCTAAAGAAAAAGTTCCAGCTGAAAGAGTGTCTGCTAATTTACCAAAATCAACATTGAATACTAAAGCTTTAACTTGGTGGTTTATCTAATTGATAGCCGTGAGCGTGGACATGTCGACGCCATAAACTTGAAGAATGGAGAGGGGAGACGGAGGAGGAAGAAGAGAAGGGTGACTGAGGGGTGAGGGGGTTGACCTTTGTTTGATAAATCACTCCAAACTCACTCTCACATTTTGATTCAATTTGTAGATATTATTTTGGAAAATTGGAAAAATCCCCATCCGCTCCCACAGCTGCTGACCTCATACAATCATTCGGTGTATTCCGAGAAATGCTATTAAACTGACAAATTTAACCTCAAACCTCTGTGATTTTTCGGCGAAACACCAGTCTGTATGTCGTATCCACATAAAGCACATATTTTGGTAAAAGTAGGCCCATTTTTTTCCGTCATGCTTGTGTATGGTGTAAGGCCAAATTCATTGCAACTGTAAGAGCTATTCTGTTACACTGCCTTCTGTAGTTTTCTGTATCATTTTATTCAGAACTCATATAAGCGCCTTCATGGGAATTGTCGATCAGGCTGATTACATTTGGGAAAGCCCGTGTAACTGCACCCAGTGAGTCATAGCTTTCACTACAGCACTATACCCTGTTTATGTTTTCCAGCTCAGCGTGCCAGCCCAATGTGATCGAAACCCAGTAACAAGAAATACTCCAGTCAGGCAAATTTTGTTAGGGAAAGCAAATTGGAAGAACATCTAATTTCAAGTTAATCTGATCGTTCTGTGTGAAATAGAAAACAAATTAATACACTGACTATAAAAGCTATTAGTGTTACAAAAGTGTTGCATTAATAGCTCTCAGTGAATTACCAGAGTATTGTACTGTAATGCGTGATGTCAACATATTGTATCACCAGCTGGTCATGTGTCACGAGCATATGCATCGGGGACAGTACATTCACTTTAAGTTCAGTTTATTTTTATAGATGTGATCTAAGTAATAATATATCTCACTTATTTATTCAGTGTGGCATCAAAGTCATTAAATATATACAGTTTTCCAGCTAATTTATTAAGCACATATCTGCACACAGATTACATCAAAATGACAAACGGGTTGCAGGCAAGTAATGTTGCACAAAAATATCTTAGAGTTGAAAATGCTGTGAATGTCGTTTATGGTGGTTCGGAAAGGGTTTAACTGCGTTGCTGTGTTTGTTCGAAGCAGTCTGCATGCCTAGGTGCTTGATTTTACACACCTGTGTCCACAGAAGCGATTGGAGCACCTGAATTCAATGATTTAAATGGCAATATAGTGTGTGCATGTGCTATGTTGTCACTGTCTGTTTCTTTTTCGTGGTTTGAGCTCGAGCAGTGGGTTATATTTCACCCGGCCAGCCCATGAAGGGATTTAAATTGGTTAGTGTGCTAAATCAGCAATGTGCCAAAGTGTTTAAAGTCAAGCCAATCATATATTATGACTGTTCTTGTCAAGTCCAGTGAAGTCAAGTCTGTTTTAATGTAGAATTTCATGCACCTCATATCTGATGTGATCTAATTTCGGTCCCGGCTGCGATGTTCCCTCGTTGACTCCTTCCTCTCATTGCAAATTAACATCACATCTCCTCGTCCTCCCCACTTAAGGGTGCTGTTGAACAGGTTAAGCAGCAGAAAATTCGCTGTTCCCGTTTATAATTTGCTCATAATTCTTAGCCTTCATTTTGCTGGCTCTTTACGACATTGTTTTGTCTCCTTTTAATAATCCTCTCTTATCCCATTCCTCCATCGCTGCCATCGCCTCTCTCTTCTGCTCTCATTTCATTCTGTCTGACACCATTATTTTCGATTTAATCACCCTGCATCTCTGCCTACCTCTCTCTCTCTCTCTCTCTGACAGAGACGGCTGCATCTCCCGTTCTCTTGCCTCTTATCCATTTCTTTCCCCCCTCTCCCTCATTTCTTGTCTCGATCACACCCCCCACCCTCTCCTTTTAATTGTGCCCTTGTCTCTTTCTCACTCCCGCTGATCTAAATTGACGAAAGTGTTCACATTGTTATTCCCCAGCCTCAACGGCATTCATACCCTAACACGCAGGCACACACAAACACACACATCATCCTACCGTTGCCTTCACACCCCTGCTGACATCATGGCCAGCAGTGTTTTTCTCAGTGAATCCATTAGCACCAACAGCAGCACTGCCATCACACACACACACATGCACGAACAGACATTTACAGTGAACACAGAACAAAACCAGACGCTTAAACACATCCAACAACAACAAACATAGAAGCCCAGACAGCACCCACATTTCACAGTGTCCAAATACTCCCCTACAGCTATGGTGAACCTTTGAGAATCACACATATAGGAGCAAGGTAAAACTAACACGCAACATGGTACTGCTGAAAAAAAGTGACAGAGACCCGAGCTAAACACAGGCAGAAACACTGGTGTTTTTAATTTTTTTTCCATTAATGTACATCATTTTTTGTTTTAAGCCTGGATTTGTTTGTTGACTGTTTTCTGTCCTTACACACTGAATTCCAATCATGTGTAGAGATTACATATCTATATTTCTCCCTCATAGATCATTGTGCTATGGAGAAAACTCCAAAACATATTTTGACCTTTAAAAGATGCAAAATAATAGTTTCTTAAATTACGCCATAAGAGATAATAAGTGTTCAGTGTTCATTAAACTGCTCTGTGATTTTGATACAATGCAAACTGTCTCTGGTTGGTTTCTTTCCTCCAGATGTCAATCACAATTACAAACTACATTTTAACTTTGATGTGGAAAATGTGATTTAGTTGGTTCATAACTATTACAGGCAACTTCAACTGTGGGCCTCTTCTTTTTCTTTTAGCTCTTATCTTACATCACCTTGCGATGGCAGTAACTCAGTGCATTTATGCATGTAGACATGATCAAGATCAATTTTTGAAGTTCAAACCGAGAGTCAGAATGAGTACGTAAAGTGATTTAAGTGACTTTGAACATGGAGTGGTTGTTGGTGTAAGACACGCTGCTGATCAACTGGGATTTTCCCACAGAACCATCTACTGTAGAAAAATAGAAACTATCCACTGAGCAGCAGTTCTCTCGCTGATAAATGAGGTCAGAGGAGAATAGCCAAACTGTTTCAGGCTGATAGGAATGGATGCAACAGAAAACCAACGAAGCACTAAATGCAACCAGCGTATGCAGAGGAGCATTTATGAATGCAATAAGTTGAAACCGTGCCTTCTGGTCTCATGATTCTTGATTTTTGCTGTGACATTTGAATAGCAGGATCAGATACAAACAACATGAAGGCATGGATCCTGCTTTGTGTCAACAGTTTCGGTTGGTGCTAGTGTTATGGTGTGGCACACCTTGGGCCCCTTAGTACCAGCTGAACATTATTCAAACACCACAGCCTACCTGCGTATTTTTGCTGATCATACCCATCCCTTTATGACCCCAGTGTACCCACCTTCTGACGGCCAGGATAACACACCATGCCACAAAGATCAAACATCTTGAACATGACAATGAGCTTGCTGTATTTAAATGGCCTCCTCAGTCAACAGATCTCAATGCAACAGAGCACTGGGATGTGGTGGAACTGGAGATTCAGACCATGGATGTCCAACTGACAAATATGCAGCAACTGTGTGATGCTATCATGTCATGTTTCCAACACCTTGTTGAATCTATTTCAAGAAGAATGAATGCACTACTGAAGGCAAAAAGCATCCAACCCACTGCTAGAAGGATCTGGTCAAATATATTTTTAGACCACCTGTATCAGACCAGTAGACTAATAATACCACATTCATGACAAGTGTTTCTACATAGACAGTTAGATGGCATGCTAACTTTTAACAAGACTCACAGCCTAGCTCTTTAACTGCAAGGCCAAGCTAATTTTAGGTATGAAGAATGAAGGTACACTGCATATCGTTGCCTGTTTCTTAGGCAGAACGGCCTGTCCTTGTTGCCTGAAAAGATTCCCCAAGCTCCAGAGCCTTTAGAACCGATTGCTGAGTTTGGTCCCCAGACAGTCTTTGGCCATCATTGTTCCAGCCTATAATGATTAGCCATTAGGCCCCTGTGCCATGACATGCCGTTGAGGCCCTGTTTCCACTGCACTAATTTTAACAGGGGATAAAAACGAAGAAAAAGATGAGAAGAAGAGCATGAACAAAGAGGGATTAGCAAGGAGAGGAAGCACTTTCCCTCCCTGTCTCTCTCAGGTCCCCAACCAACACTTGTTCAAACATAAAGAGTTTTATTCTCTACTGTGCCCTTCCTTAATATCTCACACTTCAAAATGTTCAAGTCCTCTGTGTGTGTGTGTGTGTGTGTGTGTGTGTGTGTGTGTGTATATACATACCCCATGCCAGTTTCTCTTACTTTCTCTCTTTCTTCCCTCCCTCTATCTCTACGGGGTTAGAAGACTTAGCTGGCTCTCAGAGAGCTGTTGATTTAGCATTAAGTGTTTTAATGCAGGAGGCCAGGAGGGGAGCGGTGCTGACTCCAATACACTTTCAATCCGCCATATGCCAATAGATAGGATGGCACCTGGACCTCTAGCTGGGACAATCTGATGAATAAATTAAGTGGCTCTCATCTCTATATCGATCTAAACAAACCTGCAGCATGTTTGTGCGATAATGTGTGTAGTGAAGAGCGATGGACAAGGTGGACTGTAAGTGTGGGAAGCTGGAAAGACTTGTCCTGGAGAAAGGTGAGGGATTTAGGCTAGTGTTTAGTGTGAGTTTAAGTGTGTGTGTGTGTCCTCTCCGTCCAGGCCAATTTTTCCATCCATTGATCGTCAGTTCAATACTGGTATGGAAGCTGTGATAGCATCTTTAAGGCTATTAGCCTTTCACGCAGAAGGTCATACAGTATACATACACCTACACACAGGGCAATTTTTTTGTCCAACTAACTTTAGATTAGTGGGGCTTTCAGACACAATGCAGCATGCACTGCGTGTCCCGGGCGCTGCATAGAGAAGTGTTGAAGGATAAAGGAAATTACGCAGTTTTTAAAGCTTCCCGCAGGACTGCATCATTATGTCAGTAAAACATATAGGATGGCTCTTTATACCTTTTGTTGAATGGAAAACAAATAAGCCTGTAGAGCTTTTAACAGAAAACACATCACAAGCTTAAGCTGTGTTTAAAAATGACTGGGAAAAAAATCTGAAACCCGTACTTGGATGTAAACCTGTTTTTGGGAATCGCCTTAGTACTGAGGTGAAAGTGAAGGCCAAATGATGATAAGGTAAACTTCAACTACTGCACAAGTTCTGTAATCACTCATCTGCTTGCCTTCCTGGGTGTTCGGCTACTTTCTGTTCTTTACATGACTACTGCTTTCGCATGCTGTCAGTGTGAATGCTGACATCATTACTCTCGTCCAATCATCTTCTTGCCCGCTTTCTTTGAGTTCCGCACGGTTTAAATCTGCGATCTCGGTCATTCTCCCTTTCAGACTCTCTTTTGTGTAACCCACCTCCTCCCCATCTCCACCTCAGACACCTCAGTCAGAGATCTCTTCAAGCCTCAGTCTTCATCTTCACCTCCACCAGCGTCTAGACTCCAAGGGGTCCTGTACTAAATCCTGTCACCTGTGATTCCATTCTGCCGTGATGGGTCATCGGCATCTAATTGCCAAATACATCAATTTTTCTATCTCAATAAATCATGTTCATTTGTTCCAAGCAATCGTTTATCATTACAATGTTTAATTTGCCAACAAAGCATTCTCCAAAATGACTTAAGGCCATTACACAGCGAATGCTTTTACAAAAAAAGCATTGAAAACATGAAATCCAGAAAATTTCAGATTTGAGCTTGCTGTATAACATATACACACTGAACGTGTTGTGTTTGCAGAAAAAAATTCACTGCAAAAAAATTAGGTCTACATCAAACTATACTGAGTTTGTCCTCATGTTAACAAATAGATGTCACAAATTTGTCCAGCAAAATCACTCGGAGCAGCAGCAGAACAGCTGCTATGTTCATGAGGGCAGCTCATAAACACAAAACAATAATTTTGAGTGAAATTCAGCTGAATTATATAAAATAAATTTTTTATGTATTAAAATAATTATTAGTTAATGAAAATATTTTTGGCATAAACCGTATGCCTACCAATCACCCAAATTTAACATTCTATATGTCCTTATGTAACAAAATCACATTACTTAAATTTAGCATTATGGGCATACAATTTTTTTTCAGTGTACACGACCGGCTTTTCAAAATGGTCAAACCAGCCAACGGTCCTAAAACTCATACAAAAGAACCTCCCTAAGTATCTAATGCTGCACTGCTGTATAATTGGGGAACTTGCAAGAGACAGACTTCAAAAGCAGAAAAAAAAATCATAATTAAATCAAAAGAATCCAAAAAGCTAAAATCAATACAGCAAATGCTGCACTTTCCTCACTTTCTGTCTCTAGTAATGGATGAGGTAAGCCCCAAAAATGCTGCATCCCACATTTCCCATAATGTAACTTAGCAGCATTTTGTACACCCTCCCTCTCTTGTAAATGTTCACATTTATCAAACTCCGCTGCTCCAGTTTGCAATGCTGGCTTTCCATTATGATAAATGGACACATAAGGGAATTGAGCCCCCCCCCCTAATAATTAAATGGTTAAGTAATGGTTAGACATGCTATGCACTTGCTAGAAGTTTCTGCTGGCGTAAAGCACTGCAGAGAGGATGGACAGAGCAGCTTCTGAGTAGACACAAAACAAACTGTTTCTGTCATTCCCATGCGCAAAACGCTCTGCATCCCACAGGATCAGGGTATTTAATATGATCATATGTATATCATCAAGATTAAAATACATACATAAGAAGGAACTGTTCCATATCTGTTATCTGCGCTGTTCATGCTACAGCCACCGTGAGATTCAGCTTCTGATACTCTCATGGAGTAGAAGCTAGCCAGAGGTGCAAATAAGTCTGTTAATGAAATCAAAACATTGAATTGTTAAAGTTCTGTTAAAAAATGTGATAATTGATTCAAAAGTGAACAAAGCTGCAGTTCTTCTTTCAGATTGGATTGTGCTCGCCTTAACTCTTGAACTCTTGCAGCCCTTTTCTGAGCAGTTTCTGCCATATTTCAGACAAATGGTCTCTGCCTATGCAGCTACCCCTGGAAAAACCCAAAAACTATTCTAATGGTTGTCAAATCACATATTAAGGATATATACTAAAGTGTCAAAACTCACTGTTAAGGTGAGGTTGTCAAATGGCATCTTTATGGGGGAAAGAGTTAATTATGTAGTAGATGTGAATTTGTCACCCAGCAATTGGCTGTTTCTTGCCAAAGATATTGCAGCTGTCATATTTAAATATACATTAAACTAATTGTTCCCAGACCCTTCCCACCTTGTTTGGAATATAGAAACAGAAGGACAAGATTTTACTTTACTGACCACATACATGAAGAAAAAAACACACACATATACGAAAAAAGAGTGTACTGTACTTGTACACAATCCATTTTAAAAATGCTCGCGAATTGTTGCAGAACTGCCTGGCAGATGTTAAAGCCGTGACCTCTGAACTGAACGTGAAAGGAAAGCTTTGGAAGCTAACACATTTGAAAATATCATCTGTCACCTCTGCTCCCCTGGGGCTTTCTGACAGAGCAGTGGTTTGTTGGTCTGAAAAAAAAAAAAAGCAGTGGTCCAACACTTCAGATGGACAGCTCCACTTTTTCGTGCAGTCGTTGCAATTTGCGCGACAGAGATCGGACTCATGTGAATCATCCTATTCAGTGCATTTAGCTCACTTTTCATCTCAGCACAATGAGCCTTAATACAGCCCTAAAAATAGAAACCGCCTCCAAAATGGCACAGAAACTGTCTGAGCTTCACAATCACTGTCTCAATGCAAGAGGGGGAAAAAAAGAAGAAGAACGAAAAAAGAAAACAAGCAGACACATAAAAGAGAGAAAGCAAGAGTGGTGTAACACGCAATTCATCATCCTCTGTCAATGTCCCGCAAGATCTCTTTACCTCTCTGCTGTATTTTCTCATTGGATCTCTCTGGTTTTCCTCAACCTTCCCTCATTTTTCCTCAGCTAGTCAGGCTCTGACTCCATGCTGTTCTGTTTGCATGAATTACACATCAGTGTGCACAAACACGCACACACACACAGAGATGCGTACCGTGCGCGTGCGCGTGCGCTTGTCTGGGGAAAACGAACCATGTGATTTGCTTCTGTGACGGTGAAAACAACCCAATAATCACGCAGTAACTATTGATGCATTGTGTATGATGTTAATAAAAGAGAAGATTAAAACTGCTTGTGTGTACGTGTAGGTGTGAGTGTGACAATAAACCCAATTCCTCGTCTTCCCCTTGATTGGATTTGTTGTTGTAAAACTCACCCATTCTCTGGAAAGTCCTGTGTGTCTCTGTGTGTGTTTTGGTGTTTGTGTGTGTGTGTGTCTGATGACGTAATACAGCCTACATTTTCCTTCCTTTCCCTGCGACTGCATTTGTGCGTATGTGTGTTTTACAGCCTCCGAGAGCTTATGCAGTGTGTCATCGGGATGACTCAAGCGGATGTACAGTAGTTGTGTGTGTAGGTACGTGTGTGTATTTTCTCTCTGGAAGTGAGGAAAAACAACACTGTGGTAAATGTGCGCATTTTGCTCTTGTGTTTCGAAGTAGGCGCTTGTGTGTCTTTGTGTGTGTTTCCTGAGGTAAGGCCACAGGCTGGCGATGACCTGCTTTGCTAGCTGACTGCATGTTACACACGCGCTTGCTCGCGTTCTTTATGTTAAACTGGAATTTACATAAGTTCTCTTTGTGCATATTTCACTGTTCTTTTATTACTATGTTAACAGATAAGAATCACAGCCCGTATCTGCAGCTCTAAGCAGCTTTCTGCTAATTGTTTTGGTTTGCTGGTGTGCACCGGTTGAGTGATACACAAGCTTATTAAACGCACCCTGTCAGGATTTGGTCTCGCCAGGAATCGCTGAGAATTAGACAAGAATACACGGAGTTGTTATCAAAGTGCTGTTATGCTTACATAAAGTCTGAGGATTATTAAAACAAGAGCGGTTCAAGTCAAAGCAGCAGAGGCTGAGATATTCCACATTTTTGTTGTTGTTTTTTTTCTACTTTTCGTCCCCAGAATGTCTCCATTTTCAGTTTGGGGGCCTAATCTTAGATAACAATTTAGTTCAAGCTGTCTTCACAGTAAGGGTGATTGATTTAGTCTTATATGTTATATATGATACTTTGAGAACATTTGCGATAATGATACTTGTGTCTCTTTGTCCTTTCTCTCTCTCCTGACCCCCAACGACAGATGGCCGCCCTTCCCTGAGCCTAGCTTTACCTGGTTTCTTCCTGTTAAAAGGGAGTTTTTCCTTCCCACTGTCACCAAGTCCTTCCTCACAGGGTTTATTTTCCTAATTAGTAGGGTCTTATCTTACTATTACAAAGCACCTTGAGGTGACTGTTGTTGTGATTTAGCGCTATATAAATAGAGCTGAATTGAATTTAACTTTATTCACTAATGACAAAACAAAACACTGAACATGTTATCAATGATTGCAGATTACAGACAGCAGCATTTTTAAGTGTGAGGAAAATTTTCCATCCTTCTTTTACAATAAGCTACTGTCATTGATGACACACTTCCTAATTTGAAGTGTCAATCTATTGCTGCAACGTACCAGCCGCATCACAGTGCCACAACACAAGTCAGATATCAGCAAAACAACCTAGCCTAGTTTGTGTTTTCTTTGGAAACTTTAAGGGTATAACGTGACTGTTTAACAATAAATAAAGTGTTAACCCTTAACTCTCCAGGAGCTCCACAGTTCTGTCTTAAAACAAAACTGAGTAATATTCTCACTACCTGGGACGTTCTATCTTGGGTACAGCTTTTTTAACCAGTTAAAACCATGCTTTTCAACCATGTGACCACATCAGTAATTTCCACCCACCGTTTACTCTTCCTGTCATTTGGACTGCAGCTGGCGAGCACTGCAGCGATGCTCAGTTGAGTCATTTCTTTACTTTCGGACTGCACATCGCAAGCCGCTGGTATCTCTTCCTTGCAGGTCTCCATAGTCTGGTTGTTCTCGATGGTGTGTTTTTACCTAATTAGTGAAGCAAGTTTGTTGCCTCCACTTTTAGCAGTTTTCTTGTGCTTTGTTAGAGGTTGGTGAAGTAGCTTCTTTTTCAGGTATGTAATTGTCTTCGGAGGCTGACTGTGCTCTTGCTCTCTGACGTGCGTGGGTTTGTCTCGGTGTCATGCACCCTATGGATCGAGAACTCATGGATTTGCAACATGACACTTTTGTATTACGCAAAAATTTACACTGCAGGTATTATAACGGACAGTATTTAAAGGTATAGATATAAAGGGAGTTAAGGTGTATTGCACATGTTGCCTCAGTGTGATATATCAGCTAGTTGTCACACTTTTTCTACTGGAGCTTCAAAGCTATCACCACGCTGCAGTGAGCATTTCGTTAATAATAATCTGAAAAATGTATTTAAGAGACGTCCTGCTGATAAACTCTGACTGCTTTACTCTTCAAACCTATGCCTGATTTTTGCTTTCATGTCTGCTTCCTTTTGTGTGTGTTACTTGTTTTACCAACTTCCTCTTTTTGTTTTATTTTTTTTTACTTCTCTGAGCAGACTCATCGCTGTCCCTCTCTCTCCCTTAGCGACAAAATGAGCCCGAGTCACCAGTTGAAATGCAGTGTGACATAACACTCCTGGTCACACAGGCTTAGTCAGAGAAAGCAGCCACCTAAATCCTGTCTCACAAACAACCAAACACATTCAAATAGGTACACACTGACACACACACACGAAGTGGAGAGGAGTGAGAGAGATTAGGAATCCCAAGTATTTATGAGATTTTTTTTATTCATTTACCTATCCACACACACACACACACACACACACACACACAGACTAACATTTTGCACCCCTTTAAGCAACTGTATTTACAATGACGAGTCAGCAGTTAGTAATAAGCTGGCATGCAGGGTTATGTACAGGCTGACGCACACATGCATACACACTTACAGGCCAGCACTGCGGCTTCTTTTGTCATCTTATTCACTTTCTCTGACTAACTCGTGCCTCAGACAGAGGTGTGGTCATCCCCCAGTTCTTTAGTTTGGGCTTGAGGAAAGAGCTCATTGTATGAAAACATTGTAGTGAGAGAAGGTGACCCAGTTCTACTTAAGAAATGTATTCATTTCTGAGGTGTGAAGCCCTTATAGCTAATTCATTCATAGACAATGTATTTACAATGGGAGAAATAATTATGTGATCCCCTGCTGAGATTATAAGTTTGCTCACATCCAAAGAAATGAATGGTGGTTTCATTTTAAACTAAATATTTACCCAAGATCCAGAAAAATACACTACATAAAAATGATTTGCATGTCAGTGAGTGAATAATATTTGATTCCAAGGCAAATCATGACCTAGGGGGAAACCCTTGTTGGCAAGCAGCAGTTGGTCAGCGGGTTTGTGTAAATCTCAGGAGGGATTTGGGAACACTCCTCTTTACAGAAACTCTCTAAATTATTTTGGTTGTTTGGCTGCTGCTTGACAACTTGAAGCTTCAGGAAGAAAGTTGTATTGGTGAACAGAATCATAAAACATAATGTTTCAACCTCCGTGCTTGACTGTGGGGTGCTGTTCTTTGGCTCATTTCTCTTCCTCCAAACACAGCAGCTCAAGTTGGTGGTGCTACCTTTCAGTGCCTGGGCTGATCCACCACCTTTCTTGTGCTTATCATCACCCATGAAGAAAGATCTTCTATGGAGCTCCAGATTGAGGGTGAGTGCACCAACAATGTCACCTTCTTACAAAGCTTCTTGCTGATGGTCTTGTAGCCCATTCCAGTCTTATGCAAGTCCATAGTCTTGTCCCTGATGTCCTCTTACAGCTGTTTGATCTTGCTCATGGTGGTGGAGAGGTTGGAATGGAAGAAACTTAATCTGTGTACAGATGTGCTTTATACACATAATGAGCTGAGTTCAAGAGTGTCTCTAATAGACTGATATATAGTGACCTTATGGGAGCCAGAGTTCTGGCTGGGTTCTAGGGGATCAAACACTTATTTCACTCAGTTACATGCAATCCATTTTCTGGATTTCTGGTTGACATTTTGTCTCTTCATTAAAAATTAAACTATCATTTAAAAAAGTGTCCATTTCTTTGTAAATGATCAGAATTACAAATTAAACATGAGATCAAATAATTATTTCCTACACTGAAAGTGCTCAGTTCAGTTTTCTTTTTTTTTATCCTGTAAATCAAACTATTCCTGCATAAGGATGACACATAGCAAACAATTACACCAAAATCACATTGCAATTAAAACTAATATGTTGCCCCATTAAACAACTTTCTATCCCCAGCTGTGTGGAGGTACGCCCTAGTCGGCTAGGTTGCAATGATTGATTGCTTTTTTTAGTGTGTATAGCATGTCAGTGAAGCACAGATGCTTGGAAAGTTAAAGGCTCTTCTTTTCTATGGTAGAAAATCAAGGAGAGTACAGAAGGTAAAGAGGCTTTTCATTTAAGTGAAAATTCCAGAAAGAAAAAAAGATGGTATTCGCATTAAATAAAGGAGCAAAACTACATCAAGTGGCATGATCATAAGGATTTGAGAAATTTTTCAATTGATGGAAGTATCCTACAATATTACCCTGACATAGATCACCTCAGATAAGACAACACTATTTTTATTGTGTATTTGCATCAAAAAATGAGTAAGCTACAGGAATCAACCCCAGATTTCTGTAGTACCGTTTAACACACTTGCATCTTTATCAACTATGTTTATGTACAAATACATTTTCATGTAGGATTATTCAGTTTTGCACCTTTGCAAACATGACAAATGTTTAGATCACTGCTGATTGCTTATGTAGTCAAAAATTTCAAGAAATAACTGAAGTACTGTAATTTTGTAGAGCTGGCAGTTTGTCTATTTGAAGCAGTATAACTGGATTAATTAGCCAACCAGAATCCAATAATGTCCTCAG
Source organism: Perissodus microlepis (assembly GCF_051167445.1). Lineage (NCBI taxonomy): Eukaryota > Metazoa > Chordata > Actinopteri > Cichliformes > Cichlidae > Perissodus > Perissodus microlepis. The sequence goes on along the minus strand of NC_140464.1, from coordinate 20,668,530 downwards.
TTTTGTTCAGTAAGTTCTCATAATGGCCCACTTTTATCCTGCCACACAATGTGCTGTGACACAAATTTAAAAATGAGCATTTAAAGGACAATTACGACAAACTGCAAAAAAAATAAGATGAAATCCACAGCATTTGAAATAGTTAAAGATATGAATTAATCACCACTTGAAATGGCCGAGTCCCCAAACAATCCTTTCAAAATCGAGACAGGCTTGTGATTTATTAAGATGAATGCCGGCCACAAATGAATAAGCACGCATCGAAATCACATACACACAAGAGATTAAGGGTGGGAGAGGTAACGAGAAGAGGGTAAGAGGGTTAATGACTGTCTTCAAAACAAGACGGGCAGGATCGCACTTGTTAGTGCGTGTGCAAACACACGAGCGTGCGCGCGCTCACACAAACGCGTTTACGGGTCAGCCTGATGAAAACGCACGCGATAGATTGATGGGCCCGCTGACAATACACCTCTTGTCTTTTCGCTTTCTATTTATGTCATACATGCCTGCATGTCACAAAGTGAGAAAAGTGGAGAGCAGAAGGAAAAGGAATATAAAACAAAGGACGTGTGAGATTGAGGTGAGGAGAACATGACAAGGGGGGAGAGAGCGAGAGAGAGAGCGAAAAAAGAGAGTGATAGTGTTTGAGCCAAGAGGGTAGCTCTTTGTCTTCCTAATGGAGCCATTACCTCAAGGTGTGTGACCCTAAGGGGTCAGTTTCACACACAGACATACACACACTCTAAGAGGAAAATATAGATTGTGGTATGAGTAGAACTGCCAAGAGCTGAAGGACAAGCTGAAACGCTGTGTAATTTGTATTTTATCATCAGATGTTGCTGCCTCGCTCCCAAATTCTGCCTGATAGCACTCCTCCTTTTTTAAAGTGGTCTTAAGCAACAGTTCTCCAGACACTGGCTGCTTTTTCACTATTTTGCAGTGCATAAGAACTGGACTCAAAATCAGTGAAACAGGTGATGAAGGAGCAATGTAAAATCTTTGGTTCAAGTTGTCATCAGTATGATTGGAGGAGGTCAGGACAGGAGCACAACAATGAGTCATCTGTAAAACAGCGGTGGAGGCTCTGTCATAGTTTGGGGCTACACTTCAGCCAGTGGTGTTGGGGATCTTGTCCAAACTGATGGACTTATGAATAGGGATGGGTACCGGTATCCGGTGCCATTATGGCTTATGTAGTAACCAGACCGAAAAGCAGCGCACATTTCGGTGCTTTATTTCTGTGCTTTTTTTTCCCTGAGATGTCACACACTTTGAATTCTAGCCAATCATTTTACCTTTCCAAGGATAGTAGGCGGGCCCAGGTACGTACGTTCTTTTAGAGCAGAGCTACAGATTAAAAATGCCCAAAGCGAAGCGGTAAAAGTCTGGCTGTACTTCACAGCAAAAGATGCAAAGTCAGCAGCCTGCAACAAGTGCTTTAAGGTGATACCGTGCAAAGGAGGTAACTCCTCGAATCTGATGAAACACCTGGCGACACATAGCGGGGGTTTTTTTAAAGCCGAGAAATGCGAGCACATCTACTGCGGGTGTGGTGCCTGTTATCGGACCCGGAGTTAGCAACATCCCCCAAAAACCCGAAGATTAGAGTCCTGGCCCCTAGCCCTGCCAGTGTAGCAGAAATGATGAGGATGATGATGGCAGCAGCAGCCGTTCTTCTCTGCGTGAGTAGCTTAATGTTGTTCGTGTGTAATTCACGTTGAGTAGGCTAACCACGTTATTACATTAATGCATGTAAGGTGAACTAGCAAACATCATCATAGCTACATGCGGCTGTCTTCTTGTTTGATGGCAGATACTAACTTCACCCTGGCCAAAAAGGTTAAAATGACCAAAGAAAAAGAGGGAAACAGTTAAACATGAGAGGTTTTTGGATAAAGTTTGATTTTTTTCCATTGATTAAGCACTGCTTCCAGCCAAGAGTGATACCATAAATCCCCTATAGCTGCAGAAAAGGCTAACATTGTTATCTTTATACAAAAAAACAGCTAAACATAAGAGGTTTTTGGACAAAGTGTGTGTTCTTCATTCTTTAAGCACCGGTTCGAGCACCGTTTAAGCACCAGCACCGTTTCAAAAGTACCGGTTTGGTACTGGTATCGGATAAAACCTAAACGATACCCATCCCTACATATGAATGCCTTAAAGCAGCGGTCCCCAAACCCCGGGCCTCGGACCGGTACCGGTCCGTGAGTCGTTTGGTACCGGGCCGCGAGAGTTGAGGCTCAGGTGTGAAATGTATGGTTTTCAATCGGTTTTCAGCGTTATTTTGTTATCGTTTTTATTGTTTACTCGGTTTTCCTTGGTCTTTTCACGTGTGTTATGAATAAATTTTCTTTTTTTCGGTACCGGTACTAGTTTTATTTTGTTGTTTTTATCCGCGACACCTTAAAGGCCGGTCCGTGAAAATATTGTCGGGCATAAACCGGTCCGTGGCGCAAAAAAGGTTGGGGACCGCTGCCTTAAAGTACCAACAGATTTTGATTCACCGTGCAGTTCCATCATCTGACCGGCAACAGCTTCATTTTCCAGTGTGATAATAATCCCAGAGACACTGCCAATGCAGTGAAAGCATACCCTAGTAAGACACACAACAGTCATGGATGGGCCTCCCCAGAGCCCACACCTCAATATAATTAAAGTAGTGTGGTATCATGTTGAGAAAGTACAGAGCAAAAGTTAGAAACAGCCAAAGAAGACAACTATTCCTGAAGACTACTTAAAGAAATGAAAAGAAACTCTGGCTAAGAAGACGGAGGTAAGATGGTCAGAATTGTACAAACTCTGGATGTTTGCAGATGTCTGAATAAATCGCTGCACCTATTTCCAATTTTTCTAGCAAACTAAAAGTAAACTAAAATTCTATTTATATAGCACCTTTCAAGATAAAATCACAAAGTGCTTCACAGCAGCAGAAATGGACATACAACCTCAAACAAACAAAATGAAAAAAACAAAATGAGGGGCAGCTCAAGACTTTTGCACAGCATTGAATTGTTTCTTTTTCGTATATCTATGTTTAGGCCCCTCCAAAGGTACTGATCTCTCTCCCCACCCACATTACCTCTTCTGTCACTCACTACTTTTCCTCCACTCTTGCCTGTGTCCCGCATTAGTCTTTCCCTTCATTGCCATCCATTCCCTGCTCACTGCACTTAACTCTACCTAATTTAAAGTGAAAGTCACCTTTTTGTGCAAAGAGTTGCTGTCACACACCAACAGTATGCATGCACACATACGCACATGTCCAAGGTACTGATATCCCATGTGCATGTTTATCTACAACAGGACATAAAATGCAATTACATTTGTCCTTGGGAACATTTCAGTCGCTCTCTGTCCGCTTGAGGCAAATTACCTATTCAGCAGTATCACACATGAACTGCAAAATATGAGTGCGGGTATGTGTTTCTGCTCTGTGCTGCAATGACATTCTTATGGGAACATCACACAGTAACATACATTAAGCTGTAGGACATACAAATTACTAATGTGAAAATCACATTCATGACGTACACTGTGTGACTTGAAGGTGGTGCTAAACATGGAGAAAAGACAAAAAAAATACCACCAACATATTTAAAAGAACATTTTTTTAGAGTTATACAGCATCCTTTTATACATCAGATATAAAGTAAGAACAAAGTAACCAGATCTGATGAAGATCTGCTACTCTCGCACAGGCAACCAGTTAAAATGCCCCCCACCCCCATCCATGTATCTCTCTCTTATTGTCAGCCCTCTGACAGAGTGTAATTGAAGAAAATAAAAACCCCAGAGAAGAGGATCAATTACTCGGTGTACAAGACCGGAGCGATGTTTTCATATTAGAATGATAAAGTGTTGCCCAGAGTTCTGCGCTTTGAGAGGAGAGAGCGAGAGAGGGGAGGCAAAACAGAAGGAGAAAAAGATGAATGGGGAGAAAAGAAGAAGAGACACAGATGGGAGAGACAGATGTAGTTTTAATAGCGATTACTAATGCGACGGTATTGTATGTGTTAGAAAAGTCTATTACTTTGTTTCCAATGTGTGTGCGTGTACATCACAGGAGATTTTGAGTGTCTGACAGTGAACTGATTTGTATTAAGTTGTAAATTGGAAGGGTGTGATTGCGCCTGCTGCTGTGAGACTCGGTTATCTTTCAGCCTCATCACTGCCAGCGGTCTCTGTGCTCGCTCGGAGATAACACAGGAAACAATGGCAGGCCTAATTCAACTGTGTCCATATACCTTCAATAAGAGCGAGAAGGTAAGAGGAGGGGGAGCAGGGGGACACAAGTGGCCAAGGGACACAGGGCAGGAGATGGTGAAAAGGAGTGAAGGGATGAAAGTTTTTTAATGAAGACTGGAGGAGTGCAAGTGGGAGCCTCGCAGCTCTGAGTGACTTCAATAGCCTTTCCTCCCTTCCTCAGCCCATTGATGCCACTCAATTAAATTCTAATCAATGGAAAAGCCTCATTATCCCCGCTGCCTACAATGCTGCGGAATTGATCTCAGTCCCCGAGGTCCATCCATACAATGCAAAATTACAAAGTTTTGGTCTGCAGGGCTGGTGTTAGTGGCTGCAGGACATCTACATTCTGATAAGACAGCATATACACACGGCCTTTGCAGAGAATTCAAATCAATTACCCAAGTCTCTACTTAACGGAAATCCATGAGTTTGACTTGAAACTGCACATTGGCTCCTCACTGAACAAACCTACAATCTCAGGTGGGGTTGCTGTGCTGAAAATTTCAATTTCAATTCTGAAGATGCCACAAATCACCGCGTAAGCGCACATGCAGATGCATACACAATTGAAAGTTAAGGGAGAAAGATGTGGGTACTTTCAGCCAGAGACGAGGACAAAGGGTGTGCGGGGGGGAGATCTGTTTGGAAAGCACCTGCCGATGACCCCAGGGAAGCCGACAGATGATTCGCCACAGAGTCAGAGACAGCCTGACAGCTCTCAAACACATATACCACACACACACACAAACACACCACAACCCAAAGACTATATGAGTACAAGCTGAGTAGGTGACTTGAAAGCAATTTACCCCATCTACGCATTACCCACACACAAACTTTTTCCCTTTGTTTTTGTCTCAAAGACACGTGCACACACTGAGAAACGCAGCAGTAAGCAGAAATAGGGAAATAGAAAGGGGCAGGGGGAGCGGGTGTCATCCTATCATAAATGCTCTGGGCCATCTTTTGCATTTTTTTGTGATTCATACATGTTGTGCATCTGCTAGATACAAAAAAAAGAAAAGCAGTCCGAGAGCCTGACCCTCCCATACCATCATTTCATGTCTTTAAATCTTTGAATTTCAGCCCAGAAACACATATCCAGTATTGTGGGAGGGGAACTATTACACTAACTGCTCAATCATTAAATTCTCATTTGCAATCTTTCCTCGTTTATGAGATAAAGAGGTAACCGAGAACACAATTTCTGTTGTTGTTATCGCACCTGGATTATTTGTCAGTTTATGACGGGTACAGAGTTGCTAATTAAATGCTGGGGAAGTCTCCAGCTGGAATGAGTGTTTCTGTAAAGCCATGTGCAGAATTATTCTGCTTATGAATGACCAATTTCCTCATTGCCGTGACTTTTTGTCCAGACCTCAGGCATCTCTATTGTAATAATTTCCTGGGTAGAACGTGCTATTTAAATGGCTCCGGTGAAAAGAAATGACAGTCATGCACTCTAAATCCACTAAAAGAGATGGAAGAGAATAAAACACCATAAAAAATTATATCAATGTAATTTTCAGATTATGCTTCCATGCTGATGTTGCAATCCCATACATAATACCCGAGCACGTGGCACTGCCGCTTTCCACTGTCACATAACAAAGACCTGCTGGAGTCGTGACAAGAAATCTATAGGGAAATTTCAGAACACCAAGGATGGCAGGTGTATGATATATCTCACTCCTACCCCCAAAAAGCCAATCTTCTTCCTAACAGCCGAACCATGAAACACATCCAACCGACTGTGGTGTTGTTCTGATGCAAACGCCTGAGGAGAAATACAAACAGCTGCCTAAAATACACGCCTGAGGGTGTTACCAAGGCAGCATCAAAGTGAAAGGTTTGCAAGGAAGCACCAAGCACAGGGACAGACAATCTGATGCTTCCTACTAACACATTTTAATCACATCATAGTTAACCAGTCGAACATCATAAGGATTTAGATTTTGTAACTTAGACAACCATTAATGTAACCTTTGAAGAATATTTGTGCATGTCAGCTAAACAACGTGACAACTTAAAACATATAATCACAGTAATGTTGGTTTTTTGGGGGGGGTTTTGTTTGTTTGTTTTTACCAAATTTCCCCTTGTGGGACAATTAAATAGTTATTCTATTGTTTTTTGGTTTATTTATGACATGCAACATGCAAAATCCCCACCACAGAGCAATATTTAGCCAGCTGTGGCATTTAATATTAATATTTAATGAAATGGGATCAAATTTCAGCAGCACAAATTAAATAAAAACATAAATAATGCACACAGTGCTCAACAAATGTATTTGACCAGCTGTCATAAAAACAAGAAAACACCAACTTTTTGTAAATCTCTATAAAATTAGTTGAAAACTAGAAATTGTGTTGTTATACAACAGATATACCAAACTGAAGTCACATTTGTATACCCAAACTCCACTCGGCACACTGGACTCCTCAAAGAAGTCAGAAATTAATTAAACATGACGTTCAACCAAAAACCAAAAAAATGAATTTATCTTTCCATAGTATATTTAACCCTTTCACACATTGTGGTCACTACAGTGCACAGCTGTTCAAAGGCTGTTTTCTTGTATTTGTGTCAGTGTTGATGGTATACTTGCACATAAACCACTACATTAGACACTGATGTGTCACTCCATACCAAATTCATAAGTCAAAGTTAGGTGTTGTCCACCTAAGTAGACATGTAAAAAACTCAGTGAAAAGTACATGTTTAAAAAAATGAAGTTCAGAAATCTTTTTTTCATGCCTAAATATGAATAAAAAAACTTAAGAAAAAAATCCTGATTGAGGTTTTCATAATCCATGCATGAAAGGGTTAAATAGTTGTAATTTGGCATCTTTATAAGGAAATAAAAATATTATTATACTTTTTTCACCTTTTTTATAAAACAGCAAATTTGAAAATTCATGGATAACAACATTGTTTATATTCAAGATTAAAAATATCATTTTGATTAAAGAGCTTCTGCAAACTGGTGGATTACAGAAACGTAAGAACGCTGCATGGTCTCCTTAAATATTCCACTACAGTAGATTCCTACATAGTGCACTTAGAAAAACAGTCTGTGTTGATGACTCTTTTACCAACATCCAGTTCATTCCCGTTTCATTTAGTAAAACAGCAGTTTTTCACCCTGAAACTTGAACTGTATCTGAATCTGTTGTTACAGGCTCATGAGCACTGAAGGTACAATTCAGTTTTAATGTTTGACGGCTCTGAAGGTTAGCAGAGGTGGAGAAACCCATCCTATCCACCCTAACAATATATATTCTAAAAATACAGAAACACACTTAAGTATTCATAATTTTAGATGATGGAATTAAAACTTAAATTAATGTTCCCAGCTGCTTTTACTTCTTCATCTACATCAGTTTTCTAAACCACTGAATACATATTGATTTTTGGAGGCAAATCTCGCCTTTGGTGATATATACTGAGAGAGAGTAAACAAACACAAGAGAACACTGTAAGCAGCGCTTCTGGGCTGTTGGAGAAGAATGCTAAACAAAACAGCTTTAGCTGGCCTTGCTGTGAAGTGACAGCACTGCAAAGCCATCACTTATGGCTGCGTGCTTGTGTCTGGAAACGGCAATAAATTACAGATAATATACTGCAAGGATACACAGTTAAATGAGGGCTCACTTAGTTTTTATCTGTAGCTAGATGTGTAAAATCGTGTGTATGAGGCTATCGTTGTGGATGCATTTCAACGATGAAGACCCGTGATCAAATGTAACAGGCAGATATATAAACACATGCAGCTAATATGACTTAAGAGGAAACTGGCTCGCATTGATTGAAATTCATCAATTCTTCCTATAACCTAATTCTGCATAACTCTGAACCTTAACCTTAACCTAAGCCTTACATTACCGTGACCGTGAAATATGATTTCTTAAATTTACTTAAATTCCCTTGCAGAATAATTATCTAAATAGAAGTAAAATATCTTTTGAAACTAGCTTCAATTACTGTTTGTGTTAACAGGCATATTTCAGTTCTGTGTAACTGTGTGTGTGTGTGGGGGTGCACCGTTCTTTTTCTCTTCTCTGTCACGGCACATTTCTCAGTGGGTGTGCACTAACAATGCCCTCTCCTCCTTGTCAAGGTTGAACTAAGCTAACATCTCAAACACACACACACAAAAGCTTGCTCACATTGCAACTAACATGCTCAAAAAAAAAAAAGCTGCACACGCAAACATGCGCAAAAACTCACCTCATCCTGACTTCTTATCAAACCTCTGAAATGAGCTATTGAAAAGTCAGTGATTTCAATTCAGTTCAGCCCATTAATAACAAACCTCAGTCTCCATTCATTCGGGATCTTCAGTATTCAGGCACAAAAAAAAACAGGGTCAGGCAGGCAGCGCGTGGGTTTACTGCAGTGAAGGGAATAAAGGACCACTTCTTTCAAGGACAGCTTACCTGAGCTATCACAGAGTGGTGGTTTACCTGGAGATAGTGTTAAGAAGAAGTTTATTGTATAAAGACCTACAGAGAAACAGCACCTCAATTTTTAAAAAAGAAAAAAAACTGCCTTTCCTGGTACACCCAGCCTTGGTTTTGAGCTACATGTGGTCCATTAAAGGTAATGGAAAAATAGTGGTGGTTAGGCAAATTACACTATAAAACCACTGTGTTGATTTTACACCGCCACTAGCTTCTGTATATGTGAATGCAACCCCCTGCCCCGTAACTTTAAATAACAGTGAGGCTAATACCCCATTCTCAGCACAAATACAATGGCCTCACTCTCCCTGTCTTTATATCTCTTTCACTCTCTTTCATTCCCTCCCTTTCTCTCTCAGGTGTTTCAGCAGGTAAAAACCCCATTTCCCTGTTCCCCTTAGGGAGCGCTGACCTAACTGCCGGTACTCCCGGGAGCCCCAGCTAACTCTGCAGACCCATTTGTCAACGTTGACCCTGAAACACTCCCTCTTTCCATACCCTCTATATCTGTCTTCCCTCCCTACCCATTTTCTCCTCTTCTGGTTCTTCGGCTATTTTTAAGTCTTCCCCACATGTCTCGCTGTACGCTTGTCCTCCCAAAAAGGCTATAGAAACATCAAAGGCTGGATAAGAAAGACAGAAAAGGAGAGCATGAGAGGAAAGGACAGAAAAAGGCAGAAATATTACTGAAGTGAGAAGGAAAAGCTTTTAGGCACTGATGCTAAAATACTGTACATCAAAACTGTGAGCTCATCTTTAACAGTGACTCAGATGTGTAATGTGAAAGGTGTCGCTCATAGCAAGAACCCACAAAGACTCATCGTCTGACTCTGCAGTTAACCTCAGCTTTATGGAGCATTTTAGTGTCTTGCAGCTCATTATTTCACTTTCAAAGCCGAAAGACTTCATTGTTTTGCTTTAGTCTCATGACTCCCATCAACCTAATTTCCGGCTTCACCAGGCAAATGCACTCGGCTGAAAAGTTCTAATAAACCCACTGTACACTTACAGCACCAAGAGCAGACAGCATTATCAGCTCCAGGACGGTGCAAAAGTCTTGATCTACCACACATTTCAATATATTTTGCTTAGAAGAAGCCAGGCTTTACTGTAATTTTTTAAAGTGGTTTTGAGCAATGGCTCTCCAGGCTTTCTGAAGATCTTTCAAACATTTTCTTAGGCACTTTTTTACCAGCAGCCTGTTGCAAAAACACATAATTTATACTATTTTCTTTGATCTACGAAAGATAACACAGTTTGATGGCAATAAAATAGTATTTTACCACCAACAAGGTCATTCACAAAAAGGTACTGGCGAAAAACTCATATATATATATATATATACTCATACTGCATATCTCACCGTGCAGTGTCATTAGAAAATGTAATGAAACTAGACAAGTCAGAAACAAAAAAAGAATGGTCAGATGGAAAGTACCTGAGGCTTTAAGGAAAAAATCCAGCAAATACTTGACACAGGACCTAAGAGATGGACTGCTACTGTTCACTGAAGCCTTGTTATTGTCTCTTGTTATTGCTGTCAGAAAGCCATTCTTAAGGAAGCAACACAGAGAGAAGTATATTGAATTACACAAGAACTGGACTGAAAATCAGCAGCAACTAGTTTTTGTGAATGTTGAATCCAAATTTGAAATCTTTGGTTCAAATCATCAACAATTGCTACAAAGGAGGTCGAGAGAGAGGTACAACAGCAACCCATCTGTACAACATGAAAACCATGACAGGGTTTGGGGCTACATTTCAGCCAGTGGTGTTGGGGACCTTGATCCAAACTGATGGATGAACGATGAACGCACTAAAGTACCATCAGATTTTGATCCACCATGCAATGCCATCATCTGATTGGCAACATTCATTTCCCAGTTTGGTAATAATCCCAAACATACTGCAGTAAAAGCATACCATAGAAAAACACACAACAGTCATGGATTGGCCTCCCCAGAGCCCAAACCTCAACATTATTGAAGCAGTGTGGGATCATCTTATGAGAGAACAGAATAAAAAGGCAGCCAACATCCAAATAAGAGCTTTTACTGTCTTAAAGAAATGACAAGAAAGCTGCATAAGAGAGTTCAGGCTGTGTTAAAGAGTAAACGTGGTCATATCATATACTTGTTAGATTTCTACAAGCTGTATTTGCCTTATACGTGTAAACTTTCCATGTATGTTTGCATATGTGTCAATACATTTCTGCACCTATTTCCCATTTTCCTAATAAAATGTAATCCATGAATGTGTACATCACAAAAAAACAGACTACTAACAGGTTAATAAAAAACAGATTCGTTTTGAGTACCCGAGGCATGAACTTAACAGGTCACACAGAGCTAATATTCACAGAGGTCATGTACAGTAATTACAATATGCAAGGGGGAAGTTAATAGGACGCACACTGACTTCCTCAGCAAAATCCTTATCTCTAATAACCACACTATCAACTTAATTAAAGACTTCTTTTTTAAAAAAGACCCTCAGCCTTGCTCAGGTTTTTCTCTGTGCTTCTTATTCTATCTTTAACGCTCTCATTTGTGCCCATTTTGTCTTTTTCTGGCTGCTGCTTTGTCAACGTGAAAGCTGTTGAGTCACTCTTTCCTCGTCTCCATTGTCTTCCCCCTATCTTTGAAGTCACCCGAATTCCGCAACACCGCGGTCTCGAAGCGCAGAGCCCACTGCACCGTGTCAATTACATGATGCGACGCGACACTTTAAGGACTACATATTAAGGACTCTCCAGTTAAAAGAACCAAGAGCGCTGAGACAAGTTGCAAGTGACCTGAAAACTATAAATAGTTCCTCCCAAAAAACTCGTCTTTCACTGCAGCATTTAAAATTAGCAAGACAAAAATGCAGTCGCTGAAACCTACATCAGAAGCCCCCTGCAACTCATGTAGCTATCGTTCTATCTTATAGCAAACCGTTCTGCACGACATAGATAACATGCTTCACGTCTGATCAGATAAAATGTCAATCTGGACTCCCATGCCTAACACTATTGAGTGTATTGTTCTGTTACTTCAGTTCCAGAGGGTCAAAAATTAGTGATGATGTGAAGCCTGTGTAGCTTTCAGTAGACTGTCAGACACAAGGACACTCGGGTTCCTTTTTAGCCTCTACAAGACCTCTTAAGTTGTCTTTCATGTTAATGGATGCAATGCAGCATCCTTTTTCTTTCTTTTCTTTTTTTCTTAGAGCTGAAGTTTTAAGAGCAAAGTGCTGGCTCTACATTACGCAGAACACGAGAGCAAGGAAGAGAGGCAGGCAAAGACAAATAAACTGAGCATGCCAATAAAACATGAATAATTCCATTTTCCTGAGAGCCCCCCACGGTGCTCACAGCTTGTTCAGCGCCTGTCATACAGGGACGTTCTTACAAGTCGTGGTTCTTTTTCCCTCTCCCATCCATCCATCCGTCCTTCCTGACGGTCTTGCCTGTAACTTCAGAACAATTAAGGTTGACTTCATGCTCCAAGGGGCTTTTGGTCATAATGGAGAGAGGAATGAAACAAGGGAGAGGCTCGTCGAAGGGATATTTAATTCATGTCACTCTTACTGCCTGCATCTCTACGTTCCCTGTCTTTTAGCACAGCTCACTGCCCCCAACATGGTGCAGTGCTGGGCAAGGATACACTATGCTAACACGAAGGCAGAGGCTATGGCCCATTTTGTGTTGCCATGCTGGAGGAGCTAAGAATGATGCGGGCAGGGGAGAGAAACAAGCCAGCCTTATTCACTCCAGATTAATGCAGCGACGGCAACTTTGCATGACAGTGCATGTGTTGCATGTATACTTGGGTACATATGTGCTCTTTTAAGTCAGAAACAGGTGAAGCAAAAATGGGAAAGAAGTGTGTGTGTGGGGGGGGGGGGGGGGGGGAGACAGAAAAAGCAATTCCATTAAAGAAGAGGGAGCTGTGTCAAACTCTCAAAAGCATGGGACACACTTAGCTACGATAAGTGCTGTGTGTTCATTGTGTGTGTGTGTGTGTGTGTGTGCATGAGCACAATATCGAGGGCAGGCAGAGTGGGGTGAAGTTGTTGCCAACTTCTTTCGGCATGGCTTCGACACAAGGAGAAATCTCTCTGTATAATCTTCAAACACTTAACAACTGATATGATGGGGAAAGAAGGAGAGAGGGAAGGACAGACAGACTTTCAAGATTAGATGAGAAATGCAGATGAAAGGAAGAGATGAGGATGCGGGAGGAAGGAGACTACAGTGGACTGATAGAAGAAAACACAAGCCCAACAAATATTCTGGTCTCAAAAGATTTAACAGGACGGCCAGCGCTACATTATAAGCCCATAACTTTTTTTGTTTGGAAAATGATGAAATTCCTGTTCATAGCTTGATCTTTAGCGTGTTACAAGTGGATTTTCCTTTTGTTTAACAAATAGAAAGAAAAAAAACAACAAAATGTCTTCCATACCATTCATTAAATGCCCTTTTCCCAATTTTCTTCCATCTTTCTCCAGGATGAGGTCTGAGGAGTGGGAGGTCTGTTTTTCCACAGCCCTTCTAATTAGATCAAACTTAAAGTAAGTGACTGTTGTCTGACCTCCCAGCACAGTGGAGTTTAACTCAAATCCCAAAGCAGCTAGAAGGGAAGATAACAGTGTGTGGCATAAAAAACTGCACAAACAAGCCTAGAGAACAGACTATACCAAAATCCATGGAGAAAAAAAGGGAATATACTGTATGAGCGAAAGAGCTACAGAAAGTCACCGTGGATTTGAGATAAAGATGTGCACAACTTGTTAACCTAACAAGTTGTGAAGAAAGCTATGTAATTTAACACTTTAGTAAAAGGCTCATAAGTTCACATCCTTGATTTTTACAACTAAATAAAGTGTTTTAAATAATACATACATCCATCCTCGTAACCACTTGAGGGTCCTAAGGTACATCTTAGACCTCTAAAGGTTCTTGTCTACATCGGATATTATGACATCAAATTTTTGCCTAGCAACCACCTACTAACAGGCCGAAAAGACCCATATATAGCATGTATGCACCTAAAACACTACACTACACTCAATTTCACAATTAGATAGATAGATAGATAGATAGATAGATAGGAACCCATGATAGCGCCATTTAAATGTCATAGGCAGTTTAATGCACATTAATATTAAGTCAGTAAATTTTTCATGTGTTTCTTCCACATGATGCCTTTAAGATACTCACAAGTCACCACCTGCACGTTCGACATATCTTTATTTTCCTTCTTCTCGTCTCATCCCTTTCATGCAGATGTCAATAAAAATGTGAATGTGATACTTCAGCATCTAGCTAGCCCTGCAGCAGAGGAGCGAGGATAAATGAGCAGAGTGTTTTTGCAGCAGCAGGTAATTTCAGGTTCACTGTTTGAAACAGGTTAAAACAATTATGATAAAACTTGCTGTTTCTGTGCAGTTTGGCACACAATTTGGTGCAGTAGCTACAGACACAATGTCTTTATTTCCCTTTATCTTTAATTAAACACTCTGAACATGTAAGAAAGAGGCTCAAGAGCTGGAGATCAAACATGTTTTTCAAAGTAAGGACTGCTCAGCAAGAGGCGGCCGATAAAGAGGAAATTTAAAGTGTGCATTATCCTAATTATCTGTACATGCTGCGTTACTGATTGTTTTTTTATTTCTATGAAATATCTGAAAAAATTAAATATTTGTGAGTTAGTTTGAAATGAGTCCATTGCATCGCTGCATCAGGTTCTCCCACCTGCTCAGCCCCACTTCACCACTTGGACCCCAGTGTGTCTCAGCATCAATTCTAAGTTCATTGCTCTTCATCGCTGCTGATATTGCAGTTTCTGTGCTTACTTAACAATTTTGAAACATGCGTTGGAGTCATTATCCTGCTGAAAGGATAAAGTCCACTTTAAGTCCAACTTTAGCTTTGACGTAGCCTTAATCATCTTCAAGTGCTCAGTGATAAAAATGCAAAACTCAAAGTTACATCAGTGACTGCGAGCTGGCAGTGATACAGCCACAAACTCTAACATTTTAATTATCATGCTTCCTAGCTTGTCTGAGTTTTCTGGAAGAGCCCAATATTAAATATCAGCTGTATAGCAGCTGATGAAAATTAAAATAACAAATAATAGAAACACCCTTCAAACCATGCTAAACACAAACAACCAGGTGATCTAAGCAGAGTGTAAACAAATAAATAAATAACTATTACACATAAAAAATGTTTGAGAAATCAGTTTTTGTTTCATACGTTGTATATCAGCTAATGTCGGAGTATCGGATTTTATACAGTATCAGTCTTAAAAATCCGATATTGATCAAGCTCAATTCTCTTGTCTGCCCACACTCATTTAAGGATACTGTGACTAAACAACTCTATCTTTAAAATGCACCAAAAACCAGTGCTGATTAATCATATGAATAGGGCTATTGGCTTGTCATCCACAGCACATGACTGGGATATTTATGACTCTATAAATGCAGTCATAAATATCAAGGAGGCTGTAGCTGTAGACTTATAAGGGCGGTAACTTTGTAACTCCTACTGCTACCTGAAAAACTTTGTCAACTCCTTAACAAGCTGTCAATCTGGATCCCCATGCCATTGTCAGCGTGGATGAAATCAATAGAGTGATGTGTTTACCGTTACAAAGCACATATTCGCATCATCATAAATTTGCTGCCATGTCAGCATCCCTGAGGGCAAAGATATTTGATATTTACTCATCCGTATGTATCTGAGGAGGTGTGAGCGACAGCGCATGGTAATAATGCACTCTGAAAAATCAACCCTTCGCTCAAGTCTCTCTCTCTCTCCAAACTGTATTTATGATTGACACGTTCTCCTGAAAGATGCTTCGGCTTGATAAGTAGCTCCCGCTCGTAATGAACCGGTTTGTAGTGTGTCGAGAGAATGAGGATCTAGGTTTTAGGTGTATTAAAACACCCGAGTAGACAATTTCATCTGACAATTTCAACACTCATAAAATATTTTTCTTTGAGGCTTCGGCGACTGAAGGTTTTTGGGGGTGGTTTAAAAGTTTTTACTCGTGCTGATGCGACTGCCTCGTGGCACAAAGATGAGGAATAAAAAGACTTCCAGAGCCAGCAACTGCATGCATGCGTTATCTGTATATTAGTCAGGATTAAGCTGAGATGACAAAAATTCTTTCCTTCAGAGCCGTGATGGCTGTGTTATTCTCCGCATGCCTCTTCAGTCTCTCAGTTGCTGAGCCTATGTTATATTTATTGTGGGGTTTTTGTGTCAGCTTATGACGGCTGACAAGAGGCAGATCAGAAATTCAATTTACTGCTGAGACATTTGGGTTAATCAACAAGAAAGAAAAAAACTTTCACACATATTATTCAGTCATTTACACACATGCACTTAAAAAAACAGCCAAAAATGCAAAGACAAAGAGACAAGGGGATTAGTTTGATGTTAGCCGGGCTGTTGTTAGTTTAACCGTGTACACAGACACACACACACACCGAGGGGGAAAAAGGAAGCAGTTAGTAATAATGGCACTAGCTCCAAATAAATTGTTTGAGGAGGTGTCAATGTAGCAGCATTACACACTGCAAGCGAATACACATGACAGGGCATGATCAATTCCTGCACATCATCATCCGTCAAAATCATGCTGAGCGCAGGCCGACGTTATTAGAGCATCTCTCTCTGCGGGAGCGAGCTCGACAAAGATTTTGATTTGTTCAGCGGATGGAGGCAGCGGTGGAAACGAGGAGTAAGTAGCGGCAGGCGGATAAAATGGAGAAGATGAGGCACGTAAGGGGATTAAAGACTAAAGTAAATGTCTACACGAGAATAACATCAAAATCAATTTATATTCCCATTTAGGCGTCACATTACACAGCATTGGGCCTTCTATTCTGTGCCAATGTCAATTAAGTTAAAGGAGGAAGAGTGTGGGCTATAAGTTTTTCTCTCTCCCCACCCCAGGAATCCGATCCAGTTCGTCTACCTGGCTACAGCTGATGATGTTAAAATGCTTTGATAATGTGCCCGTGAGTATGTGTGTCTGCTGCAATCTCTGCATAAACCTCCGCTGTTCCCGAGGCTAAAGCTGAGGCTTTGCCGAGAGACAGAGGGAAGGAGACATGAACGTTTACTGAGAGACAAGAACTGAGGAGACAGGAGGAGAAAGAGAGAGGGTGGGTGAAAGGAGAGATGCTCCACGAGGGAGACGGCGGAAAACGGGGATAGCGCGAGAGGCGAGTCAGAAGAAAACTTGATATGCACGGCGAGCCGAAAACTGTGCGGCACAAACAAAAACTTCCACTACTTTGGAACAGATGTCATTGGGGAGAGCCTGCAAGAAGAGCGAGATGAGAGAGAGAGGCAAAAAAAGAAAGAGAAATATAGTCATAGAATAAGTGAACAGCTCTTTTTCCCCCAGTCCCGCATATTCATCCAAATCGATCCCCTCTGAGCAGTGAGAAGCCATTTCTCATCTGGACGACAGCTGAATCTGGCTATTAGAATAAAACACACCTACACACACACACACACACACACATATATATATATATATATATATATATATATATATATACATATATATATATATATATATATATCCACTTCAGTGTTTTTATATTAACAATCAAAGTCAGACACAAGCACAACACTAAGAGCGCTAACAAGCAAGCTGTTATTACAGGAAACTCAATGAGGACGGTCTTAGTGTGGCAATAAGAAAAGTTCCTATTGATGCCATTACTAAACACACACACAGGCGCATAACCAATTACAGAGACACAAAAGCAAATCAATTTGTGTGCATGATATTGATAAAGTACAAGCGTATAAAGACACACACACACACACTATCTGTGCAGAGGTGTGCTACTGTGCAGCAGAGCCTGCCTGTGGTTCAGCAGGCTGAAGATGCTCTAGTTAAATGGCAGTGTGATTTAAGGCACACAAAAACAAATGGCTCCACGCAGTAATTGGACAAACTCATAAATGATATAAAATGTTATTTTTATTCACTTGTTTTCCCTCTCCTTTCCTTCCCTCCCACTTCTATTTGCTATTTGACACAAGCAGACAGCAACAAACATCAGACAGCCCGTGTGCGTGTGTTTGCGCGCGCCCCGGGCGTGCGCACGTATGTGTGCAATTATACCGCCTGAGGGGAGACAACAACAGGGATGGATGAATAATGTCCTTTGATCACAGCAACACCACACACACACACACAAATCTACTACAACAATGCTGGCATTTACATCAGGTGTGTGCGTGTGGCCAGTTGGTTGGAAAAAATGCATAAATAAACTAAAACAAACAAAACAAAATTTAAAAAAGGAAGAAAAAAAGACACATTTCCAGCAGTACACTTGTGTACATCTGTAGTAGAGGAGAATAATTTAGTAAATTAATGATTAGAAAATACTGTTCAGGTCCTCGGGTCCATCGACAAAATTTCATCATTATGGATCAATAAATTACAAAAATACACTCGCAGCATATACTGCAGTGGATACTGTATGTGCGTCACTGCCTAATTAGTTGAATGGAAATGTTGGGTAACAGTTGCTGATGGTTTTTCTTTTTAACATCTACGCTGCACAGTCAGAGCCAACTATGTGAACTGGGAGGGGCAGGGCATTCTTTCAGCCACATATGATTGGACTTAAAGATGATCGATGACGAAAAAAAGACCGAGATAATGGGCAAGATTAACAACAGAAATGTCGTCTTCTCTAAGCTAGCTAAACTAAATACGACTACAATTACCTCACAGCTGTTACAGCTTTGTGGGCATTTATTTATGCACAGCTCTCTTAAGGTCCCATTTGAGTCAGGTTGAAGTCTGGACACTTTGATTCTTTTCTTTCTCAGTCGTTTTGTTGTAGATTTGCTGCTGCTCTGGGGATCACTGTCTTGTTCTGTGACCGAGTTTTAGCCACGTTTTAGCTGTCGGACAGATGTCCTCATATTTGACTCTAGATTACTTTGATAACCAGAGAAGATCATGGTCAACTGAGTGACTGCAAAGTGCCCCAACCATCACCCCTTACACATCCACAAAGTTACCACAACATCATGGACACATGATCTCCACCTTAGCTTTGTCCTTCTGAAAGAGATTGTTCCAGAAGTCTTGTGGTTTATCCAGCTTAGCTGCGCTGCCATGCTCTTTTTACAGAAGGGGCTTACACCAGGCAGGATGTCCAAACGAGTTATACTGGTTCAGTCTTTTTTTTGTTTTGGTCTTTTTCTTGGCTTTGTGTTGTCATAGACATAAATGCTCCAAACCAGCAAACTGACAAAACTTGCTTTTCATAGAGGTGTTCATACTTCCTTATGATCAATTATTCAGATACATTTGAGTAGAAGCGGCTGTCTGCTACTTCCCTTATTAATTTCTATAGAAGCTGTAAGGATGTGCTTAGTATTTCACAAATTGCCTCTGTATATTGGCTTCGTCTTGTTTGAATAAACGATAGTGTAATATGTTATGTGTTGCTGTTGCATTTAACTTATTTTGAAACCTTTTAAAATTAGGACCAGATTTTTTCTTTTCAAACCTAAAGCCTCAACTAACTATTCAATTTGCAATTTAAAACTACACTTATTCAGAAAGTAACACAGCCTTTGTAGAGAAACAAGAATATTAATAATATTAACAGGTGGACACTAAGGTTTACCTTCAGCATTTGAATATATAGCAAAACATTTATGGACATAATCTGTTTATTTGTTTGTCACATATATTTTCAGATATTTTAACTTAACTTTAAAGCACCTTTTTAAACGGCATTGTTATTTTAGGTAACACTGTTTTTATTTTGATGTATTTTAACTTTCACAATTTAATCGTGCTCCTTTCTTTTGTGTAATTTTCTTCCCATTGAATGATTTTTCTCTCGTCATTTTATATTTTACTCGCCTGGGCTATGCCACTTTATTCACGCTCTTTTTGTGTAAGTTGTGTTTTCAGTGAAAAATGCAGACCTGATTTTAACTCAGTATCCCAAAGAGAATCAGTTAAACTTGTTTTTGTTTTAATAATGTGGCAATAATGAATTGGAAGCCGACTAAGAACCTCTAACAGCTTTGTTGTGCAGCTAAAATTGTAAATGACTTCCATTCAAAGCTCTTTACAGCAACCAGTCAGTTGTTTCTGGGGTTTTTTGGATGCTTCTGTTTCTGTACTTCAGTGTCATATGGACAAGAGAAGCCAGGAATCGATCCAAAAACACTGCAATTATGTGTCTGTCTCCAGAGCCACCGCTACCACAGTGATGTCAGAAGCCGGATACGTAACTTGCCACTGATTGGCTCGAGAAAAACAAGAGAAAACAACTCTCAGCCCAGTTTCGCTAACCTTAAGACACCATGCCAGATTTAATTTCATTGGATTACCAGGCCTCTTGTTCACACAGGTGGTCATAGGTACAGTCAGTCTAGAGCCAACAGCTGCCTCTTTTCAGTCTGAATGGGGGCTTTCAAACCAGCTTTTTATTTAACAGGGTGATTGAAGGCTAATCTGAGAGTCTCAACCTTATTCCTGAACGCATGTAGAATAGGAAATACGTGCTTCACTGCGCAGCAGGCACAATGTTCATTCATTTGTTTAAATTGCTTAATTATTAATTAATCAACCCGTGTAAATGAAGTGACAGCTGTGTGTGTGTGTGTGTGTGTGTGTGTGTGTGTGTGTGTGTGTGTGTGTGTATAAAGTCAATGTCCAGAGGAAGGCCATGACTTATGAGGAAGGCCATGACTTATGAGGAACAATATAGACTACACACACACACACACACACACACACACACACAAACAAATTTTCTGACTCTTTGAACACTGTCTGTTTAATTAAGAAGTAAAGTGTCTTTTCTTCAAGAAGCAAAACAGGGAAGGACATCTCCCATCACTGCTAACTCATCTGGTGCATACAGACCATGGTTTAATTCGTGTGGCATGCTCTACAAATGAAAAATAGGAAAGAAAAAAGCAAAGAAAGCAGCTGAAGCAACAGAAGACATCAGACGGCTCAGACTCGATGCGACAGCTTAGAGTCAGGACAGACAAGACTCAGGAATACACAGTTAAGGCTTCGTGACCAACACGATCCAGCTGCTATTATTGAGTCCAGTCAACGAGTTAGGTCAGACATCTAGTCAAACCCTTAAAACTGGTAAAGGAACGACAAAGTATGTGACACTAAAACACCGCAAATTTCATAAAAAAAAACTTGGGCTCTGACATTTTTATCTAAGTTTGGTAGGGTGCTACAGTCAAGCTTAGTTGCTTAGATTGCAGCAGGGGAAGACATTTCTTTCCTTAATCAATAATGTATTCATTTCAATACAGGCAAGTCTGCATTATTCAACAAAGGCTGAGGAATGTATGGGAGGGAGTACCACAAGGAGTGGAGATACTGCAACATTCATCTAATTAACAAGCAAGAAAGACAGACAGCAGGATGGAGCGATGGGCTAAAGGATCGAGGGACAACACGTGGAGAAAGCAGAAAATGGAAACAATGAATACAAGGAAAGTGAGAGCGCAATGAAACGTATACATGTTTGTTTTGGGTCTTTCGTGCCCCGAAACAAACATGTATACGAAGATGTTTGTTTTGATTTAAGTTAAGAAAATGATTTAAACTTAAGCTTTGTACAGTTTAGTATGGAATAGGGCTGCCACGATTAGTCGACTAAGTCGTTTAAAGCTTTGTAAGATCACAAAAGACGCAGGAATAAGTAGTAGGATTTAAGAGTGTAATAACGGACTGAAACAGAAGATGGCAGCACTGCATGTACAAGGATGCCAGCTGCCGTTAAACCCCGAAAAAGAAGAAGTAGCACTGTCCCAGAATTCATAGCGCACCCCTGCTCAGTTTCCAACAATGGCGGCAGCTAGTTAGTTTTAATATTACTCTTATTATTCTTTCTGGGTCACAAAATAGACGTTTAACATATTTTCAGGCGAGAATGTAACTGTATAAACCTCAAATATCTGCTCAGTTTATCAAGACACCACATATTTTCAAAAGCGCTCCGACGTTTTCGGAGACGTCTGTTACCCACCAGCTCGATAGCTAGCCGGGGGCAAGGCTCACTAGAGCCCGTGAGAACACCGGACTCCCGTCAAATCATTTTCAAACCCACCGCCGTCTTTCGCTACTCAGGTTAAAGAGAATATACTCCGGTGTCCCGTTATATTTTAGATAGCAAGGAGTTTATTAAACTTCACCAAAGCAATCTGCAAATTTCATTAAAAATTTCAAATTTCATCTTGTCTTTATTTTTAGTTAGCACATACCTTAAACACTTAAAGCTGTAAGCTAATGATAGTTATATAAGAGCAGATGCATGCTGGTGCAATAAGCTGTATGTTTTACGTCCAATGGATGCATGATCTGATTAGTCGACTAATCGCAAAAATAATCGGTGACTAGTCGACTATCAAAATAATCGTTTGTGGCAGCCCTAGTATGGAAGCCCATTTCCTCCACTAAAAAAAAAAAGGCTCCATAACTCAAAATTTCGACTTATTTTCTCATAATTTCGACTTATTTTCTCAAAATTTCAACTTATTAACTCAAAATTTTGAGAAAAGTTAGCGCTGCCAATCAGTAATCGTGAATGATGTCATTTCCTTGTTACCCGGAAGCTGAACCCCTCACGTACAAATGCTACAGCTAAGCTACCAGTATTACATCCAGTCATGAATGCAGAGATTGCTGAGTGTTTACAGCGTGGCTTCAAAAATGATGAAATCCTTGTGTTATTAGCTGAATCACATGGCGTTACTATCAGCAAATGTACTCGCGAAAGCGCCAATTTGTTGCGATCCGCTTTTGAGTGCACGTTACTCTGCGTTATATGCTTCCGGGTAACAAAAAAGTGACCTCATTCACGTAGATTACTGATTGGCAGAGCTAACTCAAAATTTCGAGTTATTAACTCGAAATTTGGAGTTACTTTTCTCAAAATTTCGAGTTAATAACTCCAAATTTCGAGTTACGTTTCTTGAAATTTTGAGTTAATAAGTCGAAATTTCAAGAAAATAACTCGAAATTTCAAGTTATGGATACTTGTTTTTTGTTTTTGTTTTTTTAGTGGCAGAAACGAGCTTCCATAGTTTAGTTATTTAACTGTCTCTGAGTTTATCCGTTTCTGGGTCAGGGTGTCTTGTTTGTTGTTGTTAGGTTCCTTTTGTGTCTTTGTTTCTCTCTCTGTCTCTCTATTTGTTTATGTGTGGGTCTATGTGGTAACAGCACAGTGACTGTTCAGAGGCGGGGATGTCTTGGTCCCCGCCCTCCAGCTTGGCACACCTGCCTCTGAACAGCACAGTGACTGTTCAGAGGCGGGGATGTCTTGGTCCCCGCCCTCCAGCTTGGCACACCTGCGACAATCAACTCACCTGCTTCTCGTCTGATGATTAGTCGGCTCCCTTCAGATACGGAGGACATTCCTTATTCAGCACTTGAGCCACAAATCAGTCTCAGTAGATACTCATCTCGGTTCTGTAAGTCTGATCACATGCCCGCCTCTCACCATTCTCTCTTCTGTCCAGGAGTCTGTCCTGTTTTCCTCGATGATGATTTGTGAGTGTGAGTTGGAGAGAGAAGTCTGTTTCGCTATTAAGCCTAAGGACAGAGTGGAACCCATTGGACCATTGGCTTGGATACTTTGCATAGAGACTGTAAATGATCCCTTTTTTTGCATCACTGTAAATAAACTCAGCAAACTACAATCTGAGTCTGCGTTTTGAGTCCTGCCTGCTCTCAGAGTATTACAGGGGGAAACTCTTAGATGGTATTCTCCAGAGGCTAACGTGGAAATGTCTTTGACTGGGAGTCAACAGCACCAAGAGATTTAGCCTCAAGACGCACGAGGTAAAGTGCACGCAAAGGCATTAAAGCATGTAACGTATACGCAGGGAATTTTCACACACATCATACAAGCGCGGAGGCGTAATCGTGAACAGACAAACATACTGAGGGTCTTACGAGGTATAATCATTGGAGGCGAGCTTCACCTCATATTTCACATGAGGATTAGTGGAAATCTGCTTGGAAGAAGGCGGCACGGAGGCTCGGCTACTCACTAAGGTAGCCGAATAAACCTTTAACTACAGAGGGTGAGACATTATATAACCTTTGCAATGAAATGAGAGGAAACCACAGAGGCAAAGTCTGTATGGGTCTTCATCGTATATTAAATTATGCCCCTTAACATGTGTTAAAGTGCACAGAAAACCATTTCTGGTCAAACTTCAAGCCTGAATTTCCTATTAAACACAATGAGAAAATGTTTTTAAACCAGTCCAACCACTTCTATAACAATTTATAGCTCTGCACACCAAAAATATACATAAAAAAGTATTGAGAGTAACAAAGAATTTTATGCACTGAAAACTATTTTTTTTTTTTGGAATGTAGTGACTGAGTTGAAAACCTATTAAGTATTATATTATGTAAGTCACAAGGTTTTCACTCAAAAGGAACATACAGTCCATCATATCTAATGTATAAGGACTATTTACATCTTGAATGAGCACTATGTAGGTTTAAAGCCACACAAAAGGTGCAAGGCAAAGCAAAGAGAAGACAAAGTGCTGTGATGAGCACTTTAAAGTGGAATATTTTCTCCTAATATGATGTGCTGACAGGAGAAATATAGTGTATACTAGAGACCACTTTTACGTGGTCTTGGTTTTGACTTGGTCTCGGCGGACTTCGGTCTTGGTCTTGTCTTGGTCTCGTTGTCTTGGTCTTGCTGTCTCAGATTGACAGTATCCATGACACACAACGTAACGTTCGATAATGTGTCATGCGCAAAAGCATCAGCTCTAAGAGCCGTGCTTACAGAGTGCTTTGTAGTGAATCAGAAGAATCGACTCCCATTGAGCGAGAGCCGGCTCCTCACTTAATTTCCTTTCGCTGCTCAGCTCTTACACAGTGGCTCAGCTATGCTCCAATCCCTCCATATTGTGGCCAATCACATGCGAGGATATAGGATAATATCATTATGTGAAAACCAGAGAGGGTGAGAGACATGACAGTCAAGTGGAGCGTGCGTCTGTCCTCTCAGTAAGTGAGTGAGACAGTAGACAGCAGTGAGGAGGGCTGTGCGAAAGCAAAAACACATTAATATGCCTGACACCTGTAAACGAAGCAACATCTGGCTGCAGTTTAAAGACTTTTTTGTCTCGGACTCGGTCTCGTCTCGACTTTGTCTTGGTCTTGACTCGGTCTGTCTTGGTCTTGGTCTTGTCTTGGTCTCGATACCCTCTGGCCTTGGTATTGTCTTGGTCTTGGTTTAGGCGATCTTGACTACAAGTCTAGTGTATACTTCTATTAGCAGTGTTGTGGAGACACAAATCTATTTACACAATCAAAATGTAGAGAACTGTCCCCGTAGCAAAAATAATTGCAGTTTGGTGTTAAGAGTTGGTTTAAGTCTAGCCTAAGGTTAAGTCTAGTTTAAGCTGGAGTTACTAGCAGGCCTAGATACCACTTGGTATATGCCTTGCTAACACTGATTACCAGGAAAAATTTGTGTTCCCCAACCGGTCGAAGGGTTTGCTGTAGGTTGGTGACAGTCACTGTGAAATCATTTGCTAAAGTTCCCATCGTACAGGCCTAAAGACTGATCAGTGGGTGTGTGGAAAATTTGTGTATTCACAAACTGTTTGCCAAACGGTTTGTGAAGGTTGCTAAAAATTGCTAAAAAAAACAGTGGCAAAGAGGTTTGCAGTGCTGCACCAAAAACCTTGTGATTTCATCAGTCACTTGCACATTGCTGCTTGTCACTCATAGTTTGTATGGAAATATTAATGTTGGCCTAGCAACTGGTGGTTGCCAACCTGTCTCTAGACCTGTGTGACTGAGGCCTTAAGCAGGGAGTAGTTACAGTTTGGGTTTGAGTAAAAATACAGAAAATAAATGTAAGTCAATGTAATGTCCTGTGACCCTGAAGGAAGCACATCTAAGTGTGTGTGTGTGTGTGTGTGTGTGTGTGTGTGTGTTACTGAAATAGGTGGAGTGTGGCAGGTGCCAATCAGGACATTCAGTAATTCCCTTCCACTCAACATCACCTCTGGTCAAAAAGAGGGATTATCTCTTACCCCTTCATTTCTCCGCATCCCCTCTCCACCTACTCTATTCCAGCTCACACCTCCTCCCTCCTCCTCAGCCCTCTCCTGCAGCACTTATCTGCTTCTCTCCATCCCTCCTATCTCTTAGAACTGTGTCACATCTAACATTACAGGATCAATAAACCATTACCGCAGTACCTTTAAGACATTTGTATATTTACTGTAAATAAACAAGATAATCTCTGAGAGGTTCTACAGTCTTAACCAAACTGCATGTTTTATTATGGACCACAGGGTCAGATTTGGTGGAAAATCTGTTGAACTACTTTAGAGGAAGATAGCTTAATGGCATAAAACACGAAGATTGACGCTTTTCCTTTAAGGGCAAATGGACCAAAAGATTTAAGATTTTCTTGAACAAGAGGATCTTGAAAAGAGAGAAATGTTTAGAGAAAAGTGGTAGAAAAGACTTAAGACACACTACAGCCATTAGGATGGGGAAGGAAATGAAAGAATTCAGAGGAAGTGTAGCTGTAATCTTGAGTAACATTAGCACTAACGAAACAAGCACAACAGTTTCATTGGTTCACAGCAATTATACCAAGGCACTGCATCACAGATTAGCTAACAGTGGCATGCGGATGTTCAAAAATATATCTAACACCATAAAGCTGGTCAGGCTTTCATCAAAGTCACTGACAGCAAATGTGAGAATGTACCTAAAGATATTGAGTATGAGAGGTCAAACACACTCAGACTTAAGGAAACACCAGCAAACAGAAAAAGTCAAAAGCATACAAAACACAACAAACACAGTGGAAGTTATATATTTAAAAAAAATGGAAGTTGAAACCTCAGAAAACACAATATAAGTATCTTTGGGGAGACAATAATGTGATCTAACAACTGCTAAAGTGACAGAAGCTAAAATATGTGAAAGATTGCACTGAGACACACTTAAAATAAGCAGTGGATTCATCAGTGTTGTCAGGTAGAAAAAGATGCAGGTCATGTGTGTTTTAAATGCATGATTCATATAATACTGTAGGTACTTGTTTGGTATTGGACACTTACTGGAAGCTTGTCATGTCCGCAGCTGTTCCGTCATGTTATTGTCTCCCCAAAACACGTCTGGCATGTTTTGTAAAAGTTTTTTTTGTGAGTTATGATGGCATTTTTTCTGTTTCCATTGTGTTTTATGTCACTTTCATTGTGTTTGTGTGCTTTTTGCAGCTTTTTTTTCTAGTTCCTGTCTCCTTGAGTAACAGTATGCTTCACCTCTCAGAGCCACCGCTCCAGATATGTCCTGAGACAGATCACTCTCTGCCTTCCTCAGCCAACATCTGTGCATGACCAAATGTACATATTTAGACATGTTTTCTCTGGATATGTTGTGTTTGTTCGGTGATCAAGAAGGAGTGAGGACTGCTGTAATACCCAGTGAGATCAGTGCATGGACAACCAGTGCATTAAAACACAGAATGGCATCATTATTGTAACACACTGAACAGAGGAGCAGTTTTCCTCCATTATCTGCAGTGGTGAACCTTAAATTCTATGATTGTGGCAGGTTATTGTATCAATGTTGCTCGACATCACTACGTACGTTTTATTTATTACTACGCACATGTGCATTTCTGTCCTCTTTTCTGGTTCTGATTCTTCTAAACTAATGAAGGTGGTAATATATATTTATAAATGACGTTCAGTTGTACGCAACAAGCTCCCAATTGCTGACCTACAGTACAGGGAAGAATTTGTTTTGGACAAAACCGTTGTTGCTCACCTGGATGATGCAATATAGGTTTTCACTTGTATCATAAAGCATTGCTTTCTTAAAGGTGTCCTTTAACAGTTTAATATGATGAAATTATTATCTCCACATAACAATTCTCATCTTGCCCCGCTCCCTCTGTTACAATCTGGCAAATATGACAAATTCCAGGAGCTAAGCACTGACACATGAAACCACACAATCATGCGCTGTTCATCTGCTCCTATTCAGGGTTCGATGAGACTGGCTTTGCTTATTCAAATGAGGGGACCAATCAAGACTCCAGCACCATGTCTGAGGGAATCCTGCACAATGAATGGAGATTTCCCAGATTAGAGCACACTGCACCACGCATCAGTGTTAGCCAGGCTACGGCAACACCCACTCCTTTCACATTTCCTTCTCTTGCTCTCTCTCTCCTCGCCTTTCTCTTGTTTAGTCACTACATCCCTCATTCTGTCCTTTCTCCTGTTCTTTTTAAATACTTTCTCCTTCCAAACCAGTCCTCCAACACTTTTCTGCAGATACTTACCTCATCCTCCTACCTTGTTTTCGCTCCTCCACACGTCTTTCTACCATCTACACCCTGGCTCTGCAGCTTATTTTTCGAGATACCAACTGATGATATTATGTGAGGTGCAGCTATTTGGTGAGAACTCCCTTCACTCGGCAAGAGTTTGATTTCACTAGTTGTTGACGGCTATAACAGTAAAATACCCGAACGCCGCAACTTTTGGCAAATCACATAAAGCCAAGCAATTTAACCATCAGTCTTTTCTCATATACTTTACTCACTATTGCGTCCATCCATCAACAACATCTTTCCGTTCACTCTACATCCTGGCTTTCATTCATCAGTTTACTTCTCCATACCTTGTCAGCCATGATCATGGACGACCCTCCATGAATGCCCAAGATTGGTATGAGCGTCTGCGAGGAAATAAAATCCAAAATCTGGGCGATGGCCTCTTGGTCAGTGCCGTCCCCAAACACCACGCCGTGGATCTTGGTTCCTGACATCAGGTCGCACATGTGGGTGATGATGCTTTTTGGATCAGTCTCATTGACCAGCAGTGTGACCACGTTGACATCGATGGGGTCTTCTTTGCTCCACAGTGCTCGGATGTCCCGGTCTGAGATGTAGCGCGTGCGTCCCAGGATCACTGCAATGTTCAGGACCGGCACTTTTTCTGAGCCACCAGTTCGCTGTTTTTGAGCCACCACGGGATCGGCTATCATGGTCAACGCCACCAGGAGAGCCAGGGAGAGCAGCGTGCTATTACTTCCGCCGTTACAGCTGCGATTGCTGCCCCTTCTGCTCCTCCTCTTACTTCTTTTGCTGCTGAGGGACATACTGCCAAACCACTTCATCCCCTACATGAAAGGAAGTTGAGGGGTGAAAGAGACGGATGAAGACAGATCAAAGCGTGAATGAGATTGGAGAGAGAAAGAGGTGTGGAACGATGAGGGAGAGAAAAAGCACAGATAAGTTGTTAATGCACAGCTCTTAAAACCCACACATTCAGGTAGGAATTTTCTTTTTCGTCTTCATTTCTCCTTAGTAACTTTGTTAAACACAAACCCTGCGAGGTGGGAGATGGCCTTGTGAGGAAGTTGTGGAGGGGTGAAAGAAAAAGAAGATGACTAACAAGTATAAACTTTATGGTCACGACAGCAAGAATCAGATGATTCAGGAGCAAGCTGTTCAGTATTCAGAAAAGGCAACAAGACATTTTTATAGTGTAATAACCCAACATTTGCCAATCGGCAAAGAATGCTACTCAGCTTACAGTACAAAAGGATTTCTATGACAATAATAGACAAACTGTCAGATAGATACTTTCAGTTATGCCATTATTTGCAGTGTTTTGCAGAGCAGACAAATAAAAATGTGTGCATGTACGTGTGCGTAAGAGGCTGACGTAGCAGTGGGCAGGCTGAGGATCATTCAGTTCAACTTTATCTACCATAAAATATGAGAAATGGCAGCCAAAAGTGCTCTTTGTCACATAAACATCATGGCTCGAGAACAAATGATAACAGTCTTCCATTTGGAAATTTTTACCAACATAGTCAGTATAACTTTTAGTTCAGTGCTACTTAGATGGGAAACATTATAATTGCTAAACAAAAGTATCAGTGTTTAGTCTTAGAGTTGACCGTTCTGGTCAATTGTTTTGTCAAGAGCTGACCAAATTTTTACTACGTGGACAATTTCTTGTGTAGAAAAGCACTACATCAATAGCCTTTTAGGATAAATTCAATACTTTTGGCAGCTAGAGGAAAAGACTATCACTCAGCAACCAGGTGTTGCCAAAACACTGGACCCACCTATGCTTATATTAGCTTAACTTGTGGTATAGCGGTTAACACATTTGCCTTATTCAGTAAAGATCTCTGGTTCATATCTGGGAGGACACTAATCCACCTAGTGTGACCCTAACTCCAGTCCCAAGCGTGGATTAATGGGAGGGTCGTGTCAAGATAGGCATTCGATGTAAAGTTTGTGCCAAATCAAGTGCTGGAAAATAAGACAGCAGCTGAAAGTACCTTCTGCTTACTTAGCTTTTTCTCACAGTGGGTTCCAGATTTACTGACATCATTACAAAGAAGCCAACAATGTTTCTGCAATTTGTTTTTACTGCAAATCATCCATCCATTTTCTTCTGCTTATCAAATCCAGCTATTATTTGGTGAGACACTAGGTCCACCCTAGACGCCACCTTGGCCAACACTACGTGATGCTGAAAAACTAGTTTGTGATTTTTTTTACGTGGACTGCCGTAATCCATTATAATCAGGTTGTTCTTAAATTACCATAAGAAGCCTTCACTGGATCCAAAATTCTACAGCGAAAGCAATAACTGGAACTAGAAAAAGTGAGCACGTCTCCCATATTAGCTTCTCTTCACTGACTCCCTGTTTAATCCAAAATTGACTTTTCTAAATTTGAATCTCCTGTAAAACCAGCTCCCAGTTTGGATTTGAGACGCAGTCACTCTCTCTACTTTTAAGATTAGACTTCAAACGTTCCTCAGTTTGGCCTGGATCAGGTTACCCTGAACCATCTCTTAGTTATGCTGCAATGCGGTCGTTAAGTGATGACGTGACGAATCCTACTTCCGGGCCTAAAGTAGTCTGCGTTTAATATGGCTTTTGTGTTGTTAGCATGTTTAATGTTATGTATTTTCTTCTATTTAATCTCAAAAAGCTCCTAAAACAGTCAGTGATCACTGTTGACCTCCCTCGGCTTATATTACCGCTAATCATTTATTTAAGCTCAGTTTTTAAAACCTTAGGATGTAACTACAGCCCAGCCCCTGCAGCAGTATATGAATGACTAACCTCGTATTGTGGATGGATTATCTCAGTTGTTCTCCTGGCTGAAATTTGGTCCTTTTACAGCATCCTGCCATGCGATTACATTTGTTCCTGACCACCGAGAACACTCACGTTAACTTTTATCGAGTGGAAAAAAAGTTAGCTTGTTTATATTATGCTAACATAGCTGTGTCGCTAGCGGTCACGTAGCACATCATTATTAAATACCAGCTAGCCAAACTTCAGTAACCCTACAAACGTCACTGCTGTTTAGCTTTCTGTCTTCATTTATGTTGGAAGTGATAACAGAGCTGTACGTTTTAATTTGTTTCCATCCAAAACCCCGCAGTCAGGACATGCTATGTTGTATTTAGATAGAAGCTAGCGAGCTAACTTCCTGCTAACTTCTAACTCCGTTAAATATCATAAATTCCGTTTTCATGGATGCCTGGATGTTAAACTCAATTGTTACACCTGGTAGAGCAGAACACTGATCATTTTGTTAAAGATGAAAGACTTTAGACAGTTTTTCAACTCTCAGTAATGCCATAGTGATCGTTTGATATATGGACCTGCAGTGGAGTTTAGGTCCAGACACGGCTAGTGACGTCAGACTTTACGACCGGATAGGCCTCGGCTCCAAAGAGGACATGATGCTCCATCCCTGCCCACATTGTTTTTTATCATTCCATTAATCCAACTGCTAATTGCTCTTTTGAAATCTTATAGATAAATAAGCATTGAAACCTTACATCAAGTCAACTTTTTTGCATTACAAGTTTGATTAATTTTATGGTAAATATTAAAATATCTTATTTTAATAAACATACACAAACTTTTTGATGCATGCTCAGTCATCCAGGTAGGTAAATCCCAAAAGCTTTTTGGGCATTTTCTTTCTTTCTACTTCTTTCTAGAAGACATTGGAAAAAAATCTATAAAAGTTAAACAGTGTATGAAACCATTGGGTGCAAAGGTCACACTCAGGTTTTCATTAAATGCCTCACCGAACCGACGCGCTTTTCCAAAATACTCAAGTTGTATGGAAAGAAATCAGATATACAAATCTTTTCTAACCCATCAAAAAACCTAATGTTGCTAACACAGATACACTCACGAAGAGATTAGTTTGTACCCCATAGGTAAATATGAAGCAAACTAAATAAAGGCTAAGAAAAAAAAAGCAGACCAATACAAAAGGGCGAGTCTTGCAAATAGTATGGGACACTAGACAGCGCATGCCTCTGACGGAGGGGCAGAAGTACGGCGATCGAGGGCACCTCGCTGAAAACAAATGTTTGTGTTTGCCAACGTGACTAACAGGTTAGACGGTGATCACAGCTACTCTGCACAAATCGAACAGAAAAGCGAAGCGACATCATCGCTTCTACGCAACCCCTCCCCCGTGGAGAGAGCACTCACGGCCTCCTTGAAAAGCCAGTGCTCAGCGAACATAAAACATCATCAGGCATTCTAAGACTTATGAGCAGGTGTGCTGAACAGTAGAGCGTGAGCGAGCTCAGAAAGGCATGAAACATATGGTCACATAATGCGTCCATGTGTATTGTTGACGATTTATGGATTCACTGACAGGCCCTTACGTTTTTGCATGGGTGCGGAGACCGCTGGTGCATAACTGATTCACAGGAGCTGTTGTTCAGCGTGCTGTTGTCAGAGGCAGCACAGCTTCGTGAGGTCACACTCTTACCATTAACATTAAAGACAAAATAGCATAGAAAGCAATCAACAGGGTGGCAAAAGTTTTCATGGACAGACAGCAGAACAGAGTGACTCATGTTTCTCTGTCACTTTTCTTACTTAACAAGTTGTTTCAGAAAATATTAAAAGATTTTAATCAAAGAAGCTGAAAGGCCTGGGCCACAGGCCAAGGAAGAAGCAATCTGCTTTTTGTTCAGACTGTAAAGAGTTTGGGAACCTCAAACATCCGATCCTCCCCATCAACTAGTGCACATACTTGCATCGCATGCTTGAATCCCTCTGAAGGCTGCAGGGGCGAGCACAGCTCTCTATTCACCAGCCGTGTGGCGTGCAGTTTCTTTGTCAAGTGCCTTCAGTGGCCCTTTCTGTTGTTTTTGTCATAAACATTTTGGCCTAATCATCGTGCCTTTCAGCCTAAGAAGTGCAATGAAATGCTTTTTATTTTCTGACTTTTTTTTTGTTGTTGTTTATGACCGCTCAACACAAACTGCTTGAAACACAGAGAAAGATTGTTCTCCACTGTCTATTTCAAAGTATAATGATAGTTTCAGATTACTTTCTGTAGGCTAGAATTTGTCATACCTTGTGATTTTGTAATGAAATTGAGACGCCAAAGGACGGGTTCTAATGTGAGCTGAATAATGCATGCGGGCTCAACTGTGTCATCCTGTGTTTTTAAAACAAGCAGAGGAATGCTTGCCCCCCCACCCATCTCTTGCCCAACTAAGCAGAAACACTGAGAGAAGAGACCGGAGAATGAATCATCCAAAATCTCAGTCCATTCACTGCAGAGAGCGCGCTGATGCCTAATGGATTCCTAGTGTCTCTGTCAAGAAGTCGTCATATTCCTTTGTCAAAAAGCCTCAGGATTACATGCAGGCTTGCCCTGGCAGCTTGTGAAGTAATTGAATTCTATGGGAGTGGCTTTTGTTTGAATTCAGGCTTTAAATGCATCATACATTACTTGGAGCAATTATCTCCATCCTCCTTCACTAGCCGAGAGACAACATAATCACAAAGTCCTTTTTAATATTTGCCACTTCCAAACACACATTCCACTCAATAGTCACATCCATCCATCCATTCGCTTCTGCTTATCCTTTTCAGGGTCACAGGGGGTGCTGGAGCCTATCCCAACTGTCATAGGGCGAGAGGCAGGGTACACCCTGGACACTCTGTCACAGGCTTAAGACACAGACACAGACCACAATTCGCACCCACATTCACTCCTTTGGGCAATTTGGATTAATCAATTAACCTATCCCCACAAGCTACATGTCTTTGCATGGTGGGGGGGAACCCATGCAAACACGGGGAGAACATGCAAACTCCACACAGAAAGATCCCGGCCTGATGGTGGAATTGAACTCAGGACCTTCTTGCTGTGCAGCAACAGTGGTAACCACCGTGCCACCGTGTTGCTCGATAGTCACAGTTTGATCCAATTAGCAAAAGCTTCTATTCCATCATTTAATTGTTTGTTATTATTATTCATTTTTGCTCTCTTTTCTCCTTCCTCCCCTCACCTGGTTCTGCCAGAGGTTTCTTCCTGTTAAAAGGGAGTTTTTCCTTCCCACTGTCAACAAGTGCTTGCTCATAGAACTCATCTGATTATTGGATTTTTTCTGTTTTCTCTGTACTATTGTAGGGTCTTTATAATATAAAACACCATGAGGCAAGTGTTTTTGTGATTATTAAAAGTATTTCTTTCAATTCAGTATTGAATTGAACTGAACTGAATTTTGTTTGTGTAACATTACCTGTGGAGCAGATTACATTTACAGTTTTTCAGAAGAGAACTTGAGCAGAATCTGTTAAAGAACAGCATTCCAGTCTTATGTTTCACCATTTAGAGGCCTTATGAAGCCCACACAGTCTGGAAAGTCTCCACAGAGGAGCTTTGGTGGACATGCTCTTAACTAAAACAACACTGTTCTATAAATGTGCACTGTGCATGCATGAATATTAGTATTTGTTTGTTAGTATTTGTTTCTCGTGTTCTCTTGAGATGATGCACACACACACAAAACAAAACAGATAGCAAGCTGTTAGACAATTTCATGAGATGCAGCATCCGTCGTGGAAAATGATTTAGGGAAAGTGCGCACACACAGCCTTTGCTCTGAGTAGCCACAGCGACGGGACTCAGTACAAATCAGTTTCATAAAAAAGGGTCAAAATGGCACCAATTTGGTGTAATATGGTATTTATAGAAACAGGCGAGTCGGGGATGACAAGATTACGTTTCAGTTCCAATTGGTGCCGTGGAAATCTGACAAACAAAAGAGTGTTGTGGTTTTTTTGTTTTTCTCTTTTCCTTGTCACAACTCTGCAGCAGTACAGGGATATTTTGGGGCGATGAGAAAAGCAGTAGAGGATAAAAAAAATAGAGGAAGTAAAGCAAGGCAGGTAGAAAAAAAGTGGTATAATAAAAGAGGGCGAGAAATACAGAAGGAAAGGGAGAGAGAGAGAGAGCACCCCCAGCCAAATCGTATTGGGCAGTTTGTCGTCACACAAAGGCTACCGTTTCTTGGCACCACAACCGTAAATGATGTTTGGCAGGCGCATCCATACTACTGGCTAGTGTTCACACATGCACACATACACACACACAGACTGCTATTTCCTCACAAGTATGAGGCAGAAAACAGATCCTCCCTGTGCGTGCGCGTATTCATTTCAATTCTTCACTCTTGGTGATCCGTCAATAAGAAAGTGAGGCGCTTTTATAGGTATCATTTCATTTCCTGTTCTACATATTCAATCACAGGACGCTCTCCACGCAGACACTTCGGCAATAAAAAATCTCTCTCACTAAGCCACGGCCGCAATTCCCTCGTGCTTCACGGTCACAAACCCCACATTTCCGATCCGCACGCAACTAGGTTTCACATGCATCAATAATTCAAGCTGCATTATCTTTATGTAACGGTTAATATAATTGCATGTGCCGCCGTGGCCACATTTGTTCTTTCTGCTATCTTCTACGTGGTATAAAAATTAGATTAACATAGTTTACACACTCTATGATTTATTTACACGGTCAGAATGGTTGATACTGAGGGTGATAAGTGTGATTCTTGCCACAACCCAGGGCATGGATGTGTGGGTATGTATGCATTACTTTCTGGTTTTTAAAAGAGTGTCCCAAATACTGCATGCTTTTCATTCCATCCCTCACTAGCTCATCTGTGACTTCGTTCATCACCACGTCATACCTTCACTTATCCATCTGTCCTCACTTTCATCTTTCATACTGCATCTTTATGCCATCTCGACCATTTGCTACCAAACTGAGCTAACTTGAGGCACTGTGTGTATTCTCAAAACCATTATTCATTTGTCATTTTTCTTTAGAGCCTGAGCCATATATGGGGGGTGAATATATGAGCCGATATTAGCAGTTTGTTGAAATATGGTATCTGCATTTCTAAGGCAAAAATGTTTGAGTTTGTCCACCAGAGGGAACTATGAGATTCTTCTTGGCACATGTTGTTGGAACACCACAACCGCAACAAGCGGTTAAAAATCAAGAAAGAGCATAAACAAACAATCCACGACTCTACTGTCATATTACCCTCTTATGGCCTCACAAATAAATGCACTTAAATGTTAGAGAAATCAGTTTGGGTGTCTCAAAGAAAAAAATATTGTCCCGCGTAGATTTGATTAGCAAATATTGGTATCAGTATCTGTCTTTTAGTGGTCAGGTTTTGTTTTTCCTTTTCCTTTTTCTTTCCCAGCACATATTCTCCACTTTCCTCTGTCAAGATCTGAAACTAAACAATTTATTCATGTTTTGGTGCAACTTATTTTATAGTCATAGTCGACCCTATGGTACAGTCGCTGGAACAGGCTCCAGCCCCCCAAAGACACTGAATTGGATAAGCAGAAGCAAATGGACGGATGCATATTTTACAGGTATTGCTCCATAGAGGTTTCACAGTGAAAGTCTGGGTGCTAAGATGGCCTACCCTGCTGGAATCAAACAAAGAGGAACTTTCATTTGTTGCAGTATAAGACACTTATAACACATATTTGCTGTCAAAGCAGTTTTTAATGAGGGGAAAGATGTTTCTTTGCACCGTAATCTAACCATTTTACAATGCTACAGCTTATTTATTGGCTTTTTAAACTCAGCAAATATCATGGTTGCATTTGGATGCCCCCCCTTCTGTATTGTTTCTCTTCCTGCCCCCACTCCATACTTGTAACACTGTGCCCAATTACACAAAGAATAATTCAACAATAGCTAAATACTAAAATAATTCTGCTTCGTTTTCCCTTACTTTCCCTGTGCACACTTATTCTCCTATTATTTTGCAACTAATTTCATTCATTCCCCAGGTTCTCTATCCCTCTGTCCTTTTCTATTTCAAGAGTTTCATTCTAAAATGAGATTCTTCCATTTGAAAAAAACAGACACTAGGAGAAGGAAACTGTATGAATACCAATGTGCTGCTGAACTTATAGGTCTACTTTCCTTTGCATACGAACTAAGGATGTGAAGGAAGATTGGATACTATTTTTTCCAAAAATAAAACTGTAGTAAAGCTATTTTTCTTTCACCGGCTAATGGATTTCACCTTCTGTCATCTATCACCCGTATCAAAAAGAAGCCTCTGCTAAACACACAAAGAGTTTTAAATTCTCATGTTTAGAAGAACTAATAATTAGCATGAGTGTGTAAGGAGAGGAGTCACAAATGTGCTACCTTAAGAGACCAAGGGCCAACCTTCCAATTTGGAAACTGAAGCCAACAAAGAAATCCCCAAACTGTATTTACTCTAGTGACCGCTTCAAGTTGGCTTCAGAAGTGAATTGTTCTCCACAGATGCACAGATGTTAAAATGCCAAACTTTATAGCATTAAAAAGCATGTTTACAGCCTGGTACAATTAACCATTTTGGTCCCCATTGTCAGTGTATCAAGGCAGTGATGTAGTGGTTAGCACTGCCGCCTTATAGTAAAGTGCTTTTAAAAATCGAGCCTGGGTCCTTTCTGCATGACAGACTGGATGTACCTTATGACATCTGGGAAAGGCCCCAGCCTCACAACCCAAATTAGTCATAACAACTCCGTGGGGGGGGGTCATTTATTGTTATTATTTGCAGGAGTAAGGGGCATGACCGCTTTGATCAACAGGTGTCTCAACACAGGCATCTGAAGCCTGACTTTGAATAATCAGAGTCACTGA
Source organism: Perissodus microlepis (assembly GCF_051167445.1). NCBI lineage: Eukaryota > Metazoa > Chordata > Actinopteri > Cichliformes > Cichlidae > Perissodus > Perissodus microlepis. The sequence continues at coordinate 20,630,722 of NC_140464.1, read as the reverse complement.
ACAGGACCTCTCCGCTGTGTCTCTGCTGTTGATTCCCTTTTCAGTGTTTTTCGTGGAAATATCTGTGCTACATTAGCATTAGCATTATCTGATAGCTTAGCACCCCACCCTCTTATCTACACTTCAGGCTCCAACAAAACAAGCGGATCCTTTAAATTGCAGAAGCTGAAAAAGTCACGGTGGTTACATATAAGGTCTACATTGTTTTTTAAAAATGCTCATTAAAATGCTGCTAAACCCAGTTCAACAAAACCTGTGGAAGTATAGTGTTTGCAAATTAGCTGACAAGATTTCAGGTTACACTGCCAAATCAGTTCTCTCTCGATGGAGACTAACAGTTGTATAATATCTTTAATGATTCTGGGGGCTGCTCCAATACCTGCCAAATAACCATAACAATGTAATCAGGGCCAATTTTTTGTTTGAGCTGGAGCGACAAATTTCTGACAAACTTGCTGACATAATATATTCCCCTCATATTCCTCTCCTTTGTCACCTCATTCCTCTGTCCATTTATTTTCCAGTCATTCTTTCATCCAGTCTCTCTCAGGCCCCAGCCATCTGCTCTGTGTGCCCTGACATGTGCATGAGCGCCCGTGAGAAGCCCAGTGGAAGTAATCGTCTGTTACCACTCAGGCTTCACCGTGTTGTGTGCCCACTGCGCATACCTCTTTAGCTCCCTGCAAACCCACTGAGTGTATGGGCACAAGAGAGGTAGAGAGAGAGACAAAGGAAGATATGAGATTGCTTGTGTTCTCTCTTATAATGGATGTGAACACAATTGTGCGCTCTCTCTGCTTCTTTGTTCTCCATCCATGCACCTGATGCCCCAATATGCACCTAGCCGCCCCCCTGTCCCCCTCACTATACCGGAATTCACATTATAGTTTGACACCTCACTCATTTACTTTCGGCTCTTCTAGTGCTAATTGCATCAGTCACTTTCTGCTTCCTGCTCTGGAGCCTGTAGTAATCCCATGTTACAGCAGCATCTCTCTTTCTCACTTGCAATTTCAACGTGCTGTGATCGGTACGATGGGTAAAACATCTGCAGAAGAACGCTATTTAGATCCATGAGTAGGTTCACGTGCTACTTGATCTTGCCTTGTGGCATCACAAAGAGATCCAGATCTCGTGGTGTTTCTGGTTTCGCCCAATAAGTAAGCAATCTTTTCTCCTAAACCATCCCCGAAGGCCAGAGTCAGAGGTGATTTCAGGTGTTATTCACCCGTGAAAAGCACTGATGAATCCGAAGCACACGGACACTGCTGTGCAGGAGAAATCTGCTCTGTGCTCACCTTTAAAGTTGTCAGAGGGTATCCTCTAACTGAATCACTCTCTTGCTGTCTTCTGCTAATTCTGTCTTCATCTATATGTAAATAAAGGGCCATTAAAAATCAATCACAGCTATCTCCCCCTCTCTCTCCCTCAAACACATGGAAAAGATCTCGCTCTCCCGCTCTTTTATCTTCTCACACTCCCCATTTTCTCTTGACTTCCTTCTCCCCTGTGTCTGCTGTTGCTCCTGTTTGGCATGCAACAATACTTTGAAGCTGTTTAGGCGCACGCATGCAAGAAAACGTTCACGTTTTTCACTCCTGCACGAGAGGGGAAAACCCTTCAACCGTGCACTGTAAGGCCTGACTCTACCTGGATGGAAGTAGTGGGTTTTAATACATTTGATCCTTTTGATGTCATGAAAAAAAAACTGGCTTGCCCTTCCATGGGCAGCAGCCTCTGGATGCAGGGAGAGAGAGGGAAAGAGAGAGAGAGCTTTTCCGTGATAGAACTGCGCTTTAACAACGTGACTGAGGGAGCAGGAGGAAGAGAGAGAATGTGTGTGTGCGTTGGGGCTGGGAAGGGGTAGATGTAAATTCATTTGGATCTCCCCGTTTGGTTCAGTGAAGCCAATACAATACAAGTGCGACCCCTACTGGTGAAAGCGAAAGTGGGCCTGAATCCCCCACTTGGCTGAGACGCTCCTCGCACAGTGAAAGAGCTTTCTTTTCTCTCTTTTTTGAGCTCGTTCTCACTTCGTGTCACAGTTTAAGGGTGGAACAGGCACGATGTGCATCTCCCTTCTTTAAATTACAACTTTAAAAAGAAATTAACTACAGGCCTCCTTGATGTATGATGATTGTTCATCCTGATGCGGGATGAGAGGAACTGGAAGTTGTGCCAACCATTGGGATGACTAAAAGAAAAGAAAACGTGGTGTCCAACCTCTGAATAAAAGAATACTCATCGCTCAATCATCCATCTTTGTTTTTATCGGCTAAAACACGCTCGGTTTCTTGTGTCGGTGGTTATACTTTGAGAAACTGGAGAAGAGGAGTGCACGAGCCCCCAAAGATCAGCCGAAGAAGCTGTTTTTTTCTCTCTTTTTTTCCTCATAGCCGAGCTGACAGATTATAGCTCTAGGTGTGCCAATGAATTTAAGTTAAGGGAATAAACTGGTATGTGTGTGTTTCTGTGTGTGCTGTACGCGCTGTGAAACCGCCTGCGCTCCGCTCACTGCGCCAGTGTAAATTAATAGGAAATTATAGCGCTTGACGCGAGAGGCTGGACTGCAGAGTTTGCTTTTTTGTTTGCGTACCGACTCCCTTTAATCGTCTTCATCCACGTTGTTCTTGTTTTATTATTATTCTAATTATTATTTAGAGCGCCGAGTCCCTGCGGTGTGGTGCCGCACTTTTTGGATGAGGGACGCTTGTGGGTAAAACAAAAAGGCGCCAGTGGCACGCGCCGATCAAGGGAGATGGGGTGGGTGGGGGGTTATGATCATCAAAACCCATTTTCGGAGAGCAATAAGAGATACGGCAAAGTACTTACAGCATCTCCCTTCCACAGAGCTCCAAAACAGTGGTGTGAGATGGCATTGCAACAGTCCCCTATATCCTCCGAGAAACCATGCAGCCACTGATGGTCTCACAAACACTGCACAACAGGAGAGAGAGGGGGGGGTGAACAAAAAATCAACGACTCTCTCGCAATGAATTATTCCAGCGTGTCCAACAAAAAAGAAAAGAAAAGAAAAGAAAAAGAAAGAAAAATAAATGAATGAATGAAATCCCCCGTTTTAGCACTTCACAAGCGCGCCGCTCCGAATAAAAAACATTGTAATCCAATCTTCATTGTGTGTGCGCCTGTGCTGCTGATTCTCCACTGCAATCTCCGCTGGCCCCGCGCATTGTGGGGGGGGTGGGGGGTGGGGGGGTTCAACCTGCCTCTGTGCGATTGGAGCTCCCCGTATCCCGTTATTCCTGTCCCGGGAGGAGAGGAGCGCATAGGGGGAAGATGCAGACGCCGGACGCGCACATAGACGCACACGCACATTGACCAGTACAGCAGAGGCTCCGGCAGCCTGCGAGCAGTGCATGGGACCCTCTCCCAACGTTTCTTGTCGTTCACGCGTACGCGCGCGCGAGCATGTGTGTGTGTGAGAGAGAGAGAGGGAGAGAGAGAGCGTGCTGGCGTTTAGTCAGCGTGTGTGCCTGCGCGCTTCTGCAGAGGCAGGGGCAGCTGGATAGATGGACGGACTGGCGGTCCGTCGGTCTGTCGCTCTCCCTCTCTCTCCCCTGCTCTCTGCGCTAAAGCTCCATCAGGCAGCGGCTCAGTCCAAAAAAAAAAAAAAAAACCCACACACAGTTGGGCTATATCACAAATGAGCGAGAGAGCACATTTTACCCTCCACTCCCGAAACGTTACACCATTTCAATTCTTATTTTTGTCAAGACTAATCTTCTTTTTGACAGCAGCGGCCCCCTCCATTCATTTTTTTCCCCCAACACAATCAATCCTTCCGGAAAACTACAGTAGAGCACACCATAGGTCCTACAGTGCAAAAGAAAAATATAATGTTAATATAATGTTATTATTGTACAATAAACTACATGGAGTGGATTTTTTTCGCTTTGCTTGCTTTTTAATGCAGACAAAAACAAAAGGCTTGGCCTGAAATCTTCGCTGGTGATCTTTTACTGAACATGAATTATTTTTGCACTAATTAACCTACCTAGGTTTGATGCCTTGGTTCTTGCTGATGTTCTCATTGGCTCATTGCTCAGATTAGAGCCCACCTGCTGGTTTCTTGTAGTGCTGTGCCATACTACAAATTTTAGCATCCACCCAATACCAACTAAATAGAGTCCCAGTGTTATAGATATACCAGTATTGATACTTTTAACCTATAAAGGCAACTTACTAGGGAAGAGCAGTGTGTTATGATTTATGAGCTAAATCATCACCGTTTGAAAATTCTGAACACATTTTAATGACCACTAAATCACTGTGATTTTTAGTTTCCATAATACTTAGTTAATACAATAAAATACACCTTTCAGCTTTTCATATATTTTGAAACTGGGTGTTTTGGAGACATGCAATGTAAATGTGCCTGTCTTGAAAGCTCTGTGGGTCAGCTTCTGTTGTTTAAATGCACTATAAATAAATTAATAAATAAAATAAATGTGACAGTCAACACAAACGGGTTATCCTCTAAGATCTACATATTGAACTTAGAAACAAAGATAGAAACAAGATATCGACCCTATCACGCTACTATCGATCCAATACCAATACCAGCGTTCGTAGTGATACTATCAATATTTGGACTGATCTGCGTTTAACAAAGTCACTGATGTTGTGTAGTAGCTTAACTAGGACTGTTTCTGACTTGGAAACAAGGGTCACAAACCTTTGGTGTAAGTCTTCATCAGTTCTCTCATTTCAAACCTTAAACCAAACTGAGCATTGTTAAAATACCACAGTCTAGCTGCGTATTGTTGTTGACCATGTCAGTCCTTTGGTGACCACAGTGCACCTATCTTCTGATAGTTACTTGCAGCAGAATAAAACACCATGTCACAGAGCTCAAACCCTTTCAAACTGGTTTACAGTCACCAGATTTCAATCCAGTAGAGCACCTTTTTGGATGTGGCGGAACAGAAGATTTTCCCCATGGATGAGCAGCCGACAAATCTGCAGCAACTGTGTGATGCTGTCATGCCAAATATCGACCAAATTCACTGAGAAATGTTTCCAGCACCTTGTTGAATATTTGCCATGAAGAATTAATGCAGTTCTGAAGGCAAAGGGTGGTCCAATGTGGTACTTGCAAGGTGTGCTTAATAAAGTCTTTGAAGAGTGTAGTGAGATTATCAGCACTTAATTATAGCTATAATTATATTACAACTAGGTTTATAGTACCAGTAAGATACCAATAAATGAAAGCAATTGGGAGTACTTAGGGGCAACAGATAAAAATATGCAGGAACAACCAGTGATGACCGCTTATTAAAATATACAAAGTCAATGATATCAGCAACAAACACAAGTCATCGAGCATAATTTGGATTTCCTCAGTCTTTCAAACGGACCTTGTGATTATACTTTTGTAAAAAAAATAAATAAAATAAAAATCTTCTAAGCTCAAAATACTGAAGCAATGATGTATCTCACATTGGTAAAAAGAGAAGCAAGTGGGAGGCACGCAAAGTCTAAAGCAAACAACTTCACAGTGAGTGGAAAACATGCTCAAAGCTCGGATAAAAACACAGGTTGGTTCAGGATAAAACCCCTGTTGAGCATACATTATTAAAGCAGTTTTCTTCCCTCCAGTTGAGTCCCAGAGACTTGGAGAATCAGTGCTAAGGTACATTTAAGCTGTTGGCAGCACGTTACAGTTTTTCCACCCATCTGTACATTCCCTCGCCGCAGGAATAAAAATAACACCAATTTTTGTAGCATGACCTCCTGTTTAGTATCAACGATACCACATCTTTGAAGTGTACTAGTTTATACACTCGTGACTGCCTCATCAGATAATCAACTTTATCCTCTTTCAGAATTGATTTGACACATAAATGGAGATCCAATAGCCTACATCTGACAAGTGACCTGTTCGTAATTTACAGTTATTTGCTGAGGGCGATACACAATGTAGACTTTGTCAGTCCAATGGACAGTAGAATATATAAGAACACATGGATAACCAGGGTTTCTGTTTAGTTTAATGAAATTTTAAATTTAATTCACTTTCAATATTTTCTTTTTTTAACACAGTAAGGGATGTTCAACATTGCATTTCTAAAAAAAAAAAAAAAAATACTAGTTATCTTTAGAAAGTAATTATTTGAAGGAATTATTTTGACCGGGGTCAATATTATTACCCCCCTGAAAAATTGACCTTTATATTGAGCCATAGCACAAACCACTGCTGTGAAATGATGGGCTTTGCCTTTGTAATGCTCAGTGCTTGTAAAATCAAGTTGAAACTGTGGGTTATGTTTCAATTTACACACAGTATAAAAACTTCAGCAAGGGTTTGAGCTGTCGCTCGAGAAAGCATCGTGCCAAAAACAAAAGAACCAGTTTAGACCTGTTGATGCTCACAGAGCAGTAGATGGATATACAAAGCTATCACAGTGCCGAAAACTAGAGTGAGAAGTATTATCAAGAAATTCAAAGAGAGCCATGCAACACGAAACATGCTTGGCAGAGGTAAGAAGCAAAAAATTTCAAAGACTCTGCAAAGAACAACTGCTGAGACATTAATGAATGACTTAGCCAAGTCAGGAATTTTGGTCTTAAAGAAGTCAGTAGAACCATTCACAGGAATGGACTGTAGGGTTGTGGACCAAGAAAAACTCTACTTCTGCAAAAGAGACGCCTTAAAGCCAAACTGAAGTATTCTAAGAACATACTGGAGAAAGATTATGCATGCTGGAAGCACATGTTTTGGTCAGACGAGACAAAACTAGAACTTTTTGTCCACAGAGATGCTGCTTATGTTTGGAGAAAGAAGGGAGAGACGTACAACTCAAAAAACACTGTCCCCACAATGAAACACGGTGGCTGGCATATTATGCTGTGGGGATGCTTCAGTGCATCTGGAACTGGGAATTTCGTCAGGAATCATGATTAACACGATGATGACCCAAAACACACTTCTACTTCCAGAAGCTGTTGTTGACTGCCATGATGGAATCCTATTAAAATCTGTGGGGTGAACTGAAGGTCTGTGCCAGACGAGCATCAAATCTGGAGGCGCTTGAGAGAATCAGCAAAGAAGAAGGAGCTGGGATCATTCACGAGATGTGTCTGCAGGCTATTATCCAGTAAAAAAACAAACAAAAAAAACCCACAACTGACTATTCACATAAAATAACAATTTTGATTCTGGGGGTTATGAAATAATCTTATTTACGTGTGCAAAGTAAAATAATGTAATTGTCTAAAATAAAACCAGGATGTTTGGCTAAGCTGTGTTAAAAGAAACAAAAAACTGCTGCTTCCTCTGGTTAGCAGAAGTTGGGGGGAAAAAAGTTTTCAATCGGATCTTCAGAAAAAGATTAGCTTCAAAATAAAGTTATAAAATCACAAGTTAGATTTTGATCTACAAATAAAAGAGCAGGAACATTACAAAAAAACTGAAGTGTACGGCTATAACAAAAGAAGCCCTGAAAACTCAGTTAAGCCCTTCATAGGTGGAACCGGACATGCTGATGTTTTATGCCTTATGTGAAGCTGCTTTACCAGTTTGACTGTGTAACACTCTGCTGCAAGCTCCTCTTGTGCCAGTCAGTAACCATGGTCCACTGAAGCCAGAAGCACAATGTCAGATGGCACCCCGATGCCTTCACGTTGGATCACATCCAGACAGTCTGGCTGCACCTTCTTGTACTTGAATATAACAGTCAGGAATCAGAGGCAGGAACATCCTGATTGGAGTCCAAAAGTAAGGTTAGCTAAATGCCAAAAATGCTAATTTAGCTTTCATAATTTCCGCAGCAGAGCCCTCAGGACTGCACGCGCAATATTGTAACAAGCTTTTGGAGAAAATTCACAAAACACAAGACTGACAAATCTCCATGCATCCATTATTTATCAAAATGACGCTCTATCTTAGGATAGCTCAAAAGATTGTTTTTTTGTAAAGGTCCCTGTACCTTTGGTGGCAGAAAGTGTTGCATATACACATATTCTGTTGCGAGCGCTTAGTGGCTGTTTAAAAAGCTTCTCCGGGGCTCTTTATCCTCACACCTTTCTGATGTCGGACTGGGAATTTTAGAAGCTGTTTAATAATTTCTGTGACATGCAGAAAGCAGCAGTCTGGCATTGACCACCACATTCATGCCTGGATGCTACATGCTATTAACATAATGTTTGATTTTTAAACTATCCTTTACTTTTTAGTGCTAATGATCAAAAATCATCAGCTGAGAAGGTTTAGCGTCTACTTTTAGAGGCAAATGAAGAATGTTGGATGATCTGGAAGTGTACTGTGTGTGGGACTGAAGGTGTCTGACTGTGACTGTGTTTGAGTGTCTATGTGTGCGATGGCTCGGGGATACCAGTGGTGGCAGACATGCTGCGCTGCCGTGTGTGTGGGAGGGTGTCTGTGTGTGTGTGTGTGGGAGGGTGTCTGTGTGACATGCTGAGGGAGGGAGGGAGAGGAGGGGTGTTACCAGGTCACCAAACAGCTGTCTGGGAGACAGAATGGCCTCAAGGGGTGTACAACACACATGTGCATGCGCGCACACACACAGACGGTAACGCAACCACAAATATGAGGCAGACATACTGGGAAACAGACGTTACAGGATCTCGCTCTCACCACACACACAAACACACACACACACACACACACACACACACGCCACTGCAACATAACATACTGTATGGAGATCAATTAGTTTCCCTTATGGTTCTTGATCTTTTTATTGAGAATATAATTCAGTGTTTCCACTGGTTTTCTAGATGCAGCGGCCCGATAATAAAAATCAATTTCTCATTTCTCTGTATCTCCCGTTTTCTCTCTCGCTCTCTCTCGCTCTCACACAGACACACACACACACACACACATCTATACAATTATAGCAGACATATATTACACAAATGCACAGACACACAAATGTGAACACCCAAGGTGCACATGCGTTTGTCCTAAATGAAATGATTGTCACTGCTGTACTTTCCTCACCTGTCGTGTTTTTGTTTACTCGATCGACTTTACCTGTTCCTTCCACTAGCGCTGCAATACTGCAACTTTTGGTATCGATCTGATACCAAGTAAATACAGAGCCAGTATTGCAGATACCCAGGTCATAATCAGAACCAGTCCAATACCAGTGCTTTCAACTAATAAAGGCACTTGGATGGGTCACGAGTTAAGAGATTAAACATCATCAATTTGCCAAATCCCGGCTGTAGTAGGTCTTGACCTCCCGTTAGCTTCGAGATGGTGGGTGTCAGATCTCCAAAAATGTCAGAGCACTTTTGCAAATATGTGATGTCTTGTAAACCGAGCAGATATCTGACATTTACACAACTACATTCACGACTCAAAATATCTTAAAAGTGTATTTTGTGACCCAGAAAGAGTAATATTACAACTAAGTAGCTGCCGCCATTGTTGGAATTCAACTTTTGCGAGATCCCGAGTTTGTTTTGCGAGATCTCGCAAAACTTTTGCGAGTTCCCGAGTTAGTTTTGCAAGATCTCGCAAAAGTCCATCTTAATTTTTTTTTCTCCCATGTCCCCTGCGGGGCTCCGTACTAAAGCACTTTGGGTCAAATTCTGCTGTTTTAATGGGCTGTATTAAGACTTGACAGTCCACACAAAAAGGTTAGTGTGTTACATTTAGACATTTTTTCATAATTTATGTTTGAGGTATGTGTTGTTTCATTTCCAAAAATAGAAAAAAAGATCACTCATCCACTGAATATATGATTTAAATGTCTGAATATAGTTTATCCGTTATCAGTAACAGCTGTAATGACCAATAACACTTGAGTGTAATGCTGAAGAACCAACACAATGACGGAAACATTCATTTCACCACTTTATGAGCTACCAGGATATCCTTTGCTTCTTTGAATGGTCTGTGACAGTGGGCATCAGGGGCTGTCCGAGGGATTTGCTCCTTCATTTGGCTGCTCCTACCGAGACAAAGCGCTCTTTTTCATCGTCATTGTAAAGTAGCTATGTATGCCATAGTTATGTTACAACATAGCTATGGCATATATTTCCTCCTAAAGCATAAATCCATACATCCCAGAAGTTAAATATGCAATACAGTTTCAAAGTAACACAGGTGCTGAAGACAAATCCATGTGTGTGTGAGAGAGAGAGAGAGAGAGAGAGAGAGAGAGCAACAGAGGAAAAGCACTGTACACTAGTTTAGTATTTGGGAAGAGACCAAAAACACTTGGGGATACTGGGGTACATTATGACGATATGATATCTTTACCACAGTGTTTATGAAGTCTTTATACTTTATGCAATTTGTTAAGAAAATCCCCTATAATGTCAATCTGCTCTTAAATCCTGTTAAACTCAGAAAGTGGCACTGCTAAATGTAGCTCATATACAACTTGTCAGTGTTGCGAGAAATATTGTTCCTACCTTGGACAAATCCATCCATTCGTCCATCCATCCAGTTTCTTAACCACTTATCCAGCAGGGTCACAAGGGGGCGGGTGCCCATCCTGGCTGTTACTATGCAAGAGGCGGGGTACGTGCCGGACAGGTTGCCAGTCAGTCACAGGACCAACATGAAATGACAGACAACCACGGGCACTCTCATCTCTGCGGCCAATGCCAATTTAGAATGACCAATTAAACTGTGGGAGGAAACGGCACAGAAAACACAGAGGAAAAAAGGAGCATGCACACCAGAGAATAATAGTGAGCAACACAAATGACCAGAATTCATAAGAAGACAGGGAAATTATAGAATAAAGGGGGGAAAAAAACTTTTGTGAAACAGTTATTACAATGTAAGAAAGACAGAAACAGAAAACTTTACCTTTTGATTGAAGAAAAGAGTTTTTTCTCTTCTTTTTTTTAATCTAACAACAGATGCATGTTCATTATTCTCCCATTCCATTCATTTGATTCTCTTTGGAAAAACCTATTCCACTCATAAAGAAACAAAAACTCGTCTTATAAATAAATGATGGCACGACATTAAAATAAAAGAAATCAAAACAATGCAGATGGTCGACACGACTTTCACATTTTGAAACGTTAAATTAACCTAATGTCCTCCTGGAATGATATCCAGACTTTAGAAATGAACTTCTAAAAATTGAGTTTGAAAACTATAATTTGCAGCCACTTGGAGTTCATTTGAAATCTCATTGTCACGCACTTACTGGAGTGAAACTTTTGTTATTCTTATTTTGTGTGGCATTCGGTAATATCAGGTATTCAGCGGCATCAGCCTACACCATTTCCTCAGCATTTCCTGACAAAGTATCTTTAAGCCTCATTAGCTACCAATGGGATAAGGTGATGAGATCAGAAATTATTCCACTTTCCTGAGCAGCATGACTTCATCCTTAATTGTTACCTTTCCACTGGTTGCATTGTGAAATACCACACATCTTGCCTCTTTTCTTTCGCCCCAGTATTCTCTGATCTCTGAACATGTGGAGCTCATAGAGCCTCTCTTTGGCACCAAGGCCAAAGTTTTGTTGTATTTTTACTTCATTGCAATGGAATTTCTTGCCATTGGATCATTAAAGCATTACGCTACTATAATATGAACTACAGTAGGTTTAGTTTATATGTGTAACTCTCAGCATTATTAAGAAAAGATTCTAATATTAACAGCCTTTATGGAAATGCAGGAGAGGCCAGGTTTTCCTCATGCAAAAATAATATTTATGCAGTATATGCAGATGAAAATTTAAAAACAGATACATTTACATAATAATAAAAAAAGAGAGAGATAAGCACAATGATTACAGCATGGAGAGCCATGCATTTCAGATGGGGTACGTATCCTATATAACTGTTATAACATTTGATGTTCCTTTCAGATAAAGGGTCTTTTACTCTCACCAACCTCTAGATGTCTTACAGACAAAATGATATCATCAGGCCAAAGCTGTCTTATCACTTTATACAGGAGGGGCTCTATGTATAATCAAATTTAGAAATCCGCACTCTTAAAGTCTTACCAAACTAATCATACTAATCAACCATCAACTAATCATCAAGATTTCAAATAAACATGAGATACTAATCTGATCATCTGGAAGAGTGGGGCCAGTTTCATTTCAGCTCAGTATGAGAGGTAAAAAGAAAGTTAATCTGCTGCTGTGCTCTGCTCTCTGTTTCACCATGTTTGCTTCAGTAGACAGACGCTTCACAAGTGTTGATGCCCAATTGCTTTATTTGTAATGACAGTTTTAGTTTTCAAGTTTTTCACTGCTATGCTCTAGGCACTAAGGACTTTTTGTTATATGTAATGATGAACAAGCGACAACGGCCTTTTTGTGTTTCGGAGCAGTCCTGGGAGTAAAGAGAGGTCTTCCTCTCCTTAAGAAAACACAAACTTGGAGTTGTTGTCTCCCTCTGTGAAGCAAGACAACCAAGTGAGTGGGACTCACAGATACAGAGGGAGAGTCAGGCGAGGCAGGGATTTGCATATTCATAGAGCTGCATAAACTAAATGAGGCAAAGTTGTAGAAGTACATGTAAGCACTTTTAGGGCTTAACAGTGACCTATGAATCATTGAAGCATAAAAAAGCACCTAACTCAAGGGATGAACTAGTGTTGCATCTACATATAACAGACATCTTAGCAAAGAAGCTATTTTAAATTGCATCTCTAGGCACTTTGTTACTAGCAGCCTCTCACAAGAACACCTTATTTCTTTGAATTTCTTTAGTTCAATCTATAAATTAAAACAGTTTGACAGACATAAAATAGGATTTTTTTCATTGACAGGGGAATTCCCAAAGAGCTGTTAGCTGAAAATGTGACAAATCTTAGCATGATGTGCAGTGTGTGCTTAATAAATTTGAGGATACTGGACACATGGGGGACAAAAGAAGAAGTGGCAGTCATAAAAAAGCATCTGTGGCTGTCAAGAATGTCATGGTACTGGGTCTGTGACCCAGTGTTTTGTAATGGTTTAGTTATATTCTTCGATTATTGTTATTCATGGGTTTTGGTTCCGCTTGTTATATATTTAGTCCTAAGATTTTGGTTTCTCTTATTTTTGCCTTTCTCATGTTCTTTGTCGTGTCATGTCTCGTCTCCTTGTTTCCTCTGTCTCCCCAGTCAGTCAGGTCTCTATGTTCAGTGTCTAGTCTGTCTCTGTGCCTGTTGTGTGCTTCCTGTTTTATTTTGGTAATCCCACTCCTGTGTGCAGTGTATCTGGTTTTGCTTCCCCTTGTCTTGTTAGCTCTGATTTCTCCCAGCTGTGTTTCTCTCCTGTCTCCCATTCCCTGATTGCTCCAGTGTGTATTTAAGCCCTGTGTTTTCCTTGCTCTGTGTTGCGTCGTACCTCCTTATGTGTATAAGTCTCTTTGCGTTCCATGTTTCTAGTTTCACAGTGTTCTTTTCCTGTTTTTCACGTTGAGGATTTTAGTTTGTTTTTGTGCTTATGTTTCAGTTATTTTTCCCAGCAATAAAGCTGCCGCCTTGAGTTCACCTTTTGTGTCTGAGTCCTGCATTTGGGTCCACCTCCTGCCTGACACAGCCCCACATGACCTAGAAGCTTTTTTAAGGGAAGGGAAATAAGGAGCAGAGTTTGAATTATGCCAGATTTTTCAACAACAGCACTGTAAATCTGTAGCAACAGGTCTGATGAGGAGACGAATCCAAAGTTGAAAATTTTAGTTTAAATCTTTTTAATTATGCAAGGCGGACATCAGAAGAGAGGTACAACAGCAAGCGTCTGCAGCCATCTGTAAAACACGGTGGGGCTCTGTCACGGTTTGGGTCTGCATTTCAGTCAGTGGTGCTGTCCAATTTAAAATTATGCACACAGAAAAGTAGGTTCAGGTTTTGTTTTTAATTATTCCTGAAGACTATTTAAAGAAAGCTCACCTAATACAGTTCAGGCTGTGCTGAAGAAAAAAAAAAGTTGTCATATCAAACATTAATGTTTGAGCTTATTAGAACTGTACAAACTCTGTTTTGCCTCATGTACGGCCTTACTGTATATTATGCCTTATTTCCATCTATGTTTGCACATGTTTCAATATGCACTTCTTCCCATTTTCCTAGTACAATGAGGTGTAGCTCAAGACTTATATATTCAGTATACTGATAATAATGAATGAAATACATAAATGCTGACCGTGTAATGATGAACAAGAACCAGACCACAGAGAATGAAGAAAATATTACTCACCTCTAGGCAAACTGTGAGTGTAATCAACGAGGTGTTTTAACATTTATAAAATACTGGACCCACGCAGATGGAAAAAAAGGACATAATCATTCAATCATGATCATGATGAAACAATTGCAGTGACCATAACCATGATTTCCCAGAGGAGCATTAAGCCAAGTGTTCTTCTGGTAAGTGGCTTCTTGCTTCTCTGTCTTTTAATGTTTAATGTTACTCTGAAATTGATCATGTGGGTCTGAGGGAATTCACTATATCTGAATCTTGGCAGCGAGCTGGGATTAAATATAGACAGGTCCATATATTCTTGGATGCAACTTTCATTTTAAGTTTTGTACCAAAGTGTATTCAAGTCACAGTTGTTTTATATGGGATTAGAGGGAAGACTTTCACTTTTTCATTTAAGGCACTGAACAAAATATATTACATTAGCCCTTGAAGAATTGCAACTATTTTTGTACACAGTCATGTATTTTAAAATAATGTGATAAATAATGAAAAGCCCAGGACGGAGCCTGTAAAACCCAGTGCATTGGTGTGATGCTTGATGCATGGTGCTGAGTCACCAGTGTTTCGGAGAATGGGACAAAAGACAAAAACAGCCACATGAACTCTGAAAAAATTTTACTTTTTGCTCAGATTCTGAAAAGTTCTCTGGATGGCACAGCACAGAAGGACAATGACCCAAATTGGACTGAAAGCAGGTTTATTATTTTTACCTGGGTGAGCAACTCACCAGATCTCAAACCCAATGGGGCTGAAGACCGGAACACATCTTCAGGAAAAGCCCTGGAAAAGAGTAGCCAGGTGGGAAGCACAGTCTTTTGGGATAGGATGTTAAGTCAGGACTCAGGATGGCCACTGCCTGCAAAGTATTCTTGACAAATTGATATCTTATTCATGTTTATATATCCAGTTTCCTTCAAATACTGAGGCTGGAAATTTCCCTGCTGTTTCTCTTCACATCAAAGCTGAGAGGCTAGACCTTCAATAATATTCATCATTCAACTATAAATTAAATATATTTTGATAAATGGACAAATGAACTTATATTTTCAGTTCGTAACAATAGAGAGGTCTAAAATGTCTGATTTGAAGTATTGTTGTGCTCAATTCAGTTTTATCTATATAGCGCCAATTTACAACAATAGTCATCTCAAGGCACTTTACATTTTAGGGTAAAGAAATACCCTCCAATAATAGAAAGAAGCTCCGGCAATCAGAACGAAGAGACACGGGACAAAGGACACGCAATAGAGCTGGAGTCTAACTGATTTAATTGCTAATGATTAAATACAACAGTGGTGGGTAATGAGGGAAAAGGAGAAGGAAGAGGGAGGTCCTTTTTGATCAGGTGGAGAGCAGCTAAAAACAAATAAATAAATAAAATAAATAGCGGTCATGGCCAAGGAGTACAAAACTCAAGAGTAGCAGATAACATTTATTTACAATAAAAAAAACTAAAACCAAAACCAAGCTAAAAGTCCCACACGTATATAAAATGTATGACACGTGCAACAGTCTTGAAATAGATGTTCTAGCACCAACTATCACAGAAATCCCTCATTTTCATTGGTTGTATCTCACTGAGAAAGGCCTTCCATACAACTCCTCCACCATATCCAACACCAGTTCTGCAGACACTTCCAGGGCCAATCTCCTTAGTATCTGTCTGGCTTCTCCAGCCTGCTGCTCTGCTGAAGCTCTGCGGTCTTCATGCTTGTGCCACTTATGTGCATGCTCTGCGACTCCTCTGCTGACCGCCTGGGCTCTGTGACTCCTCCTCCACACTCATCCATGTCTTTATGGAACTTGCTTTGTGCACTGGTGTTTACATAAAGTTTCACTGGAACTAAGGAGCCAAGCCTTGACAGACAGCCCCACACCATAATCCCCACTCCACCAAACTTTACACTTGGCACAATGCAGTTACACAAGTGCCATTCCCCTGGCAATAGCCAAATCCAGACTTGTCCATCAGATTGCCAGACAATGAAGCATGATTTGTAGCTCCAGAGAACACGTCTCTAGAGTCCAGTGGTGGCGTGCTTTACAAAACTGCATCCGATGCTTTGAATTGTGCTTGATGATGTAAAGCTTGGATGCAGCTGCTCGGCCATAGAAACCCATTCCATGAAGCTCTCTACACACTGGTCTTCAGCTAATCTGAAGGCCACATGAAGTTTGTCAGTATGTAACACTTGACTCAGAAAGTCGCTGGCCTCTGTGCGTTCTGTGCTTCAGTGTATGCTGACCTTGCTTTGTAATTTTACGTGACCTACCACTTTGTGGCTGAGTTACTGTCATCTCCAATCGCTTCCACTTTGTTGTAATACCACTAATAGCTGACCATGGAATATTTAGTAGTGAAGAAATTTAATGACTGGACCTGTGACAGTACCACGCTGAGCTGAAGCTCATCGATCTCCTGACAGCAACCCATCTTTAATAAATGTTTGTAGAAGCAGTCTGCACACATAGGTGCTTGACTTTATACATCTGGGGCCACAGAAGTGATTGGAACACCTGAATTCAATGATTTGGATGGGTGAGTGAATACTTTTGGCAATATATTGTATTACTGAAGGAGTTGTTATTGCTTCGTTACACCACAGAAGGGTATAAAAGGGTCCCCTAAAACGAGCAGGTCTAGTAGGGGTAAACAGGCCAGCCCACTCACTGTAATGCAGTCCACCTAGCAAAAGTCTAGAGACTGTGTAGAAACGTGTATATATAAAAAAAATTACCCTAGCATATAGTGTATTTATTTGCCATGGAGCTAAGTGTCAGCAGCTAAAGCTAACATGTAGAGACCTCATGGTACTTTGCACGTGTACCTCACTGTAATCACAGTATCTCTGAGTGTGTGTGTGTGTGTGTGTGTGTGTGTGTGTGTGTACATATATATTACCCTCATTCAACCCACCAGCAACATCAGCAAGTTTCTTACTGCAACTGGATTTAAATCCAGCTGATCTAACTGCTTCCCTGGATGCCACATTTCTTTTGTGCATATATTACTCATGTCTCAACAGACAGAAGTTGTCATCTCACCACCTGACAAATCTGCTTCACACTGAAAATAAGTAGGTGCTGAAGGAGGGAACTTTTTGAAGAGTGGTACAACCAAGCCTCTTTTGCTGAACAACCAAATGTAGATATCCAATTAAAAGCAGATAGCGGATGTTTCATGGCGCTGTGAAGATAGAAACCTGCCTGGCTGACAGCAGACTAGTGCCAGGTGACTGACTTGTTTGAAGAGCAGGTAAGTGCAGGGACATATGGAGACAGATGCAAGAGTATCTGCAAGGCTGCCTTTTAAAACGTGCTTCAAAGAGACCATAAGCCAGAAGGAGAGATGCGTCTTTAAATGGTCGCAGGCAAAGGGAGTCTTTGAATGCAGCTTAAACTGGCTAATTTCAATCGTGGAGATGCAGAGCTGCATCCAAACCCAGAATCTGTCTGTTAACACATCAAAAGGCAGAGCTGGCTGAAACGAACAAAAAAAAAAAGCCCAGAGCTGATTTTATTAGAAACAGGCAATAAATCAAAATTGAGTCTTTCGGAGCTACATAAAGGTTTACATAAATAATCAAAATAAATATAACTGGCACTCTAAAAGACAAGCTGTTAGCAGGCGCTCCTGTTTGCGTCTTGGAAGGCGGGGCGGGAGGCTTTTGATTTTCTTTTTTTCTGTGAATCTGTCATCCTGACCTTTACTTCTTACAAAAACATATTACACACAAACGCAACTACACACGTAAAGACACATACACACACTGTAATATGTGCACACACTCTTGCAGCTTTAGAGGTTATCCTCACATTTTCCCACTGACAGCTCATGTTCAGCAGCACCATCTAGTGGTGTCTTGAAGGTTTACAAAGGGAAAATGTTGCAGTAAAACTATGTGAGAGGAATGGTTAACTATATCAGGCTGCCAAATCTCTTCAGAATCAGAGCATTTGAACTCAAAGACATCAAAATGTTGACAGATTGGATACATTTTCCAGCAGTTTTTGGTCTCGGTAATGCTCTCTTAGTCAAGAAACACTCCTTTAATATTTTTATCAAAAGCAAAGGGGGGCAAATAGTGTCCAAAATAATCAACATCAGTTCAACAATTTAAGTTGAACATTTAATCTGCAAGTATTTTATCGTCTCCTTGTCATTTCCGTCGGCTCTCTTCAAGCACTTCCAAAAACTTCCAGAAAGCTTGATGTCAGATGAATGTGGGAGAAAGCGCATTAAGGTCAGCACTCCTTGGTCATATTTAAATGAGATCTTGCAAAGTTTGGAGGTGAGATTGGGCTCATTAGTCTGCAGCATTATGCACAAAGATCAGCATGTCTTGGAAGAATGGATTGCTGTTTCCCTTTTGATCAGATTGCAGTGTTTCGGGTGCAGATGTCCAACTCCACAGACGGAGAAGCACACTTTACTATTCCGACCATGTCTCATTGTAGTCCTGATAGATTGTCTGCACACTATCATTTGTTCTTCTGTTTGTCTCCTAATAAGGACAGCTGCAAACCCTCTGCTAGTGCCATGCATCATAAACTAGGATTCACTGGTACTTATGGACTTGTTAAGTCAGAAGAAGACCGATCCCTGAAGGCCCCATCTTGTAACTCACAGGATTCAAATAATCCGATGCCAGGGTCCCGAGACACCCCCACAGGTCTTGTGGCCGTGCTCCGAAGGATGAGAGCTGCACTGCCAACAAATTATTAGGGAGGCAGTTTTAATGTTTTGGTTCATCCTTGTATGAAGAGCCTCCGATTCCTCATTTTACAACCAAACAGTGCCATCTAGTGGTTGTGATACTTTGTTACAGAGCATCATGGACGGTAGAACTTTTAATCACAGTCTGTGAAACAGTAATAGATTGTACTTTCTGCACAGCAACCACACTGTGGTGTGTAACAACAGGATCAATATGTGTTTATTAAAAGATTTGCCTCTGCTGGCTGCCAGTGCTCAAGTAGAGGTCAAGTTTCTTCCTGCAGAGGGAAAAATAATAGAGTAAAGGAGTGTGTCCATAAAAGAATTATTGAGTATTAAAATAACCTTAAAAAGAGCAACAACGGGAAAAAAGCATGTATTGTCTTGAAACACTGTTTCATTGGTGTTAGCCTGGCAGCGTAATTTGTAAATTTGCACATTTGTATAGGATTTGTTAAAACAATAATAAGATGGAATAGCTTGTTTTTACACCAGTAGTTACTGGTTTAAAACTTTTGACCAAATAAGTGCACTGCTTTGGTTTTTCACCTTTATAATTATGTTCTGAAGCTGCTCTTTACATAAAAAAAGAATGTAAGTTGTCGGAAATCACAGAAAAGAAGGTTTTGCTGTGTGGAGCGAGTGGCTCAGCAGATCCAAGGAACAACAGG
This sequence comes from Perissodus microlepis, assembly GCF_051167445.1. Taxonomy (NCBI): domain Eukaryota; kingdom Metazoa; phylum Chordata; class Actinopteri; order Cichliformes; family Cichlidae; genus Perissodus; species Perissodus microlepis. The sequence goes on along the minus strand of NC_140464.1, from coordinate 20,611,172 downwards.
TGTTGTGTTTTGCCACTGGTGGATTTTGTCTTGCTGAACATCACTAAGTCACAGTCTTCACAAATGTGACCTTAATACTTAATATTTCCCTTCAAGATTCTTTAATTCTATATCTAACACAACAGTTACCCTTTACAGCAGTGTGCAAAAGTCTTGAGCCATCCATATTTTTTAAAATATTTTGCTAGGAAAATGGAAAATAGGTAGGGCAATTTATTGAAAAATGTGCAAACACATCAAAATCAATATTTGGTATGACCACCTATATTCATCAGCACAGTCTGAACTGTTTTAGGCAGCTTTCTTGTCATTTCTTTAAGTAGTCATCAGGAATAGTTCTCCAGGCTTCTTGAAGGGCATTCAAAGCTCTTCTTTGGGTGTTGGCTGCATTTTGTTCTGTCCTTTGGCTCTGGGGAGGCCAACCCATGACTGATGGCGTTCATTGCGTGTGTTTTCTCTTCAGCTTACCTTTTATTGTGGGTGTGTGGGGGGGGTGTTTATCTGTCATGGTAAAATAATTAAGCTGTTGCCAATCAGATGCTTTCAAGAGCCCCCACAGTGTTTTATAGATGGCTGTACACTCTTGCTGTTGTACCTCTCTCCCTACCTCCTCTGTATGACCAAAAATGTCATTTTGGATTCACCTGACATGACTGTTGCCTCTGATTTTCTGTCCAGTTCGTATGCAGTTAGGCACAACTCCGCCTCTTCTCCCTGTTACCTTTCTTTACGAAAGACTAAAGATAAATTAAAAAAGAAAATTCCTCAGAAAAACGGTCAGGTACAAGGACTGGACTTAAAATGAGTGGAAAAGCAGCCAATGTCCAAAGAAAAACTTTTCAAGATCTCCAGAAAGGCAGAGAATTATAGTAGTCAAGACCACTTATAAAAAGAAAGAAAGAAAAAATATCTGTCTGCCTTGCAAGTCTGGCTCCTTATGATATGAGGGGAAGCTCAAGATTTCACAATACTGTATATTATCCATCGATCCAGAGGTTAGATGAGAAATACTTTCTTTATCCCATATTATAATAATATCTGGTAGATGCCTCTCAGCTAAATAGATGTATTGTATTATTAAGAGGCTGATAGCCTCTTTTATGAAAGACTTCTTAATCCTTATCAACTTCAGAGTGCATCCCAGCTGTTATTGGGAAAGAAGCCTAAGAAAAAGGCCACCTTAAAAAAGTAGCTGGCATGTTCTTATTTGTATTATTTTAGGTTAAAACTTTAATCTTTTCAAATCCCCACTCGAACCACACACACACACTGATAAATGTAACATGAGCTAAAACTTGTGTCTGGATTATTTATTGGTCCGGCTCTCATGCCCACACACAGTAGGAATTATTTATTAAAGGGCAAATAAGCACAATGAACAGAAGAAAAAAAACCCAAACAAACAAAACTGTCAGGAATTTTTTTAAAAATGCAGTTTTTTAATTGACAGGAAAACATCCTTCAGGACAATGGTTGGTCATCGCACATTAATTATCAACGATACAACAGAGTCCAACTGCGTGTCGAGCCTTTAAACACCATCCCTGTCCCCTCCCTTTTTCCCCGTTTGAGGAGTAATGGCAAGGGGGGCGGGGCTTATTATTGCAGACACATTGACTCTCGTCTGACAGACAGTACACATGCACCTCCTCCCCTTCTTGTAAGGCTTGAGGGGGGGTTTGGGGTGGGGGTGCTTGGGTCAGTCGCTGAAGGGTTGTAAGGGAAGGAAGGAAGGAGAAAACAAGGCTTCTGATTCATCAAAGTCAAGTTCTATCACAGTTTGAACCTTCTGCTGCTCTCTAGGTTCAGCCGTGTGAGGAGCGCGATCGCCTTCACCGGACCAGTTCAATATTAGTCAAGAAAATGAACCACTATGCTGATCAGTCCTTTACAGAGCATCAGGGCTGAGGCTACTCCTACATAAAATATACATCAGATAAATATTTTCACCATCACCAGTGTTCTACTATGTTTAGATTACCTGGAGGAGAAGTGGAAAAAAAAAGTTCATGTCAACATTAAATAATGTTGGTTCTTAAGAAAACAGAACCAACCAGGTTTCCATTTCTCTATATAAAACTGTATAAACAGGAGCTCTGTTCTCACACTGTAAATAACCACCCAGTACTGCATTGGACAATAAAGAATAGGGTCGTCTAATCAGTATTTTATCAGATACCAATTATTAAGAGCCCAGTGCAATTAGGTAGTCGATCTACAAATGGAAACATCTGAAAATGCAAATATCAAAATCTCTAAAACATCCAGATGATTCTTTCCCAAAAGTTATTTTCTTCTTCTTCTGCGTCTTCTTTTTAAACCAAAACATGCAATAGTCAAAACTGTTTCCTCAAAAACAGGATTTAAATACTCAGATCCAAAGATCTGCAAAATCGTAAGAACAATTATACAGTCACTCTACCGAACCGTGTCGATTAATACGGCGATACCGTTTAGAGAAGAGGGTTTTCTTCGGAGAACCTAAAACCTCCCGTTGCTGACGGTGTTGTGCAGGAAGAGGACAGGAAACGAGACGAAGCAGCGTGTTCAAGCAAACAAAAATGATTTTGTTTTTAAAAAAGGATTTGAAGCAGGGGAATGACTAACTGTGGCCGTGTGCGACGTCATTCAGTGAGCTTTATGCTCCTGTGTGTCAGAGCTCAACGAGGACTGGCACCAAAAGACCTATAGGAGCTTTACATTCTGCCTTTGCAAGATGGGAACATTTACTCAGGGATTGTTGGTGTGTGTGTGTGTGTGTGTCCCTTCCACCTGATTACACAGTTGCCAACTGTAGTTTTAAGGAGACCCTGTGTTTAACGGTGTCTAAAGGTGTTTAACACCAAACCTGTCTGTCTACACACGTGCTGCTCGGTAAAAGGGAAAGCCAAAGAGAATGTAGATGGAGATTTATTAATTGATTTCATTCCTGGCTCTGTGTTTATGCATCTGATGAATGTAAAAAAGAAAAAAATCACCTCTTTTTTAATTATTTAGTACCCTTTGAGACAGACCGGGGGCAAATTTGCAGCAATTGTCTGATCAGCTGTTTCACAAATACTTGTTTGGTTGATTTTCTTTCCTTTTCATCTGCACAAACACGAAGAACGGAGCCTTGCGCGTTTACAGATACGATATGGGAGCACTTTGGTTTTCACTCAGATTACTGAGGATTCGTGCATGTTGTGCGCTGACCCTCCCCCCCTCGAGAAATAAAAATAAAATAAAGACACCCTCCAAGCCAGCTGCCTTGGAAAAGGGTATCTGTACCAATGAAGCTTACAGGCATGCTTCAAGTGTGAGTGTGTGTATATGTGTGTGTGTGCCAAACCACACCGTGCACATAACAGAATCAATTACGTATTGTGCTCTGCCAGGACAGAAGGAAGAAAACATTCAGCTCCTCGATGGAGCTCCTGGACGCATGGCCCACGTGACATGTGGCAAACCGGTGCGTCAGTAAACCGATGTGTCTGAAGTTGCGAGGTGCCGATCAGTGAGGACAGAAACAAAAGCGGAATGATAAATGGCTTGTCGAGTCCTCGGCAGAGGTGCGGATCTCTCTTCTGTTTACAGTAACCCCATCAGTGGGTGGGCCTGAGCTTTTGGAGAAATCTACAGTACCTAACGTCGCTTCCAGCCACACCCACACTCGGGGCACGAGTACTTATAGAAGCACGAACACCAGACAGAGAGAGAGAGAGCTATTCTCAATCGTCATATAAAAAAATGGGTTTATAGCATGTATTAGCAGTTCTACAGTATGAATACAAGAGTGTGGCTGTTTTTATGTAATGTGGATGATAACTATATTTTCCACAAGTATATATTATTATTGCACTCTGGCTACACATATTTAGTAAGTTAGTTAGTTTGGTTGTCTTTAGATGTACAGAAACACAGGTGTCGAAGCTGATCCAGCTTGAAAACAGCAGTAGAGGAGAGGCTCAGTGAAGCCATGATTCATTTCATTTGAATGAATCAAAGCAAATAAAAAATCTATTTTTTTCCCTGCCCTGAAATTTCTGGATTTTAAACTCCCCGCAGGGATGTGGTCCATTTAATAACGGCCAAATTTGAATGTGGAGCTAGGGCGCGTGAACTAATTAGCACATCTTAGTCAAATATATACTCACATTGCTCTTTCTGTAAATGCTTCGCATCACTGAGCCCATACTCTTAAGACTGATACCTATTTAGACACCGGTTACATAGAAATCTGAGACAAAACTACAGAAACACATCACACACACACAAACACACACCCTTCCCCCCCTTGTTCTCTTCGATCTCTTTTTCAAAATAGAAAAATAAAACCCGCTCTCCTTGGACCTCAGCTAGCAGGCTGAGAGGAGAGGGGCGCTCTCCTTCACGGCTTCCCTCGCTCTTTGAAAAGAGACATACATTCACAAGAGGACAACGGAGGAGAACACACGAAACGAGCAAAGTTGAAATTCAAATTTTGTGTGCAAAAAACATTTTTAGATCTCTATAAAAATATGTGCATATTGATAGAGCTATTTTTACCTCACCAAATACAGTATTTTCCTTTATTTACACTGCACAGATACACAGAGAAACACACGCACTACAGCTCTGCCCTGCTCCTCCTCTCTGTCGTTTACAGGCGTAAGAACTACATGGCCGACTTCCATAACAACAGATTTGACAGTAATCGCACGTAAGAGAACTCAGACGCTCGCACACGCACACACGCACACATACAGAGTTCTGCTCTGATCAATGTGATCCGAGGAGCAGAGGAGGGGCAAGCAGAACTTCTGTAGAAAACCTGAAGTTGCATATCCCACAATTCCCCCCCTTACGCTCGCATTTCACAAACCTCTTCCCGTTAAAAGGTCAGAAGTTGTCAGCCAGACGCTGCTTCCTGATTGGCTCGCGCAGGTGAGGACAGTGTGTGAAAAAAAACTTTGGCTACGGAGTTAGGTGGCTTTAGTCCTGGTGTGTTATCTGCATTAGTCCCCGACACACCGTGTACAGTGAGCACTGTTTGCCTGATACAGCCTCCAGCTGTGGATCTGCTGTCCTTCAAGCTGGGTTTAAAATAAAACAAATGAATTCATTGTCTCTTATTCAAGTCTGTACCAGCTTCTCTCTGGAAAGAGTAATCAATGTCTGTTCATTATTCATCTTAACAAAAAAACAACTGAAAAGAAACACCTCTTATTCCCATCTCTGCTGAGGTTAGCCGAGGCGCCGCTGCTCCAGCCTCAGAGATTTAAAACCAGATTCACCTCCAGAATCAAACGACTGGTGTTTATTGGGCGGTCCTCCGATTCTTTGCACTGAATCCTGCGCCGCTTCCCAGCCTGCCGTCGAAAGGGGAAGAGCAGGTGGCCGTGTCGGTGTCTGATATGCCAGCTGATAGGCCGCTCATGTATCTGGACTGCGGTTGGTCGAAGGTGAACTGAGGGAGGGGGATGTGCCCCGCAGCAGGGGAGACAGGGCGTGTCTGTGAGAAAGGCATTGGGACAAGAGGGGTGTGAGGCTGGATAAAGACGTTCGGGCTGATGGGGATGTGTGGGTGCGTAGGCGTGTAGGCGTGGGGAGGGGTGTGTGTCTGAGTGCGTGTTGGGGTAGACGGTCGCGAGTGAGCCAGCGCCCGAGTGGGAGAGTTTGCTCGCAGAGGAACGTGGACAGGCGTTAGCGATCTGTGCATTGGAGATTGCGTGTTTGCGTCTGATGACACATCTTGGGCGTTTGTATTTGACTGCATGTGTGGCGTCAAGTCGTAGGAGGGTGTCCTGCGTCTCAGCATCGTGCTGCAATCAGATAATTTGGGGGGCGAGGCGGTTTGAGCGTGCTCCCTCTCTGAGGGTGGGTGAATGGATATACATGGAGGACTCATCTTCTTCTTTCTGTGGTTGCTCCTGACAGACTGCACCCTCACAGGACCGCCTTTCTCCAGCCAGTAGGCCTCCTCTGTGAAGTGTTCGTTAGAGCTGGTTGTTCCAGCCCGCGGGAGGCAAACCTCGATAGAGTGACGCCGCTGGTCGTCGGCGTATCCGGCATTCAGTGATGGCGGCTTGTCCAGGAAGCCCTGGTTGTCGATGCTGAAGCCTTTCCTGAAGTCCCGGTCCTTCAGTCCGGCTCCAAGCAGGCTCAGTGCGCTCCTCGACGAGGATGGTGGCAGCGGAGGAGGAGGAGGAGAAAAGGTGGAGGAGTAGGAGTCGAGGGCGGACGGCAAGGTGTACGGGGAGAGGGAGTGGCTGCGGCCCACTTTAACCCTGCTCTCCGTCCCACCTCCCTCCCCGTCCCACCACCTGTGGCCGGCAGAGCTGGTGATGTGATACACCTCCTCGTCGGCCGGGTCACAGAGGGATATGGCGGAGGGCGGCCTTGGTCTCCGGAGGCTGGCAGGCCTCAAGGGGGCGCGGGGCGAGGGAGGTGGAGGGAGAAGCAGCGAAGGGGAGGACGGCGGCGGAGGAAGAGAAGAAGGGGAAGACAGCAGAGGAGGAAGAGGAGAAGGACGATAGCGAGGGAAGGCGGAGGGGGAGGAGGGAGAAGCAGGCAGGGGTGATGACAAGGAGGAGGATGGATGAGGAGGTAGCTGTAAAGGGGACAGGGGGGGCAGATGGACTGAGCTGGTCCTCTCCTGTTGCTCAAAACCCTGAGACTCCACAGAATCAACTTTAACCGCCACCTGCAACAGAAAAGCAGAACGCATGGGTATAAGAAGCTGCTGACTAAGAAATGTGTGTATGTGTGTGTGTCTATAAGCGTGAAACGGGGTCTCTCACCTGCCTATGCAGGGCCCGTGGTGAGGGGCTGGGTGTTGGCGGGGCGATGCGAGGAAGAGACAGGGATGGAGGTGACCGAGGGTGAACGGGGGAAATGTCCGGAACCTGGAGCAGAGAGTGGCTCTCACAGGGCTGGGAGTGGACCGACATCACTGAGACTGCAGGGAGACATGTGCAAAGCATATATGTCATCAAGTCAAACGTGATAGAACACGACACACACACAAAAATGACAGAAACACATGCACTTCTGGAGAAAACACGTGCACAGCTGGGCATAAAGAAACACACGTTATTTTCTGTTCTTTTTAAAGCATTATATTTCAAGAGTCATTGCCAAAGTATGACATCGCTAACACTTTATTATGATAGAACATTCGGATCTTACAAACAGCCATTCAAATAAAAGTTTAAGTGGAAGATGTGGTCATAAATAACAGCTTCAGACATGAAGCCTGGAGAAGTTTTCTGGGCTGAAAATTTGCTTTTTAAAATGTGCTATCAAAATAAAGTGTTTCCTGGATAAAGAAAAAAAAATCATTAGCGCATACAGTAGGTTGTTACACTGTATGCTGAGCAGCAGCACCGAGCTGACTTTTCAGGGAAATAGTCGCAGAAGGCCAGCTTGCTGCATGTAAAATTCCACATTAGATCCTGGTTACAGTAACAGTTTCACTTGTCTCTACTGCGCCATGCCAAGGGAAATTAGGGTCTTGACAGCATATAGCGCTCTAATGTGTCAGGTGTCAAGTGCACAAGAGAGCACATCCATCAGATGTTCAATCTGTGTGGTGAAACTGTGTAGCCAGGCTCTCAGGTGATCTGCACACACAGGTTCAGTGAACTAGGAAAATTTCTGGAACCTGCAGCAGAGAGCATTAAGGCTCACCGAACCGGGGTGTGCAGATATAATAGAAATAAAACATTAAAATGTTAGTCAGAGCGTAAACGAGTTCATTTCAAGTAGATATTTTCAGTTCAAGGTGTAAAGTCAGTTGATAAAATATTATTCTTAAAACACCACAACTTTGACAAAAGCTGGGATGCTGTGCAAAAGGTGAATAAGTACTTACCCCATTCCTGACTTCTTGCATATTTGTAACACTTATTAGATCAAACAGATTTTCATATTACACAAAGATAACTAGAGTAATAACAAAAGGCAGTTTTTAAATGATTTATTTTTATTCATTAAGGGATCAATTTGGCTCTGTGTGAAAAATTACACCCTAAACTTAATAACTGGTTTTGCCACCCTTGGAAGTGACAGTTCTTCCAAGTTTCCACCATTTGTGGATTATGGATCTAAGCTAGCCTTAGAAATGTCTTTGTAGCTCTTTCCAGACTGACAGATGCCAATGACTGTTTCTCAGCTGTTTCTTTAGATCTTGAAATGATGTGTTGCTTTTTGAGATATTTTCACCTCCTTGAGTTTGTCCGACAGGATCTATTCAAGTGATTTTTTTGATTCAGCAGGTCTGACAGTAATCGGGCCTAAGTGTGGCTACTAAAATTGAATCCAGCTTTCCAAAAAAAATGCAGTTAACCTGTCAATTCATGATTTAACAGAGGGGCAGTTACTTTGGCTCACAGGGCCAGGTAGGTTTAGATAGTTCTTTCATTTAATACACAAAATATTCATTTAAAAACTGCATTTTGTTTTCCTCAGGTTATCTTTGTCTATCTCTGTCTGTCTGAAACATTTAAGTGTGAAAATATGCAACAACAAAAAAAAGAAGAAGACGAAATCAGGAAGCCGGAGTACACAGAGAGAACCCAAAAAGACAACTAAATGTCTCTGTTTTCATCTCTGATGCGATATCTGTGTGCTTTTGATTGCATGTGAGGTTTATGAAAATGAAATCAAATCACTGACACAGCATCCCAGCATTTTTTTGTTTTTAACTAGACTATAACCAAAAGACAAAAGAGAAGTGATGACTGCATATTTTTAAACATATGCACTTTTCTGACTTTGCAACTTGACTGTGAAGACAACGACCACTCTAGTTTAGTATTCGGCCATTTCACAGCTGAGCAGATGAGCCTGTGTGAAAGTTGCAGGTATTCACGTGTATCGACTCATCCACTACAGTAAGTACCTTAGGACAGAGCTGGGCCTGTCCACAGCCTGGACACAACATGCCATTAGATTCTGACTGCAAATGAAACAGTTCTTGTTAGTGCTTAGAGATGTGTTCTGAGCATTGTTTCTTTATGTTCTGACTTCTTTTTTAAACACACAGAAGGTGAAACTACAGGGAAAAAAAGATAACATTATGTAGGATAGGTATAAGGTTGACTCTATGTGAGATAAACATTACTCCGTCTTTTATTTTAACTAGTTTGAATTGGACCTTGTGAAGTTTAGTTAACAAATTTAGTAACTGTGTCTCTGTCTGTTTACCACACAGATTAAATAAAATGCCAAAATGTCACAATAATAAAGCGATGCTACTCTCACAATCAATATTTTAGTATTTAACATCTAGTTTACCTGAATGCTGGTGTTGGGGACTCAGGTCTACCTCGTCTAAAGGGTAGGGGGCGCTGGCGGGTCGCACCGGTCTAAACATATAACTGTCATTTGGCAGAGAATGCATCCTGGATACAGAGATCTTGGATGACAGCAGGTTCTGGTTGTTGTACTGCACCTCTTCCTCCTGCAGGGGGAGACAGAGACCACTCAGTGCTAAAACCAACAGCTGCAGTTTTTACAAAGAAAGAATAGAGCGCTGTGTGATTCTGATGACTGACGTCTGTGTTGCAGGTTGAGACAGGTAAAAATATGAATGCCATGTCTGTGGCATCTTTCTGGTGCAAGATAGTGTATGGACAACCACTGAAAATAACACACACACACACACACACACGCACAAATTCAAAGAACTGTCTCTTAAAGTTATCTTAAAGGTAAAGGTTAAAGGAGAGCATCGTTTGCCATCTTTTCATCAGGCTCTGACAAACCTAGGCTGAATTACATGCCAGCTCTATACACAACCCAAAACATGTATTTAAATGTTTTCATATTTGTTAAAAGACTGTAACCCAGCAGTAAGATGTAATAACAAAGTATATGTTTATACCTTGTTTTATTAGTAATATTGCATTTCCACCGATCAGGCATAACATGAGTACCACCTCCCTATTATTGTGTAGTTTCCCCTGTTGCTGCCAAAACAGCCCTGGCCCATCGAGGCATAGACTCCACTAGACTCCTGAAGGTGTGCTGAGGTGTTTGTAATCAAGATGTTAGCAGCAGATCATTGAAGTCCTCTAAGTTGTAAGTTGGGGCCTCCAGCAATCAGACTTGTTTGTCCATCGCATTCCACAGATGCTTGATTGGAGTGGGATCTGGGGAATTTGAAGGCCAAGTCCACACCTCAAACTTATTTTTGTGCTCTTCAAACCATTCCTGAACCATTGTTGCTTTTTGACAAGCCCAATTATCCTGCCAAAAGAGGCCACAGCCATCAGGGAGTACTGTTTCTATGAAACGCTGTACATGGTCTGCAGTAGTGCTTAGGTACATATCAAAGTAACATCCACATGAATGGAAGGACCTGAGGTTTCCCAGCAGGACATTGCCTAAAACATCACACTGCCTCCGCTAGCTTGCCTTCTTCCCATAGTACATCTGGTGCCAGGTGTTCCCCAGGTAAGTGACACACCTTGGGAGGCGGCAGAAAGATCAGCAGTAGTTTTATTTGATGCAACAGTAGCTCGTCTGTTGGATCAGATTGCACGTGGGGAGTGAAGGCCTACCCGTGTGATCTGTTCACTGTTCCTTCCTTGGACCACTTTTGAGAACACCCCACAAGAGCTGCAACTTTGGAGACCCAGTCGTCTACAAATCATAGCTTGGCCTTTCTTAAATTCAATTAAACCCTTACGTTTGCCCATTTTCCTTCTTCTAACATATCAACTTTGAGGACAAAATCTTCACTTGTTCAACTATGTTACAACTGTGACGGTGTATCAAAACTGTTTTATCATGAATTAATGTAACTGGCACACATGAAAAAACATGTTCCACAATGCTGATACTGCTGCAATTGCTAATAAGCACAGTTTTGTCTTCCTACCTCTTCCGGTGAATTTGAGCATGGCCCCACATAGGTCCCTCCGACTGAGCTGTTGTTGGAATTTGTGCTTAGTCTGCGATCCCTCTCCCTATCCATTTCCAAGGCGATCTCTGCATCAATCTCCGCATCCTCTTTAGCATCCTGCAAATATATCTACTTAATATCTGTGCATTTAAAAAGCCAAAAACCAAAGAGATAGTACTCAAGTTACTGCACCTTGTTGCTTTCCTCTAGATGTTTCATCAGAACAGCCACCACCACATTGACCAGAACAAACTGGGCCATGAGCACAAAGGTGACAAAGTAAATTGGAGAAACCCAGGGCAGATATGGTAAACAGTGTTCGTCAGACGGGTGACACTCTCTCAATGTGTCCTGAAAAGAAAAAGAAGAGAAAATGAAGAAGCAGATAGTTTTACCCCGACACCGAATCACAGTCACCACTTGAAAAAGCTGGGCATCCACAGCTGCAAAGACTTTTGTAAGCATCACAGTTTTACACATTTACTCATTTGTAACTTCAGGAAACAAAGAAACACAAATTTAAGCACACACAGAGACATGATAGTAGTTCATAATCAGTAAAAAAAGAAATAAAAACATTGCACATTGTTAAACAACCCCCACTCTCCATCACTCCTAAAAGGTATATGCATGAAATCACGTCCTGTTTTTATATTGAATTAGCTCAAAAAAAATCGCCAAACTGACAGACGCGTACATTTCTTACACACAACATAAAACAAACTGTCTGTACAAAAACAGAAATCTACTTTAAAGTGCCTTTTTTAAAGCAGTGGTTAAAAAGAGAAACTGTGTGGCATCGCCCTCTGCTGGAATTCAAGAGGCATTGCTTATGTTGTGGGCCACTTATGGCCCAGTCTGAGCCTTAGTGGAGAAGTTTACTTACACATTTAATCCTTCACATAATATCTTAATATTAGAAAAAAGGTGTGTGACTTCAACAAACATGTCATTTTTTTAAGCATCAGGCCTTGTGTTTGACACCTTTTCCCTAACTATATCTTGTTAAAGAGATTCTACACTATACCTAAAAATTATAATTCATTTAAAAAAAAGAAAAATACATGACATTGTCACATCATTTGTACACGATCACATTTTTGTGTCGTTCAGAATTTCATTTTTTAATAAAGTAAAACTCAAAATGTGAAAGTTTTGACATTGGTCTCCTCTAAGCTACTTTATCATTTCATAATTGCTTTTCGAGGTCGTCGCTCTCTGCGGTTATGAGATAATCTAGTCATCATTTATTAGAGCTCATGTTGTGCATACAAGCGCGTTTGTGTGTGTGTGTCTGTTCATACTTTCATAATCCCATTCCAGTTGTCTCCAGTGGACACTCGAAACAGTGTGAGAAAGGCCATCCCAAAATTTCTAAAGGTTGCGTGACGACCCAGACCTTCACATGGGTTGTCGTCACTGCACTCTAATCAAAGCAAACAGAAGAAGACGTTAATTAAGCTGCGCTATAAACATGGTGATGAAAAGAAGACGAGAAATACAACGTGCCGCACTTCCATACAAAATACAACTTCTTCTTCAATCATATAAATGCAGAGTAAACTAGTTCCAAGTGGCGTCTCCCTATGGACGTGGCACAGGAGAGCGAATGAGAAAAGTCTTCCAGGAGACAGCGAAAAGTCTTTGGGTCAGTTTAACAGAAAGCTCTCGAGGCCTTGTTTACAGAAAGAGAATAGCCACCAGAAGATATCCTCCCTTGCCTCAAACCTGAGGTCACATTAACAGCATGCTTAAGAAGAATAACACATCCCTTGGAGTATTATGTACCATGTTTATTATTCTAAGCATCAGTCACCAGGAGACAAATAAGAGGATTAAACAATGTGAGAGTGTAGCACAGAGGAAATGGATAGGGAAGGTTTGCGTAACTTGTAATGAAATCAAGCTATACTGATGCAAGACTGAAACGCTCGTTGTGGCTCTAACAAATGGGAGACGACTGAGTCGGAGGCTGCTGAGAATTCAGAAAAAGCAGCTTCAGTTCAAATATATTCAGTCAAACGTTAAACACCTGACATTTTTCTTTTTTTTGGACTGCAGGTATTTCACGTGTGCACCTTTAATATGTCTACATCATTAGCAAAAACACATATTTTTAGACATAAAAAAAATTATTTCACAAGATCAGATTGTAAGAAAACTCATTTAAAAGATATATATATATATATATATAGAGAGAGAGAGAGTTTCATCTAACAGTGGCGACTTAGACCTAATTAGACCTAATGAGGAAAACTAATGAGATCTATTAAGTCACTCAAGTCAATGTTTCCTTGCTTTCACACCTTACTAAATATTCTTTCCTCTCAGTCGGAGCTCGCTCCTGTATAGACCATTTACTATTCTACCCCCTTTGTTTTACCTTTCTCGGGTAATCTTCCTTTAACTCCTGCCCACTGGAAATCGGGATTCATCTGGGTGTAGACTACCAGATAAATTATTAAATCTAGATTCAGATCCACACTGGAATATGTTAATTACAAGCTATGCTGAAAACACCTGACCCTGAAATGACATGAAGCCAGAACTGTATTAACATTTAAACACTCATTCAGCCCCTCGTGCCCTCATCCTATCTACACAGCCTTGGGCAGATACCTTGGACAGAGTCTGCCAACGTACGCTTGTCTAAGATCTGTCAGTTAGTCGCATAATTGTTGGTCAGTTTAAATTCCTCTTCCATGGTGAAAATGTATAAAACACCATGTTATAATAAAACTAAAGACTTGTCGACGGCCTATGTACCAGGAGGGGGTGTGAGACACAAGTAAGTTCGAAGATGAGGTTTAGCTTTTTCTTACTGGTGTGAATGCAGGGAACGTTCCTGTTCTCCACCGCCACGATGTTTCCTTCAAAACTTCCAAAGTTAAAACATATTTCACCCTTACAGGCATGAATCAGCATTTAGCTTGGCACTTCCAAACATTCATAAAAATCTCTGCAAAAGCTGAAGATGGGTCATGTTGCATAAATCGGCAAAACAGACATCATCTTCTATTCCCAGCGTGTAGCAGAGGATCATAACATTTCACCGAAAGCAACCTCTTTATCAGAAAGTTGTTTTTCATTTCATCTTCCCAGAAGTCCTTTTTTTCCTTTTTTCTAACACTTTTCCCACACAAACTCAGGCAAAATGAGTTGGACAGAGTAAGTCCATTGAAGAAGCAATAATGTAAATAAATGGGATCATGCAAATGTGATCTTTCCTTGGTCAAAACAGGAAAGGGGGGGGGGCAATGAGGATACAAAAAAGGGGGGAAATTTGCCGCAAATCGTGACTGTAATAGTGATGCTTGGATTCTGGCAAAGTGTGTGGAGCAGTGTGTGTGTGTGTCTTTGTTTTGTTTTTTTTCTTGCTGGTGACTGACCCAGTTTGCCAAAGAGCTCCACTCCCAGAGCAGCATAGATGAAGAAGAGCAGCATGAAGAGAAGACCAAGATTTCCCACCTGGAAGGAAAAAGAAAAAAACAAACCCCAAAACATGTTAGATATCTTCTGCAAAAAAACAACAGTACCATTTAAAACATTAAAGATCCAGGGATAAGAAGGCATTGTCTCCGGAGTATATAATCGAGAGGGAGTATATAACTGACTCCATTTGTTTGTCTGTCTGTTTGTTAGCAGTCTAGCATCCACAGTTTCCAAGATCTCATTTTCATATTTTGTGTGATGGTACAAGTTGGTTTCATTTAGGTGAAAATCACATCAAGATCACATCAAATGGGTAAAACAATAAAAACAAGCCTTGCTTGGCACGAGCACCTCAGTTTTCCAGGGATCTGACCTTGACCTTTATTGTTTGTGCCAAAGGTAAAAGTTGACCTTGAAAAAACATTTAAAGAAACCATATCAAGTAATATATCATGTGAATGGGCATGGGGAGAGCTGTACATTAATACAATGCCCATGACATCACAATGACACCAGAAAGTTTCCCAAAATTACACAGTGCATGAAAATATCTTAAAATCACAACTTCTTTCAGCTTATAGAAGCCAAATCAGCCATCTCTGCCCCAGTTATATTGGTAAAGACAATAAAAAACACTATAAATGTGTTAAAGGTCAGACATCAGCATATTGTTATAAAAACAACCTGATGTCAGCATGTTGTAATAAAAAAAATTCATAAAACATCAGCGTTTTAGTACAGCCCTTTCCCTTTGAGGGGAGATGTGCTCTCTGAGTGCTCTTGTCTTGTTGCATTTATTTGATACCACATATGCTTATTTATGCATTAGCATAAAATACTTCTTTTTCCTTTTTCTACCCATTGCACGGAGAAACAGTGTTGCCAACTCCTCAGTAAGGAAAATCGCTATTGGCTGTCCTAAAAGTCGCTAGAAGTCGCTAAATGACGTCATCGCCTAATTTGCATAATTGGTCATGCTAATCTAATTGTAACCTATGTTGTTGGAGAGAGAAATAACATCATGGAAGAGACATAAAGTGAGTAAAAAATGTCCTAAATGCATTTAGAGTTTATTTAGAACTACAAATTAAATTTCTTTTAGCAATTATTGTTTTTTTTTAATGTCACAATTCCAACGCTGCTCCTTTACCCGAGCTTGGACCGGCAAAAGTGACCCGAAATAGGCACTCTGGTGGAGTTACTTTGTGTGTGTGTGTTTATAAGTAGTTTTAAACCTTGTGATCCACAAAACAGCATAAGAGTAAAAGAGTAAAAGAAGAACTGACTGCGTTACAGCACCCGCTGCTTGTTGAGAGTAAAAGCGATACGCGCTTTCACGTCTTTTTTTAGCGACTTTTTTTTTTTTTTTTTTGAAAGAAAGTCGCTAAGGGGTCTGAAAACTCGCTAAATATAGCGACAAAGTCGCTAAGTTGGCAACACTGCGGAGAAATCCCTTGCGCGCTTAAAAATCAAAAAATTCGACTTCCGGTGGCTTGTAGCACCGCATGGCCGCATAGAGAGTGACCTCCGGCACCAACCGTGTGTTTCCCCGGACTCGAGAGCTGTATTAGGGCTACATTGCCATTTTTTGACGCAAGAATGAGTGGGGATAAATCTAAAAAGGGAGGATACGGGCTACGAAACATTCTTGACTGTGAAATGGAGAAGGACGCCGCGGCTAGTGAGGCAAGCCTCGCATCGGGACAAGATGGCGACCGAGGTGAAGGTCTGGGTTGGCTTCGGGATGCTGTGAGTAGCGTACTGGTGGCCGAAATGGCTACATTGCGAACCGAATTGAAAAGTGACTTCAAAGCATTTGGTATGGCATTTCGGGAGGATATAAAGAAGCAAATGGCCGAACTCTCTAAGGAATTGAATCAAAGATTACACGAGATGGCGGATCAGGTAGAGGAGATGACTGGTCGGCTAAAGCACGTCGAGGACAACATGGCTGACTCGGAACGCTGGGACATTGGTGTTAGGGATACACTTGTGCAGCTGTTGGAAAATCAACGGGCGCTTCAGGAAAAGGTGTCCGATATGGAGGGCCGCGCTAGGCGCAAAAACATCCGGATTCACGGCGTACCGGAAAACTCGGAGGGCTCGTCGGTGACTACCTTTGTTGAAGGGGGGGGGGGGGCGAAGATTTCGGCCCGGACCGTGCCCTCGGCATTGAGCGCGCACACCGCGCGTTGGGACCAAAACCACCACCGAACGCCCCACCACGCTCAATAATAGTGCGCTTCCTCCGGTTCTCCGTTAAAGAAGAGATTCTCCGCACGGCATGGAACAAAGGGGTACATATCCAAAACAAACGGGTGTATTTCGATCATGACTACTCCCTGGAAGTGCAGAAAAGGAGACGGGAATATATCCCAGTTAAGAAGGCTTTGAAGGACAGCGGGATCCGCTTCCAGACACCACTAAGTAAGATGCGAGTGTTTTATGCGTCAGGCAATGTCCTATATAATACCGCGACCCAAGCTGCCGAGGATTTAAGAAAGCGGGGAATAGCCGTGGGTAAGATCACCTTGGGGAACCAAACCAACAGGATGACAGAGGACACGATAAGGCAGCTACTTCCTTGGGAAACGCAGACAGCACACTGCGGGGGCGGCTTCCAGCAGCACGTTCGGGAAAAACTCCAAGCATTCCAGAGGGAGCAAGAAAAAGTGCCAGCAGACGAGTGAGCAGCTGATGGTGGGACAACGATGAGTTAGCTGGCGGTAGAGTTTTGATAATCTAACCGTGGGAACACTGACTTTTGTATCCTTCAGAATTCATTTTTCTTTAGGTTGGTGCCTACGGACATGGTTAGAGAACCACCAAGTTATTTCTAGTAGCGATAAGAAACTGTTTTTGCTTATTCTTTGCCCTTTTTTGGCTTTTTTGTCGATCACTCCCCCCTTGTCGGATGAGGGGCCCCACCTTGTGGCCAGTCCCCTCAATGTCAAAGGACACTCTTATATCCTTTGTATTGGAAGCTCTTGTTAATGTTTGGTGTGTTTGCTGTTCAGTGAGTTCTGGTTGTGATGTTCTGAGGTCTGGGTTGATTATGTTGTATTCCACATATCCACTTGATGGCTTATAATTTCTATAAAATGCTGTCACGAAATGTAAATGGCCTGAATAGCCCTATTAAAAGAAGCAAATTAATTGCCAAATTGAAAAAGGAGACAGTAGATTTGGCATATTGGCTAGAAACTCATCTAGACAATGCAAAACATGAGAAATTAAAAAAGATGGGTGAGCATACATTCTATTCATCGTATTGGGCCAGGAAAAAACGAGGAGTAGCTATCCTTATCTCAAATAAAATAAAATTTGAACATATATCTAATATAAGTGATAAGGAAGGTAGGTTTGTTTTAGTAAAAGGTAGAATAGAGAATAAGGCGGTCACACTATTAAATGTCTATGCACCCCCAGGAAGCAACGCAAGCTTCTTTAAGAAGATATTTGATTTGATCTCTAAGGAAACGGTGGGAACTCTTATTTGTGCAGGAGATTTTAATTTACTGTTAAACCCCCGATTAGACTCAAATAATAGGGACAGGAAAAGCACGTCTGGAGAGAAACGAGTTAAAGGAATGTTAACGGAATTAGGACTTATTGATGTGTGGCGATCTATCCATGGGTCAGCGTCAGGATTCACTTTTTACTCTGCTCGACACTTAGTGTATTCGAGGATAGATTACTGTTTTATGTTTAATAGGGATTTACACAGGATAAAAGATTGCAGAATAGGTCCAAGAGATTTCTCTGACCACAGTGGAATTTATATAACGTTACATTTGGATGGGACACGGAAGACAACTTTGAGGAGACTAAATACCGGTATGTTAAATGACCCTGCTTTTGTGAAACAAATGACAGCCGATCTCAACTTGTACCTGCAGGACAATGATAATGGAGAGACAAATCACAGTATTGTGTGGGATGCAGCCAAAACTGTCCTCAGAGGAAAAATAATTGCGTGGTCGACCATGCTTAAAAAGAAAAAGTCACAAGAATTGTTACAACTGCAGGATAGATTAATGGCCTTGGAACAGTCAGGTCTGAAGGATAAAAATACTACAGTAACCCACCAGATCAGACAGATTAAGCAGGAGATAGATAAGATATTGAGCGAAGAAGTAGAGAAAAACATAAGATTTATGAAACAGAGGTATTATGAGGCGGGGCCTAAGGCGGCGAAGCAGTTAGCGTGGCGGATTAGAAAACAGCAAGCTGAAAATAATATTTATAAGATTAGAGAGTCAGTTGGTAACAATGTTGTAACTGACCTGGATAAAATTCAAAAAGCGTTTGAAATGTATTACAAATCGTTATATAGTCAATCTACTCAGGGTGATGTAAATAAGATAACTGACTTTTTGAATTCCTTAGACCTGCCTACGATTGGTCGAGAAGCAAATAGTAAGTTAACGTCCTTAATATCTCGGGAAGAAATAATTAAAGCTATTTCCAGCCTTAAATCCAATAAATCACCAGGTACCGACGGGCTCCCTGCCGAATGGTACAAAACCATGAGGGAAAGCCTTCTTCCCCTGTTGGAAACTAGTTTTAATTATATTTTGAAAGGAGGTCTGGTACCTCCCTCTTGGAAGGAGGCCTTCATATCTGTTTTGCCAAAGGGGGGACAGGATAGACTAAACTGCAAATCTTATAGGCCGATAAGTGTCCTGAACTCAGATTATAAACTATACACAACTATTTTGGTGTGAAGAATGGATGCTGTAATGCCTTCTTTGATTGATGAAGACCAAACGTGTTTCTTGAAAAATAGACAAACCCACGATAATATTAGGCGAGCTTTACACATCATCGAACACGTTAACAATAAGAAAAAAAGCTCAATTATTCTTAGCTTAGATGCTGAAAAAACGTATGATTCAGTGAATTGGGACTTCCTCTTCCTAGTGATGAAAAGATTTGGTTTCTGTAGCGAGTTTATAAAATGTTTCCAAGCTCTTTATTCTCTCCCTACTGCCAGAATAAAAATTAACGGTAGCCTCTCCGATACTATTTTTTTAGAACGAGGATGTAGACAGGGGTGTCCAGCAAGCCCCTACCTCTTCAACTTGTTTAAAGAACCTCTATCCCAGGCTATACGTCAGGAAACATCGTTGAAAGGGATTGTAATAGGAGGGGACGAGTACAAGGTGTGTTTATACGCAGATGATGTCTTGGTGACAATCACGGATCCCAGCTCAGGTATACCAGTGTTAATGGGGATGTTGGAAACATATGGCCTGTATTCAGGGTATGTTCTTAATGTCAAAAAAACTCAAGTTCTGACATTTAATTTTTCTCCAGACCAGACACTATTGTCAAAATTCAAGTTTAATTGGGAGGCAACTGCTATCAAATATTGTGGAGTGTTTCTGCCTAGAGATCTGACACAACTGTATGATATTAATTACAGTCGTATTAATAGAGAAATATATAGCGATCTCAACATTTGGGCCTTGCTCCCTCTCGACCTTGGCAACAGGATACAGATAATTAAAATGAGTATTCTTCCCAAACTACTCTATCTTTTTCTTGCTTTACCTATTCAAATTCCAGAGAAGCAATTCAGGGAATGGAATAAACAGATTTCGAGATTCATTTGGCTTAACAAAAGACCAAGGGTGAAGTTCTCTACTTTGCAGTTGCCGAAAGAAAAAGGGGGCTTGGCTCTACCTTCATTAAGGGATTACTACTTATCTGCTCAGCTGAGGTCCTTGGTGTGTTGGTGTAATCCATCTTTTTGTGCGAGGTGGAAGACGATTGAGATGTCTCTCTCGGACACGCCAATCCAGTCTAGACTTGGTCACGCAGCTTCTGATTTGGACGATACCTTGACGCCCAGCCACTGGGTCACTTTTACATTAAAAATATGGAGGGGAGTGGTCAAGCAGGCACAACTCCAGGAAGAGATAAAACTTCTGAGGTGGCCAGCGTATGACCCTGATTTTTTACCTGCTTCCCACGATGGTAGATTTAAACAATGGGTGTGGCATGGAATCACTGCTGGGTGTTCGGTTATTGTAAAATCTAAAATTATGGCCTTTGATACCCTATGCAAGACTTACGACCTCGAGAAACAAGACTTTTTTCGATACTTGCAACTCCGTGACTATATTGGCAAAAGACTAAAGAGCTGTGTCCGTGGAGACTTCTCGATTGTTAATATTTTCATTGATGCTTATGACTCTGGGAGTAACAGAGCCTTGATAAGTAAATTGTACAAATGTATGACTAAGCTCAAAGGGAACTCAACGATTTACATAAAGCAGAAATGGGAAAAAGAAATGGACATTGTGATTACAGAAGATGGGTGGGCACGGATCTGGGAGACACAGTTTACCACAACTAACTCCAACATGTGGCGGGACTTCTGCTGGAAGAACATTATACGCTATTTCATAACGCCTAAACAGAAGTCTAAATTCAGTGCTACACCTGCATTTTGCTGGAGGAATTGTGGGGAAGACATGGCTGATTACGGTCATATATTCTGGTCCTGCCCACTCATACGACCCTTCTGGACGGAAGTTGTAAAGATAATTACAGAGGTGTTGGGATTCCACGTGTCTTGTACATTTACCTCATTGTATCTGGGATATTTTACAGACGATTTAGTTGCAGATGATGTTTATCTTCTGAAAGTTCTCTTGGCTTCTGCGAAGAAGGCCATAACAAAACGCTGGCTCTGTAGAGATCCTCCCACTGTAACACTTTTTACCTCTATAGTGGAAGACGTCAAATTGATGGAATGATTGACTTTCACTCTGCGACTGCAGGGAGATTTGGGAAGGAG
Organism: Perissodus microlepis; assembly: GCF_051167445.1. NCBI lineage: Eukaryota > Metazoa > Chordata > Actinopteri > Cichliformes > Cichlidae > Perissodus > Perissodus microlepis. The sequence goes on along the minus strand of NC_140464.1, from coordinate 20,590,062 downwards.
ACGATGGAGAAAATGGCTGGACTTTACAGCTTGTGGCAGCACCCTTTAATGCATAGAATTAGTAATGCAGACTTGCTGACGTATGTATGTGTGGATGTGCAGATGTATGTACGGGCGTATGTTATCTTCCCATGACCTCATACTGTTTCTGTTTTTTCTTTTTCTTTTTTTATTTTATCTTGTTGCATAAAAATGTTCCTAAACAAATAAAAAGTGTCAAAAAAATTAAAAAATTTAAAAATTAAAAAATAACTTGCACAGTGTGCACCTCCTATGACTACATGTGCATCATGCCATCATTTACCAACATGTCTCATCTCCTTTTCCAGTTTCTAAAAATCTTTCCTCGTGCACTCTGTGCCCGGGATGGTTATATCCGAATACTTGACATTTAGAAAATAGCAGAACAACGTCTGTCACTGCACACACATCATAATCTTTGGCGCAGCTGCTCTTTGCCTCTAAGATTTGAGCCACGCAATAACAGGGAGATACATCCGCGACATCTGCTGACACGCCTAAAAAAAATGGTGGGTGCATTGACAAAATAGCAAAAGCACAAAAAGGAGCACAAGGGAGGAACAGTGTGACTCAAAAAAAAAAAAAAGAAATCACAAGATCGGTGGCAAAAATGTGCACGGGTATCCATTTGACTAATGAACTCACTGACTCTGTGATAAAATTCCTCTTGTGTGCAGTGTGCGTGCCATTTATTATAAGGCACATTTACTAAGAAAACCAAATGTGATGTGCAATAAGCCGGCGAAAATCCGAAGAAACAAACACACTTGAGGGTCAGGATATGAATTTTGTAATGTGGAAGGATACGCCTGGAATTAAATATTTATTAAAAAGCATAAATCTTTCAGGGCTGTCTATTCTGAACAAAATTCATATCCTGACCCTGTTTTCATAAATAAGAAAAAAAAAGCAAAACCACTTTTTTGTGGTTGAGACATTACAGAGTCCATGTTTACCTGCGGCAGTGCTTGCATGACAGTATCCAACAGAGCTCTCATCCCTGTGGCCATCTTTAGAAGCTTCAGCACTGCAGAGAGACATTGAAAAAGCCATTTTACTGTGATAATTGTGAAAAAGGGTTAGTAGGAAACTGTTTTATCTACATCTGAGATCCTCCTTTTGATGCCAAATCTATTAGAATATTTAGGATAACTTAACAGAGTGAAATTATGTAAGTGTGTACGACATAAGCAAGGATAGATTGGTAAGCGTATGTGTACCTCGTGCTATCCTGAGCACTCTCATGATCCTGATGATGGTTGGATTTATTGGTAATGTGCCTTTCATTTTCAGCTCCTCCAGGACGATGCCCATGATGGACAATGCCACTATAGCTAAATCCAGCTGATTCCACCTGAGAATATTTTTTAGTCGGGTAGAAAAGAAAAGGGCAAAAAAATAAATCAATAAAAAATAAGACACAAGATACAGTGCTTCTCTTTCATCGCTCATGCAGCATATTCAACTAGTACCAGCGGGTGATTGTAACAACAAGTAATACAAATTCCTTCTTAGTCTTTAAAGGTTATTGTGAGTTAGCTGAAAAGGAGAACAGGTGGGAACAGAAGATGAAATGTTGCTGCTGCCTGGCTGCTGATGCTAAATAGTGAGGAGGCTGTTTAGATTAATGGGCAGCCCACCCACTAATCTCTTTTGTAGGGAAAACACTGAGGCAAACCATGATAATGCTCCACCTGGGTACTCTAAAAAAGATAAGTACCCTGACCACCCAGTGCTGTCAATACAATTGTCGGAAAATAAGGAAGGCAGGAATTCACACATTAAGTAGGGAATTATTTTTGTAACCATTTTATGCGAGATAGTTACATTTACTTTAGTGGGAAACAATGCTATAGAGATTCTCATTGTTGTACCTGTCTCTGATGAACCTGTGTATGCCAAATGCCACAAGTTTGAGGAGGGCCTCAACGACGAAGATGCAGGTAAACACGTAGTTACAGTACTTCAGAACCTCTCCTAAATACTGAGTGCACAGATTGAATGTAAGGAGAAGCGTACAGATTAATTTGAGACATCTTTCACAACATTTTCCATTTGAGCAAGTTTGTAGGGGCACGCATTACCACTGGTTGTTTATAGTGCTCTATGCTCATGGTGAAGACATTGACGCAGATGATAAAAGTGATGAAGAGGTCCAGGTGGTGGCTGGTACACAGCGAGTGGATGGACAGACGCAGGGGAGAGTAGTCGTCATAGTACCGCCCGAGCTTGGCCTCTGGATCACAAAAATTCAGGAACAAACAAATATATGAAAGAGAGTAAGAAACACGCAGAGAGACTCACTTTGGTGAGCAACTGTTGTCTGAATATAAAGTGTTGTATGTGTAGCAGTGTGCACCGGAAGGCAGAGGGGCAAAGAGAAGGCAACCACCACTGCTGTTCCATTTCATACTTTATTCACCAAAATATGCTTGTGCCTTAATAAGATTCTGCTATTTTGGTACGCATGTCACACCAGAGAGGCCCTTGAGCAGACCAGGCGACCCACTGATCCTCTAATTGTAAACTTACTCACAGCGGTGGTGCTCCCATTGTCCCTGTTCCTTAAACAGTATGTGCATGCTACTGCTTGTGTGGCTTGTTTAAATAAGTGAGGACATGAGAGTAACACGAAGTCTAAGATATTTATGGTACGTATTCATTTTTTAAAGGGATCTCATATTTAGTATTATTACTCAAAATACTTTTGTACTTAAATTTGCACACGTACAGTTCTACTTAAAAATTTACATCCACACGAACATCATGGGGATTTATGGATTTTCGTGAAAACTGAACTGTTCTTTTCCAGGGTGGAATAATTGTACCGCATACATCTTTAAAAAAAACTAAAATTAGACACACATCACTGAATTTATTTTTGATTTTCTATAATCCACAAAAGTTTACATAAAAGCTCAAATATACACATTCACTCACTTAAATCTTTTAATAAAGGTGCTGAAGGCTCTACAAACACCAAGGCCTTTCAGCTTCTTGTTAGTGATCGTGACTGACTACAACTGTTAGTTCTCTTTGTTTGACAGAACTCATTGGATTGACCAATACTCGAAACAATTTGAAAGTCCACAGAACTCAGAGAAGATCTAAGAAATAAAATTATAGATGTAAACAAGTTGTGGCTTTCTTTTTCCTAAATAACCATAGATTTCTGCAGAGAACTATCACTTTAAACAACTGCACTTAAGTACAAGTTACTTGAATATGTCACCAATTTGCCAAGATCCGGAAGAAGATCCAAATTCTGACCCTCAGATGAGAGGAAATCGGTTAAGATGTTGAGGAATAACCCAGGGAACCACTAAGACTGAAGCCTGCAGTGAACTGGAAACTGCTGGAACACCAGCATCAGTGTCCACAGTGAAATTCATTTTACATCACAATGGACTGACAGGGTTTGGACCAAGTGAAAAGTTTTATGGTCAGGAGACATAAATTCAGCTATTTGGCCAAAATGACAGGAAGTGTGTTAGGAGGAGTAAAGATGAGGCTTTCTATCCTAAGAAAACTGTACCAGCTGTCAAGCATGGCGGAGGTATCATCATGCTTTGAAGACGGAAGAAATTACTGACTATCTCTAAATTCTTCAACTTCACCTCAAATCAACAGCTAGATGGTTGAAACTTGGATATAATTGGGTGTTCCAAAAGGACAATGATCTTAAACATCCATCAAAGCTAATATTGAAACGATAACACAGGCTAACATTAGGCTATTGGGATGGTTTTCCCAAAGCCCCGCCCTTAACCCTATTGAACATGTGTTAAAAGCTGAGTCCGTGCCATGACACCAATCAATAAAAATGAACTCTACCAACTCTGCCAAGACAAGTTGTTAAATATCCTGCCAGCATTATGCCAGAGGGTTGTTGACGGTGACCAAAAGCATCTGGTCGAAGCACAAATTGCTTAGAGACACCAAATATTAGTGGGGATGTATGAATATATTTGTGCACCTAATTCTTGTTTGTTTAAGTGGTCAAAGATGTGTGCTGTACAATGATTCGACCCTGGAAAAAGAACAGTTCAAAGAAATCATTGAAAGCCCAAAATTACCATGAAATTCATGCCTACGATAAGTGGATGTAAACTTCTGACCTCAATTGTGCATACGTAATGATAAGCAAGTCCCGTGCATGTTGCACTCTTAAGAATCAAAAGTTAGAGTGACATTAGAGGAGGAGGAAACATAAGCCAATTTTTAGTAAGATTAAGGAAGTCCAGCGGCACTGAAAATACCATTACCAATGCTAACTAGCTGTTTCAAATGTTTTATGGTTATGCATGTTAATGCCATGTTTACATATTTAATATTAGGTTAATAGTCAGAATGTTGACGCTAATTAAACTTGTGGTTGAATGTTTCAGTTATCATTTCTGTAAGTGTGAAACTTGCTGCTGTTTGAGATAGCACTACCCAGTCAAGGGTCACAGATATAGGTTAGGACTACATTGTGTATGAACAGAAGAAGCCAATCCAAATTGATATCTTGGTGGATGGCATTTTTTGCTTTTGTGTGCATTTATACATTTTATGGTGCCAACATACAACAAGTGTTTTACAAATGAGACCCTGGCTATTTATATGTGCTTGTTATCCAACTAGACTGTATACTCACATGTCCACTGTAATTATCGAACGTGTATGTGAATGTCTATGACATACTCTCACGTATACCATGCCCTGCCCTATGCATCTACTGCATGCTTTCATGCCATTCTTTTTAAACTAGGATTTAGAGGGGCTGTGCAGGGTATGTTCAACAACACCATCCTTTAACAAATGAGATCGTTCAGCTTGTACTGCTTTAGCGATAATCTAAACCCTTTAAATTGAGCTCAATTTCAAATTAATCAGTTAATATTGCGGTCAAATTCCTTAAGATTTTAGTTTGAGAATTAGGGGGTGCTGTTGAACAAACACTGGAGCCACTTTTCTCTAAAATACTTGCAGGAAAAAAAATCTCAGTAGTCTAAAACTACATTCGTTTTTTGATTGATCAGTGAGTTTTGATTGATCATATGCCCAAATCCCTATGAACAGGCTTATTCCTCTGAGACATTCAAGTAGCTTATATTACATTTATCAAGAGCAGTTTTAGACCAGTGAGACATGGTGCCATTAGAACATGAAATAGCTGTGTTCTGCTCACACCATATACTGCCTTAAAATGTAACTCTGCAATTACGTAAATAAATATAAGACAAAATACTTCTACAAATTTCTCTCATTCACAATCAAGTCCCTAAATGAAATACTCTTTTGTATTGTGACTGTACAGTACTTTGAATCATGATTGCAGTGGGTGGTGTGTTTCTGATGATTCTACCAGCATGTCCTTGCATTAGCTATAAGGTGCAACAAACAACAATTTTTATCTACGTAACTTAACATATGCTAACAGCGCAGCTACCCAAGGTGTTTACAGGTATAGCAGCCAAAGTGTCTGCTATGTTTCTGAGTCTGCCAGTCAAAGCGTGTTTACAGGAAATATCCTTCTTCTTCTATTAGTGACAAGAACCATTTCATGGTCAGTGTTGCACATGCATTCGCAAGGAGGGAGGGGTTTACTGGCATTTCACCAATTCAAATTTTGCTAGCAAAATTTCCAAAGACATCTGGAGAAATGCAGCCGTTAATTACTTTCACATGCAGCAAGTGTTATAAAGGCGCTTTTTAAAAGTAATGAAACCAAAAACAAAAGTTAGCTTATTACAGGTTTTGTTGTATTTAGATTTGGTATCTGAGACCTATTTAAAATAGATTAAGTACTGTTACTACTTTTACACTAAACTGGTGGCAGTTCCATTGATTAAAGGGTGAGCATACAAAGATTTAGGTTAAAACAACTGCTCAAGTTTTTCATGCAGTGTTAGAAAAAGGGTAAGAGTAGGGCTGCAGTCATGCATTTGCATGCATCAGACTGATGTAGTCCACGCCCTCTGTCAGTGATCGATCACTGTTTGCGTGAGCTAGCCAGTCTTTTAAATTCTCCCTCTTTTAATGTTTAAGTCTGTTATATATACACATGTATCCCTGTTTGTTTGTTTTTTCTCATTCCCGTTCTCTTTTTTTCAGGCTCTGAAAGCAGGCAGTGCTCAGAAAAATAGACTACCGACCAGCCCCTTCATTCTCCTTACTCCTGCGCTTTTTCTCTTTCATTCTGAGCCTCTTCTCTTCCCGTAAGCGCGCCTCCTCCTCTTCCTGGTCCTGTCGGCACTTGTGGAAATTCTCCACCACAACCCCAACAAACATATTAAGGACGAAGAAGCTGACGATGAGCAGGAAGGAGATAAAGTAGAGGAGCATCCAAGGATTGTTGTTCCTTTTAGGCTGAGGAAAGCAGAAGACAGCAGAGAATATTTACTTTTTCAGTTTTTTTATGCATATTTCTTACTGAAAACAAAAAAGAAAAGGACTTTTAGCTCTTCTGATCATCGTTGTGCAAGTAGAAGAGATACCAGCACCCAAACTGTCAGTATCTTATCACTTACAACATTCAGAAGCAGGTCAAATCCCTGGAAAACGTTCACCGAAAGCTCCACCTTTTAAACTGTTTTCTCTTTCTCACTTAAAGCTGTGTGCACACTTGACGCGATATGCAGTGATGTCACAACCACAGACTAGAGAACGTGACATTTGGCAACATGAAGTGGTTGGGATCTCAGATAAACTTCTAAACTTTGAAGTGAGCAACTGAAGTGACTACCAATGAGGATTTCCTGGGCCAACTGGATCATGGAACGTCCGCCTACGACTTACTGTCACCTTCAAAGTGATCCACGAATAAGTAATCACTTCGAGGGTGGATGTAGATTAACACTACAAAGGTATTTTTTTGTGTACCTGACACAAGGCAATTTTACAGCTTAGCAATTTCTCACACCATTACCTGTTGGTCCACTCCTACTGCATCCAGCCCATCATACATGATGGTAACCCAGCCATCCTTACACGACAGCACAAACAAAGACATCAGAGCCTGGATATTAAACACAAACAATACAGGAAGTCATTACACATGTGATCAGTTTTGTTATGTACATACCATCTAGATTAGTGTTATGCTGACATGTAACTCTATTTCTCCATCATTACTAGAAGCTTAAAAGCCTTAGGTGATTTTGTGCTGTTCTGCATATAATAATAACATAATATATTAATACCATGAAATATGTCATAGAAGTGTGGGACATTTTTAAGTAATTATTTGCTGAAGATGCAGCAAGGTGATTTATCAAAACCAATTAAAAAATTATGAAACAACTGGATACCAAAAATTAAAAGGATTGGACTGAAAATAAGCAAGTGTCCAAAGAAAAACTCTGAAAGCTCTGCAGAAAGCCTGGAGAACTGTTTCTCAAAACCTCATTAAAAACTCATCCTTGCTCCTTGGAAACAAAATATTAAAAAATGAGGGATAGCTCAAGACTTTTGTACAGTACTGTAAAGTTAGTTAAAACAGCTCACAGTGAGATTGTGCAGTGCTGATTCTACACTCATGCCCCATCTTTTTTGCCAAATCTCACCCTCAATCTATTGTTTGTTACCTGAATCAGGTTGTCAAAGTTGTACTTTTTTCGTATCCAGCGGTAGTTAGCCTGCAGACAGTCTGATTTGTTGGTGATGTTTCTTGTGTCCAGACCTTCACAGTGGTAGAACTTCCCTTTGAACAGCTAGAGTGAAACAGAAAAACATAGAGAGAGTTATCTGCGGGGCTATTATGGTAGCCATTTGCATGTTATGTACCAGAGTTTGTAGCTTATAATGCCAGAAATAAAGAAATAAAGGGAAGTTTCGTAGAACATATTATTATCATACGTTTTCCTCAGTCCTTGGGTAATACCAGGTCAACTTGTTTCTTTTCACACTTCACCTAACTGTCATTCTTTCAAAAATGCTCAAACAAAAAGCTAATTGTTGATTGGATACTGAGTGACATTTAAGCAACAAAAAGTGTAAGGCATCTCTGTGTCGTGGAACAGTGATTACCTGGACCCCCAAGATTCCAAAGATAATGAAGAAGGCGCAGCATATCAAAACAATGTTCCCAATAGGTCTAAGAGAGGTGATGAGAGTCTCCACAACAAGCTTTAATCCTGGGGCTCGACTGATCACCCTGGAACACGCAAACCAAAACATGTTTAACACAAGTACCAATAAATGCAGCACATTAAAAAACTAGAACCCAAACAAGGTAGAGCAACAAAAAAGTATCCAGCACATGTGCATCAATATATAAAAGCTACTTTCGAATTTCCCCTTATTCCTAAGGGATCCCTTCCATCACCACACTGACAAAAGTATTCATTCACCCATCCAAATCATCGAATTCAGGTGTTTCAATCACTTCTATGGCCACAGGTGTATATAATCAAGCACACAGGCACGCAGACTGCTTCTACAAACATTTGTTAAAGAATGGGTCACTCTCAGGAGCTCAGTGAGTCCCGGCCGTGATACTGTGATAGGAGGCCACCTCTGTGGAACAAATCCAGTCGCGAAATTTCCTCACTACGAAATATTCCACAGTCAGGTGTTAGTGGGATTTTAACAAAGTTAAAGCTACAGGGAACAACATCAACTCAGCTGCAGAGCGGTAGTAGCAGGCTCACAGAGCAGGGTTAGCAAATACTGAGTCGCATCATGCACTGAGATTCCCAACTTTCCCAACTTCATCTGGTTTCAGATTAGCTCAAGAACAGTGTGTAGAGAGCTTTATCCATGGATTTCCATGGCGAGCAGCTGTAACCAAGCCTTACATCACCGAGTGCAATGTAAAGCATCGGATGCAGTGTTTGTAAAGCATAGGACCATAGGACTCTAGAGCAGTAGAGATGGATTCTCTAGAGTGACGAATGTATGGGTTTGGCGGTTGCCCAGGGAACAGTACTTGTCTGACTGCACTGTGCCAAGTGTGCGGTTGTATTTCAGGAGTTTGACTCTGCCTCTTAGTTCCAGTGAAAGGAACTCTTGTGCTGAAATGCTGAAATGCTGAAACAACAACCAAGACATTTTGGCCAATTTCATGCTCCCAGCTTTGTGGGAACAATTTGGGATTGGCCCCTTCCTGTTCCAATATAACTGCAAACCAGTGCACAAAAATACACTTCTGTAAGAATGGTCAAAAATTCCCACAAACATTCCTAAACCCTGTGGAAAGTCTTCCCAGAACAAAGAGTGGGCCGACATCATATTAAAGCCTATGGATTAATAATATGATGTCAGTGAAGTGTATATGTGTGAAGGCAGATGAGCAAATACTTTTGACAATATAAAGTAGCACTGCAAATTTGCACATGATTCAACAGATATTTACTCTAGATTCCTTGTGTGTCTTCCTGGGATCAACATATGGATCTTTTGTACTTTAGGCAAATATGCAAACCACTACACTATAACCCCCAAAAGTTGAGAAGACAGTATCCACATACAAAAGAAAATCCAACATGTACCTCAGTGGGCGAAGTGTTCGTAGCAGGCGAAGTACTCTCAGAATTCCCAGGATCCTGTTTTCACCATGATAGGCCAGATAAACCAAAATGTCGATCAGAGACACAAACACCAATACACCATCCAGAATGTTCCAACTGGACTGGAGGTAGCTCTGCTTCCCAAAGCAGAAACCAAGAGCTACAACCTGGGAATTATTAAAATACAAATTAAGCTGTACACAAGGCAGTAATCACAATAATCTAGATCCAGTATAAAATAGAAAAAGGTTCATCTACAGAAGAAAGAAAAGGAAATGATTCTTACCTTAATGGCCATCTCTGCTAGGAAGATCACAGTGAAAATATAGTTGGACACACTCAGGAAATGTCGCTCCTAAAGAAGAGAGTGATATTATATTTCAGCCCACATACCATGTAGCACACGCCACACCACACTACAGAGTACAGAGTATCTAGCATCAGTCTAAAATGTGTCTTTTTAAAGGTTTTATTCTTTCAGCTGTTGTACACTTTAATAAAATGATTTTTATCATGCTCCTGGGTCTTCAACCCAACTATTGATATGCTAATGTTCAGTTTTGTTATGTTTCTAGTTCATAGTTCTTGTTCGATTTTGTTCCCTTCTGTGTCCAGTCGGTATTAGTCTCTTCTTGGTGGGTCCTCCCCTGCGTCCCCTGTGTGTGGTCACGTCTGGTTATAAAGGTCAAGTCTCTGTCCCTCGCTCCCTGTTTTTTGTCAGTCTCGCCTCAGTGTTTGTGTTCCCTGTCTTCCTGTGTCTGGCCCGTCTTTTTCCTGTTTTATTCTCATGGTCATCTGTCCTGTATGTGTAATGTAATGTGGCTCCCCTGTCTCTTCAGTCAGACTATGTTCAGCTGTGTTCCCCAGGTGTTTCCTCTCTGCCCTGACACCCTCTTGTGTACATATTGTCTGTATCTCCTTCTGTCTGTTGCCATCCCTCGATGCTGTGTGCTCTCTGTTTATTTTAGTTTCTAGCGCCTTCCCAGTTTAGCTAATGTTTTTTTGTGAATCTGGCAATAAAGCTGTTTTTGAGTTCACGTTCTGCCTGAGAGCCCTGCATTCGGGTCCTATCCTTCCTTGCCTCACACAGCGGTTAGTGACAATTTTTTTCTAAGCTTTCTGCAAATAATCATCAATCAAGCACCAAAAAGCACATAATGTGATATATTGTGAATAAATGTTTTGTAATTGTTTGCTTTTACTAATTTACTTTGGAAAATAGAAAATGAAGGCAAAGCTGACAAAGTTGAAAACAAATACATCATTGTAGCACCTTGATTCTTTTCTTTTTCAGCCTTTCTGTTGTAGATTTTTTTTCCATTAAGCAATTTGGACTATGCTTCAGCTGCAGGATAGATGACTCTAGACTACTTTGGTATATAGAGTTCATCTTTGACTCAATGGCTTCAAGGTGGCCAGATCTCGTGGCAGCAAAAGAAGCACAAGTCACCACCCCCAACACCGTGCTTGACAGTCGCTATGGAGTGTTTGTGCTGATATGCTCTGTTTGGTTTTCACCAAATGTGGCACTGTGCATAATGGCCATACAGCTCCACTTTGGTCTTATCTGTCCAAGAGACATTGTTCCAGGATTCTTGTGGTTTGTTCAGATGGCGCTTTGCAAACCTAAACCATGCTGCCATGTTCTTTTTAGAGAAAAGAGCCTTTCTCCAGGCAACCCTTCCAAACAAGACATACTTCTTTGGCTTTTTTCTAACTCTACCTTCATTAACTTTAACATTTGAAACGTTAACTGAGGCTTGCAGAGTCTAAGACATTGTTAATGTAATGTGTTAACTGTTAATGGACAACCTCATATCTGAGGTTGTATTTGCCTAATTTTAAGACCTGTTAAGGACCACATTATTTACAGATATCTAAAACCTTAGAATTTAAAAAGCATGCACTTTCTTTTTTACTATGTGAATGTAGTGAAAGACCCCAGGACCCAGACTAAAGCACAAGCTGAGTGTATGTGAAGCCCATGCAAGAAACCAAAGGTTGATTTACTACAGGTAACAATGGCAGGGATAAAAAGCATCAAAGCATCACATATAACAGAGGAAATTTTGCCTGTTTCTCTTACTTAATTAAGGATCATTTATAAGAGATAGAAACTAAATAAAATAGTTCTGGTGTGTGTTGGCTGTGTGTGTGTGTGTGTGTGTGTGTGTGTGTGTGTGTGTGTGTGTGTGTGTGTCTTACCGTGCTGTCATTTTTTATATCAGGTCTTTCCAGAGCAATGGTGATGCAGTTGAGAAAGATGAAAACTAGAACTATGTGGTCAAACAGTCTGTGAGAGATCACTTTCTGGCACCACATACGGAACCTAAACCCCCCCCAAAAAAACAGTAAATTAAAAAAAAACACAGACAAACATACACGCAACTCTGATAAAACAATAAAATATCCATCATTTATTAAAACTAATAATCAAATAAATAATAGTGAGAATTCAGTAAAAAATACAAGAGACAGAAATAGTTAAATAAAAAAAAGAAGAACCAGAGAGGAATAGGCCAGTGAGTAAGCAGAAAAAAAATAAATAAATAAATAATAATGGATTGCATTTATATAGCGCTTTTCAGGGCCCTCAAAGCGCTTTACAATTCCACTATTCATTCACTCTCACATTCACACACTGGTGGAGGCAAGCTACAGCTACCACCCTGGGGCAGACTGACAGAAGCGAGGCTGCCATATCGCGCCATCGGCCCCTCTGGCCAACACCAGTAGGCGGCAGGTGAAGTGTCTTGCCCAAGGACACAACGACCGAGACTGTCCGAGTCGGGGCTCGAACCAGCAACCTTCTGGTTACAAGACGAACTGCCAACTCTTTGAGCCACGATCGCCCCACCGCCCAAATGGATGGCAGAGGGCGACAACGTAACGAACTGAATTCTTCGTATGGATCCGTGTGTGTGTGCGAAAGTCATGCTGGTGGGACATAAATCTGCCAGTGCAATCACACTTTGGTGACACAAGCTAATGCTGAAAATGTAAATCATTGTGCCTTAGTATAAATAGTTTGGGGTTAGGATTAGTGTAAGTGTAGTAACTGTGATCCTACAGGATTAGGGTAAATCTCCAAGATATGAATGCAAGTCGATGCAGGATGAAAATACTACTGTGTGTGTGTGTGTGTGTGTGTGTGTGTGTGTCTTACGGATTCTCTGGAGAAAACAGGTACAGCGTCCAGTCTTCATGCTCTTTGCACCATCGGGGCTTCATGTTATGGAACTCCTTCCTGGTCCAGTAGCAAAAAGAAGCCTGCAGGAAACAATGGTTGCACATCAACGTCATTAACACTAACAACAAAACTACTTTCTCTGTCAATATCTCCGAACCAACTATAGGTGTCACCTTTGCATTTGGTGAAATGTTTATTACTGTTGTTACCGTCATGTCTGCTACAGTCAAAGCTAAGTGCGTCAAATCTCACCCAGTGAAAAACTCCAAATGGTTTGTCTTGCAAATCTAAAGGTTCAGTATTCTGGCAGATATACTTTTTCACATTTTTACACATATTAATATACACATCAAAGCTAATGCAACTGATAAATATTTAATCAATGCTGAGATTGTTGTAGATTAGAAGCAAGGCTACTAAAAGGACGATGCGCTCTTCTCCAAAAATAGACAGCTGCTCCACAAACTATGCATGCAATCTGTAGAATCCGAGCAATAAAAATTTTATTACTTTTTGTTCTGCGTGCACTCCTTAAACCCCGACTGAAGATCAGCTAGAACATTAACTCATGCAAAAAAAATCCTTGAAGGTGGAGAAACTGCGTAAGCCCAAGAGCTTTTTATATAACTGAATGCTGCTAAATGTCATTGCCAAAACTATATATTATGTTTATCAGTGGAAGTAAAACTGTATTATGACGAATCTAATGTGCACGACCCGTCAACAATTACACTGCAAATCCTATTAGAGAGAAGCAATGCACGGCTTTAAGCCGAGTTTCCACGGTGTTGCTGATGTTAGCCGTTCTGCACTTAAATCCATGGGGGCATAGTAAACACGTGTTTCATTGCATAAGTAAAGGGAGATAATTGGGACCATAACAGGCGGACCTCCAACTTAGCTAGGCCACAAGCTCAATAGAAAGTGTTTTGAAACTCATTAAAGTTTGTAATAAAACAAACAGAAGAAAGCTTAGGTGCGCAGCTTCTGCACTTCAGGATTGTAATTAAAAACAACCCAAAGTTAGGCCTCTCAGAAACTGCTTATTTGGCAGGCTGCCCATTATGTGAGCACGTGTGCGTCTGGGCGTATCCTGCGTGTGTGCGCCTGTGACAAGAACCGACCGCTCAGCTCTCCTTGGAGTCGAAGCCCATAATCTGAGATAGACACTCACAGAGAAGAACGTGCATGTGCACACCTCAGCTGGCACAACGTGTGCACACACGCAGTGTATACCCTTCCAAGTGTGCATTGAAACACACACCCATGCATCAATACACTGTCTGTATTAAGCCTCACTTATCCACTTCGCCGGGGGAGAGGGCTTTTGTTTCTGCGGATTTCATGGCATTATGAACTCAATTTGGAGCCAATAAACCCATGAACACTGTCGCGTAAGAGGTCATCCAAAACCACCGAGGAGGGGGAAGTGGAAGGGGGCCTCTCCAGGTTTTTCACGCACAAATATATAAGTGTGCTGATTGCATGTACTCAAGTTGTTTTGTACCCACTGAGAAAACAATTAGTGCCTAAACTAATCAATTGAGGCATGACAATTAGTGTCCCTCCAGGCTTTGCAGTGTGAACACAAAATGCACACTCTAATTTATATACAAAAGTAAGCGAAAGCAAAGGGCAGAAGGGGAGAACTGCAAGAGGAGAGAAGAAAATGAAATAAAATGTGTAAACAGAGTCACAGAGAGCACAGATTAGGAATTTGCATAACATTTCAAAATCCATCCACGAGCATCTGTATTTAATTGTAAAAACGAGCCGCAGAGTAAACGAAACAACCAAACACCACTTACATCATCGTCCAAATCGTCCTCTGGGGAGGAGTCTTCTTTGGGGTCGGAGTTCACGTTCGGGTTGTAGGTCACAGTCCTCCCATTGCAGTCACCATAGTCTGCTACCACAGAAGGGCAGAGAGTAGACGCCTGCAGCAGTTCCAAGGACCCCGGCTTTAGTCTGTTGTTTCCCCCTGCCTCCACTTTGCCATCCCTGGCATCCTCATCCTCTCCACCTTCCCCAGACAACAAGCTCTCCCGCTCTCCGCTGGGGTCTCGCCTTTTGAGGCTCGGTGCCCTTCCCAGGCTGTTCCAGCTGGAGCGTCGACTTCCCCATGAGCTTCCAGAGCCACGGGGAGGAAGAGGAGAACGCCGCCCGGGACTAGAGAGGCTCTGATGAGACAGAAAATAGGGGCGAGCGTAATGTGTGGTTGTGAAAATGAATGTCGGTTACAGCAGCTTTTAAAAGGCTAACAGTTAAAACTTTTCATCATCTGCTGAGAGTAGCATCATTTTAAATTTGACAACGTTTCATATGTTCTCATACTTTTTCCCACTCTTCCACAGTAAAATTTCTGATGAGTCTCTCAAACAAAGGGCTTTTATTAGCTTAATTTTCATTATGGTTCTCAACCGTTGAGACAGTAATTATCATATTGAATACTGCTTTTCCCACAATCTCTCTCAATGTTGTTAAATTAGCAAGCTGCGAACTACATTTCATAGACATAACATTGAGACTTGACCAAATGCTTTAGTTACAAACACTTTTTTGTTCCCCCTCATGTAACACAAGACTATGATTGGCTCTCTGTGTCCAAATTATTTTCCAGTTTTGGAATACTCGCTCTCCTTGTGTCACACTGACCTCCTAATTACGTGACTTGCAGCTGTAAATGTGGTTAAGTGAGCATGCCCCCTTCAGAGACTTGGCAGCTTATCCGCTACCTTCCCAAACCACCTCTCCCTTCTGCATATGTGTATACGCCAGTGAAAATGATATAATAATGTTAAATCAATTCAGCTAAGTCAAGCATCCCTAAAGCCTGACTGAATCTTAGCTATTCTCTCACTCAGATTAGAATTCACAGAACTGGTGTTGCTAAATGTCACAAATATGACAAAAGTGGATCTGATTGGTTTCTGTGAAATGAAGCATTTGAAGCTTGTGATTAGTTCTAGTGTTACCTCACTGGGCTCACTGGCTCTTTAGGCCATATTTGGTACTCCATTTGAAACCACTGGGTATGCACATATGAAGCTGGTCTCATATCTTCTACCCTTTTTAAAAAAATTGTTGATGTGAGTTTTTTTATTTTGAATCAGCAATAAGGAAAATGGATTTTCAAATAAAAGAACAAGCCTCATAACATCTACTGAATCTTCAGTGAGTCCACCAGGAATAATAAACTCACGATTAACTGAAGATATTGTACTATACATGGTATTTACATGAAGACTTTCATATAACTTACCAGAGAAGGCGGATCGTATGGCTCCACTGATGTTGAGCTTCCCCGTCGGGACTCTGGGTGACCGACCCCTGCCTCAGGAAAACCCAGTCCTACCTCACTATATTGAGGTGCTCCATCTATGTACATGAGCTCATCCCCGAGGATGGACTCAGGTCCAAGAGAGCTCTTAGGTGTAGGCATGGGTGTGGCTGCTGTGCGCATGATTATGGGAGGAGCCATAGAGCCACGAGGGTCAATGTGACCATTACCTGTCATCATCAGTGAGAGCTTTAGCTCTGTGGAGGAGAGTTATACACAGTACTATATTATAATGCTTCATATTGCTTTATTTCTCCTGCTGCTTTCACTACAGTTTTTACTGATCAATCAGCTGTAAAAGCAGAAAAGGAATATCATGAAAACACCATTACCTGTGTCTCTGAACTGTTCTATCTTCTCGTCCTCATCAAAGTTGTCCGATTTCTTGTCATCATCTGACTCTGACCGATTAGCGTCACCCTGTAACACATGCATACATGACAACAATGATATTTCTGTATTGGCTTCCCATTTTGTTTTGACTTTAACATCACAGGGAAAATTTTTTTCAATCAACACCCAGACCATGAGCAAATTAAATTGCTCCAAAGATACACTGGGCACACATGGTTGAATGATAAAGGACTGATAGTGACTGGGAAATTCCCCTTCCTCCTTATGTTCTTCAAAGGCTTTACTATGCTAAACTACAGGAAATTTGCAGGGAATAAAAAGGATTTTTGTCTTTTATGAACATTGTGTGCACAAATATGAGTGCCTTATTACCAGCTTTGAAAATGTAAAACAAGCCTACAAGTAGCATACTGGAAAATGGTGACCGCTCATAAACCAGGACAATCCAAAAATACTGAACCCTTTATTGTATGTAAAAACCAACGAGTCCGAGTCCTTCTCACCTCAGCCTGGAAGCCTTCAACCAAGATGGCCACTAGTAAATTGAAGAGCACATAGTTGCCAAATGTCATAAGAGCAACGAAGTAGAGAGCCGCCCATGGAGAGGTAGAAGCCATGCCGTTATACAACACCACATTCCAGTCCTCCTGGGTAAGAATCTATGAAATGAATGGCACACACAGCGATTTACACACACATTAACAAGAAAGGAGAAGCAGAAATTCAGGACAGGGGAGATGTGAGGTTTAGAGATATTAAACTAAAAGTGGGGATAAGAAGTTCAAGCCTTAGATATTGGCAGAAATTAACATGAAGACATGAAATGCTCGGCTGCTTTTACTGGCGAAATACTTCATTTTCATATACTGTTTGTCTATAGGTTAACATGGGAAGTTTGTGAGTCTACATGTGTGTTTGCATGTCTGCAAGCTCCAAC
Source organism: Perissodus microlepis (assembly GCF_051167445.1). Taxonomy (NCBI): domain Eukaryota; kingdom Metazoa; phylum Chordata; class Actinopteri; order Cichliformes; family Cichlidae; genus Perissodus; species Perissodus microlepis. Next base: position 20,572,726 of record NC_140464.1, on the reverse strand, counting down.
TCTGCCCTCCTACTTCACTGTGCTTGTATGTATGTGTGTGTGTATACATAAATATGTACACATAAAACATAAAAGTTATAAATTGATTGGCAGTTCAAAGCTTCAGCTCCCTCCACAGATTTTTTTTTATAGGACTGGGGTCTGGAGACTGGCTGGACCACTTCATGACCCTAATGCACTTCTTCTTTAGCCACTTGTTTCTTGCCTTGGTGGTGCTGTATGCTTTAGGACATTGTAATACTGGGGGAAGGAGGTTTCCATCCAAAATTTACAGTACACAGACCCATCCATTGGCTTAATGGAGTGAAGTCATCCTGCATCCTTAGCAGAAAAACAGCCACAAAGCATAATGTTCCCACCTCTGTGCTTAACTGTAGGGATTTGACCACAGCACTTTCTCCCAAGCTTTCTCTGAATCATTTGTTTTACTAGCCGCCTTAAGACGGGCCTGTACATGTGTCTTCTTGAGGAGGGGATCCTTGTGGGCGCTGCAAGACTTCAATCCACTACTGTAGTGTGTTACCAAAGGTGCTCTTGGTGACTGTGGTCCCAACTGCTTTCAGATCATTTGGGATGTCTACCACCTTTCTCATGATCATGAGGACGATTGATGGTCATTTTATAATTCCGCCACTTCTGAATAATGGCACCAACGGTTGTCACCTTCTCATCACCTTTTTGCTAATGGTCTTGTAGCTCATTCCAGCCTTGTGCTGGTCTGCAGTCTTATTCCTGATGTCCTCTAACAACAGTGTGGCTGTGCCTCTGGTGGTGATGAGGTTGTAATGGAAGAAACTGATTCTGTGGACAGGTGTGCTTTATAGTCATGATGAGCTGAGATCAGTAGTATCTGTAATTGACTGACTGTAATCTGTGGGTTGGTTTTGGAATCAGATGCATATTTCACTAAATGACGGGAAAATTTATTTATAACTTTTACGTAATTTATTTTCTGGATTTTTGGAGCTTCTTCGTTTCTTTCTGAGTAAACTTACAAAGGGATCAAATAATTATTTCCCCCACTGTATGTGCCATGCATACATTTGTGTGTACTGTAGCTACTCCAGAAAACTACTGCAAGCGTATGACAGTCAGTTCAGGGCAAAATGCTTCTTCAGCACTAAAGTGAGACAGTGCTCTGCATTATGTGTTCTGGTCTTATGCTGAGGCATCCAGTATAGAAAAGAGGACAATCCATGTGCGATTGAACAACCTCCACAGGGAGGGAGAGCAAAAAATAGAAGTGATAGTGAAAGAGAGATTCTGGGGGAAGAAGTTTCCACAGCATTGGACCAAGAGAAGACGCTTGGCAGAAATATGCAATATATACACACACACACGCGCGAACACAATCTAGACTGACTTTGACATTTGATTTAGACATTTAGAATAGCCAAATAACACTCACAGCCAACAAGTCGGTAAAAACTCCATCATGCATACTATCTAGTGCATTTCTGGTAAATATATTATAAAAAAACCAAATATGATGCTCTATCATTTTACAGAATCAACCCTGTTTCAAATAAAAACACACACAAACACACACACACACAATAAACTCAATAACACAATAAGCTCCACTTCTTTTCAGTAAAAAGGCCGATTAGCAACATTCAAGGGAGACTGATAAATAACAATTATTTGTCTTATGCTAGATTAAGTAGTAAAAGAAAGAGTCTAATCAAATCTAATGTAATCTCTAAATTTTAATATTGATATGCTCGCCTCTGTTGTGGTTAGTGTGCCAGACTCCATGCCACCAATAACACGTGAGGACATGTGCAGTAATTTTTATTTATTTCAGTTCTTTGTAAGATGGAGGCTTCAGTTCACCACCTTATCTGTAATTTCATCAGAATCCTCCCTAAGCAATTTATATAGGCCATGTGGTTATTCCTATATATCTGTCTCTTTCTGTTTTTCCCTGAAGCAGAGGTGGCGCTGACAGGTTATTATAATGGATGCCTACAGTGTATGTATATTATAGCTGTAGATACAGGTAAGCTCGTATTTTGTTATCGTCATGCACAGTTTGGACAATGTGACATAAAAATAGGAAAGCAAAAGCCAACTTATAGATAATTCAAACTTATAGTGTTGCACAGTGTAAGTCAGAAACTAACCTGGAACACAGTGACAATGGCCCAGAGCAGACTGTCAAAGTTCTTTCGGTCAGGGATGGTGTCTCCATTCTCTGTGCGAAAACTAAATTTACACCCAAAAAGATGCATGCCCAGTATACTGCAGAGAAAAATGAAATGCAGACATATTCATTTGGATGTTTGCATTAATACTCATCAATATTTCATCACTAGAAAGTAGCCTGAAGAGAGACAGGTGGGAAAAATGTTAAATCTGTTTAGCCCCTACCTAAAAGTGAAGATGAAAAGCATGAGAAGCATGCAGAAGGTGGCCACATTGTCCATTGTCTTCATCAGCACTACGAGTTGTCTCCTCAGAGCGGGTAGAAAGCGAACCAGCTTCAGAACTCGTAGCAGACGAAACGTTCGCAGGACTGACAGCCCACCGTCTGCTTGGCCAATTATCTCCCACACACTGAGAACAACCCACAACAAAGTATTAAAATACTGGACAACTTCAGTCATGCATGCATCGATGGTATCTGCAGTCTACGTCAATTTGTTTGTGAAAAAACACATAAACAAAGCAAAACAAGAGGACAAACCTCCACCAAGGCAGCTCACTTTCCAGGCAGTACTAAAGGTGGATCGATCCAAATATCGATAGTATCGATACCAATGGTGGTACTGATATCAGGTCGATATTAACAACATAGGATCAATAGTTTATTTCTATTCCCCAAATTGATGATTCATCTCATAAATCATGACACACTGCTCTCACCTACATAAGCTGCCTTTATAAGTTCAAAATATCGGTAACAGTATAGGTATTGGCACTACTGACCCTGTATTTACTTTGTATTGGATCAATACCAAAATTTGCAATACCGCACAGCATGAGTGTTTACTTTTAACCAAATATATTATCTTTTTATATATTTATTGTATTTTATTTGTTCTTTTTAAAGTTACTTTAAAAATCATATATTTTTTCAAAAATATATATATATTTACACTTATTCAGGAACATTACTCAGGTATTTAAACGGTTATAACCTGTTACTGTAATGTACATAACAAACTCATAATAAAATAATGTGACATTTAGAATCTCCATATATAGTTAATAATATATAGTTACATCATTAACTATAAATAGAGCTATAAGACTTTATTATTTATTATTATTATTATTATTATTATTTATTATCACTTTGACATTCAAATCAATCTATTGACCTTGAAGGAGAGGTCAAAGGTGAAATGTGACATATTTTATTTCATTTTATTCTAATATGTTATTTTCTATATGTTAAACTAAATACCTTAATCTATAAGAATTATGTCAATTTTCGACCACTAAATCATTATGTTTACTTTGAAGTTGTAAGCCAAATTTTAATCGACTGTTAATATGACTCCACTCTACAACCCTACAAAGTTTTATTGAAATTCATCTAAAAGTTGCAGGCACAATGATGACACACATGCACACACTACCAAAAACACGACATCCTTGGCAGAGGTAATTACATGTGTGTTTTAAAGTGGCTCACCAGTAGTAACAGGATTACCTGTAGTGATTATAAAGCTAATTCTATTTCAAAAGCAAAAGTAACAGTAACAGAACATCACAGTTTGAAAGGCCCAAAGCTAAATGAGAGCCACACTGCAAACCTCAACTGACAGAGTAAGGAGTCTGCTGAGGCAGCAAGTGACGTGTGTTCCCTTATGACTGTGACAATCTTACCAACAGAAGAGATGCCACAGCACTGAACCTGACAACTGAAACCTCAAGTTGGTGAGAAATTAGGCACACGCTATACCTCCAACTGTTACTTGTCTGCTACTGATTGTTTTGGTCTCTCTGCACTTTCTTCACTGCGTGGAGACAAAACAGCACGGATAAATACTACCTGATGATAACAATGATGCTGTCAAAGATGTTGTATGGGTTCCTGATGTATCCAAACAAGCCGAAAGCCAGCAGCATGAAACCCATCTCCAGGACAAACATACTGGTGAAAACGATGTTGCTGATCTCTAACACATCAGTCAGTTCCTCGGGCTGGATGGAGCAAAAGAAAGAGAATGCAAAAGAAAAGAAGAGGGGGGAGGAGGGCATGGGAGATAAAGCAGGAAGGAAAACAAAAGAATGAAGAAGCAAGATAGTTAGTAACTCCACTGTATTACCTCCAAGCCTTTCTCCAAGTCTTTGTGCCATGAGCTGAGACATTATCAGTCAACATCAGAGCTGCAGCCAGGCCCTATCAATCAAATGGGGCCAACACCAATCTATAACTGCTAATCTACTTCACTTACCACATTACACTCAGTGATCCAGCAAAGATTTAACCGAGGCCCTCTTGTAAAACGTCAAGTCTTGTATTAAGAATTCTGCATTTTTGAGCTCCAGTAAATTTTCTAGTGCCACATCCTGAGTTCATACACTGCTTCTCATCAGGACAAACTAACTAAAGCATTGCAAGTCTGTTGTTTGTCTGCAAGTCTGCTGGAGAGCCATTGTTACATTATTACAAATCCATTGTAATAGCGCGTATGTGAATGTGGACTTTCAACATTGCACCTCAGTCTCACATCATTCTCCTGCACGAACATTAAATGCTCTTAAAAAATAGCCCTTCAACCACTAGCCTTTTTATTACATTTCATTTTACTTGCTCTTTTAAAGTATCAAGAGTCTTTGCTAACAAGCATTGTGCAGTCCCAAAATTCACACGTAATGAATATTTATGATCCCCACATGACTGAAACCATAAATTCTCTCTACTCTCCCTCACAGTTTGTGAAACTCTTTAGCTTGTGATAGATTTTAGTTCTCATGCCACAGAAGGAAGACTTATTAACACCACTTGTGACTCTCTACATGTGGGAGTCAACAAGCAGTAGACCCAAACCCCCAGGCCCATAACAGATAGACCATATTTATGAGTATCACTGACAACGCTAATATACATACACTATATTGCCAAAAGTATTCGCTCGTCTGCCTTCACATGCATAGGAACTTTAGTGACATCCCATTCTTAATCCACAGAGTTTAATATGATGTCAGCTCACACGTTGCAGCTTTATGAGCTTCAGCTCTTCTGGAAAGGCTGTGTGTTTACGAGAATTTTTGACAATTCTTCCAAAAGTGGATTTGTGAGATCAGACACTGATAAGGCCTGGCTTGCAGTCTCCTCTAATTCATCCTAAAAGCGTTCTATCAGGTTGAGATCAGGACTCTGTGCAGGCCAATCAACTTCCTCCACACCAAACTCACTCATCCATGTCCTCATGGACCTTGGTTTCTGCACTGCTGTTCACAAAAAGTTGGGAGCATGAAATTGTCCAAAATGTTCTTGGTATGCTGAAGAATTTAGAGTTTCTTTCACTGGATCTAAGGGGCTGAGCCCAACTACTGGCAAACAACCCCACACAACTTTACACTTGGCACAACGCAGTCAGACATGTACCGTTACCCTGGCAACTGTCAAACCCAGACTCGTCTGTCAGATTGCCAGATGGAGAAGTGTGGTTCATCAATTAAGGAGCACATCTCCACTGCTCTAGAGTCCACTGGCGGCGTGCTTCCAACGCTTTGCATTGTGTTTGGTGATGTAAGGCTTGGATGCAGCTGCTCGGCCATGTAAACCCATCCCATAAAGCTCTTGACACACTGTTCTTGAGCTCATCTGAATGCCACATGAAGTTTAGCGGTATGTAGCAAGTGATTGGTACACCTGAATTTGTTAATGTGGATGGGTGAGTGAATACTTTTGGCAACATAGTGTACTTCTTTGCTGACCTTAACAACTGCCGAAAAATGTATGTATGGTACATCTCTGTCAATATCATGCGTACCCACTGATAGTACTTGTGTTATACAGTGCTAGATTGACAGTAGTTTAAATGCTTGCTGCTAAAGCTGTTATAATTGTAAGCCCATTATCAATATGAATTGCGTTTAGTAATGTGGAGTAAGAACAGGGTTGTGTAACAAATTTACAAATTATACAGCATTTTTGCTGATGAGCTTGTGAGTTAACTCGGACATTCAGGGAGCTTAAAAACTAGAGATGGACCGATCCGATATTACGTATCGGTATCGGTCCGATACTGACGTAAATTACTGGATCGGATATCGGAGAAAAATAAAAAAATTTAATCCGATCCATTAAATATCAAAAAAGCACCTAGCAAAACTTGCGACATGGCGTAACTCGGCCCATAACTGTAGCACATGCAGCAGTACGGTCACGTGATAGAGCAGCTGTGTGTATTTGTAGCCTCGCTAGCAATCCGGCATTTCATCTCCGAGGAAGTGATCCCAGAGAGAAGTAAAGCAAGTGTGTAAGTTCATCTCTGAATGTTTGTAAAGCATTCCCGCGTTAAGCTTAACAACCGATATATGGAGCGGCTGCCTCTTCTCTCTCCCTCTCCTGCTGCTACTTCAATAGCGAAACTGATCAATGATCAGCTGATCGGCTTTTCTGTCGCAAGTCCGTCTCTCTTGTTTGTTTATTGCTCACTTCGCGCCAGAAAGAGGAAACCAGCGGCTGAACAACAGCAGCACGTTTAAGCTTGATAAGCTGTTGTTAGAATTTATTTAATATTACTTTCTACAACAGGATCCTTTTCTACGTAGCTGACGGCTGGTAACTGTGCAGGGGCGGATCTAGCAAAGTTTAGCCAGGGGGGCCGATAGGGCATGAACAGGGAAAAGGGGGGCACAAAGACATACTTTTCTTTCTTATTCTCATTTAAAATGTCTAGCTTTTAATAAATAATTATCCGAATCTTACACCCAAAGTTTTAATCTGATGTAAAATGTATAGAAGTCCATTACTGTATATAGTAACTATTAAGTCTAATATACCCTAGTAAGCTATACTACTTTTTCCATTGGGAAGGTACCATCTGTGCAGTCTGCAATTTTGTTGAAGAAAGATGTTGAATCTATTTAATTATTCTTGAAAAATAACTGATTTCTGTGTATTTTTTTTTCACACTGCATCAAATTATAGTTGATTATGTCAATTGAGCATCATGAGGTGGAGGGTGGGGGGGTTGTTCCCTATTTTTTTTTTTTGCTGGGAGTTTTAGAACCCTATTAGTTAGGTTGCTTAATATTTCTGCTAAGTACTCTTTAAAATACCAGAATAGGGAGGATGGTGCAGGTTTAAGTTTATTAGATTGATCAGTATTGTTGAACTATGAAATATTTTGGGTGCAGTGCATTTTTTGCATACAGGTATAACAGAATAGCTTTAGTGTTTTTTTTTTTTTAACTTGAATATGAACTTATACAAAAAGCAGCAAGATATTAAAAAAAAACTGTTTTATTGATTAAAAAACACACTATATCGGATTCATATCGGTATCGGCAGATATCCAAATTTATGATATCGGTATCGGTATCGGACATAAAAAAGTGGTATCGTGCCATCTCTATTAAAAACAACACCAGCATGGGGGGGGGGAGGCACAGTAGTAATGTCAAGGGACTCAAATATAACTGCTGGTGTCTTCTGTGGTGAGAGAAAGAATACAAGTTTTTTTTTTTTTTTTCCAAAGACAGAACATCACACAAAAAGCCAAAAATAAATTCAATAAAACTTCAAAAGAGCTGTCAGGAAGTGTTTGTCTTGGGCAAACATAGTACTAGACACATGTATTATTGTTTAACACTGGACTTAATGGCATTTTCAGTACCTCAGTGGCCCTCCGTCTTTACACTGGAGAAGTGAAAAAGAATTTTGCAGATGATTCTTATTCAGTCTGTGTACCACTTTACAGCATGTTGAAAAAGGACAGCGCACTATGTTTGACATGGTAGAATAAAATAAATCAAAACAACTTAAGGGTATAGAGCTGTGGGTGCTGCTACAGCTAACCTGGTTGAGTGGGATACCTGCACGCCCAAGGCTACACAACGGGGCCTGGGTTTGAGTTCACACAACAGCAAAAGCGACATATGCTACTCCTTTCACCTTCAAAGAAAAGCATTTTTAAGTTGTTGGGCAAATGAAAAACAAAACTGGACTGGAAAAGCTGAAAAAAGCACTCTTCTTCATATTAGTAACGACGGTGAAGGTGCCTTTGAGTCGTCAGCCTCATGCAACAATCGACTCTGCATTGCTGCGATCATTTGAAACCGAGAGGTTTAACAATTATAACAAGCTCTTAAGCGTATATCAATTTGTTTTAGGGTCCCAATCGAGCACTCTGGACTATTGCTTTAGATGCGGTTTTCTACTTCCACCCCTACATTTGACCAACGCGGTGATCAATCAAAATTAAATACTCTCAGTACCCACAAGGAGGCATTTTGAGTGTAGAATTTTTAACACAGCTCTGCATATGACCTTGCCCTTAGGAACAAGAGGACAAAAAGCAAAACAGAGACTTGCACACCTCACACCGCCTCTTTAAGCAAAGCAGTGTACAGAAAAAAACATTGATTATCGTAATACCAGCCCTGTAAAAATCTAAGCCTAATCATGTGGACTCAGTTACGCAGTGTACCTTAGCATCTATTATGTATTTAATTTTACAGGGAATGTTAATCAGGGACAGGATTAATACAACTGTAACATACATGAATGTTTAATGCACATAAAAAATCTTTCACATGTGAACCAAAGTAACCAGAAACCTGTTATTTCTTATGAGAATTAAGTAGGTGCTTTTAAAATTGCACAAATTGCATTTGTTGTTGTCAAACCACCTTTGATTAAGTAACAAGAGACACAGTTTTTATGTTGCAATCAAGGCCCGCTAATTTGTAATTTAATTTGTAATGAAATTTGTGAGGTTAAAGATCAGCTCAGCACCTCATCTGATGGGTGCCACGCTCCATGTGTGAAAACTATGCGCACGTCAGTTTACACCTCGATTTTACGTTCGGCCTATTTCTAAAATGAAATCTAAATGCAGCCAAAACAAGCATAGATCGCCTCCCTTGTTCTCTTTTCCTCTCTCTTTGTGTCTCTACACACATTCAAAGTCTGCACTGTGCCTCCCACATTTATACACCTCTCCGCGCGCACGCAGCTACACTCATAGTCTCAAAAAGTTGGCGAGGTGTAACATATGTGGGATGATGACTACCGAAGGGAGGAGGAACTCGTATTTAACACTTCGCTTCATGTGTATGTGTGTGCTTGAGTGTGTGTATGTGTGTGTCATTGCCCTAAAAAGGCCATGGTTCTTCTAGTCACTCCTTATGTTTATGCCACTAAGATAGAAACACACTCACATGTGCGCACACACACGCACACACATCCCCCTGGAGAGGGAGACATAGAGACACAGAGAGAGAGGAAAGAAGGGAATGATCTTTGTTCATGCACCAGAATCTCTTCTTTGAATTTGTAGCCATTTCCAGACCTGCTGGGAAGTGAAACAGTTCTTATGTGTAAATGTGAAATATCATTACATAAATGTGTCCGTGTGACACCGGAGAAGGGAAAGGGCAATGGTATTATTTAATGTAAAACTTTCCAGATGTTGGCCACAGAGGATAAAGTCGAAACTGTGAGTCTGGAGTGTGTGACAGTGCCTGGACGTGTAATTTATGTGTGAGAAGGAGGAAGCGAGTGGGTGCGACTCCTTCCACCCCCCTCCTTCCCTTTATTTCCTTCAGCCCCTCAGCCCTCTTCACTCTGCCTCCATCTCTAACTCTCGTTTCCTCTCATTCAGACCCAGACTGAACGAGCCATAAAAAGGCATTTGTTTAAACACACTTGCTACCCGTTTTCACTAAACTCCTGTCACCAGTAGTCCTCTTAGCTTTAAACCACTGATTTGTGTCATATTCCCAGAAAAGCGAAATCCGCCCGACACCCTATCCCCTGTGTCTTACCTGCTCGTGGTACTCTATTCCCATGCTGAGAGTATTCACAAGAATAGCGATCATGATCCCGCGGTTGAAGTATTTACTTTCCACAATCCTCTTTAGTTTTTCCCTGAGGTCCCTCCAGGCACGAACCACTCCATTTTCGTATTCAACAACCCCACGGCGTCTGCTCCGACCCCTCACTCCTCTCACATCGGCCCCCTGGATACAAGATTTTGGATACAATAAGTCAAAACAACAACAAGGACGTCTTATGCTTTTTAATTACTGTAGTTTTAGGCGCTATGCAAAATAATTCATAAATACAACACTGTGTTAGGTTTGAAGACTAAAGGATTGTATTTATTTATTTATATACCACCCTCATCATCATTATATGTCTAATCAACACTTGTGAATTAATCATTAAGGTTTAAAATCATCATTAGTCCACAACCATCCATTCTGACCTGAGGGAAGTCGTGTAGTCCATCTGCCTCTCCCTTGCCTCCCTCTAGGTCTCCCAGTTCCAGCTCCAAGGTCTCCAGGCTGCTGGCACACAAAGGGCAGCTAAGTAGCTCCAAGAGAAGAGGGCTGGGCACCATACCCGCCAGCTGGTAGAGCAGCCGCTGGCGACCTGAAAGGAAGAACGGGTGATGATGGTCAGACATTGCTGAAGGAGTTTCTATAACTGTCCTATGTGTTTATCTTTAATGAGCAAACATGTTTTGGTTTGGTAATTTTTTTTACAAATTATATTAAATTAATATCTACTTCCCAGTATATTGGTATTGATATTTATAACAGCTATTAATTGAACATTTTTAAAGTTAAAAAAAAGGCCACAAGAGAAACACCCTTCAAGCACGATATGAATGCTGCCATTGTACAGTCTGTCCACCAGAGGGCGCTCAGCTCCCCAGTTCACAACATGTTTTGAACACAGCAAACAAACAGCTAATCCAAGTTGAGTCTTATGGAGTGTAAGTGCGTAAATAAGAACAACACACATTTTTTAATGAAATCTTTTTATATTTGTGTGTCTGGAAGAAAAGAAAATATTGGCCAATATATCAGCTTTTTAATATCACCAAGTATCAGCATCAGTCCTATTTCGGTCCGACTCTAACATTATATATTCTATATCCTGCTGTAATACAAGTAAATCAATATAAATAAATCAAGTTTTTAAATGTAAATATAAAAATAAACTTTCTTAAACTTACATATTTGAAGCAGGGATCATCTGTAAGTAGGTATGGTGATTTTATTAGAAAATTTAAGAAATCAATATAAGTTAGGCTCTAATTTGCATCTTTACTACTAAAGCACATCATCTATTTCGACATTAGCTTTGATTTCCGTTTGATCCAAGTGTATTCTTTATCAAAACTATAAATAATAGAAAAGATAAAAGACCTGAAGTCCCTATTAGCAAAGTAGGACCAACTCTATGTAGTATAAAGCACCGGGAATCATTGGCAAGTCCTTTACTGCAAAGCACTTGCTGGTGCTCGTTAAGCTTACTGTTGTAAAAGTGGAACAGTTGGAGGGGAGTAAAAATTTGTGCTTCTACATGTTTATGTGGTCGACTTTTTTTATAAGGACAACATAAAGAGACAAAGAGACGGTGAAACCTTGTGGTATAATGACACAGCTCGAAGACATTAACATAAGTAAAATTTTGCATTTTGTGCTGAAGGGCCGTCCTTTTCAGCACGCGGCCAGCACACATTAAGTTTCCGCAGTGAGTACTGCAAGCTCGCCCACAGTTTGAGATCTCGGCTGCCTCGTCTCACCTTCTGTTCTCTGACTGGAGCCTTTTAAAATCAGTACAGAGGAACTGCAGAGCAAAGCACGGCTGAAAACTAACACAGGCAAAGCTTGACTTCTGAAAACGTCAGCTCTTCAAAAGCAGCTTTAACAGCACATAAAGTTGTTTACAACACTGTCTATACCCCGAGCTATTAAAAAAGGTTTGTGAGTGCTCTCATTGTATTTTATTGTCATTTATAATCTTAAACACTTCTCCAGTTCTTGACATACTCACAAATTATCTTCGCAAATCCCATCAGGGTACAAAACCCTTGTCCGGGGAAAATTTTGTTTAAACTGATCCCATCGTATAAGGTTATTCAATAAGGCTACAATTACAGTGAAATCAGAGGGCTACAGAGCTGAAAATATTCCCAAGAACATGGTCCTCCAAAAGTGAAGAGGAACCAAAAACATGATTCACACTCTAAAGCCATACCTTATAAGGTTTAGCAGATAGTGAGTTACCTAACAGTGCTGAAAGCAAACAGAACACATCCCCCTTCAAATGAGTAAATATGTGATCTTTACTACAGAGTACAATTTAGGGTGATGTTTTTTTAAGCGTTGCACTCACTCTCCAAAAGGATTTAGGCTGCTTAACATCAGTTTCTCGTGCTTACTGTTAGTCTCACCCTTTAATGACACAACAGAAATGTCTTTCATACCATTTCTGCGCAGCTCCTGTCTTTCTGCTCTCTGTTATTTTCTCGGTATCCCCGAATCCAGCCCTCCTTTATGCGTCCTCCCCAAGCTCTCTTCTCTTTCTTTTTATTGCTCTAATTTATTTTTCTCTTGCCGGCCTTCTTTCAGCTTCTCAATGCGGACCTTAAATCTTTCATACTTTATGAATACATTAATAAACTCCATATTTTCTTCCTTCCTCAGCCACTTGTTTTCAGAATACCATAACACACCTGCATTCCTGTTTACATTCTGTAACACTGCATACTTTTCCTCCTTTAACTGTTCCCCCACACACTGTGTTGATTCAGTCAGTCCTGCCCCTTTATCCACTTCTCTGCGCTGATGACTTTAACACTTGAGACATGGATTTCCTGTCAGGGCTCTAAGTGCTTCTTGAGACACATGCACACACACACCGCAGAAGCAGCCACGGGCTATTTCAGGTCAAGCTTGGGATGAGGACGCAGGGTAAAAGAAAGAGCACTGAATGAAAGTGAGTGTGATGACAAAACTATAATGGAGCCCGAGGGAATTCTAAAGCGTCGCAAAGAGAATGTGAAGGAGACTTAAAGGACGGTGGAAGACAAATAGCGAAAGAAAAGCTTTATTTTTTCACCTTTTGTCTTTGTTAGATATTTGGTTGTGGTTTAAACACTCTAAAAGTGGCAGCTTCCTTTAGCTGACTCACCTCTGATCTTTCTGACCAGAAAAACAATGGTGAGCAGTAAAGTGTGGTATTCCCATGGATGCAGATTCACCATCCATATTTTTCTGGATTCTACAATTTTGAGATCCACCCATGTGTCTGTGTGCAGTGATTGTTTTCTTACTGTGCTGTCCCATGAGCTGGTAAAGCTTGGTCAGTGTCTCGGCGTGCTCAGAAGCCGGGTGGTTCGGCGGATGCTCCAGACAAGAACCACACTGCTTTGAGTGAGGGGGTGGTGTCTTGCTGCTATAGCTGCACACAAAAGACGGCAGAATGGTGGGATAGTTCATCCCCCCGTTCAGTCGCCCGAGTAATGAGCCCACGCGCTGGGTGACAGTGGTCGAGTTATCGTTGTTTCCATTTGCACTTCCCCTCCGAACGGTAAGCGACTTCATCTCCAGTTCCTCCCCGACTTTGATGTGTCCTTCTCTGTCCACGTGCTCTGTGGTTGCCACGCTGACGGTGTGCTGCCCGCCATTGCTGAGACGACAGTGCTGATGCTGATGGTGTTGTAAAAGGTTATGGATTGGCCTCAACCACAATGCGTTACCTGGGCCTGACCCTCCGCAGCCCCTGCTGGAACCGTGGCCATGCCCATTACCGCCACCATTACTGCCTCCACCGCTGCCATTAGGATTCACCTTTTTACGACGTTTACTGTTCAGAAAAAAAGAGACATGAATAATAATTAAGGGTGGCTAGTAATAAATAGTAATATTTATTCAAGATAGATTTTTGTTTATTTGTGTTTGCATCAGAATGCATTTCTAATATATTTCTAGCAGGCACAATGTAATTCTGTGAGGTGCACGGTTGACAAATCCCGCAAAATGATTGCAAATTAACAACAAAACATAAAAGGGATGGAGAGAATTAATATATTGGGTCGTGGAAAAGTAACACTGGTTGTTTTAATTATTTATTTATTTATTTATTTATTGCCAGGGGAGAGTTGTTAAGTGAAGATCTTATCGTGTTTTTTGCTAATTTACTGATCTCAACTTCTGAAAGCAATTAACTAGATAACGAGAATTAAAAGTGTGTACTAATAGAGCCATATTAGGTGAGCCTGTCACATAGCCTGGCAAGTCGTTAGGGAACAATGAATTTCATGACCATTTGGCAAGTGGTTAGTGGCAGTGGGTGAGAAATCAAGTGCAAAAGCCTCAGTCACATGGGCCTAGAAGCCACTGAGTGACCAACTGGCCAACATAGGGTGGATAAAATAGGTACTCCCTAAACATTTGGCAAATGGTTGCTGGAGGTCACTGGGAGTTGTTATGTGGAACTGGTCTCAAGAGTTATATGGTGATCCACCAAAAGATTCCTTGTTACTGTTTTGATTGCAAGGAGATATCCACCATTGTGCAGTAGTAGTAGTGAAATGGATAAAAGTGTTACACAATTCAGAAATGGAGACTTTTCATGAAAGTGAAAGCTGGTTTGCAGTGCACTTTTACCACAGCTCAGATAGTAGGTATTGAGTGCTTACAGACAAGTCAGTCTTCCGTGCGAACTACGGGCGACCGCAGGAACCTCATTTTTCCATAGGTTGCCATGAGGTCTCAGACCAGTCTGGGGTGCTAATAGTGCAACTTAACCTAAAAAAGCACCATGTGATGGTTTCTCTTTTTTTTGCATTGTGTTGGATTAGAGATTCTTTTCATCTTACCAAAGTTACTTGGCATTTTTAAGGTTGATGTTGAGGGCTTTAGAACAAATTGTCCATTACATTTACCAATACATTTTTGAGCTATCATCTCCACCCTAAGTAACAAAGTCCAAGTTGCTGTTTTTTTTGCTAACATCACCACACAACACATTTATTGCTACGTCATTAGACATTCCCAGACATATTCTACAGAATTAAAAAAAAAAAAAAAAAAAAACAACCTGTAACGTACCTGTGCCAGCCAGAGTATATCCTCTGGAGCCTGCGTGTAAACTTGCGGTAAAGATGGCTAATGTAGCGTAGCATCTCTTCATAGCACGAGCCCGGCTCGCTGTAACTGGCAAGTGTGGAGTCGTTTGACATGTAACGAGCACGCTGCTCCCGCATCAGTGCATTCTCCCTTTGCTTTGTCTCGGAGAATTGGGTGGCAATGACCACGAGGCACAAGTTGATCATGAAGAAAGAGCCCACCTGTTTGAAAAGGGAAAGGTAAAGAAAGTGCAAAGAGCCTCCTAATGTGATAAAACCACAACAACACCGCCTAAAACGATAGTGTGTTTAACTGAGTCAAAGCCTACTCCATAAAGTGTTGATTTAGGGTCATAAAAGTATTTCACCTTTAATTCTGTATAAAGAATCAAGACAGTGTTTACTTTATAAATATTTGACTCACTGTTGACTTTATGCCTCCTTATGGTGTAAAAAATATAAGGAGCATTATTAGAGCTTATTCATTATTTGAGATGCTACCTGCTTGGTCAAACACTGTAAACACAAAACTGAAAAGGTTTTTAGTTACTTAGAAATAATTAAATTTAAATGATCCTCCAATGAGTTGGCTTTGTCCTTACTATAACTTTGAAATGTCAACTCAATAATGAAATGTATGCTAAATATGTCATTAGTATGTGGTACTAAAAGATGAATTGCAAATTAGATGAGCACTTTCTCCACCTGGTTATTAATTCCTCATTTCGTATTGAAAGTACTTAAGCACAGTCAGTCTGAAAACTAAATCCACTGTCTGTTTTTAGTTGACTAGGTCAATTAAAAATCCCAAACCAGGGAAAACTGTCTATAGACAGCTGTCTCCTCAACAAAAAGTCGATCAGGCTTAGAAAGCTGCAGGCGTTCACATTTATCTGAATTAGTCCTTTGCAAAAATGAAAAATAATGGTCCTTTAAAACAAGATATTTTGCACCCAATCACGTTTTGTCGTTGCTTCAAGGCTCTAGCAAAACAAGAGAATATAAAGAGAAGTTAAACAAAAAAACATAATGAGGTACTTACAATAATGAGCAGTATAAAATATATAAAATTATAGAAGGAGTGAGCATCCATGACATAGTACATGATGTCTACCCATCCTTCCAGTGTGATGACCTGGTGATAGAGGACAAAAAGACAGAGAGTGGGAGCCTTTTAGTTTCAATAAAAAGCAAACATTCCTTTATAGCTCTGCCCATTACTTTTTCTTCAAAAACGGCATAGACACCCACACATGTACACCAATACCCAGAGACACATACGTACTCCAGTATACAGCAATCAGAGTTCCAGTTATGTTTTTAATGGCTATTCCTCTGAAGAAAGTCTGCAGTGTCCCTAAAACATGTTATAAAGGATGTGTGTGTTTGTGTGTGAGTGCTAGTGCAAAAGAATCAAACAATTCTCTCATGTAGCCACTATGCTAATGAGCATTTGAGATTCTGAGACTTGAAAACGGTGGCTCAGTTCAGCCAAGCTGATAATACAATCACACCTCAACATTTACACCTCAGCGGAGCCTGAAACACCACTGCAAAAACTGACGGAGCATGCAGATTAGCAGGAATTTATGTACATTAGGCTCAGATGCCAGCACATACCTCTGTGTGAATGGAAAATTGTGAACAAACATACCAAAAACAGACACCACACATGCGTAAAATCCACCTACACACAAACAGGTAGACATGCACACACAAGCACCCAGAGGAGACTACTCTGCTCTCTAATGCAGAAGATCAACCAAGGAGTTCATATGTGTCAACAGTAAACGTATGCTAAACAAACCATACATAGGTACAAAACATATTTAGCCAAGAACGTCTATGCATGTCTTGTAAACTGTACATTTAACACCTGATTACCTCATTCACTTAACTAACCAAGAATTTAAATGTCAGCTCTAAAGGCACATATTTTGTAATCAGTTCCTGATTAATTCACCACAGGCTTCATAATTCATTATGGACGTGGACAAATCTAAATACAAATCTTGGGCTATGTTAAGCCATTTTGCGAAAGGCAACTGTAGTATATATGTGAAGGAGCGATATTATGACACCGTGTAGCTGAGAGAGAACACAGAAGTAAACAGATTATCCAGTGGCTTCCAGGCCAAGCTCCTCATCTACTGACTCATCTTTAAAATCCGACAGTACCCAGTGCTGTAATTCATCTAAATGGCTTGCACATGCAGCACACAGCACGCTCTCTGCTGTCACCTGTGAGTGGCTTCACCCTCGCTCTTATTCTTTTGTTTAACAGACCACTTTTGGGTCCCTCCATCCCAAATAACCCTCCTCAGAATCAGATGGTTTGTTTGTACAATATCTTTAGCGTACCTAATGAATCCATACAAAATTGAACTCCACTCCAATCTACTTGTTTAAAGGAGAAAGGAAACTGTTTTCAAGGATGCGAGTGTTCACATTTTGGACTGAGAAGACAGATGATTTAAGAGAAAAACAAAGGAGGCCTTCGACGTCCACTGTGAACCAGTAATAAGTACTCACTACTCATCACCTGGATATACATCTAAACCACCAGCAGGTGTAAAATATTCAAATCTGCATGTTAGTGTGGGGAAAAACGTGGATTTGTAGCCACACTCTGTGAGTTTATGAGACATGTACACAACATTTAGCTAGATAAAAAGCTAATCTCACTTAAGACTCAAAGTGAGCTGAGACCACACATATGTGGGAACAGAGTAAACCTGTGAGTACCAAAGAGGGATTAGTAGTCTGTTATTAGTCCATTTGTCTTTGTGTGTCTTCAGCATTCGAGCTTTTCAAAGTAATGCGAAGGTAAGACTCATGTTGAGAAAGTCAAGTTGTGCAAGTCAAAGCGCATTAGACACACAGACAGATCTACAGTATCAGCGAAACCAGCACATATCTACTAGAAGGGCTGAAATTCATATCACAACAGTACAGGCAGTCTTAGCACAAAGGGTCTGATAGGGAAAAGCCTGTCATGGTCTTCTGGGGAGCCGGAACCAGCAGGATGGGAAAAGAGGAATACACTTTCAGAAACTGGCATGTGGAAATGAAGAGGCTTTAAGGTCATGATACATACCCACTGATAGCTTAAGATGACTTTCTACCAGGGTTCATTTCAAATTTCTACTATTTTAAGACAAAAAATAAGAAACATGACTATGTTGGAAAGCTGGATATTTTTGTTAGAAGGCTGTCTTTCTACTTCAGTTTCTTACTGGACTGACTTTTCAATATTGCTCATGTTTCAATGTTGTAAATGCAACAAACAGAAACATAGACGTGATATTGTGAGCTTGCAAAAATACAATTACCTGGTTTCTCAATGCCAACTTCACTGTATTTAAACTCTATTCCAGATCAAGGAGACACAGAATAAGCCTGATTTACTCTTAAAGTAGTAAATAGCAGTGAAGACAGTGATGTCACCTTTTGATTTCAGAAATCCACTGTCATCTTGGTTGCAAAAAAACCCACTGGCTGTCCAACCGCATGCTCATTGGCTAATGTCTTGTGATTAACAACATGTTTTACACACAATCTGATACCCTCATGTCATTAGCCAAGAAGGTAGCAAAATCTATTAAAATTTTTCACTAACAAACCAACATGAGTAGTCCAGCTTATATGTTAGCTTAGTAGCCTAAGTTAGCTTAGTAGCCTAAGTTAGCTTGATAACCTAAGCTAACAGGTAACAGAACTTAACAATTATTTATTATATTATATAAATGAGTAAAAATTTGAACTGCTTAACATTTGTTCAAGAAGAGATATTTAATAAGCAAAGGCAATGTTTTCTTTTTCTGCCATATTCCATAAACTAAGACATTGCAACAACATGAGTGGTCATTTTCAGCGTTGATCCTGGACAAACACTATTATATCAGATGCACTGCCTATGGTCGGGGTCTGAAAAGGAAAGCCAATGGGGAAGTGCCTCAAACCTGAATACTCTTTAATGGCTTCACTAACCAATGGCTGAAAAAGCCACACCTACGCTCTTTTTTTATGATGCAAATTGGACATCTCTGATTTGTGGGTTAAGAAGATAGAGTAACATCAGCCTTCATTTATTTATATGATTCATTTTAAGCCAGTATTAGTGTGAAATTGTTTTGAAACGCCTGCGTGCAGGCAGGAAAAGGACCCAAAGTGCAGACTCCGGAGACAGACGTGAACTCAAAAAGGTAACAAAGCTGAGAATACAAAATAAGCTTACACAGACAGACCACACAGCAAGATGAGTGTGGATAAGGGTAGATCATGACACAGACACAGAGAAACACAGGGCTTAAATACACAGAGGGAGCAATCAGGGAATGAGAAACAGGAGGGAAACACAGCTGGGGCAACTCAGGCCTAATGAGACAAAGGAAGCTAAACCAGACACATTAACATAAGACACGGACTTTCAAAGTAAAACAGGAAACATAACACAGAGACGCGGACTTGACAAGGGGATACAGCTGACAGGGGAGACAGAGCAACTAGAGAACACAGAGACATAACCATGAGACAGAACTCTAACAAAGAAACCAAAAAACTAGAAATGATAAATAATATAATAAACTCAAAACTCTGGGTCAACGACCCAGGCATCCTAACAGAAATGTCATTAAGCTGAAGATTTTCATTTATATTATGTCAGTGTTAGGGGATGAAATGAAACCCTGAGACAGTCAGATGAGAGTAAACAGTTACTGTGTTCGGTATTATGTGATATTTTCTAGTTTGAGGTTACTCTATATGGATAAAATGCCCAGTCCAAATATTGTCTTCGGTGATTTAACAAACAACAAAACTGAAAACTAAAACTTTCAAAACTATGGCAAACAGCAAATACTGGTTTCTGGGTTTTAGCTTCTGCAAACAAATCTGCACATTTGCCCCTGCTTACCTGGAATATGGCTATCCAAGCATAGCCGATATTGTCAAAGTTGACAGCTCCCTTGTGAGGGTTGAGCTCCCCTGGGCGGCAGTCGTTGTAGTACTGATACCAGTTAACACAAAAGTTACCGCTGGCAACACTCCTAAAACTCAGGTCAGAAGCCGGCAATGTGCATTCGAGCCCGTCTTGAGAGTAGGGTGGCACATCTTTGCAACGCCGCATCCCGTTTTCGCGTGGAGCCGAGCAGATAAACGGGCTGTCTTCACCTTCCTCAGACATGTAATAAGGATTTAAAGACATGTTGTACATTCTGGATTAAAAAAAGAAAAAGAATAACACAAATATCACTGAGAGCACACGCATGTGGGCAAACATAAATACCCCACAAATTACAGTCAGTGTTCTCTTCTTCCAAAACATCTCAGTCAGAGATTTCCACTCTAATCAGCAAATCATCTCAACAATATGGTAATAGGATTGATGAACTCTCTGTCTTATAATTGCTTAGTGGCTTAAAAATCAAATCGTGACTGCAGCCAATACGTCGTGTTATAAACCTCAACACGAATGACTGATGATTTCGATGAGGCTTCTTCTCAGTTATTTCTGGTTTGCTTCTCTTGTTTTGGGGGATCTATAGAGATAATATAGGAAGTTTGTATTTCCTGTAAATAATCTTAAAAGAAGCTCCAGCTGCTCCAGTCAGAGCCGAATAAGTGATAAAAAAAGATTGATGGTTGGGTGGCTCGCCCTCTATGGCCTCTAAAATATTTGTCTATCCACTCCACCTATGCGGGGAGAAAAGATCAACCCCTTTAACAGACCTTTCTGCTCTAGTGTTCAGCATTTGAAAGATACAGTAAATAGAAAACCTGTTATTATACCATATTCATGTTTTTATTCGTACAAGTTGTCATTACACTTTGAATCCTTCACTTACAAAAACAACATGGCCCTTATTTTATGACAAGATTTTTTTTTATTGGTATCCATGGTGACAGCTGTTTCCTATTCGTGGTAGAGAGTGCTGAGTGCATCCCACAGATTACCTATTTTATTTATACTCCTCCCTTTAAATTGGAGAGCTCTCCACAACAGTTACTGCGTGAAGGGATATTTATGCCCGACTAACACGGAAGGCTTTAGCAACCGTGCACTGCTTTATTTTCACACCATTCCCATAATTCCTGTCATCTTTTTTTCCCGTTGTGGTGTGTTTGCCTAATGCTGCCGAGGCAAAAATCATGTTCCTTATTTTCCATAGGCTTTCAAAAAGCCAAAAGCTTCAGTGTCATGAGAAAGTGTTTGCCCCTTACCCATTTCTTACTTTTTTGCATATTTGTCACATCTGTATGCTTCAGATCACTAAATAATTTTTAAATTAGGCAAACATAGCCTGAGTAAATAAAAAATGGAGTTTTGTTAAGGGGAAAAAAGCTATCATAACCCACCTTTCCCTTTGGGAAAAAGTCATTGGCCTCCCTTAAAATAACTTCATGGATACTCCCAGACTTGATAAATTATGAAATCACTGAAACAGAACCTGTCTGACAAAATGAAGAAGACTATCTAAAGAAACAGCCGAGAAAGTTACTGACATCCGTCAGTCTGGAAAGGGTTAAAAAGCCATTTTAAAGGCTTTGGGACTCCACTAGCCATAAATTTTGAAAACATGGAACAGTGATTCCAAAAGCACATCAGCAACTCATCCAGGAGGTCACAAAAGAATATTGAAAGAAAAATAAGACATCAGAAAGCGGGCAAACACTTCTCCACGGCACTGCATATGATAAGAAATGCCTGCAACACTCACTAAAATAGGAAATAAAGGAAAAAAATCAATTGAAATTGTGGAGACGCTTAGTGCAAGAGTTTGTGCATGTTCATGTGTTATTTCAGAGGGCAGTGATTCATTTTGCCCTGGAAGTCAGATAGATTTGTTCTCTGAAAGGAATCAAAGCATCTTTTATATTAAATATTAAGCTGTGGTTTTCTATCGGTCTTTCTTATCTACTCAAAGAAACATTGACTCTGGGACAATTTGTGCCATTACATCAAAAGCACAATTAGTTCATGCCTCTTTTGGCGTTGTGAGGATGTGGCTACTGAAGCAACTTTTATTATTTTTCTCTTGCATAAAATCACTCCCCACGGCTAAAATGATGACTGAGCTCGATTTTGGCTGTTTGTGTGTGTGTGTACTTGATTTTGAGGGAGTAAGCTTGTCTGCTGTTTTTGTATCCGATCTTGTTATATCACAAGACGAGAAAAGCTAAATGTGAAAAAATAGGTTCATCTAGTATTCCCACAATGCATGCT
This sequence comes from Perissodus microlepis, assembly GCF_051167445.1. Classification (NCBI taxonomy): domain Eukaryota; kingdom Metazoa; phylum Chordata; class Actinopteri; order Cichliformes; family Cichlidae; genus Perissodus; species Perissodus microlepis. The sequence continues at coordinate 20,550,442 of NC_140464.1, read as the reverse complement.
GCATAGAAGGGAAATGCAGCGTTTTCCTCTCCCGTCTTTGGTAACAGAGCGAACACTGTGTTCTCTCTCGGCTGTGGGTCTGTCAGCGCTGACTCGTTTTCTGTCTCACATCAACAGAAGCTGTATCTTTTCTTGGTTTCAGGTCAGTACCTATGGTCTGCCATTTCCTACAATCTGGACTGAGCAAGAAAACTTTTACACATATTCAGGAATTTTATGGTGCAGTGGTTTAAACATTTGCCTACCAAGCAAATGATTCCTGGTTCACTCCCGGGAGGAGGTAGTGATCCATTGGATGTATGTAATATGTAGCGCTACCAGCTGTCGCGATCCCGTGTGAATAAGGGAGTAGTCGAAAGTAGCTTTATCTCTTCACTCCACAAAGTTAAAAGTGTCTCCTGAATTAATTTCCTCTTGCGCTGATAAGTTCTAGGTCTTTTTGGAGATGATTTTCAATTATCCTAGGTGCTAATTTAAATTCTTTCTATTGAGGGACACAGCATGTTTCTAGAATGCCTATATTTTTAGCCACATTATCTACAAAGATGGGGTATTTTTATTTCTTTGTCTCAGAGTACAGAAGCCAGCACATTGACCTGTTCTTATTGATACAGCATTGCTCCACTTCTCTGCATTGTGCATACTCTAACAAGCTAGAAGTTCTACATTTTCACTACTGCTAACTATCACTCCAGATGACAACAGAAATTATGACAGGACTAAAAAGGGAGGAAGCTAAAATATCATATTTGTCAAGCAATTTGTAGCTTTACAGACCGAGATTGTACCTTTCACTCTAGAGCCTGATCAATTTATCAGTGGGCTGATATTAGTGGTCGATATTAGGTATTTGCTGATGTATCGGTAGCAACTTTTATAACGACTGATAAAAGACAATTAAAAAAGTACAGAATAGAGAGGAGAAACACCCTTCAACCATATCTGGACTGTTGGATTACATAGTTTGTCCACCAGAGGGCACTCTACAACACAGCGCCACAAATACAACCTAACGGCCATAAACGAGCAAATAAATTACTACAAATGACAAATATACAGGAAATCTGTTTATATTCCATGTTCCTGAAAGAAAAATATATCGCTCGATATATTGAGTTTTACATCCCTAAACACTGGTATTGGTATGATCATTCAGGCTCTCGTTCACTCATCCCTTTTTTGTCAGTTTTTCAAGGAAAATAATTTTGAATTGGATCCCAGTTTCACCAAAATGTATCGTTCAAAAAAATCAAATGCAGCTTTGACATAAAAGCTCAAGAGATTCCTATCCTACATCACAAGGCGGAATTCCTTACGCTTTGATGTCCTCTCCCAGGAAGCAGCGATTGCGCAGCAGTCCCTCCCACAACTGGACTCCCACAATGCCGAAGATGAAGAAGACAAAGAAGCAGAGGAGCAGAACATTTCCCAGCATCGGCAGAGTGTCTAACAGCAGTGTCACCAAGATCCTCATACCTACACAGTGGGATACAAACAACAAAGATGTGTGACTAATAGCACCCGACATTCATGACAGACATAATATAAAACCCATCCGAGCTAGCCTTTTACTTTTACCTTGACGAGCTCTATTAATCTTACATTTTTGGATCCAACAACTTCATCCTCGCACACGTTATAATTACAACAGATGACAATACTGAAAGTGACAGATTGACATCGTTTCATCCTCTGGGATTTGAACTCACAGCTTCCTTGTGGCTACTATTATCTAACCACGTGCATTCAGCATCCATCTCCCATGTCAGATGTGCTTAGCGTCAGCAGCATCAGGGATCCAGTCCCTGAGGTCCTCACAATGTCCCCTGTCTCCTCCATATATCACAGCTTTGTCACATTGATCACATGTGCAGTGCTATGATATTATTATTCTTTCTGTGGCACAGAGTTGCCAGTTTTTACCTTTGCAGTGATAATTAAATTTAAATCTTCATCCTGAGACCAAACTGTCTGTGCTGTGCAACAGCGTGAGAAAACTCTACCTGAAGCCATTATGATCATCAGTGGAAATCAAACAAATGTCTTGTTTGCCAGTTTTACAGTTATCAGAATGGGCCTAAAAATTAAGATAATAGTATTCCTATTAAATCTGTGCCAGAAGCTAAAGAAACATTTTATTGTCAGTGCAGTTATTATTGAAACGTGTAAAATGTGACTATCCTTGCTTTTATTCTTCTTATTATTAAATATACATAAAAAAATCATATATGAATGAGTCACATTTAGATAAAAGCTGTCATTACATTGCTAATTGTAGTCATTCATCAACTAAGGTTATCCATCTTGTTGAATCCCTGTTGCCTCACTTTAGTAATCTTCTACCTTTCATTTTAATGTCACTGAATTAATTTCTCTGAGTGACAGGTTTAAAATGGTATTTGGTATATTTGGTATGGCCACCTTTATTTTTAACAACAGTCTGAGGCAAACTTTCTTGTAATGTCTATATGTAGTTTTCAGGAATAGTTCTCCGGGCTTCTTGAATGACATCCAAAGCTCTTCTTTGGATGTTGGCTGCCTCGTGTTTACTGTTGTCAAATGTGCATTTATCCCTCCTGGGAGAAGAAACAAACCCCTTTGGGAATGTGTCAGGAAGGGCATTAGGCAAAAAAATGTGCTAAATCACATGTGTGGAGCCACCTCCTGTGGCAACCCCTTGTGAATTAGGGAGCAGCTGAAAGTAGCTACTCTATAAGACCTGCTGCCACTGATTTTCAGTCCAGTTCTTGTGTACTTTTGCATAACTCAACCTTCTCTCCCTGTTTCCCTTCCCTGAGACTTGGACCATTTCTGATGAGGCCTCAGTGAACAGTAGATGGATCAGATAAAGGCCAGATGCATCCGTGTCCAGCTTTCAGGGCATAAATTTCAGATACTGATCATTTGCTGTAAATAAGTTCTTTAAGCCTGCCACTTCTTCTTTTGTCCTCTACTTGTCAAACTTATTAAGAACTCACTACACACCATGTTAAGTTATCCCAGCTCAGCTAATAGCTCTTTGGGAATCATGTTGTTGGTGCAAAAATATAATTTTATGCCTGCCAAACTGTTTTACCTTTTGGGATTTTTCATAAATGCAATAAAAATAAAATGGCAACAAATTATTTGTTGTAGTAACAAAACGGCTACAATTTAAAATTGGTTATGTGCTAGGTTTGCTGAGTTATGCTACAATGCATTACTGCTTCATGCCTTCAGCTAAGGATCATAGGTCAGTGTTTAGTGGCTTAACAAAAAAAAAACCCAAAAAACTGCATCCCAGTGAAAAAGGTTTGGGTAAAAGAACTGGACTGAAAATGAGTGATAAAGGAGCCAATTTCAAAAGAAAAACTTAAACTGCCCTTCAGAAATTATGTGCTAGTGCTTTTCTAAACCCAGTCATGCAGTCAAAACTAGACAGATGGCTGAAGAATTTGCGATTATTTCACACAGGGTAAATGTAATTGTTTCCAGCACCATAAGAGGCTTGCGCTAACGCATTCACTTGACGGTAAAAGTATGTGACTGGGAGTGCACAGGGCAGTTGGCAGAGATTTTGCAAAAGCCCCCTGCACGTATCAACCTTGAGAACATGAAATAATCAGAGTGCGGTGCTCACTGTTTCTAAGCTACAGCACAAAAGACACAGTTAACATTTGTAGTTCAATGAATATTTCCCATCCTCTTAGGCAGAAAGAAAAACAGAAAGACAGACTGATTAGAGAAAGAAGAACAGAGGAGGAAAACCTCTGTTAGCCTTATCTACCTGGCTCGTTCTTACAGACACTATATTTATGGGGAAGGAAAAAAAGAAAAACAGAAGAGGCCCAGTGTTGTGTGTACCTGTGAGCATATGAACATGGCCTTTCAGGTATGTTTGTGTCTTGGGGCAAGAAAACTCAAGATCACTGACCTTGAATTTCTATCTCTAAGCTAGCTGGGTCTTCACTGACATTCTCTCCCTCCGTCCTCTCTCTATCTGCCTCCATCTACCAACCCACCTTTAGGGAGCAACTGAACACTTGTTGCAGTAATAATAAGTTTTATTTCACCTTGTGCACAGCTTTAAGTTTTTCCCAGAGCTACTGTTAGCTTGGTGATAATGTTAATGTGTTGACCCAGTGTGTAAGACTGTCTGTGTCTTCCATGCTATGTGACAGTGTATGAGTTAGCAGCAGTGCAGCCCCCAGTGTCACATGGTAACAACTCACTCATGAATGTGAGGTCATCATCATTCAAATTCCCCAAAGAAAACTTAAACACACACAACTCAAGTATCTTAAATTCTTCAATATGCAGAAATGTCTATAAAGTGACGTAGGTGAGGATCTGTTACCACAAATGACTGCATCAGCATGGCATGGCATGGACGCAATCAGCCTGTAGCACTGCTGAGGCGTTAATGAAGCCCAGGCTGCTTTGATAGCAGCCTTTGGCTCGCCTGTAGTTTTGGATCTGCGCTGCTTATCTTCCTCTTGACAAAACCCACAGATTCTCTGTGGGGTGCAGGTCAGGTGAGTTGGCTGGCCAGTCAAAAACAGTAATAACCTGTCAGCAAACCATTTGGTAGTAGTTTTGGCGCTGTGGGCAGGTGCTTGGTCCTGCTGCAAAAGGAAATCTGCATCTCCATAAAGCTTGTGACAGCACAAAGTGGTTTAAAATCTCCTGGTAAACAGCTGGGTTGAATTTGGAACTGAGTAAATACAGTGGACCAATCACCACCATATGGTTGGGTGTGCTAAATTAAGCCAAGAGACATGGATATTTCACTTTATGTGCAATAAATCTATAATATACATGAAAATGAGAAAAAAAACAACCTTACATAAATACATATATATTTAAAGGCTACCAATACTGGCAGCTGAGTCCGGAAAAAGACCTTGGCTGCTTGCCTAATGTATGTTGGTTAATAACCTTGTAAGTTGTTATGACACCATTGTGTAGTGATCCCCTTTAGCTGTAGATTCATGGTTATTTCTGTCACAGAGCTTTTAGGAAATTGACAAACTATGTGCAAAATCCCGCTGGCTGGCACAAAGTGAGATGAAAACCAAAGTCTTGATCATCGGTCAATTTACCAAGCAGTGCTGAGAATAAACACAGCAAAACACTGCTGTCTTCCTTAGTTCAAAGTGAGTAACACCAGGCAGATAGAAATATACAGCTTCACATTAATCATTGGGGAAATGCTGTAAAAACCCTGCATATATGGGAAAATATGAGCCAAACCACAAATAAGAAACTGGCATACTTGGTACTCTGTTGATAGCCCGCAGTGGCCTGAGTACTCGGACGGTACGGATAGCTGACAGACTGGCATTGTGGCCATCCAGGGAATACTCCAACATCCTGAAGACATGGTCGCAGAGAGAGAGAGAGAGAGGTGGAGAAGGTTTTACTTCATAGACGTTATAAAAATGAAATGGTGACCACACACACACACATTTATGTCTACACAAAACAGCAACAACAAGAAAATGAAATGAAACACTAATAATCTAATAAAGGTTGTAATTGAAGCGACCCACATAATTACTGTGCATTTGCCATTTAATTGCATGAAGTCAGAAGCACTTTCTCTTCTGTATAGTCTGTGATACAGCATGCAAACATAATGAGTGTGACAACGAGCAGACAGAAGGCTATAATGATGGTCCTAAACATGTTTACATTTTTCTCTGCAATTATGTGGAGAATGTGCCTCATAACAGACTGGCTAACGAATAATAGAGAAACATTGCTCCAACTGACAGACAAGCTGACAGAAACTTACATAGATATATATTTTATTGCATATGTTGAACATTATATTGCTTCAGTATTTATTTCTGCATCCCTATTTGTTCCTACCCTTCATTAATGCGACATAAGTCTTATGCATATGTAGGTGGAGCAAAACTAAAGTTTATTTAAATAGTTATTCAATGTAAAATAAGCACAAGGGAAGTGTGTGCCAAAGTCATGGGATCAGTCGCCATGGATTTCAAATTGGGCGTGGTGAACCACCGAATGACCTACAACTTGAATGTGTGAGGTGTAAAGAGCCCTATTTATATAGTATAGGAGGAAGAAATAAAGTGCTTTTTCTTTTTTTCTTTTATTCTAAGCAGACTGTTAATATTTAAGCTGCTGGTGATAGAGATAATTGAGCAATTAGTGGAGATGCGCAAAAGGCACAGTGGGATACCAACCCTGCCATGACAATGACAAAGTCAAGCTGATTCCACTTGTCATCAAAGTAACACTTGGAGCCAAAAATTCCCAGGGCCACCATCTTGATAACCATTTCCACCGCAAAGAAAGCGAAGATGCAGTCATCCAACACCTGGTCGCAAAGGATAAAGTGACAAGAACACAGACAAAAATAAGCTTTGACAACAATAAAACGAAGAGGAAGTGGAATCCTTGCAAAGTGAACGATCCTTTTTAAGTCTTCTTATCAAAACAGTCGCGTTCTGAACCAAAGAAAGTGGAAATGCTAGAGGAGGTTTTCTGACAAAGACTGCTTTTATCAGTTAGTTAGTTTTATCCCAGCAGGGAATAACTCGGGCGTATCATGTTTATGGTTGTGTCTCAATTAATTAGACATTTTACAGCAAAAAGAATGTCTCTCTTTGAATGTAATGAGAACATCTCAGTGTGTCAGGAATCAGCATCGCACTACAGTGAAAGCTTATAGAAATAAATGGGTGTGAAAAGAGGAAAATGAATAATTAACTTTTTTCACGAGTGTTTTTATGCATTGTGGTTGCATACGTGTAATATTTAAAACACTGATTGAGGTAGCTTAGTTAAAATAAAAGTAAAAAATATGGTTCTTGTCTTTGCAGTGAATGGTGCTTCTGTTGAAAAAGCTCTTGAACATGTCAGTAAGTTAATCAACAACCAATCAGCTGCTGACATTACTGCATACTATGTAGCAGGCCCAGCTGACAGTGTGGGAGTGTAGCACTTACCTGTAAGATGCGACACCACTCTGACTGGCAGGTAACGTCCTCACAGGGCCGATACATCCCCAGAGTCACACAGTTGAGCAGGATCACCAACATGGACACGTGCTCAAACCACGTGCAAGAGTAAGTTAAGGTCAAAACATATGTTGTGTGAATTCAAAAGCATGCAATAACACAGACTGTATATAGTCAAAGCAGCTTACTGTAAAGTGCCTAAAACCCGTATTATTGATAATGGCCATCACAGGGCAAAATCTTTTTTTATGAAAAGTCCAATGGAATAGAAGCCTATGGGAAAATGACCATGCAGCTCGCTCTTTTGATCTATGACACAACTTAACACTTTCTTGATTAGTTTATGACCTAAATTGTAGGAAAAAAGTCGGCAGTTTTTCCTTAAGTCAGGGGGAAGCATACATCTATAGCACTCTTGTCTATCATTACATGCTCAAGAAGTAAGACAAACTTAAGAAAAGGAAAAAAACTGTGCAGCAGCTGTTGCAAAATTAACTATATTCCATAGGCTAAAGTGTTTGCAATTGCGAACGTTATATAAATGTGAGGTAGCTCAACGGTCCCCAACACCCGGGCCATGGACTGGTACTGGTCTGTGTCTCGTTTGGTACCGAGGCTCGGGTTTGAAATTGATGGTTTTCATGGTTTTTATCATTATTTTTTTTATTGTTTTTATCAGTAACTTGGTTTCCCTGGGTGTTTTCCTGTGTGTTATGAATAAATCGTCTTTATTTTCGTACTGGTGCTGGTTTTATTTTGTTGTATTTATCCGCGACACCTTAACGGCCGGTCAGTGAAAATATTGTCAGACATGAACCGGTCCGTGGTGCAAAAAAGGGTAGGGACTGCCGATGTAGCTAACATAATGTAAGTAATGTAAGGTTATTAGGCTACTCAGCAATCATCATCATGCAATTCTACATGTACTGGTACTAATGATTAAATTTCTGGTATCGTAACATCGGTACACAAAACACAGATATACCTTTGTGAGTGTGATATAGTAACATCTATTTCTCTATTTGTGAGTCTAAAGGTTTGCTATTTGAAAACCTTTGTCCTGCTTTGTCTCAGACATCACCTCTGACCTGATTTTACACTAATGAGTAATCTTTCCTTTTGCTGGTCCTATCCTTTTATCCTTTTTTGGTGGCGAGTGAGATTATCTATTTAGGACAAAGCAATAAATTTTAAGAGGTCTGATGACTGTGGATTTTTTTGTCCTTGAATTTTTGTCTATGTGGTGTAGCATAAATTATTAACACATAATGCCATATTGAACTGCTATTCAAGAACAGCCATAAAATGGAGTTTCTGTCTTTGATGTGCTTTGAGTGCATCAACACAGATGGCAATTAAAACTGGATCTGCATTTCTGAAACAAAAAAAAACATTAAATCTGAAGGCGTCTGTCAAAATCGAATCATTTCTCTCATTCGGTTTTTCATTTTTATCCGATCACACAAAAAGCATGTGGAATATATATCAATTCACAACAAAGTAATAACCACTGTAAGAACAAACAGTGGTGAGCACATCCGATGAGCACTGACAAACATGTGGAAGTATGATTTTCTTCATAAATCAAACCGGTTTACAAAAACACAAGAAAAGTCTTAAATGTATATACGAACACTACATCACAGTGCGGTTGTTCATTTTAGAAGATGTCTCATCATCTAAATGGGGGGAAAAAAATTATACCCAATGGAGGAGATGTTAAGCGAGAAAAATGGAGAGAGGGAGAAAGACCGGGATGCAAAATACATTAAGGAGGAAAAATGACGTGAGCGTGATTAGAAGGAAACCTAAATCAGAGGCCCTGATGCTGCTGTTTTTCTACTTTGGCTGGCTTTTGCCCCAAACACACATCCCACACATTTTCTCAGGCACATTATACACTCAGTGATCTGGTGTGCGCACTGAACTGCAGTGCAGAAGTATTCCCAAGGTGAAGTACTGTTCTAATTAGAGAAGGAGTTAAAGCGGAAAACAAATGGTGACTATTGTCTTCCACATTACTCACGGACAGTCTTATGAAGCGCACGCAAACGTAGGGATACAAATATTATATGCTAATGACATTATGCGTGTTTTCCACACACAAATGCACAAACACAGATACACTTGGGACTTAATGCTGTGATCGGAGGCCAGAAGACAGAAGTTTGTATCAGCAAACAAGTTTGACCTCAAATAATTTTTTCTGTCCTGAGGTTGTTTGAGATGCAACTGCAGCCTAGTACCACGATAGGAACATATCCTGGATTTAATTTGTGCTGGAACACAATTAGTTTGGGTTTTTTTTCACATTCTCATATGCTAATTTTGTGAGCGTGTGCATGTTTTAGTCAAAAGAATTGAATTGCAAACATAGATCCTAGGGTTGCTTCATGAAATTTCCTTTTCTTTTTCTATTTTCTTGGGAAACAGGCACAGCAATGCAGGCAAATCATTGCATATGCAATCGTAGCCATGTACCCAGCACGTCGTTAGCCTGAGAGTTTGCTAACAGGAGGCATGGTACCACAAACACATTCATACCAGACCTGAAATTACCTTCACCCATTTTAGAGAAGCTAACAAAGGTACACACACCACTTCACAAATGTGCCACCATTTCAATTTGATTGAATTAAATGTCATTTATACAGCGTAATGCACTTTATATTGTAAGTTAAAGATCTTTTCCTTTTCCAAATATCTTCAAAAATGACAGCCCACCAATACAGAACTCTTAAGACCGTTACCCCTACTAACATTTTGTGATTTAAAGATTTAATAAATCTGCAGATAGTTTTTGTTTTAAATCCCTACTAAGATAATATGTAATTCAAGGCTTGATAACAAGACATGATTGCGTCACTGAACTGTACCCAAGTCTGCTCAGATTAGCCGTTGTAGTTTGTGGTGCTCCAAAACCAGGAAGTTGCCGAATCCCCCCGTTGGTCAAACTATGCAACATCAACCCTCACAGAATGCCTGAAGGGTGTTTCTCCTTTCTCTTCTTTCTTTTATAAATTCTCATTTATTGGCCATTATACTGTAACTTCGAAACATATATATTAGCAAATAGCTAACTTCTCACAAAAATGCAAAAATATTTTTTCAGTATACTTGTCATTAAAAAAAAATGAGTCTTGTTTCTTTATCCATACATTTTCCTATTTACCTAAACACATTCATATCATGAATCTTACACATTTCAACAGGTGTGTACATCCGTTATACTGGTCACATGCACAGACACAAGCTAAAAAAGTCAACAGAAGTGTGGTTTTAATGTTGTATTTTTAATTTCTCACCAAGATAAAATCCATTTTTTCTCAAATGCATCCTCCATATTCATTATTTTGTGTTTTTCTTCCATTGATTTACAAATTTTCCCTGCAAGATGGTGAGTAACTGCAGTCCATCAAAGAATAGGCATAGCAAAAATGTAATGTATTTTAATTTACATTACAATTCCTGCATCGTATCAGTTTAAGAGGAATTTCCTTTAGACAACTAAGCTGTAGATGCAGTGCATTATCAAAGATTTATTTATGCCAATTACATGTGACATTTTTGGACAAGGAGCTAAAATATCCTACGAGCAAAAACATTACAATTAGCCATCTGTGGCACTGTTACGTGTATTCAATAGACTATGCTTTGCTTCTTCCAACACATCATCAAGATTATGCTGTTCCCACCAGGATTTCCTGAGCCTCAGATACCAATACTCACCTACGCTTAAACCTTACAAATGCGCAGTGAGCTCTGCCAAAATGCCCAGCATATTTATTCTCCCTAGTGACGGTGAGTACTCAGTATGAGGAAAGCTAAAAGACATGAGTCTGCTTAATTGTGCAGATCAATTAAAGCATAAATGGTAAAATGTTGTTTGTATTTACTTAATACCAATGCTGTGCCTTTTCAGGGAGAGTGGAGCCAGTGTTTTTGCAGCAGGCATTTATTAAGTTAGTGTTCTGAAAATAGGACAACTATAAGGATACGCTCGCTGAACATATGAGTGTAGGATTGCGCAGGCACAAATGTAGCTTACCTGAACTGGCACATAATAGGTTACAGTTGTCTCTAGAACCTCTAACCTAAACAACCTGAGTGAGTTACTCATGATCTGTCACCAGAAACCACAAGACAACAAAATAAATTGGATTAAATGAAAACATTTGCTGTTGTCCTTGTGAAACCAGGTGGAGTTTTATAAAATCACAGGGATAATGTTGGTAAAAGTTAGACCTCAAAGGTGCTCAAAGGTGTGCTTGAGGGTTAGCACTAGGTTATGCGATTAAAGACTTATCCAGCTTATTCTGACTGGATATGTAATTATTGTCAATTTCTAATCTAGATGGCAACAAATTTGCTACTTTTGCCAATTTATCACAGTCAATTGCCATATTATCACAAACAAATTGGATGTCATTGCGAACTGGACCCCATTAAATTGCAAAGTGAAAGCAGTCTGACTGTCTTAATGGCATTTTATATTGCCATTATGATGTGGCTGCAGACCTGGTCCTTGTCTTCAAAGTCGTTTTAAACACCAACTATATTATTGGCCATATGTGGAGTCACTTGGGTCATCCCCCAGTCTCCAAACACTGTTTTCCCTAGTGCAGGTAGTGCAAGGATTAAAGATTAAGAAATATTTTAATGCATTTAATAGCTGCACCAGCATTTTGGTTTCCAATGATTTGATTACATTTATAAGAGGCATTACACAGAGAAAAACACAGAGAAACTGCACTGCTTTATTTCTAGGAAACATGGTTTCTGCCAGCGCATTGAGCTCTTGTTCCCATGGTATGCAACAGCTAGATATTCTAGCTAATGGAAACATTACAACTGTGGGAGTCTGAAAGAATGCAAACCCTGCAGCGGCTTATTCTCTGAAGATTTTTTTTTAAATGAGGGGGAGTGCGAAGTTTCTAAAAAAGAGGGGAATACTCACAGGCGGTGGCGTTATAGCTTTGTGTTGTGCACCCGATCTACAAATGTACTGGAATCTTATTTAGCAATTACATCAGTGTAAAACAGTGTTAAACAAGTGGCTCCCTTGGGGGAGTAGTAATAAAAAAAAATGTTAATAGCATGCTGTTGCAGGTATCGCTACAAACCAAAAAAACATCTTCAATCACACTGGAAAATGCCTTGGGTCAGTCTGTTGCAATGCACAGTTTAAACACACACACACACACTAAGTCAAGCAGTGTAAGGTCGATCCTTCCTTGACAGATGAAAGATTCAGTAATCTGCAGCTGAATTAAAAGGAAAGATTTGAATATTCAGAAAAGCTCTCTCTCCTTCTTCTTCTTTCTCGCGCTCTCTCTCCCATGTTTTCCTCTGTTCCTCCTTGTGCTCTGCTTTCTCTAATTCCTCTTTAATTTCCACAGTCAACACCTCCAGAGTCCCCTTCTGTCTTATCCCCCCAACCCATCCACCACAAACACACACGCGCACACATATGCGGGCACAGACACACACAAGGACTAATGTGCAAGCCTTCAAAGCTAAGCCAGGCTCTTGCCGCAAAGCAGAGTAGGGATAGACAGTGAACTGCAGTAAACAGAAAACAGCAAACTTACCGGTGGTTTTAAAATTTTGTTTGACTTTGTCTTCGAAGGCACACACACGCACAAAAACATGATACACACACATAGAGAAGCACACACATTATTAAATGTAAAAGCTGTATGGTGCAACGGGCAAGGTTAAATTCTGTGTTCAGTAGTTACAATCCAGGCCAAGCACACAGCGCTCTTGGTCTCACTTGTTAAGGTCAATTCATGCTGAGGCACTTTGGGCAAATCACATTAGGGCTATGTTGTGTCACACTGTACATGGAGGACTGGGTATATTCATAAGTCTGCGACTGAGAACTAGTTTATTGTAGTATGGCACCTGTTTGTATTACCTATAACAGGGAAAAATGACCCACACTCACCCACTTTGGGTGAAGGTCGATATTATAATACTTTATTCCACACATCTTCCTCATACTGGGTTGGACCTCCTTTTTCTTTCTTCATGGCACAGATTCAACAAGCTGCTGGAAACTTCCACAGAGTCTGTCCCATATTGACATGATAGTTTACACAATTGCTGCAGCTTTCCATGATTGCCACATCCCAAAGGTGCTGTATTGGATTGCGATCTGGTGACTGTGGAGGCCTTTGAGTACAATGAACCCATTGTCATGGTCGAGAAACCAGTTCGAGATGATTTGAGCTTGGTGACGTGGTGTATTATTGAAGCAGCCAACAGATGATGGCTACACTGTGGTAAAAGGAATAGACATGACCAGCAACAACACTGAGGGAAGCTGTGGTGTTTAAATAATGCCAAAATATGCCATTTTGCCAACGCTACCATCAACAGCCTGACGTTTGACACAAAGCTGGATGGATCAATGCTTTTATATTTTGTTTTGTTTTTGCCAAACTGGGACACTGCCACCTGAATGTTGATTGAGACTCATCAGACCAGGCCACATTTTTCCAATCTTGGTTATTTGAGTTACTGTTGCCTTCCTACCAGCTCAAGGCAGTCTGACCTCTGACACCAACAAGGCATTTTCACCCAGAGAACTACTGCTTACTGGTTTTCTTTTTCTCTCTTTCTGAACATTCACTGTAAACCCTAGAGATGGTTGCGTGGGAAAATCCCAGTCGATCAGCAGTTTCTGAAATACTCAGCACCCCATCTGCCACCAGCAACCATGCCACGTTCAAAGTCACTTAAATCACTTCCTCTTTCCCCTTCTGCTTAATTTGGACGTCATTCTTTACGAGCATAAATGCACTGAGTCGTTCCCATGTGTTTGGCTGATTAGATATTTGCATTAACGAACAGTTGAATGAACTGTGACAGTGTTTGTTAACTGTTTGGCTAGTTGTCCGTTAAAGCATGGTTAAACACAAGATTAATCTCAAAACTTATTTCTCTCAGATAAAGGTGCAGGACCTTAGAAGAAACATCGTAGAGATCCAAAAATCAAGAAAAGCAACCAAAGCATCTCTAATAACAATGATGTTAAAAAAATCCACAATAATTAGATAAACCTTGTACCAAATCTGCTAAATTCAGGACTCTTTTAGCTACTATGCCTAAGAATGCACAGGAGCACAACGCTCAATCGTGAAACAAGTAAAACCCAGGTGTGACAGCAAAACACCTAAAGAAATCTCAACAGGTTTTTAAAATAAAGATTTTCTTGTCCACCATTAGAAAAGCAATGAATAAGATTGGTGCTAATTAATAAGGCTTTACAGGTAAAATCAATAATAAAACACAAAATGGGGCCTTAAACTGTGTTTGCTTTTTATTTTTCTCAGTTTTTCTCATGTCATTGAAAATTTATCCTACAACAGTGCAGGAGTATTAACCTCGACCCACTGCTGGAAATAAGGTTAACTCCATATGAGGTTTTTTTTCTAAATCCAGCCTCATCTTGAAAAAACTTTTATTGCTTTCTTCCTTTTTCCCGATCGTTGACTCTCACCAGTTCTCCCCCACCTCAGCTGCCACCTTTATGTCTCTACTCTCTATTATCCACCCTCAAGCTTAACCACATTACTTGGTGGGCACCATATAATGGATTGTACGTCTACTTGAGCCATTAAAGCTTTTCCTAAATGGCAAGACAGAATTCATATGCTATATTCTTAAAAATCAAAATGAATGTCAAACTAAAGCTGTGTACATTTTGTAAAGGAGTTTTAGACAATCAAGAACTTAAGTATTAGAGATGGGAAACACCAGACACCCCACGATATGATACTAACACAATACTTCACACACAATATGATATTATTGCGATTTTTAACAGTTTCCGATATACTGACTGATTCAGTAACTGCAAATTATTATCTGTTATCTTTTTTATCCAATAAGATAAATGTATCACACTTAATTTTTGTTACAAAATGATACCAACACTGTTTCTTATGCCATAAATGTTGCCACAAGACAGAGTAAGTTTGCAACCAGTCTGCTATCAGTCTGCAATTGAATGGGGTGAAGCTGGCAATTACATGCAATCTGTTTCTGATAATGCAGCAATTAACTATCATAAACCATTGAAAATATTTGTTGTTGTCTACATAGACAGAAATTCACATTTAGTAGAAATTGACATTAACTATTACAGTGCATTTGGACTCAGCAAACATCAAGTTCTATAGGAATATAACCAGAATACAACCAAAGACTCATTCAGACTGATGGCAACATGTTGGCAATCTGTCTGCATTTATAAATTAGACAGCAATTGGAAACCTTTGACAATCTCTCTGAGAGTGACTGCAGTTGGTCCAAATCAGACTGCAACTGTTTGCAGAAAGGTTGCCTCTGCCAGGCGGTCTGTCCAATCGCCTTCCAATCAAAAGTGGTCATGAATAGTTGTGGAACACCCTCAAGGTCTGAGCAACTATTTAGTCACCACAAGTTGCAGCTGGTGACAGAATGTAAAAATAACCCCACAATCATCAGGCAGGCACTCATTTATTTTTGTAGATGTAAGGAAAAAAATTAGGAGATACATTTGTTTTTGTTTTTGATTTTTTTTGTTGTTAAACCAATTTACTGTAAGTTTCTTTCATTTAACTTTTGGTGCATGAGATGAGCCCTCTTGTTTGTAGTATTCCCAAAGTATTTTTTAGAAAATATCAATATTTCTTGCGGCTTGAATACACAAGGCCGCAGGTCGATGATCGATTTTGTAATCGTATTACCAGACCTGCGACCATATGTTCTGGACACTCGGGTAAAGAGAGGGGCTGAGCTGTCAACTGATCACCACCTGGTGGTGAGTTGGATCAGGTGGCGGGGGAGGACGCTGGACAGACACGGTGCACCTAAACGCGTAGTGAGGGTGTGCTGGGAATGCCTAGCAGAGGCCCCAGTTCGCGAGATCTTCAATGCACACTTCCGGCAGAGCTTCAACAGCATTCCGAGGGAGACTGGGGACATTGAACATTGTCCGAATGGACCATGTTCAGCATCTCCATTGCCGAAGCTGCTCATTGAGCTGTGGCCGCAAGGTGGTTGGTGCCTGTCATGGTGGTAATCCCCGAACCAAATGGTGGACACCAGAGGTGAAGGGAGCCACCAGGCTGAAGAAGGAGTCCTATCAGGCTTGGTTAGCCTGTGGGACTTCGGAGGCAGCTGACAGGTATCGACAGGCCAAGCGGAATGCGGCTCGGGCAGTGGCTGAAGCAAAAACTCGGGTGTGGGAGGAGTTCGGAGAGGCCATGGAAAAAGACTTTCGGACTGCCTCGAAGAAATTCTGGCAAACTGTCAGGCGTCTCAGGAGGTGAAAGCGGTGCTCTACCTGCACTGTGTATAGTGCTGGCGGAGCGCTGCTGACTTCGACTGAGAAAAGTGTCGGACGGTGGAAGGAATACTTCGAGGACCTCCTTAATCCCACTGACACGTCTTCCGAGGAGGAAGCAGAGTCTGGGGATGACGGGGATGACCCGCCAATTTCCAGGGGCGAGGTCCTAGGTGGCAGGGCCCCTGGTGTGGATGAGGTCCGCCCCGAGTTCCTGAAGGCTCTGGATGTTGTAAGGCTGTCCTGGTTGACACGTCTCTACAATGTTGCGTGGAGATCAGGGGCAGTACCCCTGGACTGACAGGGGGACCGGAGGATGTCTTCCAACTATAGGGGGATCACACTCCTCAGCCTCCCCGGGAAAGTCTATGCCAGGGTGCTGGAAAGGAGAATTCGTCCGCTAGTTGAACCCCAGATACAGGAGGAACAATGCAGTTTTCGTCCTGGTCGCGGAATACTGGACCAGCTCTTTATCCTCTCAAGGATACTTGAGGGTGCATGGGAGTTTGCCCAACCAGTCTACATGTGTTTTGTGGACTTGGAGAAGTCATTCGACCCCGGATAAAGCGGAAGAAGATGGATATCAATATTTCGTATCCCTGTATTAATGCAATATAGCCACACAAAATAACGCTATATATACTGATTTTATCCTCACACCTAGGAAATATATATGGCAAAACATTCACGACCTGTACGGTTCACTGTTCATCTTTAAGCATCTGCTCTACAAATATGCAACAATTAAACCCATCCGAGGTAAACAAGACACAGCTATCACAATGCAGTACTACACGTTTGTAGGAGCCTGTTACATTTGCACCACATTCTGTCACAGCAAAGTCTCACACCTACAGCGACTGTGAAAACACTTACACACATTCACAAAGTTCACACACATAACAGTGCATAGTATTTGTATACGCATTTACACTCACGCTTGGTTCATGATTTGCAGGTTGCATTATTTTCTGTGCTTGTTTCTCTATTTTTTGCGGTGGACATAAGAGCATACACAGCACAGCATTACATGTTCAACAGTGCTTTGACACACACACACACACACACACACACACACACACTTAGACACAAGCTGCTGCTGTTACAAGAAAACAACAATACCCTTACACTCCATGTAGGCATACATGGATACACATAAGCTTGAATACACAAGAGAGATCACACACACAAACACACACACACATATCAAGGACACTCCAGTTGAGCTGTCAGGCTGAAGCCAGTGAATACAAGAGGAAGCCATAGAGAGCACAGAGGGGAGGAAGGAGGTTGCAGTTCAGTAAAGAAGCACTGAAGCAGTACAGACATAGAGATGCCCAGTTGTCTCCCATCTCAGGAGCAATTCATCTGCATAAAGATTAAGACCATATTTGGGATGCTTTTGTCTTCTTTTTCCCTGTTATGGCTTCCTTTATTTCATCTCCCCTACCCTCTTTCTCACCTCCATCCTCCCTCGGCTCTCTGTTTGTCCATATGAGTTAAAGAGGGCCATAGCTCTCGGCTCACAAGCAGAACTTATCCCTCACTGCTCCACGGCTTAGTGCTCTTTGTTCTACGATAAGCTACAAATTTAGGCTGTCCCCTCTGGTTACAGCTCCTAAACTTCCCTTTCCTACACAGTGAGGCAATGTTTTCTTTGTCTGACCACACATTCACACAAGAACATGAGTTTGATTTGAACAATGAGCAGTCAAATAAAATGCTACGGCATGGAATGATATCACTCTGCAGGTTTTTTTTTTCTCATTTGTGCAGCAGTAAGCCAGGAGGGCAAAGGGAATCTAAAATATTTTAAAATGTTCCTGTGCAGATGACATTGGTCACAGTTGGTGGGCACAGTTTAAAGAGCCTCACGGTTCCCCCTCTTAAGCTCGATGGCTGTTGCTTTCTCGTGTCAAGTGAAATTTCTCAGTCAAATGGATAAACTTCAACTCTCTGCTTTGCTTTGTTTGCCTCATTCCACTAAATTGGGAGCTTAATGAAATGTAATTAGTGTAAATGTGAATGGGTCAGATCAGTGACCAGTCACAGCACTTAGCTCCGTCATGAAGACAGATGGCTTACAAAGGCAAATCTATGCATCCATACGCACGGAGCGAGGCGGAGAAAAACACAGCCAGGTCTGCAACACTGAAGTGAGTCTTAAAGTGCTTTGAAGGCTAAAGGAGTGCAACTCTGTTGAAAAAATTGAAGCGAAAGCAGTGAAAAGAGGAAAAATTCTAGGGGGATTTGCCTTGTATTCTAGAAATTGCATTCAAATCTTTATCACAGTCCTTTTAGAAAGCCAGTCTCACCACTTAGCCCCCATTTTGGTAATGCTTTAGGGCAGTTATATGAAACCATGGCTTTAATTTCAACAGTGATTTATAAAATCTCTAGTCAAATCACTTAGAAAATGTGACTTGGCCCCAAAATCAGGCTTAAAAAGCACTTCTCCTCAGTAGGTTACACTTCAGCTATGCTTGTGCAAACCAGAGTGCAGTAAACTGGCTGTCACAACACTGTGAAACTGCTACGAATTTCCATCTCACATGAAAGATTTCTCTGTCTTTATGCAGAATTTACTACTAGTGACAAAAAGTTTCATATCTGCACCCTTTTTATCACTTACAAAAAACCATCCATCTCTACACCTTCTAAACTTCTAAACTTTTCTGACCTGGATTCCTCCCATCACTCCCAACCAGTCTCAGAAGATGGCCATCGTGGTTCTGTTAAAAGGGAGTTTTTCCTTCCCAATGTCACCAAGTGCATACTTAGAGGGAGAAATCTGATTGCTGGGCTACTTTTTAAAAGTTGTTCTTTTTCTTCATCTTTTTTTAAGGGGGTCAAAAACATAAAAAGGATAAAAGCTGACTAAATCTTTAGTTTATTTTCTCTCCACGTAAATGGTAATCTTTGACCTCTTCTCATTAGTCAGTTCTACTGGGTCTGACTTCTATAAACCCTGTCCTCGCCCTCTTTCTCTTTTAGGCCTTATGCATTTAATTTCTCTAATGTACATAGTTTATTTAATTTTCTGACATGACATAAATTCATGCTGATGTTACAGAAAATGTAATATTGCAGGAGTGCAGGAGTATTAACCCCACTCCCCTGCTGAAAACAAGGTTAACCCTTCCCCCTTTTTTCTCTTTCTCTCTCTGCCAGCTGGTTGTTATCAACCAGCTGGCAGATAAAATGGATACTTATTCAATAGACAGATCTTCAATGGTAAATGTAGAGCAAATAAATATTATTATTAAAATTTTAAAAAATTATATCTGTCAAATTGTTATTTTAAACAATGATTTGGTATAAGTGTGGCACCACATAATGTTTGTGCTTATTTTACTTAAAAAGGGTCAGTGTACATTAGTTAGCATGAGCACTTGGGCTCATCGTGTGCTGCAACTCAGTGCATTTAGTCATGTAAACATGGTCGAGACAAACTACTGAAGATCAAATCGAGAATCGGACTTGGAAACAAAGGTTTTAGTGACTCTGATGGTGAGCAGGAACATGTCACTGTGCTTTCTCCTCAGTTCAATTCAGTTCAGTTGAATTTTATTTATATAGCACCAAATCACAACAACAATTGCCTCAAGGTGCAGTAACGCAAATCACATCTCAGACGCACAGTCACAATACTTTATTGTCAAATAGCAAACACGGTTTATGTGTGAGCTGATGCTCTGCGGCTGCTGGAATGCAGCTGTGTCCTGTTGCACTTCCAGGTTTCTGTCCTTTCCCTCCAGTCCACACCAACTTTATTGGGAGAGACGTGAATTAGCCGACGCATTTGTACTAGGGCTGGGCCATATCATACCGTTCACAGTAATACCGGTATAATGTTGGGCAACGATAAGAAAATGAAATATCACGATAGAATATGGGTCAAACACGCATGCGCAGTGCCTTTGTTTACATACGCACATGGCGGCGACGGAGAATGAGAAGAGAGAAAGCGGATCGTTGAATGAAACGGATGAACCAGAACTGGTTTGTAAAAATGCTGCAACTTCAGTGGTGTGGAACTGGTTTAGCTTCCGTCCATTAGATACACAACAAAGCACTATTTTTGGTAGAGCATGCTAGCGGGCCGTCGTTATTACCGTGTTTTGTGGAAAATACGGCACACTTAAAATCAATCCTTTGATTTTTCTGAAAATCGACAGTGCCCCTTATAATTCTGTATTATGTATGAATTCTGGTTGTGTTTACTGACCTCGAAATGATTTTATGTACACGGCGCTCGAAAATCTGTCAAATGTTTTAGTACGACTTTGCTAAGCTACGAACCCGCACCTCTTGATGGATTGTCGGAGCATTACGGCTATCATAGGCAGGCGCCTCGCGGAGTGATACGTACTGCGCTTCAAAATAATATTACCGTATTGTGTGTGTATAACCTCTTTTTAAGTTTTGTGGATATTATACATGGCTATGCTGAGGATATGTCGGCCAATTTCCACTGGAAATGCCTTTTGGTTAAACTGTCAGCAAGGAATTTGCATTTGCACTGTTAAATTTTTATATAACTTTAATGCACATAAAAAACAGCTGCTTGTTTAAGTGAAAATACATTAATGTTTGGGTTTTTTTGCGCTAATAAAGTTGTGGAGTTGTAAAGTATTTTGTCTAGTGTCAATTATATCGTCAGTTATATCGTTATCGCAAATTTTCAAATGTATATCGTGATTAATATTTTTGGTCATACCGCCCTGCTCTAATTTATACCACTCTTACCAGCTAGGACCGCTCCCTAATCCGCCCTAGCTCTCAATGCTACAGGTGAGCCCGACCACACCCGACTGCCACACTGATTGACTGGTATTTTTCTGCAAAACCATCTCTAGAGTTGGTGGAGAATGGAAAATATCCAGTGAGCGGCAGTTCTCTGGGTGACAATGTCTTGTTGATTCTAGAGATCAGAGGAGAAGGCCAAGCTGCTTTTGAGCTGATACGAGGGCAACTTTACTCAAATAACCACTAAGGTAAGCAGAAGAGTGCCTCTCAGCAGAACACCGCACAGGGTATAATTACTGTCAGCTAAGAAGAGGAATATAAGGCTAAAATTTACACAAGCTCACCAAAATTGGAAAATTGTTGCCTGGTCTGGTTTTGATTTCTGCTGTAATATTTGGTCAGAATTTGGCAGAAATAACAGAAAAGCATGAATCCATCCTGCCTTGTAACAGTTCAGGCTGGTGGTGTAATGGTGTGGGGGATATTTTCTTGGCACATTTTGGGCCCCTCAGTAATAACCGAGCATCATTTAAACCCCACAGCCTACCGGACTGTGCTGCTGATCACGTCTATCCCTTTATAACCACAGTTCCATCTTCTGATGGCTGCTTCGAGCAGGACACACCGAGGGGCTGTTTGCTTGATCACAAATTTGCCATTAAAGACTAGAATGAAGATTTTCCAGCAATTTCACAAGCTTACATATCGTAGGTACATTATAAGATGTTCTCATATATTTGTTTAATCGATCTCTTCAGCATAGTTTATGGCAGAAGGCATTTTGTAATATTATTATATACATAAAGCATCCTTATCACCAAATAATTTAATGATTTTGCATGGTGCCACTTTTAGACACCAATTACTACTTTTTACTGATTCAGTGGTGAGGAAATCTCAGGGGAACTTATTACTATTTCAACCAACTAGCAGCTTTGAAGAGCTCTGTAGGATTCAGAGCTTCTCCCAACTGCTGGCAACGCCTGACTGACCATCCCAAGCTGTTTGTCCTCCTTCCTTATCCCTCCATTCACTGTTAATGAGCTCTGTTTCCCCTCTGCTGTCCTTTCTTCCTTTTCCTTTTTTTTTACCCTCTATCGCTCATCTCCAAACTCAGCCGTGGATCCCCGCTCAAACCAAAACCAGCCATTTTTCCCTCTTTTCCGCCCACTCCATTTTCATCTGTCCCTTAACTCCTTTCCCTCCTCTTTGCATCCTAGTTATCCGTCTCACTCTGTCAATGTGGCAGTGGAGTGTTTCCAATCCAGATTCCAGGCCCTGTTTGATAGGAATGATTGTTCATTTATTTCACCATCTGCCACCTAGAGCACGCACGCACACACATAACCATTACCTCAAACATAAAAAGACTCCCCCCTGCTGTGATCACTACTTTAAGGATTTTGCCAACAGAATGACTAGTTGCAGAGCCGCATGTTTCTCGTGTGTCTACAGCGTGAGGGTGCTTTTCCGTGTGTGTGTGTGAGGGCGTGCAAACTCCACACATTGGCTCCTCTTAGTTGAGTCCCCAAAGACGGCACGACTCAGAAACAGAAACTCATAAATCAGCCTGTCCCTGAACTCGCTCCTCTATTCCTCGTCTCCTCGTTCTCGCTTTCATCTCTCGATCCCTGCGTTTCTCTGTCCCTCCTCCTTCTAACACCCCTGAGAGGAGGATGAGGCAGCAGTGACGCACTTACACCAGGATTCCCTCTGTCTCTCGCCTGCGTGCTCTTTCATCTCCCACGAATTTTCCACAGCCCCTTTAATCTTCCAGGACGATGTGACACTTTTTTCAGTAGCGAAATGTTTTCTCGTGAACTTCACATCTTTGTGGTCCTTGCCGAAGCAGTTAAAGCCATCAAAGCTGTCTGTGCTTTGACAAAAGACAGATATAGATGTTCTCAGTTTCGCTGCGATGTAACAGAAACAGATAACACAAGCGTTTGTCCTCTGCTGTGCCGCAGCGTGCACATGAGTTACTGGACTGAAACAATCCTGACATACCTGAACCAAAGGCATCCCAAGGTGAAACTCTCTTTTCTATGTCATCTGGACCATCATGTGACCCTAAATAGAGCAGATGCATCTAGAGGGGCTTAGCCTTAAACCTGTACAGCTACAAACTCACACACACAATTAAAATACGTCTTGACATTTAATTTTTCCCCACATGAAAGCCACATGCCAATAACATAACTCTGTAAATCACTCCCACCCACAACATGGCTAATATTTGGAGCACAGGCATGCAGTCCCGTACACCTGAGTGTGCCAAACATAGTGCAGTTGCTCTGCTCCACCTCCATCACATGCCTGATCTGGTGTCCTTGCTTCAAGAATAAAAAGGGCAATATTCTCTATAAAGTTACTATAAATATATAAATTGTAGACAAAAATCAGCAATTTACTGGTAACAACAACATACCTAATCAAAACTAAACCAGTAGACTCATGACTTTTAGTTTCTATCACTGGGTTTAATCTTGATTAAATCTACATTTTCCAAAATTAAAGTCAAAGCTCCCTTTATTAAGACGGTCCCTGTTGAATTTCCAAAACCGTAAACTGAAACAAGAATTCTGTCTTAACTTTAAAGTCACAACCTCGAATTGGGGAAATCTGTTATTCTAACTTTGATGCCGTCAGGGTTATTTTCAGAGGCTTGATAAAGCTCCTGTGGAGCCGCAGAAGACATTATGCAACTGTTTTGACAGGATGAGCAGTGCTCCTCGGGACGGGCATTGCAAATTAGCTTAGGCATGTGGCATATTTGTCCCTGTACAAATAAGCCATAAACATATCACCTATATATATATATATACATACACATATATATATATCATCTATCTATCTATCTATCTATCTATCTATCTATCTATCTATCTATATATATATATATATATATATAGAAACAGACATAAATATATATGTGTGTGTGTGTGTGTGTGTGTGTGTGTGTGTGTGTGTGTGTGTGTGTGTGTGTGTGTGTGCAAAGTACTGAGAAACTTGAATAGTTATACGTATAAATGCCATGACTATTGTATAATAGGATAATATTTGCCTAAGCCTGTGAAAACGATAAACTTGCATGCATATCACTGCTGTATTTTAATGGTTTACGACATGCAAAACGTAAACATCCTGACTGATTACAGCGATTAGGATGGCCACGTTTTTGGTTTTTTTTTTTCTCATGCCTTTCTCCTTTCTGTCTCTATGACACAGTTTCAACAGGATTCTGGTTGCTTAGTAACCAACTGCAGTCCGAGGATTCCGGAGAAGTGTCCGCAGAGAGAAAGAGCAAGAGGAGAGTTAAGGACAGGAAGGTGGAGTGGTTTGTGTCCTTTGTCGGCATTTTGGCCACCGTGTTTACATTTTTTGGTCTTTAATTGTTTCCTCTGTATTTTTCTCCTTCTTTCACAGCGTTTCCTCATCCCTACCCTCAATCCTGCCTGAGCGCCCGCCGTCCTTGTCCTCCTCCTCCTCCTAAAACTACTCTCACGCTCCAAATTGTCAAGGGAGCGGGTTAAAAAAAACACAAAAAACCCCACCTCCCGCTCATTTCCCTTCTCCTTTTTTCCCCCTCTTTTTTCTCCGCCTCTGCATGCCAACTGCATCACCAGTCCATGTAATATAATGCAACCGTAATCCTTTACATTTACTCCTTAATCTCTCTGCCAACACATACACGAATGAAGCAAAGCCCTTTCTAAATGTATGTATCTATTAACCATTGTGTTAAACTTCAAGATCATCGACCCTCCTAATAAAGACATAATGTGAACCTAACTATGTCTTTTTGGGGTCTAAAAGAAATCAATTAACTATCAGTCTTCGGGTTGTTAATGATGGTTATGAGAAAAGTGTTTCAAAGTAAGGAGTGAGCGTTTATATCTCTGAGCAGTGAAAAGGAACTGCTTGAGGGGGATCCTACAGAGTTGAAAGAACCTGGAAAGATCTGGTTTTGCTTCTTGAAGTAATCTACCAACAGCTGAGGTAATATAGCAGGAGAGCGATCAGCAATCAACAGATACAAATTATGAGAACCAACAAGGGTAAATCTAGCAGCGGTTGTGATGACTATGTAAATTCTGTTGTGTTCCCTATTAAAATTTCAGGGTTAGCACAAGTGTAGTACAAAGTTGTTCTTTTCCTTTGGTATAATGTAAAAACATACAAAGTAAATGCCTCCTTTACAGGGAGAAATCAGTGGAAAATACACCAAATGGCAGGACATAAAGAGTAGTTTTATTCTCCATGAAGTTTAAACGACTGTTTTGGAAACAGGGTTGTGTATGAATGTACCCTTAAGTTTCTCCTCAGAAACAGACAAAAACGCATCTTCTGCAATGACGTGAACGAGACATCATATGACCATTGGCCATAGAATCTACCATTACAGAAACAACTCAAAAGGTCAAAGTCTATTGGTTGTATTTCTACCTTCCACCAGATGGCCATATGCCCTGCCCTGCCAGCTAGCATATGGGCATCTGGACACAAACCAAGCCATGAGCACTTGGTACACACACCCACTCTCATAGCTAAACATGATAAATATTCATGGATGAATGCTTGTGCGTGTGTGTGTGCATGCAGGCATGTCTTAAGAAAAAACAAGAAAATCATATTATATCTTATTATAAATCTCTTGCAAAATCAGTCATCATGTAGAGCCAGTAGCAATGAAGAAAATATACCAGGTATCCGCCACACCGCACACACACATCCAGAATAATGCCTGTGTATTTGCATATAGTGTATGTGCACACAAACCTGTATATGAGATTGCGTGTGGCCATGTGCGAGCGAAGAAACTTGGCAGATTTCTCTGTGAGCTCACCTGATCCACAAGCTGGCCACATCCCCAAATGACCGGGCACATTGTCAGATAACTATTATATAAGCCTGCCTTCAGGTTCCTCTGCTGTATTAGTGCTGAAGATGATCACAGTTGAACATTATACAGCAAAACCAAATTAGTATTGGATACATATTTGCCAACTAGCCAGCGCTTTTATGTATGATGACTTGAAAAGAAATGGTACAAAGAGCCCAAACTCAAGCTGAGCATTAAAATATCTTCTTTATTTTCTTGAGGAAATATATTTCTCACTGAATCGGCTCACTTGTTTGACCGCAGACCCATGTATTATATGTTGAAGTCCAACAGTGTCAGGTTTTCAGTTGTTTCAGTTCAGTTGTGGAGTTAAATGAAGAAACTGTGGGGGGCAAACGAGAAGAAGTTCTCAAAAAGTTGTGACACAGCTTCAACATCTGGATTAAGCCATGAAATTCTAGCTGCTGCTGCCTTCTCGTGAGATTTGGTTGGACCCAGAATTTCCATTTCCTCCTTTTCTTGTTAACAGCCTTGATAGCTATAAGTGACAATAGTGTAAGAGTCTAAAACAGTCATACATAGTTCGGTGTTGCTGTAATTGAATTATGTTCACTTCTCTCTGTTAAGAATAAACAATAAACTCCTTTTTTATTTGTCCACATGCAAAGTTTATTGTTACTTATATCTACTTTCAGTTGCTCGATTGTTCAAAAGCGGTCATCATGTAGGTAGCTTTGCATGTTTGATTTGGAAGCTTTTACAGCTGATACACTTCCTGGAACAACCGAGGCAAAACCAGGATCTTGTGCTTGTTAGGCAGATGTTTCAATCATTACACTATGGGACTTCCACAGCAGGGATATTTCCTTACTATTCGTAATCGGTCAGTGAAAAGTCAGAATCAGATGCTTTAAAAATTCAAGGCGAAAACTACAGCACACTGAGGTTACCATATGTAGTCTGTTTTAATAAAAAATGCTGCATGAATGGTAAGCAGGTGCAAAGATTTTGAAAATTTTTGCACATTTATTACTTTCATGTAATCTTTGTATCTCCATCTTTTTCATTAATCCTCGTTCACTTTTGGCGCACAAGCATTAATTAATTAAGGGATTAAGGTTTAGAGTGCTAGCATCTTCTTTTTCTAAGCTCTTGCTAAAAACAGAGAAATTAAGGGATTAAGGTTTAGAGTATTAACATCTTCTTCATCTGTTAAAAAACACAGAAATTTAGTAATTTTACTCTGATTTTTGCTGTGATTTGACAGGTAAGCGCTATACACCAGGACGTTTTGGTAGAGCAACACCAAGAAATGTAAAAACTGGACTCGACTGCATAACGTGCATAAACATATACCTACAAATATATCAATTCAATATGCTGATGCTGTGAAAGGGTAAAAATCAATTAGCACTGATTTAGTGAAACAAATTAACTACAAAGTACTAGAAACTATCTACACACTTTCAGTCTGACAGTGCAATACAGAGTTCTGGCAAGCGGTCAGCAGTCATTATAGTGAAGACGCTGAGTCCAACAACAAGCAAGGCCTCTAGTCTGCATTAAAAGCACAAGCTATGTCTCAAACAGTATGCTTCTGTGGGAATAACTCACATTTTCTGCACTCCAAAGCTGAGTCATAATTGAAAATACCCAGCAATCAGTCTGACATGGCTGTGTGACAGACTGCGTGTGTGATGGTGTGTCCAAAATGTGTGTCTGTAGTCTTTGTGTGTGTGTGTGTGTGTGTATGTACGCGTGTTCCCCAATCCAGCATCAGCTACCCTGTAAAATAAAGAAGGTACAACTCCTCGGGCATAATGAGAAGTTTCTTTTATCACACGCGCACTGAAAGGATTATTCCAGTAGAAGAAAAGCCCCGAGCTGTTAAAAGTTGACATTCGTCTTCCCTCCATAAAAGTTTTCTATCTGGCTCTTCGTTTTTCATTTGGGAGCAGAGAGCCTCGCCCCTGCAGTAGAACTGAAGGACCCAAGAGGGCAAGAAAGACAGAGAGACAAGGGATTAAAAAGTGGATTAACAGAAAGACTGACAGGAAAAAACAAGAGGCACTGCAAAGAGATGAAAACGTATCAGGAAGAAACAGCAAGACAGGAACAAAGAAACGCGATGGAGAGCTTTTAACGTTTCCTGTGCTGACACAGTGACGTCTCACATTCATGCTGACCACGGTTTGGCGCACTCTGCAAAAATTTTCTGCTTATTGCCTCATATCTGTAAAATAACTCCTCCTCGCTGCACTCATCCCCAGAACAACCAACCGTGCACGAATATAAACAAACAAACACACACACCTACACACACGCGCAGGCCGCCAAAATCCGACAGATTGGCGAATGTGTTGTTTCGCCGCTCTCTTTCATTAAAAACCTAAATCCATGGCACTTAAACGCAACAACTTCCTTCCTATGAGTCTGCTCCAAATCACCTCGATCGCCAGGCGCCAGACAGAGAGCGGGAGGACCGAGGGACACGGAGAGACACAAAATGGAGATCAGAGGCAGCATAGGGCAGAAATCGAGTGAAAGAGTAATTGAATTTGTTTCCATATTTTTAGGATGTGTTACCATAGGAACCACATTTCCTTGCAGCTCATCCTTCAGCACACAGACTTAAACACACAATTTTATATTATATATATATATATATTTATTTTTTTTCCGCAGACATCAAGGTTTGCTCCACATTCCAAAGGGTGTTGGATTACAGAACTATGTTAATCTCAGACCTTGAGTAGCGGAGCCCAAGAGGAAACTGGAGCACACGGCTGGTCGTGTAATTGTTATTTATTACCTGCAATTAATGCAGTTAAAGAGTACGCTCCAGTTTCTCCCCCCCGGGCTCCACTACTCAATGGTTTTTGATCTACAATGGCCTGTCCTCAGAGAGCACTGCTTCACCGAAGTGTAAGATGAAGCTCTCTCTGACTGCTGTGCCTTCATTTACTTACTTATATAACACTGCTTTAATCCAATATGGTCTTTTTCTCTTAGTAAAACCATAAAATTAGTGAAAATGATATAAAAATCACAGTCGTTTAGGTTGTTGGTCCTTTTTCAGCTAAAGTGTCAACCTCTTTAGCAGAAAAAGGACAAAATCTGCACTTCCTGATTGGGTTTTTGAGGTTGTTTCATAGATTATTAAATATGTCACCCACTGAATAATGTGCAGCTGTAAGCCTTAGGCAGGTTGAATGAGTAAATTTTTTTCTGTGTACACTGAATTTAAGAACTTTAGATGAGTTGGGAACCAGTTGGGATGATTTGGGAGCCACCCCCCACCCATAAACAACACAAAAGGTGGACAGAGCTACTGTGATGTTACCCACTGAAGCCCAGTTCCAAAGCCTCAATATCAGTGTCTTCACTGTCTCCATAGATAGCTCAGTAGGTGGAGTGTTCCCCCATGATCGGAAGGTCAGGGGTTCAGATCCACCAAACGGCTAGCCTAAGGTACCGTCCCAACACACTGCGTCCAGGCACTGCCCACTGCTTCACTGAGTGAATGGGTTAAATGCAGAGAGGAATTTCTCCACATGGGAGCCAATGACCATATCCCGCAAACTCCTCCTTTCTGAAACATACTATGACCAAGATTTAAAAAATGGACTTCATCTTTTATACAATATGACCCCAAACAAGTGAGTAAGCCGATAAACTCAGGAAAGTGTTTAAATTACACTAACAGCAAACACAACAAGAGGGAAACACACAGCATGATGGAGATCACAACAAAGACCAGGAGACTCAGACAGTATATATACAACGTGGTAATTAGAATCTGACTAATGAGACAAGGGGAAGGAAAATGGTGCACAACACACACGAGGCAAAGGACTGTCAAAATAAAACAGGAAGTAGCACACACACTGAGATAAGGCTGAGACACATGAACGCGACACAGGGCCTGGAGATACACAAACATGGAAATATGGATCACAAAGATGATGACTAAAAATTACATAACCTAAGGAGGAGCACGGAGTGGAAGCAAAGGGAGACTAAGAGCAACAGGAAACCATATTATACTGAAAGGGCGAGGTACAAAGCTAGGACATAGGAGGGCGGGCAAGATGGCGGACTGAGCAGTCGCATCTGTCTGAACTCCTCACTAAAGTCCCGATGTTTTAATCTTGAAGTTATAAAATCCACTCCTTTGAGCTATATTGCCGACGTTTCAGCCCGAACATGAAGAAAACCAACAACACGAAACCTCCGGCAGTGAAAAACCTCCCTTTTACAACCCAGAGAAACAGCGAGCATGACTACCCAGCTCCGATGGAAACGGCTAATTCCAGCAGCAACAAGAGGGACAGACTGTTAACAACCCCTGATAATACTCCTGAGAAACCACATATGGAGAAAAAAGCAAAAGGTACGGCTAATGATAATGACTCCAACACATCCACTGACACTATACTGAAAGCTATTGAGAGTCTTGGAAAACGTGTTGATGACCGCATGGACGAAGTTAGCAAACAAATTCAACAACATAGCGCCATGCTGGCTTCCATCGCTAAATCGGTGCAGTTTAATTCAGAGGAGCTGCAAGAATGCAAAAAGAAAATAAAACACCTGGAAAAAGAGATGGAATCAATCAAAAAAGATAATGACGATATTAAGGATCGTGTATTGAGCCAGGAAAGATACAAAAGAAGATGGTGTCTTCGTATCAAAGGGAAAAAGGAGAAAACAAATGAAAATATCAGAGAAGAAGTGGTGGAACTTCTAGGAAGGATTGCTCCGGACCTAAAGATGAAGATGGAAGAAGCAGTTGATGTTGTCCACAGAGTGGGAAGAGCGGTGGAGAATAAGCATCGACAAATCATTATTTTGTTTGTGAGACGTGCCGTGAGAGATGACATCTGGAGGCGAACAAAGGCTTCTCCCGTGTGCAAAGAAGAAGGCATCCGCTTTGCTGAAGACCTGACCCCAGAGGACTGGAGATCCAGACAAGCGTTGTGGCCAAAAATCGACCAGGCTCGGAAGGAAGGCAAGGCTGCAGGCTTCAGGGGCCCTTTTGGTTTCATAGAAGGGAAACGTATCAGGGTAGAGACTCCAGGTACGGGCTGACATCTGACTACGAAAGGAATATACAGTGGAACATTTCGGATGATGGGACTTTTACCTCAAGATTTTCCTACTCCATCTCCTAAACTTCCTCTTTAAAGCTGTTCATGTGTTCCGTGTTCCAATTAAAAACTAATATTTCTTTTTTTTCCTTTAACACAAGGGGACTTAAAGACTCAATTAAGCGCAAAGCTGTTTTTCTGTTCTGCAAGGGGCAACAGGCAAATTGTTTTTTTCTCCAGGAAACTCATTCTGAGGAATCTGATGTGAAATTTTGGTCACAACAATGGGGAGATAAAAATTTTTTTAGTCATGGTACAAACAGGTCGGCTGGGGTTGCTATTTGTTTCAACAGATGTCCTGGTAGCTTTTTGTGCAACATGGCAGACAAAAATGGACATTGGGTTGCCTGTGTGTTAAATACTGATAATACTCTGATTATTTTGGTTAATGTTTATGGATACAACAATGATCAAGAGAATAAGAACCTGCTGCATCAAATTTCTACAGTTATAAAGGAACTTTATACCAAATTCCCTACTGATTATATAGTAGTTGGAGGTGATTTCAATGTGACTCCTGATGAATGGTTGGATAGATGGCCTTCAAAATTTTCAAGAGAACATAAAAACCCAATATTTGAAAAATTCGCTAATGATACTAAATTAATAGATGTATGGAGAGTGTTAAACGAAGATGTAAAACAATTCACCTGGCACAAACCTAATGGTCAAAGCAGGTCACGTATTGATTATTGGTTGGTATCCAACTCAATTTTACAATATGTTAAGGAAACAGTCATCTCTAACAGTCCCTTAAGTGACCATTGCGCCATTACTCTGAGACTACAAAGCAAAGACCAAAACAACACATTTAAGGATTATTGGAAATTTAATTGTCAGATGCTGAGAAATGAGGAGTATTGTAATTCTATTAAAAAATTAATTTTAGATATCCAGAATGATGAAGCCATCAATACACCGATACTCAAATGGGAATATCTTAAATTTAGAATCAGAAAAACCTCAATTGCATTCGGTAAAAAGTTAAACAGACAAAGAAAAGAAGAGGAATCAAATGTAGTAAAAGAACTTATGAATCTTTATGGCAAATTGAATTGGACTGAGGAAGAAAAAGGAAAAATTAATAATTTACAATCTAAATTGGACGAAATGTACCTTTATAGAGCCAAGGCTGCTTATTTGCGATCCAAAGCCAAGTGGATAGAAGAGGGTGAAAAGAACACTGCCTATTTTTGCAATCTAGAAAAACGTAGACAAGAATATAACTCGATATGTAACCTAATAATCAACGGAGAGGAATGTACAGACCCTAAACGCATTTCAAATGAAGTATTTACTTTTTACAGTAACCTTTATAAGTCTTCATACTCAGAACAAAATGTCACCTCCTTCTTTGACAAAATCAGTAATTGGATTCCAGTAATTGATGATAATTTTAGAGAAATTTGTGATGAAGACCTGACTATAGAAGAATTTGATTTTGCTATTAAGAGCATGGCATCTGATCGCTCACCGGGACCAGATGGTATAACAACTAATTTCTATAAGCACTTTTGGGAAGACCTAAAATTACTATTATTCAGTGTGTTAAATGAATGTATAAATCAAAAGGAGCTTATGACAACAATGAAACAGGGAGTTATAAAATTAATTCCAAAACCGGGGAAAGATAAGAAAAAACTAAGTAATCTAAGACCTATAACACTTTTAAATACAGA
This sequence comes from Perissodus microlepis, assembly GCF_051167445.1. NCBI lineage: Eukaryota > Metazoa > Chordata > Actinopteri > Cichliformes > Cichlidae > Perissodus > Perissodus microlepis. The sequence goes on along the minus strand of NC_140464.1, from coordinate 20,517,713 downwards.
CTACAAAGTTTTTACAAAAGTTTTAGCAACAAGACTAAAAACAGGTATTTCTGAAATAATTAGCCCAACACAATCAGGATTTCTCAAAGGACGGTTGATCCAAAATAATATCCGCTTGGTTTTGGACCTTATCGATTACAATTACCTAATTAAGGATGATGGTTTTATGTTGTTCTTGGACTTCCATAAAGCATTTGATTCTATTGAACACACTTTTATTATTAAGACATTTAAACATTTTGGGTTTGGTGATGCATTTCTGGATATGATCACTATGTTATATACTGATATTAATAGTTGTGTTTCTCTTTTAGAAGGCACATGTCCCAGGTTCAGGGTGGAGAGAGGTATCAGGCAGGGCTGCAGCATCTCACCTCTTTTATTCATTGTAGCCACTGAATTACTTGCTATTACTGTCATAAACTCAAACATCAAAGGATTAGACATAAATAATCACAAATTAATAATAAGTCAGCTTGCCAATGATACAACAATCTTTCTAAAAAATAAAGAACAAATTCCATTGGCCTTAGATACAATAAAGATCTTTTCTGATGCTTCTGGGCTACGCCTGAACCTGGACAAATGTGAACTCATGAGTATCCACAATTGTTCTCACTCTTCTTTGTATGATATACCTGTCAAAAATGAAATCAAATATCTTGGAATCTGGATAACTAAATGCATGGCTGATAGTGAAGAAAAGAATATTCAGAATACAATTGACAAATGCAAAAAAACTCTAAACCATTGGCTACAGAGAGATTTAACGTTGTTCGGCAGGATAATGTTGACCAAGGTTGAATCTTTGTCCAGATTAATCTATCCAGCTTATTCCCTAGCCATCCCACCAAGAATTATAAAAGATATCAATAAGGTGAATTTTAATTTCATATGGAAAAATAAACATCATTATATTAGTAACAGGGACTTGATAAAAGATTATGAAGAGGGGGGTTTAAAAGCAATCGATTTTGAAATAATGAATGGCATTTTAAAGATTAATTGGCTACGATCTTTCTTGAAAAATGATAATGAGATCTGGTTCTTGATACCATCTCTTATTTTCAACAAAGTTGGGGGGATCCAATTCCTTTTAGTATGTGATTTTGAAATTTCTAAACTACCCATAAAACTTTCCAAATTTCATCAACAAGTTTTGTTAAATTGGAAATTAATGTTTAAACATAACTTTAGTCCCCACAATGTTCCATTGTGGAATAATAGGGTGATATTGAATCGGGGGAAATCTATGTTTGTGGAAGAATGGATGACAAAACAAATTTGGTCAGTGACACATATAATGGATGAAAATGGAGATATACTTGAATTAAACAGGCTTAATGAGAAATATGACATGAGTTGCTCGTTCGAGCTCTATAAAAAGGTTTCACAGAATATCCCAACAGTCCTTGTAAATACGATAAAGAACAATTTTTCAAATATACAGACTCCAAATTTACATAAAGTTAAACTAGATGGTCTTGACTTGGTTAATGGAAAATGCAATAATCAATTTTTGAGGAGGTATTTGGTTAACACCTTATATCCAGGTAGGACAAAACATTCACTCGTCTTTAAAGATTATAACAAATCTGAGATCTCACTGATCAGAACCAAATATTTAACATTTCCAATTCCCCCCAAATTTAAAGAAGTCCATTTTAGAACTACAAAAAATATTTACCCCTCCAATGAATTTATGAGAGACAGATTTAAATTTGTGTTAGACAACTGTTATGTTTGTAAAACAACTTCGGAAACAACAGAGCACATGTTCTATGGATGTGTGACAATCCAGAATTTATGGAAATCTCTCCATGTCCTAATATTGTCCCAGTATGGATATATTGATTTTTGGTCTTTTCAAAATATTCAAATTGGAGTAATCCTTAAGGACAAAAATAGTGAGTTTTTAGTTAACAATCTCATTATTATAACAAAGTATTACATACATAAATGCCGATATGCTAAATCCCCCCCTTCATGGCCTGCTCTTAAAAACGACCTCTCCCTGTTCCGTAAATCTCTTAAGCTAATAAATAAGCCCCAAGCAATCAAATTGCATAGATTTTTAGAAGAGTTTGATTTTTCTTAGCCCCTTATTTAAGTTATGTGTCTTGTTTATGGAACCTCACTTTTAGAGATTTTATGATCCCCCTTGTCTTCTTTATTTCTGTTCCTTGTTTTTCATTCTTTTTTTATTGTTATTTATTTTTGTATTGGTTATTCATCTTTTATATTATTATTATGTAGATGTGTGTATATGGATGTGTATGTATGCATGTGTATATGCATATATATGTATATATATATGTATGTGTATATATGTGTGTATGTATGTATGTATGTTTACTTTCAGTTATTGTCGATTTCATTGTGGTGTACAGGAGATGTGATTCTGTTCTGATTGATTTAATATGTCGCTTGTCTCTTTGAGATTGTCATTGTTATTGTTCTAAATAAAGTTCATTAAAAAAAAAAAAAACAAAGCTAGGACATAAACCACACCTTAAAAAGTGAACATGTGTTTCTCTAAACAGACTAGCTAGCGTTAGCTTAAAAGTTTGAATTGTACTCCATTGTTTGCTCAAAACTGCTTCCAGAAATAGCTAGATAAGAGTTAAGGCTTCACAGTGGCTATATCCTACCACAGGTTTTCACCAATAATTAATTAAAAAGCTCGAATTTTAGGGCCTACTGATTAAAAATGGAACATATACAGACAATGCACTAACCTTTAAATAAAAATAATATAGCAGAGTATGTGCTTGCCTCTATTGCTGAAATGCTCTTATGATGTAGGTACTGTTTGAGTTTCAATGTCTAAGACCCAACAATCAGATTATTAAGGGTTTTATTTTTGATACAGAAATAGACAAATAGATATCTGCATCATAAAACATTTATGATGGCACACAGTAGCAGTCTAAGTGTACAGCAGCTGACAACAGTTGCTAACTTCTGATGTGCTTCACTTATTCACCACGCAGCTTCTCCAAATAACCTTCAGCATTTTGCCACGCCTAACAGAGATGGATATGCAGAGCCGTGGAAGGGTGTCTACACACCGGGCCAGAGGTCCTCGTGGTTTTTACAGCACAGCCACGAGAGAGTGGGCAGGATATTTCAGTGGGTTTTTTTTGTTATTATTAGCCAAGACAGCAGGAGACATAGCAGACTGGCTTTGGTGATGGATTTGATCCAAAGGAAAAGGAAGGTTTATGTGCACATCTAAACTGCTCTCACAGCATGAAAACAACAGTAAATGTAACACAGGAGGAAAAGACTATCTCATCCTGCCTCTTGTCCAGTCTATTACACAAGCGGATGATTACCAGATAAAAACACATACAGTACAGATTCCCTTAGAAACCTGAGCAAATCCAAAACATTACCCCCGTCACCCAAAATGAGCTGATTCCTTAACTGTGCTCTTTAACTTAAACAGCTTTTATTGCTTTAATTGGTTCTGCACAAACTAAACTCTCGATGTTTGATCGCACTGAATGAAAGTTGCTGTTGTAGTTCTGTACTACAATACACAAAGGGTTGAATTTGAATTTAAGGTTAGAGTCGACGCCGACCCCCACAACCTAATGCACGGCGTATGCACTCTTCTGGGAAGGCAACATGGCAGTTATCAGTCAGTGCATTACGTCAGTGCATTACGTCAGTGCTACGTCGGTACTGCATCAGTGCTACTATATAAGTCAATCTCACGCCGAACTCCATCATCTCAACATTTTACTCTGTTGTAATGACGCAACACTTTCCACAGGCAGGGAAAACACATTATTTGACATTTGAGTACAGTTCATGCCTCACTGGCCAAGAGTGATCAGTAAACAGTAGTAAAACCACATATACTGCAGCCATGGCAACAGCTGACAACATGGGATGCACCTGGGGCAGGTACCGCAAAATTGCCACAGCAACTGCTTCAATCGGCAATAAGAAGGGGGTGGAGGGGCTGTACTCACAGGAAGTACAGGGGTTAATATTAACTAGTGTCAATACAATGCAGGCGGCACTAAAAGAGAATCCATGTGTTTGTCAGTGAGGCATCACGTTCACTGTTGAGGTCACGTTCACATTCATCATATGTATCCTTATATGCGCATCACACTCTCTAATATCTCGTACATTAACAAACAGACTATAAGCCTACTGAAAATTACCATGGAAACAGAGCTTACATGGACTGCAATGAAGAGAAAGTAAAAAAAACCAAAAATACATCAGAGGATAAAATATGCCCTGTTTTGGGATTTCTCTAAATTGGGATGAATGCATATCCCTGCTTTGGTAATTGGATAAACAGAGTTGTTTATATCCAGCATCTCAAGAAATGAAATCACTGAGTTTGTATGTAAACATATGAATCCCAATCTTGTTCCCAATCTCTGGAACACCTGCAGAAGGAAGTCGTGTCAGGATCATTACGGATTTCTGGTAAATGTAGTTTCATTTTTTTAAGGCCATGTAAGAAAGCTCTGTTTAATCCAACAATGAGCATGTAGATTTTCCTATATGTGTGTTTCAGACAGGCCCTATACTTCACAGAGCAAACCTAGACCTGATGTCCACTTCATTAGGTACACCTGTGCAGTCTAACTGAATCTGATATCTCAAAGTTTCTGTTTATCTTTTATTTTCTTTTTCTACTGTCCTCTCTTTTTTGTGTCTGTGTCTATCTCGATTTCTATTTAATCTTTTTGCTTTTCAGCTAATATTTTTTTTTTTGTTTGTTTTTTTCAGCATGTCACCCTTCACTCCCTCCTTCCCTCGGTCTTCCACTCCAACCTTAAAGCTAAACGAGGTAGGTAGTGTTTCCTCCCGTGGGAGACGAGTGCAGTGAGGCCTTAGTATAGCAAATAGAAAGTGACAATACATTCATTACTTATGCCCACACGCTTCCTCACTCTCACTCCTGCTCCTATACACACATACACACAGGCGGATTTCCATTTCTTCAGAGGACATTACCACCCTAACTACAACCACTGTTAGACTGAACCTTAAACTGTATACTAACGCTAACCTAAACATAGTTTTACCCTACTAACTTAAAACCAACAGTTTCTAATATAATCATTTACATGATGTACGGTACTGTGCAAAAAATTTGAGCCAACCCTTATTTCTTTATATTTTGCTAGAAAAATAGACAACAGCTGCAGGGGAAGCAACAATAAGGCAACATCAGAGTTTGTACAATTATATATCTTTAAATTTAATATTTGGTATGACCACAGTTGTTCGTCAAGGCAGTCTGAACTCTCTTGGGTAGCTTTCTTGGCATTTTTTTAAGTAGTGTTCAGAAATAGTTCTCCGTGCTTCTTGAAGGACATTCGAAAGTCCTCTTCGGATGTTTGCTGCCTTTTTCGGCAAATATGCTCAGTTTTAGAACCAATCCTCAAAAACTAATTAGTAGTCTTGCATTTAATCTTTCTAAGAGCCGCAAAAAACTAAATGGGTACCTCGTTCACCCTGCAACACCATATGTAGTTGCTGCCATTGCATACCTAAACCAAATCACAGTTCCCCCAAAGCTTCTACAGCTTCACTGCACTTAAAGTAAAGTTTAACACTAATCCATTAACCCTCAGTTATTAGCAAGCTTCACTTTAAACTCCACAAGGACCTTAATCTCCACAACACCCTGCAACCTTCAGCTCAACACATAAGTGTTACCTTTGGCAGTTTCACATTGATTAAAAGTACTTCTTATTCACTCCTTGTTACGCAACCACTGATCATTCCCCTCCAACGTGTTGTTGAGTTACCAGCCTATTTGTATAACAAGGGGCATGCAAATTTATTTTAACGGAAAATCGATTTCCCCCCAAAATCAGACATTCGAAGAAATGCCTTTTTTCTCTCGATTCAGCTCCAAGTGAGAAGTGACACAGCAGAAAAACAGAGAAAAGCAAGTTTTCTTTTCTCTGTGTTTGCAATGTTCTGCTATACAAACCAGGAGAAGCTGCAATGAATTTCAATTTTATAAGGCAATTTCTGCTTCAGTACCAATAGAAGCACAATAATGGCCGAAATGAGAAGTGGGCTGCTGAAACACCGTTGAATGCTCTGGCTCTGAGACACTAGACTGCACTGTTGCACCAAATCTGTCTAGCACTAACTAAAGTACACTGACAGCATGGTAAGTTTGTATGTGTGTGTATATGTGTGCGTTTTTGTGTGTGTCTGTTCTTCAAATCAACTGCATCATATCTTGGCATGATCTGAGGGGATCATACACATACGAAACATGCCGTATAATCTTGACTAAAAGCCAGGTAAATGTCATCGATTTCATAGCTAACTGCGTCTGAAGTTACGGTTTCCATAGAAACAGATAAAATATGTACAGAAGCCTCTCTATCCGTGTGAATGAGCCATACCATAATGCTCTAACTGGTGTGGGTGGACAATTGCAGGAGTCTTTTCACAGTGTAGCACAGAGCTTGGTCTGCATGTTGCAGTTTTTTCAGAAGTCAGGAACACCTTCTTTCCAAAGATATATTTTCTTATTATTTGATAAAAAAAAAATAGTTTTGCATATATGTTTTGCATATTTAATTCCAAGTTGAGGACAGGCATTCTCGATTGGAAAATACACAAACAAAGCACCGGAGTGATCATATAGCACTCAGAGAGGAAGACAATAGTAATAACATTGATGTTGGGATTTATTGATAGCAATAATAAATTTAAAAATGAATCTGACCTGTTATTTAATTTAGATCATATGTTCAAGTCTGGGGCTCAGTAATGAACTCTAGCTGTGGGTCAGGAGCTTCCAAGGCTTCCCATATGTCTGCTGCTTGATGCAATTTCCTGTCACAGTCCGAGACAGTGCCAGATACACAGCATAATCGCTCCCTAATTTCCCAATTAAATTGTTTGAGCAGCACAAATGGAAAGTATTAAAGTTTAATGAGAGAAGAGTAATCAGTCACTGAGAATCCATATGCCCAGTGACCCCAAGAGACTTCTTAAAGCGGTTATTAATAATTTATAAGCTTTATCAGATTTGTATTCCCCTCCAAACTGTAAAAGTAAAACAATAATGTTTAAATGCATTCAAATTAAAGCCATACTTCATGCCACTCTAACTAGTAAATTAAGTCTCAAAGCAGGCAAGTGAAATTATGTAAGCTGAACAACCCAAAAATAACAACAAAACAAAACAAGATCAATATGAGAGCACATAATTTGTCTTCTGCAAACAGCGAGCAATTCCTCAAGTTTGCAATCACAACAAAAAGTCTGGGCAAATCGTTAGACTATCTTCTTCTGTTCATGTATTTTTGATCATACTTGTTTTTGATCAATCGTGTTCGTGGATAGCAATGATTGTAAGTCCCCTCATTCTTTCATGCTTTTAAAAGTCAGGATGACAGCCAGGCAACGTGAGCAACTCGTGAGTCCACATGAAAACCCCAGTTTGCTTGTCCTCTTGGCAGCATGGCTCTAAATAGATTAGCTAACAAACGTTACAAGGTAAACTCTCGACTGTGGTGTGAGGAGCTCGATTCCTGTAAAAACGACACGGTTCATCCAAAAACAGTTAACACATTAACACCGTTCTTCTTCTTATCTACGTTCCTGTTGCACTGGTGTTAACGCAGGCACTTGCAACCACAAATGCTCCCTTTGACTACAGCTACATCCACACTAGCCCGGATAGATTTGAAAATGTCTGAAAACCCTCCACGTCAACACTAGCGTTTTCAGTTGTTTTCACAGAGTTCTGCTTCCACAATGAAACGGCCGAAAACGCTTACGTTCCAGTCTTGCGCATGCGTGAAACGCTTATTTACTTTCCGGCTCTTTGAAACGTTGCGGCAAAATGTCGAGGAAAAGCACAGAGTTTTTTAAATGGACTAACAATGAGGTGGAGTTGTTGCTGCGAGTAACACAAAGGTACAAAGATGCAAAAGTGAGTGAGAATTAAAGAATTTGAAGAAAAGCTATCTGGAGCGTGTACAGACTGATATTAATCTTTAATAGGCTGTCAAAATTGAGAGCAAACAAAAAACTGCTGTATAATGCCCTCCGCTAGCTTAGTTTAATTGGTCACATGACTGCATCATATGACTAACGTGTCATCATTTTAGAAGGTCTCCGTTTTAGAAAGTCTCCGTCCACACTGCGACGTGAAAGCACTGTTTTGAAATGTAGACGTTTTCAAGAGCGTTTTGGAAACGCTGCATTTTCCATCAGCGAAAACGACGTCTCAGTGTGGACGGGAGGCCCAAACGGAGAGAAAATGATGCGGTGTGGACGCAGCCTAAAGTTACACTAACCTGAGGCAACATCTACTCAGATGTGATTTTTTTTAATTCTTTACTGATTAGCACCTTTTCCTAAGTTTACAGGCATATGCACCTTTTTATTTTCCCAATTGAAGCCCCAAAATATTGGAACTGTTGATAATGAAGAAGACCTTGAGCTTTCTTCTCAAATCCTTGGAAAAGCCCTTAATTGTTAAAACTCATCACATTACAAAGTGATATGAAATGAACCACTGAATATAAGAATCACACACTTTCAAATGTATTAGTCTGTGAACATCCAACAGAGGATATCTGTATGTAAGAACTGTGGCTCTTAACAGTGCTCACCTAACAAAGCCATGAATTTCCTCAACATCTCTTTGTGAGGTTGGACAGACTTCAACCCAACTTTTTACGCCTTCATTTGGGCGCAGTATTAAATCCTGTTTCATGTCAAAAGGCTACTCTGACCAGAGGATAGGTGGTGTAGAAGAGCTTCATGTGCTGCTGCACCCAACCTGAGTCAAGTCTGAGAACAAGCTGAGAACAACTCTCACTGTCACCACCTGCAGTCCAAAAGTACAGATACACACATGCCAACCTAGGTGTGAAATGGACACGCGTGCGTAAGTATCAGCAGAGGATGATAATTTATTTAAAGCCAACATGAAAACAGTCATAGTCAAGCTTTTAAAGAAACGTTGCAAGCTATATTACATATAAACACATATCAGCCATGTAGCTTGATCCCTGCCACAAACCGATCTCTTCAAAATGTTTGGATATATTCTTCTCTTTGCCTACCTACATCTGTATTTCCCTGGTGATGGAGTTCTAACAGGCCATCTTCACTTTCTGCTTTAGCACACTGGTTTCTTTTCTGCGCTTGCATGTATTGCTGTTTTGTCACAGGCACTGCAGCAGGACTGAAAAGCCTACACCAAAAGCGGATGTGAAAACTTACAGTGGAGTACAGAGGCAATACAACACAAAATGTATCTCAGCGTCCTCTAGCTGTTCATTTTTCCCTTCAGCCTTTTTGTGCATCTCGTTTCTTTTATTCTGTTCCCCGGCAGCTCCCCTCTCCACAGCTCTCCACTTTCTCCCCTCTCTTATCCATCGTTATGTCTCTCCTGCTGTCTAGAAGCTGTCACATGCTTGAGGAGACTGAACAGAACACCGCGGCCCTACTTGACAGCCACCTGCTGTACATGTGTGTGTACGTGCATAAGTGTGTGTGTTAAGAGGAGATCATTGGCACGGTGTACAATGAAGCATGTCAGAGCTCTAACCAAAGACTAGATAATTCCTTTTGTGTGTTTGTCTGTGTGATTTCTTTCAGTCCTACGGTGACTACATACACAAAAATACACACCTAAAGTGGCCAAGCATGTAAAACCAAGCATTTAGTGTGTGTGTGTTTGTGTCTTCAGTTGTGTCCATAGTGTTTGGTGGAGACATTAGTCCATTAGCAGGATCACACTGTCAACAAATGGAGCTTAAAAAGCAACTTTGATCCAGCTGAATACAACAGGATTAGCCTAAAGCCTTTATACATACAAATACTCACTTTGTACCTCATGCATACTCGCTCACTTGCATGCACACACATACACACACAGCTTTAAAAAAAAAAAAGGAAACACTCATCATGCACATAATTACTCTCTTTTATTTAACCTCTGTTAAATCAGACAGCTCAGTGAACAGAACATTTTCCAGCTCCACTTTTTATGCAGGAGTAACATTTCCTGGGGTGCAGCTTTTCTCTGCCCTTTCATTATTTTGGTGGCAAAAGTACACCACACGTGATTCCAAGTGGGGTCAGCACATGCAAAAAGGGCTCCTCAAATGGACAAAACCTTCTACTCTATCATATAACTATGACTTCTGAAACAAGTACCTCCTTCTAAATGTCTATACTTCCACCTTCTGCTGCTTTTTGCAGTTGTCTCTGACGAGCAGGGATGGATGCTACCAGGATCTTACTGATACCAGTGTTGTTATTTCTGCTTACTGATCCCATTCTTTGTCAATTCTCTTATTGATTCCTTATTGAATTCTCTGTGTGGAAAAAATTGAGGCCAACACAGGTCAAACGACACAACACACACATGGTTTAAGTATCCAGTACGGCATTGGTTAAAGCCATTATAAGCTTGGACGAACCTTACGTTTTGCAACCAATCTTCATCTAGCTGAGATTTTTAATTGATGCAAACTGGGATGTCAAAATATGTTCGTATTGGGGTTTTTTTTGTAATTCCAGATTCTTCATTGTGACATTTTTCTTGGTTTTTGTAGTAATTTGCTGTTTCAAGGTGTTTTCCAGTTGGTAATTTTGGTTGGCAGCAAAAGACACATAACCTTTGATTTCACAAAAAAAAGCAAGATGGCAACAGCCATGATGTCAGAATGGAGGCTTTAAGATAATCCAAGGTGGCTACATCTATCTTTTGTATACAGTTTACGTATGAAGCAGTGCACAAAAGAATGTGTGCCCTCGTGAATATCTTATTGTCAGATTTATGTGCAGTCTCCAATTTAAACTGTGTGCATGTCAAAGTATGATCAAGCTGTGATTTCCAGACTAAATCATGCTCCACCAGCTCCAGGCTGTGCGCTAAGTAGACACATACTGTGTCTTGATTCACAAAAATTGGCATTCAGACAGTCAGCTTCAGAAACTAAAAGCAATAATGTGACATTTTATAAAAGTGATTGTGTATTTGTGAAGATAAGCGTCAACACGGGTGTTTAATATAAAAGGCAATCACAAAGAACTGACAATAAGCAGTTTCACTTCCCCCCCCCCCAGCTCCTTGCCACCCTCCGACCTCCTTTCTTCTCCCCTTTTTCTCTCGGCATGCTTTTTGCTCCCTCGTTTTCTTCCCCCCTAGTGAAGTTAAAGGTCAAACCTGTCTCGGGCTTGGAGATAAATCAGCTCCCATCACATCACTGTGTGTACATCTTTACGCTAAACCAGAACACACATAAGACCCGATCATGCTCAGATCTTCCCCCCAGCATAAGTGGCATTCATTGCAGAGTTGCATAAAAACTGAAAACATTATGCTGAACATGATTAAGGGAGTCATTTTCCCATAGTCTCATAGTCCCTCTGGCTCACGCGCTCATAGGTAGAAACACACATATATGCACAGAGCCGGTTGTTTAGAGCTGAAGCGATACAAAGAGTTTTAATGTCACATTTATCTTCCCTGTCAAAGGCACTTATAAAGTGAATTGCTTTTTCACTTTCTGTCCTCTCTTACTCTCTCTGTGCAGAGTGAATAAAGGACATGACGTGTTTTACGGTGCCAAAGATGATTGTTGTGCCGACTGCTTTAAAAGTTAGAATGAAACACACTTAGCATCTTTGTCAATGCTGGTAGTGTTATATACATGAATACAATTTAAGAGGTTAAAGACATGGGAGGCAGGTGTAGTGTAAGAGGCAGCATGTTCTCCTCTTTGAGTTGCGTGCACTAAACGAACCAGATATGACCTGCTGCTTCCACGCTAAATTAATGATTGTATGTCTTGCAGAGGGAAAGATTGATGCTCTCTCATGACGGCACTCGTTCAGCCTTCAAAACACATTACTTCTCTCTCTCACGCTTATTCTCCAATGTCTCTCCCAACCTCATCTCATTCCTAATGTAATTAATCTGACTTTGCTCCCTCTTCTGTATTTATGACTGTACTGCTTCTTGCTTTGCTAGACTGCTTCATTTCGGTCCTCTTCTGAACTCGTCTTCCTTTTATTTCCTTAAACCTTCTCTGCTATCTTATCCCCACATCTCTATCGTTTAGCTTTTTCCTACCTTTCTTAGTCTGTGATCCCACTGTAATGTGACATAGACCTGAAGAGTCCTCAAATGGCTACATTCTAGCGTATTATTGTATGCTGAAGAAGACGAAGGAGAAAGCTCGGCAAGCCTGACAGAACTACAGTTGCGACGGAACTGCTGCAACAGGTCTGCTCCGACTCATTGGTGTGAAAAGCGGAGTTGGCTATGGAAATACTTTGCAGTCATGGAGGAGGTGACCAAGGAATGATAATTGAGTCCTAAAAGGCAATACGCAAATGATGTTAGCCTGTTTTTTGGACTGGGAAGAGAAAATACTTCCAATGTAGCAGAGCAGCTAAAAGACCGGCATCCAGATCTACTTGAGGAATTCAAGTTTCAATTTATATTAACACCATCCGATGTATTATCCGTCTTACATTATTCTGAAATGCATGTTACCATTTTGTTTGGGACAGCTTTGTTCCACAAGCTGAAATGTTTGCTAAAGCTAACATTAAACGGTGATGCTAATCTAACTGCTACATTAGCAGGCTACTCAAAAACCATCATAACATTTAGGACTGCTTCTGTTAAAAATATTTTCCTTTCCATTATTAATATTACTTATTACATCCCTTCCGGGGAAAAAGTTATTTTTTTATACTATTCCTTACATTACATTCATGTTACTCTGTAAAACAGCTGAAACACACTGTCTCATAATCACCATATAACAATTTAAACCTGAGGCCAGAACCCCACACAGCAACAATGATCCCTAATGAGGACACACATCTCTAAGACCTTTCTCTTAGTAGAATACAAAGCTGTTCGCATAAAGCAAAGATGAAAGCCAGCACAAAAAACGATCTCCAGTGATTCTGATTTCATAACATGAACAGGTAGAAAGGGAGACTGCTCATCTGCTTGTTACCTGTTGAGGGCCTGGCTGTTAAGGTTCGGGCTGCTGGGTTTGGCACTCATTCAGCTTCGCTCTGGGTTTTTTTTTGCTAGCTTAGTGTTACCATGCTGTTTTGGCAGATGCTAACATAAAAACGAAGTTGTGTTAGCAGCATAACGTGGTTGTTCCTGTCCTGGTTGCAGTTTTGCACTTTGTCATTTATCTCGTCCTTTTGTGCAATAAAAACAAACGTTCATATCCACGCTCTAGAGTGCGTCATAAATTTCCTCTTCTGACATGCGAAATGAAATAAGCTGATTGTAGTGCGAGTGCAGGAACCGATAAGCGGGATCGATAGGCAGGCAAAATAACAATTCCAAGGAATCGGACTACTGGGAACTGGTTTTCTACAAGAACCGGTTCTCAATTCCCATCTGTAGACACTGGCCTATAAAGGGATGCACTTGACCACCAACAATACTCATGTAACCTGTGGTGTTTCAGTTCAGCTGCCACTAAGGAGCCTAAAGAGTGCAGAGTAAAAGATCCCCCCACATCTTAACACCACCACCAACAGCATGAATGGTTGATACACAGCCGATAGATCCATGCTTATGGGCTCAAAATGTGGTCATAAATATTTTGTACTTGTAAAAAAGATTTGTATGTGTAAAAAAGATTTGTGTGTGCGTAAAAAAGATTTGTATGTGTAAAAAGAATTTGTGTGTGCGTAAAAAAGATTTGTATGTGTAAAAAAGATTTGTGTGTGGACTTAGCCCAAAAAAACCCCCTGCAAGTTACAAGTACAAATTTTGACCCTATTTTTCTTCCTTTCATCTGATTGGTCAATGTCATGTCAATCACAAATGTAACAATCCAATCAGAGAACAGATGGGTTTGGCTGTCGGAGGGGCGCTTTTTTGAACTGCAGGTCCTTGAAGGGTAATACAGTTTGAAGCTGGAGGATATATCCGATAGCAGCTAGGTCCCCTAACTTTCAGCAGCTGTTGAAAGGATAAAGTTGTGCTATATCAGTGGTTAGAAATACCATTATTACTTTAGGATTAGTTTAACACAAAGTCAGGGCTGACCCGGGACCATTGCTGTGAGTCACAGTGCGCAGCATAAAAGTCCTTTCACATCGGACGCAGGATGTGCTGCTAATGCTAACTGCTAACTAAAAGCAAAGGATCCAGAATTTGTTGTGCTGGCTGCTGGGCTCTGTGGGTTTTTGCAGCAGCTCTACCTGTATGGGCTAGATGCACCTGCTCCTTGTCTTTTCTATCTCTGACTTTATGTCCTCTACAAGAGTTTCTGTTTTTTTTGCTGGTTCTTCAAATGTTCAATAAAAACATGTATGCTAATTCATAACGAAGAAAGCTTTGTAATGAAGACTGTCATTTCCAAAACACTGCCCGCCCCCACCCCGCGGTCCGCAGTGCTGTTGAAAAGGCTGTGGAAGTCCCTATATTAAACACGTAGACCTGTGACACAAAAATCACCAAACTCGGACGACCACAGACTGTTTTCCTTCTTGGTGATGAAGGAAAACGCTGGGTTGGCATGTAAAAGGGCATTTATTCCCTTCAAAGACCTGCAGTTCAAAAAAAGCGCCCCTCCGACAGCCAAACCCATCTGTTCTCTGATTGGATTGTTACATTTGTGATTGACATGACATTGACCAATCAGATGAAAGGAAGAAAAATAGGGTCAAAATTCATACTTGTAACTTGCAGGGTTTTTTTGGGCTAAGTCCACACACAAATCTTTTTTACGCACACACAAATTCTTTTTACACATACAAATCTTTTTTACGCACACACAAATCTTTTTTACACATACAAATCTTTTTTACAAGTACAAAATATTTATGACCACATTTTGAGCCCATACATGCTCTCATGTTGTTCCTGCCAAATTCTGAAGCTACCATCTGAATGTCACAGAAGAAATCAATACTTATCAGATCCAACAACGTTTTTGCAATCTTCTGTTGCCCAATTTTGGCGAGCCTGTGAGAATTGTAGCTTCTGTTTCCTGTTCTTAGTTGACAGGAGTGACACTGGATGAGGTCTTCTGCTGCTGTATAGAAATAAAAGTCTCCACTGAACTTAACACAAAATTAAACTAAGTTCATTAAAACTTGCTGCAAAAAGAAAAACAGTATAAATTTCTGAATATTACAATAAAAGTGCAATCATGCAGTGTATCATGGCCATTAGGTCTGAGGTGAGTCACGCTGACTGGACAGAACTTATTATTTTATTCAAAGGCCAGTCATAAGCCAAGATACTATACCAGTAGGTGTGCAGAGATTGCTGCGCAGGGAGCCAATTTTACAACCTATACTGACAGTATTTCAGCTGGAACTGACAGATTTAAAGGCCAGCCGGGAGACTCTTAAATGAGTCTACAAATATTGGCTTATTCTAGCCTTTCCCCAATACTCTCTGAATTTTGAGTCTTTCCCTCCCAAAGTATTTCTCCCCATTTCTGCCTGTACTTTACATCATGCTCGCCTCCTATAAATCAAATGTCACCACATCCAACTTTCTGCCATACCCATTTCCTGTCTCTTTCTATGTGTGTGTGTCACAATTTACAGAGGCCCCCATTACACCTAATGAGAGGGCTTGTAAGAGGGCTATCATTCCATTAACCTCATCAGCATCTTCTCTCACTTGAATACACACACACACACTCGCATACAGAATGCACAGGCCTAATGCTCACATGAGGAAATACCAGCCACTTCATCAGTTACACCTGCGAAATCTAATGCAATCCAGTGCAACACCTCCTGATTAAATTCTACAGTGCTCAAATAGGGAAAAATAAAGTAACACTCGATCATCACAGGGTAACACGCACTCAGTCAAACTTTAGGGATATCAGTCTTTCCAGTTTAAGGGGTAAACCATTATGACTCCATATCACCTGCTTTGCTGCAGCGAAAGTGACAGCAGGTGCACTAGAGAGGCAATAATGAGGAAACTCCCAAAAGGGAATGGTTTTTCCAGGTGTTGGCCACAGACCATTGCTCTCTACTCGTCCCTCATGACTGCATGACTGCACATCCACATGTGACATCACACTAAGGTTTGCAGCATCTCCCTGCACAGTATCAAGAGCACGGAGTAGGAGGAAAAGCGCTGTCAGAGCCCTATAAAATGACTTCTGCAGGCTACCCACCTGCATGTTTCTAATCAAACGGTCAGAAACAGACTCCATGATCATGGGATGAGGGCCTGAGATGCTTTGCTTTTTGTCGCTGACCATTGCTGTGCAGCTTGATCGTCTTTCGCCAGAGAACACTGGCGCCCTAGTCTCTTCACAGATGACGTTACAGGCAGCATAACATTTGCCACGGCTTCTCCAGACTCCTTCACGTCTGTCACATGTGCTCAGTGTGAACCTGCTCCCTTCTCCTGGTATGTCCTCCACACCCTTGAGAATATGGAGGGGGATACAGCAAATCATATTGTGACGGCACCATCGGATGTGGCGTCCTGGAGGAGGTGGATGAGCTGGACAGCCACAATATGCTGAATGTATCCTAATGCAAACGGTAGTGACAGTAGCAAAGAAAGTCAGGAAGGACAAGAGAGGAATGGTCTGTGGAGGTGTGTCACTTTCACTTGTTTCCTATTTGTGCTACAAAGTGTAATTTTCACATACAGCAATTTTACACAATTAAAAATGTGGCTTTTGATACAGCTTACAGTTAGGGCTGGATTAGGTGACCCTGAACCCTCCCTTAGCTATGCTGCAGTAGGTCTAAGCTGCTGGGAGGTTTCCCATAATCCACTGAGTGTTTCTTCTTCACTCACCTCTTTGCACTGTTTTGTGTTGGGTTACTTTGCGTCTTTTGTCCTGCTTTCCTCCCCTCACCCCTATCTGTCATGGCTGCCCCTCCCTGAGCCTGGTTCTGCCATTGGTTTCTTCCTGTTAAGAGGGAGTTTTTCTTTTCCCGCTGATTTTGAGGGTTTTCTCTGTATTATTTTAAGGCCTTTACCTTATATTTTAAAGTGTCTTAAGACCACTGTTGTTGTGACTGGGCACTATATAAATAAAGCTGAATTGATTAGAAATGGGAGCACTACCTCTGCTACTTGTCTCTCTCCATTCCTGCCTGGCCTTTTTCTATCGTTGTTTGTTGTTTGCTTTCTTCGGATTTATCCTCCGATGTCCCATCTGCTTAAGTGAGTATGTTTCATGTTGTTGGTACTTTCATATTATTTTCATATTTATGCGTGCCTCGGACTGTCTGTGAGAACATCATTCCAATAACAAAAATGTGTGTGCATGTTTGTGTGTGTGCGTGTGTGTGTGTGTACATGGTTGTTGAGGTGATTGAACCTCTAGAAGTGAACAATTTTCGCCCACTTGGTCTGATCAGCTGTTAATTGAATTGGAGAGAGTAACAAGAGGGTCAGAAAGACTGTTCATTGTTTTACAGCCATCTGGAGCCTTTGCCTTTGGGGGGCTCGCTCACTTGCACACATGCAAAAGAACACAGAGCTGTTCTTATTCGCTGACAGCAAATACACATGCACACAGTCCCCCTGGTGTTCCCACACCTTATGCAAAAACAAAATTAAATAATTAAAAACTATGAGCTGCAGTGTGTATTGTTGCATCACAGCTGAGACACAGAGTCAGAAAGAGAAACAACTATTTTTAAAACTCCTGCACTTCTCGTAGCCGTGTGTGAATGAAGCCACGAAGTGAAACATCTCTTGGCTTTCTTTTGCTCTGCTGCAGTCTGTCTCTGCTGTGGGAAACTCAAGTCCACACTTCCTCCTTCCTCTTGCACCCATCCTCTTGTATCTCATCTCATTTCCTTTCCCCTTGTGTCTTTGTTTCCTTGTCAACCCTCCTCTCTTCTCTCACTCCTTCTCGCTATGCTCTCACCTCCTCTTCTGTCACTGAGTTTTATGAATATTTTTCTTTTACTTCTCTTTTTTTATTCACCACCTTGTATTATTCTATTGGTAACACTGTAATAAACATTCTAAAATAAAGGCAAATTATTGGTTAATTAAACTTTATACATATTTTACTATTAGAACTACTAATAATGTATATAAAGTATTAAGCCCTGTGATTGACTGGCAACCTCTCCAGTGTACATCACCTCTCCTGATGTCAGCTGGAATTAGCACCCTCACATGACCCTGAATGGATATGTAGTATTATGGATTTCATAATAGCTAATAAGAGCTGTTATGTTTTATATAATTAAATGTTTATAACTGCTCATGTGCCTCAAAGCCACTGGTGTCTCAGAGATAGACTTAGGCTCTCCTTTAGCAATGGCCTAATGGTCAAAAGCGCCATCTTTTCCAAAACAATTGCCAGACAATTGCTTTTTTGTCACATATCTGTCTTTTAGCTCAGAGTGTCTCGTCCAGACTAGTTGAGGAAAAGGCCATTTTCCCACTCATCAACAATAGTTATTGTTAAGTTTTCCCATTTTATTCCACCTTTTGTTTTCACCATTCATTTATTCATTTTCTGATTGAAGCTCCTCTCAACCGTGAATCTTTGTTCCTCTAGGCTACTCCTATTAGCCATGTTTACCCCAACAACCTTTATTATGGCCCAATTAGAATGTGACCATCTCATTTAACCACCCATCAAAATAAATCGACCACTGGGAGATGTAAATTATTTTTTGTGAACTTTTTATAGCAGTTTGACAAGAGTTTTTGTTATGTAACCCTCATTCCCATTACTTTCTATATTTGGAACATTTTTCTGCAGAAACTAAGTAACAGAGTTTCCCTTGGAAAAGACACACGGCTGTCTCCTTCCAGATAGTGGGTTGCACACCTAACACCTAATAAATGAAAGATCCCCGGTTTGATCTCACAAGGAGACACAAATCCTTTTGGGTTTGCATCAGAAAGGGTAAAAAAAAATCTGCTAAATGAGCTGCTGTGGTGATCCCTTGTATATAAGAGAGTGGTTGAAAGTAGCTTCTTCTTCTTCCACAAGAACTGTCTTTTGTTTTGGGGATTTTCACTCATTTCAAGGCCTTTCATATGTGTTACTGAAAGGTTTGCCACTTTTGTACAAATTGGAGATTTAAAGCAATGAAGTTCACTGCAAAAATCCGTCAGCCTCAACTAAATTGAAGTCTAGTTTTTTTTTCTAGTTTAGACCCGCCACCTCACCCAAAGGTTTTAGCTAGAAAAAAGAAAAATCACCAACACAGTAACAACATTATTATCAATTTGTTAATAAGGGTTTCAGTTATTCAGGGATAAAATTGTCACAAGGAACAGTAAAATGCACAGATTTCTGTCAAATAGAGAAAAACAGAATCAACAGACAATTATGTGTTTAGTACCCCCCCTCCCTCAGGCTTGTACACAGGGTACACCTTTTTTCCATCACTTCTGAGTCTAATCCTTATGCTCCATAGCAAATTGAAGCCTTTTTTTTTATTAGTATCACTGAGGTTGGTTCTTCACATTGTGTTTGTGTGGAAATGCTTTTATTTTTACTATTAACCATACCTGAGTTCTGTTGTTGATTTTTTTTTTAAATGTATGATTTCAACATGCGTTTAAGTGATCTCCAATCACAGTGATTCAAAATCTGACTATAGGCCAGATTTACTAACATGTTAAAACCAGCGCAAACTATTTTGGTGTAAAAAAGTATTGTCTGTATTTCCAAATAGAGCGCAGTTACAAGATACCTATATAACTGGTGGTGACTCAAATTTTTGCAACCAACCCTGTCACGTATGTATGTTTAGAAGTTCCTTTCTCAAGGAAGGAGAATATTTAAATCAAGCACTGAAACTGATTTATTAACGCGCAATTTACCACTTAAAACTTAGCATGCCTTAAATTTTTGCGCTTAATATTGAAATAAACTGACTGTGCCTGGGTTTAGAAAACAGCGTAACTTTGTAAATCACCTGTAAAACTAACCACACCTATGATCACATTTCATGCTATTTTACCCCATTTAGTAAATCTGGTCATATATTTCTTACTCGAAGAATGGCTGTTCATAAACACCAAAACTATATTCACCTTCTACGTAGCCTAAATATTCATTGTATGAGAAAAAGTAATCAGTTAGAGACCCTTTCAGCATCACTGTTTAGTGAATGTAAAGATACCTGTGATTATAAAGTGCCACTGTGCTAAGAACAATGTACACACAATATGAATAACATACACATATACCTAACGTACACGTAATGTCACTATTCATTTGTAAGGAGTCATCATTTCCAAAGCTACCTAGATGTTGACAAACCTGGTATCGTGGGCAGTTTATATATATTCATCCGGACTGACTAATGCATGGAGGAGGATTTAGAGAGCAGAAGAAGAAGCAGAAGGAAGTAGTAGTAGAAGAAAAGTCAGAGGATCACTATAATTACTAGGATTCATTAACTGGGAGACAATATTGTTTTAAATATTAAATCAAAGCATCCAAGATGTTGAGTTGTCAAACAAGCTGACAGCATTCCTCAATCGTAACTCACGAACAACACCAAGAGTTAAACTTTATGTTGGAATATTTGAGCAGAGGCTGTTTCATTCTTTTGAGCTGAAGCATTCATTATTTAACATGGTGCGGATACCTTGAGCTTTTGTCTGATGGAAACTAACATCTCTAACAACACTTATCTTGAGCAAAATTATCTTTACCTGAAGAATTGGATATGTTTAATACCACTATGTATTTGTTCCCTGTGTGAGCAATGTATCAGCAAATAGTGTTGTGTTGCAAAAAGTGATTGTGCTCTAAAAATATCTTGTTACCAAATACGCTGACCACAATCCTCCCATGATTTTGGCCTGAGTAGCATCTGTATGGGTACACATCTGCTCAGTGCATCTTTCCTTTCTCCTAGTTTAAACCCTGAATTATAGTTTCCTCCTCACTACTCAAACCACTACAGACACAAATATAAGTGGGCAAGAATATGTGTAAAATTAGAAGCTATCCACGCTGAGCTTTTAATGCCACATCCCTTCTCCCAAGGCTAAAACAGTTTTAGTCGTCTCGGTGGGTTAGTTTCAAGTACTTGAGCGAAAGCAGAAGTATCCTTAAGGTGGGGGTCATCTTATACTCACCCCCAAAAATCCCAACTTGGCTCTGTTTTAAAAATAACATCATATTGTGTTTTATCTCCTCCCTGCTGATATCTCACTGGGCTGAATTTCTCTCTCGCCCAGATGGCTTTATGCTTTCTCACCGGTCACCTCTCTCTCCCGTTCTCTGCCATAACATAGGAAGCACGACTGCGACTCTTAACAACAACACCCTCAAAAGCACTGACAAATACGCATTCACATAATCCACTACACCTGATAGTAATCATTCAGAAAAAACACTAGACGCTTGTGAAGATATACACACATTCTCCCTTTCACACACACACACACACACACACATGCACACACACACACAGACTGTACACACACAGACTTGCAGCAAAGCTCACCATGTGAGTTACCAAATTAGGAAATAATATGCAAGGTCGCACAAACATCATGTTCAACTCAGTTAGGAAAAATTCACACAGATACAGACACACACACACACACACACACACACACACACACACACACACACACACACACACACACACACACAGGAGGCTGGGGCTTCCAAGGTATTAGAAGCATTTAGCATAAAACTAACAACAGATAAACAACTACTTTTGTATGAATTTGGCTCTCTGCTTTTGCAGGAGGGTTAGCAGGAAATCCATGATATGATATTGTATAACTTCAAGCAGTGTAATATACAGGATTTTGAATCTTGAAAGAGATCTATGTTTCAATGGGGCATTTATGGTACTTACAGCAAGAGTTTACGGTCTTTGTAGACTGCAGTTCATGATATAGGTGAACAGATAGATAGTTTCCTTGCTATTTCAAGATCTTCACCGACAGCACAACTATGAGTCTGGGTGGCCGACAGTTACCCTTAGCCTCACTCTTTGCGTAAGGACTGGGCTATTAACAGAAACTGTAAAATCTGACAGGGTGGTGATCTGTAGATGACAGCAGAAAGACAAAACTCGCTTTGTGCCGCTGACATACTATGACAAATAGTATCTTTTTATATTTGTGACATGGTTTGTTCCTCTAATGTTCTGATTTCACTGCCTTTAGTGTCACTGCTGCGGTTTGGACAAACTCTTTTCATAGAGATGTGTCTGTATGTGTGTTTCGTTGAAGTCTTTCTACAAACTAAAAACATTTTTCTTCCTTTTAGGTTTAAGATGGAGTTTTACATTTATTGGAGTCTGATAGGCCACTAAGACACGTTTCACTGCAATGCAGGCACATCAGCTGCATACCCTTTGTTAAATACAATACATCGTGGTCTATTTAAACTGTTTTTGTCTACCTACAGCTGATGTGAATCTGCAAGCTGCTTTAAAACCCACCTTTTTTTCAGTTTACACACTGCTGTATTTATTATGTATTGACGTGATATAAAATAGCATCATAAGTTTCAGGAAGTCAAAAAGCTTTTTTTTTATTAGAACTTTAATGGGATTTTTTATTTTGGATTATTATAATCGTAACGGATAAAAATGGGGGATGGAAAGAAAAAAATAAGAAAGAACGTGAAGTTGGGGAGAAAGTTAACAGAAAGAGAGAGAGAGAAAAACACTGAGAATCTGCTTCAACACCTGTTGAGAAAAAAAGAACAGCAGAGAAACCACAGCAACAACCAACATATGCATGAATAACAATGACGATCTTACTGAACAGCACACAGTACTTATAATACAAGATATTTCAGAGGTAGCAGCAGCCCAAAATAGTGTGTCTGTGAAAACCTGTGTGAGCGCGCTTGTGATTATAAGGTTTTTCCATGTAAGTGTCTAATAGTGGGTGTGGGGAGCCACAGCCCCCCCCCCCCCCCCCCCCAAGAGGTGGGGGGGGGGGGCTGAAGACGGCACGAAGGAGATCCAGGGCCCAGACATCTAGAGGCCCCCCAGGGCGTGAGAGCCCCAGGAGGACCACTGCAGGGAAAACCTTGAACCCCACCTAGAGAAGAGCCCTGGGGGGTGTCACCCGGCAGCCACAGTGCAGAAGCCCCCGGGGGCTGCAGCGACAAGCCCAAGTGAGCTCTGGGCCTAGAGACCCAAGGGTACCCTACTCCCCAGCAGGGGCCCAACAGAGCCAGGGGGCCCAGGAATGGGCAAGTAAGCACCCGGGCACACAGCCCTGGACACAGAGAACCACCAGTGGGTGGGGACACCAGCCACTGGGAGGGATGGTGGCGGGGGAAATAGGCCCCTCACCTGGGGGAGTCTGAGATGTTCCAAGAGAGAGGGAGTCTAAGACCTGACCTGACACATAGACATAGACAAACAGGCACACACAGACACAAGTATACATTCCCTCCCTCATGCACACGTACACAAACACTCAACACACACAACCAATAATAGAGACATAGAAATGGATGCTGTACACACACTCAAACTCCCTATTCAAACTCCCAGGTCCTTTCACCGCCTGGAGATGTTCCCCCTTCACTCAGACGCAGGAGATGGCCCCCTGCACACTGGGGTGGAGACGAACAGACCACCAGCAGCAGAGCAGCCCACCAGCCCAGACCTCGACCAAAGGGCCAGCTCCTCCTGCAGCCCTGGACCCCTGGCCTCACTCCTCCCGCTCACATGTGATGTTGAAATATGCTGTTCTAAAGTACATTTACTGATTCATTTATTGCAAAGGGGAAATAACAGTCTTGTACTGGTCTTGACTGATGTGTAGTTCAGAGTAACAGACCAGTATGGACTTGAGCATTGCTACCCTTAGTTGGCCTGAGAGACAAGCGCTATGTCGGGCACGCATTCTTCCTCCCTCTCTGTCACACATACCCACACAAACAGTCCTCAGTCCATCGCTCTCTGATATGTTCATTAGCGCAGCATCTTGTTAAATCTCTGCTCCTGGTGCTCAGCTAGCCAAAAGGAGGGCCTGCTCAAACTCCACAGTGATGCCGTCACAGAGCCGCCAACCGGATGAAACCAGATCAGAGCGTGGGAGGCCCATCACAGAGCCTCATGTTAGTGCATCCTTTGCCTGCAGTGCACTATGGCATACACACATAAACACCACTGGGCATCCTAACAGATAGAAGGACGATGAAAAAAAACCAAACAAAAATAACAAATGTTGGCTGGAGCTTGCGACCGCTGTGTTATTCACAAAAACCCACAGAGGTACGCTAAACGTTGACAATCAGCATACGCACACTATCATACCATAAAGGACCAACTGGTGCCTTACTTTACTGCATTTGTATTTGTTGAGTTTCCACAGTAAAACACTGAATTGTTCTCCTTGCTGGGTTATTTGCAGGTTAAACTAACTGAACGTAGTTGTTTCTGAAAGTCTGTCCGAGGTGGCTCTAAACAGTGGGTGAGAACCAGATGATGCTTTTCCACAATTAGCTGTCTGCAAGCTGCAGACATTTACCACTGGAGGTCTTGCGTCTCTACACTCTGCCTCACAGCGTGAGAAAGTTTTAACTCGGGAAAACAGCATGCATGCAGAAAGCAACTCGCTCATATTCTATTAGCTCGCATATGTCGTTGAGAGGAAGAGCAGCTCAGGAGACAATATGTAATAAAAAACACGCTTGCAAACTCCATCCTAATGGCCACTAAGTCTAAGTGGTTAAGTGAGTGAGCAAAAGGGAAGAATGAATAAATCGTATATGAGTGAGTCACTTTTTGATGTGCTCTGCCGCTCTCTTTCCACTACATTAATTTAATGTCAGCGTGTTATCGTCTGCCTGGTTTTAGTCATGTGCGCGTGTTGATAAAATTTTCATAAAATGGTACACCGAGCTTAACTTTGTTGCTCCGCAGTAGGGAAGTGGCTGATTGCTGCTGCAGAAAGTTTTATGTGTGTATCACAGGTGTGTCACACAAAAGAGTCATATTTTGTGTAAACAGCCTGATTTCCATTAGGTTTCCAGTCATGTTTCTGCAGTCAAAGACGCAACCAAGATTTGTGTCGGTGACCTCTGGTCTGCGTCGTACATCAGAGGACAGAGAGACAGCAGTGAATGCAAAGGTGATCCCACCGCTGCATTAGCTGGAGTATTTATAATCTAAAGATATGGAGACCAAAAAAGGAAGAATGGTATTTTAGAACCATTTGTAAATGAAATCTAACCAGGTGTTCCAAAGTTTCACTTGAGCGATGTGTTGTGCAGATTCCTGGATAAGTTTTATTTCTAGACTTCCTTCCTTTATTACATTTTTCTTCTGCACAACAGTATCTGTCATGAAGTGTAACAAATGCATTTACAGTCATCTGCAGTGAGACTATGTTCAGATATATCAGTGTGTGGAAATATACAGTACTGGGCAAAAGTCATTTCTATATATTTTAGTGGGGAAATGGGAAATAGGTGCAGTGTACAGTTTGTACAATTCTAACAAGCTAGAAAGTCGATATTTGGTATGAGCGCCTTTATTCTTCAACACAGCCGGAACTCTCTTAGGCAGCTTTCTTGTCATTTCTTTAAGTAGTCTTCAGAAATAGTTCTCCAGGCTTGAAGGACATTCAAAGCTCTTCTTTGCCTGTCGGCTCCCTTTTTGTTTCATTCTCTGTCGAGATGATCCCACACTGCCTCACATCCCACACTGTCTGGGCTCTGGGGAGGCCAATCCATGACTGATTGTGTGTTTTTCAATCCAGGTATTAACACTGGGAATTACAGCTAATGTCCAAAGAAAAAACTTTGAAAGATCTTCAGAAATCCTAGAGTATTATAACTAAAGAACACTTTAAAAAATTACAAGAAAGCAAATTATAAAGAAATGACAGGTGTTCGAATATTTTACGAGAATACCGAATCTAAACTCTCACTAAATTTCTCTTACAGCCTTTAGCTTTTACATAGTTCAGGGTATAGCTTTAAGGGTTACATAAACCACACAGTGGTATACAACGGATATTATATCTTCGTATCACAAAGAAAATCACCAAGCACAAAAGCTCAGAAAGATTCCAATCCTTTTGTATCAAAGTGTCCTCATGTTTTCATGTTTGCACTGAAGCAGCATTATGAGGCTCCAGCTAATTGCTGGATTTATATTCAGTGTAACAGTGTTCCGTGTTTTGTTCTGAGACGTGTGGCTGAGTCCTCTCCAGACAAGTATGTAACAGCACCACGATAGAGACACTTCAGCTAAAAACAGGCTGTTTAACACATACCAGGCGTCCTGCACTTCAGCTGCTTCAGCTGCTTCACAGCGCCCTTTCAACTCGAACAAAGACAGCACGGGTGCGCGCGTCCTCACGCGTCCCTCTGCGCGTGTGTTTCGGTGTTTGTGTTTGAACTGTGATAATAGAGGGCTATTAGCAAGCCTACATGTAGCCACAGAGAGCACTGTTCCTTCATTACGGTCTAATGGACATTAAATGGCCCCCTTATGCACACAGACACACACACACAACAGCAAATAAGACATGCTTTTGATAGGACTGCCTCTTCTTTACAACACAATTAATGATCACTAGAACTGTCAGAAGAAGAAGAATCCATCCACGTTGACCCGGCATCTACTTGTGTGCACCCTCTTTGATTTCAACCCAAACAATGCCAACTTCGCTCCGGAGAGCAATTGATCATTTACAGCGAGGGGAGTTCACCGGGTTTCATTTCAGTCATACACCTCTTTCCGTCCAGCGCTTCACAGTGAGACTGACAGCAGAGATTCACATTAACTAGATTGCAAAGCATTTAGTTTAAGTAGTTACCATTCAGTCCAATGCAGAGCTCCAGTGAGCTGCAATTACCTCACTGAGGCAAATTCTTTCAACAGAGATTGAAAAAGTTCAGCCAAAACAAACCAAAAGATTGCTGATATGGCTCGTTTTTGGTCAGATGCCTTAATTCGACTGTGCAGCATGAACAATTGCTAAACTCCTCTCCCCCCCAATGCAGATGAAACAGATGTGAAGGCTTCTCCCGCTCTGGACCTCTCTTTGCGAGTTCACTGCCAGTTCAGTTTGGTGCAGGTTACACCCTCGAATGGATGCTAAGTCACCCAAAAAGAAAATCAGATATGAGCAGCAATTCGTGGCTGAGAATGAATGTTGGGTCAGCTTAGCAAGCCCCCCCCCCCCCCCCCCCCTTCCTTTCCCTTCCTTTCTTTTTACGCAGCCATCTGTGTGCTGAATCACTCCACCTTATCTCCAATACTTCAAAGGGAGGCAGCCAGTTCCCCGCCGCCTCACAACAACACAGTCAGACACTTTTTACCCTGTACTAGTTTACCGTTAACCACAGAGGATGACGGCAAACTATTGCAATTATGGCACATGTGAGCCCCGTGCGCACACAACCTTAATTTACCCTTGATTCACCCCCTCCGCCCATCTCACACCACGCGTGCGCTTCCTATAAAATACTCATAAATAATACAGCTATTGACTCAGCACTCACACACACAAACACACATGTTGTAGATAGACACCTCCCCTTCCCAGCGCTCCAATGTGCAACAGTGCTATGCTGTTGCCTAGTAACCAGGTAGAGTTTCTAGTGAGAGCCTCTTTGCTGAGAGAATCCCACTGTCCTAGACTTCTTCCTCTTCCTCCCACTCTCACTCTCTTACACACACACACACATCTGTGCCGTTTGAAGTTGCTTTCATTAAACTCCGCACATGCACTTTGAATTCACCCGGCACTTTTCTTCACCATCAACCTTCAATCACCGCCATGTCGTAAAACTAGGTTGCGCCACACGCTACACTTATCTACACGTCTATGCGTACACTGTCTCCATTTATACGCACACACCTACACACACACAGACATGCACACAGGCCTATTTTGTAGACAAAAGCGGCAACACATACTGCAGAGCGGAGAGGGGAAGAGGAGCAGAAGGAAGAGGCTACAGTTTTCAGGTCTCTAAAGAGATGCACTGAGTATTGGGCTATATAACACACCACCGCTGTAAAAGCATCACTCTATCACAAAGCACACACAATGATGGGTGAGGAGCATGTAGCTGTAAATTTGGCATAAAAACAGTCATTACTCTTTATAAGGAATGTCAAACAGCATAATACAGGAAGGACAGGCTACATCATCATCGGTTGCATAACAAGACGAGGCAAATATTAAAGTTTGCGTGTCAAGCAAAACCACCCCACTCAAGTCACTGTGCTTGAATACAAAACTGTTGCTTTATATTTTTGTGTTTTGCTTTAAAGTGATTTCAGACTCGGAATCGAGTGCAGCAGATTGAAAGGAGAAAAAAGGAAAAGTAAGCTTCTCTTTGTTAGATTTCAAGGAGGTCTGGACTGAAACAAAGTTACACATACTTGCTAAAACATTGCAGTGATATGATCTCTCTAACACTCAGTCACACAAACGCACACACACACATGCGCGCACTATGTGCTGTGCTGTCCGCATTGCCATGACAACCTAGTGCTAGCTGCTGATGGGTTTCCCAGATCTTTTATTTATTCATCCATCTCCACATTACTCTTTCATACGCATAGGCACACATGTGCACGTGTGTGCCGCCGGACGCGCACTCCTGCATTTCCCGCAAGCTCGCCCTTTACCTAATCATCAATATCCTGCAACACGCACGCACACAAACAAAAGCGTGTGTCTGGGTTGGTGCAAGATTTTTGCTGAACAGTGCTGTCTGAAATTAAAAAGCTGCAAAATAGGTGATTAGTGTCAAGTCATGTGCTGCGTCCCTCTTTTCTTTCCCTGTGTGTGTGTTTCTGTCATTCTAACCATCTTTCAGGCAGTAATGTGTTCAGCAGCAAGACAAGCTCTGCTGTGCTATTCATGTGGAGACTGACTGTGGGGAGATGGCTCAGAGCAGCATGAACACACGCATCCCACTAAAATAAAAAAAATAAAAAAAGCTCATTAGGAGCAGCAGTGCAGCTACTAAATAGCAAGCGCAACAAAGCAATATGACCTAAAAACATAACTGAATACTAAGCACCAAGTTGAGGACGAAATGAAGAAAGTTGACTATAATAATCTCAGCCCTAATGCAATCCAAAAACCCTGTACTAACATCCCCTAACCAGTTCTCCATGACCCCTTAAGGTTGTGTGTGTGTGTGTGTGTGTGTGTGTGAGGTGTGTGTGTGTTAGAGCCAGTGGCCCCTCTGAATCTCTCAGATTTTCAATTACACTTCCCGACTCTCTGTCTTTTCACCTCCTGTTTTATAGTCTGGATCAATCCTCTTTCACTGAACTCTATTCCCCTCCACTTCCACCTTTTAGCCACCAGGGCAACACACACGCACACACACACTCAACCTTAAAATCAATACACCACTGGGAGTGAGCTCATGTCAAATGCTGACAGTGTGAGAGAAATCATGACAGAAAATGAAACATCCCAACAATTATGTTTAAAACACACACATACACACACACACAAAATTAATGAATAATTTTTTTAAATCCCTCTGTATTAAAACAGCTTATGTGTGCATTAAAATGCATATTTCACACTGCAGCACACTGAAAATAACACCCATAACTGATCTCTGCCTCCAACAAAATGACAAAAAAAAGTGCTTTGATGCATTTGCAGTCAGGACTCGCGCGCATTTTAGCAGCAAGACGAAACAAAACAATGAGAGGAGAAGGGAAGAGGAACAAAGAAGGAGCACGCTTTATTTTTCACCTGCAGCTTTTTTTTTGTTGTTTTTTAGAAGGGAGATGGGGGGAGCGCCGCTGCATCTTCACTGCAGCAACCATCAACAAGCAGGGGGAGAAAAAAACAGGACACAGGGGCACATGTTCATCGCTCGCACTTGTGATTGGCCGAGCGCTCTGTACGTGCACAAGCCGTGCTTCAAAAGACCAGTTTTCTCTACTTTCTACCCTCCTGTTCGTATTGCTCGACGCCGCTTTTCCGTCATCCCTCCCGCTGTTCTGATTCTCCTCTTTGCACTGTTTATCCTTCTCTCCTCGCCCTCGTTCTCGCCTCACTTGTTAACTTCCTGTCCTCTGTCTTTGACCTCCCTCGTCTGTTTTATATCACTTGCTTCTTTTTCCTCTCCGATTTCTTAACTTTCTGCTCGCTTGGCATCTCCCAATCATCCCAGTCCCTCTTTCTCATCTCCTAAAGAGTTTGCCCTATTTGTCCCTGTCTCGTGTTTCCAGCCTTGTTTTAGCATCTTTCCATAACACTTCAATTAAAAGAAACCGCTTCACACTTTCAGTATGGATATCCCTGGTGAGGGTAACGGGAAATGTTCTGGATAGAGAGCTGATCTGCGTACATTCATCAACATGATGCGCAGCCATGGCAACAGCTGCTGAAAAAACCCACCCACGGTACCAGAGGCCCAATCAGTGTGGCATTGCCACTACAGGGCATTTGACTGACAGGAGTGAAACACCATACCGAGCAGAAAGAACACTGTAGGCCACTGTACCGTCTCCTCGATATGTCACTATAGTAAAAGAATGTGTTCACTTCTATGTAATCAGTTTATATCTCCCTTCACTGAGGACTGTGGTGTACAGATAACAACACACTCAATAAACTGATCTGCAAGACCAGTAACACTGTGGGGGTGGAGCTTAACTCTCCGACAGAGGTTTCAGAAATGAGTCCAAGTTGCAGTCAATACTGAAAAATCCCTCACACCCTCTCTATCTCGTGCTGGACAGCAACAGGAGCACCTTCAGCAAAAGACTCATTCAACCACAATGCATCACTGGATGCCTCAGAATTTTATGTCACCTGTTCACCTGTTTTCACTTGTCTCTGCTGCACACTGTTGTGTTTTCTCTCTGTAGCATTTTTGTCTTATTTTTACTTAATAATGCATCATTTTTTTAAATAGTGTTTATATTTTCTATCTCTCAGAGCTATACTCTCTGTGAGTGTCTGTAACAAACAATTGCCCTTTGATTTATAAAGTATTGTAATTCTGAAATAGGTGAAGAGTCAGAATACCATATTGGAACATGTGCAAACAGAAACGGAAATACAGTACGTAAGGGAAACGCAGAGTTTGTTCTAATGAGCTTTAAAGTCAATATTTGACAACATTTATTTTTCTCTGTTTGTCTTTCTACCCAGCTACGCTTTTACTGCACTGGCAGTGTGTTTGGGATCATTGCCATGCTGATAAATGATGCTGTTGCCAATCAGACGCTTTCCAGATGGTATCACATGGTGGATCAAAATCTGACTGTACTTTTCTGTGCTCATATCGCCACCAAACTTAAAGCGATCCTTATCACCAGTGGCTGAAATGCAGCCTCAAAACCTGATATGACATGAGCCTCCATCGTGTTTCATAAGAACTATCTGGATATATCGCTCCATCAGACCCTGTTGACACTGATTTTCTGTCCAGTTCTTATGTAATTTGGCATACGTCAGCCTTTTCTCCCTATTTCCCTTCCTTGTAAATGGCTTCTTGACAGTGGCCCTTCCACTGAGACCATTTCTGATGAAGCTTCAGTGAAGAGTAGATGGATCATGTGAAGGGCTAGATGCATCTCTCAGGTCTTTGCTTTTTTTTCTTTATTTCTTAAGGACTTTTTTTAAAAGCATAACACATGTTTTTTTTTTTGTCCTCTACATATCCAGTTTCCTTACATTTTTTGAGGAGACACCTCACACCATGCCAAGATATGATGACTTTTTTGGCAAATATCTCTTTGGGAATCACCTCGTTGCAAAAATACTATCTTATGCATGTCGAATTCTGTCGTCACTGGCTTTTTCCATAGATTCAGCGAAAGCAGTGAGAACAAATTTAAAGAAATGAGGAGTGCCTGAAGACTGGGAGATGGGTATCATAAGAAAAAGAAAGTCAAATGTTCATCCTCCAACTGATCAGGGATCATCTCAGCGTATTCTGGAGTACTCCATTAGTAGTCCGCTTTACATGAACCTTCTAACAGTGAACACCAACAGCTAACAAACTCATTTAGATTGACCCAGACTCTCCAGGAAACCATGTAGTTTGCTAGCAGAAGGGTCTTTTTTTTTGGTACTATTTTCACTCAAAGTCATTTTGGAAAAGTGCTCGGTAAATGAGTGTGACGTAATGTAACGGTACAACAACAACAGCGGTGCAGTGCAGCAGAGCGCAGATCCTCTGATTCCACAGACCATTTGTGCCTGGGGCAGGTGTGGGTCACTGCCTAAACACATGGTGTTCTGCGAATGCCAAATGACACATTCTTACAGCGCACTCAAGTAAGCTCTCGTGCACGGGGGCACACACACTCAGCCAGTGCACACATGAAAATCAGCGCTATTAGTTCCAGATCATTTTGTGAAGCAGCCTGTAAACAGTGAGCCTGGGGATAAACAAAAGATCCTACTGCAGTGGAAGTTATCCCACAACACACACTTTTACAAACAGCACACGCGTTTGCCCTCTCACAGGCGTGCTCAAACTGACGCATAGATTTACAAGATTTACACACATTTACGCACGATGCTTCAAAAATTAACGATCCAAAAATAAGAAACAAGTACTTTCTGTTTGAGATGACAGAAACACACACCATGGCGGAGGAGCAGTGGACCAAACGAGTGTATGGGGAGGGCCGGGCAACCCTACCATATGTGAGCAACCCGCTCTACCACCTGAGCCACACCCGCCCCAATTACATACATGAGATCTGAGCCAAAGCACTGCTTGTGCAAACAGTGGCCATTTGAACAAGTCTTGCGAAGCATTACGAGCAAAGATGGCAGCAAACATGCAGTCACTGTAAAGAGGCTTATTCTCATTGGTAACAAGCACACCAGTGGAAGGCCCTTTATTGATTCCAATGCAAATTACTGTGGACTCGCTGCTGGTGGCGATGATTTGTTACTGGTTGTAAATTGTGTTGATGTTAACACAGCACCGGTATTTGGAATAATAACAAGACTTTACAAATCCTAAGTGAGATAAATTAGCAGTTGGGGCAGGTTCCCGGAGCTAAAAATAGCTTTGAAACACACAGTGTGGCCCCGAACTGTTAATGACAAAATTAGCCTCGTATATTCACAAAAAATTGCACATTTTTAGGATTTGCAAGTAAAAAAAGTCATAAAACAATTTTAATAATTATAGTTAGTAAGCTCTTGCATAGTTCATAAGTCTCAAAACACCCAAAGGGTATAAGGAAACCCAACCATAAGTAAACACCCTGCTCTACAACTTGGCGAAGGCAGCAGTTTTTGCACTGCAATAAATATCTGGAGGGCTTCAAACACTTAAACTCGGAAATGCACATTTGTTTACTTAACATGTTTGGCTACATAATGCTTTGGTAAACAAAAATTATCCTCCAAGTGGGCCTAAACATCATTTTACTGTACTGAGTAGTTCTAGTTCTAGTACCAAAGCTACTTTTTAAAAACTTCCTAAAATGTTCAATTTATATTTTGCCTAAATTTATTTTAATTAAATATTGATTTTAAAAAGTTCTCCTATCTATGTATATGACCGAATACATATCCTTTAAATACTAATACGTGTACGCTACTGTACAACCCTTAATATGTCATATTTTTCACTTCCCCTTTCCAAACCTTTTTTCTTTCTGTTGTTGAGGTCTCAGGGTCAAGTGGTTGATTGTTTAGTCAATATGCTCTCATCCAAACAATTTTCACTGGTCTTCAATCTCTGGTATTAATTTCATAACGAAGCATTAAAGCAGCAGCCTTCCAGGGCTGATCTATTATTTTTGGCAGCAGGAAGAACAGACTCCTTGTGAGAAGCACCCCTGCATTCTTATAGCTGCAGACTTCCCAAACCAAACAGCGACTGCTAGCTTAATTAATGTTTACGTCTACTTAACTTTTATTCAGAGTTGGGTCTGTCGCTAGTTAATATCATGTCTATGTAAGAAACGCAGTAAGTGTGGCGTATGGAGGTACTTTGGGTTATTATCCTGCAGTAGTATAATATTTGAGTCACCAGGCATTGCTGCTGTGAAATCAGCCAGATCCTACAGGCTAAAATGTTTGCACTGGGTAATGCTAAATGCTATGTAAATGCTTAAGCTAATATAATGTAAATAACACTATACCTCGAAGTAACGTTAGTAAACTATTTAGCAACCACCCTAATATTTCATTCTGTGTCATGGCAACAAAAAACATTTTAAATTAACAGTCTGCCACCACCATGTCAGTGATTTCAAATTTAAAGTGACTTTTTAATAAAGGACTTACATGTTTTTTGTTTTGTTTTTTGTTTTTTATATCAATATCAAACGAAATACTGCTAAATTTCATGATATCGCTATTGTTAACATATCATTATATTA
Organism: Perissodus microlepis; assembly: GCF_051167445.1. NCBI lineage: Eukaryota > Metazoa > Chordata > Actinopteri > Cichliformes > Cichlidae > Perissodus > Perissodus microlepis. Next base: position 20,483,420 of record NC_140464.1, on the reverse strand, counting down.
TGCTATTATATATGCTATTATAACATATATTATATGTAATAACTTTATATTAGCATCCAGCCACAGCTAAACAAGCACCACAACATGGAGCACCACGAGGAGCAACTCCACCCAGAACAAGATGTATATGAAGCTTAATCTCTACTTTGTTTTCTTTTTTTTTGACAACACATCTGCTTTTTTTGTTGTTGTTGTTTTGTTTTTTTAAAAAAATATGTGTGACACTATGTTACATTTAAAAAGAAAGTTCCTAAAAATTTTACATTTAGAGCAGAAATATGTAGGTGATGTAGGTGCGTGTGATATAGCAGAGCTGTACACGTTACAGTCAGTTCAATTTATTTTTTTTATATAGTACCAAATCACAGCAACAGTTGCCTCGAAGTGCTCTATATTGTAAAGTAAAGACTCTACAATACTACAAAGAAAACAGTGAAAACTCCAACAACATGATAACACCCTTTGAGCAAACGCTTTGGCTAAAGTGGGAAGAAAAAACTCCCTTTTAAAAGGAAGAAACCTCCAGCAGAAGCAGGCTCAGGGAGGGGCAGCTATCTGCTGTGACTGGTTGGGGGTGAGGAGATGGAGACAGGACAATAGACACGCTGTAAACACAGCCTGAGATTAATAATAACTAATGATTAAATACGTACATAATAGCAGAAGAGTGACAAATTAAAAGCTTTTGTTACACCACATTTGTAACAAAGTTTTGTTATAACGTCTGGCAGGCACCAAACACGTTTGAAAGCGTGGGCCTTGTCCACTACACAGCACACAAGTGATGCTCAACCACGCACAGTTTGAGCACTGCGCAAGGTGTGCCAGGACTTCATACGTCAAAGAGACAGGATCCCTCTGTCTCTGCAGAAATAGGCACCTCACGACCCCCAATCTGCTGTTATGATGAGAACAGGCCAAATATAATGAGTCACCAAACACACAATCACACACACACTGATGAACTGCTCAATACAAATACAGTGAGTCGAGCTCTGAGACCGGCAGAGAGGGAGGGATGCAGAGAAGCGTGTCTCACATACACACCTAAACCTCAGGATGCCAGTCAGAAGGGCAGTCGGAGAAGGACTACCTGCTAATTTGAAGGCTAAGTCTCTTTATCCCACACACTGCAGAGATGAAGTCATTTAAAGACATAAATAGGCATACATACACAACAGGAGGGGTGAAAAAGAAAAAAAAGGAATGAAACTGCAGGAGTAAAGGGTAGTAGCCAATCCAACTTTCTTGCCCTGAAGATAGTCCTTTTTATCGCTGATACAAGCTGCACATTAACAGGCCTCCTCGATTCATCTAAGCTACATTTGACTGACATTCTTCATGCAGCCGATTTGATCTCATGCAGCTTTAAGCCCGTCTCTAGTTTTATACAGCAAGTCCAATCCATCAAAACTTCAAACAAAGAGAGAAACCTCTTCCACTTGATTTATTTTGAACCGCTAATCCTCAGATATTTTTACCACTAAATACATTGAAAAAAAAAATCCCCATCTAAAGTCATCAAATCCATCTGATACTTCAAAAAAGTCAGGTGATCTGTGTGCTTGTATCTCTGTGCAGAAACATCTATCACAATGGAAGTGAAAAGGCCCCCTTTAATATGTTTTAGAGTATAGATGACTAATGGAGACAGATAGCACGATGAATCAACTCATCTGTAATGGATTAACCTTGCCTGGGCTCCTGAACCAGATTTAATCAGCTTGACTCAGGTTGTTATTCTTTCACACCGTCTAATCAGCGACTCCATAATGTTCATTCTTGTGATCCTGCATTTGTTTTGAGATTGTTTCAGATGTAACTGTCAGATTTATTTTAGGTCTCTACTCAACAGGAACATCCAAAAAGCAGTTGTTTTAAACAAAAGAAAGAACGCTAATGCTAGCTACATTCTTTTTGTCCATATTTTAGAGATATTGTACGGTGGCTCTAAAAGGTCAAATGCACTGCAACTAAATAAAACACCAGCAAATAGGGAAAAAAAGCTGCAAAATCACACAAAACATAGCGGAGGTTGAATGCAACACAACAGAAGTGTCTTAGGAGAGACATTAACATGAAGGAAAATCTGTGCAAGTGACAAGCTAACAGCAAATGGCTAGTAGCAAACATGTACCTGCAGTATTACATGAATTGTGCAATTAAAGCACACGTTATCTACATCTTTTTCTTCCTCACAACACCGATTAATCCATAGCTTCTTTTAAGCGGGTCTCAATGCAATATGTCACGTTGTGGTTTCTGTCACTCCCACAGCTGCTCTGTCACGTTATTGTCTCCCCAAAACACTTCCATTTTATTTTACTCAACTTCTGTTGTGTTTTGTGCACAGCGTTTTTCTATTTGCTGATGTTGCCTTTAGTTGCAGTGTTTTTGACCTCTCAGGGCCACAGTACTACTGTCACTCCTTAGGATTTCTCACATGTGCAATGTAGCCATGTACTTTCTCAATGTCACACAATGAAGCTGCACATGAGAATGCAAATGTCCAACTTGAGCAGGTAGGGCATCCAGTGCTCTTTAACCAGCTACTGCTCGAGTGCAACATCTGCGTGATGTATGGGTGCAAAAGTTTGGGAATAGCAGAAGATTGTTAGGGGGATTTACAGAGATCTAGTGGATGCACGCTGTACTCAGAGATCACCTAAACCAATGTATTTTAGGGTGACTTTCATCAGTTTAAAAAGAAATTAATAAAAAATGCCAATTTTGTCTTTAAAGTCTATTTGCATGCTAGGCTAATCAAGACCTAATCAGTTGCTCTATTAAGTGTGCATTTTCCTGGACATGAGCAGACTAGTTGATCACCAGTGAGGAACAGACTTGACTTGAATGACAAATGCTGTTGTGCTGAAATGCTATTCTGGTAACTGTGAGCAACTGTTGACCTGTTTTTACTGTCACAGGTGATTAATGACCGTCTCAGTACAGATTCAATATTTTACTGTTGGACTACACATGTTGGAATCGGGATGTGATATAAAACACTTTTATTCAGAGGTGCGTTGTTTGAAATTTATGGCTGTAGTTGTTTCTTTATTTCTTTTTTCCCCTCCTCTACAGGCTCTCGTTTCTCCCAGTGTGTTCATTCATTTTGTTGCTGAGTGGCAGAGAATTTATGCTCCGAAAAATATTTACATAACCTACTGTGGACCACCAACTCTGCGCTGCTAACAGTGGGTTCTGCGCGCACGCCCACACACTCACAGACACACAGGAATACAACACAGAGAGATGTCCGGTGAGATCAGCTCTTATGACATAACCCGTATCCAGTTTTAAACGAGCAGTCATAATGCAAGGCCGAGCATGTGACAGTACGCGAATCATTCATTAGCCTTGCTGTCTTGGTACAAATAGCCCAGCCTGTCAACTTCAAACAACATATCTTAAAAAATGAATAAATAAGTCTGCACCCAGATAGAAATCAGGCATGTGATCAGCGCACAAGCAGTGAAGCGCACATGTGCTAACCATAGGAGCATCTGCTTCATAGTAGTGGTCTGCTTCAGCAGCTACTGCAGTATTAGCTCTGCTACAGTGCGGTGAACAAAACAGAGGTAATGTAACGCAACACTAGCATCTGTCGGACAGCAGGTTACCAAACCATAAGTCCTATGTGTCGGCTTGTTTAACTGGACATGCTTTAATCCTTTCGGACCTTCTTCGTTCCTGGCACGTTATAGCCCTTTAAATTATTTAACAACAAATTTTAGATGCAGCTTTCTCCCGCTGCAGGACAGTCCCATTTTAATATCTCTATTAGCCATTACCATGTTCTGTAAGAGACCATAACTTGCCTTACTTTTTCACGCCTTGATTCTTGAGCGCCTGCAGCGAGCAGAACTGATAAAAAAAATGGGATTTTAATCCCCATGAGAAATTCCCTGTGAGTTCTGTCCTATCCACAAAAATGAAATGAGGGAGCTGGTAGAGATGCTTTTTGGTGCTTAGAGACATGTGATCAATTAGGTGATGGCTCACTGGCACTTTACCCCATGAGGGAATACTAGGTTTTCTTCTCAAGGACAATTAAACAGAAGTCTTCTTATCACTCCAGCTGACACGAGATCAACAAGGGACCAGAGTGTGGAGTCATGGGCAACCAATTTTTCACTTAAAGGTCAGATCATGAAGGAGAAAGAGTTTCTGATAATATGATCTAGGTTGTAAGCAAGGGTTCAGTTTTAAAAAATATATGGTAGAAATGCTGCAGAAAGGCTTACATCGGTAACAGATAGTGATGACATCAAAACAGACAGAGTGCTTTTTAATACCAAAATTCTAAAAAAACGTCACCTTTTTCAGTACTGTAGTTACTGTATGTACCAAGTAGGGCTGTCATAATAAATAAATAAATACATGCCCGATTGAATCAGATTAGAAACTCATTTGCAGCAGTGTTGATACCATATTTCCCTCTTTTCACTGACGAACAGCTTCACACACAGCAGACAGGCAGACACCCAGCCCCTCCCCTCACTAGCAGCTGAACACATTAGCAGTGGCATAATGAAACAAAGCGTGTTAAAGACTGACACCGAAGTCTTTATGAAGAATTCCACGAGGTCAGTAAAGCTCCTGTTTCAGCAGCATTGAGTTGCTGAACACAGTTATTAACGTTTATGATGGTGTTAGCTGCTTAACTGTTAGCAGTTCCACACATTAGCCGACAGTTAGGTTATTGTTAAGGTACCAGGTATAGGTATGATAACGTTACTGTTACCATCATCGGTCCTACCTGTCAGTGATGTTATTAGGAAGGATTAATTTAACAGGATAACAAAATTATTTACCTCTAAAAAGTGTCTCTTAAAGCCCCTTGTTGAACCTGAGGAGAGTCTACTAGGCAGAAACAATACAGCCAACCTTACCAACGCTATTTGATCACCATGAAATATATGGTGCCAAGTCACCAAAAGCAAAGGAAATAAACAGAGGTGTAGCTGAGTCTATTTACACGAACCATTATTGCTCTTATCTTTGGTTGTTTTTTTTTGGTTTTTTTTTTACTTTGTCTTTTTTTCTGTCTCTGTGGTACCAAAAATTGCATCGATTATTGAGTATTTTCCCAGTATCAGTTTGAAATTCTACTACGGTGACAACCCTTGTAGTATTGTCAGACCAATAAATTTGTATTTGTGCATATGTAAGATTAGAAATGTCAATAAAGGTTTGAGTTGATTTTTTTTAAATCAATTGAAAAAAGTTGCTCTTCTGAGGCTTTGCTAAAGGTCCTGCAATGGTTTTGACCTTTCTTTTGTAGAGTTGTTTGTAGCAGTGGAAAGACAAAATCACCAAAGCAACCGAACACAAAACATGTGCGTCAAATCTTTTAGCAAACCATCATTAGGCACAAGTCCACAAGTCATGAAAGAAGACACGACTTGCAACTTGCAACTTCCTTTCGTACCAAAGGAGTTGGTACATTTCTAATAGAAACAGCGGCCCACCACAACAATGCTCAGCTCTTCTCGAGAGGAGGGTCGTGAGGGATCGTTGGCTGACGCACACTGACCTATTCAGACAGATCATCAACGTGGGTTTGACCCACGTCACAGTGTCAGTCTGAATGCCGCATGAATCATCCACTCCAATCTCTAGAGCTGATAATCTTTAATGATCTTTAATGATGAAGGCAAATTAATGAATCTTTACATGCAGAAAAGAAACAAAACTGTGTGTGTGTGCATATGTCGCCGTTTTAAAGTTTGTTTTTCGATTTCTTCAGCTTCAAAACACACAGAAGTCTCAGAGAGGAAATGTGTGAGCATAAGGTTGCCCCTTTGTCTAGCTGTTTATCTACCTTTCTACAGCATGTTTTTCTTCTCCGACTTCAAACACCACGTCAGATCATCCTTCTTAGATTCACTACACCTTCAAGCTTCCACTATCATAGGTCTACAAGAACACAGCAGAAGCTTGTCAGAATGCACCTATTCAGAGTGGGGTTTTTTAATCACTTGGAGACAAAGAGATAGAATCTCAGAGACAGAATAAATGTAGTTTACTTTTATAATCGTGCTTGTATTTTTATACTCTTGGTACCTTCTATATTAGATTCCAGGTACTCAGGAAACACTTAGGAAAATAAATGTGAGTCAGGTCCTAATTTTGTTTTTACACCACCCACTTAACCACATCACGAATAAAAAAAACAAACATATTACAGCGGTTCATCTTCAGCTTCTTTTCATAGCGCCTATATCTGGATGCACATTATGTTCTTATGCTCCGGTGTGTTAAAACATCCCACAGATGAAAATGATCCCGGCAGGATGTTCAGCTGAGGGGGTAATAATAGAAAGTAAAGCAGACATGAGCACTTCTCCTAGGAAGTAATTTCACTTGGACTACTTGGCACTTTGAAATTAAATTAAAATATCTGATTATTAGAATAAAATGGCTGCCAGAACTGTTAGTAGAGGGAATACAGCTCGAACTGACTGATGAGCTTCAAAAGAATATATATAGCCAGGAACTAATTTGTGCTTGAATCTGAGCCTAAAGCAGCTCAGGTAAGTGTTACAGCACTTTCAGTCTATAGAGGCAAATCGAGTGCTGGGTGTACTTGGGGCTGTCTCAATTGGGCGTGTTAACAGGTCCTATAACAGAAAAGCTAATTTACCTAAAAATAACCAAACCACCAGATTTGGAGGTTATAATACCAACCTTATAGACACAGAGGGAAATGCAAATTGTTGCACAAAAGATTTAGCACGTAAAACAGCCAAATATCACATCAGCAAAGGACGAAGACTCACAACAGGTAACATCTACTTCTTGCCCAATACCAAGACACGCCCTTCATGTCTGCACGTGTCACCAGTGTGAGTCTCTCGCTGGTGCTTGTGTATTTATACAGAAGCAGCAAGTTTCTACTGACAACTCAAACGTGTATGCAGGCGTGCCACCACACACACACAAACATTGCAGAGGACATATTTCGTCTTACCGATCGCCGGGGTCAGATTTCCAGCATGTTAAAGGATATGGATTGCAGACCATGCGGAGACACCAGTTGCGAGGCCTCGTTGTTTGCTTTAAGCAGAAGAAGGCCACGGGGGCCAGGGCCGGATACGGCTGCTGTTCCTCCTCCTCGGAGACGCAGTCTGGATCACGGATGGGAGCCGTGATGCGAACTCCCAGTGTTGGTCCAACTTCCACTTCCAGCTCCGGTTCCTGTTCTTCATCCCCCTGAACTTCAGGACTCCACTCATTTCCTCCATCTCCTTGAATGCTACTGCTGCTGCTCCTCCTCCTGCTGCTCCTTCTCGTCCTCTCCACCTCCTCCTCTTCCTCCTCATCATCCGGGCGTCTTCTTCCTGGGTCATCTTCATGACCTTGGGCGTCATTCCTGTAGGATGTCGGTACAGCAAGCCTTACCTCCTCCCGCACCTCCTCCAGCTCCTGGCACTCTGCGTACTGAAAGCGCGCTCTCCCTTCGCCATCAGTCATGATAGAGCATCAGGCAGAGCCACTCTGAAGGGAGGTCAGAGGAGAGAAGGAGGTTAGAGGGAGGCGGAAAGTGGGGAGGGAGCCCACGGTGAGTCAAAGGAGGCAGACATGAAGGTAGAGGAAAGATGCAGATTAACGGTGACAGAAAAAGAAGCGAGTGAAAGATCAACTTGGCAAAGAGCAACTGGAGACAAATCGCACAAGGAGCCAAATAAACACTTAGGCCATTTCCTCCTCCAATCCCTGAGCAGCAGGAGCTTCCAATCAATCTAAAACACGGATTTCCAATACAGTCCTTTTACAAATCTGCCAGGGCTTTAGGCTTTTCATGGGCTTTTATTTTTTTTTTACATAGCCTTTCTTCTCAGTTGTGTTCTTTTCCCCTTAAAACGAACAAAAAAAACAAACAATAAATGCTTTCATCAGACAAAACTGGGAGTCTCTGTCAGAACATCAAGCCTGAATTTCATAGTAGCCATAGTAATAACACAGTAAAGGCACCATTGAGCACTACAGACTGACAACTGCCTGCTGTTGCAGCAATTAGTAGAAATGCGAAAATGTGTTTAGTGAAATTAGGTAACAATTAAGTGCGAGTACTATAAGAGTATTATAATAGTAGAGGGATGTTTTTTCCAACTCTGTCTTCCCCCCTCTCTCTCATTCTCTGTCTTCCTGTTGCTATGTGATTGAACAGATGGACTGTTCTGTCTCTGGTCTGCTGAAGGTTTTTAGCCCACACCACGCAATGGTGGGCAGGGAATGCGCCAAAAAAGAGGAAAAAAAACAAACCACCACAGCAATACTGATTATTATTGTAATAAGTGGAATAACGTCGAGAACAAAAACATTAGTGATCATAATCCAGCTAACAGACTTTGCCCTTTTGAGGAAGCTTTTCTTTTTTCTTTCTTTTTTAACGGGCTTTGTTGTCCGCCGTTTGGTGTTACGTGAGAAGAGCGCATCTGACCCTTCAGGCAGTTGGAAGCTCTCCTCCCGGGGTTCTTTTGTAAACACCGAACAATATTAAATACACTTTGATATGAACAGTTGCTGTAAAAGTACTTGCATACGCGTTTTAAACGGTATTAATGGAAGTAGAAGCCACCAGAGCGCGCATCATCTGTGCCTTTTTCCGTTTTTCGCCCCTAAAAAGTGGACTATCTCCTGCACTCAGTGTGTATAAAAATAATCACATGCAAACAGAACAACTTTATTGTTTTAAACTACCTTATTGAGACGGAATCGGAAGTTCCCATAAGCATGATCCGTGACTTTCCGTCTTTCTAGCGCACCCAGCCTTTCTCAGCAACCCGGAGCTTCCCTTTCCTTCTTTCCTCTCTTCTCTCTCGTTTAAACAAAATCAAAACAAAACAAAAAAATTATCCTTCCTTGGCTTGCCAAAGATCAGATGTAATCCGAGGGTCGTTGGAAATCGCTGGAAGTAATCAAATAAGTCACTTAAAGTCGTCTTGATTTGGCGCGTTCAGTTAAACGGGAACATCTATCCACATCCATGCATCCATCCATCCGCTCCTCTCTGAGGTGCTCGTTACGCAGCGTGGAGCGGAGATGCGCGCAGGAGGGTCGGGGCGTGTGGCTTTCTGCGCTGAAGCTCCGTGGATGGTCTGACACGGAATTAAAAAAAAAAACTTGGCCCAGGACCCGGGAGCCGTGACACGTGACGTGATCCCCGGCTTTAGGAATACGGCGCACAGTACGAGACTCACACCCGGGCGCGAGAAAAGAGCAGAGAGCCAAGCTGGGCGTGCACGCACCGCGGTGTTTAATGGATCACAAAGCAGACGGCATAACGAGAGAGAAATTAATGCACAGTGTGTCAGTCCGTATTATTTTTGGCAATAATCCCAACACAGAGGACTATACCGGCAAAAAGGAAATACTGTTGGTGGTGGGGGACGGGGGTGCCTATATCTTCTATATTGTTCTTTAGAGTAAAAAATAAATGTAAAAAAAAATACTGGAACGTGCTGGGAGTAAAAGGAAGCAAGTTTTGGTTTTCGACTTTATCGTGAAACATGGACAAAGACAAAGGAAGATAAGACAATAAGTGAAAGAACATTTTAGATTTTCTCATAATCGGACCCTCCAGGGTCATCGAAAATAAAATGAAAACACTCCAGAAAATAAAATGTACTTAAAGAAAAACTGATATGACACATATTTGAAGTTATATTTAGTTTAATTCAGTTCAATTCAATTTTATTTATATAGTACCAAGTCACAACAACAGTTGCCTCAAGGCGCTTTATATTGTAAGGTAAAGACCCTATAATAACACAGAGAAAACCCCACTGTCACTCTGTGAGCAAGCGCTTTGGTGGGAAGGAAAAACTCCCGTTTAACAGGAAGAAACCTCCAGCAGAACCAGGCTCGGGGAGGGCCGGCCATCTGTTGGGACCGGCTGGGGGTGAGGGGAGGAAGACAGGACAAAAAACAAAACACACAGTGGAAGAGAGCCAGCGATAAATTATAAGTAATGATTAAATGCAGAGGGGTGTAAAAACACATCAGTGGATCAGAGGAAGTCCACAGCAGCCTAGGCCAAAATTAGTGAGGAGTGGAAATTTGATTTCACAACAGCCATCTTGGAATTTGCCATCTATCCATCAGTGAGAGCAACATAACCCACCGAGTTTTCATATCACCAAAGTTCAAAGCACTGTTATGCAGGGCATTAAGCTTGAATCTTACATCAGACATATCATCCAACACAGACAAAATTGACACAACATTTGCAAACAAAATGGTTAATGCCACAATAAACATTCCCATAATTATAATTATATTTAATATTTTTGTTCAGCATGTTTATCACAGTTCATCCTGTATTCAATCAGGCAACCGGCGCCTCCACAATTTGATTTGACAATCAATTTAAACTCCTTTAAACTCCCATACTGCTTGAATGATCAATCACAATTACATTGACTATATTTAATTAAGAGCATCCAAGGCTGACAGAGTCAGAGAACTAGAGATGGAAGAGCAAAGTGAAAGAAACAGGATGTAGGATGGATACTAGGAAAGTGCTTTACGGTTCATTTGACTCCTGGGCAGCCATACGCTCAGGGCCCTGAACAAAGCTTTCTGTCCATAAAACATATCTTTGAGAATAACCGACACCACGATCGGGAGAGATTTAAAACTTCCTTCTTAAATCTAATCTTTCAAATCAAATCTTTATGACTGAAGGAGAATTTGACCAATTGAAATCAGCAGCAGAGGGTCCTTCAGAAACACCAATGAAAATTCATCGATGCATTTGTGGTATAGAACTAATGCAGATAAATAATATCACACATTAACACCTTAACACTCACAACAAGATCGTCAAAGACATTCACCTCTTTGACGATCTTGTTTGCAGAGACACAAAGGAAGTGGACATTAGCCTCCACTGTGACTGCTATAACCCAATTAAATATCCCCTATGATGCGCTCACTCCTGTTGTAGCTATAGAAATCCAAAAGGCGCATTGTTGTACACACCGATTACCAACAAGCAGAACTAAACCCAGCTTACACAGCAAGTCACATGATGCCCTCTTTGTCAAATCGTGTGTGGAAGAGCTACATTTATAAAAAATATAATAATGATAAATAAATCAAACACAGGAACTGAAACAAAAGGTAAAGAGCTGGTGGGAAAACAAAGAAAGCGTTTAACATCAAGTCTGCAGGGTGAAGTCTGATTTATGCTCTCAAGCTCTCTTTGTTGTGGTTCTCTTTTGTTAAAGCAGACAGTGTCTTTCAATACCTCCAGAAATGAGGGGATTTTGAGCTTCAAGCCCACTGGTGACACGTGATAATAAGTGATAATGGCTGTTTAATGGACTGGTAACATGTGAAAAACGTGGCAGTGAAAGACTAAGAGCCTTTTAAACTTTAAACTCTAAAACATTAACCAATGCCTAACGCTTCAGCCTGGGTCAACTTGGGAATTGAGAAAGGTCTTTCATCGTAAAATATAGAAGTGCAAGAATTCTAGTGGCAACATTATGTAAAATAATTAGCATCTGTGCGCTGAGAGGAAGTAGTTTGGGGATTGTTTTGTTTTGTGTGTCTGTGTATTACATAATGGCTAAGTACACTGGCAGGTCAACAATCTGACATAATCTTTTTAATCTTTGTGTGTATCTTTGTCTTTACTTAGCCTGATTATTCTGCAGTTGGTTGTTCACTTTATAAGTACACCAGTGGGTTTCACTGAGTTTTTAAACAGTATCACTATTCAGCTTTTGCTGCTTTTTGGGGCAAAAAACTTGAAGTCGAGCACAACAATGCAGTAAATTATATCAAATTTGACAGTCTTTACTCTAAAACAGACACTGATGCAGAGCAAAGATGCACACAGCTATAGTCTGTGTGCTGCAGTAAACATAGCGACTGGCTCGTCACGTTTCAAAATCCAAAAATGCAGCGCTGGGTGAATCAGACCAGATGTGACACTTTAAGCCTCCCCACACCACAAATCTTCCTCACCCTGCTTTAAAAATCTCTGAACTCAGTTTCTTGAATTCCTAGTTAGGGTGCCAAAAGCCTAAAAACTGGAGCCAGGAGAGGAAAAGTACTGGCCGTTTCTGCAGACGTCTTCAGCCTACAATGATCTTTGTGGTTTTGAAAACCTTTTGGCAAGACCTTTTATGATCACACTCAAAGTAATACAGGTTTAAAAAAATATATATATTGAACAGTTCTGTGTTAGAGCTGCTTTATGCAGTGCAAAGATCACCTAGGAGCATCAGTTATACTGGAAAATAATGTATAAATGCTGGGCTCGTGTACAGTATGGGAGCCAGCTGCCAAACCTTTTCATCGCTAAGCTGATCAAAGTTATAAATTGTCAAAAGGTTGATGTTCTCCTCTGTGGCTTGTGGTGTTTGAGCCATTACCCTGAAAGCCAATTAAGGAGTTTCTGAAGATGTGAAACTAAAGGGACAATGGGTTTTCTTAAATGTCACTTTTGGCTCTCCTCATCAATATTGTGAAAATGCTAATTACCCAGGTTTTAATCAGCCACAAGCTCAGCTGAATCACTCTTTACCATCATCTGCATGTGCAACAGGAGACGTGAGCGTGAGTGTGTCCATTCTCATTCTCAGCTGTGAGAAAAAGTGACTAGTATGCAGACAGCTCGAGTTCTTCAAGCTCATCCCCCTCCCAACACCTGTCTTTCCTTCCCACCCGTGCGTCTCCCTCCCCAGGCTTTTGTACATGCAAACTTGAAATTCTGTCTTCATTACTCTATGCTTGGCTCCTAAATGGCTCCTATGAGAGTTTTGCTAATGCGGGCTCCACTCTGACGCCCTGCTCAGCTGTGTGTACGAGGCCTGGATAACCTGTGTTTCCCTCTCTCGTCAACCAACTGATTTTTCTCTACCGACCCCCCTCCAGGAGTTTGTTCTTCCTCAAAGGAGAACCGTAGCTGATAATATCAGCTTGTTTCTGTTTTTATTACACAACAAAAGTCGAAATACCTGCAAGTACACAATACACGTGGTTACAAATTCCGCAAGGGAGACAAATAATAGACTGTCCTACATCTTTGGGGATTAAAACATCTCTTCACAAACTGCAATTCATTTGGTATCGCTCCAAATCAATAGGAGCGCGTGCGCTTCCCAAAGATAATCAATACTCCTTTGCCATCTACAACTCCCCCCCACCCCCCATCCCATCTCATCATCCACCATCCTCCACTCCGACTCCCACACTTTCATCATCCGGCCTTTTCCTCCTGGTTTCCTCATCTCCTGTCATTGCTTGTTCCTGCTAAGTTGGACTTTTGAAGCACTGCGGTGAGATTGAAGCCACTGCAAACACAAACCAATGTTTTTTTTCTGTCTCAAAAAGCTTTCCAGTTTAAAAAAGCGAAAAAGTTTGACGTCAAATCGTGCTTTACAATTGTTGACGTTAAGCAAATAAGGCATTTAGTAGCAATATATCAAACTGGGTCATTTAGAAAAGCACATATTCATGTTTGACTACTTTTCCACTGAAAGCAAGAGTGCATTACATTACGCAACTGTGAAAAGGGTCAGAGTGAGCAGTGAAAGGGAAAATGGCAGGATTTTCAAAGAAAGCCAAGTTTCCTATCAAAACATTTCAACGAAAAGCATCTCTAGGTTTTGCATGTGTTGACTGACATGTGATCTCTTGAGATGTGGAGGGCAAAAGCACAACAAAAACTTCAAAGACAAAAGTAATGAATAAAATCAACAAAGTTGAGGCGCAGCTCTACATCGATGGCATTATCTATGCCTCGGCTAGGCTAGACCTCTGATCTAGCTTACTTTCACACGGTTGTCTTTGTCTTTCCCTCATCTTTGCTCTGCTGGTGTCTATTCATTAGACCTGCTGGTATATGTGAGGTCTGTTCCTCTGTTCCTGAGCAGCTATGAGGCACTTCTATACTGTGCGTGAGTGAATATTGCACAAAGCAACTAAAATATACATATTCTTGATGTATTATTGAAATCAAACTGAGTGGAGTAAACAGAGGCATGAAAAAATGTAAAGCAGGGATGGTTGAAAGAGAAAAGGATGAGCTTTTTTAATACCCCATGTCTGTCTGCGTGCCAAAGTAATCATTCTAATTAGGGTATGGGAGAGGAAAAAATATCTGTGCATTCATAAATACACCAAGAAAAGAAAGAGGAAACAGTTACATAACTCACACGCATACACCCACCCACAGAGTCTGCAGCAGGATCACAGCCAGATTTAGAGGGAAATCTGTCCTTCACAGATGTTGACATGAGAACGATACCTGTGTCTGTGTGTGTGTGTCTGTGTACATGTGTGTGTGTGTCTTTCAACAGTTAGGACTGTTCACTTGCTCATGGAGCTCATTCAGTGACATTAAAGTCTTCTAAGGTTGAACAGACTATCAGTATGTTTCACTCCAAAATGTTTCAGTCTCATGTTATCAATATTCAGTGTTTATGACTTGAAGGATGCGGCTCATTTGCTAATAGTTTTGCTTCATGGGTAAAGAGCAACACCTGAAACCTGAAATTTGCAGATGGAGTTTCTAGTGCCTCCAACCTTGAAAGATGCCACATGGTCTGGTACACGGGTCTAAGGAGCTTGGAAAGAAAAGCATCTGGACTTCTTTAAGTTGCTTGAAGACGTTTCACCTCTCATCCAAGAAGCTTCTTCAGTTCTAGGGTCACATGGTGGAGAGTCCCAGATGAAGGTAAAAGGGAGTCCGCCCTGCTACTAATGCAGTGTGCCTAAAAAAGTGGGAGTGTATATCATAGAGATAACCAGTGGCTGGTTGAGAAATGAATCTTGGGGTTCATTCACAAACAATACAGAGTCTTTAGACTTTGATTAGTGTGGTGTCTGAGGGGGTGATTATTTAGTGAGTTTCCACTTGTCTTGAGACACAGACAGACAACGAATGGCTTGTATGGAAATGTCAATACATAAAAGAAAGATGCAAGCATGACTCACTAATGTATTAGTTATTCAGGTTACATATTTTTTTAAAACATTTAAATTCATCCTTCTTATGCAATCCTGCCTCCTTGGTTTATCTTCCTCTTCATTAAATTTGGATTCTGTGTCATAACACCTAAAACCAATCCTATCTGTGTTCAGGCATTTGAATAGAAAAAGACCTGATGAAACTGATGTGGGAATGCCTTCAAGAAGTGGATCTGATTCGTGCTCTACGGCTGGAGTGTGATTACATTTGTCTGCACCCTGTCTGATTTTATCTATGCACACACACGCACACACATGCACACACACACACACACTCTCTCTCTCACATACACACAGACAAGAGCTGACTACCTGCTACCCTCTTGAAAAATGTAAAGCTCATTTTCGATACAAAGACCTGCAGGTTGCTGCCCACATATACACCCCTACTGGTAGACTTCAAACTGATCCAGAGAGAGACAGAGAGGCTCAGAGTGAAACAGGGGAGAGACTGAACAGAGAGGAATAGAGGTAATCAAAGAGAAAGAAAGATGGAGTGGGACACACACACACACGCGCGCGCGTGCACATAGGATAAGTGAGAGAGAGCAGTGCACAAACGCTGACACTGAGAGAGTGAGAGACAATGATGTGTCATAGCTGCAGTAATGACAGCAACATCAGGATTATAATCTGCTGTTGTATAACAGCATCTGGCAGCCTTCTGGGTAATATTATATTAACACATACATGAACAATCATACAAAGCAGCAACCCTTTAAATACTGACTGTTCCATCCTTTGGCCTCTTGTTAGAAAAGCCCTTTCTCTCATTGACTGTATAACAAAACATGTTTGGATTTTTTTGCCCTTATTCTAAAAAAGACATGATTTTCCCAAACCTGTTCACATGGCGAATGAAAGACATTTGTTGTCTAACTGAAACGACATCTGCATTTTTTAAAGTTTCTTTTGTTGATGCAACTCAACCCACACAAACTCTTGGCTATCTGGTTTATGTGCAACACAGAGCTGACCGTGACAGACAAGAGGCCATGTGTCAAATGTGCAGTGTCTACAGAACATGTGTCTTAGTTATAAACCCTAGCTAAGACAGATACAGTGCCGTGCAAAAGACAAAAGAGCCACCCATATGGCTTTAGTTTTTGTTTCCAAGCAGCCAGACGTTGTTGGAAGTTATTAAAAGTGGTCTTGAGCGATTGTTCTCCAGGCTTTCTTGAGGTCTTTCAAAGTTTTTCTATGAATATTTAAATCATAAAAAAATCCCTAACTCAGAGAATGAGTGAGTCTTGTGTCTATACATAACAGACAACTTAACAAAGAACCAATTTTAAATTGTATCTTTCTCCACTTTGTTACTAGCAGCCTGTTAAAAAAACACATAATTTCCTTAGTCAAAAAATGACACAGTCTGACAGGCATAAAATAGTATTTTTGCATCAACAACGTGCTATTAGTCAAAAAATCTGGCATATCTCAGCATTGTTTGCAGTGTGTTCTTAAGGAAACCAGACAAGTGGAGGACAGAAAAGTATCTGCCTGTAGGAAAAAATCCAGCAAACACCCAACACAGGACCTGAGAGATGCATCTGGCCCTCCAGTTGATCTATCTACTGTTCACTGAAGCCTCATCAGAAAGGATCTCAGTGGAAGAGTGTCTGTCAAGAAGTCATTCTTAAGAGAGAAAAGGCTGATGTTTGCCAAATACACAAGAACTGGACTGAAAATCAGTGGCAACAGGTTGGATAGATGATGAATCCAAATCCAATTGGGATTCTTGCCCAAACCGATTGAATTATGAACACAGCCCAGAACCTCAACATTACTGGAGCAGTGTGGGATCATCTTGACAGAGAAAAGAAAAGTGAGCCAAAATCCAAAGAAGAGCTTTGGATGTCCTTCAAGAAGCCTGGAGAACTATTCCTGAGGACTACTTAATGAAATGACAAGAAAGCTGCCTAGACTGTGCTGAAGAATAAAGATGGCCATGCCAAATACTGACTTTGAAACTTGTTAGATTAATACAGACTCTGTTTTTGCCTTTTATGCTCCATTTCCATTTGTTTGCTCACATTTCAATAAATCACTACAACTACTGTCTTAATAATATTTGCATATCCAGCTTCTGAAAAACAATGATAAATTTGGAATAGGACCTAATTGTGATCACCAGGATGATATTTGTAGAACTTTAATTATTACCCTATTAAATTCTAAATATTGTCATATCCATACTAAAAGTCTTCGTTTACATTGTGTCCCAGTTATAACGACACAATGTAAATATAGTGGTTTTGTTGAACTATCAAACCTGCACTGTGTGTCTTTGTCATTGTACCTGTATATACACCTCCAGAACCATGGTTCCTTGTCGCTGGGCCACTGGGCTGTTGAGCTGTTGTCCAGCTGTCCTGATTACTGTGATATGATGACTTAAGAGGCAAAGACAACTTTCCTTGTCCCCCAGTCCCCTGTGCTGCTTTCACAATGACTGGATGGCTAATGGCTTTAAAATACCCTCTTTCATCTATTTTATGAGAATCTATTTTTAAAGACTGACTAACTGGAAACAACAGTGCCATTATGGTCCACATAGATGGTGATGAACCGCGTAAGGCAACAAGGAAATCATTGGATAAAGTCTTCAAATCTAGGGACATTTCTCTGCCAATGAAATGAAGGCTTACACACTGTTAGATTTTCTCCAAGATAACCTATAGTTGTGAAAGTTGGACAATAAGGAAACAGGACAGTCGCTGAATCAGTGTTTTTGAAGTGTAATACTGGAGACGCATTTTACCAATAATACGCACAGCCAAAAGGGCTAAAAGAACAGTTTTGGAAGACAAATAAAGAAGTTAAGAAAAGGACATTATGACTGGAAGAACAGAAGGAAAAAGGCGCTGAGGAAGACCGGCAATACGTTGGTGTAACACCATTATAACAACGTCAGGAAGGACTTTTCCCAGACTTTCCATCACTAAACCTGAACCCTAACTGATTTAATGAGGCTTTTGCAGTTTCACTGTACCAGAACAAACAC
Organism: Perissodus microlepis; assembly: GCF_051167445.1. Taxonomy (NCBI): domain Eukaryota; kingdom Metazoa; phylum Chordata; class Actinopteri; order Cichliformes; family Cichlidae; genus Perissodus; species Perissodus microlepis. Next base: position 20,465,422 of record NC_140464.1, on the reverse strand, counting down.
AACTAAACTTTAATTATATCATGTCACTATCACGGACTGGCTCTAGATCACTGACACTCACAGAAAGTCCAGTTAGATTAAGTCAGATATACTGACACACAAATTAACTCATTAATGAGTCCTTTTATTTTAAACATCTTGTAATGGACATAAGAAGGGACAGCTGAATGACAGATGAAGCTTCCAGGGCATCCAACAGTTAATTTCTCACAAAATGCTCGTGCTCTTTGGAATTCTCTTTATTTAGCTATGGTCCAGATCCAGATTTTAAAATACTCCTACAGCGTTTGGCTGTTCACATTAGGGAAAACAAAGCTAAACTAAACTGGGACATGAACAAAGTCAGTAGAAGATGGGGAACAATTAATTTTCCTGAACGTTCACTTATTGAAATTCTGTCAGTCACAGCTCCAGTTCCAAAATAAAACTCCCCGTCTGACTTTAGGATTAATTGGATTGCATATTTGGGAAAGAACACACCACTGTTACATCACACTGGTAAAAACGGTTGAAAGCTGTGTCACGGTTTATAAAAGGCTTACATAATGAAAAAAACTAAATATGTCATGTAAAATCATGTATTTTTGATATTTTTCCCTTAAAATCCCTTAAAATAATATTTAAACAGTAAAATAACATCTAAATAATTAATTAAAGAAAATAATAAACTTGGAGTTAGTGTCAGACATTGACTCTAAAGGTGAACTGTAATGAATATCTAAATAAAAGTTGAATTCAGACACTCGATGTGCAGGAAACAGCTTGTGAGGGGAGAAAAAAACGTAAATCCAAAGGTCCAGAGTTTCGGCTGCACTGGGAACAGAAATGAATCCACAGAAGAACGAAATGTGACAGGAATTATCTTTTCAAAATGATGTGTGATATTTCTGTTTTGGGAGCCCACATATGGAGCTAACACGGATCCTTTTAAAATTATCTGTTGAATTCTATTTTTATTTGTTTTGTCACTTTTTTTAAGTGATGCTAGCTTTTGTCTTTAATATGGTATTTCCCCAGGTAACTGATTGTAATGTTGGGTAACAAAAACAGCTTTTAATCTAAGACACCACGGAGTACAGCCTATTGAACTGGGTATTTCTAAAGTGTTGTTTACAATCACTTTTGTATTGAAATGCATTTCAGGATTCTGTATGCCTCTCTTTAGTGATGCCGAGCGAAATATGGGACCTATGAGACCTATGAGAGAATTTTTTTTCACTTATGCCCACAAGTTTTTGGACAGTAACACATTTGTCAACCACAGTGATTTTAAATCAAACAATCAGCATATGACTGAAGTTCAGACTTACAGTTCTTATTCAAGGTTTTTACAAAAAACAGATTAAAGTCATTTCGATACGCACTCCTCCATTTTCAGAAGCTAAAAACTAATTGGACGAGCTAAGATCGTTTCAAATCTAAGGACTGTTGTATAATACTGGGATGAAAATCTCTTTGTGCCTAAAAAGGACAGTTAAAAGCTAGAAAATACAAATCTCAACTTCAGATATTTTGTCTGCTTCATTTGTCAGGAAATAATGAGGGAACAGGCCTCAGCTGGCCATGAAACTGCTTGTCAGTCAACTGTCTAATTAATTTTGAGCCTCTGAAAATGCTGGACTGTGTGTAAATATAAAAAGTTCATGCAACACTTTACTTTTTTTTTTTTCAAATTTACTGTGGTGGTGTAAAGAGTAAAAACTACCAAAATTGTGTCTTTATTACTGACAAATTAATTGACCTAACTATACTATAATAACGGTTTTAATGCCCAGTAGTGTCAGATTTAGAAAACTTTACATGGAGGGGGCAAAGGAGGAGCAAGAGGTCTAGGCAGGGTGGCACAAACATCTTCAGTAAAGTATGTGAAAATCCCCTATATGTAAATGGAGTCAACAAAACATCCACAAAAAACACTTTAAATCTATTTATTGCATCATCATCTCTTCTAAGAAACCAAAGACAATTTTCAGGTATAAATGTGAAAAAAAAAAAGTTTTAACACAGGCGATTTTTTTTACAAGCTTTAAAGTAGAAAAACTTCACTCACACCCTGCAGTACTCACTGGCAAAACAATAGCAATATTGCACGGGCGAAAAGTATTTTAGGTTGAGGGGGGCAGCTGGGAGGGCAAGAGTCCCCCCTTGCCCCCTGTAGATCAACCCCTGATGCCCAGTTTCTGTAGTAATGACTACAACAACAACAACAACAACAAACTTTATTTATATAGCACATTTAAAAACCAGTGGTGTACCAAAGTGCTTAACATACAAAAGAGTAAGATGAAGTAACAAGGAGGATGAAGGCTATGGCAAAGTACCAACATGGTAGCATGTTAAAGTAAAGTAGTTAAGAATAGACCGAAGATAGAAATAAGCATTAAACTAACCAACAAACAATCATTAACTGGTAGAAAAAGTGAGGCTAAATAGGTGGGTTTTTAACCGCGATTTGAAGGATTGAATGGAATCGGACTCGCGGAGAGCGATGGGGAGGTTATTCCATAGATTGGGTGGAGCCAAGGCAAACGCTCGGTCACCTCTAGTCTTCAGCCGGGATCTCGGCTGTGCCAAAAGTGACTGGGAAGATGATCTTAGTACTCTAGTGGGGGTGTATAATCTAAGTAGCTCAATGAGGTAGCTTGGAGCTATATTGTTAATAATTCAGAAGGTGAGCAGCAGGATTTTGGATTGAGTGCAAAACTTAACAGGAAGCTAACTCCTTCCAGCCCTCAATTAACACAATTCATGAAGCATTATGGGATGCTGTTTTAGGTCCAGATTATTTAAAAATAAGTGGCTTCAAAAGGTTAGAGAAAAAGAGAAAATGGCAACAAGTGAGGTGAACTTGATTTGGGGTTTTACTCTTTTACTCCTGTACTTTCTGTCTGTCTTTTAAAATCCATCACTGTGTTTTTCTGCTTGGCTTTCCTCTCCATTGACTGCATCTGAAACAGTTGTCAGATGAGTCTGCACTGCCTGTCACATTAGGAGCTCCCGCAGAGAGGTAGACATAACGTGAGACAAAGACGGTAAATAACGGAGTGGGTTTTTTTAGGTGTGCGAGCTGAAAAGAGACACACTATTAAAAGTGAGACGGTGTAGGGAAAAATGAGCTGGGCATGGCACAGAGATTTGAAAAAAAAAGAGAGAAAGAGAGGGATGAGGAGACAGACAGGAAGTAGCAGACTTCCCGTGCTGAGTCACACAGCTCTGCAAAGTCTCACTACACTTCCAGAAACTTCTGTGCAGCCCCCATCCCCATACTCAGCTGTGTAATGATATGCTTTTTTGCATTTGTTTGTTTGCGAGTGTGTGTGTGTGTATGTGTCTTAGTGCAGCTGTGCATTCCAATCAGAGAGATTTTACCCTCTTGCCACTTCTGAGGGCTCCACCAACCTCCCCCTCCTTCACATTATCCACTAATACCCTCTGCTTCCCTACCATCTGGATGAGTCACTGATACCATCCACTACACAAGTGTGTTCATCTGTCTCCGAGCTCACGTCTAAGATTCACACTAAGAAGAATTAGCTGGTTTATGTTAATTCTAACATGAACCTGATTTAGAAGGAAGATTCAACAATCTTTCAGTTAAATTTCATGTTTCTGACTGCTCAGGTGATTGTTGCCATACTCTGCATCATATGTAATGACTCACAGCCAATACAGCCCAACATCCTAACCTGCAGAGGAAAATGATGCACAGTGTCATTTATACAATTTGGTGAACATGCATCAAACTTGTGTTTACTTCAAAGGTGCCTTCAGACTGCTGACATTTAGGACCGAGCCATGAAACTTTTAGAATCAAAGTATGCCTTTCAAATATTTCTCTTTTCAAGCAACTTGAAGATACCATTATATACAGTCCTCTGCAGAAGAACTGTAAGCCCAACAGACTTATTTTCCTGGGAAAATAGCTGCAGTAATTTATGGAAAAACGCAATAAAAACGGAGCTTGTGTGATTCTAAAAAGCCAAAGTCAATATTTGGTATGATCACCTTTATTCTTCAACACAGTCTGATCTCTCTTAGACAGCTCGCATGTCATTTCTTTAAGTAGTCTCCAGGAAAAGTTCTCCAGGCTTCTTGAAGGACATTCAAAGCTATTCTTTGGATGTTGGCTGCCTTTTGTTCTGTTCTCTGTCAAATCCGCTTCAATAATGTTGAGGTCAAGACTCTGGTGAAGGCCAACCCATGACTGAAATTTCCACTGTGTAATTTTCTATCCAGTGATTTAAAATCACTTTTAGGAGTCCTCTGTCTTCTATCTTCATTAAATTTGGGGGCCTGATGACACAGATAAGGTGGCATTAAAAATACATTTGTCCAAGAAAAATAGTATTGAGTTTGCTCACTGAACACGATGTAATCAGTAATGACTGTAGTATTAAATGCATTTTGAGTTATGGTCCTTTGTGGCTTTTTGATGCACTCTTATGATTTATGACGATCATCCTAAGATAAGGAAGAACAGGACCTTCAAATACCCTCTTGTGGCCATTGTGAATACAATGCTGCAAAGACACTGATGTAACAAGTGATCAAATTCAGTTATATACTTGTGACTGGTCCCTGTGCAAAGGAGTTAGAGACAAGACAAGTGGTTGGATACAGGATAATTGGGTTTAACCCTTGACTGTGTACAAATTTGTGTACTTCACGTGCTCTGTTTAAGGTTCTGAGCCTAAGGGGGTGAGCATATTTGTGCTGCGATGGGAGCCAATAAACAGCCAAAAGGGATTCATTTGCCTTTGATGATTTCAAAGTTTGTTACATGCTACCTTTTGGAATAATTCTGTCTTTCACGCAGTGCTTTTGAAATTAGTTTTTTATTTTCTTCTTTTTAATCTGAATAAATGAGAAAGACACATAGCTATAACAGGAATTACAGCTAGATGCCATTCACTGTTGGTTTATATACTCTGTGTACACTAGACTTTCAGCTTTGTTACGTCATCCTATTTTCTTTTTACAAAATGCACACACACACACACACACACACACACACACACACACACACACACACACACACACACACACTTTTCAAACCCAATAAATGTGGGTTATTAGATACAATTATCAAATATTATGCTTTGTTACAATATTCAGCATTTATGTGCACTGTGTGTGTGTGTGTATGTGTGTGTACATGTCCACGTGTGTGTGCATTCGTTTATGTCCTTTGAGGATTGTGAGGTTAGAGGAATGGATCTCTAACAAGGTCTGTGGCTGCATCGCCTCCACAGAGTTGGCTTACTGCTCTTACTAATGAGACAGCGGTACACACGTATGGACACACGTATGGACACACGTATGGACACACGCACGCATGCATGCACAGACACACACACAGAAAAGCAGACTTTTAAAAGTCTGTGACCTGACATGGTGAATCACAAATTCATCCGATCTGCCTCCAAACAGCCCCACTCACTAATCCATTTCCTAGTTCCTGTGTGCATGTGTGTGTTTGTGTGTGACAGAGCGAAAGTGTATGTGAGGCCAAGAGGTCCTTGTCCTGCCAGCTTCTGGTGGCTAATCCTCCCCATTTTTCGCTCTCCCAGTGACACACTAAGGAGTCACACTCTATGTCTGTTTCCCTTTCTTTTCTTGTTTTGTAGTTGTGTTTATGAGGATTTCTATGTCATTTTTTTTTCTTTTTCAAAGGTTTTCTGTATTTGGTTTGTTGAGCCACGTGCATTTGTGATACACTGTGTGTGGCTATTTGCTGTAGAGTAAAACATGTGTTTATAACCAGTGTTGGTCAAGTTACTTGAAAAAAGTAATCAGTAACTAATTACTGATTACTTCCCCCCAAAAGTAATCCGTTACTTTACTGATTACTTATTTTCAAAAGTAATTATTTACTTAGTTACTTTTTAAAAACATAATTTACAACCTGAATAGGTGATAAAGTGATAGATCTTTCAGCCCAATTCTACTTTTTTTGCATAATCCATCATACAAAATGTAATCAAATGGAAAAGTCTCGTTTTAAAACTTATTTTATTAGTTTTAATCTTTTAACTTTATGCATCAAGCAAAAATGTAATTATATGCAACATTCTCTGACTGGAAGAAATTTGTTTAACATTTAAACCTATTTTCTGCACATTCCAGCACATAAAATAAAATAGTTTTTGTGTTTACACTCACTCTTTCAAATAGATGCAAGTAAAACACAGCAGAAAATAAATAAAATCAAAGACTAGCGGTCCTGTTGCTCTATTTTCACCTCTTTTTCTTTGAAGGGACATTTAAATCAGACAGTAAGAACCTGCTTTTTTCACCTGAGGAACATTTCTAAACTTAGATCCATCGTGTCAACAAGTGAACTTGAGATGATAATACATGCTTTTATCTCTACAAGGCTTGACTACTGTAACAGCCTGTTTACTTGTCTAAACATGAAAGGGCTAGCCCACCTACAGGTTGTTCAAAACTCTGCAGCGAGGCTACTGACCCGCTCGAACAAGGGTGCTCATATGACCCCTGTTTTAAAGTCGCTGCACTGGCTACCAATCAGATTCAGGTTCCATTTTAAAATTCTAGTTTTAACTTTTAGAGCATTGCAGAGACAGGCACCTCCCTACATTGCTGATCTGATTCATACACATACCTCCACTCGTAACCTGAGGTCAGCAAACCAAAATCTTTTAGTGGTCCCCCACACTCGTTTTAAACCCCCCGAGGGGACCGATCTTTCCAAGCTGTTGCACCCAGACTGTGGAATGCACTTCCCCTATTTCTACGGGGTTTGGACTCAGTGGAGACCTTCAAAAAGCAGCTAAAGACATTTTTATTTCAAAAAGCTTTTAATTAGACCAGGGTTTTCATGGTGTATTTTATGACTGTATTATGTTTTTACCTTGTAAAGCACTTTGTGACATATGTCTGTGAAAGGTGCTATATAAATAAAGTTTACTTACTTACTTACTTTCTTACTTACTAAAGCAGGACTAGGGTAGGCGGAGGTTTGCCCTGGTGCAGGTGAGCCGCAGCGGTCAGTGGAAGAATCCGCGAGTTTCTCTGTGAATTTCCCATTACGTCATAGCGCACTCGGTGCTTGCTTGGAAGTTTAGGGGTTTTTTTCGCTGTAAAGAGAAGTTTTTCTTCCCATGCACAACGGACACTAATGTTTTTGTCACTTTTTACGGAATCAAACTCAAAATAAGGTCAGTACTTCCACGCTTTAAACGCTGCACGCTCATACTCTCTCCCGCACTCGATATATTATCCATTTTTGATCTGCACACAGCTGTTGCCACAAACGTCGCACTTGCTTACGTCACTGTCATGAGACATTCTCGCAAAAAAAATCACAGTTTTAGTAACGCAGTAACACAGCGTGCTTACGGGAAAGTAACAGTAATCTAATTACCTTTTTTGCAATAGTAATCCCTTACTTTACTCGTTACTTGAAAAAGTAATTGGATTACAGTAACGCATTACTCTCTGTTTATAACATAGGCATTATTGTCCAGCAGTGTGATCAAATCTGAATATAGCCTTTGTGTGAGAACAAACTGATAATGACCTACATACACACACACATAGTCCTGTCCTACACAATATGTGATGCCGAATGTGCTGGATCGCCTGCCCAGACTATAATCACCACCAATCGGAGTGCTGCTTCTAAGAACAGATGGCGTTGACTCTGTAAGCTGTTGGTATGATTTTGCCTTGAGCTCTGTTATGCTGTCTTTCTTAAGGAATATTATTGTGAGTCATCTACATTTCATTGTTGCGGTGATGCTGTCTGCAGAAAATGTAGCTCAGGGCCCTGCACGCTGTGTTAACTATGTTTGTGTTCACTATGAAAAACTAGTAAAAACTCTCTGAAGCTGATGATCTAACACAGTAACCATGAACCCTTGTGTCAAGTGAACACTCACTAAGGTTTTCTGTCCTTCTTTGGTTACTGCTGGCTGGCCTGTCAAATTCTCTCATGTAGTTTCACGATAGGTGATTTTCTTCTTCGTTAAGTATTTAATAGCGAGTCGAAGTCACGTACAGGCAATTTACATTAAACGTGACATGTGAAACAAACAGAAAAAGAGAAGGTAATGTCGCATTTGCATGGGGATGATCAAAATTAAAAGAACTTGTAACATATTCATAATAAAAACATATGGATGTTAATATTGTCGGTTTATGTGACGATGTTTGTGCGAATCAGACATTCCCAAATGACTGATTCCCAGACATTTGGGAAGAAATTTCACAAACTGACTTATTGCAACAGCCATGGACCCAACTTTGAGTCATACATGTTACATATTTTCACAAATTAATTGTATTATTTTTAAATAAATGATAAATATGCTCCTTGGTTAGGCTTAGGCATTAAAAACTGCTAGATTAGATTCAGAAAAAGTTCATGGTTTGAGTTAAAATACAATAGCTGTCATCTTTTTTTAAACCTTTGTTTTGTTGGTTTTTCATGGTAATTCTTCCCTTCTTTCAAAGCAGTGAAGAAAAATATGTTTCCTATTTAAATACATTGCTTACACATTTGTGTCTATGAACACGACCAAAGAGACTGATTTTTCTTGACTATTTCACAAATTCCCGTAAGACTAGGCTGGATTCTCAGAATAGCACCAGCAGCAACAGCACAGCTCAGGTGATCACAGTCCTTTAAAGAAAATCGACTGGAGCTCACAGTACCGATTATTTCATCACTTGTAAATCATTTACCCGATACACCCAACTTTACGTTTCCTCCACTTCCAAAATCCCACTTTAGCTCCCCTTTACTCACAGTAGGCATGGTTGCCTTGACATGAGTGTTCCCCATCGTCACTTCTCCGCTGGCCTGCACTGTGCTTATGATCTGACTACAATACAGTTGTGTTTCAGCATTTCAAGTTTTATCTCATTTTCACACACATACACTTTTAAAAAGTTGAGAGCACAATGGTTTTACACATTTTGGGGCTTAAATGGAGCAGTTTTTAGAAGCAGTTACATGCTGTTTTCTCACTAAGATTTAATCACTTAACAAATAATTTTTTATGGAGGCAGTTACTGAGGACACGGAGCTCTATCCTTGGGCGTCTGTCCAACTGAACCGGGTCTTCTCAGCAGTAGCATTAATCAAATGAACCAGACTTTGGTGGGTCAAAAGTGCTCAGGCATGGCAAACTTTACCTGGTGTGAGTAGACTTTTGTGGGACTGCTTTTGTATGATACATGAAAAGTTTAGCCTCTTGTTCAAAAGCTTTTTAAACCACCAACCTTTCTATTGCCCGAACACCAGCCACAGACCTACACTGCAAAATATTTGGTAAATATAAAGCAGACATAGACAAGCGTAGAAGGATGCTATATCACCCCTGGCATCACTCTTCTTCAACCAGTTCCCATCTGCCTATGGCTTTGCATGTATTTCCACTGTCATTTATGCTCTCGTCACTTTATAGGCTTGACTTGTAAACTGACCAACCAGCTGCTCACTCAGAAACTTTGTGCGTGCCTTTGAGATTTGTACCAAGTGTTTGCTTGTGTGTGTACAGCAAGCAAGAAAGAGCTGTTGTCAGTTGATTTATAGGCTTTCTGGGAAGCCACACAGCGCAGCTGCTGTCATACTACAGATCAAAAGGGATTCCTAGACAGGCTGTAAGGAGGGGGGCAAAGGGGACATGCTGCACGGAGGCATGGAGATGGAAGGGCAGGGTTGATGCAGTGAGGAGAGATTAATGAAGTACTGATGTCAGCTGGTCTCTGCTGATTAGTTTGTGACCACTGTTTACTCTCAGAGCCCATTGCAACTCCAAATTAATCCAACACATAAAGGATTAGGGTGCTTGAAACTTGGGCTGCCAGTGTAATCGATATAATGGGAAATAAATGCAAGTAATCCTACTTACATCAGGGTTAAAATGTTTACATTTGACTGCTCCTTTACAGACATGCTGATTCAACTCTGTGATGTATGTTTGGATGTTTGTGGTGCTGTTGATTTGCAGTGTACATGTTACACTCAGAGGTGTTGGTTTATCTTTTACACATGGAGTCGATAATACTGCTGTTCTAATAGACTGTGTTACATTTAGCTGAGTGCCTAAGAAACTAGCAACTGATTGTATATATCTACTTGCGTGCATAATGTAGTGTCACTTTGCTTTCTGGGTTGCATTTTGTTTGCAGAAACAACCCATTGTTCCACTGATGATCATTAATCATCTAATGTAATCTGGAGAGTAATGCTGCTCTATCCTGCTGCTGGTTATGTAGCCCTTGTAATCCAATTGGTGTGTCACTCACTAACTCTGTGAAACAGCAGACGTCAATCCAGATGGCATTAAAAATCACTCTAGGAATTATTGTGAATTATTTTCTTGATAATTGAAATTTATTTGATGGGAGAGTAAAAAATAAATAACCAAATCTCTCCTGGTAATTCCTAACATGAGCAGCAAACACCTCTTTTTCACTGACACAGTGCTGGGGATTGTGCTGGTGCAGAGCCAGTCCTGCCCGGCTGTCTTTTGAGAACCAGCTCACATTTCCAGAGGTCTGGGAATTAAATGTTTTGTAGTGTCACTAGCAGAAGCTGAGGTAATTTTCTTGGGATGAAAATAACAGGTTGAAAGATTGGACCCTGGCAACAACACTGAATTGGTGAAAAAAAAAAAAACTTTTCTCAAAGTAAACATTAAAGTCTGATCTATCTCAGCCTTCACATATAGTCGTCTGCAAGCTATTTTACAAGAGCATTTAAACTTTGGAGATCAGATTCTATATTTACAAAATTCTGACCACAACACAAAACACAGCACCCACCACGCTGTTTACACACCCTAAATTATGACTAGATATAAAAATGATGTGTATAATGCCTTGGGCTTGTCTAGTAACCAGATCATCAAGACTATGATAAAAATCAGGGTACAAAATGTTCATTCATTCACAAAAAAAAGACAAGAAAATATGTGCAAAATATGACTGGACTATAAATCCACAGTTACATCACCTACTGTCTACGAAAGCCAAGGGGGTTGTCACATGATTCGGAAGGCATTGTGGGCATTGTAGGCATTCTGGGCTCAGCCAATCAGAGCCAGCGGATTTCGTTATGCGGGCATTTTGCGGTAACACGGACAGAAATATTGCCGTTAAGTGCCTTTGTAACTTGAATTTTTCGTTAAATGGGGTATTCGTAAGTCGGGGTTCCACTGTAGTCCGTATGGATGACATGGTTTAGCACTAATTTATTAGCTAATGGTAGCAAGCTTGGTTAGCAAACTGCACTCATAGACTGTATGGGTGCAACATACAGATGCACAGATTGTCTAATTACACTAAGTAATGGACCAACAAATGTTAATTTCGGCAAAAACATCAAGCCATAATGTTGGTCAGATAATCCATTACAGATGTTTCAAAAGCCTCTAATGGCACATGAAGACAACATGAAGAGGGCGAGTTTAATCAGGACAAACAGTAAAAGACACCTTGGAGGTGTAGCCTCTATTATGTGATGTGTCCCTAACTCAGTTATTCGATGAGCTATAAAGAAATTATACACCCTATTTAGAGTTGTCATGCTAGAGGTAACTATCTATAGAGGCCAAAACCATTTTGTTGTAGCAGGCTGTAAATGTGCATTTTAAAGTTATAAAGTTGGGCATTTTAACATGGGCAAGTATGATGGCACGGCCTCTTGTGGCACCTAGAGGAACTGCAGTTGTTTCTACTTTGTTTCCACTTTTATTTTATTTGTTTTAGCGCCATAGAATGTTGGATGGAAAGATACATTTTTGGTATGTTTGTCATACTGCTGTGTATATGGATGCACTAAACATGAGTTTTATTTCTATTAATTATGGAAAGGTTGGAAAGGAAGACAAAGCAGGCAATGCTTTAGGCCGGGTCTGCCTTGTGATTTAGGAGTTCCCAAAGTGTGGGTTTTCTCAGTCAGATTGACTCCTCGTGTCATCTGAAGTCAAGACCCCAAAATGGGGGAAGCCAGCTCAGCTCAACTCAAGGCACAAAAAGCATTTTTTTATTCAGTCCACAATTTTAGTCTACTGTTTGAGATTTGAAAACATCAATATATTTGCATGCTAACAAACTAATAAACAGTTATTTAATGGTAAGATCTTTCCTAGTTTCTGGTACATAACCAGTTATTCTTACAAGAGAAAAATGATGTGTCTAATCCTGGAGAAACACAGTTTGGTGCAAAGAAGCACAAAGTTGAAACAGGCCAGAGGAGCAAAAATTTAAAATGTCAGTGCTCGACCTCAAGCTGATTATCAAGGGCAGAGGGATAGCTATGACAAGGAGGAAGAAAGGCAGAAAGGGTATAGATGAACAAGCTGAGTGTCAAGAAGACTGTTTAGAGGAGGGGTCGGCAACCCTAGGCATCAGTTAACCCTAGGCACGCGTGCCACAGCTGGCACGCGTGCCTAGGGTTAACTGATGGCTCTACCATAGCTGGACTGGCCATCGGGCATACCAGGCATTTGCTCGGTGGGCCGATGATTTTTTATTTTTTTTTGTAACGGTATAAACAATGAAAGGTGGTGGATTGGCCAGATGCTGGCCGGTGTGTAAAAATAACTCAGTTGGATGGTGGTGGCTCTGGCGTAGCTTCCACAGATTCAGTAAAATTAGCAAGTGGTGGAGGCCAGCAGGTGGATGAGGGAAAGGGGAGGCAAGAGGAGCAGAGACCCGAGGCGGCTGCCGGTCCGAGTGTCAGGTGAACTGAACTTCAGGTAAGAAGTTATGAGCTGCAGTCTATCTGGGTCAGATATAAACCAAGTTTAGGTGGATTTTATTTTCGTTGTGCTGACTTTTTACAGTCAGTTACAATAACTCGTACTGCGTACTAGCTAGCATGACGGAGTTTCTATACAGCTGGGTGGGTGCTATGATGTTACTGATAGTGAACTTTATTTTATTCATAAGGTTTGTTATTAGAGTTTCCAACCGTCCCGTAAAAAACGGAATCGTCCCGCATTCAGAGAAAATATTACGCGTTTCGTATTGAGCTCAAAAGGAACACAGTTTGTCCCGTACTTCAGGTAGAATGAAAAAAAGACACAAAGCTGGATTTATTCTGTCGTTTCGCTGCACAGCTGCCTCTTCTTCTCTCATTCGCTCCCCTCCCTCTCCTGTTGCTACTTCAATCATGAAACTGATCAATGATCAGCTGATCGGCTTTTCTCTCTCGTTTGTTTATCGCCCACTTTGTGCCTGTATAGGAATTTCTTTTACTTATGTATTAATCACATTATTTTATTGTATAATGCCTTGGTGCCACTGGATTTTAACATGTCTCACACTCATACAATAAGACAAATGGTGGGGGTGTAGTAAGGAAGTTGGGGAAAGCAGACAACTCCACAGGAAGAATCTTTTGTCTCTTCTCTTACTCTGGGAGGTAGCAAGGGAGTGTGAACCTTAAGGTATGAAACAGCTGTGTACTGCCTTTTGTTCCTGAAGAAGGTATTTAACTGAGAGCCATGTTAGGCTCGGGAGACTCTGCTGACCTTCTGCCCCGCGGTCATGTAGGCTCTCCACAAGCTTGGTTGTCTGTTGTTTGTGTGTTTTGATTAAAGAATGTTAGCTACAGCTCACCGCTCGTCTGCAGGCTTTATTTAATGGAAAACTTCCACAACATGCCAGAAAGAGGAAACCAGCGGATGTCGCGCTAAACAAAGGCTGCACATTTAAGCTTGATCAGCTGTTGTTAGAATTTATTTAATATTAATTTCTAGTATCAGCTGATGTTTGCTGAAGCCACAGCTGTAAAGCTGCTGGTCATGATATCGGTTTGGTTATCTGGTGAGAGGGAAACATGAAGATGAAACCAGGAGATGTCCTTACTGAATCATCAGAGCTGAACAGGTGATGGAGAAACAGGTTTACCTTTTAGGTGACATGAATGAGTTGAAGGGAAGTTATGAACTGTTTCTGAGAGACAAATAACACCAGGATCCTTTTTTTAAGTAGCTGACAGCTGGTAACTGTGCAGGGGCGGGTCTAGCAAAGTTTTGCCAGGGGGCCAGGTAGGGCATTAACAGGGCACAAAGAAATACTTTCTTATTCTAATTTAAAATGTCTGGCTGTTATTAAATAATTATCTGAAGCTTACAACCAAAGTTTTTATCTGATGTAAAATGTATAGAAATCATAGATATACCAACAAGACAACGAACATCACTGTCACAACAGCGTTTGTTTTCATTCAGAGGCTTTATGGCTTTAATACCTGGTGGGCCGGTCTCTAGTCAAAATGCCCGGGCCGATTTTTTTGTCCCAGTCCAGCCCTGGGCACGACACACAGTGAATTAATCTGAGAAGGTGCATTAAAAAAATAAATCGCCGCAAATTAGCTCGCATAGACACATTAGTTGTGCCTCTTCTTAATGATGGTATCTTAGCTAACAACCCCAACTACCAGATTCAACTTGAAATTGGCTAAAAATAACTTAGCCTACTGGTGAGGGGGAAGTTGTTAGCTTTCCACATTCTGACACTTCAAAAGCTTCAGGAGCTTTCCGCTCAGCGCAGCATCAGCACCACGGAAATACACGGATACATCCGTAGACTCGAGACAGAATTCACAATGCGTTTTTGGGACTTTCAGGCATATGGACCAATGTTTTCTTTTCTGATCAAACCAGAAAGCTTTAATGAGCAGCTAGATTTGTCTCGCATTAAGTGGCTGAGTTAATGCCAGTTAATGCGACATCGAAGCAGCTGGAATCCATAGATGTGCGTGTTCATGGAGCTGCATTTTTACATGCTGGACATCACTACCTGACAAGTTTAACTGTCTTCAGAACATTGCAGAGGTCTTATTGACAGTATTTGGCTCTACATATCTGTGTGAGCAGATTTTCTCCCACACGAAGAGTGTCCTCAGGTAGCCGTCTGAATGCTGGACACTCGGAGACCTTTGTATCTGAGTGGGAGACCAGAGATCACATTAACATGTGTATCTCTGTATTAACAAACATGCCATATTGGCCCAGTTTATTTTACTTATCATTGTTGTGAGGAGACCATAAATAGCATTTGTATTTTCTGTTGTACAGTTCATTTGCTGTTATGGAGTTCTTGTTATGGAAAAAAAGTCTTTTTTTTTGTTTCAAAATAGCTGATAACTATTCACTGATAGCTGCAAACATCTGCGAACAAATATAATTCTACAAATTTGTTCTATATAGTGTGTAATTGTTAATATATAGTGTTATTAAATTTATTGCTAATGCAATCATATGGCACACTGACCTCTGAGGAAATTTTAGATGGCACTCATCATCAGAAAGGTTGCCTACCCCTGGTTTAGAGAGACTGTGGGATAACCTGCAGTCAGCAGGGAGGAGGAGGAAGGGACTGAGTGGTGGTGGGTGGTTTGAAAAGGGTAATACAGACACGCCTGAGTAAGATAATGAAAACAAGACACTTGCATAAATTAATTTAACTTAATAACGGTACAACATCAAATGAGATTTAATCACATGATGTGTGAGACAACATCCAAACCGAGGGAACAGAAACTTGGGCATCTACAGAGGCAGAAGCAGCACTGCAGGACACCTAATGGTCAGGTCCAATTACCAGGAAAATACTCCTTCAGGCAGATCATGCTGTGGGTAAACATTGCTCTCTGACAGGTGTGTGTTTGTGTTCGCAAGTCAGTGTGAAAGAGAGAGTGTTAGTATGAAGTGTGTGTGTGTGTGTGTGTTCCTGTCTAGCTATCTTTGTGAGGACCGAAATCTGCATTCTACTATACTTGTGAGAACCAACAGTCACTTGTGAGGACACACACACTGGTCCTCACAAATTTGAAGGCATTTTTGAGGCTCAAAATGTGGTTTTAGTGTCAGGGTTACAATTAGGTTATGGTTAGGTTTAAGGTAAGGGTCAGGGTTAGGCATTCATCTTTAATGGTTAGGGTTAGGGTAAGGGGCTAGGGAAAGCATTATGTCAATGAAGGTCCTCACTAAGATAGCGGAATGGGCTTGTGTGTGTGTGTGTTGGCTTTAAAGCAGCAGCAGAAACTGTGGTTTCATACATTCATTGCGGTTTTAATTTATCGCTCATGTTCTTTCTGCCTGGCACCAAACTGTTAGCATAATTTCCTGAGACACATAAATGTGCTCCGTTAAATAAAGTGAAATGTGATTCAGACACGGGGCACAATTGTATTTCTCCAGCAGAGAGAAGTGTAGCAGTGCTAGAAACACGTCTCCAATCCAGTCTGCGACTAATTACATCATTTATTTTTTTGTTCACGTGAAACATTTAGATTCCCATCACGGAACAAGTAGTTCTCCGTATTTATAACGCTGCCTGCCTTTGTTATATTATCTATGCCAAAAAAAAAAAAGTTATGTGTTGCTAATTCTCTTGACACCCTTTACTATTAGAATTAATGTTTTATAATTGCACTTTGCAGCTTTCAGTATTCTTAAGCTCCCATAAAGGTGTCAGAGGTGAGGGTAAAAATTCAAATATATAGCCACATTTTTCAAGACTATAAAGAGTTAAAGAAAATTATACATATAGAGAAATGGAGTGTGTGCATTCCTGCATTTCAAACTGGACCTGAAGATACCTGAAGGTTTATAGTTGTTAAACCAAAGCAACCAAAGCAGCAGGTTGACTGTTTTGTCCTTTTTTGGCATCAGTCGAATAAGTACAAAGAACGAGGTCACAATCCTGGAAGATTAGCTAAATCACTAAGTTGACATCATTCTAGACATACAAGTAGGAAATCTCATAAAGGGATCCTATTTAAATAGTTGATTGTGCTCCCATTTCCCAGCCGCTTTGCACCCCACATCTACCTTTGCTCTTCCTTAACCCTTAAAAATCAGTGGCAAAAAGTCTCATGAATCCAAATGAAAGAATTTTTCTTTAAATTGTTGTCAATGTGTGTGGAGGAAGTCAGGAGAGAGGTACAACAGTAAAGTCCATCTGTAAAACAACTGTGTTTTACAGATGGACTTTACTGTTGTACTGTTGTTGGGGCTGCATTTCAGCGAGTGGTGTTGGGAATCTTTGCAAAACAGATGGAATTATGAATGCAGATTTTAATCCAATACCATCTGCAAAGCATCTGACTACCAAATGCTTTCAGCATGACAATGATTCAAAACAGACTACCATTGCAGTAAAAGATTATCTGGATAGAAAAACACACAATGGAATACTGTTAGTCATGGATTGGCCTCCCCAGAGCCCGGACCTCAACTTTATTGAAGTAGTGTGCAATCATCTTGACAGAGAATTGAACAAAAGGCAGCCGACATCCAAAGAATAGCTTTGAATGTCCTTCAAGAAGCCGGGGGAACTATTCCTGAAGACTACTTAAAGAAATTACAAGAAAGCTGCCTAAGAGAGATGGTGTTGGAGAATAACGATACCAAATATTGACTTTATGATCGTCAGAATTACAAACTCTGTTTCCTGAAACATAAAATCTATTTTTGTGGACCGAGTTTCAGTATATCACTGCAGCTTCCCATTTTCCTATCAAGATATAAAGAAATGAGTGTGGCTCAAGACTTTTGAGTGACATTGCTCTATTTTATAATTTTGGGCTCTATTTCTACTTCCTGGGGCATTGTTGTAAATGTTGCCAGGCAACCAGCAGTTTCTTTATACTAAGCTTTAGAGGAGCTGGTACAAGCAGCATTTTTTAATTAAAAAAATGTTACACAGGTAGAAAGATCAGGAAATATTTCAATACATTCATTCACCTGCAAAATAAGTATCATTGTCACTAGACGTGACTGTCCACGGTGTCCTTTACAGTGTCTGCTGCCCAGATGAAATGTAGATGCGCGACTACCTTAATATACTACTTTAAAAAAAATGGTCCGTATTTGTATAGCGCTTTTCTAGTCCCTAAAGCGCTTTACACAACCAGTCATCCACCCATTCACACACTGGTGATGGCAAGCTACAGCCACCCTGGGGCGCACTGACAGACGCGAGGCTGCCGGACGCTGGCGCCACCGGGCCCTCTGACCACCACCAGGTGAAGTGTCTTGCCCAAGGACACAACGACCAAGACTGTCCAAGCCGGGGCTCGAACCAGCAACCTTCCGATTACAAGGCAAACTCCCAACTCTTGAGCCACGATCACCCTAAAAACCCTACAGAGAATAACTAAAGCAACAAGTACTTTTGCATGTCCCTCAGGCCTTCAATTGCTAGTCTGCCACACCACTGGTCAGACAGGCTGACCAACCAGTAATAATCACTGGTGATTGCATGCTTTCTTTGAACAGTCTATACTGCAGGGTCCACTGGAACCTTTAATCCAGGGCTGAAGCACTGCAGCCGGGAGGTTACTGTAAATCTCTTTTTCTGTGGTGGATGGTAAGCCTTTACAGCTTTATATTCGACTTAATAGATCAGAAACTACCGAAGGCCCATTAAAATAAAGAAAAACTGATACTACAGACAGCTCCTACGATGTGTAATGAATACAAGTAAGAAGAATAGTGAAGCCTCAAGGTGTTCTGGACAAAGAGTATTCTCTTCCTTTAGATGTAACCTTTAGCACGCTTTGACACCCATACCCCTTGAAAGACACACTCACAACCATACCTGCACTTGCAAACTCAATCCATTCACACAACAAGACAAACACTCACACACAAATCTGGGTAAATGCACACATAAGACCCGTATTTCTCTTTTTATTCCTTGTGTGTTTATGTGGGTTCTAATACTCTCAAAATGCATTTACCAAGCGAGTGCTCATCCTGTCGTAATAGAGGAGAAAAGTGACACAATGGGAGAGAAATCTCTGCTATTCAAATGGGCCACTTGTGCAACACTATCTGCTCCACTGAGCAGAATTCATAAAAGTGGTTTAGCTTGATAGATGTTTGAACTTTGATGTAACACTGTAGACACAGAAGAAAACACTTAACATTAATTTCAGTTGAATTGCAATTATAATTTCAATTAGAATCGATTTTGGATTATAGTACTTCAATTCCCCACCTATATCTAGTTATCATTGTTTTACTGACATAAAAAAAGACACATTGTAATCAGGAAACACTTGAAAAAGTGAAATACAAGAGCACTAGGAGAGCTCAACTCGGCCCAAATGGCAAGGACCACTAAAACTTTGATGTTTTATCATATTTTGATCACAAAATGCTGAGGTCAGCCTGTTATGGCATCATTGTGATATATTAGGGGATCATATTGAAAATATAAAAAGTGTGTTTTCCAGCTCCCTCTGTGCCCTTTTATTTGATATATTACTTGATATGGTTTCTTGAAGGTCAACTTTGACCTTGGGCAAACAATGGTCAAGGTCAAATTCTTAGCCAAGCTAGGTACTCATGTCTCTCAAGACCTACTATATTGTTGTAAATAGGAGCTTTTCAGGATAAAGATAAGACTTTCTTCTTGTCAGCTGAAAGTTATGCCACATTGTTAAACCCTTAAGGTAAATGCTCTGCTGCCTTCCATCTCAAGCCTTGAACTTGGGACCAAGAACAACAGCTGCTCTACAGATTTGAGAGTGAGCTGTAATGGTTGAGGAGGACCCTAATTTAAGTTGGAACAAGGCCTCTCTGTGATTTAAACTGATTTTTTTTTTTTTTTAAAAGAAAGGAAAAACAACCTGATATCAATTCTGAAGGTAAATAGTATAGTGAAGCAAGAATGGGGTAATTATACACCATAGTTACAGTTCTTTGATGCATTTAGAGTGCAGTCTAATGAATAATGAGTTACAATTATCAAGATGGATGGAGAAAAAAGCATCAATGGGAATTTGGCCATCACTGAGGGAAAGAAATCCTGCCAATAGTCCAAATTAAACCAATAGCTGTTTTACTTGTACTGTTAAGATGTTTAGTTCATGGCCAAATTCAAGGTTAGTGGCATGTTAAAGGTGACCAAAAAGTTTGTTGATTTACCCCTTTCAAGGTCACAATCTCTTTTCTTTGTTCACTGTGGAAGTCGAAGTCAACTTCTGTGTCTGATACACCGAATTTCATATATGGGATCATCATAAGAGTTAGGTCTCAATTTCCAAGCCAGAACCCATTTCCAACCCATTTCCCCTTCTTTTCAACATTAATGCTGTCCTGCATTCTTCATTGGTCCCACAGAGGGACGTTGTCAACATCTTGTTCAACTGGAAAGTCCTGATACACCTGAACCTGTCAGGTGTTGACTGTGCCAGAGTTTTTTGGGGGTTACACCATTACAGTCTCCGACGCAACACTGCCCGATTTGAGTAGATCCAGAATAACTTGAAGAGGGACAACTTCAAGGGCACGTAATGGGACCTCTACCAAATGATTTAAACATAGCAGATTTAAACAGATTTATGTAGCGTTGGTTTAAAAATGGAAAGAAATATATTTTTTTCAAATATAGCCTTTTGAACAAACCCTTTGCTATAGTAAATGGTCACTTGTGTAGGTTATAAACTTAGAATAAACTTCCTCCAGGAGTTTGGCAAGTATTATTCAGGTTGTAAGGTTCAAGGTTTCTTTTTTGGAAGGAATGAAATGAAAAGAAATATTTTTAAAAGACTTTTAAAAAATAAACCTCTTTTAGTAGTCTTGTAAGTAAAATATCTAGAAGAGAGGAGAAAGAGTTTATGTCATTAATCCTCATGGGATAAAGGGAATTTAATCTTAAACAGTAGCTTGGCTTTGGGTTGTAAAGGATTTGCAGCAGTGAAAAATACTTTTTTTCCCTTTGCAGGGTTGTTAAAATCTCTTTCCAGGGATTTGCATGGCATCAGAATTACACCTTTATCTCAAGGCTATCCACATCTGTTGCGCACCTTTCTATAGAGGTTTTACGGACACGTGACTGCTTACCACGTGACATCAACTTGTCAGCCATCTTGGATGAGTAACAATCACGAAACATAGTGAAAAACCTACTAAACATCATGCAGATGAGATAAAATATGACAACTATGAGTTACAAATAAGTGTATATAATTTTTTTTAATGCCTTCTCTGTTTTTAACTAATATTTTAGTGTTTCTTTTAAATATTATTCCCACGTGGGTCTTCTTGTGTTTTTGCTTCCCTTCGTTGTTCCTTTCGCTGTCTTGACTGAGTTAACCTGTGTCTTATTGTCACTCTCCCCGGTCTGTCTTTTGTGTCTCTTTCTCTAGTCTGTCAGTTTGTCAGCTCATCTCCTAATGTTTCCTCTCTCTCGTTGTTCCACTTCTTTGGATTTTTGTCAGTTTCATCTTTTATACTGTTGAATAACGTGACATTGCACCCGTTTATGTTGCGTTATGTGAGTTTGAAATCAAAGTTCTCTTCTTTCTTTTCATCTGGCACTCATGGATATTTACTAGGTGATGAGTTGTTTTTGTTTCGTCCTCATGAAAAATCCATCTTTTTCTACTCCACATGCTATTTGGCTTCCTTGCTAATCCGCATATTGATTGCATTGTCAGCACCAGCGTACTGTTTGTTTATTGCTCCTCTGTCAAAATCACACTGCTTCAGCTTTTGTATTAATGCATTACCCTTCCTGGTAATGGAGACCCCTGCAGCAACTATTTTATACATTATTAATGTGCACTTCTCCAGGTTGGGAGCAGCTACAATAACATAATATAGCTATCAATGAAGTGCTTCATTCCAACACTACATCTCTAATGCAATAACATACAGTCCCCAGCCTTTTATTCAAATCTTCATGGCACAGATTCAACAAGCAGCTAGAAATATTCTTAAGTGATTTTGGTCCATACTTACATGTCAGCATCATACAGTTGCTGCACATCCAAGAAGTGAGTCTTCCATGACATCCCAATAGTACCCTATTGGATTGAGATGTGGTGACTGTGGAGGCCGTTTGAGTACAGTCATGGTCAACAAACCAGTTTGAGATGCTATGAACTTTGTGACATGGTGCATTATCCTGCTGGGGAAGCTGTAGCTCCAGAGGTAGAGCAGGTCATGTACTAATTGGCTTGATCCCTGGCTGCTCCTGTCCGAAGTATCCTTGGGCAAGATACTACTTCCAAGTTGCTCAATGATGAACTGTTTGTGTTATATAAAGCACTCTAAGCGCTCAGATAGAGTAGAAAAGCGCTATATAAGAACTAGTCCATTTACCAAGAGCCATCAGGAGATGGGTGCACTGTGGTTATAAAAGAATGGACATAGTTAGCAACAATTCTGAGGTAGGATTTTAAAACTGGTACAAGCTGCCTCAAAAGTTTGCCATTAAAACAGCCCTCAAACAATTATACCGCCATCTGCAGCCTGATCCACTGATATCAGACATGATGGATCCATGCTTTCATGTTATTTACATCAATCTCTGAAGTTTTTCCAATCTTCCATTGTCCAATTTTTATCCTTTTAACCTTGTATCCTCAATTTCCTGTTCTTAACTGAGAAGAGCAGCTCTATGTTTCTGCTGCTGTACGTTCAGTTGTTGTACATTCAGAGATGCTCTCCTACATACCTCGGTATAACAAGGGGTTTTTGAATTACTGCTGCTTTCCTATCAGTTTGCCCCTTCTCCTCTGACCTCAGTCTTATCCAGTGGTGGGGCATAGCCACTATAACTGGGGCATGGATGACAGTGGAAATATATGAAATGGATTATTTCTTGTAGGGACTATACCCAATTTTTTATTATGCCACTGTGAAGAAGTTAATTCCAGAAAATTTGAAAATGGACTGGATTGATGATAGTTTTCACACTTCTGGTATGCAAATTAAAAAAAGGCTCTATTGCTAGTCAGTGCAGCAGACATTTGATTTGTGGCGGTGCAGGTATGCTACTTAGCAGGCCCATCCATCACTGGCTTTTCATCGAATTAACACAATGACACGACTGGAAGACGTGGCTATAAATTGAAGCTTAAAACTTGTGGATTGTGAGTCAGGATTTAAGGGATTTAAAAAGTGACGTTGAAGTCAACAGAGTTGGGAGCTGTTAATAGTTCTGACAGCTATCCCTGCTCCTGCTGACATGCCTCCACGCCTGCAGTCATTTTATTTATGTTTCTTACACAGTGTCAAATAAAATCAATCACTCACTTGTTCGCGCTCTCCTCCTGCTCCCTCTTTTGTGTAAGCAAGCACACAAAAATGCCCAGAAACTCACACACACACACACACACACACACACACACACACACACGAGAAACAGGTGGTTGACGACACTGGGTTTTCCAGATGACCCATCGTTGAACCCTTTGGCCTCTTGTTACAGGAGAGCTGAATAGGTGTGATACGTCAGCTGTCAATAACTACTGAGCTGTAAGTAAAGATTACATACCCTTAAGTGCACAACTGTAAAATGATATGTGTGTCTGTGTGTGTATGTGTGCAGTATGTGTGACTACAAATGTACGTGTATAGGAGTTTTACAGGCTTGAGGTAATTAAGGAAAGAGGTTTATCGTGTGTGTGTAAACCAATCCCCAGCACTGTGGAACAGGAAAATTGTATGAAACTGCTGACCTTACATCAACACATCACTCACCAGATTGCTTAAACCCTGTGTGTGTGTGTGTGTGTGTGTGTGTGTGTGTGTGTGTGTGTGTGTGTGTGTGTGTGTGTGTGTGTGTGTGTGTCTATTAGTCATGTTGTTGGAACATAAATCTGTTCCTTTGACACATTATGGGAATCTGTCTTCCCTCTGGGAACAAAAACCAGGACCTCCATAAAACCATCATTATATTTCAGTGTGGAGACTCGGTTTGAGGTTAGGCTCGGGTTAAGGCATGGGTTGAGATTAAGCAAGTGCCAATGAATGAGGATTTAAAAACATTTGAATGCTAAAAAGTCGTTTTTTTGTAGAGACAGTCAGCATTAACCTGATGGACAACAAGAGTACTGTTTCTTAATCCAAATATTCACTGTTTAAAAATAAACTGCTATTGAAAGGATAATAAAAATAATTTTGACCCCTCATTCTTCCACGGTTTTTTTAGTACACTCTGCGAACACCTAGACTGCACAATTGTTCTAAAATAGATGAATCAATATCCCTCCCTATTGCAAAATGGGAAGCAGATTTATCAATCAACTTAGACCCAAACCTTTGGTCTCAGATATGCTTAAAAACCTTTCAATGGATCAGAAATCCCAGTTTGCAATTAATACAATACAAAATATTACACAGAGTGCACTATACTGGTCATAGGATGTTAAAGATGGGCTATACGCCTTCCAACAACTGCTCACACTGCACAGCAAATACACCGGACAATTACATCCACGCTCTTTGGTTCTGTCCACCAGTTCAGAAATTTTGCCGTGAGATATGTGAAGACTTATCAAAGTGTCTGAAATGTAACATTCCAGCCTCCCCTTTAGTATGCTTGCTGGGCAACTTGGATGAGGTCACTGCAGAAATAAACACAGCCCACGTTGTTTTTACGGCCCTATGCATTGCCAAGAAAATGGTCCTCATTAACTGGAAAAATAAAAATAATCTTAATTCTAACCAATATAAAAACCATCTAATAGATCACATTAGTCTTGATACAACCTCTGCCATCACATTTGATCAATCCCTTTGGGCTCCTTTGATCGGCTTCATCACCTAGTGGGGGTGGGGGGTCATGGTTTGGTCCTGCCTTCGCTATTGTGGTTGATATGGGGGTAGGGACGGCCTTAGGGCGTCTGGGGAGTCCCTAGGGACGTTTCCCTGGAGGGCCTAACCTGGGGGATGTGGCCATGACCTGGTTAGAAGCTCTGGGGCTCTTGGATGGTGTTTTCCTTGTGGCTGCGTACAGCGGCGATGGGGGAGGGTCTGTGCTGGCGGACATTGGTTACTGGCCTGGTAGCCTGGCTGCCCCTGGGAGGATCCGGGACGGGCGTGGAGGCTTAGGGGTCTGGGGGTGCTCCGCCCCCCGGTCTGGGGTGCTGGCCGGGCCTTGGGGGCTTGGGTCCTGGCTGTTGTGTCGCCGGAGCAGTGGGCGGGTGGGTGCAGGGGGGCTCAGCCCCAGTGCAGGGGACCTCTGGTGCTTTCTCTTCTGTTTTTTTTTTCTCCATACAGGTGATCCAGGTGTTTTGTTTGTTTGTTTGTTTTTTCCTTTCTTCCCCCCCTTCTCACCGTCTCTTCTCCCCTTTGGTTTTCTTTCTCTCCCTCTCTTTCTTTCATTCTTTCTCCCTGTCCTATCCCCCAGTCATGTCTGTCCCGTTTGTAGCAACCGAAAATAAAATAAATTCATAATTATAATAAAAGTCAATCAAATGGACCAATATGGCAAGGCCATGATGATCCACTTGGTAAAATAAATCCGCTTGGCATCTTTCTTGGCCTTAAGACAACAATTCTGATGGCTAAAGATCCAAACGGGACACAAAAAAAAATAAAATAAAATAAAAAATAAATAAATAAATAAACTGCTATTGAAAGGATAATAAAAATTATTTATTACAAGTATTTTAAAGGAAATTTGAATCATTTCGGGAAGCTAGCTATTCTGCTTACTTGTTAAGTGGTTGGTAGAATTAGTTTCACAAGTGCTCACCTTCATTTGACTTTTAGCAAACTTTCCAAACTGTCAGACTATTCAATGGCCAACCTGATATTTCATAATATACACCAACCTCTGGCTGGTTTTCAAGTTATTTTTTAAATTTACAGACTCGGGTAAACTCTGACAGTGATGTTTGTTTAATTAATTAAGTATAAGAATTATTCATTAAACGCACGTTTTCATAGCAGTTTCTCAGTTCAGTGGTTTAGCTGTAAATGCAGCTCACAAGTCTACAGATTTAAAATCATGGATGTCTGCAATAAAGACTCTCTTTCCCTCGCAGTCACATTCTCACCTATCAAACGCTGAGGGCACAATGCTGCAAACACACACAGTGACTGCTACTCCAAACCTGGGCTGACAGGCCAAGTGAATGGAAAACAACAACAGCAGCACCATCTTTACCAAAAGGGCAATTGTTTTTTAATTTTTTTTAATTCCTCCTCCAGTGTTTTGCAGCATCATGTTTCCTGCTGTGTATGTGCACCCTTGGGGGGGTGGCACAGAGAGGTCAGGGCTGGCTATAGAATATTGATGAAGTGATCAGGCTCGAGTTTGGAGGAGGGGTTGTTCTTTATTAGAAATCCACTAAACCTCATTGGGATTCTGCACATGAAATGATACAAAGTAGGCTTTAAAATTATTCCTTTCACAGTATTTTCCTTTACTACTCAAAAAAAGATGAAAAATAATTATGAAGTGCCAAATCACACAACAGTTGCCTCAAGCTGCTTTATATTGTAAGGTAAAAATGCTACAATAATACAGCCAAAACGCTAACCATTAGATAACCCGCTATGAGCGAGCGCTTGGCAACAGTGGGAAGGAAAAACTCACTTTTAACAGGAAGAAACCTCCGGAAGGAATCAGGCTGAGGGAGGGGCGGCCATCTGCCGCAACCAGCTGAGTAAGGGGAGGGAGACAGGACAAAAGACACTGTGGAAGAGAGCCAGTGAGTGAAGAATGCTTCATGGGAAACCCCCAGCTCCAGCATAACTAAAGGAGGATTCAGGGTCTCCTGATCCAGCTCTAACTATATGCTTTAGCAAAAATGAAAGTTTTAAGCCTAATCTTAAAAGTAGAGATGGTGTCTGTCTCCTGAATCCAAGCTGGGAGCTTGTTCCACAGAACTGCAGGCTTTAAATACATAAATACTCTAGAAACCACAAGTAAGCCAATAGTCTGAGATTGAAGTGCTCTGTTGGTGTGATACGGTTCTCTGAGGTCTTTAAGTATACATATGTACTCCTGTATACAAGGAGCAAGATTTTAAATTCGATTTGATTTAACAGTGAGCCAAAGATGAAAAGCCAGTGTGGGAGAAATCTCTCTTTCTCGTCCCTGTCGGTACCCTCGCTGTAGCAATTTGGATTAGCTGGCTTTTCAGGGAGTTTTTAGGACAACTTGATAATACAGAATTACAATTGATTGAATAAAAAATACAACAAACCTTTTGCAGTATTGCTCTCTCGTCTTTTGCTGATAGGATTGAAACAATGCTTTAGCCAAAAACTGAAATTTTAATGATGTAGGGTTATATTTAATTCAGCTGCTGTTATGTCTTATAGTCCTGAGCTCCGACAACAACACAGAATCATCTGAGGCTCATCAGGGAAGAAGGTCAGGATTCAGCCAATGATCCTATTGTTAAAAAGGGTAAAACAATTGTGCATGGTTTTGGTATTTAAAGGTGATGGCCGATCTGTCATTAGCCCTATACAATTTCACTTTATGACATTAATCTCCTTTATTTAAATGTCAGGAGCCAGATTAGGATCAGACACAGGAGACCAGGAAATCTGCTCTTTGTTCTTCCTGCTGTCTGTGACAGTGATTATATAAGCCTGCCCTTCCTTACATAAGTGTCATTAGTCAGCAGTAAAATTTCAAACTGTTAAAATGCATTAGAGAAACACTGGCCTGCACTCCTGGTGGCCTAGATTTATGGTGGCAACATAAACACTTTTGTCTCCAGTGATAAACCGTAATCCCAGAGACCGTCTTTGCAGAGCATTGCGGCGCCAAGCAGAAAACCTTTTGCAAAAAATGTGCCTAAAATAAACATTTAAGTGACTGCGATTATATGGAAAATGCAATAAATGCATGAGTATGTATATATTTTGAGTTATTAACCCATGATTTGTGTGATAGCCACAACCTATATCAGATGACTTCTAATACACAGTGAAAATAATCAACTTCCCATTAAAATATGCACTTAAATTTCAAAATGGGTATACTTTCTCACTCTGTACAGTGAGTATTGAAAATGCTATTTTTATTTCTTCTAAAAATCTCAGCCTTTCATCACTTTAAATCTGCTGGGAATCACCATACCGGCGTGACATTTACGGCGCTCGCTAGACTGCTCTGTGACTAAAGGCATCAAATTGTGCAGCTTCACACCATGACAGTATAGCCACTACTGAGCAACCAGCCAAGGCTCAGAAATGACCAGCTGGTGCAGAGAACACTACGGCCAAAACTGTGTGGCCAAGCCAGTTTGAATTTGCATGTCAAATTATTTAATTCTGCTCTCCGGCATGTTCCAGCTCTGTTAGCTGGTAACAATTACACATTGAATGTCATTACACTGTGAACCTGGCAGCACTAGAATAGAATAGAATAGAATAGAATTCAACTTTATTGTCATTGCACATGCACAGGTACAGGGCAACGAAATGCAGTTTGCATCCATCCAGAAGTGCTTTAGTGATATAGATATATTACAATATATATTAGCAATAATATAGATATGTAAGTATATTACAGAAATGGGTCTATTATGGTATGTTATAATGTACACGGTATGAAGTATGTTGTGAATATTCTATAACTATAGGTATGTACAGGCTGTAGTGAGTACAAGCTATGTACAGGCTATGAACAGGATATAAATATGAAAAACTATTCACAGAAGGCTATTAATTTAAACAGATGGATGTAAAGTATCAGCCTTGAAGTATTTTTTTCCTCGCGGCATCTTTTTTCAAACATCAAATATTAATTTTTCGTTTTATTTGCACGAGGGTCTGTCCTAATGTATGAGATAATGTGTCACATGAAGAATAACAGAGGTACGTGTGCATTTAATGTGGTGCCTCTGCAGTGCCCAGCCTCACAAGTTGCAATAAAGGTTTTCGATTATTAAGGGGTACAGCAGGAAAAGCATCCATCGCTGTAGCCTGCCCCCAAAATCTCGATTCTCCTTTTTTTCTGGTGGTTTGAGAGTTCTTAAATTCAATTCTCTGGCAGAAATCCCATCACTCTGAGGATTTGCAAACTGTGTACATCCTTCTCACGCTGTCAATCTTTGTCATTTTTTTCTTTGTATGTCATACTTTGAAAAAAAAAAAGAAACAATGTCTCTCTTTTGATTCGTAGCACATCTTAGATCATTCAGTCAATCTAGGCAATGAACTGTCTTTCACTTAGACAATATCACTTGCTCTAGACAATCATAGCAACTGAAATCAGTGCTTAAATCAGAATGTGTCTTTATAGGAGTCATTCAGTGAGACACAACACTAGATGAAGAATTCGCCATCTTACAAAGCTGCGATTGCAGCCATTCCCCAACTCTCTGTGAATGGTCCTCATGGCCATTGATCAGTGGTTGTCGATCAATGGTCATGACAATTTGCATATTAATGATCAAGGAACTGACCTCCACGCCCATTGTTCATTCGGTGGGCTGGTTTCAGTCATTGTGCAAATGTACTGTTTATAAAATTGTGGAAACCTGCAGTCAGCTGAGACTGAAGCAGTCACTTGGATGAGTGATAAAACGTTTCTCCCACTGAAAACGCTACGTCCAGATGAACAGAATCAACCTTTTGGGATTACAAATAAGCCCACACATTGGGCCAACTTTACAGGCTACACTACCTTCTGACCTACTCAACCTTCTGTGGCTCAGAGGAGTTGAGGCTTGTAGTAAGAAAGTATTTTGAGTAGAAAAACACTACATTAGTACCAGGCCATTCACAGTACATTTAAGGATAAACAAACCATATTAAAACACACTATGAGCTGGTAGGCATGATTACAACCACGTTCACGCAATATACTCAGCCACAGTCATAAAAGTGCAAAAAAAAAACTAACAAAAAAAACCTGGCATGATGTACAAAGCAAAACTGGTGATGTGTTCAACTTAGTTTTTTGCATATTTGTCACACCTGCATGTTTCAGATTATCAAACAAATTTGTGGTTTTTAAATGATGATTTCATTTATTAAAGGGACAAAAAATACCCAAACCTACGTGGCCCTGTGTGAAAAAGTAATTGCCCCCTAAACCTAATAACTGGTTGTGCCAGCTGGTTGGCAGCAAGAACTTTAAAAAAAAATTATTTCCTTTTTCATAAAGGATAGTTTTCTCACTTAATAAGTTAAATCATATTTTAAAGCTAAATGTCGTACGTACTCAGGTATTCTTTATCTAATATTAAATGTTTATCTGATGATCTGAAACATGTATCTAAAAAACTATAAATACACAAAGGGGTGGGGGTAGTCTTATATCAGCTAAGAAGACAGAGTGACCTTATGGGATGGGCCGGGAACAGCAAAGTGTTGTGGGAAGGTTCTTTTTTTTAAATTTCGTAACATAAGAGCTTTGTTTTGTGGAAAAAGCTGGCATAAGTGACCAATACAGAACGTATGCACTCAACTGACAGATAAAGCCTGACGCAAGAAAAGTGAGGTTGTGTGGTGTACAGTATATTCCAGGAAATAATTATTGCTTATCTGCATTAACTCTCAACAGGCTTGGTGCTTTTTGCTCTCATCAGTACTGATGAGAGCAAAAAGCCTTTGCAGTATTTGCTGGTATTTACCACTACAGCCCAGTGAGTTTAGCTTAATTGAAGTGAGATGGAAGAGGGAGAAAGCAAGAATTCGGGAATTAAGATTAAAAAGAGATGCAGAGGAAGGAGGGGGTGATGGAGTGATTAATAATAATAGATGATCATGTTGTGGAGGATTGGCAGAAAATTGAAGTAATGGAGTAAATACATGGAAAGGAGAAAAAACATGAAATGGAAACAATGAACAGAATATGATCCTTGGTTTTTAAGTGACAGTAGTTATGTTTTATAGAACTAATACTCTACTCTAGTCTACATTAGCATGTAATACTACCAGAAGCTTATCAAGATTCTCATAAATGAGGAAATGATCTAATATGTTGTTCTTTGCCGCCTATTGTAAAATCCTGTCAACCTTTACAGCAATGACATGACAAATGATACGTTGGAGCCAGGCTGAGGTTAATATCTCCAAAGCAAATAACCAGCTGCTTGCTGTATGAAGCACATATTGATGCAATGATCGTTTGAGAGCGGCGAGCAACATGAGAGGGGAAAAAAAAACAAAGATGGAGAGTGAACGTATAATGGGGAGTCATGGTTTGGGTGTGTTTGAGGCCAATACAAAACCTGTCTGTGTGGTTCACTATTTTTGCAGCTCAGGCGCGCGTGTTGTGATGGAACAGGTGCAGTTACCTGACGCTAAGACAAACACACTTGCACGGATTTTTCACAGCTAAGGGGCTAAAATCTTAATCCCAGCTCTAGTCTTAAACTGTAACCTTAATTCCTGAACTAAACCAGAGCTGGCAGGATATAAGAGGTCTAAAATTCAACACCGTGTGGAGTTGTAGAGAAGCTGCCTGGCTTTTCACAGTAATGAAGACTCACTCCCAGAATCCACCTCTACGTACACTGTTGGGCACTGAATTCTTTAGCGAACAGCTGCAAATGCTAGCGCTCTCTCTCTCTCTCGCTCTCTTAGTCACACACACATGCACACGTATGTTCACAGACATGTAGACACAATAAACGCACACACACACAAACAGGCTGCCTGACAGACTCTGACGCATACGAGTCATATCGCACACCCGCCAGTCTCGTTGCTCAACATGTTGGTGCAAATATACAGAAAATGGACTGGAATCATTTATAATAGCTACTCAGTAAAGTCAATATAGACTGAAACATGATATCCTCTCATATTCAGCCAAGTCATTTTGGGTACATGAAAGCACGACTGAATGCGTCTCCACCTCAGAAACAGGCGCTACTTAAAATCAAAGCGTGCATATAGAAAAGTCAAACGCATGCAAGAAAATGTTGGCACGTGATTTATGACACATACAAATGTAAGCAGAATTTTGTGCAGTACGAATGCTTGCGTCCTCTTTCCTCCTCTGCTTCTCTCACCTCCTTTGCATGCTGGGATGGTGTAATGAGTAACGAGGTTCGCCCTGCCCCTGTTTAAACAAGCCTTTTTCTCCCAGACATCAGATCCCTACTTCTGTGTGGGGGTTCATTTCCTTTCCTTTTAGAATTGCTCGTTTTCCCTCTTGGTGTAGTTCACCTGTGGAGATGTGAAGTCAGTAATCACACTGAGGTGTGGACCAAAACAAGCGAACCGAGACCGTTTAATTATGGTGTGAATGTGACCCGACCCAACTACCAGGTGCACGATGCAAGTTTAAGCAATACCCCTTCCTGAAGCCATGTATGCTTTATTTTTGGATGCACAAAGGCACAGTAGATGTGCAAAGATCTACTGTATTTATTTTTGTTATTCCTGTCCCGACACATCTGGCCAATAAGCAGATTCAATATTGTCATGTGGTTTGCAGCAACGTGTTTTTTCGCTTGGAGTTCACTTGGACTTTTCTCTGTGTGAAAACATTTTAAGCCACAGGAAAAAGCTACAAGATTCAAAACTCATCAGCTGAGTCGGACCAGAGCAAACAAACTATAGGTGTGAAAACGCCCTTAGAGAAGCCACTCAAAGTGGAACAAAAGGATGTGGGCAAACACAACTCACATGGCACTCAAAAGTGCAGGTGTGTGGGCTCGTGTGGTGAGCACACTCCTGTTCACTTGTGAAGGCTCTCCAGAAAAGGAGACTCAATGCAATGACCAAATTCTCTCCTCTGCTTTCACTTTTACATGTAACTAAAAAAAAATTGGTTTAAAAAATAAATAAATGACACATTTAATGTACTATTTTTATAACGAGGGGGTAGTGAATACTTTTGACAGATGCTGAAAGCACAAACGTGACATTGCTCTCTATATCTTACTGGCTCTTGTTATGAGGAGTCAAATCACACCTATTCATCACAGCAGTGAATGCTGTATACCAGTCACAACATTTATCAAGCATATTATAAAGTTTCCTCAAAAAAACATATTCATTGGTATTCTTGGTATCCTCTAAATGAGTGTTTTCTGGATTGACTCCTTGTCTCTGACCATGTCATACGGTCATATTTCTCAGCAGAGAGAAAAGGCATCTGGGGGAGTTTGGACAGTAACAAGGAGCCCATTTCAATGTCCTTGAGAGATGTTCTGTGTGGTTATCTGTGCCGTAGCCGAGCTGAAGTGGTTAACGTGCATTATCCTACAAGTGACACTTCAGAGTGTGGTCTGTGGGGGATAGTCATGCTGTAGCATCCCTTTTATCGTGGTCAACCTGTGTAATCCCTCACTATCTCGTTGAGCTCTGAATACAGCTATCAGGGTCCTTGTGTTGGATTTACGTCTACTGCAGAGAAATAAATAAATCTCTTTTCTGGTTCTTATCACGACTTGCTAAAGCACATGGATGTTTCCCTGTGTCCTTATTGCTGTACTTTGGGAAACATCAGAGGGGCTTGGGCAGTAACAAAATGAGATGTATCAAATTTTCTATACTTCTAATATGTGATAAAATACAACATATTTGACATTATAAGCACAATGTACATGCGTACGTGGTGGCTGCGGCTCAGGAGGTAAAGCAGGTCATCTACTAATCAGAAGGTTGATGGTTTGATGACCGTCTCCTTCAAACTATATGCCAAAGTATCATCAAGGAAGATACTGAATTCTGAGTTGCCTCGATCCGTTCATTGGAGTCTGAACGTCAGATAGAAATGAGTCAGATGTGGAAAAAAAGAACCTATATGAATGTGCGTGTGAATGTGTGAATGAGACATGTTCTCTAAAGTGCTCTGAGAATTCTAGTAGAGTTAGAAAATCACTATATGAGAACCAGTCCATTTACCATGCAATTAACCAGACCAGTATCTGCACATTTATGACAGTTATTAGATAAAATATGATTTGTGCACTCTTGTGCATGTCGTGGTCCTCCGTTTTGGACAGGGAGTTGCGTTTGTGGATTTTTAATTGCTGTTTATTTTCTGTTCTCTGTTTGGTTTTGCTCCTTAAGTTTGAATCCTTAGTTTTATACCCCTGCTTGCTACTGTCAGGAATTAACCTCATTTATGTTTTATAGGATAATATGGAGTATAGTGTTGGAAGAAAATGCCACACCCATACAAGCCTGTAGTGGAAAATTACTGGTCAGTGAAACATGATATCCTCGCATATTGCTTGAAGTTACAAAAGATTTCCACACAATTAGAAACAAATGATATAGAAAAGTGTCAGAAATCACAGAAAAAAAGTTAAATCTTAGCAAAACAATAGCTTTTGTGCATATACTGTAAATATACATGTATTCCTTTTTCCAGTTGATCTCTGTCCGTACCCTCACCTCTGAACGCCTGCTATGAGTAGTCACCACAAGAACGAGATTACAGATGTAAGTGTCAGTAATGGCTGGCCTCGCCCTTACAGAGGAGTGCAGTCATTCAAAAGAGGCTCAGAATGGAGACGTTACTCCTCCACATCGAGAGCAGCTAGTTGAGGATGTTCATGCATCTTACTAGGTAGCCTCATAGACACTTCCTGGGTGAGGTGTTCAAGGCATTTCCTACCCAAAGGAAGCTCTGGGGTAGAGCCAGGGAGTCTATATTATTATATCTTGTAGCTGGCCTGGGAACCCCACAGTGTGAGGAGGAGGAGGCAGCTGGGGAGAGGGATGCCTGGATTTCTCTGCTTAGGCTGCTGCCACCACAATCCAGATAAGCAGAGGATGAATGGATGGATAGATGGACAGACGGTCGACGTTGGCACTGGTTTAACTATCTTGTAACACTAAATATCTTGAATATTCCCCAGTTTGGTTATGTTTAATTCATGAGGCACCATCACCATGTCTGGATTAGAGAGTAGCTGATTAATATGGATCAAGGCAGATACACTCACACACACACGTACACTGACACTAAGCACACTCAATAACTGAGAGAATTAAAAACTTTTTGGACACTAACAGCCTCATTAAGTAACCCATTTAATGTCTTTTCTTCTCTTTTTTTAAAAATTTCATCTTGTGTTCAAGTGAAATCTTCTCATGACAGGAAATTAGAACATTTGCACCTCTGGCAGCAGCGTGAGACACACAGATTACTTTTTTTTTTTCTGTTTTAAATACACTAGGCCAAACACGAGTGGTGCGCTCGGTAGTCTTATTGCCTGTCATCAACACTAGCTCTCATTTTCTCCTCCCCTTTCCTACATTTCCTTTATTGGACACTTGATGGCTGTTATCGTTTCATTATTCGCTCATTAATATTCTAGTTTTTTAATAGAATGTCAGTTCAGTGTAGCATGAATGCAATTCTCTACGTGCGTGCTGTCGCCGTGGGCCAGCGTGCGCGCTCCTGACTACAGCTGCCGAGGATGCAATCAGCTGTGAGGGGCAACCACCTGCTGCCAAAATGGTCACTTAAGTGTTATGTTTTGCAGGTTCTCAGACTGCTCTCTCAAAGGTTTCTGCCAGGAAGTCTTAAACATGTCACGACATGGTGCTGGTGCAATCACCTTTATCCAGACGAGTTTAAAATATCCTAAACAAAATATTAGAATTTTATCCAAAGATTGGCTATATTTAAAAAAAAAAAAAAAAACTGCAGAGAGAGAAAACAAAAAGACTGCTGCCCTAAGAGATTTGAGTCACCATGCAGGGCAGAGTTTGACAAATGGTCTCTGGACACTGCAGTGAAGAAACCCTCGAGCCCCAAAACTGTCTTGTTACTTCAGTTCAAGTTGCTCACAAGGTGGCTGCTGTGACAGTGTGAGCTGTTCACAGGCAGAGCGGGGACACAAAAAGTCAGCCCAGGCCTGCCAGCCACACTGAGAAGATTTAGATGCTCAGGTGTACCTTATTCTGTCCGCACATCTCTTGCTTTCCTCCCCACAATCCATTCCATATTCTCTATCCGTCCTTCATAAACCCCTATCAGAGAGAAGATGTGGTTTTTGTTGTGGAGTCATTTCAGTTTTTTTCTGTCGTTCATCATCCGGGTTTAAACAGGCATCTAAATTGCCCTCAGATTTATTGCCGTGACAAAAAAAGTATGCGTGTTTATGCCAGTGGTGGTAGCATCCTGCTTATACGTGTCATTTTGCATTCGTTTTGAGCAAACGGGGTGTAATGACTTCAGACGGACTTGCTTTACCTCGTAAAGCATAAAGTGTTCCAGATTCAATATTCATAGTGAACAATCGCTTTGTGATGTCATATATTTTAGATGTGGAAACATCTTCACACCACACACTAGATATAGCCCTGTCTCCCCTAAACGTTCATTTTTGGGTTTGTTTTTTTTCCTGAGTGGACATCAGCAAGTTAGGATATCCGATACAAACTATGTACAGCATCATTAATCTGGCACGAGTGACACAGAGACTGAACTGTAGGATGTCACCTTTATTTCTGATACTCATCATCATCACAGCGACGCCTCGGCTGATTCTCAAGTAATTTAGTGACGTTGTCAATGTCTTCCTGCACAAGTCCACGTCCACATTTAACCTCCATGCAGAGCGGACTCATCAATCTCAGTACATAAAATTACCAAGAACTAGAAGCCTCAGCTTACAGTCAGAGTACTTTCAAATGACCCTGATTGATTTTTAAGAGCTCTGTTTTGCTCTTTCTTTCAACCTCAGAGAAAAATATGTTTCCTTAGCTACTAACTGCTCGAGTACGTTCAGTTATCTGCTGCTATAATTTAGATACAGTACATTCTGCTTGCTGCCTGGCAGGTAGTGTGCAGTGGAGTGCTTTGGTGTTTTTTTTAAACTCACTGAAAACAACCACCTGCTGCAGCTGGAAACATAACAAGAGTCATAAGAATAAATGGCTGCAAGCCCAAAACAATAAGCTAACATGCTTAACTTGAAGGTACTGGAAAGTAGTGTCTTTGTGTTCATCACCGCAGATGACTGTTTATATTAATGAGGTCAAAAGGTGACCGTCTGTGAATATTAAAACGTGGATTTGTTATGGTTTTGTCAGGAGGAGGACCAAAGGCATAGTCATAAAGACATAAAACAAGCAAGTACAAAGATGAGCCTGTCAGATGACGAAGCTGATATGTTAAACACTTATTTTTTTAACCCAGCCTCACAGATTGTGTTAAATCGACGACAGTCTTAAGAGCTAGACTGAACAAAGCAACTGGACTTCTTTAAGTATGTGAAGAGGTTTCAGCTCTCATCCAAGAGTCTTCTTCAGTTCATCTTCACAAAGTTAAAGAAGTTGCTTTTTCAAGTTATTAAGATTACCATGACCTGGATGACTGAGACCTTCACAGTGACAGTGTTTTAGAGTCGGTCTCCATGCTGTAAATTAGCTTTAAAACATGTAGTGTAAGTCCACTTTAATGAGGACATGGGGAAGACAGAGGACTGAAACAGAAGGTAAAGCAGTAAAAGACTATAGACTGTTTGTCAAAGATGGACATGGACCCGTGGGACCACAAAGGCTGTTTCTGAAGCCCTGGGCCAATCTGAGCTTCTCAAAAGAAGATGTCATGAATGAAGGGTGGAGGAAACTGAGAAACTGAGGGACACCGCACACTCAGTTGTGAATTGTAGGTCACAAGGTATGCCAACCACAAAGGACACAATCTTTATTGGAGACAAAGTATCAGAATTTCAGGAGCGGGACCACGCCTCCAAACAGGCTCCTTCTGGTTCTTATCTATATATGTTCCCCCAGTTCTACAAGCAGTTCAGTCTCGTTTATGTTCCCCACCCTCCCTACCCTTTTAAATTCTTTAACTTCTTCACTTCTGTTTAGTACATGGGGATCTGCTAGACCCGGGAGGCCCCGCCAGTCCCCTTAGAGGCCTTCCCCAAACCGCAGATCGATTCACGTCCACGCCACACCTTTATCTACTAAAACCTGTCAAACCTCCAATGAGGATGTGGGTCCAGCTAGTGAAACTTTATCTTTAGGACCACAGCCCAGTCACAATTTATACTGGTGCTGAGAGCGCGGGTTCTTCTTCTTCTTCTGGTTACAGTGCTCTCTTGAATAATAGGTGTCGTCACTAAGACAAAACCTAAATCTTTGGATTAGTGCTGGTATGAAAGTCAAGGAAGCTGAAACCAAGAGCAAAGAAATTTTGGAGGTTTTTATTTTTCCAGGAAGTCTTTTCAAGCTGTTGCAGCATCTCACTCTGTATAATGTAACTAAGATTGAAATGGCAGTACAACCACATACTTAGGTCTAGAACCAGGCCAGCGTGAGTTGCAAAATCTAAGAGGTGTGCAATGGTGTATGGCTATGGCGAGTACAAAAACTCAAGAATCATGAGAGCAGCAATCATAGACTTTACACAGGAGGATTTTGTAGTCGCCCCCTGCTGGTCAATAAAGGAATGCCAGTTAAAGATGCTGCTTTCACCTTTTTGACTTGAAGGCTGGAGTACATCTATCATTTTATGGAGTCTATGTAAAAGACACAAAAAGAAAAGTGGGAAAAAAAAGGAGACACAGGCAAGTACACCTTGGATGATGACCAGAACAAAACTACAAAATCTAAAACCATCACAAGTTTATAGTCAAATACATGCCAAACTTTAAAAATTAAACACAAGATAAAATTTGCCTTTTCATTTGTTCTGTTTACATCTTCAACCATTAACTTCATTAAAGTCTTTGGCGTGTTGCAGAAACACCGCGAAAGGCATTTGTCATCATGCCTCAGCGTGTTATCTGTGGTGGGAGGACATAATATCAGAAATCCAAGACAGGCTTTCACCACTTCAAGCAATATGTTGAGCCATTAAAACAACAACAATGGCAGTCTTTATTATAAATGTTATGATGTGTTTTCCATCTAAAAATCCTGCCTTTATGCGAAGTAATGTAACTGACACTGCTGCTTTGTTTTGCCTTCCTCTGGCAGAATTTAACTTTTTTTTTTTTATTAATGTTTGGATTACTGGGTCATAACAACCTCTCTGCTGGCTGCGCAGTGAGATACCACATTACAGTCATGTTTATTCAAATCCAATCTTCGCCTATTGTTGAATGCACAAAACTGTACGCACCCTGCCACAGCCAGCACAGGGCATTTCCGCAATGCAATCCAAACAAATACATGCGGCGTCACATCTGTAAACACACAATTACACCCCAGATACGAGGGCTAATCTGGAGCTACAGTCGCCCAGCTTTGCTCGGTTTTTTGAATTGCGTCCATTGCATACTCTGTTGTAATGATTACTGTTCAATATGGAGACGATGGCTCTAGGCTTCATGCGTTACATGCATCGGTACATCAAAGCAGCATCTCATCCGGTGACAGTTGTGGCAGTGGCACAGCATCAGGAGGATATCACAGCAGTCAAGTAGATAATAAAAGGCAGTTTTGCAGCATCTGTTAGTACAGTGAATTATCTAGTGTACTGCTTTGGCTGCAGGGGTAAATGAAGAAGTTATGCATATTTCTCTAACTAGGCCACAAGGGAAAGCGGGGAGAAAGCAGGGGTGGCTGAGGGGGGTGTAATTTGATTGTCAAGACATGCAGAAATCCCAGTTTGCAACAAGAGCTGAGGTGATCTATGTAGAAAAGAAAGATGAAGGAGGAAAAACAGACAGAAATTGAAGAATATATATATATTTAAAAAAGGAAGCCACTCTGAAGGAGAAAACTCTAAAGCCAGATTTTAGAACCCCACACTGATATTAAGAGTAAAAACATCACATCAAAATTTACACACAGTATAAAGCTGAACTGCAGTCTTGATTTTGGTTTCCTGTGTGACTCTCTCGCTCTCTCTCTCAGTAATACCGCAGAGCTGGAAGGAAGACTTATTCCTCTATCTTCTGCTTTCATGTGTTCGGCTCTGTGAAATCTACAGAGAGAAGGGACACAAAGAGACAGAGACTCGAATGCACATAAGTGTGCCGTGTTGCCGTTTGAACGGGAGCAGCACTCTCAGAGGTGAGCGTGCGAAACCGTTAAGGATGTTTTCAGGTTACACTATAGTTCAAATGCTCGCACAGAACAGAAGAAGAAGAAGAGGAGGATGAACAGGGGAAGGAGGGGAGAGGAGAGGAGGGGGCTGATGTTGTTGCTATGCAACCAGACTTCACTGTTTGAGAGTGTAAAGCATCCTCTGCGACGAGTTAATGCTTGTGAGCACACGCGCTCGTGCATGCAAACGTGCATGCGCCCACGCACATGCAGAAAGTGTGGGAATTCTGCAGAGACACAGACGTGAACAACCCTTCGGCTGAACTTCAACGTGTTCATCATCATCATCTTTGACATAGACAAAGACTTTATTTAATCCCACACTGGGGAAACTCACTTTTTACAGGAGGTGAGTTACAGATATATGTTAGAAAATGAAAAAATAGGAAAAAAGAATAAAAATAGTGCACAAAAAAGCCAAAAATCTATATATGTACACCAGGATTTTTCTTTTTTTATATGCACATGAAGTGCAGTAGGATTGATAATAATATACATGTTTCTTAGTCGTTCTCTTTCTGATATATGTGCATATTAATACAATCATTGGCTTATATTCTGATTGGCTATAAGAGATCTACTACCATAAGTGGTCAGAAAATGCCCTTCTCTCAGCATAATATCAAAATCCTTTCCTGGATTGCAGTTCAAGTCTGAAAAAGAAGCTAAATAACTGAGTAGATTAAGAAAGAATGTCATTTGGGAAATCACATAAATATATAAATACCTGCCATTACTTACATTATTCACTCCATGTTCCATGCTGCCTATTTTTTCCAGGCTATGTTTGTTTCAGGAAGGTACATTGTCAGTAAGAATATCACCTGAAAATATCTCACATATCAGCTCACATCTATATCCCCACCAGCCCTCAGTGCATTCTGCATAAGCAGAGCTAACGCGCTATGAATGCTAAAGGCCATCTGCTTTGTCATTGTGAAGTTAATAATTAATATGAATTAATAAGTGTTTTGACATTACAAATACTAATTAAAGCCATTCACTCAGCCATTGGTGTGACAGAGACTGTTAGGTCTAACTTTAATATACATTCACTTGCCACTTTGTTAGGTACAGTGACCTTTGTTTTGCCTTCAGAACTGGCCAGAGACTGGTATCCAACCACTAGTCAAAAAATTTGTATTCCCCTACTGATTGTGAGTGGTTGCTGGAAGTTTATGGCAATCGCTGGGAAAATGACACTAAAGTCCCAGTCATATGAAACCACAGATAAGTCAGTGATCCACTGGCAACCACTGGTAACTAAACAGAATGTGTATTCCCCAACCAGTTGGCAACCAGTCCCCAAGCAGTCCTTATTCCACTATTGACGAAGATTGATACATATTTTTTTAATTATGATTGCTTTGGTCGTGGTTTGAAGTGATGGACAAACACTGGACAATTTGAAATGGAGTAGGCTTTCCTTCAACACCCTTTGAAACATATTGGCTGCATTGTTGAGGCACAACTTTGACGGAAAACCTTCTCTGAACTTTTCACAGCTTAACAGAAGCTTCTTTCTTTTGCATTTTTTCTAGTTTTACTAACACTCAGCTAGTAGTTAGCAAGTATGTACAGACAGATTAAAAAACTACAGGCAACTGTGGTAATGTGCTGGCAAACAAAGCAACCACTAGGAGGTTTTTGGTTCATTGCCTTCTTTAAGTGGAGGAAAACATGTTTCTCCGAGCAACCGATGGTTGGATCTCATCCAATATGACGAACAACATGAGAAACCTCCACTGGACTGAGATCTGAAGGCCATTTGAGTACAATGAACTCACTATCATGTTCAAGAAACCAGTCTGAGATGATCTGAGCTTTGTGACATGGTGTGTTATCCTGCTGGAAGCACACTGGGGTCATAAAGGGATGGATGTATTCAGGTAGCCTGTGGTGTTTCTGCAACTCTTGGCAAAGAAAATATCCCCACACCATTACATCACCAGCACATTCCTGAAACTTCTTTGACTACTGTTTTAACACAACCTCTGCCACTGTAGTCATTGAGGCCTTTAAAAGGAAGATAGTGAGAAAACAGTTGAGGTCCTATTGTGCGTCATAAAATGTTAAGGCTTCTTGGTGATAAAGGCCACCATTCCTGGCCTTTTAACTCTTGCATGCAACATACAGGTTTAACATGTTTCCCATACTGGAGAAAAAAAGTTGCTACTTGCTGTGGGGCCAAAGACGTGTGCTAACCATAAAAGGCTAGGATTAGCTATCACAACATTGCATCAAAGCGTAGTAATCCAAATATTATTATTCTCATAACTCAGTGACTAACTCTTATTTGATTATTTTTACTACTTGGAAT
Organism: Perissodus microlepis; assembly: GCF_051167445.1. NCBI lineage: Eukaryota > Metazoa > Chordata > Actinopteri > Cichliformes > Cichlidae > Perissodus > Perissodus microlepis. Next base: position 20,423,416 of record NC_140464.1, on the reverse strand, counting down.
GAGACACACGATAAGACACTGGAAGTATTTTCTGTCCTATTAGACCAATTTATATAAAAAATGTTATGGACAGAGTCATGGACATATTGGGAATGATCTTTTATAAACCCTGTCCATAATCTGTGCCTTCAGAGATGCTCAAAGTGTTTTATTTTTCATAGTATTTGGAAAAATTGCTCCAATAGGTCTTTATGATTAGTTCAGTTTTCCTTCTTTTCCCATCAGCTGTTAACTACATGTGTCATGTGTGTTAGAGTCCTTCCTTCCCTGCCTCTAGACTTTACTTCCAGCCTTGTCTCTTTCACCCACTACCACATTTCTCACCCTTCCTCACCCCACCGCACCCAGCTCCCCCTTCCTCACCCACCCCGCTTTGGTCTTCAAAGCACCCAGCAGAAGCCTACAGCAGCTCTGCAGCTCTTGAAATATAGATTTTATGGCCTCTGGGACGCTGCCTGCTACTCTGTACGTTTCAAATGTAAAAACACACACACTGTGATGGAACTGTATGTGCTGCTTTGCTCACGAGTTTATGAACATAGTAATCTTGCTTAGAACGTATTTCAAACCTCTATATGTCCTTTTGTAGTAAAGTTTGTACTCTTGCAGTCGTTTGAGGCTATCGGCCACTCCACAGCTTTTTCTATCATCTCTCTCATCTTCACCAGTCTTCTTTGTATCACCTATTTCTCGACCTCTGGTGTTAATAATGTGAGTCTAAAGCCATGTTATCACTCCTGTGAGGCTATATTTAGGTAGAGAAATGCTTTCTGAGATGTACCACACTGGCAGTCCATAGTTTTTGAGATATTTTAGCTTTAACTTGTCAAAAGCAATCGACATTCGAGCACACGGATGAGTCGGGACGGAAATTTAAAGACATCAAATGGGGCAATATAATCGGCAGGGGGCTCTGGTTTCTCCTAATTAAAGAAACATGACATGGAAAATGTGAGTTTGGTTTCTGTTTTTCTTTTGTTTCTATTTGTTTAAAGGGAGGAGGGTTGACTTAAGTTTGCCACCTATACTTGGATGTTGGTGTAGAACAGGGGTCGGCAACCTTTCTGATGATGAGTGCCATCTAAAATTTCCTCAGAGGTCAGTGCGCCATATGATTGCATTAGCAATAAATTTAATAACGCTCTATATTAACAGTTACACACTATATAGAACAACTTTATAGAATTATATTTGTTTGCAGATGTTGGCAGCTATCAGCGAATAGTTATCAGCTATTTTGAAACAAAAAAGACACTTTTTATCCATAACAAGAACTCCATGAAGCAAATGAACTGTACAACAGAAAATACAAATGCTATTTATGGTCTCCTCACAACAATGATAAGAAAAATAAACTGGGCCAACGTGGCATATTTGTTAATACAGATATGCACATGTTAATGTGATCTCTTGTCTCCGAGTGTCCAGCATTCAGACGGCTACCTGGGGACACTCTTTGTGTGAGAGAAAATCTGCTCACACAGATATGTAGAGCCACACACTGTCACTAAGGCCTCTGCAATGTTCTGAAGACAGTTAAACCTGTCAGGTAGTGATGTCCAGCAGGTGAAAATGCAGCTCCATGAACACGCACGCAGAGACCGGCCCACCAGGTATTATAGGAAAAACCATAAAGTCTTTGAATGAAAACAAACGCTGTTGTGACAGTGATGTACAGTCTTGTTGGTATATGCATGATTTCTATACATTTTACATCAGATAAAAACTTTTGTTGTAAGATTTGGATAGTATTTGTTAAAAGCTAGACATTTTAAATGAGAATAAGAAAGAAAAATATTTCTTTGTGCCCCCCTCTCCCTGTTAATGCCCTACCTGGCCCCCTGACAACACTTTGCTAGATCCGCCCCTGCACAGTTACCAGCTGTCAGCTACCTAGAAAAGGATCCTGGTGTTATTTGTCTCTCAGAAACAGTTCATAACTTTTCTTCAACTCATTCATGTCACCTAAAAGGTAAACCTTTTTCTCCATCACCTGTTCAGCTCTGATGATTCAGTAAGGACATCTCCTGGTTTCATCTTCATGTTTCCCTCTCACCAGATATCCAAACCGATATCATGACCAGCAGCTTTTACAGCTGTGACTCCAGCAAACATCAGCTGATACTAGAAATTAATATTAAATAAATTCTAACAACAGCTGATCAAGTTTAAACGTGCTGCTGTTGTTTAGCGCGACATCCGCCGGTTTCCTTGTTTTGGCGCAAAATGGGCGATAAACAAACAAGAGAGAAAAGCCGATCAGCTGATCATTGATCAGTTTCATGATTGAAGCAGAGACAGGAGAGGGAGGGGGAGAGGATGAGAGAAGAGTCGGCTGTGCAGCGTAAAGACAGAATAACTCCAGCTTTGTGTCTTTTTTTCATTCTAGCTGAAGTACGGGACAAACTGTGTTCCTTTTCAGCTCAATACGAAACGTGTAATATTTTCTCTGAATACGGGACGATTTCATTTTTACGGTAACTCTACTAACTAAACTTATGAATAAAATAAAGTTCACTATCAGTAACATCATAGCACCCACCCAGCTGTATAGAAACTCCGTCATGCTAGCTAGTACGCAGTACGAGTTATTGTAACTGACTGTAAAAAGTCAGCACAACGAAAATAAATCCACCTAAACTTGGTTTATATCTGACCCAGATAGACTGCAGGTCATAACTTCTTACCTGATGTTCAGTTCACCTGACACTCGGCTGCCTCAGGTCTTTCCTCCTCCTGCCTCCCCTTTCCCTCATCCACCTGCTGGCCTCTGTGGAAGCTCCACCATAGCCACCACCAAACAGTTATTTTTACACATCTGCCAGCATCTGGCCAATCCATCACCTGTCACTGTTTATACCGTTACAAAACGAAATTTTCCCAGTGGGCCCGATGGCCAGTCCAGCTATGGTCGTGCCATCAGTTAACCCTTCCCGTGCCAGTGGCACGCGTGTCCAGGGTTGCCAACCCCTGGTGTAGAAGATGGAACACCAACCAACAGAAGACCCTGGGGTACACCCAGGACAGGCCGGATAGGATTGTGCAGCTGATTGCCTGGGAATGCCTCAGGATCCCACAGGGGGAGATGTAAAAATCTACAAGTGAGGAGGATTTCGAGATTTCCTCAGTTAACCTGCTCCCAACGAATGGGCATAGTTTGGAAAACCTCTATATAACAAATCATAATGCTGACTTTTGTTTTGTCGGTTGATTTTTCTCTCCCTTCGTCTACATCATCTCCTCCCTTTCTCATCCTTCAAAGAATCTATTACATTCAAATCACTTTTAATGGACGGTGAATTATGAAACCATCTTAAGCGCTTCTCTGTCCATTTGTTCATAATGGAACAGCTCATCTTACCACTAAGATGTTTTTTGGGAAAATGGACCAGTATAACTCCATTGTAGCCGCGCTGACTCGGAAGCAACTCTCACAGGAAGGCTCCTCCATCGCACTCTCTCATTTTCATCCACTAGCTGTTTCCCCTGCAGTCCTTCTTGCTCTCTCGCTTGTTCGTGCTTTTTTTCTCTTTCATTTCCCATCATCCCCACTTTTATTATTAATTAGCTTGAAAACCTCTTGAATCCCAAGGAATTGCCCTGCCCAAGCTAAGTATCTGTACACATCTTAGTTGAAGAGACTGCTCCAGCCACGTAGAACTTCGGGACCCACTTTGTCGACACTAGCAGTTGCCGGGCGTGTTCATAACTGTGATGACCCCGTTGTCTGGGCGACGGCCATTATGTTGTCACAGAAGCACTCAAGCTAATGGAGGAGCCATATTAATGATGATGCTATGCCCCACACCCTCTTTTTCTTTTCTTTTTTTTATATACAGTTATGCTTACATTACTAGTAGTCTTCCATAATAAATTCTTGAGCCTTCAGACGCCAGCTATAAATCAGTGACACTTGTACCTGACCTCTCTTCTTTTACTTATTTGCTGATGCTCACTCAGACACAGTCGCACAAGCGGAGACACGGGGGTTTTGTTTACTTGAGTCATTTCTGCTATCGATCAAAATTTTATTGAGGCCATATTGTTATTTTCTGTAAGCAAAAAAATGCAGACTTCATGTAATGATTTTCTTTCTTTTCAGGGAAATGCTACCAGAGATGCATGATAAAAAACCAGCTGTAAAAACATTAAACAGGAACTATGCTTGTATATTTGGGACGTGTGTGTTTCCACGCTCAATTTCATACCTCTATCCGTGTGCCAGTTTTTTTGGATTTCTTTTGTTTTTACCACCAGCTTGTGTGTCTGAACATGCCTGTATTGGAGTCTCTCTGGCTGTATAAGGCAGCTGAGAAAATGTGTGTGTGTGTGCATGTCCTTGCAGAGCACTGGCCGGCTGATATTTGTGATAATGGAAGTCAGATGTCAGACATGTCAGTACGAGATAAGATAACAGAGAGGAGGACAGATGCGTGATGAATTGATGATGGATAAATGGAATCAGCTAGTGTGTTCGTGTGCCACTCAACTTACATGTTACTTATCATCCACCCACCTGCCCCAAATTCAAAGAGAAACATAACCTCGAGGATAACTTGCAAGTGTGAATGTATCTGACTGCGATAGCCCTTCGATTGACTGGCAATATTGAAAAGAGGTTGAAGAAAAATGGAGCAATTGATGGATGGAGAATACATACTTGGGTGAACTAACTGTAAATACATGATCAAAAAGCTCCCCAAAACACTCACAAAGTATACAAAATCTTTAAGCAAACACTTATATTGTATAGATTAATGTTCACGAATACGTGATTAAATGAAAAGCTTCATATCAGATCAAGTTTCAGGCAAAGTAGGCTACAGGTTTAGAGCCCTTACAGTGAAACTATGTTCACAAGATGCATGCACATTACATAAGATGTTGATGACTTTAAAAGAAGCCCAGAATGTCGAAACAACCTGGGCGTAATATTGTAAAATTGAAATGCACTGGCTGACAGCTACTATAAAGCCAATTTCTCTATCGATCTCTGCGAGACTCCTTTGAGCTAAAATGTGATATAAATCATATTAGCATGTCTGCTTCCTGGTTATTTCCCTAACCATATCAAGATCATCCCATTAGCACAGTTGCTGTGTCATAAAGTTTTGTGGCCCGCAGGAGCATGCAGTCATATTATCATGCTAAAAAGAAAGTACACCCAGTTTAAATTCTAGAGTTTTACCTGCTTGCTGCTTTAAGACCTGCTACTCCTTAACAGGTCTGACCATTAGTCATGAGCAACGACACGATGATTACCATGCATTTATTTATTCAACAAAAACTAAATGAAAATGCAGAAGCAGTGTACACTCCATGTTTCAGCCACTTGTAGAGCCAGCTTTAGCAGCAATAACTGGAAGCATTAAATTTATTAATAACTTTATCGCTCTCTCACATTGTAGTGGAGGAATTTTGGCCCACTCTTCTTTATAAGTTCAGTTTATTGAAGTTTGCATGCACAGGTCTCATTAAAGTCTCTCTACAGCATCTCAGTCAGGCTGAAATCTGAACTCTGACTAACAAAACACTTTGATTCTTTTCTTTTTAAGACTTTCTGTTGTAGATTTCCTGCTGTCATGAAGCTCATTGGCCTCTTACATGACACAATTTGGGACAAGCTTTGGCTAAACAGAGGAGTTCATGGTAGACTTTCTGACTGCAAAGTGCCCAGGTCCTGTGGTGTAAAAGAAGCTCAAATCATCACCCTTCCACCACAGTTGGTATGAGGTGTCTGTGCTGATATGCTGTGTTTGAGTATCTCTAAACATGTTTTTGGCACACTAAAACATGTCTATTTTTAATCTAGCACTGGGCATAATAACATGGGATACTATGTTATCTATGATTTACCAGGTTCAATGGGTTATTTGAGGCAGTTGTTGACAATTTGACAACACATTTTTCAAATTAGGTTACTGCAGCTTGACTGGAGCCTATTTTAGATGATACTGGCCAGATGAAAAATAAATCAGATGAAATTCAGATGCTCTTTTTGAAGCTGAGACATAAGCTACTTAACAAGCACGCTCATACCAAGTTGAAAAGCATGGCCTCTGGTTGAAACTTACAGTAAGTGTATTGGCTTCTGGCCACATAAGTGTTGCACTTGACAAATCTGATGAGTTACACTTCTAGTTCACTGCAGACATTAAGCTACTGGAGACCATCAAAGCAACATAATGATGATTCTTCATTGTGTCATCCACCAGGTGCAACACTGTTAAATCAGCAAATTCAGCTGTGCTCCAGAAATGCCAGGTGTTGGAACAGATATAGGAGGTTATCAGTTGGGAAACGAACAAGTAGATCACGGCATCTTGAGCCTTCCTGTAATCTCTGTGAGTACAAATAATGAGGTGAAATTAGAGTAGCGATATGGGATGCTACGGCTTTCTGTGTGTGCTCCTTCACAAAAGCTGTTACAGGCTGTTCTGAAGAATAGAAACGTACAGTGACGTACCTTCATGTACTTCATGTACTTTAATGTTGCTCATTTTCATTTTATGACTTCATGCAGATAATTATGTTATCAAGCTAGATGATAACAGGATATTTTTTCTTATCCTGTAAATACTGTGCTGAGAATTTTTCATACACTCATCACGGGCACGAATGTCATGATAATTTTGGTCTTTTAATGATTTCTTTGAACTGTTTGTTTTCCAGGGTTGAATGATTGTGCAGCATACATGTTTAATTACTTAAAAAAAACAAGAATTAAGTGCACAAGTTTGAATTTATTTAGGATATTTTTCTAATCTATACAGTGTCAAAAGTATATATAGGCTCAAATATATGCAAACACTCACTTGAATGTTTTAATAAGTAATGCTGAAGGTTCTAGACTGTTTAACCTGATAAGACCAAAGCCTATGAACCTCCTGTTAGTGATAATAATAAACTAGAACTGGTAGTTTCTCTTTGCTAATATAAAAAGGATTTGTTGGACAGCACTTATGGAATTGAAAAATACTCAAAACAATTTGAAATTTAGAAGAACTCGGACTGAAATTTACAGAATTCTCCTCCTGGGAAGGTCTCTTTGAGCCATCTCTAAACAACTTCAGATTCCAAGATCATCACTTCAAACAACAAGTAAGTGCATGTTTTGCTAATGCCTGGAAGGATACACAAACTGTTGCTCTCAAATGAGAGGAAATTGTATAAGGTGTTCAGGACAACCCAGAATCCACCAAGACTCAAGTCTGCCATGAACTGGAAAATGCTGGCCATGGACTGAGAGGATGCAGACCAAGAAAGAAGCCCCAGGTCCAAAATCCACACTTTCAACCTGTATTGAAATTTGCAGTTGCCCACTTGGATAGGCAAAATGCCTTCTGGAGAAGAGTTTTATGGTCAGATGAGACAGAGATTGAGCTATTTGGTCACAATGGGAAGAATAAAGGTGAGGCTTTCAAACCTTAGAACACTGTACCAGCTGTCAAGGATGGAAGTGGAAGGAGCTTGGAAAGAAAAGCGTCTGGACTTCTTTAAGTTGCTTGAAGATGTTTCACCTCTGCAGATTTTTACAAACTTAACAATGTGGTGTATGCTGTACAGTGTAGTGAGGAATGCCCAGACCTCTACATTGGAGAGACCAAACAGCCACTTCACAAGCGCATGGCACAACATAGAAGGGCCACCTCCACAGGACAAGACTCGGCTGTCCATCTGTTTCTAAAAGACAAAGGTCACTCTTTCAAAGATGCCAATGTTCACATTTTGGACAGAGAAGACAGATGGTTTGAAAGAGGAGTGAAAGAAGCCATTTATGTCCACTGTGAGCGACCGTCTTTGAACAGAGGCGGTGGTTTACGACACCAACTGTCTGCTATCTATAATCCAGTTTTGAGATGCCTTCCCAGACGCCTTAATGCCCACTCACACCCTGGGCCATCTAACCTCAGGAAATCACATGATAGAGTGGGGCTAAGTTTCACAATGAGCTCACCTGAAACCCTGGCTGATTGTGACCAACACCCGTTTTCACACCTTGGCTCATGAGATTAGGTAGAGGATAGGACTGGGCGATATATATTGAGTTTTTAAATATATCGATATATTTTTATACGAGATATGAGATGTGACAATATCGTTTATATCGATATAGTCTATGTTACGTTATAATTATACTTGTGGAGCTGCAAGTTTGCCTCTCTTTCATCCACTTTTGTCTCTATGCAACGTTACTCAACTCCCCCCTCCCCCATCGCTTCACTTGCAGGCAACAAGATGGACACAGCAGCTATCAAAGAGGAGCTGGTCAGTAAAAACAAAACATTTGAAGATTACTATTTTAGTGCTGTCAGCGTAACGTTAACGCCATAACTGCATAACGGCAAATCTCCATTAACGAGATACCACGGATCACCCCGTGCGTGGGGCTGGACGGCGTTAACGAGCTAACCGAGCTAACGCGTTGACGCATGGCCTAAAATCCTTTCATTTTCTCAAAAATCGACAGTGCACCTTATGTATGAATTCTGGTTGTGCTTACTGACCTCGAACCAATTTTATGTGGTACACAGTGCTCAGAAACCTTTCAAAAAATTTTTGGTATGACTTTGGTAAGCTACGAAGCTGCACTGCTTGATGGATTGTTGTAGCATTACAGCTACTGAGGAGCCTCGCGGAGTGATACGTACTCTGCTTCAACGTAATATTACCGTACCGTGTGTCTATAAGGACCACAAATGGCACCTGTTCAGAGACGTGGTTACAAGGAGGATTTCAAACTCCAGGCTGTCAGTCACGCAGCAGAACTTGGGAACAGAGCAGCTGCGAAATCTGTCTTTGTTATTCTGCTCAGCGTCTTTTAGTTTACATTTTGACTAGTTTACATTATTTTATTTATGGAGCATTATTATTTAATAAATGCTGATAATTTATTTCTGAATAATTTTTTCTTCTTCATCTGCATTGTATGATAATAAAAGTGCCTGTGTGAGATTTGGGACACAGCTTTGATTAAGAACTGACTTTTTGTTCTTACTTTATGGCTTTTAAAAAAATATCGAGATATATATCGTATATCGCCATCCAGCTAAAGAATATCGAGATATGAATATTGGGTCATATCGCCCAGTCCTAGTAGCGGATCATCAGGGGGTCCTTTTGTCCCTCTTTGGGGGGGTTACTCCCACGGGGTTTAAATCTGGGACTCTCCACCATGTGACCCTAGAACTGAAGAAGCTTCTTGGATGAGAGGTGAAACGTCTTCAAGCAACTTAAAGAAGTCCAGACGCTTTTCTTTCCAAGCTCCTTAGACTACGACGACCTGGATGACAGAGAACCTTCACAGACACATGGAAGTGGAAGAACATGAACAAGAAATTGAACGAGTCGCAATTCAAGGTAAAAGAATCAGAGCAACAGAAATGTAACTGTGTTATATAAATCATTATATAAATCAGCTCCTATCTGGCAGTCTGGAATGCATAAAAACCTCTCCCTCACCCTTCCCCCTACTCCCACTTGCCCCTTTTTCAAACCTGAGCCAACAACGTCATGAGTTATTACTCCGCCACTGGTGCACTCAGTAGACCAGGCTGACCTTAAAGACTCACTCTGGTGATGAATATCTAAATTACCTCCCCTCTGAGTTCTTCAGATCTATCTGTCCTTTCCCCATCCCCTCCTCAACAGCTGCTTGATTTTCTCCCCTGCTAAGTCCTTGATGATACTTGAAAGCGGCAACCTTTTACAACCAGTAGCCTCATCTCTTTATCTTTTTTTTGTCCCTATAACTTTCTCTCGTACCACCTTGTTCACTCCCTCTCCTCTGCCTCTTATGATCGGCTCCTCAGTGAAGGACAGTAGAGGTTACAGAGCTGGATGGTAGCCTACGGGCAGTACAAGCTCTCAGAGAAGGGGAGATGAGGCGAAAGCTGCTTGGGGTATCAGTACCAGAGTGTTACTTTAGCCTTTCAGCAGTAGATATGGAAAGAAAGCAACCTTCTTGAATAAACAGTTTTTATCCAGCTGAATAGGTGACGACTATGCTTAGATTTCTGACTTTTTATCCCCGCATACTGGGTTCTGATACATATCTCAAGGATTTGGCTCACTAAAGTGAAACAGATCCCACTGCCATCATCAACCCTCTAAGATATCACATGTCTGTTAGCGAGGTTTTCATGTAAATGCAGATTTTGTTCTTTTGTTACAAGCCTACTTAACCACGTTATTGTCTGTCTTTAGCTGTTTGCTGGTAGTAGCCTCACCTTCATGAACATATTGTATTTGTTTTCTCATCTGTCAGCAAGAAGAACTATTTCCCATACTGTCAAATTAGTTTTTTAAGGTGTGAATAGTGTCTGGGTTTTTTTGTTTGTTTGTTTGTTTTAACGAGAAAATATTTGTACATGTGCACAACAGCTGAAAAGAACCATTCAGCCTAAACAGACCAGCCTCATTCTGGACAGATAGGCCCATGGGAGCAAAAAGGACTCAGAGTCTTAGGCAGAGAGACATTTAGGGAGAGGCAGAGATAGGGGAGGGCAGTTTAAAAATATGATGTGGAGTTTTGGTACCTCTCCCACAGGGAATACAACATTCAAACTGGGCCAAAGACAGACCACACACACATACAGACACACACAGGCACTCACTCACTCACTCACTTCCCAGATAGAAGATTCATTAGGGCCTAATCTGGGCTACTTTTGGCACCAGTGAAGGCACCAGCTAATGTCGTATGGGCCTGGTGTAGTCCGAAGTTATGCTTGCTATCAATTATGGTGAGCCGGTGTGGCTAAAAAACTGACGAGATGGGGTTGAAATGGGTTACAGCAGGTGCTGGCTAGGCCAGATGTAGTCTGAATGACATTCAGCCCATATATGGTAGACCTGTGGGTGGGTAGTGGCCGAGTAAAAAAAAAAAACAGAAGACGTGGGCCACATTTGGGAAAAATAGTCTTTGCTATCTGGGTTGCCCCACACATGCACAAACACACGAGCACGCCAAACTGTAAAATTCAGCTACCCTATAAAGCAGTCCAGGTTAGGCAGACAAGAAGATGACGCAGACAAGAAACTGCAGATAGTTTAGCCAGTAACAGAGAACGAGCTGGAGAAGCTCGACTGAGGAGAAGACAGATACAGAAATATCTCATTAAACCGAATGTGAAGGACTACAGCTGACAGTTTGGAGTGTTTTTTCTTCTCTTTTGTTGGACAGGTAGAATATATTGAGTATTGCACAGGTAGCTGTCTTCATAAAAAGTTACTTTATGAATTAATGGACATCTAGTGAATATAGGGATAATATAACACAATCTGTCTTGTTAGGACGGCATGAAGACAGCTTATTTTAGCCAGTGACTCAACTTCTAGGGATGGAAACTATGGATGTTTCTCTGGCAGTGGAGACGCTATTATGAACATTCTTGGTTTTACTACAAATTAATCTGTCCATCAACACAATGCCATGATCTTTTGAGCCAAAAAAGGACTAGGTATCCCAGAAAACCAAGAAAAACTCAGACAAACTATAAAAAAACCCAAAAAGATCAAGAGCTCTAAAGCAACTCTATAGGCCCCAGTTAGCATGATCATGTTAAAGTTTATGACAGTACAAATTAAAATGGCACACACACCTCATACCAACTGTCAAATGCAGTGGTGCAGGTGTGATGGTATGGGGTTGCTTTGCAGCCACAGGAAATGAGCACCTTCTAGTAATTCTATCGACCTTGAACTTCTCTGTGTACCAAAGTATTCTAGAGTTAAATGTGGGACCATCTGTCTGACAGCTAAAGCTTGGTCCAAATTGGGCCATACAACAGTACAACGATCTCAAGCATGACAGCAAATCTACAACATGGATAAAATAACTGAAAAAGAAAAAAATAATCAAGATGCAATGGTCCAGTCAACAGATAAACCTGTTTGAAATGCTGTGGCTGAACCTGAAGAGAATTGTGCGCAAATGAATGTCATTGTGAAGAATAAAGGGCCAAAATTCCTCCAAAACGAAAGATACTGATAAAGTTATGCAGAAAAAAATTACTTTTAGCTATTGCTGCTAAAAGTGGTTCTATGAGCCAGTGAATTGTGGGGTGTACTTAATTTTTCAGAGGACTGCACAGAGTCACATGACTGTAAATAAACAGAGATGGAATGAACACCCAGTGAATTCTGTTTGTCCTTAAAACAACAGCAACATCATTAAAAAGGAGTCAAATGTTAGCATGGTGGTAGCTAATGTGGCTAACATTATCTGTTAGTGTCTTTTTGTTATCACACACTGTTCTTTAATTAAGGCAAATTCTCACACGTTTCTAAATATTTCCCTGTTAACCTTTGTCACACAGAACAAGCATTAAAAAGTGACCAAAAAAAAGCAGCAGTTTAAAAGTAAACAGCGCAAACCAGCTACCACTTTGAAGCTATTTTACATTACAAACAATATTATTACATAAACATATTCTAGAAAAATCATCATTCATTTAACTTGAATATAATAGATTTGCTGTGATTTTGAAGCATTAACATGTAAAATGACCACTTAGAGAGAAAGCTAGAAGAATATAAGTAGACTTACCAATAGGAGTTTTAGCTAGCAGCTAAAAGCAGCGTGAAAAGGATTGCTGAAATGTGTAATATAAGAAAAACTATGTGGTTTTAGAACATTAAAATGAATCAATCTATAGTAGATCCCTACAAAAAAAGATATGATCAAAATCAGCTTAATAGGGTCTTTTTAAAGATGAGCAGGGCTCTTCTTGAGGTTGTATGAGCTCTCTGAAGGGCAACTTCTATTAAGAATGCAGTAAGCCTTTTCACAAAAGATATTTTGAAATGTCACAGTAAAAAGCACGGGTATAAATATTACATTTGAAGATGGCTGAATTCCATTTCACCGCTTTGTTTTCAAGGTCCTGATGCCGCGCATGCTGGCTCGCGAGGGCGGAGAGACGCAGTTAATGTTATTAGCAACACTGCGCTTCTCCTACGATGACGAATAGAAACATTTACCATGAAAACGACCTGTAAAAGTGATAAAGGTGTAAGCGGTCTCAGCCCAGCAGGCGCAGCAAGGCTGAAAAAGATGTCAAGCTGTATGTACACACCCACACAGTCCATAACGGCTCTTATTAGGCATACAGTGAAAACACCCGGATTTGGGAACCATAGCTGAGCAGTGCTTTTATTATTATTCAGATTTTTTTAACCTGCCAATTTGCTAATCATTTCTCATTCTTTCAATATTTTCTCAGCAGGCTGTCTCTCGCACTTCTCCCAGCCCCTTTTCAATTTCTTTTCTCCCTCTCTTCTCTATTTATTATTCTCCATTTCCATCAACATTACCTCTGCCCCCCCCCCCCCACTCCCTGTCCACTTTGCTTATTCACCTCTCTCTCTCTCTTTTACTTCCTGGTTATGTCACTTTCTCTGTGGCTGACCCCCCCACAGCTGCTCAGCCCTGCATACACTTCAGCAGCAGGTTAAGTGTGAAGGTCTCCTCCTATGAGCTTCGCCAGTGGTCATAAACCATTAGTCACAGCTTGAGATACTGAACTCTATCTGCATGTCTCGCTCCTGTTGTTTGCTTGTCATAAGTAATGTTTTGTGACAGCTTGTTAGAGACAGTGCGTGTTTATACGAGGAAGTCTGAAATATGGCGTAACCCTCTTTTTCCTCTCATTCTTTTGCTCTCTCCATTTGTTTCTATTTTCCGCCCCCCCTTGTCCCGGATAGCTCACACTCATCTGTGAAGGGCACTTCATCCAGACATTTTCCCAGAGACTGCCTCCAGGCATGAGATCATTGTTAGACTAAAAAGCAACAAAAAATAAAATAAAAATAAAAATATTTGCCACTGTATCCAATGAAATGTGTGTTTTTCCAATGTAAGCAATAGGCATTTCCAAGCAACTATTAAGTGACAAGATGAATGGTGTGTGATGGTATATAGAGGTTATATTTCAAAATATGAACATTGGCATTGTGTACAGCACCCCAGTTTTTACAGTTTATCCAGTTTTTAGGTAAAAGGGGGAAAAATGAAATCCCATACAGGTCAGCTGACCCCTTCAAACTGGCTGCAACTTTAAATGGGCTGTCAGTCATAAAGCTGTCTGCCTCTAAATCAGGCAGTTGGCAGGAAGAAGGATGACTGAGGAGAGAAAGAATAAGAATGTAACTGGTTCAGATGAGGAGAGAGGAAAACAGGAAAGCTGCTGGGGACATGGAGGTGGGCGGAGGTTAAAAGCAATGGGGAAATGATGAATATTAGAGAAGGAATATGGAAGGTGGAGAAACAAATAGAGACAAAATGTAGCAGAAGGAGGGACAGTGAGGTGGTGGGAGGATGGGAGGGAGGTTTAGGGAGATGCTGGAATAAAGATGAGAAGTGATGCATGGGGTTTGGAAGTAAAAGGGAGAAATGTTTGCCAGCTGCTTCATTGTTGAGCTTCATCAATTGAGGGAATGGTTCGGGAGATGTGGGATGCAGTAGGTGAGAGGAAAGGAGGTTTCCATTGTAGGGGGGATGATGGTGTTGAAGTGGAAAAAATAGAATGGAGACAGCATTCAGCATTCAGTCAGACTATCTGACAGCAGAATACACAGACGCCTATCAGACAGAGAGAAAAAAATGCGGATAGAAACAGCTGATTTTCTACACCGAAACTAAAATACGGCTAATTATGTGAACAAAAGCAGCTAATAACTATGTAGCCTAATTATTGCCCTATTCACCATTCTGAGGCCAAAGTCCTTTCTGATAGCGTTTCAGGATGCATCCCACTGAAGCCAACCCCACCGTCATTGCGGTGAATTCAAGGTGTAGGGTTTGAAAAGTCTGTAAAATTTGACTTCTTCATCATTTAGATACTGCTAAATTATAAATGTGTTATGAATAATAAATGTTAACGCAGTGGCTTCAAAATAAATTAGTGTCAAAGCCTTCTCTGTAATAACACAGAGCTTAATTCTTGTGGAGTAATAATAATGTTTCATCTCTCGAGAAAGACACGAGGGGCGATCTTTGACTCTGAACAGCACTAAAGGAATAAATCATGCTGATAATAGCGGAGCAATTTTAAATTGCACTTTTTGTTTCGTGAAACCTGGCAGATATGGATATTCTCCACTTTCTAAGTTCTTTAAAAAGCTCTCTATTAAGTAGCGAGTTAAGTAGTCTACTCTTAATGTAGCTAGTTCTATGAATGGCTAAATGGTCAGTGATTTAGGATTGACATTTAATCATTAGTTATTATTAATCTCACTGCATGTCTTTGTCCGGTCTTCCTTCATTCACTGCCAACCGGTCAGGCAGATGGCTGCACCTCCCTGGTCCTGGGTCTGCTGGAGGTTTCTTCCCATTGTAAAGGAGTTTTTCCTTCCCACTGTTGCCAAGGCGCTTGCGCGTATGATTGTTGGGATTTTATCTGTTTTTTCTACATTATTGTGGGGCAGGGGTCAGCAACCTTTCTGATGACGAGTGCCATCTAAAATTTCCTCAGAGGTCAGTGCGCCATATGATTGCATTAGCAATAAATTTAATAACACTCTATATTAACAGTTACACACTATACAGAACCACTTTATAGAATTATATTTGTTTGCAGATGTTGGCAGCTATCAGCGAATAGTTATCAGCTATTTTGAAACAAAAAAGACACTTTTTATCCATAACAAGAACTCCATAAAGCAAATGAACTTTACAGCAGAAAATGCAAATGCTATTTATGGTCTCCTCACAACAATGATAAGAAAAATAAACTGGGCCAACGTGGCATATTTGTTAATACAGAGATGCACATGTTAATGTGATCTCTTGTCTCCGAGTGTCCAGCATTCAGACGGCTACCTGAGGACACTCTGCTCACACAGATATGTAGAGCCACACACTGTCACTAAGGCCTCTGCAATGTTCTGAAGACAGTTAAACTTGTCAGGTAGTGATGTCCAGCAGGTGAAAATGCAGCTCCATGAACACGCACGCAGAGACCGGCCCACCAGGTATTATAGCAAAAACCATAAAGTCTTTGAATGAAAACAAACGCTGTTGTGACAGTGATGTACAGTCTTGTTGGTATATGCATGATTTCTATACATTTTACATCAGATAAAAACTTTTGTTGTAAGATTTGGATAGTATTTGTTAAAAGCTAGACATTTTAAATGAGAATAAGAAAGAAAAGTATTTCTTTGTGCCCCCCTCTCCCTGTTAATGCCCTACCTGGCCCCCTGACAAAACTTTGCTAGACCCGCCCCTGCACAGTTACCAGCTGTCAGCTACCTAGAAAAGGATCCTGGTGTTATTTGTCTCTCAGAAACAGTTCATAACTTCCCTTCACCTCATTCATGTCACCTAAAAGGTAAACCTGTTTCTCCATCACCTGTTCAGCTCTGATGATTCAGTAAGGACATCTCCTGGTTTCATCTTCATGTTTCCCTCTCACCAGATAACCAAACCGACATCATGACCAGCAGCTTTTACAGCTGTGGCTCCAGCAAACATCGGCTGATACTAGAAATTAATATTAAATAAATTCTAACAACAGCTGATCAAGTTTAAACGTGCTGCTGTTGTTTAGCGCGACATCCGCCGGTTTCCTTGTTTTGGCGCAAAGTGGGCGATAAACAAACAAGAGAGAAAAGCCGATCAGCTGATCATTGATCGGTTTCATGATTGAAGTAGAGACAGGAGAGGGAGGGGGAGAGAATGAGAGAAGAAGAGGCAGCTGTGCAGCAAAGACACAGAATAACTCCAGCTTTGTGCCTTTTTTTTCACTCTAGCTGAAGTCCGGGATAAACTGTGTTCCTTTTCAGCTCAATACGAAACGCGTAATATTTTCTCTGAATACGGGACGATTTCATTTTTACAGGACGGTTGGCAACTCTACTAACTAACCTTATGAATAAAATAAAGTTCACTATCAGTAACATCATAGCACCCACCCAGCTGTATAGAAACTCCGTCATGCTAGCTAGTACGCAGTACGAGTTATTGTAACTGACTGTAAAAAGTCAGCACAACGAAAATAAACTACAACTAAACTTGGTTTATATCTGACCCAGATAGACTGCAGCTCATAACTTCTTACCTGAAGTTCAGTTCACCTGACACTTGGACCGGCGGCCGCCTCGGGTCTGTCCTCCTCCTGCCTCCCCTTCCCTCATCCACCTCCTGGCCTCTGTGGAAGCTCCCCCATAGGCACCACCAGTTATTTTTACACACTGCCAGCATCTGGCTAATCCATCACCTGTCACTGTTTATACCGTTACAAAAACAAACAAACAAACAAACAAAAAAACCCAACCATCGGCCATAAAAACTAAATTTGCCCGGTGGGCCCGATGGCCAGTCCAGCTATGGTCGTGCCATCAGTTAAGCCTTCCCGTGCCAGTGGCACCGACCCCTGTTGTAGGGTCTTTACATTACAATATAAAGCACTTTGAAGCAACTGTTGTTCTGATTTGGTTGAACTGAACTGATGTCATAACTGCATTTAAAATGTAAAAAAATGTGAATCAAGTATTGTTCTGTTTAGCAAATAGAAATAAATTTGTTCTTGCTTTAAGGGCAATTCTGAAAAAAGAAACTTATAAATGTGTCGTGTTGATTGCAAAAGCCACCAGACAACATGGACTTTTATTAAAATAATAAAAATAATGATGATAATAAATGCATAATAGGAACAAAGAGTATCAACACATTACCTTATAAGAGGTAAAAATTTGAAATATAGAAAAATTAACTTGCAATTAAAAGGCAACTTTGTATCCACTTTGCATAAATCAACATGTTAAATGCCGAACTTTGAGTAAAATGAGTTAAAAAAAATCTTTGTCATGTAGTTCTTATAAAATTATTGGATCAAATATTTCAAACATACCAACTTCCCCCAACAATCGCACAATAGCTTTTTTTTCCTTCTTTTTTCCACCCTAAACAACTGCCATTTGTCATATTTATAAGTTAAGAAAGCGCAGAAGAAAACCTTTAGGCATCAAATATGTACAGCTGCTTATGTGTGGATCCCTACTGGGTCACTCTATCTGTATTTTGTTTTGCATTCTGTGCTCCTTTTTCCAGCTAGAAGAAGCCTTTGACTAAATAACTGCAAGCATCAAGTATTTTCAGCTAAAAGCAAGGTTCAAGTAACGGCCAAAACGCCACAAGTCACAGATCTAAAGACTCCTTGAAAGCCTTAGACATATTTTGGCGTTCTCTGTTGTTATGCAGCTCAGGTATTTTTCTAGCATACTGAAAAAACCCAGAGAAACAAAACTCATCTAATATTGTGGAAACAGTGTTTCCAGGGTTGATTCCAGCTGCCAGCTTGTTCTGAGGTAACAGAGACTGAAAAGTTTGATTTTGTGGTAGATCAGCCCCGCACTTGCTGCAAAGCATGTACCTTGAACTAAAGTTTTATTTTGTGTAGCAGCAGCTTTAATCTGCTTGTACAGGTTGGGATTTCAGTCTTGAAAAATAATGTTTGTGATGGCACTTTGTAGGGAGGCATGGCAACCTTCATCACCTTCACAAAGCCAGACCTTTGGACAATTTGAAATGGCATCCAGTCCTTTGAAATGTAAAAAGGAATGGCTGCAGTGAGGTCTTGAGTATTATTTTGAAGTGGGCGAATGAGCAGCCTGTCTTTTACCACTGTCTGTGTCACTGTAGATGAGGACATAGGACCACTAATATTACAGGGTTTCGCTGCTGAATGCCTAGTTTTCCATTCTCAAACATGCAATCGGTTGATCTTCTGTATGCGTTTCCATCTATGGGATGGACTACAGTGTTTCTTCCTTTTGAACATTTTCAAAAGCAGTTTGAGAACTTCTGGATTTTTGATGAACAAAACCGGTTGAGTGGCTAAACCACAGAACATATTGTAATGTGGAAAGAGTGCAAAGAGTGCATCGAGGCTACAGAGAAACAACAGAGCAGGAGAAAAACTATAAATCAGACTTACCTTAGATTTGCTACAAAGTAGTCTCTGGTGGATTCGAAGCGTTACTCCCTTTTGCAGCAGTTTTCTTTTTGCATGATCGCAAAATATTTTCACACTGCAGACTTAGTCCCCTTAAAACACTTGCCATGTTCTAATTTGGTAAGGGTTGGTGGGCAAGCCCAGATTATAAGGTGCAGCTGCACCTGGGAGGCTTTGTTTGATGCAGTTTCAGCTGTTAGTTAAAAAGAAATGCGCAGTTACAGTGTGGTTCATCGTGAAACAGTTTCATACATATTTAGCCCAGCTGCCCTATATTACCAGTTATGTTTTTACAGCAATTAGCTCCACATTGAGATGGGACTTCAGCTAGACAGTAATATTGTATCTTAACTTAACCTTTACAAACTTCTATCCATCAGGTATATTCTTGAAGTGACTCGCCAAACGTGTTTGGAGTCTTTGTTCTTTCTGCAACTGAGACGATCCAGTGATCTTGTCAAGTTCTGAATTTTGTTCAGGTGAATATGAATATTCTGTTAATGTGCCTTTTGCTCTTTTGGTTTCTCTTAACCCCTAAAAGTTGTAGTTCCCATCAATCATTGTAGGTTACCACAGATAGCAATGACTGTATGGCCCAGATTTGACCGCCACAACTCAGCTAACCCGACCATATTAAGGGCAGATGCCAGGTGTGTTGTAGCAACTGGGCCACGGCTGGCCCAAACAACATCTTTGATGATTTTTGTTGATTGATTTAGTAGCTTGTAGTAATCGGTAATCTTCCTTACATTCGTTCATTGAGGTTTGCGGGAATTCACTCATGCACAGCTTTCTGAAAGTCCCAACATAGCATTTCAATCGGTTTGAGGCCTGGACTTTGACTGGACCATTGCAGCTCCTTGATTCCTTTCCTTTTCAGCCATTCTGCACTAGATTTGTTGCTGTGTTTGGGATCATTGTCCTGTTTCATGACCCAATTTGGGCCAAGCTTTAGCCGTCAGACAGATGGTCTCTCAACCCCCGAAAACATTTTTTTCATGGTGGACACAATGAATGCAAAGTGCCCTGGTCCTGCGGTGCAAAACAAGCTCAAGTCATCACATCACACTTGCTGATGATGAGTTAATCAAGTGCATTTGATTGGCTGCTACTTAACTACTTGATTCATATGGAATATTTGTTAAATAAGCGGTAACATGCTGGTTTCTGTCCTGTTTTTAGTTCATCTGAGGGTGTATGTATCTCATTTTAAGATCTTTAAAGGAGCAGATTTATATTATGTCTTAAGCAAAACGTTGTACCTTCTTAACGTGAACATGAATGCACATCCTCCTGACTGAAAATGTGGCAGCATGTTGCAAACAAATATAAATATAAATATAGTGGATGATGTTTTCCAATTAAAAGTAGTAGCATCTGAATAAACTCAGTGGAACTGCATTACAAACCCAGCTGTTACCATAATGTTGTACAATTTAATGTTAATTTGGTAAAGTGCTGAGCACATTTCCACTTAATTTAACTAAATACTACTTACCTGTTATATTTGTCTCATATTTGAACATTACGCAGTTGAACATAGTGGAAACACTGCACTCTGTTTATGTGTGTTTGCCATATAATGCATTTAAATGCGAGGCAAACCACAATTGCACATTTCCATCTTTGCTTGCAGAAACAAGAGTGCCATTTGCTTGACAAAGAACACGATGTTCGTGCACTTAGGGTTACCAATGTGTTCATCACATATATTCTGTTTATACAGTGTATGCTTGTCGTTGTCATGAACTTTGATTAATGGAAGGGCAGACCTGACATTTGGAAATGGGTTTCATTTAAAGCTCCCAGCCATGCAACAACTAGGTCCTCGATGTAGTTTGATCGTACGTGGTTTGCTCTCAGGGTTTTCTCCCAGAAAAGCTTTCTGCCAGGTAGTTTAATATTTCTATATAATTTTGACATTTCTGGTGCTGTTGAGGCAATTAAACTATGTGGTTAGATTTAGGAAAATATCATAATTTTTGTGAAAATACACCCTTTCAAATATCCTTAGAGAGAAAGCATCAGGGGAGACTGGGGGTAATTGTAACTTTTTACATTTTCCCTCATAATTCAAAGACTACTTCAAGCACACTAGTCATTTTTAAGAAAAGGAACATATACAGTACTTCATAAATTACTAGAATACCACCCAGTGTAAGTTTTATGCTGTCCTGAATTGCCAAAATAATTTCTTCTGTTTCTGCGATGGTTAATCCACCAGTCTGTGCAAGCTCTTTAATCAAAATGACATTTTTAATGTTAAAATATAATTATTCTTGTATCCATGAACTTTCAAATGAACTGTTCTATAAAAAAGCTGGGAAAAAAAAATCATGTTAATGTTTTTTAATTAAAGCACCAAATTACAGTTATTTACTTGCATTTCTGAACAGAAAAATCGGTTCAGTGCTTGAATCTTATGCTTGATTTATTCATCAATTCTGACACCTCAGAGAAGTCCGGTGGAAAAATGTGAATCCAGTCTGTTAATTACCTAATAAATAATAATAGGGATGCACCGATACCGATACTGGTATCGGGTATCGGGGCCGATACTGTAAAATGTGTGTGTACTCATACTCGTAAAAGTTAACCGATACCATGAACCGATACTAACTTATTTCATTAATCAGAGGGTGGCTTGTCATTTTTGTTGTAGTTTTTTTAGATTGGCCACTAGGGGGACATCTAAACAGGCACAGGGTTAGACGAGTCAGACTGGCAGCTCCAGATAAAAAAAGAGAAACTGGAGGCTGCTGTAGCTAGGCTAAACAAAATGTCAGCAGTGTGGACCGGAACAGCCAACTTTAACTCAGGTTTTGGAAAAGCGATGAAAAATGTCAAGAGAAAATCCACGGGCAGTTAAAATAACAGAGGCTCTGACTCATTTTATCGCTCTGGATGACCAGCCAATGCCAGTCGTGGAAAACATAGGATTCTTCTCAGCATACTCAAGCTGCGATATGAAATTCCCAGCCGCCCACACATCAGGGAGATAATGGTGCCAAAACTTTCTAAAGAGGTAAAGACAAGCAGTGGACTGATGATCCACGGGCAGATGGGGAGTTCGTTCGTCAATGCCAAATACTTTCATTATTTTGTTTGTTTGTTTACAATATGGAACCTCTGCAACAATTTAAAAGTTTATTTTATTCTCAAACCTAATTTGTATTTATTTTATTCCAAACAGAAGTCTTTATTTATTATTCTGAAAGCTCGAGACAGTGCCAATAGTTCAGTGATATTTTGTTAAATTACAATGTGGAGACTCTGCAATAATTTAACAGAAGTGCTTATTTTTCACTTGAAATTTTGTTGTGGTCATTTTTATTAAGATATTATTTATTATCGGCAGAGAATAAAATAAAACCTGTCTTCCAATTCATTGCATTTGTGTGTGTGTGGTAGAAGTATCGGTTTTTGTACTCTGTATCGGCAAGTACTCAGATCCAAGTATCGGTATCGTATCGGTTTGAAAAAATTGGTATCGTTGCATCCCTAAATAATAATGCAATTTTTATTTTAGAAACAAGTTTTTGACAGATTTCTAAACGATTTGTGTTTTCTCCTTTTTATGACATATAGTCTAATACATTTATTAAGCACTACATATGTGCACTAATAGTACAATTTGTACATTTTCACTTATGATGGCAAGACTGTAAAAATGAAGTAAATAACACTATATCTCAAATCTAAAAACGTACATAGAAAGGTTTAGCTCTTGGAGGTATGTTAGTCTGTGGATTCAAGGCATTTTCCCAGAAAGCCTAACTATTCTAGAGGTAACTATAATATAATCCTATGAACTGAGTATAAGTTACAATTTAAAACTGTTTTTAAGGTAACTTACATCAATATAGACCACAGATACTGACTGATTTTTTAAGATATTACCATATGACATAAGAGATTTTAAGAGAATAATGCAAGATTTGCTATTATACCTTCAAACTGACACCTTCTGTCAACATGTAAGCACTATTTTATACAAAAAGATGTGTTTTTATTTTAGGGAGTCATTTTAAATGTAGAATTATTGCAATATGTCATCTTTAACAGTAAAGTCAGTCATCAACACAGAGAAGCAAGGCGCCTGCAGTCCTAAATGTTGAAATTAACCCCGACATCAGCGTTACAATCTTATATTCTATCTAGTAGTGCCTACATGATTGTTCAAAATTATCTTTAAAACTGATGTAAATTAAAAACAAGTAAGTTTGTAAGTTTAAATTGATGCAAGTTCAAATTCACTGTCATGTCAATTTTAAACAGCAGAAGAAAAGAAAATAGTGCAGATCCAGAAAGTTTTTACATCAAAAACAGTTTTGTCCCTGAGAGTTTATGCAGAAGTGTATTACAGCTGCTCCCACTATCCTCTACTTTCCCTATGTGCTGGAAGGCTTCTCCTCTTCCTCACTGGTTTTTAAACAATGGCTGACAACCAACATATTAAGTTCTGCCATCTTCTGTTCCCAAGAATGGACATGGTAATAAATCTTACCCATAAATCGAAGCCACTGAACACTAATGTGGTAATGCTGTGCTCCTCCATTCCACACTTCCTCTGCTTCTTGATCATATGTTGTGACTCGTGGCCCCACTCAGTACACTATGTGACCGCGCGCATTACCGTCTCCTCAGCCTGATAGTGTTCACTGTTTATATAAAGCTACAGGATGCTCTCCTGTTACTCGGTGTTTGGTACAGTGGCGTCATCTTGTGGACAGTGTTAACATTTCCTCATCGCGTTGACGCGACCGTTCAGTTTGGATGTAGCAGGTTTCCGTAGAGAGGAGGAAAAGCGTCGCCCTAGCAACGGAATGATCAGCAGCAGGATTCTTCTGCAGCGGATTGAATCTTTCATGAAAGAGAAACGCATTCAGCTTCTGGTTTACTAACTAAAGCCGTAATGGCTGCAAGCAACCCATCCGTGTTTCTTCTCATGGTGAACGGACATATTGAGGGAGCGAACGTGAGTGGGCTTTCTGTGTTTTAGCCTAGCCTAGCAGCTGATTGTTCAGCTAGCATTAGCACCCTTTGAGGTAACTTGTGCCATGGATTCGTCTCATTTCTCAGTTCGTTTACCCTTGTGTACAGGTGTAAAGCTGATATTATCTTTGTTGTATTTCAGTTTCCAGAGTATGACAACTTGTACTGCAAATATTGTTTTGTCTACGGCCACGACTGGGCTCCCACCACGGTGAGTAGCTGTCAAGTCCTTTTCTGCATCTCGAGATTCAATATAAAATTACAGTTTTATGTATAGTAAAGGAACAATTAGCCTGATAAGGGGTCATGAAGTCTTTACTAAATAACAAATGGTTAAAGTCCAGCCCGTACTGAAATTTCGTGTGTTTGTTTGTTTTCGTCCTATAGGGGTTGGAGGAAGGCATCACGCAAATTGCTAGTAAAAGCAGCCAAGCTTCGCACAGGTTGATATGGAACTTCCCACTGGCAACAACATTTAAGAGCACAAATCCATCTGGATGTGAGCATTACACAAACACACTCAAAAACACGTGGTTAATTACAAACAGTTGCCCTCTGTTGACAAAAATATTAGACCCTTTAGAAGGAGAAGGGCAAATTAGTTGCACTGTCTTTGCAGATTAAGAGAAAGTATATGATAGAGTGACAAGAGATGAATTGTAGTACTGACAGACAGCCAACCAAGTATGTGAGAGTCAACCGTCCAAAGTGCACAAGAGAGGTGAAAAAGAGAGTGCAGGCTGGGTGGAGACAAGTGTCAGGGGCGATTTGTGAAAGAAGGATAGCAGCATGAGTGAAAGGGAAGGTTTAAAGGATGGTGGTGTGATCTGTTATGATGTATGGTTTGGAGTCTGGGAGTGATCAGGAAATTAATATATTAGAGGGACCACTCAGGTTGAGCAGTTTGGAGACAGAGTTTGGCATGGAGGGAGGGAAAGTGGAAATGTTGGACAAAGGATGCTGAATATGGAGCTGTTAGGCAGGAGGAAAAGAGGAAGACCACAGAGGAAAATGTTAGATAGGTGAGATTGAGGCAGATGATCTGCTCTGAAAATAGAAATAGAAGTAATATCTAAAACTTATTGTAGACAGAGAATTTATGTATTAATTAATGGGTTCATTTTCCAGGGCCTCAGCTCGTGGTGAGTGTTTATGGTCCAGATGTTTTTGGCAACGATGTGGTCAGAGGCTACGGAGCAACACACATCCCCTTCACACCAGGACAGTCAGTACTGCTTTCATTTACTTATTAGGTTTTTTTGGGGGGTGGGTTGCCCTACACAAGTACCATTTTCAAATGACTCGTGCTCACCTTTGAGCCATGTCAGCATGTAGACACCACCTGCTTCTTTCAGCAGGAAGAGCGTGAAACAGAAAATAACCTTATTTTTATTCTTCAGGCATGCGAAAACCATTCCCATGTTTGTTCCTGAGCCCACATGGAGACTTCAGAAGTTCACAGGGTGAGATGTGTGCTCAGTGTGCGGTCTTCTCATCTCTCTGCCAGCAGCTCGGGTGGCTTATGATCTCAGAGCAGTACAAACTGCGCAACACCTGAGCTAAAGATAGGCTCTTATTACCTGTGTGGTGAGAATAATTAACATTGTTTTCCTGCTTCTGTGATCAGTATGCGGAAAAACACAAACAAAGGTATTCCCACGTTATCTTCTGACAACCTAAGGTCGCGTAACTTTGGTGGCATGCCAAAGTTATGTCATTTGTTGTCCTGACAGTGTAACTGAAATTAAACAGCAGCAGCACACTTTTTTAAGGGCTTTTCTTCTCTTGTTTTAGCCACTTGTATCAAAGTATCAAGTTAAGGTTAACTTGCCTTAAAAAGCCTTCCAGAGTAGACTGAGAAAACTGAGTTTATCTCAAGCTAAATGCATATTCTTAAGCCAGTTTGTCGTACACAGAAAGGTTCACAATTTTTTTCCTCTCCTGTTCAGGTGGTTGACGGGACGACGGCCTGAATACACAGATCCTAAAGTGGTGGCCCAGGGTGAGGGCAGAGAAGGTGTGTGGCTCTTGTCTGTATTTCTTTACTGTCCCAAAACTAGCATGCTGTGCTAAAGTCACATCAGGGAACCCGAAAGGAGTCCAGTCTAGTGCGATTAACTTCTTGTTGCTGTTGAAATAGTTGTTTCTCTTATCGCGGTTCTTATTCTAGTGACCGAGCCTTTAGATTCACAACAGATCAAATCACACAAGTTACTCATTACTCTGCAGCGTATTTTCCAGGCTCTGGACTAAAACAAAAACTGTCTTATATTTAATGTTGCAGTGACTAGAGTTCATTCGCAAGGCTTTGTCTCAGTGTCCTTTCTCATCATGACTAAAGACATGAAGAAGATGGACTATGACACGGGACCATCAGGCCCGGCAAACAAGCCCTCCGCCGCATCTGGCTGGTCAACAGAGGAACAACCATAAAACATGTGGTAACATTAACAGACTGAAGGAAATTTGGGCCAAATGACACGTCTCCTCATTAAGGCGACATTTTTTCCCCTCACAGTGACAATCCCGTGTTCAAATGAGACACCAGCAACAATGTGCGCATCTGGAAATATTGTGTAGAGATGGAATTATACTAATGTGCTTTCAGTTATACATTTTGTACCATTTTTGATTTTTTTCACTGTTACTGTATGTTTTTTCTAAACTTTTCTAACACAAATAAACTACACATGTTGAGCACAGATCGCTGTAGTCTGTGGGGAAAACATCCCCAGCCCTAAAAACAACATGCAAGGAGAGACAGAGCGGACAGAGCTGAAGTGATACACAGTTTATTTTGAACCAGTTGCGGCTACAGTTGTCCTCATCCGACAGGGGTGCGGAGCCTGCTGCGTTCATTTGTTTAGATGCCGTTAAAATACCACAATGACTTTTCCTACAAAAACCCATTACACAGAATAATAAGGTATACAGAAGAACAGTATGTTACAATAGTACAAATGATAAATTATATTATACAGTTATAATGCCAACAGGTTGAGCACGTATCCAATAAAAAAAAAAAAGAAAAAGCAGCCTGCTCCCAGTACTATGAGAAAGGTAAATAGACAAAAAGAAAAGAATAAAGGAGGCTGTTTATGCATACAAAGACAGACAGCCTGTAAGGTCAGTTAGTCCTCTTGATAAAAGCATAGTGAATACATAATGTAACACAGAGGAGCTCGCTACACACAGGCCACATTTTCACTGCACCATAGTCACGACTGTGAACAACGCTGCCAGGGATTCAAGAAAAAACATTTTCCGGCTGCAGCGTTCTCAGACTGTTTGAGCGCGACGGCTCGAAGCCTTTGTTCTCTTTTCGACGCCTCTATAAACTTTCCTGCAATTGCTGAGAGTGAAGTTTAAGGTCAGGCCCGCAGTGAAAGACAAGGCCGGTGAGAAGGTGACACATCTTGAGCTAGAATATCATAGTAGTGTTTCCATGAACAAGACTTAGTTAGCAAATTTTATCCTGCAAAACACATCAAGCGTTAAGTCTGTTTTTATCTCGTTCACTTTTTCCTTCTTTTATTTTTGCATATATTTAGTTGAGATTAAAAAAATGTAAAAATGCTTGCTGGTCTGCAGGGGTTGCATCCATTCATTCATTCAGGACCCCCAAACGTAAAAAGCAATCACCACCGCCACCCTCGTGAAAAGCATACGCACACGTACGGTCGGAGCTGCCCCTCCTTTTGTTTTTGCCTGAGAGAAATGAAGGTCTGCTTTAAGTGGATGTCACCACGGTCCTGCAGAGTAGCTATCATACCAGAGCAGACCACGAGGGGGCGCCAATCCATATCAAAAGAAAAATTAACAAGGAAGGAAAAACAAGCTTTCCACAGTCACATTGGCAGTTATTGAGAAAGAACTGAAGAAACTATTCTGATTTACACAAAAAAGGGTCTGTACACCAGGTGCAATTCATCCATAGCTGAATGTCATCAACCCACCTTTCACAACCAAAATGACGAAAGACAAGACACTCAGCTCGCTGTCAGTAAATGTGCTGATGTTCAGCCAACAGTAACACTTTCTTACACAAAACTCTGAACAAAATGTAAAACAGCTCTGAAATATAAAACATTTTAACAATGGAGTCTCTGATCTCAAGAGCATCAATAAACAGAAAGAGAAGGGGGAAAAAAATGTCAGTAAGCGGTGATTCTACTGTTCAAAGTAATCAGAGTACGGCATCCTCCGAAATCACAGTCGCTATGACTTTGGTAACAGTTGTGCTTCTAAGAGAAGAGAATTACATAGCCTACCCATAGGGTGACACAAACTAGAGTAACAGGGAAAAAAAATTTAAAAAAATAAAGATGACACATGGCTTAGCTAGGTACACAGCTCCAAAACTCTGATAAGCTTGGCTATGGATTTACACCTAACACAAACAAAAACAAAATAAAGTAACCAACACAAGAAAACAACCGCACGTT
Source organism: Perissodus microlepis (assembly GCF_051167445.1). Lineage (NCBI taxonomy): Eukaryota > Metazoa > Chordata > Actinopteri > Cichliformes > Cichlidae > Perissodus > Perissodus microlepis. The sequence continues at coordinate 20,395,017 of NC_140464.1, read as the reverse complement.
TACGTAACATGACTCGCTGTTGTTTGCTGTGGGATTCCCTGTGCTATCAATAGACTGATCCTGGAACAACCCCCTTTGAAAATGTGTGTGTGAGTGAGTGCGTGTGTTCCCACTAGGTAATGTAATCCTGTAGATAGATTAACGCCAGCAAATCCAGTCAGAGGTAAACTCTTCCCACAATGCCAAGTGTCTGTCATATGCTTTAAAATATATATTTTTTTGTTAAAGCAACAATCACTGATATCTGCTGCAAACATGCGGGCACGCACACGCGCATACACACACACACACTTAAGGTTGTTGATGCCTAAGTTGCCCCTTGTTTGAGTTCCACTTCAGAAACTAATTCCAAATCAGTTTCCACTTATCAGACTGAGAAATGGGAAAACTTGTTCATGAAAGTACACTTGGAAACTAAATGCATTTCTCCTGCAAACGCGCACATATACACACAGACATACACACACAAACACAACCCTCCTTCCATACGTATCCCTTTGAGCCTTGAAACAAACTTAAATTAAAAAAACAAACAAAAAAAAAACTGTCCCATGATGCCTCACTGCATCCTATTTATATAGCAAAAAAAAAAAAAATACTGATGCCGCCACAGTTCATGTCTTTTTCACTACAAACATTTTGGGGGGGCTCAACATGTAGTAGTTAGTATCAGTACACTTGCATGTGAGCAAAAACACAGATATTTAAAAACAAACAAACAAAACATCTCCTCTGAGAAGCTTTCATTGTTATTCCTGTGAACCACTGAGGTCAAAGGTCATCTGGAGGGTCTGAAAAAAGTTCAGAGGTTAGAGGAAGTGACCAGATGAGAGTTGTGACCATGAGCCGAGGCACTGTGTTTTTGTGTTTGTGTGTGTGTCGACTCGGCTGTTTTAAGCGGCTGGATGTCCTACCTAAGCTAAGGTGTAACGGTGAGCCCAACAGTCGCAGAAAAAAAGAAACAAAGAAGAAGAAAAAAGCAAACAATTGTGCAAAATTCCTGCTTTGTAACACACACACACTCACACACAGAGTATAAACACATCTAACCATCTCTCATCTTTACTCCAGTGAGTGGAAGTTGACTCGCTGGAAAATACACAGTGTAAAAGTACTGAGATGTGCACTCTCTCACACACACACCAGCTGACAGGGCTTATAAAAGATTAGCTCTAGTGAAGAGATAAGATCCTGGCATTAGAACAGTCAGACTCTCCTGTCACTCCACTACAGAAGAGGAGAGGAGCGGTCCTAAAGGGAAGAAGTAAGGGAGAAATGATTGAGAAAAGGACAGGGAGGAGAGACTGTGGCCAAGTCCTGCCTCAGTGGAAAAACTGTAAACACTGACGCTACTCTTAAAAGTCTGTGGACTGATGCAAACTCTTTGTGGTCATCAACATTATCATTAGATCAGCATGGAACACAGGACTAGGCAGCTTGTAGGAGAGAAAGAAAGAGAGAAGAAAGGAGTTAGGGAGTGTGGGAGGGAGGAGAGGGTCCTGCTGGGACTCTGGCTTGGAGTTGGTTATAAATGGATAATTGAGATAAGACGTCTCCTTGTTCGTTTTGAAGCTTCTTGAGGGGCTAAAGTTGAAGAGTAAAAGGAAGGGTTACTCCATGGTGTCCCTCTCCCTGTCATCCTCTCACAAAAGGAACGGGTTGGTGGTTCCGGTGTTTTGAGTCCCAGCCTGGGGGGGCATGCTCATCAGGGGCTGGGGCATGGACATGGAGGATGGAATCCCTGCGCTCATCCCCATGCCTCCCACAGCACCCACTCCAGGCATCGAGTGGCCCATGGGGGCCATACCTGTCAGAGGGACCATGGGGACGGGCTGAGGAGGCATGGAGGAAAGGCCTATGGGCTCTGCCATGCTGCCAAAGCCAGAGGGCATCGGGCTGACGCGCATCTGGTTGAGGGTGGGGGGAGCTGGCTGGCTCACTTGGAAGGGGTTGGCCGGGGTTGGAGCAGAGCCACCTAAATAAAATGAGGGGATAACAAACAAAGGAAGAAAACACATTAGTACAACAGTACATTGTGTTTAGTTGGGCTATGTCAGTTGGACATTATATAAAGTACTCGCTAAAATACTTCAAAGCTAACACTTTCTTCACCCATCCCACTAAGATTGTTAGAAAATAAATAAATAATAATAATAAATATATAAAATATTAGATTTCACATTCTCTTTGCTCTCCCACCTGTTGAAGCCAAGAATGGGTTGACAACTGGTGCAGGCTGGGCCGGTTTGGTCACCAGAGAGTCTAAATTGACCAGGGCAGCATTGGGACCCAGGAAGGACTCAGGAGTCTTTCTAGTTGGGTTTGTGATGATGGAAGTAGATGCTGAGGTGGGAAGGGGATCAAATATGTCCAGGCTGCTACTGCTGGCCAGGCTGAGTTGGGAGGGGACAGAAGATGCAATGCCCATATCACCTGAAGGACAAAAGTAGAGGTAGTCGTATTTTACAGCTGAACGAGCTGCTTTCAGAATTGGGCAAAGCATTATGGATTTAATGCCTACTCCAGTCGGGCACGGCAAATAATTGAGGGCATCTACGATACCGAAGAGTAGTATTTGAACAAAAAGGATTGATTTACTGTGGTATTCTATTCTATTTTGTTTTTGTTTTGTTCTCTAAACTTGCTGTCCATTTGGATTTCTCAGAGTCGCCGACCTACTAGCGGACATGTTTATCAGCACATGAGCAAACCAGATTCAGACTGAGAGTAAAACGAAACTGAGTTGACGCCATAAAATTATCAGAAGACGCTATTATGAGAGGACATCAGAGGCAGACAGCCTGGCTGTTTGTTGTGGCAGCAGTCAGATAGCAGTAGAGACATTCACTGATGCACTCATAAACCCAGCTTACTAGCAACAGCACGCGCATGCACACACACAAACACACGCAAACGGAAATGTCAAAGATGAAAACTGCTGCCACAAAATAAGAAATGAAGTGTAGCAGATCTTAGAAACAGCCATGGTAAGATGAGATAGGCCTAAAATGCCCCATAAATCTTGTAGATTTCAGCTGGAGCTCAAATCCGCTCCGTAGAAGGTCGCTTCACTTTATTCTTTTCCTCACCACCTCTTGGACTGCATTAGTGCTGCGTTAGTGTTGAGCTAGAGCAAAAGTCATCATCCTCCCACACAGACTAGAGAACAACACCGTCCAAACTGTTCACTGGAACCTTATCAGACACAGACCTGAATGGAGCTGTGAATAGGATTCGTTTAAATTTAGATGTAAATTCCCAAATCGAGATTTAACAAGAATCAGGTCATATCTGAGAGGGTTTCCCTAAACTGAGTCTGATAATTTATTTAACAATGTACCTTCAGAAGCTGCCCCAGATTACACCACAGTGAAATGGAACCAGACTGGAGCAAAGAGCTGTTTCCCGGCCACAATTTGATACAATTACTGCCAAATCAGCTTAAAAACCTAATTTTAGTGGTTATAATGCTGCCTTTGCTCCAGTCTGGTGATACTGACATATAAACACAAGACATGTGTGTGTCTCTGCCATGCAGAAGCAACGCATCTGCACAGACAGACACTGAGAAAAACAAAAAACAACAACAACACAGACTCCATGTCATTAGAGAGACAAAGACAGGGTGAGTACCAGTGGGGACAGAGGAGGAAGAGCGCAGGCTATCAAACTCTGAGAAGTCTTCTTTGGATGTACCATTGGATGCGCTCAACAGGTCAAAGCTACCTGAAAGGAGAAAATGCATACACAAATGCAAGAATACAAGACAATACACAAAGTAGACAAAAGTTCACATAAACACAGAGCAAATACATAAAAAGACAAATGGAATACAATATGAGTATGAATGACAATGAATACTTTGTGTTGTGTTTAAGTTTGAGTCTTCAAGTCGACTGCATTTTCATTAAAACCTTGGAAAATTATACAATACAAAAAAGTATAAACAAGAATCATCCAATTTCAGAGTGCTTTAATTCTGTTCAACGGTAACAATCGAAACACATACAGGGATTCGTGAGTTTCACATGATTGCCAGTGGGTAACATAACGACAGCAGTGGATGCACCGACTTGTGTATCTGACGGACAAACAGCAAACCAATCACACGGACACATGCTGTGTGTCAGGAGGTAAACACACTGCACAGTTGTAAACATTGTAAGCTCTCTATGTGAAACTTAAATTCAGCCATGTATTCTAAAAGTCACCGCAAGATTTTTAAAAAGCTTTTTGAAATCGGATGATTCTTTTTAAAACATTGTGTACTTGCAACTTTAATTTATTAATCACAATGTAAGAAGCAACATGACAGGCCACCTTGGTACTTAGTTGGTAGCAAAGAGAGAGAGAGAGAGAGAGAGAGAGAGAGAGAGAGAGAGAGAGAGAGAGAGAGAGAAAAGGTTACCTGTGTTGGAGGGTTTGGGGCGGGCTGCTGCAGAACCCCATGGGTCAGAAGCAGGACTGGAGTTGGGCGCCCAGGGATCGCTGCTCTTGATGGGTGGGACAGTAGAAGTGCCCCATGGGTCCACTGAGGTTGCTGGCTTAGGGGCAGATCCTGGACAGAGGGGGAGACATTCAATGTTCTGTGGGTGACGGATTAAAGGTAAATACAGGTAAAGAGAGGGGAGTGAATTGGTGAAAAGCAGGGTTAATTTAATGCGCTGAGCCCCCCTGGGCCTCACTTAATACATCAGTCCAGCCTTGAGTTGAGGAAGGAAAACCAACAAGCACCTTATCCTTGAAAAATTATTTATGTTACTGAATTACATCACAGAATCCAGAATGAACGGTCAACCAAACACACGACAGATAAGGGATAAAAACGCAGTAAGCTCCCTCATTTCTGGGCTGCCGCTCTTTCAACAGTCCTCAAATTTTATCATTAGGTACATTTCACAGAGTACAGAGAGCAAACAGTGTGAGGGATCATGTGATTTCATTTAGGACTCCAAAGAATCTGTGTTATAATTATCTAAAAATCTCACATATGTGATTCCGTCTGTGATTATGCTGCAACAGAAACTATTATGCCCTTCCTTAATCAAACATTTAAACAAATTTTCTGTAAACCCGAGACTAACAAATACTGAAATAAACTGAGTAATTACTGCATAGTTCATTTCAGTTCAATCTATCCACATTGACACTCCCTCTCACACGCCAACCTCATCATGACAGAGGACTATTACATATCTGACTCCCCGAGCCTGCTTTTCTCCCAGCATCATGCCCCCTTCCTTCACAATGTCTTCCGCTAACTCTCACCCTCCCCAACCCTCAGTGCAGTAATGCTGCTGAGCCAGTGGAGCAGCATTCCTGTGTAACAAAGAGTCACAGTCCTGCAAGCGGCAGGTGGAGAGCAGCAATCTCTTTCACACACATGCACAAACTTTTCAGTGATAGTATGTAGTAGGGCAGGGCGATATGGTCAAAAATATATATCACGATATATATTTGGAAAATTTGCAATAACGATATAATTTCTGCGAGACAAAATACAACTCCACAACTTTACTAGCGCAAAAATTCTGATCCATTCATTTTACTTAAACAAGTAGCTGTTTTCATGTGCATTAAAGCTATATAAACATTTAACAGTGCAAATGCAAATTCCTTGCTGAAAGTTTAACCAAAAGGCATTTCCAGTAGAAATGGGCTGACATATCCTGAGCATAACCATGTATAATATCCACTGAAGTTAAAAAGAGACGCTTTGCAATATGAAACCACAGTGTGCCAAATAAAAAAGTCAAATACGTATTTCTCGGACCATAAGGTGCACGGGATTATAAGGCACATTAAGCGAAACAAAGCAGTCAGATAAATCAAACTTTCTTCAACTCATTCTTCTTGCATCTTCCACTTCTGTACCATTGATTCATTAATGCTGTATTCTATCACAGCTGCTCTATTCACTGTTGTTGCAGTATATTATTGACTAACCTCGTATTGTGGATTATCTCAGTTGTTCTCCTGACTGAAGTTTGGTCCGTTTACAGCATCCTGCCATGCGATTGCATTTGTCTCTAACCATCAGGAACCTTCACATTAACTTTTATCGAGTGGAAAAGTGTTAGCGTTCATCCTCGAGCTTCACTGTTTATGTTGTGCTAACACAGCTGTGTCGCTAGCGATCACGTAGCACATCATTATAAACCAGCTAGCCCAACTTCAGTAACCCTACAAACGTCACTGCTGTTTAGTTTCCTGTCTTCATTTATGTTGGAAGTGATAGCAGAGCTGTACGTTTGAATTTTTTCAGAAATCTCTCAGTCAGAACATGCTATATCATGTTTAGGTAACTAGCGAAACTAGCGAGCTAACTTCCTGCTAACTTCTAACTCCGAATTCTGTTTTCATGGATGCCTGGATGTTAAACTTCATAGTTACACCTGGTAAAGCAGCAATGATGATCATTTCATTAAAGGTGAAAGAATTTAGACAGTTTTAAACTCTCAGTGACGTTTGTTTGACTTCGGGACTTTAAAGGACGGAGTTTAGGACCCAGATTACTTCCAGATTTACAAGCGCCTTAGTCGACAAATACGGCGGGCCGCTTGCATGTTCTACAAAAAAAAGTGCTTTGTTGTGTATCTGACGGACAAACACCAAACCAGTTAAGCTGCACCATTTTTACAAAACAATTCTGGCTCATCCTTTTCACTCAACAATCTACTTTCCCCATTCACATTCTCCGTTACCGTGCATTCTCCCTGCTTTTTCAGCACTGCGCATGCGCGTTTTACCCATATTCTATCATGATATGTCATTTTCTTATCGTTGCCTAGCTTTGTACCGGTATTACCTTGAACGGTATAATATGGCCCAGCCCTAGTATGTAGATATCACATGATGTAACAACTTTCAAGAGAGCAAGAGTGTGTGTATGTATATACCATAAGGCTGCCATGGGTCAGCTGATGCAGCAGCAGCTCCGGCACCAGCTCCCGCGCCCCAGGGGTCAGCACTGGCACCAGGCTCGGGGACATCCATTAGATCCATCAAAGTGGACTGTGGCTACAAAGAGAGACCCATGGGTTAGAAAATAACAAAACGACAGGAGACCAGATAAAAGGAAAATTAAGCATGGAGACAAAAGAGGAAATATACAAAGGGGGTGATTGAAGATATACACGGAATATATGAAATGGAAAAAAGTAGGAAAGACAATCCGTTGGCCATTATCTTGCACATGAATACTGTTCAAACATAGAGGGTAGTTATGTCATTACGCATTGAGAACAACATGAGTCATTGTCGTGCAACCGTACGTCTTCAACTCTTTATCTCTCCGTGGCCTCAAACTGCAGCCGGGCACTTATTCAGGCAGAATAATGACAAATAAACTCGGCAGTCTGCTGCCAGTTAGCGGCTTCATTACGGCTACTGAAGGGAGCAGACAGGGTGAGGCAGAAAAAGGAGATGGGGAGAGACGAGACTATTTCAGGAGCGTGTTTGCGATAATGGAATAACTGAGTCACCGCAACCACTACGCTTATGTGCTTTTTACCTCTTTTTTCTTCTTGGCAACTTTTGCAGAGCCTGGGCCTTCTTTCTTACTCTCCTCTAAGGCCATTTGTAGTCTCAGGTCATCTCCTCGGCGTATGCGCTCCTCCTGCACACACACAGAAAGACCAACCCATGTGTAACTTATCTCATTCTTCTCAACATGACATTTTTCAAAGTGATGTTCAATTAAAGATGTGTTTTTGTACTACTAATCTTATTTTTACTGCAAAATAGGCTCATTTATTGTATGTTTACTGAAAACTAGCGCTGTGCAATACTGAAAATATTGACATCAAGCTAATGCAAAGTAAATACAGGGCCAATAATGCCAATTGTGGACTTAGAAGGGTAGCTTACATACAAAGCTCATGACTCTGAAGACATTTTAATGACCACTAAATCACTGTGATTTTTTTCCTATATAAATAATTAGTTAACACAACAAAACACTCCTTTCAGCTGTTTTTGAATATGGGCTTTTTGAAGACCTGGAATATAAGTGTGCCTTTCTCTAAGGTTGTTTTCACACCTGCTGCGTTTAGTCAGCTTTAATCAAACTCTGGTTCATTTTCCCCTTTGGCCCCCAATCCGAACCAACTACCAGAAGTATATCGCAATTCTGAGCTAAACAACTTGCCACTGCCACATATGCTTTGTTCTTTAGGATGTGGCATGGTACTGCAAATGTCTTTATGGGCTAGAAACTTTACGTTAAATTAACGTAGTTTCTCCATATTCTCCAGAAGTCCAGAACACACCACCTTTATTTTTTATTTTTCTTCCTTCCGCTTATTGGCCGGACACATCAGGCCAAAAGGTGAATTGAACATTCTCATGTTGTTGGCAGTGATGCACAAACCATGGGGCAAAAGCTGATACGGACCAGAGAAAACAAACTATTGGTGTGAGAATGCCATGAAGCACTTTTAAACAACACAAGTCAACTCAATGTCCTATAGTTGACATGACCGTTAACACAAAAGGTTTCAGACATTTTTGATAGTGGAAGCTTAAGGTATTTTTTCCCCTCCTCCTCTTCATTAAAAAAACAAAAAAACACAAACAAACAAACAAAAAACTTTAATGATAGAAACTGATACTGACACCAATGCTGCTATCCAGTTTCCTTAGGGATTATTAAAGTATTCTGACATATATTCGATATTCAAATCAATCTGCCCACCTCGACTTGAAACAGCCATGTCTGGCATGTTAGCATACGCATGTGCGACAAAGTGTGCATACCTGCTCTGCAGCCTCTCTGCTCATGGCCAAGGCAAGTTGCAGCTGCAGTTCTTCCTCTCCGCTGGTCTGAGGTCTGGCCTGTTCCAGTTCTGAACCGGCGTTAGGAGACGTAGCTAAGCAGCAAATTCAGAATGTATGTTAATGTTACTGTCACAGGGCAAGACGTCACAGTTCATTATACACTAACTGGTACTTTAAGACAACTTCTGTCACAACAGATGCAATCACACAATATCCAGTAGTAATGCAAGACACATTTAGTATTTTATTAGCCTGCACAGAAAGCACAGTGTGTGTGTGTGTGTGTGTGTGTGTGTGTGTGTGTGTGTGTGTGTGTGTGTGTGTGTGTGTGTGTGTGTGTGTGTGTGTTCATAGGTCTTCACTGCAAGCCCGTGGGAGACGATAGGTCCGTTCAGCTTATTGGATTAAGTCGGGCCATGTGGCAGCACAAAACACGCAGACATCGCATGTGGCAAACAAACATACACGCCAGCTGGCTTGAACATAATAAGAAAGAGCGTAGAGAGACACTCACTATGGCGGCTTCAACTGAACTGAAAGTGTGACTGTGTCTCAGTGTGGAAACAGAAACTCATTTCCATGGGAAACAGAGGCCATCATCATATTTGTCTTATCTTGCCATGTCATTCTTTCGACTTTATTTCTCTGTGAATGTTGTGGGTGTGCAAAGAATATATGTATAATGACCTGGATTTTCTACTTAACGTGTGCTTTTCTATGTGATGATAGTTTTTCATACACACACACACACACACACACACACTTTTTTTTCTTTTAACCTGTTACTTGGTTTTTGTTTTTTGTTTTTTTTGTTTTTTTTACTAAAAAAAAAAAAAAAAAAAAAAAAAGAGGAAGTACTGATCAAATTTTCCCTTTGGGGTACTTTTGGTTTTCGTTCGTTCGCCTCTCTCCTTCACACAAACACGCCAGCCATTATTTTTTTCTACTGTCAATTTGGCTACAAATATGCACACTTATTTTTTCATGATCATAATCATGCTTCATTTCTTTTTAAATATATGTCTAACCCTGAGCAGCTGTAGAATCCCAAGGCCAAAAAACCCAAGTAACACAAATATGACGTGCGGAAAGACTAAATGTTAGTTTCACTCTTTGAGGCGACTAATTTTGAAACTTCACTTTGACTAACATCCTCCTACCCTGAAAAGACATTTTTGAAAATACATATCACATCAGCAAGTTATCTGTAAACGTACACAGACAATTTGCCCGATCAAATGTTTCCATTATAAGAAGATGGTACAAATAAAGACATTTCCCTTAAAATGAAGAGGCCCAGTCTTCTTTGAAATGGTTAAAGAAACCGGATAGCCAGTAACACAAAAACAGCTCATATGTAGCCCGTGCTCTGCAGAAACAAAAGCCTCATTTATCTATTACATAGAAGATCATCATTAACAAAAGTGTCTAAAAAGCTTCACCACTGTCAACTCTGGATGCTTCAAGAAATAATCAGATGAATGGTCGCAAAAGTCAAATCGTTTCATTCAAGAGAGTACCAAAAGTCAAGCATGTGTTTTATTTGAGTGAAACTCTAAAACCATGCAATAAATGACCACAAGAGCAGATACTGTCACATAACAATAAACTGCAGAACTACATTTCTTTCCACTGCGTACTGTACCTTTACCGTTTTAGGTTAGTCAAAAACCGAAAACAGGTTTTTGTTTAGCCAAAAAACAGTCAAAAGTCTTCAGTTAAAGTCTGCAGACTCAGAGAAATGTGCATATTCAAAATCCCATGCAAGTAAAAAAAGTGTTGTAAACAACGACAGCAACAACCACACCTGTGCAGGTTTTCTAGGTATTGGCTTCAGATAGGGCTGCCATGATTCGTCGACTAGTCACGATTACGGCGACTATCAAAATCGTCGACAACTAATTCAATAGTCGACGCGTCGTTTGAAGCTTTGTAAGATCCTGAAAGACGCAGGAATAAATAGTAGGATTTAAGAGTGTAATAACGGACTGAAACAGAAGATGGCAGCACTACATCTACAAGGATGCCAGCTGCTGTTAAACACAGAAGAAGAAGAAGCAGTCTCCAGTATCGTAGCTGTGTCCAAATTCAGGGGCTGCATTTGTAGGCCGAGTACGTTACAGCGACGCGACGAAGGCTGTCCAAACTCGAAGACTTCTCCAAATGCAGCCGACAAATGCGTCCTTAATTTCCCCAGATTTGAAGGATGGGTTGGGTGTGTCCTTCGTGACCCAACCTATCCCAGAATTCATAGCGCGGCTCAGCCAATTCCAGTTTCCAACGATGGCGGCAGCTACTTAGTTTTAATATTACTCTTTTTGGGTCACAAAATAAAGTTTTCGGATATTTTCAGGCGAGAATGTAGCTGTGTAAACGTCAAATATCTGGTTGATTTATCAAGACATCACATATTTACAAGTGCTCCGACATTTTAGGAGATGAGCTGGCCCAGAGGTCAAGGTTCAACTCCCGGCACATCGTTTTCAAACCCCCCGCGGTCTTTCGCTACTCAGGTTTAACATGATATTATAAGTCACTTAGATAACTTAAAAATGTTATTATTTGGCTTTTTTAGCATTTTATTTGTTCCTGAGTAAATCGGTTTGGCTGAGATTAAAGTTATAGTTTTCGCACAGCTGAATAAACGTCAAGCAGACAACTGATTAAACAGAAGTGTGAGGTGGTCAAGAGTTTACTCCAGTGTCCTGTTATATTTTAGATAGCAAGGAGCAGATGGCTGAGTTTATTAAACTCCACCAAGACAATCTGCAAATTTCATTAAAAGTTTAATAAACTATGATCTTGTCTTTATTTTTAGTTAGCACATACCTTAAACACTTCAAGCTGTAAGCTAATGATAGTTATATAAAAGCAGATGCATGCTAGTGGAATAAGCTGTACGTTTTACGTCCAATGGATGCATGATCTGATTAGTCGACTAATCGCAAAAACAATCGGTGACTAGTCGACTATCAAAATAATCATTTGTGGCAGCGCTAGCTCCATATTTCTGATGTTCTTCCTTTCCTTGCTCCTCATCAAACCGATGTCTCTGCTGCTCCGACTCCAGACTATGCATTTCCTGAGAAAGTAACTGAGGTAAAAGGTGTGTTTGTTTAGCTGGAACTGTGAGCTATGGCTTCAACCTCATCTATGCCTGCGTTGAACAGCTGTACTAAAGCTAAAACAGGCACAGTGTAACCATACAAACACAATTATATCTGACAAATCAGAGGTGGAAAAAAAAAAGCTTTGGCTCTTGAAGAACACGTGCTGACTCCCTAGTAAATTTACCATTATGTCATAAACACACACACGCTATGCAGTCATTTAGCAGAAGAAAAATACTTAGTATGTCTTCAGGCTCAGTGGTCTTTTTAAATCTGAGCTGCCACAAAACAGAAAGGCAAATAAACAAAAACTGAAAGCCAACTAAAACACACCAGTTCCTTACCCACCACTGTGGGAATGAACCATATATGGATAATCGAGTCTTCTGGCACATGTTACAGACAAATCTCTGCCTGGTTTCAGAAAACATTTCAACATCCTTAGTTTTCCAATCTTTAAAGAGCTGATAAGACACTAGTTAAATAATTTCTTATCTTGACATCTCCACTTTGGTTCATGCTGTCTTTAATGATATTCCAATTCCACAAAAGCTAAGGCATCCAACTACATTAAGGCTGCATGAGCACCATGCAATTCCAGCTATGAAGAGAAGGAGGCTGGGTTTTTGTGCTGAAATGGGCTGATGGCCACTTGTGTCATCTTGCGTGGATTTATGTGGTGCTAATTGCACACGAGAGTTTTTTCCATGTGTGAGAACCATGAGCAGCCACCATTCTTGCAGACACAGTCTCTTGTCTTTGTACATCAGGGTTTTTTTTTTTGTTGTTAAATGTACTTAACATTTGGAGGTGTTTTTGTATGCATCCACATTGCACACTGCACATGTGGATGATGCTGTGTGTTAGTCAAATGCATACTGGTTGAAACGTGTACTGGCATCCAGCATGTTTTTAAACACACTGTTAAACTTGTATGCTAGAACTACACTCTTCTCTGTAGCTGGCTGATGGACCAGCAACAACACAGAGTAGCCCACAAACCAGTTGTGCCACTTATTTCTGATACCAACCCCATCTGACAACAGATGCTCTATGCAGCTGCCTACGCGCTACCTTCACTTAACCATAATTTCACCCATTAGACTGCTTCTGTGACCTAGATAAGTGGCAAAAGAGACAAGGTTTCAAACCTGGCTGTATGTGGCACATGAGTATGTGACACTATAAAACTATTTCTATAAAACCTGCCAAATATATTTTTTTTGTTTTAATTACTGGACAGTAATTACTAGATGTTTTAGATTAGATATTTTCCGATTATTTTTATGCATTTTACTTGTTAAAATGCTGAAACAAAAAGGCAGCCATTATCCAAATGTATAAGAATCAACCACAGAAGATAAAAGATAAAATTTAGAGATTTTTAGGCCCAGGGTGAGGTCAATTTTGGTAACTGGGGGCCGGCTTTACACCTACAGTCTCACACGGCCATTTATTCACACCCTGTCTGGATAACAATACTCGGAAAGTTTGTCTGGAATCCCAAAAATCTCCACTAGCAACTCCCACAGCCTAACGCCTATTGGCCAGATCCTCCATCAGTTTCTGCACTGATGACTCAGCTGCTGTAGCTTCCGCCTCTGAGCCACGCACTCAAACACAATGTACACACAGGAATGTGGGCCATAAATGAGAGCTTGGTGTACACTCCATAAGGATGCTAGACAAGTCTGGGCAGCCTGAAACCAAATGCATGGCAACAAACCCACATCCATAGGCGTACACGCACACACAAAGTCATCCTGCTGTGTACAAAGAACTGGGTGGGAGGTTAGAGTGTGAAAGGAAAAGAGTTCAGTTTAGAAACTCCAGCAAAAACACCTAAAGATGTCACCAAGTATGATCAACCCTGTATTGTATTTACTCTACATCATGGAATTAAAGGGATATTATTTCATGCTTTGACAAGAGGTCTGAAATATTATAAAACTGACCCTTAGTGGTTTCCGTGCACTCTGCTACATTGTCACTGTCATGCGTCTCTAGAGAAACGAGTGCATCACTATAAAGGGAAGCAGATTCCTTTGCCATGTGGATAAAAGATGATTGGGGGGTCTTCTTCCTCTTCTCTGTGTGTGTGTGTGGGAAAGAGAGAATTAAGGAATGCAGGAGCGCTAGCCAGAGATAGGACAGGGGGAGGGGCAGATTTCAGGATGTAGGCCAAAGTTACACCAACTGTGATACAGTAACCATAATCGAGTACACTGCATGATTTATTTTTTTTTGCTTAAACATATGGCGTGACACCTTTTTATGTGTTAAGCCGACTGGTAATTATAATCCAGTACTCACAGCCATGGTAGGAAGCAGGTGATCCCTCTGATCTGCCATACTCTTCACTGTAGGAAGTGGAGAGGTTGGGTTGAGATGAGCCTCGGCCAAATCCCATATGACTGCTCCCTGTGGACACCTGGGCCATACGCTCTTTGGTCTTCAAAGCCTGAGACCTAGCAGGACAAAAGGGATAATATATGATCAATATCTGTGATCAATCATCTTGACTTAAGCTAAGAAACTCTAGTTTTAGGTCTAACAGAACGAATAAGAATGAGATACAAGGGTGACACGACGATAGAGCCATGAAACCAAACAAAGCGAGAACATCTAATAGCAGAATTACCCCGAGAATCAGGGTTTCAAGTGGTTTCAATCCTAAAATGCCAAAATGATTATTTTAGATTAAACATGCTGTCAAACAAATCCCCACAGACCAATTAAGATAATACTGGAAACACTACAGTTGCAACCAAAACACTTTCTCTGTTCTGTGTACAGTTCGAGACTGTGTGTGTGTGTGTGTGTGTGTGTGTGTGTGTGTGTGTGTGTGTGTGTGTGTGTGTGTGTGTGTGTGTGTGTGTGTGTGTGTGTGTGATAAAAAGGCAGGTGTCAAAACTGCAAGTCTTGGAATGATCACATATTTCTAAATACACCACTGAGTTGAAGTGGAGGAAGGGGGAAAAATAAATAAAATAAAAATAAATAAAAAGTCATGCCAGACTGTTAAGACAGGAAATGTATTAAATTTGTAGCCAGCAACATTCTTTGCACACATTACAAGTGATAAAGATAAGAAGTGCTACAGAGTTATTTCCAAGGATTAACTGTTTTAGTAAGAAGACATGGAGCTCTTAAACTACACATAAGAATCTCTCGCGTAATACAGATGTTTTGATCTAGTCACGTAGACTAAGACAGCCTTTTGAACTTTGTTGCTTCCTCTGTATTAAAGGTCGTGGTTGGTTTGACCTCTCTAAGATTTGATGCCTGTGCTGCAAGCAGAAGAGCAGAAATGCAGAAAGGACGGCGATGCACTCTGCTGCAAGAAAATAATAATAATAAAAAAAGAAAAAGGTCTCACCTCTCTCCTTTGAGGCGGTCTTCGTCTTTGAGTAGGACCACTAGCTGCTTGCTCTTCTCCCTGACGTTGATGCCCTGGTCCTTGCCATCTCTGTCGATGTACTGGAAGTCCTTCAGAGTCTGGATGGCGAAGATGTTTTCTTTGCACTGCAGCGCTACTCTCTCTGAGCCCGTCTTGATCAGGTAGTCGAGCAAGGTGAGCGCCTTGTAGACGTGGCGCCAGTTCTTGCCGTGGTCGTTGAGTCGTTTCCAGATCATGTTCATGATCTCGCTGAAGGCCACCACGTTGTAAGTGAGGTCGGCGATGTCCGACATGAGTGAAGACGACGGCCCCCAGGGGTCGTTGGACGTGGCCTCTCTGACTTTCTTCTCCGCTTCGGAGTAGTTGTTAACCATGTTCTTCATCTGCCGGCGGATGGTGCTTGGCATGGTGGCGGTTAAGATGGGACAGACAAGAAGAAATCAAACGTACACTCTCACACAAGGAGAGCAGCTGGGACACCAACAATATTTGGGTTACACACACCCAGAAGATACAAACGTGCCCTTCAGGTGAAGCTTGTGTTGTTTACCCGCGTTTCTGTGTCCTTTGTCACGGCGGTGTTTTGTTAATGTTTTCGTGTAACAAAGTGGTTTGTGGATGTACGCGGTTGTTTATGAGGCTCCTCCAGGCCAGTGCAGTGTTCCCGAGTCCTCCAACACAGCGTCTGTTAAACCCATTTCCACACGCACAGTGCCGGCTGAACACATGACCATGCCATCACCTAGACCAAGACGACAAATAACAGGTTAGTTTACAGAACAATATGAAAAACAAATATAGGCAAGGGCCAGAAACCAAAAAAAACAAGCACACTCTACAATACTTGCAATCACTCAGAGTGTCTTAAACACAACATCAACTTAATATGCATCTTCTTTAATAAGTTTCACACCCCTAAAGTAATGTCACATGCCAGCAATAACAAATCAAAACCTCAATAGCCCAAGAAAAACCTATGCGTTGCTATATTTCAGATTTCCGAACAGCTGAAGTCACACGCTAATCTGAATGTCTTTCATGAAGTTCCACAGCTAAACAGTAAGCTCACATCACTGTGTAATCACAAGAGCAGCTGTAAGCGCCTTTTGAAACTAGACAAACATGTTTCATACTTTCACACTTAGATAAGCAATTTCCATGCATGCCCCCTCCATATCATACAAAGTCACGGTGCTGTGACCAAGAATTGTTTCCACTTTTATAATTTCACTTAAGTTTACAGTAACTTTGACACGATGGCAAATTACTAGGACGGATGGTGGAGATTTTTGTTAAACTAAACACAAATCTGTGTGGTCACACCATTCCCAAGCACTTCCAAGACTGCTTCAGGTGCATATTCTTTGTGTGAGCTTGGAGGACAATGTGAAGACAATTACAATGAAACAACATGCCATATAAAGAGGTCTGCAATAATCTAACATTTTAATCTTGAGCACCAGGTTATGGAGTACAAATAAGTCCTTAAAATATTGTTCAGGGATTTTTTTAAAAACCTGATAAGGTGTAAATATAACACAGAGAGCAGCGTGTATGTATAATATTGCTCTAAGATCATAGAAGTTATCAAGGTAATTCACTTTGATATCAGCTGACCAGCAGTAACTTGACCACAGCAGGCACAAAACAGATAACTAATTTTTAGCAGAGTTGAATTTTAAGTTTTGCTTTTATGCTTTTTGGGTTGTTGTTTTTATTTGCAAAGATTTAAATTAACAGTATTGGCAATCACTGAAATGGTTAATCCATCAGTGTGCACAAGCTCTTTAATCAAATTTTTATTTTTAATGCTAAAATATAAAATTATTGTTTTTGAATTTACCGTTTTTCAAAAGCAGAAAAAAATATTGAAGCATATTATTATTTTTTGATTAGGATGCCAAATTACAGCCGAGCAGAAAAAGTAGTAATTTCTGAGTTCTCAGAAAAGTCCAGGGTGTCGGCTTAAATTCTGGGTATAAAAACTTAAATTCAGTAAGATTTAGTTTGTGACATTTTTTAAAACATATATTTTTTAAACAACAGGTGGTCTAATAAGCACTGTATATATAAAATAAGAGCTTTGCTTTTTTAATTCCCCAATATATTCAAGCACAATTCTCTAACAAGTCTGAGAATGAGACGCCTTTATCTTCACAGGATTAACAGTAAGAATGAGTTTCCACCCTCTGGTGGGTGGCAGGGGAGATAATCCATTTCCAGTCAGATGAATACCACAGAAGTGACTGATGACGCCTCAGTACTTGTTTCTAAAAGATCAGCAAAGCAGCCACTAATCACTTCCTGCCTGACACAGAGACAAGTATGGATAGTGGGCGGAGACTCACAGCGGCGTAACGTACACACCCAAGTGCCATGTGAAAAACTCTTGACCGTGAAAACTCGCTTAAGTATGCAACACCTAAGGCTTACATAACACGTTTAAATCTGCTGCTGGTGCTGGAAAAGAACAGCAAGCCCCATTAACAGAGTTGTGCTTGGACTGCAAATGCAGTTATTACTGTTATCAGTAATAAACTGCAGTTTGGGATGTCGGTGCCCATTGTTTTGCCTGCCTCGATGCCTTCTAGGCAAACCTATGATGACTTATCCTCTTCATTGATCAGAGCTCAATGCCAGGCGTGCACAGGCAAGCCCAACAAAGTTCTTTCATACACATAAGTGCAAGTCTGTGTGGACTTTATTAAGCACAAGAACGCGTTTTTTCAATGTATGTAGAAGTTAAATACAGACAACTTGTGCATGCATTTGTTTCAGGGAGCTTCCTGTCTAGCAATGTCATGGAAAGACAGCTGGAGGGGACGGGGGTGAAGAAACGAGGATAAGAAAACAACTTGGCACATCCCATAAATTCACTTAACGCCAGTGAAACGTGATTCCTGTAGAGCATGACTCCGAGACACACACACACACACACTCTCTCTCTCTCTCTCTCTGAACGTTCCCTCGTCACCCTCCTCCTCACCCTGCATCCGCATGAATACTGCTCAGACCTAATGACACATCTGCTGCTATAATCACCTATTCACCCGTAGCAGACAGGAGGAAGAGAGGAGAGTCTGTCTTGTCCATCCCACCCTCCTGCAACCCCCATTCACATCCCGGAACAAACCCCCCACCCCACCCCTGACACACAAGAGCCAGTAGATATCCCCAGCCTGCCTTCACTCAGTCCTTCTGTGCTTAGTTCACGCCAATCCCAAAAGAAGACTGCACACAAGACTTGTGTTTGTGTGCGTGTCTAAAGAAATATGTGTTCATGCTGACAGTGCAGATTATAAGTATGTCAAAAATCATTAAGCATGTCATCATCCCGTCAAACCGCCAGCACACAATGCGGGGTAGCAGTTTAAGCGTGAAATAATTGAGTCCAGGGTGTGCTTTTTAACGGCACCAGATGAACTCGAACACATCTGTCGCCACCCATTCAGTCTCTTCCTTCTTTTCTTTCTGGCCTGTCTGTATCTGATTCACACACATTAAGGATGAGCTGTTAGTCCACCCTGTTCTCTATTTCAACACAAAGCCATTTATAATATATTTAAATATGTGGTGTTTTAATATCGCCTGGTTTTTCATGCAACAATTGCCTAATCCTTGGTGATTTTCGCTTTTGGAAGACAAAGTAATAAATGAAGCAAATAAGTAAAAATACCCAGCGATCATTCCTTAGAATGCAACAGAAGGCAAAGGCAAAAGAGTGCTTGTGCCCTGCAGCCAAACAACAGACCAAATATGCATTTATTATGGCCATAGAGTTGGACTAATTTTGAAGGAGGAAGACGAACAGAAATAACCCATTAAATACAGGCTGAGAAAAACACTAACCGCACTACCATCATAGTCAAATGGGACAAAGTGCCATTTACTGTTACATGCAAAGGTCAAAAGCAGAAAAAACAAAAAACAAATGAGGCCTTACTGTGGAAAACACTTTTTTAAAAATCCAAATAAGATTCCAGTGAACTGATGGACTAATATACACAGAACAGTTGTGATAAATTTCCCCCCAAAAATAAATAAATAAATATGTTTATCGCCTGACAGGAATAACGATTGGTCTCGACAGCATGAACTAGCAGCAGTGATGTAGTAGCGCATCATGAGAAATTCCCTTTTTGAATTGCAAATCATGTCACAGATACCTACAACTTTCTATGAATTTCATCAACAGTATTTAATAATAATACTGTAATGCCGCTTACTTATAAAAACTTCCGGCTTTGACCAACTGTAAACAAATGACCTGCGCGCAATGAGTGTTCATCCTAAATAAAATTTAATTATTTGTCATGTATTTAACAATCTGTATTGCCAAACTACGAATATCTAAAGATACAGACGGGGAAAGAAACGTGTGGCTGAGACATTAATCTCTGTGCACCAGAGGTCCATCATTACAAAAGCTTTAATCTTGGCTTGGCAGGAAGTGCTCAGAAGTTGTTGCTGTGCCGGCAGTGCAGGAATGCGCAATATGTCGTTTCAGTATCAACATCATCAGCATGAAGTAAGACACATTAGGCTGAACACAACTACAACTTTCTTTCTCTTTGAGACCAAAGAAGAAAAAAAAAACTGCACCTTTCTGACTTTTCTGTGAATAAACTGAAAGTTTGAGATAATTTACCCACAACTAACGAGTCCTGTATATATTAGTTTGTCACTTGTTAGTGCACACAGCACACGCAAAGGACCAAAGAGTTACATCAATTCATTCATTTAGAACAGGCAGTCAGGGAACCTCCATAAGACAGGAGTTCTTTTACACTCCAGTATGTGGTGCAGGTCTCCCAAAACCAGGTGACACTAGTAGCAGAAACATCCTAGCATGCCTTGCTCTATGAATGGGTCCATCTTCTCCCCGTGCACCAGTGTGCCCGCTCTCAACGGAAAGATTGCAACCCAGAGTGGGTGCGTCTCTTAAGCTCCTTCCTCCCCCGTTTAGGCAGACGATGAGTAATGGCCAAACACTACCCTTCAACTCCCACTGGGGTGCCCATATCACAGCCACTCATGCCACATGTCACAGCAACTTAAGGCAATTCCACTAGATGCACCACAGCACATTTCAGGAGCAGTTCTTTGGTCCACTAATGTAGCGAGACGATGGAAGTTAAACAATGGGTGGTGGACGAGGCAGGCAGGAAGTCAGTCATGGGTACGGCAAAGAGAGCAATTGGGCAATTTTTAAAATCATCCTACACTGTGTGCACACAAATTACTCCCGGTGCAGGATGAAGCAGAGGAGAACAGAACAAAATCATGGAGGAGATACAACATTATAGACCCAAGCCCAATCTGTTCCTGAGGTTAGAGTTCAGCTATAGCTTTCAACAAGCTTCTGTGCACTGCTATTATCTCTAGAGAGAAATCTACCCCGGACAAGGAAATAACCAAATAAGGGAACAACAATGATGTCCCCCTTCATTACGGTTAGTTCACATCAAACGCAATGAGAAGTTCTGCCTCATGTTGCTTGCATGAGGAAACCCATAAATGTTCACTCCTGACCGGCAATAGGATATAGATGTGTATAGCTGACAGTTGGAATCAAGTTACAGAAATATAATTTCCTAACTTACCATTAAGTCCTACATTTTCACTCACTTTTCTCCACGCGTTCTACCCCCCATTTCTCTACATAAAAGTGACATAGAAGCAAAGAGGCCCTGTAGCCCTCAAACAGCATCAATACACCTGTTCTTCATTTCTGATTCTCACTTTCACCTGAAGAAGAATCCACAATCTACAGGGCAATCCCGCTTGATGCGAACTTAACTTTCCAGCTTCATTCACATCACCCAGGGGCTTCACTTCACCAGATTTCACAGAATCTGAATGTCATTGTGCATCAAGAGAGAACCCACTAAGGTATCTTCTCAAACCACATGTATAGGATTTAACTGTAAGAGGGTAAAAAAATTAACCCTTGTTTTACAAAATCACCCCAATCATTAGATCAAAGAATGATTCATGTTTTTCAGCCAAACATGTTCATATTGCCTGGTGAAGGTGAATGGGTTTTTCATGTCCTAGAAAATATCTGAATGAATATATCCCAAAGAAACACGTAGAACACTTGACTTAAGTGAGTCACCTTAGATCATAACAAGTTCAAATTATCTTGTGTGTGTTTTGGCAAAAGCTAGGTAAACTGTGATTAGCATTAAGGGCTCAGAAGCAGTGCATTGAGAACAGGTCCACCTTGTCACACAGAATGAGTAAAGCTGATCTCGAGATAGTAGGCTTGCACAACCGGGCGCCTGTGTGTGAATGTGACAAGACTATGTTTGTCTGTTCAGAATGACATTGTGTATAATAGGCTGTGTAATGGCATCCAGCCAGTTCCTTAACCATCCCTTTACAGTCCGGTACAACCAAGAGCAACATTCATAAGTAATTAATCATCATCTTCTCCTAGACACAAGGATTAAACTCCCAAAAGCCAAACTCGCGTCAAATAAGCACTAACACTTGTTCAAACAGTACTAAAGTGGGTTTAAGTGAGCTATTACAACCGTGCACTCTGAGACAGTGAGACAGGAGGAGAGGCCACCATCTGATCGACGCATCACCCCACCTTTTGTCCTATCTTGCTAGCCGAGAGAGACAAAGCCAGCCAAGACAGGGACGGGAGGAGGACCGTGATGATGCATCTGTCACCCCCGTAACTGACTGACCATCCTGACAATAAAGGAAGCGCTTCTCAGGCCACATCAATACGGGTTCAGTGCAATTATGAAAAGAGAGGTTTTACTCAAACATCTTTGACTATGTTGAAAATAGAAAAGAAAACCTTGCCAGTATTAATGATCTAAAAACCAAACACTTTACTCGCTGCTTGTCGGAAACCAAGCGAGTAAACAGACAGCGCCCACGTCGTAACGAGTCTCCCTTAAAATATCAATAAGTACGTTAAGTTTTGGACTGCTGAGTCACTGTAGTATGCTCTCGTCTAGCCCTCGCCTCTATAACAGCACATGTGTTTCGGTAGAGAAAATAAAAATAATTTAAGTCTTTTTTTTTTTTTTAAATCACGGCGCCTCCTTGAACTGACGTGATTGATAGTTAGCACATAAGCTAAAGTAGCTTTAGCTAACATTCGTTTGGTGCTAGTAAACTACCTTAATGTTATTTATAATCCGTTCAGTCAAAAAATCCAGGTGATAGAGGTGAAATAAGTATGTGTATAAAATAGTGCGAGCTTACTCTAACATAGAATAGCAACCACACTTGCTACTAAGGGGTTTGCCGCTAACTACAGCTAGTTGAGTGCAAACTTGCGGCAAGTTCTAGTGCTTAGCATTGATTGAGTTAGCGGTGACTACACATTTCAGCTCACTGGAAAAGTACATAACCCGGAAAAGTTTGCTGTAGCTTAAAAATACACTGCAGCAATCACTTTTTCCACTTACAGATATTTGCACCCGAGATACCAACCACCGCCTAGCGTCAATTTACAAGACGATTTCAAATCCTGGTTTTCAGAAAAGTTGAATCAAAGCTAGCAGAGCTTGTGTTAGAACAGCCAGTTCACACACCATCCCCTCCAGCACCCTACTAACAACACAACTGTTGATCACTCACCATCTAGATGTAACACAATTTACTATTTACCGGTTTTATGACCACTTCTATACTGTAACGCACAATCGTTCGCGTTAGCTTCATAAAGTACTTTCTATGTTAGGACAATCAACTAGCATGTAAAGCTAGTTAGCGATCCTTCAAGCTAGCATCCAAGACGGGAGCTCAGTGGAGACATCACCATAGCAAACTGGATTACAGGACACCCCAGAAAAACAAAACAACGCGACTGTGTTGAAAACCGAAGGTAACTTACCAGAATTTTTGAGAGGGATACTTTAGGTACTCGTGTCACTCCAAGTGGAGGTCAAACCAATAAACAAACGTAGCTAATTCCAAAAAGAGAAGGGGGAAACCGAGACAGGAGTACTTATTTGGGCGTTCAAGGAGCTTGTTGCGCCTCCGCCTAGCTATATGCTGCTAGTGCTAAGCCAGCTAAAGCCAGGACTACACGTATCTCCTCCTCCTACAGAACATGGCGGGCAGAGCAGGAGGTGGGGTGTAGGGGTT
This sequence comes from Perissodus microlepis, assembly GCF_051167445.1. NCBI lineage: Eukaryota > Metazoa > Chordata > Actinopteri > Cichliformes > Cichlidae > Perissodus > Perissodus microlepis. The sequence goes on along the minus strand of NC_140464.1, from coordinate 20,371,611 downwards.
GGGGGTTGGCCGGGAAGGGTGTGACCAAGTGGGCTTGACTTGGCAGGGATAGAGACAGACCCTTCCATCCCTCGTGAAAACCCTCGAGGGGGAAAAGGCGCGTCCCTGAGCAAGTGACTGTAAAGTGATAATTATAATTTTCAAGTTTTCACAAGAACGATTTACAACATCGTGGACATGCGTGACTATAAGAATGGTTATATTAAAGTGCTGGACTACTTTTTTTTTCTTTTTTTTTTTGTGGAATAGCTTTTTTGTTTTAGTAACCGAACAGTCCTCTCTGGTAAATCTAGTTTTGAGGAGCCATTTTCCAATTTCGTCAAAGAAAGTTAGCAGCCAAAAGGAAATCAACGGAGTATGCACAAGTACGTGCATGTCATGATTTGTCACTGCCAGGGACTGTCCGCTGCAGGTGTGTCATTACAAAGCGCAAACTTTGTAAGACCGCATTCCATCGCTCTAATTTTTTCCACCCCACAGTCTCTGCGCAACCGCGTTTTCTTTCACAGGTCTTTAAATAGAGGGAGGGGGACAACACGTCACACGTCCCAGACACACGTGGCACAACACGCTTTATCTTTTTTTCAAACCGAGATCTATGAATAGACGCAGATGCCTTACTAAAAAGTGCGCAGTGAGCTATTAATAGAAGTGTAGGTTGTAGACGCAAAGTGTGTAAGTTAAAAATAGAAAGGGATCAAAATGTCACGAATCTGCAAAGCTGACAACAGCCAAACGTCAGTATGACTGATGTGATGTCCTTTGGCTGTTTTTAGTGCTGTGCCATACTGCAAATTTTGTTATGATCGATACCAAATAAATACAGGGCCAGCATTCCCGATACCAATATCGGTATTTTTAACTTATAAGGACAGCTTATGTAGGGGAGAGCGGTGTGTCATGACATTTAAAATTATCATCAATTTGCAAATTCAATGCATTGGTATCGATACTGTCGATATTTGAATCGAGCCACCCAGCTCTGCTTTCTAGTAAAGTGCTAAATCTGGCTGGGAGTGCCACCTTTAAAGTTCACTGATGCTTTTGTGTCCTCCTGCTGCATATTCAGTGGAAAGGATAAGCCAATTAAATGAAGCCCAAGCAAGCTGATTGAGATGTTTTTGCCACTCGCTGCTCTCTGCTTGAGAGAGTGATAAAAAAAAAACCAAATAGACTCTTTGTGCAAACAGGTTTTTTAAATTGTGCAATTGGCCTGCTCTAAAGCTATTGCCTGAACAGAACAGAGCAAGTCAGAGTGCAAGAAAAACAAATTGTACTACACACTACTTACTAACTCAAGACCTTTAACAAGAAGACCTATGTTGGTGTTTTTAGAGGAGTATTTCAAGTTCATGATTCATCTTACTAGACTGCCAATATCCACTATATAAAGCAAAGCCCCTCCTGATGGGAGCCTGCTAACAAGAGGATTGTGTACCAAAGAAGATTTGGTACATGGCAAGAGGATATCTTGTCAAAGAGATATCTTTGTGTTACTCAAATATACATGATTTAATCCTCACCAGGTCTTAAAATTCATAAAGTACAACCTCATGACATATTATACCGTGTCATAAACTAAACTAAGCCAAAATGCAGAAGCTACCATGATTCAGTAGCTTGTAGAACCACCTTTAGCAGCAATAACATGAAGAAATGGTTTCCCTTGTGACTTTATCAGTCATCCACATTGTTGTGGAGGACTTTTGGTCCACTCTTCTTTACAATGTTCCTACAGTTCATTGAAGATTGTTGGTTTTTGTGTATACACAGCTCTCTTAATGTCCCACTGTAACATTTTGATCAGTTTTCGGTTTTCGGTTTACTGCTGTCCTTGGGTATACTTTGGTATACCAAGGAGTTCATGGTCAAGTTAATGACTGCAAGGTCCTACAACTGCAAAATGAGCCCAAACCATGACCACTGACAGATGATACAAGGCATTTGTGTTGTTATGCTGTCTTTGAGGGGAGCGTGGAGGCGTGGTGGTTAGCACTGTCGCCTCACTAGGAGGTCCTGGCTTCAATTCTAGTCTGAAACCTTCTTGTGCCAACTTTAATGTTCTCTCCAAATAGTTCATCTTCACACAGGGAGTAAAGTTAATTGCTGATTCTAAACAAACCATAGATCAGAAAGTGAGTGTGAAAGATTGTCTGTCTCGATTTGTTAGCCCTGTCACAGACTGGCGACCTCAGCCACTGTAGAATGGACTTTTAAATTGTTTGGAAATGGCCTTAACTCTTGTTAGATTGGCGGGCAGTAACAAGCTCATAGCTGATGCCTTTTCTTCTCAGGACTGATGGCCACACACAGACCTGAGCACACCAGACCAGCAAACTGCCAAAACTTCTGCTTGTTATAGGCGTGCTCACAGTTGGTGAGGATCAGTTAATGGAGTGCATTTGATTATCAGCATCTGGCTGCTACTCTCTGAACTCCTATGGAAGTAGTAAGGGTTCACTTTTTTGCACACTGCTTCTGCATTTTGGCTCAGTTTTGGTTAAATAAATAATGACACGGTATAATATGTCATGTGTTGTTGTTTATCCTGAGGTTGTTTTTACTGAAGTTTAAGACCATATTATTTTAAAACCTCATAATTGAAAGAGGATGTACTTTCTTTTATTTTAACCATGGCTGTATTTCTCCATCCAACACAAAAATGCAAAACCTTTGTGCAAAATAGATGTAATTGTGGCAACTGCGGCAAATCCTTTGTTCTTCTGCAACAGGTATCAAAGAGAAGCTTGAAGGTGACATGCATGGTTGGGTGAGAAAGCTACCTCAAGCAGTTATTTTGCAAACAAACAACAAGAAAATGTCACCTTGGCATTTACTATCTCCTCTTATCAGCCAAACTTTGAAAGTTAAACTAAATTCTGATTGGTCAGTCTGTGCAAACAAAAAAGTGAAGTGCGCTATGTGTTGAGTATGTGCCCTTTTAAAGTACATGCAGGTCCAGTGTCAGCCAGTAGAGGTCAGGAGCGTCCCACTTTTAAAACAGTCAGAGAGTGTGTCTGTAATGTGAGCACAAACTAAACTTGTGAGGGCTGTCTAGAACCCCCTGCAGACATGTGTGACCTTTAATATGTAATCACCATATGTGACCCCCTACAAAATCACCCTCCACAAAATAATCACCCTCATTCTCAACACTCATGCCCTATTAGAGACTCACTGGGCCATTAGCTTGTCTTGCACCATCCATGGTCAGATGCACTGACCCAGCATAGTTTTACTCATGCAGAATGAGTATTGCAGTTACTAACACATGATTCGTTGAGTCTAGATGCCACCATGCGTGACACATGAACAACAGTCAGGTGAAGCTCATGATGATCATTAGTTGTTAGCAGCTTACCATATCTTACACCATTATTATATAACCGAGCGGCGTTTATCACACACCAGAAATTCAGCCACCAAATGCGGTAAATCTCAGTTACAAAGGCAGGCGGTACATGTGAGTCATATTAATTTGAATTTTATTCAGCAGGATGTGCAAACACCTGCAAACAAGGTTCACCTAAGGAAGCTCAAGCATGAATATAACTGGTGCATCACTTTGAGAAGCCTGCAAAACTTATGTAACGTGGAGGAAAAGGAGGAAAGACTGGCAGGAGTCAGTTTTTGGCCTGAAGTAGCGCACTTGGTTCCAGATGGAGCCTAAATTAGCAGAAAGGGGGGGCAGAAAGCATGAAATAGGATAGCGTATAATTTTTGCCACTCCTGCCAACTTATTAGCTAAATCTTTTCATATGCAAATGGTAGAGTGCTTGTGAGGAGCTCTTGTAGATTATACCTGGAGAAGGAAGGTAAGTGGAAGAAAAACAGCCCCAGCAGTTGTATTTACACATTTTTAGCATAAAGAACCCACCTGATCAACTCCTCTACTGTGAGAGCAGACTTTTTTTCTTTTTAGTAAAAAAATACTAAAAACAACAACAGCAACTTTTTAATCCATATAGTCAGCCTTCCTCAGCTGCATAGATGCAAATCCATACATGACTTCTTACCAGTTTGACATTTTCTTGACCATTGTGGCTGAAAAATTCACTTTTTCACCCTCCTGTTCACACATTTCTACAGACATATCCTTGTGAAACCACTCCTGCAGACAGCGGTGAATCATGTTTTCACTCTTACATACCTAACCACTTTAGTTACATGTGCCCTTTAAGTCAGAGGGGTCAAACATAAGGCCAGAGGGCCAGAACAACCAGGCATAGTCAAATCCGGCCTGTTGGGCTGCTTCGGAAAATGTGAAGGAGGGTGTACATTTTGAACTTTTCACTGTATTTTCACAGGTTTTGCGACTTTGTTCTGATGATGAACACCTCCCCAACGTATTTAAGTGATAATTAAACAATTAAATGCCAGAAAAGTGCCTGTTTTTTCACTATCTAATTAAGAAATTTCTAAGTTAAAAAAGATAATTTTCTTCTAAATGAACAAAAACTTTTTTTTTCATATATACATTCACAGGACAGTTTAGGCAATGACACAAATTTACACTGAGAGAAAGTGTAGAGTAATGTTGACCCTGGGCAGCAAATAAAGGAGGCAGTTCTCTAATTGGCTTCACAAAACTTTTTTTTTTTTTTTTTGTGAGCTCAGATGCCCTTCCTGCCACATGTTGTTCAGTAAGTGCGTGAGAGAGGAAGCAAGGTAGAGCAAAAAAAGCAAGTGAGAGAATGGGAGTGGGGGTGGGGGCTAAGAGAGGAACAGAGATTAAAAAGCATCGTGGGGATAATGCAGTACAATATAATGACAGCTATTAGAGGTGGGTGGGTGGGGGAGGGGTGGATTACAATCATATAGGTGCAAAAGAAAATTGAGGGTAGGAACGAGCTGTAGACAAATGTGGCCTGAGAATGCACAGATCCTGAGAGGCATTGTTTATTTGTTTGAGGGGAAGTTGAGCGATTTTGTGCCCACCTGCTTTTTCCGCCATTGCCCACTGACTTCCGCCAGCTCACTCAAACACGCAAACCTGTTCACCCATTTCAAGCCCCCCTGCATTAGTGCCCCCGGCAGGATAAAAATGTTGATGAAAATGATGAAAATGTCACCCAAGCAGAAAAGCACTGGGTTTACATACTATGTGCTGCCTGTGTTGTGGGTAACACATACACAGTGTACTGCAGGGCTGTTAAAAATGGCCTATCAGCCACATTGCATGAAGGATTCATCACTGTTAACAGAAAACACACCATTGTGTACGGGCAGCTGTTTATGTAAGTTGTAACTTGGTGTTTAAAACATCCGACGCTTTCCTGGAAAAGGACACAGGAAGTGATGTCATTGTGTCAGCTGAGGGGCCTAAACAAAAGAAAAGAGCAGTGAACAGCACAGTGCCTGAGACAAAGAAGAGAACCACCTACGGACACACAAACTCAACCAACAGAAAAAAAATGCAAAAAAAAAAGTAGGATCACCCACAACATTTATGTGATGAGTGAGGCCGGAGAGCTGTACACAGAAACACAGCGGGGTGTACCACACATTAAAATATAGAAAAAAAAATGTCTGGCTGTAGACTATGTTGATCCTTAAATTTTTTAATTCACCTCCAGCATTTCAAACGCACAAGACATCATCACACAGGAAGGAAAAGACTTAAGAACAAGGGTGTTGCTTCGGCCCTAGAGCAGCAGGCAGTTCCACTTCCTCTCCTTCTCTTCCTCTTCTATTCTTCCATCACCTCACATCTAGCCTTCACATCCCGCACTCCTCCTTCTGGTGGCACAGTCAAGTGACGCAGCTGATCGGGGATTTCCTGGACAGGTCACGCTAAAGAAACAGCTACAACTTCCCTGTTGTTTTATCTCATTGTAGTTAGAGCCGTTTGTATTTTTACTTTGCATTTCCTCTTCTATGTTTTACTCTCTGTCTCTTCTTCTTTCTAAGTCCATCCAGACGATATCTACAGATCATGAAGTGTGGAGGCTCATTTGGGAGGGAGTTTGATTGGCTGCTTGTAGAATGTGGCAAAAAGGACTTTCCAAATAAGACTTTGATTATTAGTTATATCATTATTAGTGATAAACTGGGCAGCACTGTTGCCTTAAAGCAAGGTCCTGAGTTCAATTCCACCATCAGGCCGGCGTCTTTCTGTGTTGAGTTTGCATGTTCTTCCCGTGTTTGTGTGGGTTCTCCGGGTACTCTGGCTTCCTCCCAGAGTCTAAAGACATGCAGTTAGTGGGAATAGATTAATTGGAAACTCTAAATTGGTTGTCTGTGTCTATGTGTTAGACAGACTGGCGACTCGTCCAGGGTGTGCCCTGCATTTTGCCCTAAGACAACTGGGATTGGCTCTAAAAGGATAAGTGGAAGAGGATGGATGGATGGTAATAAACTGGATTTTGTGATTCTAACTGAAACCTGGCTTGATAATACTGCTAACACAGAGCTGGCTGAAACATCGTCCAGTAATTACAGCTTTGAACCTTTACACCACACAGGAGAGGCGATCTGGTCGCTGTTATATATAAAAACAGTTTGAGTTGTAAATCTCTGTCAGTTATCTAAGTTTTGAATATTTATTTTTAGTAAATAATTTGGTATCTCCGGCTGGATTACTCCTTAATAAATGCCAACTGGCTAAACTGAGATGTGATTTTATGGAAAGAATTAATGAACTTTTTTTCTGAAATTATAAAAATTTTTTAAAGCATTATTCTTTATTTTAATTCATTTCATATTCACACTGACATCAGCAGCAACTCTGATTCAAAATATTTCATCAGTTTATTTTAATGTTAATGTTTAACAACATGCGACTCCACCCACTCATACTAAAGGTCACATGTTTGATCTAATTGGTTCCAGAGGTCTTGACGTCACAGTGACAAATGTTCTGGCTGTTACTGTCTCGGGTCGTTATTGCATATTTCCAGAAGTGTTTTGGTCGTCTGTCAAAACTAACACCAACTGATTTATCAACAGCCGTTACATCAGTGCAAGTGCATTTAGTAGTGAATTTTCAAAATACACATTACTGGTACTGTTGTCATGTGATGACATTTCTCAATTTATCGATCATATCGCACCTCTCAGAACTGTTAATGTATGCAGTCTACAGTGAGAATGTAAATATGGAAAAAAGAGTCTTTGAAATCAATAAAAACACACTTTGTTACTGCAACAATGGAATAAAATTAGGCAGGCAATCCCTATATCTCCCAACTGACTAACAATACTCAGGGTAATTCCACTTCTTTTATTCCCAGCCATTGATAAACTACCCAATGCTTCCAAAACCATTCCCTCTGAATTTCTTTCATTAAAAGTAATATCTTTGATTAATTTATCTAGCATTGCCTCACATTCTTACCAAACTACTGCCATGAGGTCAATGTCCAGATAAAATCCTGAAGAAGTCATTTATCAGTTAAAATCTTGAGTTCAATTCTGTATTTTGTAAACGATGACATTAACTGCTGTATGTCTACAAACTTTTTTAGAGCCAAACAGAGATGAGCCAGAAATACTTGTTGGTCCACAAAGTCTAGAGAGTCTAGAGCACAGGTATTGAACTCCAGGCCTCGAGTGCCAGTGTCCTGCAGGTTTTAGATGTGTCCTTGATCCAACACAGCTGATTTAAATGGCTTAATGACCCCCTCAACATGTCATGAAGTTCTCCAGAGGCCTAGTAATAAACTAATCATTTGATTCAGGCATGTTGACCCAAGGTGAGATCTAAAACCTGCAGGACAGGTTTTAGATCCCTCTTTAGGTTTTAGGCCCTCGAGGCCTTGAGTTCGACACCCCTGTTCTAGAGCAAGGCAGGAATCTCAGAACTCTTGTGGACTGTGGTCTCAATTGATAACTGATAATCATACCAATAAGGTCACCAGGACTCCTTTCTACCATAAAAAAACCTAAAAGTTAGAAAATTCATATTAAGGTTAGACTACTGTAATGCTCTATTTGAAGGGTTATCCAAAGCATCAGAAAGAGGACTTGATAATACAAAAGACGGTGAAGATCCTTACAAGTACACAGACACTGTCTACAAGTTCAATACAAAATTACCTTTAAAATCCTCCTACTAGTTCATAAAGCTCTCAATGGCTTGGCCTCTCAATACATCTCTGACTTGCTCAGTGTGTATAACCCAATCAGACGTCTCGGGCTATAAGGTTCAGATCTTTTAACTGTCCCCAGAATTAGATCTAAGTGTGCTAAGGGTGCTTTCACTTACTGTGCTCCTGATCTCTGATCCAAGCTGTCTGCTGACCTGAGGTCAATCAAATCTGTGTCTGCATTCAAAAACAGACACAAAACCTTTTTGTTCTTGCAGGCCTGCAGTTAATAACTCTCTCTGTGTGTGTATGTATTGTAGGTTTAGTTTTTTAATGTTTACATCGTTTATGTAATGCACATGATGTTTACTTGTAATGAAATGTGTTGTGTAAAATAAGATGCCAATTGACTGACAGGCAGTTTTATGGGCTGAGGAGGCATGTTATTGGTTATTCTATGACAAACTAAGCAGCTAAAAATATCCTAAGTTGATTCCACGTATTGAATATGCATTTGGTAGATTTTCATGTGAGCTCCCAATGTGAGATTCAAAGAAATGTCAATGCAAGTAAAGGAGGCCACTCCTTCTCCACTTGCACGTTTAAAAAAAAACGTGCAGGCATGAAACCAAGATTTACTTACTGAGAAAAGTCATGATTAAAAGTATTTGTATGGTGGAGCCGGGTCATTATTGTTTACTGATGATGTGACCGCTGATAGAAATCGCAGGATGATCTGTGAAGTGTGCAGGGCTACACTGTCTGCTCATATTCGTCCAAACGCTGCAAAATGAATTAGACAGAGCTTTGCAGTGCAAATGGATATTAACCCAAAGCAAACTGCAAAAGCAACCCAAGAGTTTCTCAAGGCAAACAAGTGATCTTTATTAGTAATTAATTACAAAATCGTCCTAAATAGGCAAATCAAGCTGAGATCTCCACAGCCACTGATTCCCAATGTTTTATTTCCTACAGTGTAGCCCAAAGCATACAGTGTATACAGGACTTCTGATTCACCACATACGAATCTGAGCAAACCCCTAGAACTGGCCTCCAGAATTAAAAAGCTATTGCTTTTAACCGTTGCTGGAACAATGAATTTAACTCAGCATGTGACATAAATTGAGACAGATGAAGCTGGCAGCCCGCTGCTGCTGTCAGTCCATAGATGATAAATACAGACGATATGATGTAAAACCTCATAGCTGGTTTTATCATCCATGCTATAATCTTTTTTTTTCTTTAATAATAAATCTTGAAAAGGTTCACTCAGCTGCCCAGTTATCATTTTTGGCACAGAGGTTGCATCAGACACGCCTTCACTGTCACGCAGATGCTTTGGAAATCTCAACCAAAGCTACTCAAGAATTGAAATGTAGCACACGGTGTATGTGTACGGTCAGTAGAATGAAAGGAAGAGGGTGTCAGGGGAAAACCGATGCGGTAATCTCTCAGCTTGTTCTGTGGCATAGAGCGATCACTCTTTTTTTTCACGTTTTGAAATGCCTGACTTGACTGGACCATCCGGAAGTTTTCAGCGTTCACAGATGTTAAATATAGGAACAGCAAACGTGAGCTCACCTTTCACTTCAAAGGTGTGAAACTAAAGCTGAATTCGCACGATGACAGAAGTGCAACGACAAACCACACGGAACATAATGGAAAAAGCTGAAGCACACACACACACACACACACACTCCACAGAAGCCGCACTGAGTGTGTAAGACAAATATATACACAGGAAGTGCCTCCCACTCCTTTGCCCCTAGTCACTTGCTCTCTCTCTCTCTCTGAATGTTTCTGATGGCAGTGTGTTGCTGAGCAGCAGCCAGTCGTGTTTTTCCCCTCGCTGAGCTCACTCTCTCTCTCATCCTCTGCTCCGGCTCTCAAACGCTCTGTTGCTCAGTGAACAGACCAGACCTCTCCTCTCCACTTCTTCTTCTCTTCTGCTACCCTTTAACTCTGCTCTATCCTCTTCTTTTATCTGTTTCTTCCTCACATTTCTTCTTCATCCCTGTCTGCCCCCCTGCCCACTACCACTACCACCTGGGTGCCAGGGGCATTAGTGAGGGTCCCGGCGTGTCTTTTTGACTGTGTGTGTGTGTGTGCGTGTGTGTTTATGTGAGAGCGTGCCGGTACTGTTTTCAGCATGGAAGCGGTGGCATTGTACACGTTTCGTGCCACAGAGGGTGATGAGCTCAGTTTCAACAAGGGAGACTTGCTCAAGGTAAGAAAAAGAATTTTTCATCTTTGTCTGTCTGAAGAGTAAAACTGGCACAGCACCTCTGTCTTCTCTCTCGCTCCGTCTGCCTACACTGTGATAATTACAGCAATTAAAACTTTACTGTCAGAAGCCATTGAAATTATATTTCAAGTGCTTCAGGTGCTTCCTAAAGAAAGAATAGTCTAAAGAAAGATAAAGTATTAGAAGTGGCTTAAACCTATTTTGGATGATAGCACTCACCTGTATGTGTGGTAATGTGCTAGACAGCAGTGAGTTAGCTTAGCTTACCATAAAGGCAGGAAACAGTTTGAAGTAGCTAGCCTGGTTCTTAAAAAGAGCAAAAAGTTACTTATTTTTTATATTTAATTTGCTAATCTTTACACAAAAGTGTTAAAACAATCATGTAGAGTATGCTAGAGGACTTTTTTGGCTTGAACCAGTGGTTTCCTGGAGCGTCTGCTGACTACAGGGCAAATAGTCCTTAGCTTGTAGAAGTGCCAAATCTGTACTTCCTCAGTGGCCACCAATAAAGTCACTCCCTATCATGTTTAATATTGAAAAGGCTTACTTAACAGCAGAAAGATAAAACATTTTTTTTTATGTCTATGAAGCTAAACACATTTTTGATAACTGTGCAAATTTTCCTTAAGGACTAAAGAAAGTGGTTTGGCCACTTTGAGAGCTGGATACTAAAATGCTGTAGCATGTATAAAGTTACAGAGCTAGACCTCACAACAGTGTTCTTTCTGCTGTTAGCTAATTTATTGTATAGCTCTATTTATTGTACAAACAGCCCATTTAAGAAGTTTGTGTTTCAGTTTTGTGAGTGAAATATAGATTTTTAGTTATATTTTTATTAGTACAAAGGCACCTATGCTATCTGTGTACTGTACAGTCATGTTTGCTAACATTAGCTCAGAACTTAGCACTCCACTGTCTCAACAAATGATAGTTTTTGCAAATACCACAAAAAAGCAACATGGCAACAGACAAAATGCTTTAAAATGTAGCTTTAAAAACTAATGAGTGGTAGCACAGGTGGCTTTGTAGTCTAAATCTTCACATATTAAAATGGGAAGTTGTCATTTTCACATGGCTACATGGCTAACAGGTTACCGCTATTTTAAACCTTTTTTTCCAAGCTAAGCTAACGTCACAGGCTACAACTTAATATTTACAGTATAAAATGGGAATGCTGAATCTTCTTATCATTTTACAGAAAGTAAATAGGCATATTCGATTCTACTCCTCTAATTTAATTTTGCTCTAGGTTGCCTAACAATCTTTTTTTTAATCTGCAGCTTTTTATTTGTGTCAAACACCATACTGAAATAATTCCGGCACAGCTGGAAATTAGTGTAGTAGAAAATCGTCCCTCTAAGACATCAACAGCAAACCTCAGAATTAAAGAGCCAAGTGCTTCTTTCTAACACTGGTGCTTTGGCACCATCTGTTTGACACTCAGACGCAGGCAAATCAGGCAAGATGGAAGACACAGTGAGATCAATTTGTCTTCTGGATTTTGTCTCAGTTAACCAGTGGGCGTCGGTGCTGCAGGTCCAACTTTTCTCACTAGTTAAAACCTTTATTTTTTCCTTTCACTGGAATATTTCTCTGCTAATTTGAGGCTTTTCTTTGAGGGTGAATTTACCTTTTGTTGCTTGAAGATAGTTGGTGTACTATTCTTCCCATACTGACTTCATTCCAGCACTAAACATGAATAAAAAAGGCCTCTTATTCCTGCTGTCTTTAAAGTCATTTGTTAGAAGTCGAGTGTCACAGCATGTTGCAGCTAAGATGCAATGGCATTTAGTTTCGACACTAAGACAGATAGTTACAGCAGTCTTTGATGCGTACTCGTGTTGTCTGGCCACAGTGATAATTTACAGTAGCTAAAACAGCACCATCACTTAAACCACTGTTAAGTTTGTTTCTTTACTCGTGCAGGGCTAAGCGACTGTCTTGTCTTTGCCAAAAAGCTTTGGTTCACACTCGGGTCAAGTAGTACTTTTAAATAATTCTCCACATTTGTTCGTTTCTGCATGATGCGCCAGATGGCCTGAGCTTTACAACATCAAGAGAATTTGCGCGGAAAAAGAAAAAAGAAACTCTATAATTTAGTTACAAAAATACCAAAGAGATAGTTGCTTTCCTCACAGCTGCTCACTGGTGCTCATTTATTGCCCTTATGCTGCTTTAAAGCCTACTTCTGCTTCTTTTCACACCTTGTTGCCAATGCGAACGCATTGTGCGTTTTCCATGTGGAACTGGATCGATCGAGCTGAGCAGAGTGTTGACTCATAAAGAAGTTATAAAAATAGCTTCATAGAAAAATTTGTAAAAAAAAAGAAGTGGCTCTGGCATTATGTGTAAAGCTGGGAGACCGTGCTGCCAAGTTTAACACGAGGGACACAAAAGCCGAGCTTTAGTTCTCCAGATACCGTCACAAAAAATGTAACAACTCTGGCTGGAACTGAAAACCTCCAAAGCACCCAGAGAGTACGCACTACATTCTAATCACAAAATGAAATAACTTCATTTCTTTAGAAAATAGTTAACTATCCTTGGAAATAAAAATATTGCTGTATTTATTTGCTTCCTTTCTCCAACAGTTTCGTGTGTCTGACCACAGCAGTCAGGTGCGGTCAACCATACCTGACCTGTTTTTAAGCCTCATTAAGAGCTTTGTGTGCGGTCTTTTCAGTCTACTGCCATGTCAGATGTTCACGTTGTCGGATTTTGTTTGTTTAATGCTCTTTTGTTAAGGGTTAATTATGTAATGAGTAAACTCTCTGGAGTGGTCTGGAAGGAGCTGTTAGTCACAGCTGAATTAACAGGGTCTAGCTAGATAATCAGCTATTATTGGTTATATATGGTCTCTCTCTACATATATATATGATAAACACTGTACATCAGCGGTCCCCAACCTTTTTTGCGCCATGGACCGGTTTAATGTCAGACAATACTTTCACGGACCGGCCTTTAAGGTGTCGTGGATAAATACAACAAAATAAAATGATACAGACTAAGACAAAAACTGTGGTATTTTGTAAATATAATAATAAACGCAAATTCACTGTATAATTGTATAACTTTATTAGCAGCGTCCTCCTGAAATGCGCCAACAATATTGAGAGTAACATCCTCCTCTCTGCCCCTTAATCCTCTCTGATTGCTATGGTAACACGTAAATATGTCTTTCAAAATAAGACACACAACTACAGCACGGAAAAAGACAGAGTTAACAATAAAAACCCTGAAAACCATAAATTTCACACCTGAGCCTAATGTCTCGCTGCCCGGTACCAAACGACCCCCCCAGGCCATGGGGGGGTCCATGGCCCAGGGGGGTCATGGACCCTCCGGGTACGGGCCATGGTACCAGTACGGGCCATGGTACCGGTCCATGGCCCGGGGGTTGGAGACCGCTGCTGTACACGGTCAACATTCAGTACAATTGTTTACTTACTTAGTAGCTACTAGTGGTGAGTGATAATGCAAATTTTGGTATGCATGTGATACCAAGTAAAAACAGGGCCAGAGTTACTAATACTACTACTGATACTTTTGATTAGTAAAGGCAGCCTTTATGACTTATGAGCTGAACCAAATAACTTACTTTTACTTTCCACAGTCATTAGTTAACCCAACAAAGCACACATTGCAGCATTTCATGTAATTTGAAAGTGGGGTTGTTTGGAGACCTGGGATCTAGATACGCTCGTCTTTTTGTGTCAGCTTTTGTTTAAATGTGCTACAGGCTATAAATAAAATAGGCATGAAAGTCAGCTCGCAAAGGCTCAGACATTTTTCATAGTGCGTGTTTGAGGTGTGTATTTTCCTTTCCAAAACACAACAACAACAATATGGGCTGCATGTTTAACTTTACTATATTAATACTGTTGATATTTGTATTGATGCGCTAGTACTTACTGGCATTGTTGCATTATTAATAAAATTAAAGTAGCGATCTATGAAATAGAAATAAGGAAAAGTTCTTAAACTGCCAGTGTTACCTCTTAAGAGGCTTTATGAACACAATACATATGACAAAAAAAAGATTTGGTTTCTCCACAGAACTCCTGTAGTTACTCGTTATTATGATGTACAAGCAGGAAAAATTAAATTAACAGGTGAAGCTGTACAGGAAGTGGAAACTTTTTGATTGAAATTGTGGTGGGGGGGAAGTTAGTCTCTGAGTCAGACTGATGCAGAAATGGCTCACTGGGTTTCATGAGAGACAGTCCAGCGTGTTGTTTTAAACTGTGGGAAATATAGGAAGAGGTTGTTTAGGAGGGACTCCGAAACCTCCAGCCTCTTAAAGGGCAAGCTTTCAGCTCGATGAATGACTGACGCTATGAGCAGTAAATCATTTCGTAGCCTGCGACGCATTTAAAAAATGCACGTACAAAAGTGCACTGTAGCCATTACAAGCAGCTGATGCATGAAATGAAGTTTCTAAATGCAGAGAGGGGACAGGGCAACTTTTTTTTATTTATTTATTTTCTGGCAGATGGGCATTACTGCCCAAGGTGTTCTTCATCACAGTGGCCTTCAAGTCCTTGCTGGCAGGATGTCGCGTGAAACTTGAGGTGAGGGAGGATGTTTTAACTACAGTACATGACACGCGGTACTTTGCTGGGTACAGCTGCTGATCAAACACAGAGGCAACGTGACAAAAGCCCAAAAAGTGATAAACCCAAGCTGTAAGGGAGATAAGGAAGAAATGTGGCAGTGTGAGGCAGGCGGCGCAAAATAAAAATCATCTTAAAATATCAAAATGACAAGCCATGTCACAGCTGGGTTAGGAGACTGAATGTAAAAAAGATTTTGAAAAAGAGCATGAACAGAGATGAAGCAATGAAAGGGGATGGGATAAAACAGATAAGGTTTAAAGCAGGAACATATCAGGAGTCAAAATAACAGACTGTCCTTTATTACCATCATCATGATGGAGCCCTGGCCCTGTTTATTACCTACTGTAGCCAGCAGAAATAAGACATGTTTGCAAGAGTTTTTAAATGACTATCATTAATATCATTTGTGCTTGAATTTCTTTTCATTTTACTTTGCACACCCCACTGTCAGATTACACATCCTGCGAATGCTAATGACGTCAGCTAATGTGAACTTGATAGCAGGCTCTGGTGTGACATTTCAGACTTTCTTAAGGCAAGCGACTAACTATAGTAACTATAGTCTTTAAAAAGTCAACTGAAATATTTTCAGTTATGGCTTATTTTCAAGTGATAAAAAAACAAGGGTTCAATTTATTTTATTTATGTAATTCATTTCTTTTTACTTACACCAAAGCGGTGTAATTTTGATTATTAACTCTTTGCCCCTTAAAAGGCTTCTAGAGGCTCTTTTCTGAGCCCAGTGGTTTCTGTCTGTCTGCGTTGATACATACTGAGATCAAAATTTGTCACTAAATGTAAAGAGGAGAAAAAAAGTCAAATTACTGATATATAAATGTAATCTTCTCTTGCAAAAAAGCTCATTCCAAGTGTATCACATGCACAGGACTTTTCTTTTGGCGTTTCCTGTATTTTTGGTGAGATGTCTCTGTTTATGGAAAAAGGCTGGTGTCGGTGGGGCCTTTAGGAGTATGAAGAACTGTCTAGAGATAGCGCTGGGTGTTTTGGCTCTGTAACGGGCAGCGAGGGCAGCCTGGCTGCTTGTTGTGACAAGCTGTGTTTCCTTATCTATAGAGTACACGCAGGAGCAGGTAGATGAAACTCAGTGTGAGATTACAACTTCAGATTGTAATGACAACGCCTGCCGAGACGCGCTCATCTTTACTTGTCGATATCATGTGAAATTCCACAGTAAATATATGTATATTTCATATTATTCCTCTGGATCGCCTGGAGAATCTGCGCAAGGTAAAACCTGGTGTCGTCATGATTTCCATTACACTACCCACTTTGCTCATGGTGTTACAGCTCTGCTATAAAACACAACCTGATCAACTGACCTGTAAGTGTAATAGAAACAAACAAATCACTCAACATTATAGCGCATGCATTATATTTTACCCATAATTAGTGTAAACACAGAGCCTCCCTTACACACACGTTTTGTACTCCATAATGCAGAATATAGCACTGAATAGACTGTAGTTATTCTGACATTATACTATAGGGATGAAAATGTGACAGAAAATCTGAATTAATAAGAAAAAAGGTTGTTTTTTTTAAGAAGAATTAAGTTTACAGTATTTATTCTTTTTAATTACTTTGATCTTTTGGGCTTTACTGATGGAAAAAGACACCTATTATGGGGTTTAGGAATACATTACATATTAAAGTGCGATAAAGGGCAGTAAAGGGCAACAAACATTTGACAAATACCATCAAACTTCATTTTTATCTCCGCTACACATCTGTGATGTATGGTGGTTTCCGCATTCGGCGTGATGACACGCGCAGACCGACTGACTCACGTCAGCTAACTCGAGGAAGATCAATTTTGAAGAAAAATGTGGATTTGCCAGCCATGGTGAAATCACGACAAGCTTCATGTGGCATTTAAAACTCGCCCAGTAATCTTTTCAAACTTGTGCGAGTTGACGGTTGCGGATAGTAGAAGCAGAGAGGCCTGTGAGGAGGCTGATAAAACAGTGTGAGGACAAAATCCAGCGCCAACATCATTATGGGTAGCTTTTCATCTCACTCTGTGTTTTTATGTGCGCTTGCTCTTAGATCACCAACATGGAAGATGATCCTAACTGGTACACGGCCGAACTCCACAACCGAAAAGGGTTCGTGCCGAAAAACTACATCAACCTGCGTCCACACGCGTAAGTATGCGCACACTCACGCACACATGTGCATCTTTAGCTCATCTGTATAAAGCGTTTCACACATCTACCTACCACCGGTCCATTTAAACATCTCATCAACGAGGATGTGAGCAGTTTGCTGCCCCGGGCATTTTCTGCTCTGCTTTGGACATCTGCACTCTGGCATAAGGCGGCCTACCCAAAGGGACACACTCATTCGCTAACTTATGTAATCACACATGATACAGCCCTGTGTGTGTGTGTGTGTGTTTACAGTGAAGCTGCTGGTACACCCTGTATCTCCATCAGATGGTCATGCACCAGCTGGTTTGCTGTGACAAACTCTAAACTGACAACACAGACGTTACAGCAGCTCTGGCTCATTAATGAACCCTGATGTACAGCCCAGTTGGAATTGCCTAGTTAAGTCTGTGGACACCCCTGGGAGTGTAGGATACGTGTGTATATATATGTGTGTCTTTTTTCCTCCAAATTTCTTTGCGTGGCTTTGATTTTTTTTTTTAAAAAATCCCTGAAATTTGACTGCATGAAGTTAGCCACGAGGGTCCCAGAGTTTCTCCACCATATTGACTCTTCATGAGTCATCAAACTGCCTGTGCTCACAGCCTCCAAGCAAAGCGCACTACTAAGCAAGTGCAAAACAAAGAAAGAGAAAAGAAATGAATAATGACACCTTTACTTCCGCACCACAGCTGACAACTGAATTGCTGGATTTGTTTCATGTGCAAACTTAGCAGCGTGTGGAAAATTCACTTCTTTCATTCTCTCTCTCAGCTCTTTGATCCGTGCTTTTGTGAGCTGCTCTCCTCTCAGTTTCTTTCAGAGTTAGCAGATATCCACAAACTTCTTTTCTTAAATTTGAGTGTGTGTGCAAACGTCTGGAGGAGATGCTCAGATCAGGAGAGTTCACCTGCATAAAGTGGTAACACCCGTGACCCCTTTCTTTCTTTGTTTGCTCACTTGCTTTCTTTTGTCTGTTTTTGTTTTTGCTTGACTGGCCTGCAGCTGGTTCGCCGGTCGCATATCTCGCGGCGTGGCAGAAAGTCGACTCAGAAACAGAGAGTGCGGCGCCTTCCTGGTCAGAGAGAGCGAGAGTGCTCCTGGGGAGTTTTCCATGTCTGTCAGGTAGGAGAAAATTACTAAAGATTTGCACTATATTCTGCACAGTTGCTTTACTGTCGTGCTCCTCGCAGTGGGATTTCATACACCTCTCTGATCTCATATGTATTTCTTCATATTACCCTGCGTAGCTTCTCATTACTGCAGCTGCAGGGTTGCTCCACAGCCATCACTGAAGTTTCATTGCATCTCATCTAATGCCACAGAATTGAATTAGCAGACCTATAAGCACACACCTCTGAAAACGCTACATTATTTCCCTGTATCTCTTCATTAATGTATTTTGGATGTGCGCGGGCGAGCGTGCGCATGCTCGATATATTTGTCATGGTGGCTGGGGATTAGAGAAGCAGGCAGAGAAGGAGGGTTAGAGGATAAGGTATGGGGTGGAGGCTAAGAGGGGTGAGGGGGGGATCTGCGGGCCCTCTGGCCTGATGTGAGTTAATCCTGTCTAGCACACCACGGCATCTGGAGCTGCTGATGGGGCTGATGGGTTGTCTTGTCAGTACGTGGCGCTGAAGGGTGCAGCTGAGACTTGGTGTTGTGCCTTGAGGGGCTGTGTGGATATTGGAGTGTGGGAGGTCTGGGGTCTGAGTTTTGGTGCTGATAAAGGCCAGACCTGGAATGGAGGTTTGGCCCTTCACTGTGCTCCTACTTAACTCAAGACAGGGGTTAAGAATTAGATCTGGGGATTGTTTTGTGTTTGGCTGTTAAATCGCCTGGGCACAATGTCACTCTCAGTGGATTTGTCTTAGGATAGTCCTTTGGAAGGGAAAAAATTAGGTTGCCTGTGTTTAAAAAAAAAAGCTAAAATACAAAATTAGACACAAGGGATGGAAGAGAAGCGATACGCTGCGTGTAAAATAGATTTGCCAAGAGGGGACAGAGCGGAATCTGATGCTTCTTGTTTTTTTGGTTTTTTTTGGCTGTTTATTGATGTCTTTCTGGCTGTTGTTGCTGGATGGTGTAGCAGCTTGAAAAGTGGGTCAGGTGTTTGTGTGAGTTTGCCAGTGTGCGTGTGTGGTTCTTGTGTGCCGACACCGCTCCTGTCAGAGGAGACAGGACATCAGTAACTGCAGAGAGACTTCAGTCTCAGCTCAGCTCGGTCCAGCTTTGACGTCAGTCTGTGAAAAATCCGATCCACTTTCACAGCCATGAATGAATCCTAGAAGAGACGTTGTGGCTCTTTTTGTCATAAAAACAAATTCTGGTGGAGACAGAAATCCTCCAAGTGTGATGTACGATAAAATTGGCTAATTAGCAACTTTGTTTTAGGAAGGCAGGGATGGCAGATCTAAATCTAACTTTAAAACCACTTTAGTCCATTATGAAAATAGTTAAAGTCACGTGTAAAGATGTGAATATAAATATTTCCACCGCGTTGATCTCTTTGAAATATTGGTCTTGTGGTAAGTAATTCTAACATAAATATATGTGGGTGACCTACTAAAGGAAAAACCAACATAAAGTGGTTAGTTCTTTATCCTCTAATTTGTTGGTCATCTACATCTGTCAAATATGTAAGACTGCTTTCTTCCATTTGCGCAACATCTCTAAAATTAGAAATATCCTGTCTCAGAGTGACGCTGAAAAACTAGTTCATGCATTTATTACTTCCAGGCTGGACTACTGTAATTCATTATTATTAGGATGTCCAAAAAACTCACTGAAAAGCCTTCAGCTAATCCAAAATGCTGCAGCAAGAGTACTGACAGGGACTAGAAGGAGAGAGCATATTTCTCCTGTTTTGGCTTCCCTTCATTGGCTTCCTGTTAAATCCAGAATTGAATTCAAAATCCTGCTCCTCACATACAAGGTCTTAAATAATCAGGCCCCATCTTATCTTAATGACCTTGTAGTACCATATCACCCTATTAGAGCACTTCGCTCTCGCTCTGCAGGCCTACTTGTTGTTCCTAGAGTATTTAAAAGTAGAATGGGAGGCAGAGCCTTCAGTTTTCAGGCCCCTCTTCTGTGGAACCAGCTTCCAGTTTGGATTCGGGAGACAGAAACTATCTCTACTTTTAAGATTAGGCTTAAAACTTTCCTTTTTGCTAAAGCATATAGTTAGGGCTGGACCAGGTGACCCTGAATCCTCCCTTAGTTATGCTGCAATAGACGTAGGCTGCCGGGGGATTCCCAAGATGCATTGAGTTTTTCCTTTCCAGTCACCTTTCTCACTCCCTATGTATTAATAGACCTCTCTGCATTGAATCATATCTGTTATTAACCTCTGTCTCTCTTCCACAGCATGTCTTTTATCCTGTCTTCCTTCTCTCACCCCAACCGGTCGCAGCAGATGGCCGCCCCTCCCTGAGCCTGGTTCTGCCGGAGGTTTCTTCCTGTTAAAAGGGAGTTTTTCCTTCCCACTGTCGCCAAAGTGCTTGCTCATAGGGGGTCATATGATTGTTGGGTTTTTCTCTGTATCTATGAAGCGCCTTGAGGCGACTTTTGTTGTGATTTGGCGCTATATAAATAAAATTGAATTGAATTGAATTGAATTGTCCCTGTTGTACTTGTTAAATGCAAACAATGTTACTATCTTTGTTCTTGTTTCCGCAAAAAAAATCAAACAACAAAACATGCATTGCTTTGTTATCAAATATTGCAGTCAATAGTTTTTATATCGCAAACAACAATGTACAATATCTAAAAATGGGATTTATATAGCATCAAATCACAACAATAGTTGCCTCAAAAAGCTTTATATTATAAGGTAAACACCTCACAATAATAGAGAGAAAACCCAACAATCAAATGGCCCCCTATGAACAAGCACTTGGAGACAGTGGGGAGGAAAAACTCCTTTTTAAAATGAAGAAAAGTCTATATTTAAAAGTACAGAGGTTGACTGTCTCCCAACTCCAAACTAGTAGCTGGCACCACAGAAAAGGGGCCTGAAAGCTGAAGGCTAATGTCTCCCCACTTTTAAATATCCTAGGAACCACAAGAAAGCCTCTGATAGTGCCTTATTGGGGTATTATGGTACCATGAGGTCTTTAAGTTAAGATGGGGCCTGAATATTCAAGGCCTTGTATGTGAGGAGGATTTTTAAATCGATGAAAAATCCTGACATTTTCATTAAGCAAATATACTGTGCGAATGACCAACAGATCTGAGTCAGAAGTGAGCCACAGTTATACCCATGTCAACCTACAGTAAACCAAACACATAAACGAAAACTGGATCAGAGTTAATCTGAACTGTCAGGGGAAAAAAAGTCTAATCTCAATCTTAAAATATAGTAAGGATTCTGACATGAAGGGCTTCCGTAATGTAAGCAAATATAAAAAAAACAACATTAAAAGAATGTGCTGGTAGTCTGGTACAGCTAGAGAACTAAAATGGCGCTTAATATAAGATGCCAAGTGAATGAAACTGTGCACAAAAGTGTAAAATAGCCACAAATGTGGAACACAAACATCTGCGGAGGGGAATAAAGAACTGACGTGATCTCAACGTCCTGTTCGCTATCGTTCTTCACCATAAAATCAGTCTTAAAAGCGTTTTTGTGGCCTAAAATAAGTAATTTAATGACTCCAGCCATAATGCAAGGGACCTTTTTTAAAACAGTAATTGCTTCAAAATTTCTTTGAACATGCAAAATATGTGGCAGAAGACTGTAGTTTCAGACTACGCCAGCAAAACTATCCCAGTGGGTTATTTAGTAGCTTATTTTTGGAATATAAAGTGATGCCAAGATAGACTTTAGACACAGAGAGACAGAGAGCAAGAAGAGAAATCTATTTTGCCATGCCGGGTGGTTTCACAGTTCTCTTTGACTCAGCAGCAGATGCACCCAAAGGATATATTTGGTCTTCTCCTGCAGCGCTGCAGTGGCACAACTTAGATCTAATACTTTCAGCAATACCTAATCCAATTCTATAGTTTGGGTACTTTTTAGATGCTTGCAGAGAGACAACATCACTTTTCTCACTGTCTGGTGGAAAATCTCACTTCCTTTTTCAGACTTTTCAAACTCCCTCAAAGTAAAAAAAAGTGTGCGCAGTCACCAAAAGACACTTCAGGAAATTAGTAACTGAAGCAAAAAATTTGATCGAGTGCCTTAGCAAAAGTAGCTACACCTGTCTTGAAGGTGCAGTTCACTTGAAATTTATTAGACAGGCAGGAGTAGCATTGTGGTTGTGGTTATCAAGGTTTTGTTTAACATGTTTCCCACATTCAAAGAGTCAACATCACTTCCTTCCTTTTTCTTTTGAAAAGACCTAAATCTGTTCCATTAGATATTTTCTTCCTGCTTGACCCAGTGTTTGTTTAGACTATAGTCTGGTGTTGCACGCAGACGCACACGTGCACAAAGACACGTACACAGTCGGTTTTCCTGTTGCATCTGTCCCGTATCACCTGGAGGTCATACAAACACCATTTCTTTGATGTAACAGTCTGATAGAAGCTCACCAACAACTTGTCTAGCCTTATGTCTTCTTGACCAGTGAGTCCACATTCTCAGCCTCAGAACGCCCACCCACCCCACCCAGAAGATGACTCATAGTCTCAAGATAATGATTTGTCAATCGCATTGTGCTCTGAACAGTAAGGACTGAGGTCTATTGCATGTCTTGCCAAGAGCAATCACCACCCTGAAAAAGGGTTGGCTATCTGATTTCACTCTTTGATTTGTGGGCTCAGATGTTTTTGAAGCCTTGAGTTTAGCATTTTATGTCCTTGTTTTAAGGACATCAAAAAACTAGAAATTTTGAGTTAGTAAGTTGAAAGTTTCAGTTAGCTCTGGTATTCAGAAAGGGCCCTGAAGGACCTCATTTCCACTTGAATGCCTTCTAGCGAATGATAATTCATAAAAGGTGTTCATGTGGAATTGTTGGACAGCTGACGTCTTCTGCAATCTACCTCCAGGTGACAAGGTAATGGCATAACTTCACAGAGCCCCTGATTGTCAGATCCAGCTTGACAATTTAGGTATTTGCTCAAAATTTTGACTTATTAACTCGAAGCTTGAATTATGATGGCTTTTTTTTCAGCTTTTTTTCAGTTTTCAGCTAACTTTGCTAGTTTCTCTAGCTTGACTCATCAAAGAGTACATAGAAACAGATGCCTGTGAATTAGTACCGACATGTAAATAATATAGTAAAATTCGGGTTTACTTAAAAACAAAATCTGCTTCAAGAAAGTTTAAAAAGCATAGGTTAGATTAAAATGCAGTGCTTCTGTAAAGTTGCTCATTTTTAACGTGGGCATCTATAGTGATTAACTCGCCTTCCATGGAGACTGTAAATGCCATTAACGGTAGATGAAAATTATATAGACAGGGCCACTAGGCAATTTGCCCACTGCGCTACCATTTCAGTGTGGATGCTGTTGTTTTTGACACGGCCTCACGTATCACTGACTCACGCTACACTGACTGATGGCTCATACAGTAAGCGCTGATTCTGGCTGTTCATTCGGCTTCCTAGTCATCATTTATCATCAGCCTCTTTTCAGGGACATTTCTACAAAGGGAAACCATTAAAGGGAACTGACCCTGTGAGTGATGCTTATTTTACAGCTACATAATCCGCTCAGAGATTTAAGTAATGCAGAGTGGGTTCAGTGTCCTGTGAATGTCATCATTTGGGGGACAATTTCACACTTCGTGAACATCGGGAAAAAAAAGTGCTTTAGTTTATTTGATACAATAAAAAAGAGTTCGTCAAAAAATGCCTGCCAAAATGAAGAAGTGACTCAGTAAAGTTATGTAACATGACTCCAAAAAATTAATTAGGCCATCACGTTATTTGGTATACCTGCTACTACTTGGACAAACTCCTTTTGCATTCAGAAATATCTTCATGGTATCGACTCAACAAACTGCTGAAAGCATTCCTGAGAGATTTTGGTCCATATTGAGGTGACGGGGTCACACATATCCTTCAGATTTCTCGACTGCACTTCCATGATGTGAATATCCTGTTCCACCACATCCTAAAGGTGCTCTGTTGGATTGAGATCTGGTGACTGTGTAGGCCATTTGAATGCAGCAAATTCAGTGAACTGTCATTTTTACGATGTTTGTTCTTTGGTCATAAAGGGTTGGACATAATTAGCAATAACACTCATGTAGGCTGTGGTATCTTGGGTACACCACCACTACTGTGAACCATCCATACAAGGCAGAATGGACCAAGGTTTCTATGCTGTTTACAACAAATTCTTATCCTGTAATCTGAATGTTGCAACAGAAACTGAGTCTCATCAGATGAACTTTTTTCCAATTTGCTGTTGCCCAATTTTGGCGAGTCTGTCCAAATTGCAGCCTCAGTTTCCTGTTCTGAGATTACAGCAGTGACACCTGGTACAGTCTTCTGCTGCTCTAGCCCATCTGCCTTAAGTTCAGTGTGTTGTACTGACATGTAATGAGTGGTTATTTGAGTCATCTCAAAGTAGTCTCGGGATTCTCATCTGATCTCTGGAATCTACGGAGCATTTTTACTCCGACAGCTGCTGCTGTAATCCCTCGAGATGTCTGTGTGGGAAAATCCCAGTACATTAGCAGTTTCTAAAATACTCAGATCAGTCTGTCATCAACAACCACACTGTGGTTGTCTACTAATCGGAAGGTTGATGGTTTGATCTCCAGCTCTTCTAGTCTGCTTTTAGTATCCTGAGTTGCCCCCGATGTATCCATCAGAATGTGAGTGTGTGAACGTAAACACACTTCGACCCAGAAAAGAGTGCTTGTGTGAATTTGTGTGTGAGGTAAGAAAGTGCTTCAGATGCTCAAACAGAGTAGAAAAGCACTACGTAAGTACAAGTCAGACAAGTTTAACATGCCACCTTCAAAATCACCTCAATCACCTTTCTTTCCATTGTGATGCTCAGTTTGCACTTCAGCAGGACATCCATGTCTGCATATCTAAGTGCCCTGAGTTGCTGCCACGTGATTGGCTGTTTGTTACATTAATGAGCAGAGGTGGGAAGCAACGAAGTACGAATACTTTGTTACTGTACTTCAGTAGAATTTTCAGGTATCTTTACTTGAGTATTTATTTTTCTGACAATTTTTTAATTTTACTCCCTACATTTTTGAACGAATATCTGTACTTTCTACTCCTTACGTTTTCAAAACAGGCTTTTTACTTTTGGTTTAACGCATTTGAGGGGAGTTATTATCACTGCGGGCCTTCACACATCAAACCGATTTGAGGCTCAGCACTAATGCACAAAAGGCAGTCCTATTCATGTGTCAAGAAACAAACTGTTTGTGTGCAGTTTGTCACACGGTGCGTTGCTAACTAAAGGTCCAGCTGCTGTATTTAACAAGGAGAGAAAAGAAAGAGAGCTAACTTTACTCAGAGATGGAGAAAGATAAGAAAGACAGGACAGGAGAGGAGGAAAAGAGGTTAGATGTAAAGGTAAAGACTGCTCAGTGGTGTTTGATAAACCTCATGTTTTTAAATCATATATTGTGCCTGTACATGTGACAATATATTTTTTTCATGTTGTGAAACGTGCTGCAAAAAAGCCAACAAAAAAACCTGAGGTAGACTAACTGTTATTTAAAGGTTGCATGAAAATACTCTGCAAGTTTGTGCAGGATAAATAATGTGGTTGATTTAAAGTAAAGCACTGTGTTGGGCTGGTGCACAGTGGCTGTGGTTCTCATGGTCAGAGTTAGGTTACATTGGGTGTAGCAGAGATGAATTTTAAGTTAAGCTGATGATGCTTAGATCTGCTGACTGAATTCCACCTTCATACTAACTTTATACTGTCTAATATAAAGACAGCCTAAACAGTAAACTGTCGGTGTAGAGTACATTAGTATCTGTACTTCTACTTAAGTACAGAATGTCTGTACTTTTCTCACCTCTGTTGAATAGAGGTACCTAATAAAGTAACTGGCGATTGTATGTGTGGTGCACGGCACAATAATGTTTGTTCTGTGAAATTCTCCTTTAAGTTGTTTACTTGCAATATATATGTGTAAACCCGGCATTGATAGACATGTTTGGTCAAGAGTTCCACAGCCAACATGACTGAGACCAGGAAAACATTGTCAGATACCAAAAACCGCAGCCTGGTTAGAGAGAGGATATTGTATTCAAGACCAAGTAAGAGCTTTTCTCATAAATTTTCAGTAGAAAGTCAGGTTTTCATAGCCTAAACCATAACTCATACTGGCACAGTTTAATACCACAGTTCAGTGACCAAAACACATCAGAGAGAGACAGGAACGTAAACACGGGGAAGAGAGAAAGAGGCAAAGCAAGAACAGTGTCAGAGAAGGACAGGACTTTATATTTCCTTCTGTTGTGTTTTCTCACGGTCAAGTAAGACCATCACGTGCTCTGTGAGATAGAGGCTCCAGAGGGTCTCCTCCTCCTTATTTATGTATTCATTTTTTTCTCATTTTAATTAATCCAAACTCGCTCTGTCTCTCACTCTCTCTCAAGGCTTAGACCGAGTTTACTATGAGAAAAAGCAGATACAAAAAGTTATATTAAATTTATTCCCCAAATTCCAAACACTCCAATTGAAAAGATTTTCAATCATAACATAAATGTACCACAAAAAAAGCTTGAACTCAAGAAATCACAGGCCATCATAAAAGTCTCATTACTTAAGAATTTTAAAATGTTATTGAATTTAAGGTGAACAAAGTTAATGAAAAGTGAAGACATGACATAGATCTGTAAATCTATTGACAGCATCATGACAGTGGTGTCATTTGAGCTTTCTGCTTAAAGAGGTCTGCTTGTTGGAGACTTTTCCTGTGACCAACATGACTCATTCAGCAGAAGTGCTTGCTGACAGTTTCTGTCACCTTAGGATGGCAAGTCCTGCTGTTTTTAATTATTCATGTAGAAGGTCAAAACAAAAAAGGAAGCCAAAAAAAGAAGACACGTTTAACAAACATATCCAAAATGAGCATCGTTAGTATTGCCCAACTGCTGTTAAGCATAGCATGGAATTTTTAGCGCTGCTTTTCCCACAATCCTGGTTTTATTTTGGATGCTTGCATTGTTCCACTTTGCACACAGACAAAAAAAATTGAAAGTAAACAGTTTTAACTTGATTTTAAAAGATTGATTGAAGTCAGGGGTATGAGCGCTTTCCCAAAGTTTCAGGTGGACGCGAATGACTTAAATATGCAGTAGAAATATTCAGCCCACTAAGTCAACACAGTTTCGATTAAAGTGCCTCCACCAAAACATATTTTATCATTCCTCCCCTTCTCTGCTTCATCACATCTCTCGCTCTGCACCCTCAGAGCACAGACGGTCACACTTCCTTCCTATCTCCTCAGCCATCTATCAAAACTGGCCTGGTTGACATGCAAGGACGCTCCTTTAAAATACGGCAGACGGTTATGCACGCTAGCTGGCACAAAAACATGATATAATCAGCAATTTGCATCACATGGGCACACAAACACACACAGAGTTAAAAACTGTCGGCCGGAGGTGTTAGTGTGACTGTGTGAAGTAGTCCAGACATCTGCAGCGGTTTAGAAACTGAACAGCAGATTAGACAAGGGGGCTGGCAGAATGAGAGAGACAGCAAGAACAAGGAAGTGAGAATAGATTGATGGGGGAAGTTGAGAGAAAGATGGTCGGACGACCTTTGAGCACACACAATAGCGCTGGCGCAGAGCAAAAGTCTGAAATGTAACTGCTGTCCTCATCTACAGTATATCTGACTCTGAGTTCTATCTCTAAATCTATTTCATTTTCTGTCTTTCAATCTTTCTCACTCTCATTCTTAGATTCTTGCTCTCGTTCTCATTTCCTTTTACTCGGAAACAGAGCATAATCTCTCCATCGCTGTGGGCCTTAATTACACTGGATCAGAGAGATGAGAGGGCACTTGGAGAGACTGCTTTGTGTATGTGTGTGCGCGAGAGAGCGATCCAGCTGAGACAGATGCTGTCTGCGCTCTTACAGCAAACTGCTTCTCTACTGTCTCTACTTCACCGTCATAATTAATAAAACCATCAGTATGACATCGCCGAATATTGTTACAGCTACATTATCATGCATTCTCCTCTTGATTACATACAAGTATTTAACTCTAGATTATGGTTTATTTCATTCTAAATAAGGTGTGTTGCCATTGCGATACAGCAAAAAATAGTATTTAAATACTTTTTAAGGCTAGTTTTCTCATGATTTGTGTTCAAAGTCTCAAACTGCGTTATTATTATTTTTACCTCTTTCCTGATACTGATGTGTGGTTGTGTTTTGCATGGCAGGGTAAATTTAGCATCAAGCGTGGTTTAATGTTCAGCCAGTATTTAGCTAGCTTCTGGTCACTTGCATGGGCACTTTTTCCGGTGGGGGAGGGGCTGGGCATGTCAAACATTAATGATAGATGCCAGTTTCACATTGATATTCCAAAGCTAAACTGAAATGAGGTTTTTTTTGTTTTTCGTTTTCTATTGATTTCGTTTTCCTGAAAATAAATTTTCTCTTTCAAATTTCAAACTACCACTGAGAAGGATGTAGAGGGTGCAGAATAACTTCAAATATTACCTTATTTTCTTCTTTTCTTCCATCTGTTTTATGTGTTTAATTGTGCTTTACATTGTTGTGAATCCCCTCGAGGGAAAGTCCGTGTTGAGCTCACATCCTGTTTTAAAATCTTCTCGTCTCTGTTCACCTCTCACAGCACCCCTTACTTATTTTGACTTCGTTATCCAGCAGGGGCTTATTGTGTGATTTGCTCCCTCAGACAAGCAGCTGCTGCACAGTTGCAGAGCTGGTGGCAGTTACAGAGCCCCACCAGTAGGGTGCAGCAGAGGGCGCCAGACACTTTGGGAGATTATTGGGGCCGATGAAGATTACTCTGACAGAAGACCACAGTTTTGTGCTTTGTGTGTGTGTGTGTGTGTGTGTGTGTGTGTGCGTGTGTGTGCGCGTGTGTGTGTGTGTGTGTGTAAAGCTGAATTAAGAGAGGCAATGGAGACAAAGTGAGATAAAGAGAGAAAAGTTAGAAAGAACTGAGATTAAGAGGTGATTGTCTGCACTGACAGCAATGATATGGCAACAATATGACAATAATAAAAAAAATTGTGGCCTTTAAGTAGCAATTCATGAACATTACCACCCCAGCATTGGTCTAGGAACACTACAGCTTAAAACATAGTGTTCGTGTGTTGCCAGAGGGGCACAGACAGATCTGTTTGTAAGAGTCACCGAAATTAAATGTAATTAAGACCCGATTAAACATTAATTCAAGGTGAAGTTGTGTTTGTTGCTTCTGGCTCTTCGGAAATTTTCCTCAGAGTTTATTCACCAAACCTCAAACCCTCGCACAGGGTACCAAAATAGCTGAAGCCAGCCAGACCTGTGGGCAAAATAAAAGCACTGTTGGTCATACAGAATGAGTTAATATTTACATGCTGGTAGGCTGTCATTTTAGAAAGACACATTTGATTAATTTAATATTCCTGCAAAATAAAATCCTCAGTTTTGGGAGTCAGATCGTGAGAGGAGAGAAACAAGGACACACAGGCTGGAGAAAAAGAGAAGGCAGAGAAAGAAGGGCAGGGTGGAGGTGTAGCTGAATGCCATCCAGTCATAAGGGAGCCAGCTCTGCTTGTTCACAGGAGCACAGTGTCTGAATAGAGAAAGGAATTCTGGGTGAAAAAAAGCCGATGCTCATTTACTTTCCGCGAGCCTGGAGCACGGCCAATCAGACGCGATTCAGAAGGAGCCGAGCAAGGTTAAACCACAAATCCCCCCAAAAAGAGATCCCACATTGTGCTTTTTCGCTTATTAGGTTGCATCATTCAATGGCGGTATTTCCATCCGCACCGATGACGTTGCGCTAGAAGAGAAACGGGAGAGAGAATGTTGGCTCTCTCTTTAACCACCGACGTGATATTTTAGCAATCATTAACATAACATTAACACACACACCTACTCTGCGATGTGTTTAGAAATATGGGGGTGTTGCACTGATTTCCGCTGCATGTTAGATGCAGTTATGTAACCATGTAATCACGGTGAGATGTCCAGATTTCTAAAGATAAGCTGGGAAGTTACTTAGCAACCACCACAGACCAGGACAGGGGGAGCAGGTATGATTGTCAATGAATGCTGGCCAAACTCTTCTAATTATAACAACAAGGCAAAGCTCTTCAACACCTAGGCTATTTTTGTTCGTGCCACTTATGGCTTTATTTTATTATTATTTGTCATTTGTTTTGCTTGGCTTTGATCAGAATCTGTCTAAAAATGTTGCTGATTTTGTGCTACAAAGCATCTAAACCACATTTATTTAAATTTAAAGGGTATTGGGTTTGTTTGACATGAGACTCACAGAGCAGTCTGTGAAAATGTCATTGTCTGCTTTTATTCTGAGAAACTGACTGCGTTAGATATTTCCACAGTAGTTTTGGTTTCTCTTTGTAACAGCTTGTCTGTTTTCACATTATTTCAACAGCTTTAAGTCAACCCAGGGTCCTGGGTTTGGACTCGGGCACAGCTTCCGGCTCAAAATGAAAAACACACCAGGTTAATTCTGCCTGTGCGAGGACACGACACTTATAATCTCAAGCGTTTCTCCTGCTCGTTAAATAAAGTCTGACCAAAAATAAAACTTCAATACGTATAATACCAAGCAGAGGTCACTCCACTGATTTTAGAGGCAAATTGAAATGCACTAAATCCATTGTCCAATCAGCAGCTGACATCTGGGAGGAGGCTTTGCAGGCTAAACATTAAGACTATTAAGAAATAGTTGGTCCAGATGTACTGTAAGACAAAAAGAAATAAACTAAAAGAAAAATAAAGAGACCTTGTGATTGACAATAGAGTACATGATTAAAAAGCAGGATTATTCAGCCATGATTCCTACAATAGACCTTAAATTGAGCCCAAGCACCGTCAACACAGTTAACAAGTCACCGTTTTGTTTCCAAATTATTTCTGAGAGTAAATGACCCGTGTTGTTGCAGATATATATATATATATGCAATTTGTCCCATATAAACAATAGTAAATATTCAAACTTTTAATGAGATTTGGGAATTTTGCCCAGTGTGTTTTATAGATTTCATTTCCATGAAGTTTAATCCAATAAAGGGAAACTGGCTGTGGCAGTGATTCTCAGTGTTTGTGAGCATGGAGCCACTGCAGGGTGGTGTTGTGGATGACCAGGGGAGAAAGAAATCAGCAAAATTAAGATTTATCAAGAGGAACAAAATAAGGATTTTCTCACGATTTTGTATTTTTTTTAGTGTTAGTTAACAAAATGGCAAAAAAATGGAACTCATTAGTTAAGGTATGCTACTGCGAGGAAGCACATATCCTAATAGATACTCAGTTTTATGATCGTTTGCGTCTCTTTGTTTACCTGCTTTGCAGTTATGGGGATCATGTTCAGCATTTCAAGGTACTGCAGGATCGCTGTAGTCAGTACTACGTGTGGGACGAGGTGTTCTCCTCTCTGAACGAGCTGGTGGACTTCTACCATAGCAACAGCATCGCCAAGGAGAGGACGGTCTTTCTGAGAGACCCCGAGCACTTCGCCAGGGTGAGTTTCTTTTGATTTCATGGTTTTCTTAAAGCAATCTAAAATAATATTTAAGTGGGGAAGCTTTAACCTGATTTTTTTTTTTTCGTATTTGTACTGTAACAAAGTAAACCCTCTAAACTGATCTAATCAATCAGTTTCAGCTCAATCTGCTCATTGCAGGTCTCCTTCTATGGTCATTTCAGGTGAGATAAGGAGGTCTAGCTTGCTAGCACTGGATTCTGTTTGTGAAAGCCAGGTGAGGAGCTACCAATCAGATTAAACTGTGCTTTAAGGGAGGGGTGGCCTTAAAGAGGCAGGAGCTAAAACTGTGACTAATGCAAATGTGTTCCAGTGGACTCCTAGGACAAAAATATACAGTAGAAGTAAAGATGTACACAAAAGTCTCCCTTTAAACAGTTTTTAAAAGCAACCTGAATATAATTTATTTGAAATGGAATATATTCAATTAAAAAAAATTAAATGTACCTAAATCACCTAAATCCTCATCTTTTTTTTAAAAAAAAATCCCTATGCATTTTTTAATCCCATTATCCTTATGAGTGTCCTCACCAAACCATTTAAGACACATCTGTTCTTGATGTCATCTGTCTCTGTCTCGTTCCTCTTCCCTCCGCCGTACTCCCATATATCATGTTAACTATCAGGCGAGACACAGTAAATTATCCGGTGCTTATCAAATCAGTACGCCTGGACAAACATAACAAGCTGAGTATTCATTTTTCATTTGACTCGAAGGCATAACCTGTCAATCTAATGTAGCTGATAACTATGGGAAAAACTCCATATGTGGAATTTCTGGAGCTGCAACTGCGTCGGCGGAGTTTGACGTTTGACGTAGAGGTGCAGCTTGTAATGAAACATCACAGAGCCGCCGCCAGTTTGGAGCAAAATCAAATCAGTCATCTTAGACAGCGTGCCAGACGGACTGAGCACAGCAGTGTTAAAGGAAACTGATTTTCTAAAAGGCAATTCTACACATTAGTCATGAGGTAGCTACATATCAAATTTGGGCATATGATTACTTTACTCCATAATTCAATCACCCGATCAGTCTTAGGTGGATCACACTCTATGTAGAGTGTGATATGTAGACTCCAAAAGACTGCACACGATAGTAATATACTACAGCTGTAAACCAGAAGCATAGCCCAAGCATTAGTAGTACTTTATTTGATTTTTAGTACGAGAAATGACAGTTAGTTCCTGAGAAGGCGTCATCATGGGAAAAGCTGCTGTTGTTGTTGTCATTATGTAGACAAGCTCGTATTGCACAGTAACTACGCCTGGGAGCGGCAGGCAGTGCCGCATCCGCAGGCGAACCCAATTGCACCGAAGGGATTTGATCCACAGCAATCCCGACGTGACAGCATGTTTGTGTCACTGTAACACAAACCACAAGCTAATACTTCATATAACATCATATTCACTTCTGTGGTTTCAGCCCCGAGATTTGACCTCGATTCATCGGGGAACAGAACGATCAATGGAGTGCAGTCATCTGCCAGTGTTAGCTGTCACATGGAGATCATGTTTCATTTACTACACTGACAAAAATTATAATTCTCAAAATGAAAGCGAGGAATGTCTGGCATTGCTGGATGCGTGGTTTTTGTCTTAAGTCGTTCTTTTAGTCAGCCTCCTGTCTTCATGATTTACTCCTGCTACGGTGGCAGGTGGCTGTTATTGTACATCACAAAGTCCCCAGTTTCTTTTAAAGAAACAAAAAATCATTTACAGTACTGTGCAAAAGTCTTGTATCTTATCATTTTCATTTGCTTGTTAAGCTGCTTAAGACAATGTCAGAATTTGGTGTTTTATGTTGTATTATCGTGCATGTCGCATGTTTTAATTAAATGCTTGCACCTATTTGTCATTTTCCTAATAAACTATAAAGAAATGAGGGCTAGTTTGAGACTTTTGCGCAGTACTATATGTTATTTTAAATAAATAGGGTTTGCTGTTTTTCTTAATTTGTGCAAAATTATGTTACACAAAAAGTCCTGCAAAATGCATAACATGTAACTCACTCAGACTTCTGAATGGAGTCCAGTATTTTACAATCATATGAAGCACAGAAGAAGCCAAAGGCATAAGCTTAATGTGCCCTGGATGAATTTCTCAGCTGGATTTTTAGCACAGACTTTCTTACTTATTCCAGCTAGGGAGCCGTAACATCATAAGAGTAATATCAGCGCAGTGTAATTTCCAGATCCTGTATATTTAAAATAAAAGAGTCACAATCAAGATGGGCTTGATCTTAAGTCATTTACATGAGCACTTTACGCTTTTCTCATTTTGGGCTCGCTGTGAGTCGAGGATTAACAGAATGTGACAGGGTAAATTTTGCTCACATCACTCATTGAAATGGATCTCATCACATGTGGTTACTTAGCCCACAGCTCAACTGAGTATCAGTTAAGAATCAGTGCTTCAAATGGCCTACAGATGATGTTGAAGTTTGGATCGTTTAACCTCAAGAATTTGGGTTTTTCAGTTATCAGACACTCGCTGCATGTTTTCTTTTGATTGTAGATGATAGTGGTGATAAAGGTTTAATTGTGGGATGCAGTTTTTATGTTAGAAAATGCAAGAGCTCCCTCGTACTCTGTGTTTACAGTACATGCACAGACAAAGTTTGCCATAGAGCTGTCTCATGTTTTCTTTATTGACTTAATAATGTTTTTAATACCCCAAATAAGAAGACATGATCCTAAAGCAACTCTGGAGCAGCTTAGAATTACATCCAAGCTTCATCCTTAATGCTGCCATCTGTTTTCAAAGCACCCTTGCAGATGGGATCTGTTTGCGACCACTGCTTTCACTGCCTCGGTTTGGTTCACCTTTGAAATCAAACCTTTCGCCTAACAATCAGCTCTGTGAAGTGCCAAAAAAGAAGCAGAGAGGTGCTGACATCCGAGGTGGTGGCCTGCAGATAGCCAGTCACTGCTGCTCTGTGGTGTTTTGCAGATGATCAGAGAAGAAGTGATGTTAGTGGCCAATGAGTCAGTGCTGTTATTACAACTAAAGGGAGGCAGGGAATAAACAGACACACATGCACGAGTGTTTCAGGCAAGGTAGCAGCACATTGTAGTTCTCGTCCTCCTTTCTCCACGTTCCTTTTATGTTCTGCTTGAAGTAATAATAGCATCCTTACTGATCCAGCCCGGAGAAGAACGCCTGCAGTAATATACTTTATGTCACCACAAAAAGAGAAAAAACGATTATTAGCCTTAACCCAAAGTAAAACCACCAGAATCGTCACTAAATTATTTTAAACCAACTTTAAAAAAAGGAAATGTCTGTTTACTAAAGAATAAAATACACCTTTGCACTTATAATTTACAGGATTGACACTAAAATGCACTGACTTCTGTGTAAAAGCTAACTCAGACTCAGTGCCTTAGCTATACGAAGGTTAACTGAGCTCATGTGCATGGCCACCCCTCCAAATTTGGAGCCGATGTGGATGAGAGGACCCGCCCAGTACTACCTCAAAATCATCCAGGTGTCTGCCATGCTTACTCTGATATGAAGAAACCTGAGTGTCCTATCAGTCCCACATGCTAACGGTAGCTCCCCTATTGATCGTGGCACTTGTTAACATGACTTTAGTTGCCTGGACAGCAGGCTCCAAGGAAAGATTGTTTTAATAGGCTAGGGTAACCTGTAAGGGCTATTTGCTCTGATAAAGAATAATACTTTGACTTCTACCTTTATTGTTTAACAAAAGGTTAAAAAGTGGATGTCCACAAGTTAGACTTTAATTGTGGGACATTTTATTAAAGACATTTAGCAAGAGCAGCTGACATCACCCAACAGGAAAGCAGCTGGGCATTCAGTAGAAAAATTATGTAAACCAAAATCCTTCTGAATGAACCATTTAACACGGCAAAAAAAGCACACACAAAAAGCCAAAATTTACAAAATGTAAGCATATCTGAGTCGTGAAGATGATGCATTTGATCGTTGTGATGATGTGCTTTTGGAGTAGCTGCTTCTAGATTTGTTGTAGTTTGTCTCGTGGAACAGGAAACCTTCAGATTTTTTTTTCATCCTAAAAAAAAGTCTTTTTTTTTGCAAATTGAGCTCCTGATTAGTTGCATCACGGCTGGTCATAAAACCGTTCAGAGCGTGCTCCAAATCACTCGGGATGATGCGCAGTGCATTCGTCTCTCTGTGCAAATGCAGCTGGAGCAGGTGTGAAGTGATGAATTTAGCTTTAGGCAGTTGTGGTGGTACTTAAACGGAAGATGGCTACAGCCATCCCACGGAAGACTAATAAACTGTGTGACCTAAATACTGTGATAATTGAATTCTCTTTAATGCGAGTGAATAGCACATGAAAACAACACCAGGTTTTGTTTCTGAATATTTCAGTTTTCTGAGAATTTCTCATGCTCATGCACAGGAAGCTTAAGGCTACACCAATGACACCACCACAGAGGAGGTGGTGTTATGTTATGACTTCTGGCTTTATGGTTTGGGCAGAAATAGCACAAAAAGGATGACTGTCCTCTCTCCATCTGCTCAAACGGCTCATTCAAAAACACACTTTTGGATCCACTTGTGTGCAGTGACTTCTGACAAACTCAAGCTGAAGTGGAATACGAACACAGGAGAAACAAAACTAGGACAGATGCTGCATTCTTGTATTCTTTTATTGGCACTTACTGCTAGAAAACAGCCTGGAGGCTTTAACAAGATGTTTATGGTTGTTAATTTCATTGCTTTTTACACCCCATTTATTCTGTCTCATATTTTACTATGATGACACAGGCAATTTGCCCTGAATTCTAAATGAATATGCAGGTATTAGAGGTCAGCTGTGACTCTTCTGTTACTTTTAAGAATATGGTTAAACTTAAGAAATAATAGGGCTTATGGAAACCGCCACTGTTCACCCAGCGTCTATCTAAGAATTAGTAGACCAGCATTACTTTCATGATCAGTGGAGTTTCTACATATTGTACATTTAAGGATCTGTAAAAGCACTTTATGCTAATCCTAACCCTAACTCTTCTTACCCTTCCACCATCAATCTTTTGCATGTAAAGCAAATGTGTTAATCACAACGCCACAGAGCCGATTTAAGGAAATTAAGAAAATTGTTCTTTAAAAACAAAAGAAGCAAATGTAAAATTCCCATAGTTTTGAAAATGCATCTACAAGCTCTAATTTAATGGTTCAACACCCAAAAGAAATTCATTTTACAGTTATGGACATGATTAAAGTCGCTGCAGATTCATTTACTCATGATCGATTATTTCAGCTCTTATCTTCAGGCCACTTCCACTCTGCTATCAGCATTTAGCAGGACCTTCAATATTACTTAAAGTGTATTTTAAATTTGCTCACATACGTGCAGTAGAATAAAAAAAGAAAAACACAAAAATACACATTCTCACTACATATGGCTTTTATGGTCCTCAAGTACCATAAAAGACTGTTTCTGTTTTACCAAATAATGTTGTTGTTGTTTTTTTTTTTTAATTTTGTTTTTTCTTTCATTTGGTTCTGCTTAATTTCCTGGTTCTATGATATTATATCATATCTGTTCCATTCATCAGTGACAGGAGTCCCAGACACAGAACCAAATTCCGATTGTCTTTATATTACGCAGCATCATTAGTCTCAGGTCAGAAAGTTGCCCCATCAGAAGCAAGCTTATTAAGGGTCCACTAGGGCAGTGTTATGTAATTATCTTCCTGAAACATGTGATCATAATAATAATAATAATAATATATATAAAATGTGGCATGTGTTGGTTGTTTACATATATGGCTAACCTTAAAAATGCAGTCACTTATTTTTTAACGTATGTAATAGAAAAATATGTTGTACTTATATGACTATTGAACATTTGTACATGTATATTTTCATGATCTGTTTCTCATTATGCTTTTCTCCTCCTTCACCACTGCTCTCTCTCCTCCCTCATTTCCACTTCATTGTCTTCCTCCTCACATCAAACCTCATCTCCTGAACTGAAGTCAGGGCTCTACATGCTCATTTATTCCCAATATTGTAATATAGCTAGGCTTGTGTGTCCTAAAAATCACACTTACCCTCTAATAAAAGTTTAACTACATTAATTACAAAGTTTAATTACATTTAATTACTCACATCGCAAGTTCATTCATTAAGTGTCTTTTAACAGCAGCTAACACAAGCTAACAGAAGCTAACAGCAACTAATAGAGACTAAGAGACTCTACTGTAAGCCAAAACAGCAGATGCTAGCTGGGGCAAACACAGAAACGTTCAGGATATCACTAACACTGGCCAACAGCAGCTAACACAGGCTAACAGTAGCTAACAGAGGTTAACAGCAACTAATAGAGACTAAGAGCTCTACTGTGAGCCAAAACAGCAGAGGCTAGCTGGGGTAAACACAGAAAAGTTCACGATATCAACAACTCACCTCAGTATTGCAGTCATCAGACAGAAGTGAGTTTCATTCACTTATCAGACTCTCTTCTAAATGTTTTACAGCCTCCTCCAGAGTAAACAGACATAGACACCAGCTGACTTAAACAGCAGACAGCCTATGCTCACTACAGATAAATATAGAAAGATATAAATAGAGTTGTTTATCCTATAGTGGCCACCTTAGCTAGGATTATGCACTTGAATTAGGAAGAGTAAGAAAACAAACTTCCGTTGGCTGCAGTCCACACACATCTAGACATCTTTTACACACTGTACCTTTAAGACATGACAAATTAATTCTATATCCATTGCTGTGGAGTTTCGCCCACATACAGCAACAGTGTGACTTTGTTTTGAGAAAAAATAAGTGAAAATAACTACAGTGAAGTGTCAGCTGCTGGTCATATACAGTATCCTTGTATCGTTCTGTGTTTAGCACACTGGCTGTGATGTTGTTGCCCTGTAGGTCACTTTGAATCGGAATCACATCATGCCCCAGAGCCGAAGGTGCCGTGCTTTCCTTACATGGCTATGCAGCCTTTCTGTCTTTCCACACGAGATCACAGCAGCTTAGTCAGTTCTTTATGTCTCCATATGTGTTTACTGTTTTAATTTGAGCTTTAAGGTCTATTTTTTGTGCCTGTCTGTTGAGAGCTTTCCTTAGCATTGAATCTCTATAAACACAATGTATTTCTACAGCCTTCTACTTCTTTACAATTTAATCTG
Organism: Perissodus microlepis; assembly: GCF_051167445.1. NCBI lineage: Eukaryota > Metazoa > Chordata > Actinopteri > Cichliformes > Cichlidae > Perissodus > Perissodus microlepis. The sequence continues at coordinate 20,332,782 of NC_140464.1, read as the reverse complement.
GGAGAGGATCAAAGGTGGTGAAAAAAAGAGAGATGCAATCATGTAAACACCAGCCGATCATTTCTGCACTGGCTCCATCCGTATCCAGTTATCTTCAATTCACATCAGTGGGCTTGGTTTCCCAGTAGGTAGATGCGCAGATTAAAAGCACACATGAAACATTGATATTAGCTTTGGCCCCGTCTGGCTTTTTCACTGTCAAGCTATATAAAATCACAGTCAGCTGGTCTTCGCGTCTGCGGGGTTTTGTCTTGGCCTTGGGCATCAACAAAGCTCCAACACCCAGCGTCTTCCACTGGCAGTGTTTGCACACGGTCATACAACTCACGCTTTACTTCTCTTGGAGAAAAGATTGTTTGATGAATGACTTAACCTGGTTATGGCAAAACCATATTTAGGGTTTCTATTTGGGTTTTGATCATGAGAAGGACTCTTAAGCATCTCCGAGGTGCCACTGTGGACAGAATTGTGTGAGCTACAAAATCCTCTGTGCCATTTTTGGAGAAGAAAAAAACCCCAAAGAAAATACTAAATGAAAGAAATTTGCCCTAAAGACCAGTTAACCAGACAACACTATGGCAAACTGGCAAATAAACAGTCTGGCACTTTCTTGTGTATTTGCTCAGCAGCTCTTTCTTCTTTGTGAGCTTGATGTGCACGCTCAAAGCTCTGAAATATTAACAGTATTCAGTATCCACTTCTTCACAGCATCACTTCTTTTTCTTTCATAAAAGAAATAAGAATACAAAGAAAAAAACTGTTCAATCCCCCCCCTTTAACCATTTAGATTATAAAGAAAGACGAGGTTATGAAAAGATTGTGTTCAGTGTTTCTCTTACTTTTTGTGTTCGACTAAATAGGTCAGTTTCACAGACGTGAACCGAGTGTGTTGAGCACTTGTGAGTCCTTGAATCATGTTGCACCATGGTGGGGTTTTTTTGTATGTATGTGTGTGTGTGTGTGTTGACCCTCCTATTGTTTGGTTTGTCTTCCCAAACTAATTCCACATCAGCTCATTACATGGCTCTTGATAGCTTCTTATCTCAGTATGGCAGAATAGGAAATAATTCTCCTAACACATCCCTTAATATCCTCATGTCCTTGTGTTGCAAAGCCTTCCCTTTTACCCTGGAAAACTTGGACCTTGTGCAAAGGGGCAAACAAGCAGTATTGGAGGAATTTTCGTTGCATTCTGTGCACAAGGGAACTAGCAAAAGCTGTACTGTCAGTGCTCTCTTAGGCGGTAGAGTCAACCCTAATCACAAGGATACATGGATTGTATTTGTCTTTACAAGAGAGAACAAGAATGAAAGGGTTCTTCTTGTGCAACCCACACAAACTAGAAGTCTCGACTAGATCAGTGAAACAATAAATCATAAGACTGTGAGGATTTTATAGATTTGCAGGCCTGATGGATTCTGTCTGGGTTTCTTGATCCTAATCCCGCTGTCTAGTTAGTGCATGTACTTGTTTGTAACTGTGTACATGTTTTGTGTGCCTACCGCTACTTGGATGCCATTTTATTGGGCCTTACTCTAAGATAAAGCAGTCCACAACAATAAAGCCCAGAATTGCAACATAGATATCTACGCACCTACATATAAAAAATAATATTGGTATTCATTGCAGCCTCCCCGCTCCCTCGCAGTTCACATCACATCCACCTTCTTCTGTGGGAGCGCCAGTGACAGCCGGGTTAGTTAAGTTCGAGCCTCTCTCCTTAAAATAGCCACTTTTGTTCTGCCACTCTTAAACTGCTTTTACTTCACGAGTCAGCAGCGATCAGAGGAGGCCGGCGATCGAGGGAGAAGAAAAACAGTTCTTTTGTGAACTCAAAGAAAAACATCGTGAGGAAGAGAGAGCAGAATCTGAGGGCTGAATTTAAAGCGGCTCCCCTTGCCCTGGATTGCCATCAAGCATCACAGCAACAAGTATTATAAGCGTTGTTTGTTGTTGTTATTTTTAGTGGGCATGTGTGTTTATTACACTCATCATTCTGGACTTATAGCACCTCTCCGTTGCATACCCATCCCTCTGTGTTTCTCTTTTATGACCAAGAGAAACTAAAATCTACCATTTACTCGATTTAAATATCGGATAAAACCCAACGCTAAACAAGGCTTTTGAGGAGAAGAGGGGCGCGAGGTGATTTTCATGCTTCACGAAGGTGCGCATAATGAGAATTTTATGCAAAGCACATGATGTTCATCACCATAAAAGTGTCACAGCAATCTAAAATATCTTGCCTCATTGATATTTACCATAAGCTGCTGTCAGGTAAGGACAGTCTGAGAATCGAAGGGTAAAGAAAGTGGAATGTGTCAGAATGGTAACTTTAAACCCAACAGGGCCAGATTAGTGGTGTGTCTGGAGTGGGCGTAAGCAGCATGTTCTTTGTTTTTCTGTCTGTTAGGTCCTTTCTAACATCGCTGTGTGTCTGTACTCGCTCTCCCCTTGAAAATATGCCCTACACGCATGGTTTTCTTTACAGCTTCCATCACTTTCTCAGTATCACGTCCTTGAAGTCCTTGAAACAAAACCAGCCACCCATTCATTTTCATCAGTTTCACCTTCAGTTCACCGTCCTATCCCAGCTGTCATAGGACAAGAGAGGGAGTACACCTTGGACTGTACTCCAGTCTAACACAGGAACAACACTGAGAGACAAACAACAAGTCAACAAGTCACATTACATTCATGCATATGGCCAATTTAGCCATTTATCTTAACCCCATGCATGTCTTTGGACTGTGGGAGGAAGCTGAAGTACCAGAAGTAGTGTGTGTGATTGGGTGAATGAGAGTTGTTGTAGTGTAGTTGTAGCTGTAGTGGAAGGTGCTATATAAGTATCTGTCCATTAGCATATGCTACTCTTGGACAGATCTAGTTGTTTCCCTGGTCCTGATAGTACTGTATCAACCTAATAAAGAATTTTGCTCTCAGACTGCAGGCTTACTAACAGTTTCTAGGATACTTAAAAGTAGAATGGGAAGCAGAGAATTCAGCTCCCAGATTGGATTCAGGATACAAAGCTCTCATAATCAGGGCTGGCTCAGCTACCCCTGAGTCCTCACTTAGATACAAAGCAATAGGCCTAGGTTGATGGGTACTTCCCATGATGGACAGTGTTTCTTCTTCATTCAACTCTTTTCACTCTTTAGGTGCTTACACACTACTGTACATGTAATCATTAGTTATTATTAATCTCTCACCCCTCAACACCAGCCGGTCGTAGCAGATGGCTGTCCCTCCCTTAGCCTTCTTCTGGTGGAGGTTTCTCCTGTTAAAAGGGAGTTTTTCCTTCCTGCTGTCACCAAGTGCGTGCTCTGTATGAATGTGTGAATACATAGACTGCTTTTTCATATTGACCAAGACTTATTTAATCTCTTTGGAGCTCGTATTCTTTTTCTTGTTTTGTTTGGCCTCCTGCTTCAAAGAAACTGTGCTCACTTTAAAAATTCATCATCTAGATTGTGGCTGGTGAATTAAATAATACCTCTCAAAGCCTTTGGGAGATAAGACCAGCGAACCTTATTGACCAACTTTCATTTTAAGTGCGTGTAGTGGAGAAATTTCCAAACTAGCCCTTGTAAACTGTGTGCTCTAGTTTTTTTAATGAGTGACTGGAAAAAAGTGCAAAATTACTTTCTATAATCTTATATCCTGATGATAAGCAGAAAACGCACTGGTATGTATAAATATTACCTTAACATAAAGAAAGACATATTTTTGTGAGTCACTGATAAAAAAACAAAAGTAACCCAAAACTGGCTGTGATATTAAATCAGCATGAAACATCTGTCTTTTGCAGGATTTTAAGTGGATTTGGTTTCTGCAGCCATCTAAACGTAGCGAGATAAAGATGTTAATAACTCTACAACCCCCTGATTTGACGAGTAACATATTTGACCGTCACATGCAAATAACACCATGCTGCTACAGCGTAACCCCACTGAATACTACACACATTGCACCGGTGTGTTATGACTCATTTTATGTGGGAGATGTTGGATTACAGAAGCTTACTGCCTCCTTTCCAGCTTTTTAAAAAAAGAAAAGTAGCATTCATGTGCTTTGTTTCTGGATTGAAATGGTAAAAAAGAGCTTCATTGACATTTGACATGTGGTGTCTTTATATTGCGCGATGAAAAGGCCTCATCTCTCATTTTCTAATACAGGGATGTCAAACTCATTTTACATCGTGGGCCACATGCAGCTTACTTAAGCAGGCCAGTGAAACTCCCCTTTCTGTGACTGTACAGAAGTTTAACTGCACATTTAATCCCAGAGATATTTTAATTTAAGAAAAAGAAGTTCAGTCATAATAGTTTGTTATTTCAGTGAAAGAAGACTGTCATTATGACTCTTTGGACTTTAAAGTGTAAACTGACAGAAAGAGTTCTGGTAGCTCACATACTTGTCCACACTATAAAAAATGTAAAAAAAACAAAAACCCAACAACAACAACAAAAAAAACAGTAATTTTCTACCTGTTTTTTAACAGAGGCTTCTGTAAATGGCAAATGTGTGGTTGAAGAAAAATATACAAAAAAATCTTTAAAAAATTCAGAATACAGAAATTCTTTCATTTTAAAATTTTGTATAATATTTGCATTTATACTTTATACTGGAGTCTTTGTTGGGCCAATTCTGGCTTTAAGGTTCACTTCCCCGGGCTAATATGTAAATCTTATATAGCTTGATAGCTGTCTCCAACACAGGGGTGGGTTACTTTTAGTATTTTCTTTGACACTATTAACTGGGTATTAACTTACTGTTGTGATGAAAATGTGTGATTAACTCTCTTTTCTTTTCCTCCTCCCCTCCCTCCTGTTCCCTCTCTCCCTCCTGACCCACAGCGTTCCCATCATGCCCAAGCCGTCTTCGATTTCACCCCGCACCACCCGTCCCAGCTACGCTTCCTGCGTGGTGATGTCATTGAACTCATTGACTGCTCTGATTCGGTGCGCTGGAGGGGCCGTTGCCATGGACGCGTGGGCTACTTCCCTCCAGAGTACGTCCAGCCCATTTATCACTGCCAGTGACCTGACCTCGTGTCAAACAAGCGCACGGCCATTCCTTTGGGTTCACCGACGAGCCAAAGACACTCACGCTGCTCCCCCGCTCTGCACTCGCCCGTCAACTTCCTGGAGCAAACGACGGAGCTACCACCGAACGACCCGTTCCCTAAACTGATTCCTCCCAATGCCCCCCTGTGATGTCGCCCTTCAAATCAGCCTTTGCTGCAGGCTCATCTGATCATCTGATCCTGAAGACTCCACTTTCTCCTCCGATCCAGACATGGACCTTTACACTGTGGAGAACTCTCACATATATTCAAAGTCATACATACTCCCAGTTATAATCATTTATTACAGCTTACCATCTCTAGTATAAAAGTAACACACATAAACACTAAACTGAGGGGAAAAGTGTGTGGCCCATGAAAACTCCTGAAGGAAGGGCAGGCTTGCTCTCTGGCTCATTTACTCCAGTATTTTGCCATCCTTTTCACCGGGAGCTGGACAGAAAGACACAGAAAGTCATTGTGAGTGTGAACACTTAGAGGATACTGACACAGCAGATTCCTCTCTCACTGAGCTGGTGTGTGTGTGTGTGTGTGTGTGTGTGTGTGTGGGGGGGGGGGGGGGGGGGGGGGGGGGGGTGTCTGTACAGATGTAAAGCCGCAGTCTTTACATACATATATGCATGTTGTGTGACGATGAGGGAGTGAGAAGTGTGTTGATTGTATCTGTGTGCGCGTATATATGTGTGTGTGCGTGTGTGTGTTTGAGCGTGCTCAGTGGACCAGTGAAAGGAGTTACTGTGTTACAGTGTGACAGTAAGACGAACACTGCCCAGACATCGCTTTGTTAATACAAAAAAAAAAAAGAAAAACGCGCTGCTTAAAATGTAACATGCTCAACTCAATTTACTGATCATTTGTTTGTTCTTGAGTATTTATTCTTATCCACGTGTGATCTTAAAATACATATACTGCAAGTGAATTTAAACATTGTATAAATGTTTTGCTTCTGTTGAAACTGTTGCAGTTGCTTAAGAGGAACAAACTTCATGTGACTGACAGCAAGAACTTGGATCGGTCTTCCTTATCCTGTAACAAAATCATTGAAATAAAGTGATACATTTACATCTTTGAGCCCTGAAGCTTGGACTTTATTTGGTATTTACTGTATCTGCTTTTAGTGTGTATTTTACAATGATCTTGTGTTCTTTTTAATGAAAAGGTCACATGTGCCATAATTTGCTGTGATCTTGATCAGTTTTGTTGGTGCTATTTCCCCCCTTTTTTTTTATGATCAGTTTTATCCTGAAGTTCCCTCTACCAAAGCCATCGGAGCACTGCTAATCTTGCAATCCCCCAAACCATTTAATTAAATGGTCAATTAAATTTAACAGATTTAATGTACTTGTACTTTGAGTATTTCAATGTTATGCTACTTTCGGCTTTTACTTTAGATTACTCCATATTTTGAATGCAATTATTGCACTTTGTGCCCAACACTATATAATTTAAAGTTTTAGATACTTATTATTTTTACAGATTAACTTCAGTTTTATAGCCCAAGCTGCTGAGCAACATTAAAGGAACATACACATGAATAAATCAATAATTAAAATCCAATAATATCATGTATATGATTCTGATTTGTTTTTATTTCACATGACTTTAGGTATTAGGTATTTTAAACATGTTTGAATATGTAACCAGTGAATTATTTTGCCATGTAAGTAAAATTATAATTTTATAACTTTTTTTTCAGCTATCCATCAAAAGATTAGGTTTAAATTCTGATGCAGCTCCACTTTTTACATAATAAATCTGGAGGCAGGGCCACATATGAGCTTGAAAACTGTGGTTTGTACATAAATTTTCTAAACTTATTAAATATTAAATACTAAGCATTTTGATCCTCCCTGCTACCTCCAAGCACCATTGTTGGTCTGCCCTGTGCCTCCACACTTAAAAGTTATGGAAATGCTCCCGGTCAAACAGAGTCCACTATGAGTCTTTCTTCTGTTTAATGTCAAACAGCAAAATTCCAGGGGCATTTTTTTTCATATGTACACAGCATATTCATCACAATTTCAGTAAATTAAATGATATAATTATTAATTAATATAATTATATTAAATTCAGATAATAATAATAATAATAATAATAATAAGGGCTGTCTCTCTGTTTGTTTGTTTCTTTGTCCATTAATTCCTCATAGACCATCAGGAGCTGAGTAACCAAACTTGGCACACAGGTACATCTTGGGCCCCCGAAGGTGGGTATCTATTGCAAGAGAATATAATGACCCGCTTTTAACATATAAACAACATCTATCTTTTTTAAAGTTTTCTCAGTCTGATTAAGTACATCAGTTTGTTAACTGCATCAACAGGAAAAGCTACTGTAGCGTGCCAATCTACTAGTTTTTCATGGATCTTAATACATTTTTGAGTGGACACTGAGCACAACGGGCAAATACAATAAAGCTTGATCTCTCTGATTAAACAAAAATTGGTATTATGATTGAGTAAATCAAACCCTGGTTAACAAAAAGGAACTAAAAAACTAGAATCACTTTAGACGTGTCTAAAACTCTCTTAAAGAGGAAAACATATCCATGTATATATCCACACAACCTAAACATGAAATTCTAGTCAAGTTAAAAGAGTTGTTACTTGTCTTTTAGGTGTATTTTATAAAAGTGTCAACAAATATGTACATGTTACTTATATGGTAATTAGAGTTTTACAACACTTGCTCATTTTATGGTCTTATTGTATCCTGTGCCAGGAGACGCCTCACTGGCATGTAATTCTGTCAACATAATAATAGATCTGTGCGATAACGCATCACGTCACCGATGTTAAGGACAGTTTTGCGCTGACATTCGGCCGCCGTTATGTAAGGAATGCAGAGCCGCTTCTCTCACCACACTGTAATGTTTGACATGAAGCTGGTAAACTGGGTTACGTTTGACCATTCCCCTGCTCTCAATCACTTCTGTTACCTTTCACTCTCTTGTCTCTGCTTTTGTTCTAACAAACCACTATTTTCATTCTTCCTGACAGAGTCACCCCTGGCTTGTCACTGACAGTTAGTCAATAAGCTACCGCAATCCAACGGGGGGAAAGAAGAAAAGGAGTTAAAGGTGTACCAGAAATAGCACTGCTGTTTTCTCCCTCTGATCTTTTTTAAAACTGCTGAGTCACTTTGAAGTGTCTGAGTTGTGGATGAAGGGATAAGGTTTGTGTGTAAGCGTGTGTGAGAGAGATGCCAAGATTTCTATAGTGACATATTTGTGTCACGGTGACACAGAATAAAAATGCAAAACCTTATGAGACGGCGGTGAAACGGGACAAGATAGATGGTAGAAAAGAACACAGGATGAACCAGATTACTGATGAGAGATGAGGAGGCAGTGTGAGGGACAAGTGTGTCGGTCTCTCAGTCGAGGTTGATGGTTAAACAGCAAACGGCTGAGGAAGGCGTGTGAGCTCTTACATCAAAGCTATTTACAGGTGTGAACAGTAAAAAACACTGAAACAGAGGAACCAGTTTGACTGACTTACTGGCCCCTGGCTGGTTAGACCACGGAGTGAAGGGAAACTGGTCAAACATCCTGCGAACCAGAAAAACTGTTTACTAAACTAATGGGTCAAATGCAGCCAGTCTGGGAGTGAAAGACGAGATGAGTCATCACTCACTGTACTCACCTTTACACCTGACATCCACCTGACATTCAGGCGTAAAGAAAGCTTGGATTATACAGTATAAGGTTTCTTTAGTGACCCAACCAAGCCGTAACACAGCTGTTCTGCTACAAATTGCCTTTTTAAAATGCTGTCCAGGATTAAATCCCAACTCTGAAAAGAATAAAAAAAACCTGTGAGACCGTCTTTATATGAAAACACTGATAGAAGTGTGAATGCGATGTAATATTTATCTCATGAAGTAAGAAAGGAAGGAATGATAAGCAGGCAAGCGTTTCACAGTGGATGTTGTAATATTGTATTGACTGATGGATCGGTAAAGGGGAGAGAATGAAGCATATCTACTCTGCAGTGAATGATATTCAAGTCTGCAGGTTTTTTTGTACTATACTCTGAAGTTTGACCCACAAGAAGTAGCTCTCCATTCTTCAGAGACATGCTCTAACGCCTGGTTTTCACTCCAACTTTGACACCAACGAAGACCAAGGAGTGCTGACTGTCGCTGATTTTCCTCCACAGTCACGCGACCTCAGCCACAATGAACAAGAAGGCAGACGGGCGTTTCACAGTGGATGACTCTGAGCTCTTTGGAACAGCCAAATCATGCAGGGATAATATCAGGCTTTATACACACCTGGAGAGTCCATGTCAGTTAAAATTACTGCAATTCAGAGCAAAATCAAATGTAGGAAACAATTAAAAATCATCCTGTCCTTAAAGGTCTAAAAAACCACTTTTGATCGACTGCTCGCCAGCAAGTGTGAGCCCCCCTATGAAAGCAGAAGTTCGGGCAGTTTTTCAGGTGCTGCACTGACACATCAGTGATGATCTTAGACATCAATCGGGAAAGGGTTCCAATTTGAAGTCTACAGTGAGAAAGATTATTCACAAGTGGAAGTCATTCAAGAGCGTTGCCAGTCTTCTCAGGAGTGCACATCCCAGCATGTTCACCCCAAGGTCAAACCATGCAATGCTCAGAGAAATTGCAAAAAAGCCTAAGAGTACCTCTCAGACTCTACTGGCCTCAGTTAGCATGTTAAATGTTAAAGTTCATGACAGGACAATTAGAAAAAGACTGAAAAAGTATGACTTGTTTGGAAGAGATGCCAAAAGAAAGCCTCTTTTCTCTAAAATCAACATGGCAGTGCAGCTTAGGTTTGCAAAGTTAGAAATCACAACAAGATTAAAATGAAGCTGTTTGACTGTAATACACAGCATTGTGTATGGAGAAAAGTAAACATAACATATCAGCACAAACAGCACAATTGAACTGTGTCAAGCACGGTGGTGGAGGGGTGATGATTTGGGACGTTGCAGACCATGAACTCCATGAACTTGTTTGTATACCAAGGTATTCTAGAGTCAAATGAGGCTATTTTTCTACTAACGGTGTTGCAATAACCCACTCAAAGATCAAATGTCAACATGAGGTTACTGAATTGAAGCAATGCTGTAAACAAAAGTGGACTTGCACAGCAAGACACTGATAAAATCATACAGGAAACCATTATTTCAAGTTATTGCTGAATGTGGTTATACAAGCTACTGAATCGTGGGGCGCATTTGTTTTTTCACACATTATTGCAACATTTTAGATCCGTTTAAAAAAATAAACAAATATTAACTCTTGACTTTATTGTGTCCTTATACTAAAACTGACAGAGGGTGTACTTTCTTTTTCTGACTGCATCAATGTTATTGCAGTTGACTAAACTAAAAACTAAAACTAGGCGTGAAAAACACTGTTTAGTTTATCCATCTGTCCAATCTTTCAATTTTATTTCATTTTAGCTCACTAAAATAATAAAGCTTTTAGAGGTTTGAAAACTGATCATTAGCCAGAGTTGGAGTAAAATTGTGTGTGTGGAATCTGCAGCGCTATCAACAAATCACTGCTAAATTTCTCACGGTATAGCCTCTCCCAAAACCACAAGCAGTGGTTTCAATTTCGGGCCCAGAAATGTTGCGATACCGCCATTGCCTGATTCTTAGCGTCATTGTTCTTTGGGTGGCAATCTGCAGACTTCTAGTTTGAGTACCTGCATCAGGCCTGCTCTGCATTAAAAACAGAAACAGTGAGCTGTAGGCGAGAACACCTCCCTGCTGAAAAGTAAATTTCAGCCTTGACTGCAATCTCTTTGTTCTTACACAGTAATAACATCATATGCATGCTTATAGATGTAACTGGGCTGCCCTGTCACTATAATCTACTGACAACGAGGTACTATGTTTCTGGTATTAGATGCAGTTCAAATTAGGTTATTATTTGATAAAAGAGATATAATGATCATAAAAGTCTTGAAACAATTAAAAATCATCCTGTCCTTAAAGGTCTAAAAAACCACTTTTGATCGACTGCTCGCCAGCAAGTGTGAGCCCCCCTATGAAAGCAGAAGTTCGGGCAGTTTTTCAGGTGCTGCACTGACACATCGGTGATGATCTTAGACATCAATCGGGAAAGGGTTCCAATTTGAAGTCTACAGTGAGAAAGATTATTCACAAGTGGAAGTCATTCAAGAGCGTTGCCAGTCTTCTCAGGAGTGCACATCCCAGCATGTTCACCCCAAGGTCAAACCATGCAATGCTCAGAGAAATTGCAAAAAAGCCTAAGAGTACCTCTCAGACTCTACTGGCCTCAGTTAGCATGTTAAATGTTAAAGTTCATGACAGGACAATTAGAAAAAGACTGAAAAAGTATGACTTGTTTGGAAGAGATGCCAAAAGAAAGCCTCTTTTCTCTAAAATCAACATGGCAGTGCAGCTTAGGTTTGCAAAGTTAGAAATCACAACAAGATTAAAATGAAGCTGTTTGACTGTAATACACAGCATTGTGTATGGAGAAAAGTAAACATAACATATCAGCACAAACAGCACAAATGAACTGTGTCAAGCACGGTGGTGGAGGGGTGATGATTTGGGACGTTGCAGACCATGAACTCCATGAACTTGTTTGTATACCAAGGTATTCTAGAGTCAAATGAGGCTATTTTTCTACTAACGGTGTTGCAATAACCCACTCAAAGATCAAATGTCAACATGAGGTTACTGAATTGAAGCAATGCTGTAAACAAAAGTGGACTTGCACAGCAAGACACTGATAAAATCATACAGGAAACCATTATTTCAAGTTATTGCTGAATGTGGTTATACAAGCTACTGAATCGTGGGGCGCATTTGTTTTTTCACACATTATTGCAACATTTTAGATCCGTTTAAAAAAATAAACAAATATTAACTCTTGACTTTATTGTGTCCTTATACTAAAACTGACAGAGGGTGTACTTTCTTTTTCTGACTGCATCAATGTTATTGCAGTTGACCAAACTAAAAACTAAAACTAGGCGTGAAAAACACTGTTTAGTTTATCCATCTGTCCAATCTTTCAATTTTATTTCATTTTAACTCACTAAAATAATAAAGCTTTTAGAGGTTTGAAAACTGATCATTAGCCAGAGTTGGAGTAAAATTGTGTGTGTGGAATCTGCAAGCGCTATCAACAAATCACTGCTAAATTTCTCACGGTATAGCCTCTCCCAAAACCACAAGCAGTGGTTTCAATTTCGGGCCCAGAAATGTTGCGATACCGCCATTGCCTGATTCTTAGCGTCATTGTTCTTTGGGTGGCAATCTGCAGACTTCTAGTTTGAGTACCTGCATCAGGCCTGCTCTGCATTAAAAACAGAAACAGTGAGCTGTAGGCGAGAACACCTCCCTGCTGAAAAGTAAATTTCAGCCTTGACTGCAATCTCTTTGTTCTTACACAGTAATAACATCATATGCATGCTTATAGATGTAACTGGGCTGCCCTGTCACTATAATCTACTGACAACGAGGTACTATGTTTCTGGTATTAGATGCAGTTCAAATTAGGTTATTATTTGATAAAAGAGATATAATGATCATAAAAGTCTTGAAACAATTAAAAATCATCCTGTCCTTAAAGGTCTAAAAAACCACTTTTGATCGACTGCTCGCCAGCAAGTGTGAGCCCCCCTATGAAAGCAGAAGTTCGGGCAGTTTTTCAACACATTTGATTGGCGGTGGTTGTGAAGACTTGTTCTTTGTTTTGTAAAGGGTTGCGTAAATCTAAATGTTTTAATTATCATATGCGGGAATTTATTTGCAACTCTTATTCAACATGTTCTGTGCAGGTCAGAGGTCAGAAACATAGTGCACAAGCCAGGAGACGCTGAAGTTTGTGGTTGAAAACACAGACACTAGGAGAAAAAACCCCAAACAAACCAAAAACAAAAACTTAATGGTGCATGTACCTATTGCCCCCCAGGTAATATTTTACATCTTATTAATCCCGCTTTAATCTCACCGTCATATTTTAGTCTTTCTTTAAAGTAATTATGTGCTTCAATTTAATCTTTACAAAACACAAGCTGGGGCTTTTCCATCCTGGCAGGAAGTTAAATAAGAAAAAAAACAAAACATGACAGAACAGGTAAAACAGCTATGTATGATCCGCTGATGGTTTTCACATGAGGTGCCATCTAAATGATTTAATGGACAAATCGAGGGATGGACATCTTCTTGCTGCCAGCGCTGCAACACTTCATAAAACTGGGAAGCCCTGGAGGTCACGTGATAAAGGTCTGCCTTTTTCTGAAAGCTTGTGGGTAGGTGTGTTTTGCCTGTTAAGGTCACACCTGTCGGACGCTGCCGCAGGCAGCATGTCGCTCATTATTTACTTTCTCTCTTGCCGGGTAGCCTTTCAGCTTGGTAGTAACAATGGCTCAGTGTTAATGCATTATGGCTGACCAGCGGAATTATAGCGCTGACCGAAGCAGGCGACACGATGAAAGATATTTACCAGACCTCGAGCTAAGCTGCTCAGCTCTTTTAAAGAAACGCGAGGAATTAAAGCACACAGGTGCGTCTGTCTTCAGCCAAAGTCTGGAGACGTTTTGGAGAGCTGCCTCGTAGAACTGGGTGGTTCATGAAAGTTGTATTGCTGTTTTTTTCAGTTAACTATTTCGGGCTCACGACATGGCTCTATCCCAGCTTCAGTGCCTGGATAATAACCACGTGAACCCGCGGACGCACGAGTCCAAGCCCGAGTTCTTCTACTGTGAGGACCAGCGGCTCGCGCTGGAGGCTCTCCTGCGGGGTGGTCGCGAGGCGTTCTTTAAATACCTGGAGGCTCGCGGCCTCCGGGGTTTCCTCTCAGACCCGGAGCTGGAAGCCCTCACCGGCGCCGTCGAACCCTATGACCCGGGCTTGGAGCTGTTCTCGGGGGATGCCGAAGACGTGCAGACCCCGCTGTCGCTTCACTACTGGCCAGAGCTGTCGGACACGTCCATCCCGCAGATGGACCTGGGCTGGCCCGACAGCGATGCGTACCGGGGGGTGACGCGCACTACGGTGTACACGCAGCCACCGCTGGATGGTCACGCTCACATCAAAGAGGTTGTCAGAAAAATGATCGCACAGGCGCAAAAGGTAGGTGGGCCAATACAGTTATGATAATATTAAATGGCACTATTCATCATCACATTGTGCATTAAATAATATATAAAAATAACCATGTTTAAGTGCGGATGAAAACTTTGTTTTCTCATCAATATTTATGTGTATTTAAGCTTCCTGGATGACTTGTGTGTTGGTTCATCTTCAAAGCAGGCTAATGTTTACTCACCTGAGTTCATTTAATGACTGAATAAAAATCCGAAAATATTGATTTCTAGCCATCCTAACTTTTTTTTTCTTTAATCAGCTGTGCATAGTCCAGAAATTACCCACAGTGCTGGCATAAAGTCTAAAGGAGTCAGTATAGTCAGACTACAGACTGCTGACCAAATGAGTAAAGTGCAGCTTGATTTATGGCCATTATCAGCTATGCCACTAACAGTGGACTATGTGTGCTAGGTGGGGTATTTGCATGGGTATATTGCAGCGCTCATGCCTATCAGTCAGTGTTTGTGTCTGTTTATGCGGCTGAGTCATCTGGAGGCAGAAATTTATGACATGTCTTATTTCTTAGCATCACTTCTCTGTGACGTGTTATTTGCCTGAAACGAGCTCGCTGGATCATTTTCCTCAAGAGCTTCAGACAGAAAACGAGTTATCCGTTGTATAAGTAGCTGTGAGAGCTGGGAGAACTTTCCCTCTGCATAGGAAACACATATTTTACTTAAACCTGAAAAACAACTTGAGTGTTATTTGTTTTGGCATAAAAATGTGTTCGTGCAGTAACCTTAAGGCTGAGGCTTTTATCCTTCTGCTCTGTAATGAATTTTGTTTTCATTTTCATGCATGAACTACATAGGAGTATCTGAGGCTGATCTAGGTTCTGTGCCTGTGCTTCTGCGTCTCCAGGTAATCGCAGTGGTGATGGACGTCTTCACTGATGTCGACATCTTCAGAGATTTGCTTGATGCTGGTTTAAAAAGGAGGGTTTCTGTTTACATCCTGCTGGAACGCGCAACGCTACCTCATTTCTTGGCCATGTGTCGGAGGGCCAACATGCACGCCGGACACCTCAAGGTGAGCCGGTACCACCCACTTCGTCATTTTGCATAGCAATTTGAATCTTATCATCAAAGAGTGAGTCCAAATTCTAAGTAAAGCTGAAAACAGTCCTAAAAGTCAGCCGTTCAGTTTTCCCACAGCACGCTGTTGGACAGACGTCGCCATTCAAAGCGCTCCACCTAGGCAATAAAAGGTGATTACGACTCAAATGATAAGGAGATAGAAAGTGAAATTTCATTGTGTGACATGTGAGGTCAAAGTGTTACAGGGTAAATGTTTCACTGACGAGTTGAGTGTCTTTGCCTGTTGGCCCCAAACGCACGTGCATTGAAACCTTTGGGACAAAACGGAAAGTCTTGCCGTGTTTTTGAGCCTGAAATAACTTTGTAAGGCTGTTGATGTAGAACACAAGGACAGATTATCTCGCAAAATAAGCAACTGAAGTCAAGAGACTTCTGTTATGCACGGATAAACAGAAGCACATGCCGGCTTCCCCTCTCTCTTTTGTCTCTCGCTGTCTCCCTCACACGCACACATGCCTGAGTCCACACAACCACCAGTAGATCCACCCAGCTGGTACTGCAACGCAGATAAATCCCATTCTGCCTACCTTTATTGTTACATATCGTAAGTAGCTAGCTACGATCAAAACACAGATATGAAACAGATCTTTCTCGTGCCGGGACATGTTAAAAGGGTGTTGCATGGAATATAAAAATGCGTTTTCACTGAACTGTTTTCTCGGGGCATAAATCTTTTGTAGAAAGCTGCCAAAGCAAACACAATCACTTTAACTCAAGTCAACCAAAAGAAACAATTGCTTTCTGTTAGGTGTGATAATTTCCCAAGAACAGTTTAGGATAGATTACTGGTTAAAGTGTCGTTGTGCAGGATTAATGTTCTCACGTATTACTTCACTGCGTAGTGTTTTTTAATGGCTTAGTCAGCATTAGATGGGGCCTCTCACAAGGTCTGCTTGTTTCACTTGGACACAATTTCGCTTGACAGGTGGAAGAAGGAGCTGAAATCATCCAACGAAAGGTGTTTCCAGTTGGAGCATTTGGTTCAACTGTAAAGGATTGAAATTTTCCATGAGTACAGAAGAAAAATTAATGGAAATTTTCCATGAAATTGGCAAAATGAAATTTACCTGATTGTTACACCAGTTTACACCAAGCACACTGTCCTCAACAGCTCTTTATTTGATTGAATAAACGTTTGATTTCATGTATTTCACTTACATTTTGGTCAAAATTGAAAGAATAATTTGAAATTGAAATTGAAGAATAATTTTTTTTAGCGTATTTACTTGAGCCATGTTTCGATCACGCCTACCGTCTGCAGCATTAGCCGTACCTTATTGGCTCGACCTGTGTGCTTAGTGGTCCCTGTAATACTGCAGAAATATTTCAAAATATCTAAAGTAGCATGCATGCGTGCAGATCATGCAGATAAGAAAAGATGCACAAACACTCACACTTGTCACTTTATGCCTCAGAGTAACTAAAGTTAAACAGGCTTGACAGTCTTTCAGTACCATCTGGATCCAATTTGCCAACAAAACAGCAAGAAATTCAATAGCAACAGTGTTTGCTTTGTCGACAAAAGCACATGTTTGTGTGGCACATGACATGATACATGATAAGTGAAAGCGGTTGCTCGGTTTAATGAGTTTTTCATGTGCGATTCATACTTGCTGCATTTGCCTTTTGAATTAAATGCCATGTTATTATTTCCTACTAAGACGTCCCAGACCTTTTTCTTGCTTTAGATTCATAAGCACTGAGAATCTGTCTTTAACAGATTTACTCCTACTTGCTTCACAGTAGACACACAGGCTGAAGTTGCTCTGCTAAATTAAATATTTGATAGCACAGTGGCTCTGTATGAAGAAAAAGAGATTCTGTGCCACAGTTTCTTCTAATATTTATGGAGAGACAAGTGTATCTCCTTCAGGTAGGTCACTCTCTGGTTTTAGCCAACAGCAGCGTACACTGTACACCTGAGAGAGAGTTTTAAAATGACATGCAAAGCTGCTATTCTGTTTAATCCACAGTGGCTCTGCAGCAAGTAAAACAACGCTGTTAAGAGATGGATCCAGTGTAGTAGGACACAATCTTGTTTGTTTGACAGCCAGCGTGCTTCCTTTCTCTTAGTCATACACTGCGAGTCTGTTAGGTTCTCCTATGAAGTGCACTGGAGGGGCTTGCTCCCTGATGTGTCATATACTGCTTCTGTGTTATACTGGCAGGCAACCTTTGGCGTGGGGCCTATTTCACCAAGTAAAACTACATAGCCATTTATGACATTAACAGCCCTCTGTGCACCAATAGATGCTCATCTATGTGGAAAATCTGAAGAGCCAGGAGACAGGAGTACGTGACGACGATGAGCAGCTAACACAAACATCTCTAAAAGCGACAAGTCTGTCAAGAAAGACAATGAGAGGATGACTTGCAGGAAACAGGTGATAGTTTGGGAATTTACCACAAGCCGTAAGTGACGATATAGAGCGGCTGGAGGGGAGGGATGGGAGGAGGAGCAGATGAGTGGTGAAATGAGTTGCCAAGTGAGTGAGAGTAAGTGGAATCTGGCACCTGAGTGGGCAATAAGGTACTGAATTCTTCTTACCCATCAGTTATTCAGGAAGGTTTTCTAGGAAAATATCCAACTGCCACACTTCAAGCTGACAGAGCTTAATTTAAGTAGTTTAGCAAAGCGTGCACATTGACTGTAGAGACTGTTGAAACCACAGTGCACTCGGAGGTGGTTTTATTTCCGCATAAAATGCATTGAACAACAGCTCAAATGCTCATCGTCATGAACTTGGAGCATGCAATGCAATTTATCGAATCGGTTAACCAAAGGAATGCACTGGGGGAAGGAAAAAGTTTAGGGTGTGCCTAAACGAAGGAGGAAAACAAGTGTTTCTACTGTGAGACAAAGCATGCCAGAAAGAAAAGAAAAGAGGAGGCGCTGAAACAAGAAGACTGACTGCATAATGTTTTGGCTGCATCATGTGGCTTTCAGACAGACTTAGCACTCAAAGTTGTGTCAAGGCATCCGGAAGGGCAGGCTGAAAATCCCCAGATCAGACAGTGTAAGTCTACACTTACAACAAACCAAAGGACTAGTGTGTCAAGGTGACTTGAGGGTCTGTTACACACCTTGCTGGGCTTATGGAGCTTATTTATGTACTGCTGAGTAACGACAACAAGAACCACACAACTTATGGTCAATATAGTATAATGGTGTAATTTTTTTTTTTTTTTTCTCTTCTCTCTCCAACGTTACTGTATTATGTTTGTAAAATTAGATTGTCAGTCTAACACTTCCATGCATTCTTTTTTGGATAATACAACAATTAACTGTGATAAATCATCCATGAATATATATGTGTTGCTGTCTACATAGATTGAAATTCACATTTAACTATTACATGAACATTTCTTCTTCTACATGAATATAACCAGAATACAACCAGCTGGCAGCCTGTTGAGTCGAGTCCCTCAAGTTGCGCTCATTGACAAAAACTCAATCAGACTGATGGCAACATGCTTGCAACCTGTCTGCATTTATAAATTAGACAGCAATTCTTTGCAAACCTCCAACAATCTCTCTGAGAGTGACCTCAGTCAGTCCACATGGTCATGAGTGCAACACCCTCAATCTCTGGGCAACCACTGAGTCACCACAAGTTGCACTCGGTCGCAGAATGTGAAAAAATTCAATATTGTCACCAGGAAGCCACGCTTTTTTTTTCTTTTTTTGTAGATGCAAGGAGATTGATGTCCTATGTTTAATCATGTAACTTAGGTATTAGCTTGTTGCGAATTAGGAGGTTAAGTCTGTCAGATGGTCTTTCAGTTCAGTCGATTTAATGAGAGTTTGCTTGCGTCCTGCGAGCTTATAGCACTGCCTAACTTTGTAAACCTGTTCATGGATACCTAAACCTTTATTTTTTTTATTGTAACAACTGGGATCTTTTTGTTGGAGCTGAAACGAAATAAATTGTTTTTAACACTCAGCGGTATCTTAATATTTGAGAACTGAAGAAGCAATTGGACCTATAAATGGTCAATGACAACAGAGTTGACAAGCAGCTAGTGATGTAGAAAAGTGATGGAAGGAAACCATGTTTTTTAAACTAGTTTTATACAGACTTTTAGCTCTTAAACACTACAGACAATGAAGAAAAAAAAACCCTAAAAGCACCCTTTGGGGTGCTTTTAGGGTGGTAGTGTTGCATGTGCCTTTTTTTCACAGCGTTCCCACCATATTTTAATTTCTTTAATAAAATATCAATATTTAGTGTTCCTGTATTGAGACAATATCACCATGCAAGTATTACGATAAAAAATATTTGCAACATTTAACTCTGAAAAGTTTGACTGAGTCAGACTTTCTAATATCAGTTTATGATTGCAACAATGATATTGCACCATTCAGTTATTATGAACCTTACAGTGGTTAAATGTTAGCATTGCAGCATACATTATTTTATATGTTTGGTGTATAGTTGAAAACAGGCTTTTCACAGAGGTCATGTTTGCACATGCATATGCACAGAGATTGCATAGGCTTAGTTGGTATCTATTTGTCTTTTGCTTTCTGAAAGTGCATTGGGTTAGATGATGATGTGAGGATTCAGTTACTGTGGTTACTTTCAAGCGCTCCAGTTTTTCTGTTAGCACTGTTCATGTACAGCATGTTTTATAGCTGTTTCTAAAAACTCCCAGGCTTCACGGTGTCCCAGACTCCAAATATTTGAACGTTTCAGAAAGGAATCACTTTCAGTCTGAACAAAATTTCAAAGTGAAAGTAAGCTCAGGATCAGACGTTTGTTTTAGTGAGTAATCCAAACCGTGCAGCAACACCCAGCAAACATGATTAAAACTGCGGCGTCATCTCCTTGGTCAAAACTTGTCAATGATTGATGCCAGAAACTGAACCATACATATATGGATGTTGATGTTGTGTCACGTAGAATAGTTGTTGCGTCAGCCCGTCTCTTACAAAGTGAGAAAGGTAGATCAGATTACTGCAAAGAAGAAATGAAAGGCATTTGTCTCTGTTTTGTTTTTTTTAGTACATGATTGTGATGAGACTTTAATGCAACTTGGTCTTCTCCATGTACACAAACTAGTATTGCTGCAACCTGTTTTTAAGAAATAGACACTTTTAAGGTAGTCACAGTTTTGTATACCTCTGTTGTATTTCATTTGTTGCATGGTGAACCTAACATCAGGCTTTTTCCACAATGTTAGCATCATACAGTCAGGAATGATATTATTCAAATGTGCCATTAAGCTCAGTAGGATAAGTGATGAGGTCACAGGTTTCAGTCACCACAGCAGTCTGTGTAAATATATATAGTTCTCATTCATTTCATTTTTAAATTTTGTTAATTTAATTTTAATTGATAAAGAGGTTTTAGAAAACTATCCTTGAACACAAAATTACTGTTGATAGAATGTCTAACAAGGACATCCAGATATTGTTTAAGAAGCACCTTAAACCAAGGCATCAGTCCAACTTTTATTTTGGAATTATTTTTTTTATTTTCAGCCACCACTAGCTGATGAGAAAAAGTTGATTGCTATTCAATGTGTTTGGGATATTAACGGCTAACCTTTTGTTGTGGATGAATAATTTCAGACATTTTCGTCATCTTCTATTTGCCATATTATGACGTTTGTCTCTACTAACTGGAACCGTGAACTTTTACTGAAAACAGTTTAACTCTCATCCTCCATCTTCCCTGTGCTAATGTTTTATATTATCCTAACCATAACTCTGTAGTATGGAAGAGGATTAGGGCCACAGGAGAAACAAAGAAAAAAAAAGTGGACATAAATTTTTTTTTTTTCTTTTCCAGAATTCTGACTTTAATCTCAGTCTTTATATTAACGGCCATCAGTCAAACCATACTGCTTGGTCTGGATCTAAACAGAGTGCAGTGTGTGTGACGTCTTCTTTTGTGCGTGCGGGCCGCTTTGAGGATTCACACTAGAGCGCGTTTGCTGTCACCTTTTATTTATAGTGTAAACAAGCAGGCAAAAAAATCGGATTTGATCAAAAAAAATCGGAATTGAGCATTAAGACCTGCAGTGTGAACATAGCCTAAGTGGTATTTCAACATTTGTTTGATTTTGAGATCAGAAGAAGTGATTGGACCCAGAAATGGCTAATGACAATGGACAGATGGAAGGAAAACATGTTTTCTGTTGAAAGGAATAATTATTTTCATTATAGGCTTTGAGCCTTAACACATTATAGGCAAAAGCAGGTGCAGGAAAATTGACTCAGAAGGCTTATTTTATAACACATATGCTGTGCTTTTAAGAGGCATGAAAAACAGACAGTTTCCAACAAAGGTGGGGAATATAGGCTTTCAAATCAAGTAAAGACAAGCCAGACATCATAATGTGGGTTGTGTAAGTTTTAAGCAGAGTGTTTACACTGGCTGTAGTTTGTGTAATTGCTTAGATGTTTGAACACATGGAGCAATTACCTTAGATTAAGGCAGTAAGTGGAAAATGACTGCTAATGACTTCTGTATCTATGTTTTAGGGATTATTATTAAGGCAAACAGTTGTTTGTTAGCAAAAAAAGAAAATTCTACATTGGCTACATTTGAGTTGTAAATGTTTGATATTACTATTATTTGTGGATGTTATTGTTCTTTGGCTGACGTAGTGTGACTCACGGTCTCTACTCACATTGTTTGGCAGCCTTTTATTCTATAATGCAGGTCACAGGTTATGAAGGCAGTTTTGGGTCTTTAATATGTACAAAAATTGCGTGTGTGTTTGTGTTTCAGCACCTTCGTGTCCGCTGCTCAGAAGGAGCGGAGTTCTACACGAGGTCCTGCACCAAGGTCAGAGGGCGAATGGGTCACAGATTCATGTTCGTTGATGGAGACAAAGCTGTGTCTGGGTCGTACAGGTCAGTGCGCATCACGTGTGTGAGAAGGAGGGAGAATGTGTCAGAAAAAGATTATCGCCTTGTGCTCCACCTGCTTTTGTAACTGCCAACTTGGCACGAGAGATAAATAAACAATGCCTTGTCGACATAGCAGACAAATAGGTTGTAAATGTATCCAATCTACCAGAGTAACCGTACAGTTCCTAAGTGACTGGATTATTATACTTTTACGTTTGCAGTCATTGCTGATTACTTCATTATGCTTGCAGTGTAGTGTAGTTTGTTTTGTGGTATCGTGGTGCAGTTTAAATAAATCTGAATTTGCATTTTTTATTTGTTCATATTTGTTTTTTGTGCAGCTTCACTTGGATGGCCTCACGTCTGGATAGGAATCTCATCACCGTGGTTACAGGCCAAGCTGTGGTCGGCTTTGACCGACTGTTTCGCTTCCTCTATCTGTCCTCCAGTTCTGTTGACCTCCGGCAGACCATCACAGAGCCTGAACCTGAGCCGGAACCCCTCCCACAGCCCGCCCCTGTCATACCCCCTTCTGCTGACATTGCGAGGAAGTTGTACAGCCCAAAATATGCCCTGGTTGCTTTGACCAACCCCGGCCCCACCACCTCTGTTAACCAAGAAAGCCCCAAAGAACCCCAAAATCCAGAGAACTCCAAGAAGAAGAGGCGAGGCAAGGCTAGTGAAGAATCGACAAAAGAATCTCCTCCTCTCCATCCTGGATTAATAAATCTAGAAAAAGCATGCTTAATCGCATACCTGCCCACATGGCCAGAACCTGACCCCCCCAGTGATGTCATAGGGTTCATTAACGTTCGGGATGCCAAAAAACCAACTCAAGCCCACTTGCAGCGTTCAGAGATGTTTGAAACCAGCCAGGCGATCAGGTTTAGCAGTCCGTTCAGCAGCACAAAGGAATCCAAGGAAGAAGTTGCCAAGCCCACACAGGCGACTCCTAAACAAGAGGAGGTGAATGCACTCCAACCAGCACAGGCTAAATCCATGGTTGATGATGCTGTAGAAAAAGCACAGCAAGCACAACTCAGTGATGTCACACATAACAAAGAGGCATCTGAACAGAAATCACCTGCATCTGAGGAAAAGTCTGACTTGCAGTCAGACACCGCTAATTCTGTCAGTGCCAAGAATAAATTTGATTTAAGCACAACCACTAACCAAGAGGCAGGCCTTGATACTCCCCTCGGTGCACAAACACTTCCCCAATCCAGCAGCGAAGCACCTGCTTCTGACGAGGGGAAGATTTCCCACGCAGAACAACCCGTCTCATCAAACAGTCATGCTGAGTCAGGCTCGCTCCCAGAATTAAACACAGAAAAGGAAGCAGAACCTACAAGTAGATTGAGCACACAAAGTTCTGCTGTGCACAGGACACACACCCCAACACCAAACGGTGCACACACCCCTCAGATTCCCGACTCCCCAGAATTAAACACAGAACAAGATACGAAAGAAAAGACCGCACCACCACAGGCGGATTCACAAACACGAGCTGTTCACAAGCAACCGCAAATCTCTACTGAAGTGGCTTCTAGCATCCAGACTCCAACTGTCCACAGCAACATTTCCACCTCCCTGGTTTCTGCCACACAGTCTAAAAATAACCACATTCCTATTACTACAGTGCACTCAAGCACATCTTCTAGCGCTTCTGTTCCCTCCACCAGCTCCTCTGCCCTTCCTCCTCTTACTTCTTCTGTTACAACACCAAATCCACCCCTCCCTGCATCCTCTTCTTTGACCCCAGCTCCCCCTATCCCTAAACCTCGTACCATACAGATAGTTATGAGTGACAGCAGCACCAGCAATGGGCAGAAACTGCCGGAGAGCCGTCTTGTTAGGAGGCCCGAGGCCAGCACAGGGCCACTCGTGGCCCACAGTGCGTTTGATGTGGCAGCTGTTGAGCAGACATCTCTGGTAAAAGAGTGTCAAACTGTCCCTGAGCTGCAGGACGACAGTACCAGTAAGGCAGGGGCACAAAAAGACACAGAGAACACAGGGAATCCTGAAGAAACTTCAAAGCAAGAATCTAAAGAGACAAGTGTGGAAGCAGATGAGCACGATGACAGAGCAGCATCCCAGACGGTCGCTGGAAGCGAGCTGCACAAGTCAGACGCTTTGATTAATGATGCACCAAAGGCAGCCGCATTGAAAATTCAAGAAATCATTCCAAAAGATGTTGACTTCGAAACTTCCGAAGATTGCAGGATTATTGGGAAGATGGACGCACGCTGTGTAGCCACAGCGCAGGCAGATACAGCGAGCCCTGAAAGGACTCTGACAGGCTCTGAATCTGGTGATGTGTCAGACAAAAAAGGTGAAAATGTGACACAGTGCAGAACATTTCTCGCAAGAGTACATGAACCCCAGAGGATATCATTTTCTAAACCACAGGACATGGATCAGATGGAGGCTCTGAATTCTTCGACAGCGCCAGTGTTCTCGACCTCATGTCTGCGACCTCATAACGGCGATGGCGCACACACATCTGCTACAGACACCCACAGTCAGCAAGGTGAACAAGTAAGACTCACACATGTAGACAATGAGGTTAATATGCGAAATACTGCAAATCACAACACGCACAGCACCTTTCAAGAACAAACTTCTACAGGACGTGTTGGCACACACACGCCCGAAAAAGCCCTGCGTTTACACCTCACCGAAACACACCTACCGGACTTCCGTTCGCAAACACCTGTGCACCGATCACAGTCGCTTAAAGCACACACTCCCACTCCTAATGGATTTTCTCCACGCACGCCAGCCTTGGATTCTCTATCGCCAGACATTTTTGATGGTTATATCTCCTCACGAGAGGACTCCACTCTCTCCACCACCTCTGAAGAGTATTATGAATGTAGCGACTCGCTTTTCAACGAGCCTGTTTTTGACCACATGGCTTCTCGTGGCCAGGGGATTATAGCGGATCACATTAATTTCGCACACACAAATAGTCTAAATTCTCCCGCCACTGGCACCGGTCCTGCACACATAAATTACAGCTCAAGTGATGCTACATTAGGTACGGCACACAGTGAAACACAGACTTTGACTGGGGCCGCTAAAGTCCCCAGTTCTTCTTTACTTGGAAAAAAAGTGGAAACTAGGGAGGTAGAGAACAAGGCAAGTGAAGAAGAAGCGAGTGAAGAGGACGAACATGGGAGGAAACTGAGTGTGGCCAAGACGAGGGAAGAGCAAGAATCCCAGGGGACAGAGATGAGAGGCAGTGAGGATACTAATAGAATAATGGTGCAAATTAAACGAGGCAAAGATTCAACTGAAACAGGAGGAAAAGACAAAGAGGTCCAAACGCCTACGAGAAAGGTGGCAAGGAGCCAGTCAGCTGCAGACAGACTGGTGGATGGAGGAATGACTGCAGGAGGGTCAAGTAAAGAGAGATCAAAGCCAAAGCGATCGTCCGCTGGTGACATTAAATCAACAGAGGGAGGGAGACCAGACAGAGAGGGGAGGGAGAACGCTTCAAAGCAGGTGGAAATAAGACCCAGGGGTACAGAGAGGAGAGCGAGCCCCCAGTCAAAGAGGCAGACAGAGGGACAGAAGGTATGAGCACTGGTCAGAATAACATTTAAAACCAACAAAACGTTTCTTTAGTTTGCCAATCATATCCAAATGGGTATATATACAACTGGATTTTGTTAAAAAACAAAAACATGACACTAATTAATTGAAATTAAGGTAACACATTTTTCCTTCTTTGACAACTTAATTTAAAAAAACACAGTTTTTCAATTGGTGACCTTGAGACACTTAGTTGCTGCTGTGTGTCCATCGTTTCCAGTCTCTGTGCTAAGCTGAGCTAAGCAGCTGAAACTGTTTAGTATGCAAACATGAAAGTGGTGTCAATCTTCCATTGGAGCCTTGGTAAACATATCTGTATCCGCCAACATCCTTAGTCTCTTGAAGAAACGCACCCATTGCATTGCCAGGGTTCATAATTAGATGCCCAAATGTATTTTACAACTAAATGAGGGCAAAATAAATGTTTTAGTAGATCCCAAGGCTTCACTCCGTGTTAACTTGCGTGACGGAAAAAACCCGAAGCATGCAAAAAATGTGGGTGTGATCTTAGCTTGTAGAAGCACATGCTCACTATCTCTAAGCCGGCCTTTTATCATCTTTAAAAACAACATATCTACAGTTGTAGGTGCTTCCTGTCACAGTCTCAGCCTTTTCTGATGCTTTTATTTTCAATAGAAAGTTATGCACCTTTTCCTACTGTAACAATGCAGGTATTAAGTAAATATATGCATAATTATATTTCACCAAATCAAAGGAATAACCCCAACAGTCAAACATTGACTTGGCGACAGCAGGGAAGAAAAACTCCCATTCAACAGGAAGAAAACTCAAGCATAGCCAGGCTCAGGCAGGGGCAGCCATCTGGTGTGACCGTTTGGGGGTGTGGGGTGGTAGACAAGATAAAACACATGCTGTGGAAGAGAGCCATAGTAAGAGATTAATAACTAATGATTAAATGCAGAGATGTGTTTAAACACATAGAATGAAAAGAAATAAGGGAAGAAGAATAAGTGCATCATAGTAAGCCCTCCGCAGTCTAGGCCTATTACAGTGTAACTAAGGGAGGATTCAGGGTCATCTGATCCAGCTGTAACTATAAGCTGTAACAAAGGGTGGGTGTCTTTTATATCTGAACTGGGAGTTGGTTCCACAGAAGTGGGGCCTGAAAGCTGACAGCAGTGCTGCAGGGAGGGTCTTAAATAAAACCAAAAAGTTTAAACATCCTTCTTATTTCTTCTTCTCTTCGCCTCCCAGTAAAATAATTTCTCACTGCTTGTAAAATCGATGAATGACAGCCTCTTTTCACTCTGTCGATGTGCTTACTGAATCTAGACCTCCTGGCATCGCTTGAATCACAAAGCAAATACTGAATGATTTCTAAATCATCTAGTTTTATGGTCTCACTCTACCACTTACTACAACTGCTACTGCTACACCAGTGTGTTCTTTTAAAAAGAGACTCAAAGCGTATCTCTTTTTGCACGTGTGTGATCAATGGGGAAATTTTTCAGGATCAGTGTTATTTTTATTCCTATATTTTTCATCCTGCTGATCAAAATCCCTTTTTAAAGTGTAAAAGGCGATCATGGCTCAAGAGTTGGCAGTTCGTCTTGTAATCGGAAGGTTGCCGGTTCGAGCCCCGGCTCTGACAGTCTCGGTCGTTGTGTCCTTGGGCAAGACACTTCATCCGTTGCCTACTGGTGGTGGAGGGCCCGGTGGCGCTGTCAGTGCTGTGTGCACCTGTGTGTGAATGTGTGTGTGAATGGGTGGATGACTGAATGTGTAAAGCGCTTTGGGGTCCTTAGGGACTAAGTAAAGCGCTATACAAATACAGACCATTTAATCTCTTATTTTAGAAGTTTTTGCCATGTGTGATGTCCTTCTTTTTCCTTCTGCTTTGAAGCTTGTTAAGTCTATGCCTGTCATATGAAATGTGCTATATAAAGAAACTTGAAATAGTGCATTTATCAAAGTGTCTTTTTGTTCTTCACTGACAGTTTTTTATATTAAGGTTCATCAAAGTTTAGAAAAATTGAATGTGAAAGGCTTTAATAACATACAGTATTGTGCTAAAGTCTTGAGCCGCCCCTCATTTCTTTATGCTTGGGCAGGAAAAGTATATAAAGCAAAAACAGAGTTTGTACAGTTCTAATTTTGAACATTTATATGACTGCATGTTTTTTTTCAACACAGTCTGAAGTCTGATATGCAGCCTTTCTGCAATTTCTTGAAGTAGTCTTCAGGAATAGTTCTCCAGGCTTCTTTGGATGTTGGCTGCCTTTTCTTTTGTTCTGTCAAGATGATCCCATACTGCTTCAATAACTTGAAGGTGTGAGCTCTGGGCTTTAATCAGGTATTCTTTTACTGCCTTGGTAGTGTGTTTTGGATCGTTGTCATATTGTCATGCTAATAAAATGCTTTCCAGAAGGTAATGCATGGTGGATTTTTTTCTGCATTCATAAATTCCATCAGTTCCAGTAAGATCCCCACCAGCTGAAATTCAGATCCAAACCCTGACAGCGCCTCCACCGTGTAGACTTACTGTTTTACCTTGCACCTCAGCTGGCTCATGATGATTTAAACTAAATTTTCAAATTTGGATTTATCACTCTATAAGACCTGCTGACCCTGATTTTCAGTCCAGTTATTATGTGATTTGTATATCTCAGCCCATTCTCTCTGTTTCCCTTCTTTAAGAATGGCTTCTTGACAGACACCTTTCCACTGAGGCCATTTCTGATGAGGCTTCAGTGAACAGTAGATCATTGAAGGCCCAGATGCTTCTCTCAGGTTTATGCTGGATTCCTCCCCCCGGTTTCTGAAGGACATGACTTTCAGATACTGTTCCTCACACTGCACTGCTATTCTTTTTTGGCTTATAGCTCTTTAGGAATTCCATCATTGTTAAACATGTGAAAAGTAGCCGTTGTTCAAAGAAGGACTCTTAAAGCCTCAAGAACTATTGCTCAAGATCACTTAAAAAAAAAAGTAAAAAATATATAACAAATTCAGGGTTGGATCAAGAGTTTTGCACAGTACTGTATATAATTGAAATCCTATGTAATATTATTTAAAGCATTTGTTTCTGTGTTTGTGTGTTGATCCATGAACCTTTCACCAGCAGAGCATCACTAAGTTGAAACACAACAGCACAACCATGCTTTGTTCATTATTGAAGAAGGATGCCTCGTGCGAATAAAGGTGGCATATTTATAATGACGTGCCGTGCGTGTTTGCACTGATAGAGTATTTAAAGGAGTCTAAAAGATGAATAGGTTTCACATTTATTGGTGTTTAACTCACTCACTCTTGCCCCGAATCCACTGCCTTTCATCTCAGAGTACTCAGTCTGAGTCAGTGAAGTGTTGTTTGCATGTTTTAGCTTATTTCAGTCATGTAATATTAATGAACGTGAAAATAACACAGACACTTTGCACCCTCTCTTTTCCATTTGCAACAAAGCTTATATGTCGCTTGCTAATGCGTGTGTGAGTGTAAGAATCCTACACTGCATTATAGATAAGTTGCCCCACATATAATAGATTAAATATGAGAAACTGTTGTCTGCAGAAGTGTTACACACACCCTGAGTCAGACATCTCCTCTGTCTTTCTTTTTTCTGCAGCTTTCACACTCTTCACCCAAACCTCAAAAAAAGAGGGTCCAACGTAGTCCGAATTTCTTTGATAATATGTCATCTCTTCACAAAACGTCAACCAGACCACCGCAACCACTGGTTACGGGTACTGTGGGATCTACAGCTGGACGGAAACGGGTCTCCCAAAGCCAGCAGAGCCAGGATTCAGCAGCACAGAACCAAACTCCTTATCCAAACTCCTCCTTACTCCCACAGATCCAGCTCAGTACTCAGTCTCACAACCAGACGGCATCCGGACTGGAAGTGCAGGACGGGAGGACTCCATTTAACTTGAGTTTCAGCCAGCTGTACAACCTTAAGGGGATGAATGGCAAAGTGAACAAGACTCCAGCACACAGTAAAAGAGGCAGCGTGGCCACTCCAGCACATGAGAGTAAAACCACCAGCTAACGTGGTCACTGGTCATCACGTCTTTTTAATGTTACTGCGTCAGGCGAAATCACCACTGGGCCAATGTTTATATACCAAAACATGTTGTTACCTCTTTCTTGACTCCTCGTGTTGTATGACTAATTTTTCATGTCTGCATTTAAACTGGTGGAGATTTATTTTTCATATTTAAATCCAGCTGCCTGCCAAGTTTACAGCGAGCTTTCTTCCCCGGGAGGTCATGACTTCAGGTGCAATAAAAAGACTAGACCAGAGTTTGCATACATTTTTAATAACTCGGATAAGGAAACTGAAATAGTGTGTTTTCATTCTCCAACCTTGGGCATCAGTGAAAAACGGAAAACAAACAAAACAAAAACTCTTATATCAATCAGCTCTTTGACTTACTGTATTTAAACATGCTGCACATATACAGCGGATAAAGCGAAAAGAAAAACAATATATTATTGGCATTACTGGATGACTCCCATATGTTTTTGTGGATTAACGTACGGCTTTAATATCGTATTTTCTATTTTTTTTTAAATTTTTGCTGTTTGATTAATGGGGATTGATGAAAATGTACGTTAATAGTGTTTAAAACTGGTCCCATCACATTTTTCTTTTTATTAAAATGTACAAACCTAACTGCATTTACATAGGACTATATTATATACCATATTAAAGCACAGGCTGCCTCGTTCTGGCTGTTATCTAACATTACTTTACATTTAATAAAGAAAACGCTCAGCATTTTGTGACTTTTTTTTACAGCAATCTGGAGCATTTGTCCTGAATTTGTAATATATTTTTTCTCCTCTGTATATCTGTACATTCAAAAAGGGGGTGCATGTTAAAAAAATGAAAACAGAATTATAATTGTATTTAGGTCATTTGGTATTGTTACACTGAAAGGCTAAAGAGCAGTTTTCTTTTTTCACATCAAATGTATTTCTGTCTGTAATGTTATAGTTAATGGACAATGCATTTTTAATGAATGTGCAGCATGTTTACGCCTTTGCCAAAGATTTTGTATTTAACTGTTAAGTGTCCACATTGGTGTGTTTGTAGTGGATTTAGATAGATTTAAGATGAATTCAGCTCTTGAATCCACTGCAGACAGGTAGACATCTGCAAGCATGACTTCAGAGCTCACTTCATGTGAGCTTACACATATGGTCATGAGCTGTCACCATATTTCTGACTTTAAATTAGATTCAGATTTGCAGCAAGGGTTGAATTATGCAAATAAAGAGAGGAAAATAAAGCTCTGTGTCTTTAAATGGCTGGAAAAAAATGAATATCCTTTCTGAGCTACATACTAACATCTTATAATTAAACATCATATAGTTAAAAATGTTTCACTTGTTGGGAAACTATCACTGATGCACGTAACATGAAGTACAGATACATTAAGAAATGAAAAAATAGATCATAGTTTAGGTCGGGGCTTTGGGAAGGCCATTTCAGCACATTAACGTTAGCCTGCTTTATCCAGCCCAAAACCAGTTTTGCTGTGTGTTTGGATTGTCCTGTTGGAACACCCAGGTGAGTCCAAGTTTCAACCGTCTAGCTGTTGATTTGAGGTGAAGTTGAATAAATTGGAGGAAGCCCTGCTTCTTCATTATTCCATCCACTTTGTACAACGTACCTGTATGACTGGGAGCACAACAGCCACAAACATGATGATACCTCCACCATGCTTGACAGCTGCTACGGTGTTCTTAGGTTTGAAAACCTCACCTTTACTCCTCCACACACAATTCTTGTCATTGTGGCCAAATGCCTCAATCTTTGTCTTGTCTGATTAAAGAATTTTCTCTACATAACATTTGGCTAGTCCAAGTGAGCAGCTTCAGAAAATTTCATTGAAGCGTGAAGGTTCTGATTTTGGAGCATTGGCTTCTTTTTTGGTCAACAACCTTGTACTCCATTGTGAGATAAAACTTATTTCACTCTCTGTGGCGACATTGGTGTTCCAGCTGTTTCCAGTTCATGGCAGGGTTGAGCCTTGGTGGTTCCTGAGTTGCTTCCAATTTCATCTCATCTGTGGGTGACAGTTTGGATCTTCTTCTAGACAAAGTTTTTGTCAATTAATATTCAGATTGGCAACAAAGTAAAGGAAGTTATGTGAGTTATGAAAATCTGTTGGGAAATATGTGTGTTTTAATCTATGAAATGTGAGGCATGTAATTTAAGTCTTCTTTCTGTTAAAGGCATGCAATGATCCATGACACTGCTCTGCATGTTTTAGATAAGAAGAGGAAGGGAAAGTAACAGGAGACGTCTAATGCAGTTGTGCAAACACGCTAACACATTCCTACACTAGGTTTCACATGCTACAAGTCATTGAAGGTCAGGTCCTGGGTGTGGCTTGCCTCCACGCATTTGTTGAATCATATTTTCACTTAAAAATACATTGTTTGCTAAGCACATGGCTCATAGAAAAATATAGGATTAGATGATTATATGTTTGATATACCTTTATTAGTCCCACAAGGGGAAATTTCATAAGGCTGCCGACCTATTGCACGCAATGGCGGCGCCATCTTACCCTCCGACCATACATACATTACACAAAACATCACATGGGGAAGACAGGTCAGAGGGGTATAACAATGGAAAAATGCACCACATGAGGAAAGATAAGGAGAAAAAAATAACTCCCCCCAGACTGAGCTCCAACAGGGAGATCAGTTTGAGAACAGAAAAAAACACCTCTGCACATAGCACATGAAAAAAACTCTTAATACACCAAAGAAACACATGACAAGCAACAGGGGTGGGTAAAGGGTGAGAGACAGCTGATTTAGACAGTACATCCGGGCCTGCAGCCTGTGCGCTGGTCTCCTTGATCCACCGTCAGCATCGGAAGGGAATAAGCGTCGAAGGCGTTTGGAAAGGGAGGGGGGATGAGTGTGTGCATATCAGTGTATATGTATGTGTGTGTGTGTCCAGAGTTCAGCTGAGACAGTATGTATGCAATAAAGTGTAATTACACAGTATTTTGGAATAGTACTTTTGTCCTGTCAGATCATGTAAGGTTAATATGGTCTATATGCAAGTTTTAGCAACATTACAAAAACCATAAAAGAAAATAATACATCATTTTGTTTTCTGGGTCACGCGTCCAAACTTAAAACGAATCAGGTGGTCAAAACCCCTGTGACAAGAGGCGAATGTGAATGTCTTCCACGTGCCACTTGTGTTGTTGTGCATGTGACCACAGTGCTCTTGAAACTTGATGCAGCTACAGTCATGAAGTTTTTACAGACCTGCAGACCTGTGAAAAAATAAGTGCATCAGATCATTTTACAAGCTTGCAGAACCACCTTCAGGAGCAATGACCTAGACTAATCAGTTTATATGTGACTATCAGTCTCTCCGATCGTTGTGGAGAAATTTTGGGCCAGTTCATGAAGTTTGCAGGCATTAGTTTATCTACATCTACAAGTCCTGCTGCAGCACTTCAATCAGGGTGAGGTCCAGACTTGAGGTCTGGGGCATTGCAACACCATGATTCTTATCTTTCTCACTTATTCTGCTCTAGATTTGCTGCTGTGTTTGGATCACTAGATGAGTTTGGACTGCTGTCACATAGATGGCCTCACATTTGACTCAAGAATTCTTCGCTAGCCAAAGGACTTCATGGTTGACACAGTGACTGCAAGCTGCCCATGTCCTGTGGCTACAAAAAGCCCAAATCATCACCAGTTTTTGTTCAAAGTGAGGAAAAAAACAACAAAACACAAACAAGACAAAAACAAAGACCTCCTGGCTGATAAACCTACAACTTAAAACAGGACCACTATCTCTTGGTGGCTAGGCGCCCAGGCACCAGAAGCCAAAACACACCTTATGCATAACGGCAATATGCAGTTGGAATTTGATAAAACAACATTATATAATGCTCTAGGATAAGAATGTGTTTCAATTAAACATGCCATAAGCTTGCAAATAGCATCTTTTATGTTATCTACTTGTGATGCTAGATGATCTGATCCTGACTTTGTGTTCACTGCTTGTTGCTATCTCGACTAAAGCCAGAAAATTAGGATCTAAGCAAGTGGGTGGATCCGGGGTTTGGATGGTTCAGACATGCAGCAACCCCAAGGGGAACGAAACAGAAGAAAAATGCATCAGCGACATGAATGTGTGCCAGATACATAACCTATATTGTCAGTAAGCTGTGCAGTGTTAACTGGGATCAGCACCTACGCATAAGACTTATTCATTACCTCTCTGCCCAGCTCAAAAATAATCCAGATCTTTTTTGTTTAGTGAGACACACACACACACACACACACACCCTCAAACATGCGACAGCACTGTCATGATGATGGTTTTGTTTTTGTAGATGAGTGTAAGATTGGGATGGCTCAGTCCTAGAATAGCACACCATGCACAATGAAACACACACACGCACAATTTAAATAGAAACCATCCACTCTCCTCTTGGCTATTTATATGGAGATGAGAGCCTTGAATACATGGTGAACATGCACGCACACAGGCGCGCGCGAGAACGTAGAAGTCAGCGTAACATCATCCATTCAGCTTATCGCTCCAAGCTCATCATAAATGAAAATGCCAGATTTACTCTCAGAGGTTGCAACACACAGAAGAATGACACAATGGGCTCTCTCTCTCACACACACACAAACACTGATTCAAAACTGTTTTAGGTCACTGCTTTGTGTACAGCCCTTTGGGCCCTTTAGCTGCCAAGTGTCCCACTCACTCTCTCACACACACACACACACACACACACAAATGAAAGCATTGTTTGCACTGCTGTACAGATGCACAGGTCTGAGAGTCTTGTGTCTGTGGGCAAGGTAGGGTGCAGGTGACCTGGGGATTAATTCGAGACATCCTTTGATGCCAAAAGTTTCTGACACTTGACATGAGTAATTCTGTAATTAGTGCCTTTTCATGCTCGGCCCACCCTCTGTGTAATGAAGTGTCCCTTTAGCCAGTTTGGACTCGACTGTGGACACACGTGTCATTTAATGATGTAAGCTTCAGTTTTTCTGGGTGTCTCTGTTTAACTCTTGGATCAGCTGTGTGAATGAAGAGGAAAGTAATGCTCTGGTTCTTTAAATAGCTGGAGAAAAGCGGATGATGAAATACTAATGTCTGATAGTGAAATATGAAAATGTTTGTTGAAAATGTTTCACTTCATTGAACCTATCACTGATACACGTAATACAAAGTACTGACACATTAAGAAATAAAAGGCTGTGCAGATGGCAGTTGTGGTGAGACATTTGCATCCACTCATCGGGGCTTTTAATGGTTCCTCTGAACTGCTATTTTCCGATGGTGGGATAATTGTACAGCATACATCTTTAATGACTTTAAAAACCAAGAACACGATGCACAGGTTTGAATTTATTTTGGATTTTCTTGAATCCACACAGGGTAAAAAGTATACATGGATTCAAATATGTACATATACCCCACTAATATCTGATTAAATGTTGTTTAGCAAGTTGCACCTCAATCAGATGCTTTTGGTAGCTATCGACAAGCTTCTGCCAAAGCTCTGTCTGGATATTTAACCACTCTTCTTGGTACAATTGGTAGAGTTAATTTGAATCGGTTGTTTCCTGGCATGAATCTGGCTTTCAAGCATAGTCCTCGAGGTCAGGGCTTTGTGAAGACTATTCCAGAAGCTTAATGTTAGCCTGCTTTATCCATTCAAAAAACAGTTTGTGTGTTTAGGATCATTGTCTTACTGGAGCACCCAACTGTGTCCAGTTTCACCCGTCTAGCTGTTGATTTAAGGTGAAGTTTTTTTGGCTGTAGTCTTCTTTTCTCTTTATTCTAGCCACTTTATGCAATGTACCAGCAGCACTGGCAGCAAAACAGCCACAAGCATGATGCTACCACCATTATGATGCTGCCACCTGGGTTATTCCTGAATATCCACAACAAGTGATGACACATCTGAATAACTTTTACTTGTGTGCAGTTGTTTGAAGTGATGATCTCAGAGTCTGTAGTTGGTTAAAAATGGCTCCAAGAGACTTTCCCAACATGTGTAGATTTAAAATTTTCCCTCTTAGATCGTAACTTAGTTCTTTAGTTTCCCATTGTTCTGAGTGTTGGTCAAATTGATGAGTGCTGTCAAACAAATCCCCTACACACTAATTTGAGTCTATATGTACACTTTTGACCATGGGTGGATGAGAGAAAATCCTAAATAAATTCCAATTGTACACCCAGTTCTTGTTTTTGAAGTCATTAAAGATGTGTGCTGTACAGTCATTCCATCCTGGAAAAAGAGCAAGTAAAAGAAATAATTAAAGGCCCACAATTACAATGACCATCATGCCAATGATGACTGGCTGCAAACTATATGACTTATTTGTTTTCTGCATTCACCAGCTAAATCACAGCCTAAACCAACTAAATTATAAAGATTTAAATGTACCCCCAGAGAGACACCCTGCAGTGGATTAATATTCTCTTTAAGCAGCAAATTCTAATAAAAATGTCTAATTTTAAAGTGTCTCTGCAGTCACAGATATTGAACATTTGTAGATTTAGTGAGAATATAGGTGTGATTGTGCTCAGTTCTTTGAAGCAGCATTAAAAATAGCGGTAGCAGCTTGCAGAAGTTGCAGGGCTCATCCCATCACACAATTGTTTAGATGCCAAGTAGTTTTATCACCTGAATTCAGTTTGACTACTTTCCTTAGGGAGGGAGCAGCAGGTATAAAACACCACGGACTCAGACGCTGAATGCACAGACTTCATTAAACGCAACTCTCTCATGTTCTCTTGTACTCTGGGGACCCTACAGTTTATAGTATCAGCTGACACTGTGCTGCAGAAAGTATCTGGCACAGGATCAGACTACCTATTTAGGTAGAAAAGAAAAAAGACAATCCCTGCTAACAAAGACAGAGTCAGTCCTTTACAAAATAAGATGCACCTCACCCAGATGAATTATGTGTCTGGATCCTCCGGGAGGAAGGGTGTGTTACATACTTCACGGGGCAATCAGGTGCATGGGCTTGTTTGCGAAGTTTTAAAGATCACAACCTTGTTACAGTTCGTCTTCATTGTTGGTATAATGTATCATAGTTAATCAGCTAACCTGCTTTCTATTATATGCAGAAGGGGAAATACCATTAAACTGTTGATTCTGTCTAAGACCAAAAGAGGCATTCACAGTCATGCAAATAGGCACTCCTGTTGGAAACTAAGTCCAAGTGCTTCCTGGAATTGAGAGGGTAAGCAATAGCTTGGTGCAGCTAATCATAGGCACTTGAATAACTGACAATCAGAAAGTGTGAGCACCTCTACAAAAGCTTGGCTGAAACTGGGTCATGTAAGAGGACATTGATCCCAGGCACAGCAGCAAATCTACAACAGAATGGGTAAAACTGTTGCAATGACACAGTCAAAGTCCTGACCTCAACCTGATTGAAATGCTGTGATGGGACCTTAAGAGAGCTCTGATAAATAAAAGCTGCAAACGATGAACTGGAGCAATGCTGTAAAGAAGACCGGGCCAAAATCCCTCCACAGTAATGTCAGAGACTGATAAAATCACACAGTAATTGCTTAAGTTGGTTCAAGCTTTTGAATCATGGCGCTGTACTTACTTTTCACAGGTTTGCAGAGAGTCTTTTTCACATCACTGTACATTCACAAGACCCACTGCATGTAAACATTAACTGTAACTTTCCTTTGTGAAATCATGGGCTGAGTTCCAATTGTCCACTAGTTCCCTCATTCATCCACTCACAGTATTAGCCACATTTTAAACTAACTCAGGAGCTAAGGACCAGTGTCATTGTGGACACTGGTTTGATGGAATAATTCTATGTAATTATGTACAGCATAAACCACAGCAAAGCATTTGCAACATATTCAATGCCACAGATGTTATTATTGGAAAAGTATACTTTATGCTTGACAAACATCTCTCTATAAACTTTTTTTTTAAAATTACTTTATTTACAACATAATTCAGCTGAACTACATCCACCTTCAAAAGGATGATGGAAGCTAGTCATCAGGCCCTTCAGTCAGTTTACTATTTTTTCCACACCTGACTGTAAAACAGCAACCTCATTAGTCAATGACATACCTGAGCATACCCTTGACAATCCTCTTTTCTGACTCTTAGAATGACCAAAATGTATTAAATGGACTTACTGATTTTGTCTGTATGATCAGAAACGAGTTGTCACAGCTGTCTGGACAGAGGGCTGATTTCCCATAGACTTCTATAGAACTAGAAGTCTCTTTGTAACCACAGGTATTGCCCCCTGCTGGCCATTAAAGGGAATCTAGGTTTAAGTCTTTTCCTCATCAAGACAATTTTTGGCAAACTCTCCAGTACCCTTAACGACGCGTTTTGACACATCAGTATATTTTAATAAAGATGCATGAGGACCATCAGAATAGTTTCCCGTCATTAACTACCAACCTAGTTAATGACGGTGGTCTCTGCATAGGTAGAGGCCACCCTCATTAACTTGATGCACACCCAGTCCATTTGTTTCACAAAATGTTGTTTTACAAAATGACCACTCAGTTCAGAAAAAAGCTTTAAGAGTTACTCCTAAGCTTTCAAGAGGGTAGGCAGTTAAAACAACTGACTAAGCGCTTCCACTCTTCAGACCTACAAACTACATCCATCTTTGTATTCTGAAAGGACTTTGAGATGGTCTTAAAACATAAATTGTCTTAAAACATTGTATAAAACATAAAGTCCCCTTTGTAAATGTTGGTTATTCTAAGCGCAAGAAGGAAGGATATCCAGGATATTCACTAGCTACAAAGCTGTTAGCTTCGTAGCTGCTAGCTTCGAGTTACCTGGATTTTATAACAACAGGTTTTTGGTACTGTGCCTAAAATTAAGTCTAAAGATATGTTCTCATTTCACTCTACAACATGCAATATCTAAGTTAGAAAATTATAATCTTATATTTTGAAGCTTTTTATGTGTCCTATAAGAGGGCTAAATATGACGACAGTTAGCTTAGCAGTTGTAGTGTTTTGACAGTCTTTGTAAAGAGTGTCTTCTCTGTATCTGATGCTTATTCTCTGCAATAATAGAGAAGTCCATTAAAATTCCAACTCAGGTTTTTGTCAAAGGA
Source organism: Perissodus microlepis (assembly GCF_051167445.1). Lineage (NCBI taxonomy): Eukaryota > Metazoa > Chordata > Actinopteri > Cichliformes > Cichlidae > Perissodus > Perissodus microlepis. Next base: position 20,293,923 of record NC_140464.1, on the reverse strand, counting down.
GCTGTGGCGACAAAATTAGGTCTTCCATGGTGCACTTGATTGATTTTCTTTACATTTTAATGACATCATAACCCTCTCTCCTGAATGTAGACAGCTTTACACACCTTTCTTTTATTGTGGTCTATGGGGAAAACAGTCTTTGAGTTTCACAAAAACCTACAAAAGACTACAAAAACCTTTAAGGTGTGTGAGTGCTGTCTGCATTTAACTTATACAGTAGAAGGTCTTGCTATTAACAGCTGTTATTTTTCTCAGTTTGGTCTGGGCTGAATCAACCACTAAAGGTGGAAGAAGAAGAAGAAAAAGTCGCACAAGACATATATGCAAGTTCAAACTTTAGTCACAGTCTCACACTGAATGTCCCTCGCAGCAAACCTTTGATTTTTGGATCTGTTGAGCCCGAGTAGTAGGGGGAGAAAATGTATAATAAAAAGCTTGAGGTCACACAGACCCACCCACACATGCCATTCTGTGGCCCACTCCTTCCTATAGCACGCAGCTGATTGTTAGAGTGACATTTAATTAATCTTGTCAGAGAAGGTTAAGAAAAAGAAGAGACAAGGGAGAGAACAAAATTGAAGAAAGGCAGGGGGAGAGATTTTGTAAAGCGCTCCATTTGCCTCTTGAAAAACAATTAACTTCACTAATGCGATTTATCTCGGCTTCACGCCGCAGACAATTGGTTGTAGCCGAACTTTTACTTCACTAAATCCAGAGTGTGTTTGCATAACAGGGATGATGGCTAAACGTTTTAAGCTCACAAGATTAGCTAGGTGTCACTGGAAATCTACAGTGTTTTAGCAGGATGTTCACCCATCCAATCCTCGATCTCTGTTTTAAGTCCACAGGGTGAAATGAACTCTGAGCAAACAATTTAACCTTTACCATAGTTCGCAGGAGGCAATGTGTTGTATGTACAAATGTGATTATGTTATAGGCTGAATCAGGAAATATAGATAGATATCTGCACAGGTTTCCTTGCAAATATATATGCATCATAAGAGGAATTCATGGAGGTTATATGAGAGTATTTTACGAGAGCACTTTTTCTCAGAGGCACTAAAGAGCAATAAGAGGTTTTTTCTTTTTACTGCCCCACACCACAAAATGAGTGTAACACTATATCTGCAGCGGGCAAGAAGGTCATTGATTAACTCATCAGGGTCCAAGTTTTCTGCCTTTCAAAGTCATTTTCCATTATATCTTCTCCCTGTGCAGTTGAACATCTGAAGACATTCAAGTGTGGAGGTCACGGTAGACAAATCATTATCATGAAGCTATATTTATCTTACAGTGATTGTGAAGTCTTGCATTAAAAGTGTATATAGCTGAAAGTCTACCACATTTATATTTTTACATATTTCACATAGAGGTGACCTTCACTGAGACTCGTTTTGGGTGTTTGTGGCTGTCAGATTTCTGTCAGAGCGTGCACTGAGCAACACAGCTGATGCAAACACAGGACACACAGCAATCGTCTGTGGCTTCCTGTGGAACAATGTTGCTCTGAACTCTTTTTAAAAGCTGCTCAGGACGGCTAGATCGAACACATGCACACACACACACACACACAGGTGATCCAAAAGTCTACATTCTCCAGCCTCACGTGGAAAACCATGAGACTACATTGCCATCTGCAGGTTTTCAAGTTTAATGACCTTGTTGACCAACCATTTTGCATCTCTTCAGGAGCCCTTCTAGGCACTGTAGATCTACAACCTGCAGAATATGTGAGTGTTTAAATAAACATTATAGTGCAAAACTGCACTTAATATGTTGTCATAAAGAGAACTCACTGTAGTACAAAGATGGAAATTAAAAGTCATTTAAGACACAGCCTCTGTCTCCCTCTGGTGCAGGAAAAGAGGAGGTGCATCTCTGCTCAGCTACTGTATCCACAAGTGTTTAAAAAGCCATCTCTAGACCCAGCGGGCCTAGCTAATTATAGTCCAATCTCTAACCTTCCTTTCATATCAAAATTTTTTGAAAGAGTAATTGTCAAACAGCTAACAGATCATCTGCAGAGGAATGGCTTATTTGAGGCGTTTCAGTCAGGTTTCAGAGCTCATCACAGCACAGAAACAGCTTTAGTGAAGGTTACAAATGATCTTCTTATGGCATCTGACAGTGGACTCATCTCTGTGCTTGTCCTGCTAGACCTCAGGTACTGTGCTGCAGTGGTTTGCGTCATATCTATCTAATAAATTCCAATTTGTTCATGTAAATGGAGAGTCCTCTTCACACACTAAGGTAAATTATGGAGTTCCATGGGGTTCAGCACTAGGACCAATTGTTTACTTTAAACATGCTTCCCTTATCAGAAGAAGGCATATCATACATTTTCACTGCTATGCAGATGACACTTTATCTATCCATGAAGCTAGATAACACACACCAATTAGTTAAACTACAGGAATGTGTTAAAAACATAAAGTCCTGGATGGACGCTAACTTTCTGCTTCTTAATTCAGATAAAACTGAGGTTATTGTACTCGGCCCTGAAAATCTGGGAAATATGGAATCTAACCAGATTCTTACTCTGGATGGCATTACCTTGGAACCTTGGAGTCATTTTTGACCAGGACATGTCCTTCAACACACATATTAAGCAAATATGTAAGACTGCTTTCTTCCATCCATCCATCCATTAAAAACTAATTCATGCATTTATTACTTCCAGGCTGGACTACTGTAATTCATTATTATCAGGATGTCCTAAAAACTTCCTGAAAAGCCTTCAGTTAATTCAAAATGCTGCAGCAAGAGTACTGACAGGGACTAGAAAGAGAGAGCATATATCTCCTATATCGGCTTCCCTTCATTGGCTCCCTGTTAAATCCAGAATTGAATTCAAAATCCTCCTCCTTATCTTAATGACCTTGTAGTACCATATCACCCTATTAGAGCACTTCGCTCTCGCACTGCAGGCTTACTTGTTGTTCCTAGAGTATTTAAAAGTAGAATGGGAGGGAGAGCCTTCAGTTTTCAGGTCCCTCTTCTGTGGAACCAGCTTCCAGTTTGGATTCAGAAGACAGACACTATCTTTACTTTTAAGATTAGGCTTAAAACTTTCCTTTTTGCTAAAGCATATAGTTAGGGCTGGACCAGGTGACCCTGAATCCTCCCTTAGTTATGCTGCAATAGGTTCAGGCTGCTGGGGGATTCCCATGATGCATCGAGTAATTCTTCTTCAGTCACCTTTCTCATTCAGTATGTTTTAATAGACCTCTCTGCATTGAATCCTACTTGTTATTAATCTCCGTCTCTCTTCCACAGCATGTCTTCTATCCTGTCTTCCTTCTCTCTCCCCAACCGGTTGCGGCAGATGGCCGCCCCTCCCTGAGCCTGGTTCTGCCAGAGATTTCTTCCTGTTAAAAGGGAGTTTTCCCTTTCCACCCTCTCCAAAGTGCTTGCTCATAGGTGGTCATATGATTGTTGGGTTTTTCTCTGTATGTATTATTGTAGGTTTACCTTACAATATAAAGCGACTGTTGTTGTGATTTGGCACTGTATAAATAAAATTGAATTAATACAAGAAACGTAATAGTCTATTATGTATTAATAGTATGTAGAAAGTACACCCTCTTTCAAGTCCAAGATTTTACCTATTAGGAAAAATTAAAAATTAAAATCTCATCCTCAGCAGGTGTTAAAATAAGATAAATAGAACCCGAGATGAACAACAAAACATGATTCATTATGTGTTTACTGAAGAAATTTTAAGCCAAAATGAGGAAGCAGAACTTGAAAAATGACGCTCTTACTGCTTCCGTAGGAATTGAGAGGGTAAGTAACATTCAAGTGCTACTAATCAGATGTATTTAATGAACTGATCATCCGCGAGTCTGACCAAATCTCTAAAAGCACAAGTTTTGGCAGTTTGCAGGTATGTGTGTTAACACAATGCCTAAGAGGAAAAACATAAATAATACATACATACATGTTTCTGTTCATAAATCTGGCAAGTATTAAAAGGACATTTCTAGCCAAGTTCAAGTCCATCATTCTGCAGTGAGTAATATTATTCATAAAAGGAAAACATTCAAGGAAAACACTTGCCGGTCTTCCCCGGAAATTCACTTTAACCGGAAAACAAGAGCACTATTAGTTCCTGGTACATTATGACAGATGTTATGTAACTACATTCTTTATGGGCGATCGTGGCTCAAGAGTTGGAAGTTCGCCCTGTAATCGGAAGGTTGCCGGTTCGAGCCCTGGCTTGGACAGTCTCGGTCGTTGTGTCCGTGGGCAAGACACTTCACCCGTTGCCTACTGGTGGTGGTCAGAGGTCCCAGTGTCCGGCAGCCTCGCCTCTGTCAGTGCGCCCCAGGGTGGCTGTGGCTACAATGTAGCTTGCCATCACCTGTGTGTGAATGTGTGTGTGAATGGGTGGATGACTGAATGTGTAAAGCGCTTTGGGGTCCTTAGGGACTAGTAAAGCGCTATACAAATACAGGCCATTTATGCACATTGCAACATAAGTGTGCATAAAGTTATACTGGTAAGTGAAACCCTCTTCAGAGTGTCTTTAACTGGGAGGAAAGTTGTTTACTCATAATCAAATATATGTAGATGCAAGATTGCTTTTAGAGTGGGGCTACAGGCCAGAGACACAGGGAAAAAGTTGGAGCCACTGAATCATCTTACTGTAGGGGAGCTATTCGTAAAATCAAGAGTGCTGTGGCTCACAAAATAACATCCGAATAATTTTTTCCTCTAAATACAAGAGAAAGTGATACATTTCCTTGAAAATAGTTTTCAAGGAAGAACATGAACCACACAGGCTGTTGGCTATAAATTGCTAAAGCTGCACAGTCATGTGCAAAAGGTTAAGGTAAATGTCTGTGAAGGTTCTCAGTCATCCAGGTCATCGTAGTCTAAGGAGCTTGGAAAGAAAAGCGTCTGGACTTCTTTAAGTTGCTTGAAGACGTTTCACCTCTCATCCGAGAAGCTTCTTCAGTTCTAAGGGTCAAATGGTGGAGAGTCCCAGATTTAAACCCAGTGGGAGTTTCCCCCCAAAAGAGGGACAAAATTACCCCCTGATGATCCTCTACCTAATCACATGAGCCAAGATGTGAAAACGGGTGTGGGTCACAATCAGCCAGGGTTTCGGGTGAGCTCATTGTGAAACCCATCCCCATCCTATCATGTGATTTCCTGAGGTCAGATGGCCCAGGGTGTGAGTGGGCGTTAAGGCTTCTGGGGAGGCATCTCAAAACTGAATTATAGATGGCAGACAGTTGGTGTCGTAAACCACCGCCTCTGTTCGAAGATGGTTGCTCACAGTGGACATAAATGGCTTCTTTCACTCCTCTTTCAGGTAAGGTAAATGTGTGACCCCCGCCACAGTGACATAAAGTTCAATACAAGATCAGTAAATTTACATCTTGGATTCAGCAAAGAGTTAAGTATCTTCAATTCAGAGAGTGCAGAGGGAGTCTAATGAAACTAGGTATTGAATAACGAGATAAACCAGAATATAAAGTAAAAATATCCTGCATGAAAATCAACCGTTTTTGTTGTCCTTTTACCAATGCACGAAACACACACAGAAGAGAAGCCAGAATTAAAAAACAAAACATGATGTGCATAGGAAAGGGGTGTGTGTGCCTGTGACACACACACAGACCTGATAAAAAGAATACCTTATGTTTCATCCTTGCTATTGTGAAGATATAAATAGATTATATCTCAATAAGAGAGGGTGCGGAAAAGTCATTGAAAAACAGTCCTGTGTTTGCCACTGCATAACTAATCACACTAAATAATTTCAAGCATTTTAAGCTTTTATTAAAGTTGCAGCTTCATCTGTTCTTGGTGATGTGTGCAAACTGTCAAAGCATTGATATTAATATTATAAATATTAATAGCAAAACTAACAAAGTGCAAAATATACATTTCAACTGATGAAAGAGAAAACAGAAAAGTTTGAGCTAAAATATACTTCTCTACAGCAGCTGAGTAAAATTACGGTTCCTTCCCTGTACAAATATTAATGTCATACTCAAGGTGAGACTGTTGCCACACCTGCTCCTGCAGCAGTTTTAAGCCTCTGTCTAATTAATTTCACTGAACAGACCAGTTACTGGGCTTGTCAAAATTACAGATTAGTATTAATACAAACAAGCCAACCTGTGCAATAAATAAGTGAGTATATATCATTCCCTTATTCATTGTTTTAGACAGATATTTCCCTGACAAAGTCAAATGTATTCTAAAAATCATGATTTTAACTATAAATTTGCCATTTATATAAAAAGATTATGAGCTGCAGAGTTAATTTTCTGTTTCAGCAATATATTTCAGTCTTTTCATGAGTCTAGTGATGTTACATCTACAGGGTGGGCCATTTATATGGATACACCGTAATAACATGGGAATGGTTGGTGATATCAAAGTCCTGTTTGTGGCACATTAGTATATGTGAGGGGGAAAACTCCTCAAGATGGGTGGTGACCATGGTGGCCATTTAGAAGTCGGCCATCTTGGATACAACTTTTGTTTTTTCAATAGGAAGAGGGCCATGTGACACATCAAACTTATTGGTAATGTCACAAGAAAAACAATGGTGTGCTTGGTTTCAACGTAAATTTATTCTTTCGTGAGTTATTTACAAGTTTCTCTTTGTTCACAGCCATTGACATGTCGAAGAGGTTAACACGTGAGGAGCGGATCGAAATTGTGTTGATATCTGGTGAATGCAGTAACCGGGTCATTGCAGCAGATTTCAATGCAAGACACCCTACGAGGCCACCCATCTCCCATGCTACAGTTAGCAAACTGCTTGCTAAGTTTCGTGAAACTGGTTCAGTGTTGGATTTGCCAAAATGTGGATGCAAGAAACTGTCACTAATGAAGAAACATCAGTGGCTGTCCTAGCTTCATTCAGCAAGAGCCCACAGTGTAGCACTCGCCGCATGTCACTGGAGAGCGGCATTAGTCGAACATCCCTTCGGCGGATATTAGCTACTCACAAATGGCACCCTTACAAACTCCAGCTACTGCAGCATCTCAACGAGGATGACCCAGATCGGCGCACAGAATTTGCAGAATGGGCAAAACAAAAATTGGAACAGGACCCTCAGTTCACGCAGCAGATTTTGTTCAGTGATGAGGCAAACTTTTATGTGAATGGTGAAGTTAACAAACAAAACCACCGCTATTGGTCTGACACTAACCAACATTGGATGGATCCCTCCAAGACTGTTGGAACAACAAAAGTGATGGTTTGGTGTGGTATATGGGGTACAACAACCCCCTTAGACTTTTATCTTTGGGGTCATCTGAAGGCAATTGTCTATGGTGTGAAGATACGAGATGTGCAGCACCTGAAACTACGGATACTGGATGCCTGTGCTGGCATTTCTCCTGCAGTGTTGCTATCAGTGTGTGAAGAGTGGGAGAAGAGGGTTGCATTGACAATCCAACACAATGGGCAGCACATTGAATACATTTTATAAGTGGTCAGAAACTTGTAAATAACTCATGAAAGAATAAAGTTACGTTGAAACCAAACACACCATTGTTTTTCTTGTGACATTACCAATAAGTTTGATGTGTCACATGGCCCTCTTCCTATTGAAAAAACAAAAGTTGTATCCAAGATGGCCGACTTCTAAGTGGCCACCATGGTCACCACCCATCTTGAGGAGTTTGCCCCCTCACATATACTAATGTGCCACAAAAAGGACTTTAATATCACCAACCATTCCCATGTTATTACAGTGTATCCATATAAATGGCCCACCCTGTACATTATAATATGCAGGTCACAGTGGATCTATAAAGACACAAATCACCTTCATACATTGAGTTTCTGATAGAAAACAACAGTGATTTATGTTTGCATGATGTATTTATCCATAGAAATAATGGTGTCACATCACAACAGCAAGAATTGCATTGCATTTAATCGGGGGGAAAAATGTATCATGATAATTTAACAGTATACTTAAAACATGATGTCAAACTATACAAATGGGATGGTGTTTCAACCTTTGCATATGTGCTTTGACTGTTTCTAGCTCAGGTCACAGACTTATATTGATTATGGCTTTACAGTAACTATAGCCAGACAATGTCCATGGCTCGTGCCATTATAGCCGAAACATTGTTTGTTGTGCTAAGCCTTTCAAAAAGAGTAATGAGGAATACATATACATTAAACTGTAGGTAAATGTACATTAAATCTTCAAAAGGTTTTGAGGGATTTTAAAAAATAATGCATTAATGCATTGCAATATTTCATGTAGTATGAGGTAGGAATTATCTCACCATGGCTATTCATTCCATACTCTACCAGGTTTTATCAACTCTGACCAGTATTAATGGAGTAACATTAATTTAGTAAGTAAAGAAATGCGAGACATGCATGAATATGTAACTAAAATAATGTTACATAGCAAAACAGAAAACGAGGACGCTGCTGCATACCCTTTTTGTATCAATGTACAATTGAACAAAGGGTGTGGTAGTGTACCACACCCTTTGACCAATGATTTTTCTAATTGTTCATGCTTTAAAAATTTAAACACACCCAATCCTGAATTCACCTGTTCAGTATATAAAGTGTAGCAGTGCTCCTGAGGTTTAGTATCACTCCAGGGAAACTAATCTGTAGAACTGACCTGTTCATCACAATGAAGGTGACTGCGCTGATCCTTCTCTTGGGAATATCCAGTACAGGTAACTACACTTTTTCTTATCATTCAGGATTTGATTTAAGCATTTCAAATCTAACACTAAAACACTTCGAATTTAACAGTAAAAGAAAAGAAAAAACCAAACAAACAAAAACCTTAAAATTTATTTCATACATGTATTAAATGTCTTTTCCCAAAAACATCCAAACACTTTACAAGAGGATCACTTAGTTATGTTTGTGGTGGATCAAACCACAAACATAACTAAGTTTCTTTCCAAAGCATTGACAGGAAATCAAATATCTGTCAGCATATCCGTAGGGAATATAGATTATTGCATGTGTTAGACCCAATTAAAATAAAACAAATAAACAAACAAACAAACAAAAACAGGAGCCTTTAAGAAAGATATGCCAGACTTTTTGTTTTCGTTTATAAAATCTGTTTCTGAATCTGTTTGGCAAACTGATGTGGAAATATTTCAGTTTGTTCAAATTATTTTACTGAGTGGATTAGGTCTACTTCATACTAGAAATAAGGAAAAGTGATGACCAAATATACGTGAAGGACATAATGATGGATATTAGGATTAGTACTTTGTTGAAAATCTTAGTTCAGTTTGTTAAGATTTAGGGCCCGGATGGCTTGGGGCTAGAAGCTCCTCTTGAGTCTCTCTGTCCTTGCCCGGATGATACGGAACCTTGGAACAGTTTGTTGCCAGGATGGGATGGGTTCTTCAGTATCTGACCTGCTCTAGTCCAGCATCTCCTGGTGTAGGTGTCCCTAAGGGGGAGGGGCAATCCTGCAGCAGCATTCTGCTGTACGGATCACTCTCTGAAGAGCTTTTTGGTCCTTAACACAGCTGTTCCCAAACCAGGATGTGATGTTCTGTGTGAGGATGCTCTCCACAGTGCCTGCATAGAAAGTCCTGAGGATCACTGGCGAGACCCTGAACTTTCTCAGTTGTCGGAGGTGGTACAGGCGCTGCCTAGCCTTTTTGGTCTAGACCTGAATGTGGGCAGACCATGTCAGGTCTGAGGAAATGTGGATACCGAGATACTTGAAGGACTGCACCCTCTCCACTGGAGCTCCATTGATGATAATGGGCTTGTAGTCTCTGTGCTGACTCCTTCTGAAGTCCACCACTAGCTCCTTGGTCTTGCCGACGTACAGCTGGAGGTGGTTATCCTGGCACCATGATGCCAGATTCTTCACTTCATCAATGTAGGCCTCCTCATCGTTGTTGGAGATGGCGCCCAACACCACGGTGTCGTCAGCAAACTTCAGAACGGTGTTGGAGCCATGGGTGGCCACACAGTCTGAAGTATAGAGGGAGTAGAGCAGTGGCGAGAGGACACACCCCTGTTAATGGTGACGCTGTTAGAGACGCATCTATCCACCCTCACCACGTGAGTTCTGCAAGTGAGGAAGTCCAGCACCCATGCACACAGACGGCTGTTGAGTCCTAGATCCCTCAGCTTTGTGAACAGTCTGCTGGGCACTATTGAGTTAAACGCTGAACTGTAATCAACATTCTTTTCTTGCACTACTGTAGTTCAGTGGTTCCCAAACTTTTTTTGCTAGGCCCCCCTTTGTTTTACAAGAAAAATGTTCGCGCCCCCGCCCCCTTCTTGCGGTTTATTTCACACCTCAAACATTTAGTAAACAATTAAACAAATACAAGTAATCTGCAATAAATGACAGGTAAAATAAACTACTAACTCTTTTAGGCTACGTCCACACCTACACGGGTATTTTTGAAAACGCAGCTGTTTCGTCCACACGTAAACTGCGTTTCGAATCACCGAAAATGGAGATTTTTTAAACCCTTTTTTGCGTTTACGTGTGGACGAGGAATACAGAGTTCGTCACTCAACGTCAAAGGTATGTGCCTTTTTTTTACGTCACGCTGTGCGCCACGTTATTGTTTACATGAGATGAATTGCAGAATGGCAGATAGAGACGAAATACTGTTAATCTTACTATCTTCAGGTTTTACACGCTTACATCCTCCATTTAGAAAGGCAGAGGCGTCACAGTGTGATTATTTTACGTGTAGTTGTTTTTTTTTTTTTTTCATGTGTAATAATATTCAACATTGCTATCAATACATTTTTCAAAAAATGCCTCTCTGTGCAAAATGGGTTTAAAAACATAAACAACTGTGGGATCCTGTTTGTCCGTGATTTAAACAGCCCAGCGCTGCTACCTACGAAGGGAAAATGAATTCTGCAGGGGAGACCTACCTTGGCACTTGTGCAGGTGAAGCCAAAGGGAAGATATGCTTCACCATATTTTCTAGTCTTTGGCTTAGAATGAAGTTGGTTTGGAAACATGTTCAGTGACGCTTCATCTCCTGCTTTGCGTTTCTGTAGGCGCCCCGTGCTAGCAGTGTCCAAACCTATGTTTTTTCCCCCTCCTTTTCATTCCGCTCCCCCCCTGCAATGGCTCTGCGCCCCCCAGGGGGCGGGCCCCACACTTTGGAAAGGTCTGCACTAGTTGGTGCTACCAATGCCATAAAAATTATAATATTTTAAATATAGACTCAGAAACTGTTAAATGGTTGACAGTTGTTGGAGCAGGCCTCCGTGATTTAAATAATCCTTATTTCATTAACCTTAAATTAACACTAATGTAGTGTTTCATGTCACTTTATTAAAAAATATATTTATACAGATGTTAAAGAGATTAACAGCATTTCATCAATCTGTGCAACAGCTTAAAAAATAGAAGAGATAAAGACTCTTTAATAATGCCAGTATAGTGGGGTATTTAAAAACCTGTAATCTTTCATTTTAACTTCAGTCCTTTCATTCCACAGCATGTCTTTTATCCTGTCTTCCTTTTCTCACCCCAACCGGTCGCAGCAGATGGCCGCCCCTCCCTGAGCCTGGTTCTGCCGGAGGTTTCTTCCTGTTAAAAGGGAGTTTTTCCTTCCCACTGTCGCCAAAGTGCTTGCTCATAGGGGGTCATATGATTGTTGGGTTTCTCTCTGTATCTATGAAGCGCCTTGAGGCGACTTTTGTTGTGATTTGGCGCTATATAAATAAAATTGAATTGAATTGTTTCTCTCCTGATTGCAGCTGGAGCCCTTCAGTGTGAAACCTGCACAGATCAGACGTGTTCAACCACAGTAGCAAAAACATGTTCTTCAGAGACCATGTGTGTTACAGCTACTATTTTAGGTAATCTTTTCTTCATATTATTTCATACAGTTCAGTAAATTTCAAATACCTGTGAAGCTATGTGTGCTTTCCATTAACATTAATAAAATTCATCATTAAAAATATTAAAATTACTTTGCAGCTACCTCATCTGGAACTACGGCAACACAAATCTACAAGGCATGTGCATCTTCCTTCCTGTGTCCAACTACCTGCTCTCAGACATTTTCAGTTGACCTGGGTGTTCAAAGTGCTCTTGCATCTGCCACGTGCTGCAACACGAATAACTGCAACTCAGCAACTCTGGCTGGTAAGTAGAAATCAGTTAAGTTAAAGACACATAACCGAACAGACATGACAGAAAGGGATAAGAAACAATATTCTGATATCTGCTGAAATATTCTGTTCTAAAATGAAATGATGTTCTTTTCTGTTTCAGCCCCTACTCCTCAGTCAAGTAACGGCCTAATATGTAACTATTGTTCCACCTCTCAGTGCAACACACCATTGCAATGTCAGGGAGTGGAGAACCAATGCTTTCAATCAATGAGTGAGTCTTCATCATGTATACTTTAACAAAAAGCATCTTTAAATTTGGTTTTTACATAAAATAAATTCAACAAACCTTCTTTTTTTTCAATCAGTTGGGAAAACCATCACCAAGCAATTTATCCGTATCTGTAATGAATGTGATTTTGTACTTTAAATCTTTAAAGATGAAGATTTGCTAATCAGTGTAGGAAATGATACATATTTGTCCACAACACATAAATATATTAGTTAAGAAGTACTCCCGAAACTTAAAAAAAAAATAAATCAATATTTGTAGCATGGAGGTACTTATTAATCTGTCAGTTATTGTCATGACTAATCATTTGTATAAAACAAGAGCTGAAAACAAAGAGATAAATGTCCATCACAAAAAGAGCAAAGTAAAGAAAATCCACATGAAAACATCAAGAGGAGCACTTTGATTTCTTGATGATGGAAAAATCAGTTACCTGCTTTAAATGGAAAAAAACATATGTGATAATAGAACACCGAGTGTAGGAACACTGTTCATTAAAAGGAAATCACTTTGGCTTCTGATATTGTGAGTACATGTTTTCAATACCTTGAATGTGAAAGTCACAAAACAACTGACTGAAAATCAGGCTCTGTTCGTGTGTCTAATTAAAAATTGTTTACTGGTGGGTATGGTATTATACATTAGAAATGTTGAACACACAACTCAGGTCTTAGAGTACACACAAAAGTCACTACAGTAAGATTTCAAGTTTCAGCATTTTCAGCAAACAGAACAGATTAAAAAAGATGTTAGATTACTTTTTATGTACAAGATATTTATGTTTGCTAAATGGAAATAGTTTACTGAAATGATGCCTCGAAAACTTTTCGAACTTATACCCATTAATATTATATTTTTATATAAGTATGTCTTAATTTTCAAAGGCTACTACACAGTCATGTATGTCTAAAAATATGTGAAATTGTTGAAACTGGGATTTTTCATCTACAGTGAACGATGGCGCCAACGATTTTCCAGCTTACGGCTGTGCATCCAGCACCCTGTGTGCAGCTGCTTCAAGCCTGGGTTCTCTACCTTTCATGCAGAGTGTTGGTACCATAAAAAGTGGACCAACCTGTACTTTACCCACAACAACTGCAGCACCAACCACAACCACAGCTGGCCCAACCACAACGATTGCAGCACCAACCACAACAACAACTGCTCCAACCACAACAACGGTGGCACCAACAACAACAACTGCTGCTCCAACAACAACAGATGCTCCAACCACAACGACAGCTGCTCCAACCACAACCACTGTGGCACCAACTACAACAACAGTTGCTCTAACCACAACCACAGCTCCCCCAACCACAACCACTGTGGCAACAACCACAACAGCTGCTCCAACCACAACAACTCCTGCACCAACCAAAACAACTGCTACTCCAACAACAACAACAGGTGCACCAATCACAACAACATCTGCTCCAACCACAACCACAGCTGCTCCAAAATCAACAACTGCTGCTCCAACCACGACAACATCTGCTCCAACCACAACCACATCTGCTCCAACCACAACCACAGCTGCTCCAAAAACAACAACAGCTGCTCCAACCACAACTGCTGCTCCAACCACGACAACTGCTGCTCCAACCACGACAACAGCTGCTCCAACCAGAACCACTGCAGCACCAACCACAACAAAAACTACTCCAACCACAACAACGGTGGCTCCAACAACCACAACTACTGCTCCAACAACGACAACAGCTGTTTCAACCACAACAACAGCTGCTCCAACCACAACAACGGTGGCACAAACAACAACAACTGCTGCTCCAAAAACAACAACTGCTGCTCCAACCACAACCACAGCTGCTCCAACCACAACCACAGCTGCTCCAACCACAACCACAGCTGCACCAACCACAACCACATCTGCTCCAACCACAACAACTGTGGCACCAACCACAACAACAGTAGCAGCGACAACCACCACTGCTGCTACAACCACGACAACAGCAGCTCCAACCACAACCACTGCAGGACCAACCACAACAACAGTAGCAGAAACAACAACAACAGCTGCTCCAACAACAACAACTGCTCCAAAAACAACAACAGCTGCTGCAACCACAACCACTATGGAACCAACCACAACAACAGCTGTTCCAACCACAACAACTGCTACTCCAACAACGACAACAGCTGCACCAATCACAACAACATCTGCTCCAACCACAACCACAGCTGCTCCAACGAGAGCTGCTCCAAACACAGCAACGGTGGCACCAACAAAAACAACTGCTGCTCCAACAACAACAACAACTGCTCCAACCTCAACAACAGATGCTGCAACCACAATTACTGTGGCTCCAACCACAACCACAGCTGCTCCAACCACAACCACTGTGGCACCAACCACAACAACAGCTGCTCCAACCACAAAAACTGCTGAGCAAGCCACAACAACTTCTGCTCCAACCACAACAACTGCTACTCCAACAACAACAACAGGTGCTCCATCCACAACCACAGCTGCTCCAAAAACAACAACTGCTGCTCCAACCACGACAACAGCTGCTCCAACCACAACCACAGCTGCTCCAACCAGAACAACTGCAGCACCAACCACAACAAAAACTGCTCCAACCACAACAACGGTGGCACCAACAACCACAACTACTGCTCCAACAACGACAACAGCTGTTTCAACCACAACAACAGCTGCTCCAACCACAACAACGGTGGCACCAACAACCACAACTGCTGCTCCAAAAACAACAACTGCTGCTCCAACCACAACCACAGCTGCTCCAACCACAACAACAGATGCTGCAACCACAACCACTGCAGCACCAACCACAACAACAACTGCTCCAACCACAACAACAGATGCTGCAACCACAATTACTGTGGCAATACCCACAACAACAGCTGCTCCAACCACAATAACCGCTGCTCCAACCACAACAACTGCTGCTCCAACCATAACCACTGAAGCACCAACCACAACCACTGTGGCACTTACCACAACCACAGCTGCTCCAACAACGACAACAGCTGCTCCAACCACAACCACAGCTGCTCCAACCACAATAACGGTGGAACCAACAACCACAACTGCTGCTCCAACAACGACAACAGCTGCTCCAACCACAACCACAGCTGCTCCAACCACAGCCAGTGCTGCTCCAACAACGACAACAGCTGCTCCAACCACAACCACAGCTGCTCCAACCACAGCCAGTGCAGCACCAACCACAACAACAGCTGCTCCAAAAACAACAACAACTGCTCAAACCACAAAAACAGCTGCTGCAACCACAATCACTGTGGCACCAACAACAACAACTGCTGCTCCAACAACGACAACAGCTGCTCCAACCACAACCCCAGCTGCTCCAACCACATCCACTGCAGCACCAACCACAACAACAACTGCTCCAACCACAACCACAACTGCTGCTCCAACCACGACAACAGCTGCTCCAACCACGACAACAGCTGCTCCAACAACGACCACTGCTGCTCCAACCACTGCAGCACCAACCACAACAACGGTGGTACCAACAACAACAACTGCTGCTCCAACAACGACAACAGCTGCTCCAACCACAACCACAGCTGCTCCAACCACATCCACTGCAGCACCAACCACAACAACAACTGCTCCAACCACAACAACGGTGGTACCAACAACCACAACTGCTGCTCCAACCACAACCACAGCTGCTCCAACCACAACCACAGCTGCACCAACCACAACCACAGCTGCACCAACCACAACCACATCTGCTCCAACCACAACAACTGTGGCACCAACCACAACAACAGTAGCAGCAACAACCACAACTGCTGCTACAACCAAGACAACAGCTGCTCCAACCACGACAACAGCTGCTCCAACCACAACCACTGCAGCACCAACCACAACAACAGTAGCAGAAACAACAACAACAGCTGCTCCAACAACAACAACTGCTCCAAAAACAACAACAGCTGCTGCAACCACAACCACTATGGAACCAACCACAACAACAGCTGTTCCAACCACAACAATTGCTGAGCAAACCACAACAACTGCTGCTCCAACCACAACAACTGCTACTCCAACAACGACAACAGCTGCACCAATCACAACAACATCTGCTCCAACCACAACCACAGCTGCTCCAACGAGAGCTGCTCCAAACACAGCAACGGTGGCACCAACAAAAACAACTGCTGCTCCAACAACAACAACAACTGCTCCAACCTCAACAACAGATGCTGCAACCACAATTACTGTGGCTCCAACCACAACCACAGCTGCTCCAACCACAACCACTGTGGCACCAACCACAACAACAGCTGCTCCAACCACAAAAACTGCTGAGCAAGCCACAACAACTTCTGCTCCAACCACAAGAACTGCTACTCCAACAACAACAACAGGTGCTCCATCCACAACCACAGCTGCTCCAAAAACAACAACTGCTGCTCCAACCACGACAACAGCTGCTCCAACCACAACCACAGCTGCTCCAACCAGAACCACTGCAGCACCAACCACAACAAAAACTGCTCCAACCACAACAACGGTGGCACCAACAACCACAACTACTGCTCCAATAACGACAACAGCTGTTTCAACCACAACAACAGCTGCTCCAACCACAACAACGGTGGCACCAACAACCACAACTGCTGCTCCAAAAACAACAACTGCTGCTCCAACCACAACCACAGCTGCTCCAACCACAACAACAGATGCTGCAACCACAACCACTGCAGCACCAACCACAACAACAACTGCTCCAACCACAACAACAGATGCTGCAACCACAATTACTGTGGCAATACCCACAACAACAGCTGCTCCAACCACAATAACCGCTGCTCCAACCACAACAACTGCTGCTCCAACCAGAACCACTGAAGCACCAACCACAACCACTGTGGCACTTACCACAACCACAGCTGCTCCAACAACGACAACAGCTGCTCCAACCACAACCACAGCTGCTCCAACCACAATAACGGTGGCACCAACAACCACAACTGCTGCTCCAACAACGACAACAGCTGCTCCAACCACAACCACAGCTGCTCCAACCACAGCTGCTCCAACCACAGCCAGTGCAGCACCAACCACAACAACAGCTGCTCCAACCACAACCACAGCTGCTCCAACCACATCCACTGCAGCACCAACCACAACTGCTGCTCCAACCACGACAACAGCTGCTCCAACCACGACAACAGCTGCTCCAACAACGACCACTGCTGCTCCAACCACTGCAGCACCAACCACAACAACGGTGGTACCAACAACAACAACTGCTGCTCCAACAACGACAACAGCTGCTCCAACCACAACCACAGCTGCTCCAACCACAACAACAGATGCTGCAACCACAATTACTGTGGCAATACCCACAACAACAGCTGCTCCAACCACAATAACCGCTGCTCCAACCACAACAACTGCTGCTCCAACCAGAACCACTGAAGCACCAACCACAACCACTGTGGCACTTACCACAACCACAGCTGCTCCAACAACGACAACAGCTGCTCCAACCACAACCACAGCTGCTCCAACCACAATAACGGTGGCACCAACAACCACAACTGCTGCTCCAACAACGACAACAGCTGCTCCAACCACAACCACAGCTGCTCCAACCACAGCTGCTCCAACCACAGCCAGTGCAGCACCAACCACAACAACAGCTGCTCCAACCACAACCACAGCTGCTCCAACCACAACCAGTGCAGCACCAACCACAACAACAGTAGCAGCAACAACCACAACTGCTGCTCCAAAAACAACAACAACTGCTCAAACCACAAAAACAGCTGCTGCAACCACAATCACTGTGGCACCAACAACAACAACTGCTGCTCCAACAACGACAACAGCTGCTCCAACCACAACCACAGCTGCTCCAACCACATCCACTGCAGCACCAACCACAACAACAACTGCTCCAACCACAACCACAACTGCTGCTCCAACCACGACAACAGCTGCTCCAACCACGACAACAGCTGCTCCAACAACGACCACTGCTGCTCCAACCACTGCAGCACCAACCACAACAACGGTGGTACCAACAACAACAACTGCTGCTCCAACAACGACAACAGCTGCTCCAACCACAACCACAGCTGCTCCAACCACAACAACAGATGCTGCAACCACAATTACTGTGGCAATACCCACAACAACAGCTGCTCCAACCACAATAACCGCTGCTCCAACCACAACAACTGCTGCTCCAACCAGAACCACTGAAGCACCAACCACAACCACTGTGGCACTTACCACAACCACAGCTGCTCCAACAACGACAACAGCTGCTCCAACCACAACCACAGCTGCTCCAACCACAATAACGGTGGCACCAACAACCACAACTGCTGCTCCAACAACGACAACAGCTGCTCCAACCACAACCACAGCTGCTCCAACCACAGCTGCTCCAACCACAGCCAGTGCAGCACCAACCACAACAACAGCTGCTCCAACCACAACCACAGCTGCTCCAACCACAACCAGTGCAGCACCAACCACAATAACAGTAGCAGCAACAACCACAACTGCTGCTCCAAAAACAACAACAACTGCTCAAACCACAAAAACAGCTGCTGCAACCACAATCACTGTGGCACCAACAACAACAACTGCTGCTCCAACAACGACAACAGCTGCTCCAACCACAACCACAGCTGCTCCAACCACATCCACTGCAGCACCAACCACAACAACAACTGCTCCAACCACAACCACAACTGCTGCTCCAACCACGACAACAGCTGCTCCAACCACGACAACAGCTGCTCCAACAACGACCACTGCTGCTCCAACCACTGCAGCACCAACCACAACAACGGTGGTACCAACAACAACAACTGCTGCTCCAACAACGACAACAGCTGCTCCAACCACAACCACAGCTGCTCCAACCACATCCACTGCAGCACCAACCACAACAACAACTGCTCCAACCACAACAACGGTGGTACCAACAACCACAACTGCTGCTCCAACAACGACAACAGCTGCTCCGACCACAAACACTGCAGCACCAACCACAACAACAGTAGCAGCAACAACAACAACTGCTGCTCCCCCAACAACAACTGTGGCTCCAAAAACAACAAAAGCTGCTGCAACCACAACCACTATGGCACCAACCACAACAACAGCTTCTCCAACCAAAACAACTGCTGCTCCAACCACAACAACTGCTACTCCAACAAAGACAACAGGTGCACCAATCACAACAACATCTGCTCCAACCAGAACCACTGCAGCACCAACCACAACAACATCTGCTCCAACCACAACCACTGTGGAACGAACCACAACCACAGCTGCTCCAACAACGACAACAGCTGCTCCAACCACAACAATGGTGGCACCAAAAACCACAACAGCTGCTCCACCCACGACAACAGCTGCTCCAACCACAACAACAGCTGCTCCAACCACAGCCAGCGCTGCTCCAACCACAACCACTGCAGCACCAACCACAACAAAAACTGCTCCAACCACAACAACGGTGGCATCGAAAACCACAACTGCTGCTCCAACAACGACAACTGCTGCTCCAACCACAACAACAGCTGCTCCAACCACAACAACTGCTGCTCCAACAACAACTCCTGCACCAACCACAACAACTGCTACTCCAACAACGACAACAGCTGCACCAACCACAACAACGGTGGCACCAACCACAACAACTGCTGCTCCAACAACGACAACAGCTGCTCCAACCACAACCTCAGCTGCTCCAACCACAACCACTGCAGCAACAACCACAACAACAGTAGCAGCAACAACAACAACTGCTGCTCCAACAACAACAACAACTGCTCAAACCACAACAACAGCTGCTGCAACCACAATCACTGTGGCACCAACCACAACAACAGCTGCTCCAACCACAACAACTGCTGCTCAAACCACAACAACTCCTGCACCAACCACAACATCTGCTACTCCAACAACAACAACAGCTGCACCAATCACAACAACATCTACTCCAACCACAACCACTGTGGCACCAAACACCACCACGGCTGCACCAAGAACAACCACTGCAGCACTAACCACAACAACATCTGCTCCAACCACAACCACAGCTGCTCCAACCACAACAACGGTGGCACCAACAACCACAACTGCTGCTCCAACAACGACAACAGCTGCTCCAACCACAACCACAGCTGCTCCAACCACAAACACTGTGGCACCAATCACAACAACATCTGCTCCAACCACAACTGCTGCTCAAACCACAACAACTCCTGCACCAACCACAACAACTGCTACTCCAACAACGACAATAGCTGCACCAATCACAACAACATCTGCTCCAACCACAACCACTGTGGCACCAACCACCACCACAGCTGCACCAAGAACAACCACTGCAGCACTAACCACAACAACATCTGCTCCAACCACAACCACAGCTTCTCCAACCACAACCACTGCAGCACCAACCACAACAACAACTGCTCCAACCACAACAACGGTGGCACCAACAACAACTGCTGCTCCAACAACGACAACAGCTGCTCCAACCACAACCACAGCTGCTCCAACCACAAACACTGTGGCACCAATCACAACAACATCTGCTCCAACCACAACCACTGCAGCACCAACAACAACGTCTGCTCCAACCACAATCACTGTGGCACCAACCACGACAACAGCTGCTCCAACGACAACCACAGATGCTCCAACCATAACCACTGCAGCACCAACCACAACAACATCTGCTCCAACCACAACCACCTTGGCACCAACCACAACAACTGCTGCTCCAACCACAATTATAGCTGCTGCAACCACATCCACTGTGGCACCAACCACAACAACAGCTGCTCCAACAACGACAACAGCTGCTCCAACCACAGCAACATCTGCTCCAATCCCAACCGCTGTGACAACAACCACAACTACATCTGCTCCAAACAAAACAACTGCTGCTCCAACCACAACCACTGTGGCACCATCCACAACAACAGCTGCTCCAACAACGACAGCAGCTGCACCAACCACAACAACTGCTGCTCCAACCACAGCAACAACTGCACCAACCACAACAACAGTAGCACCAACCACCACAACTGCTGCTCCAACCACAACAATGGTGGCACCAACCACAACAACAGTAGCTCCACCATTGACAACAGGTGCTCCAACAACAGCAGTATCTGCTGTGACCACAGCTACCGCATCTGCAACCACAACAACTGCTGCACCAACAATGACAACAGCTGCTTCAACCACAACCACAGCTGCCCCAACAACAAGCCCAGATGCTCCAACAACATCAACAGCCTCACCAACCATAAAATCACCTCTAACATCAGCTGTTGCTCAGACCACAATACCTGCTTCAACAGCATCATCATCAACAACAACAGCTACTCCAAATCCAAGCACTGCGTCAACAACCACAACAACAGCTGCGACAACAACCACTTCCGCAACAACCACTACAATTTCTTCAACAACTAAATCATCCACGACAACAACAAATAACGCATCTTCTGTCAGAATGAATGTAATCCCTCTTGTACTGGGACTCTTTGTCTTTACCATCTATTATTAAACAGGAAAATCACAGATGGAAACCCCATAAAAACCACTAAAACTGTGAAAGGATGTTTTTTTTTTATTGTCAATGTTTACTTCTGTTCTTCTTGTTTAGTTGGGATTTAAATTTAATTTGTTTCAGATGTAAGAAAAGGGGTCTGGGTAAACCTGAGGATGGATAACTATTTAACACACAATTATCTTCTTCCAAGTGAGTTATAAAGTGTAATATACATTTAATATTTACTTATATTTAACAAATATATTTATCTTTTATTAAACTTATCATGCAAATGTCTTGAATAAATGTAATAGTGTGCAATAATCTGAACAGAAATATATATCCATATATCCACAACTAGTTATTTGGGGATTTTTGTTATGCATATATATTGTCAGTTTTATATTACAACAGTGATTCAATGACAGCATTGTAAAACTACGACAACAATTACACCAAAAATGCCAAAAGATAACAACTGTGACTGTGATAAAGTTTTCAACAGACATTATGATGGATTTTTTTTTTGTGCTTTGGAACTATCCCATTGATGACAAGTATGGGGAATATAAAAGCTATGACAATATATTTGTTTTGAATAATGTTATGATTATTCTGAATGTCACTTGTTTTCTTGATTTTTCTCAATCATACTGATGGCCACACATGGCCCCAGTTTTATCTTTCATATAATTACATAGTAACTGTATGTTATTTAAGATGAGATACTCCAGACATTTCCCCAGAATGTAGACTTTTACGCTCTTCATCTTAATAAAACTATTAATGCATCAATTGTTTTTCTACATGAATTACCGTACCTATAAAATATTTAAAAGTTTCTTCAATGAAATGTTATATTTTATAATACTCACCAGTGTTATTAGAAAATGTAATATTTTGGGGGGCTTTTGTAATTGCCAGTAAATTTTCCTAATGGAAATACAAATTTGGATAATTGAAAAGGAAGAAGGATGTGTTGAAGTATTTTTCTTTTTAAACTAATATAATCTTTGTTTCTAGTAATCAGGTTTCAATAATAACACAGTCCTCTGATTTTTAGTGGTTCTAAAAACCCTAACCACTTGTTTCTTTTTTATAATGTCTAAAGGGTTTTGAGTGGCTGACGAGACTAGAAAAAAAAGCTTCATAAATGCTTGTACATGACATTGTAGTACATAATATACCATATCATAAGAACCTAAATTGATGGTTATAATGGAACTAATAACTAATATGAATTTAGGCAGGTTTGCAACCAAGCAGAGAAGTCTTCCAACATCCCAAATAATAATTATGAAATCATCACACTCAGAGGATGTTCATTCCGCTTTTTTATTTCATAAATAATTTTAATGCCTTTCCCTTTTTTTTAAATCAAGTACAGAACATGTCATGCAATCATTTGTTAATTAAAGCATTACAGAAACCAAAATGGACACTCCGATGGAGGGAGGAGGTCAGCAGCTGAGGTGGTGAGCTCAGATGGATGGCTGGCTTTGAGTTCTGAATTTGACGTTCCGATTCAACTTCTTTACTCAAGTAAAAGTAAAGAACGTAAGAAAGTAAAAAGTAGCTATTTGAAGGACATTTCCACCAGCCATTTTTGTGCAAAGCTAACGGAACCTCTTGCTGTATTAATATAATAATATTAGTACATGGGAACACAAAGTTGTTGTTTTTTTTACTGTGCAGCCACATCTAAACAGAAATAAGTACAATCAGGAGGTGGGGGAACCCTAAGATTAGTTGTAATGAAAGAATAACAAGTCTAGAATTTCTGACCTGTGCTACTGCTGCTCTGATTTAGTGCTCTTTGTGGATTTATACAACTCAATTCAACAAAATCTAACCCAATATTCCACAAACTGTTTTGTTTTGCTTTGGCTGATTACCATCTCCTACACTGACTTTATAGGAGAAAGTTTATACTATCTTTATGCTAGTTGGTATAAAGGTGGTATGATGGTGGAATTCAATGAATGATTCTGAGTACCATCAGTTTAAATTCAAATTTATCTCTGCTCCACTTGATGTAACCTAACTCTGACCATGAGCACCTTACCTTTAAATCTAACCTCTCTTCTTCCTGTCTTGCCCTATCTTTCCTACAACTTTCTCCATCTGTGAGTGAAGTTATCTTTTGTTCTTTTCTCCCTACAGCAGCTGTACCTTTAGCTACAGTAGTAGACACACTCTGTGACTTACTGCACACAAACAGTTTGTGTTTTGCTCTGCAAACCTGTTAAATGGAATTCCTTCACATAGAGTTTCAAACTCTGCGAGAGTCTATGGAGTACAGTTTGCAGCAGGTGAAAACACTTGCTGACAAAAACTCAAGACCTACAGTTAGTGACATCACTCACAAAGGGAATGACCCAACTCTCACAAGAAAATTTTAAAACCTCAAAGAAACTGTTATAGAGCTCCAGGCCTGCAGCATTGACAGGCATCCCAGAGAAGGCAGAAGAGGACTCGGAAACAATGGTAAGACAGTTTATTCAGGTTCACCTGAAACTCTTAGAGGACACAATAAAGACCACCATCTTTTATCGTACCCATTGTCTGGGAGGGAAGCAACTGGACCAGGGCAGGGCACAATTGTGCCCAAATCTGGACATTTTAAACAGAAAGAGCTGGTAAAGAGCTGCGGTCTGGAATTGAACATGATTTGTTGATGTACAGAATACAATTTGAGGTATTTGGTGATTAGACCCAGTTGGCCCATCACAGCAGAACGGAATACCAGCAGGGATAGGGATTAGGGCAGGACCCCCCAGAGACTAGACATTGGTGATGGAGATGAAGATCGAGGCTTGAATGGAGCCTGAGTAATGAGAGGCAGAGATGGGGAGGAGGTAGGTTGTGCGAAGGCATCTGCAAAGATGAATGACAGATGTGCAGTGAGATTTAAAGTACATGGAGTGAAGGCTAACTGGCCTGAAGAAGGTAAAAAAAAAAACCCCAACAGATTACCAGTCTTGGTAATCCAAGACTGCATAAAAATATGGGGAACTAAAGCATTTTTTAACACAATCCCTTCATTTCAGGGGCTCAAAAGTAATTAGACAAATTAAGTAGTTAAATAACTAAAAATAAAATGTTTATTTCTAATACTTGGTTGAAAAACCTTTACTGGTAATGACAACCTGAAGTCTTGAACTGACGGACATCACCAGATGCTGGGTTTCATCCTTTTTAAAGCTCTGCTAGTCCTTTATTGCAGCTGCTTTCACTTGCTGTTTGTTTTTGGGCTTTTCTGTTCGAAGTGTAGTCTTCAATAAATTAAATGCATGTTCAATTGGTTTTCAGGTGACTGAATTGGCCATTCAAGAATATTCCACTTTTTTGCTTTAATAAACCTCTGGGTTGCTTTGGCTGTGTTTTGGGTCACTGTCCATCTGTATTATGAAATGCTGTGGGGGGGGGGGGGGGAGATAATATCTTACTGTTCTTATAAGAAATAATAAGAAAGTAATAAATAAGTAAATAGCAAGTAAGTCATTAGAAGCTGCCTTTGCTGCCCTCACATACATATAATCAACAACCTGAGAAAACTAAAACTGGAGTAAAATTAAATAATTACTAAGAAAACACAATTTCATGTGCAAAGGCTGCATTTGAAAAACTTTGAACAGGGCAACAAATCTGGGAGATTCCTTGCTAACTAGTTAAAACTATACAAAGAAAACAACAACTCTTTATTCAATAAAGAATTCAGCTTGAAACATTACTCATGATCCAGAACAAATAAATAGATGTGTTAAAGAGTTTTATGAAGCTTTATACACATTATATATTAATCCATCTGATGCTGCCATTGAAGAATTTCTCAACAATATAAATCTACCAAAACTAAATGGCAAACAAATAGTGGCTCTGGATTCATCTGTTTTAATGTCTGAGTTCATGAAGATTTACAGCATCTCCCAAACAATAAAACTCCAGGTACAGATGGTTTTCCTGCAGAATTTTACAAAGAGTTTTGGCCTATTTTTGGCCATTTTCATTGGCGTCAATGTTCAATCTTTACACCATTAATTCATAATCAAGCATACACATTGCTCTCAGGATCAACATTCCAGCTATGGACTTCCAAAGGGATACACACAATCAAGGGTCTGTTTATTGATAATCTTTTTCCTTCGTTTCAACAACTCCAGCAAAAATTTTCCATAGAAAACAGAGATTTTTTCAAGTATTTACAAATACGTCATTTTATTAAAGAAATGTTTCCATCCTTTCCTAATGAACCACAAAAGCTAGTTTCAGATGATCTGTTCCTAATGAACCCACTAAAGAAAGGAGCTATTTCTAGGATCTACAACCAACTTTTGCAAATTGACAGTACAACTACATTGGACCACTTGAGAAACGCTTGGAGTGAAGAACTGGGTACTAACATCACTGAAGATCAATGGACTAAGGCACAAGAACTGGTTCACTCCACTTCTGTCTGCTGCAGGCACGGACTACTACAATTTAAGGCCCTGCATAGGCTCCATCTGTCTAAATTGAAGGTTTCAAGGATGTTTCCAGGGGCTGACTCAAGATGTGATCGATGTGGCCAGAATTCTGCCTCATTGTCACATATGTTTTGGACATGTCCTAATATCGCCACCTACTGGTCTAAAATATTTAAAACTTTGTCTGATATTTTTAAAAAACAGCTCCCCCCCAGACCCAGTAATGACACTTTTTGGTGTAGCTACAGTTAAATACTTAAATAATAAACAAATTTGTGCTTTGAGTTTTATAACATTGCTTGCAAGACGCCTTATACTTCTAAATTGGAAAAATAAAGCCCCCCCAACTCACTCTTCTTTGTTAAGAGACACAATGTATCATTTACAGTTGGAGAAAATAAAATTTTCATTGAGAGATAATGATAAACAGTTTTACCTAATTTGGCAACCCTTTATAGATTACTTTAATAAGTAAAACTGGGAGGGTTGACCTCCTCCCATATCTGCTCCAAGATTATGCACATTGGTCTGGGCAGGTGTATTGTTTTTTTGAGGGGGGGGGGTTGTTTTGATTTTTTCTCTTTCTTTCTACTCCCCCCCCCCCCCCTCCTTTGTATATACTTATTTAGGTATATAAATATGTATGTATAGACATAGATATATGATTGTTTATATAATGGTAATTATATTTTATGTAAAAAGGAGGGGGAGAGGAAGGAAGGGAAGGGGGAAAAAAAGAAAAAAAACTGTCACTGTAAATGAGATACATGTTGCCTGATTTGAGATATGAGTTGACCCTTTTTTTATTCAAAACAGTTCAGTTGTTCTACAGACAGGCACAATTAAACCCAACATTTAGCTTCATCATTATTAGGATTTTTATGCGTGATATCTGTTTGTAGACTTATATAATTGTATGTAATTATACATGTATACATGTATATTGAGGTAGGATCAAATAAGTTTACCTTTAAGTTTGTTTGTACCAACCCTTTCTTTGTCTCATTATTGTTTAAAGTGTATTTTGTTGTTATTTTAGTCATGTTCAAAATAAAACAATCATTCAGTGACAAAAAAAAAAAAAAAGAAAAAAAAAATAGAAACCATAAGATAAGCCTGAATGCTGATGTATTATATTTCCTTGGGAACTCACAATCCTCTCTAAAACGAACACTCTAATAGAAAATCTCCATGGGTAACAGAAGTTTAATTCCTGTATTCCAAATTGTTGTAAAAAAAAATTGTATGAGTTACTTTAATTTAAGCTGACGAGTAACTTGTATGTCTGTTCAGAGGTTCTGGCAGAGGATATGAGAAGACCTAACTACATAGTCATTTTCATGGTCAAAGTTTTTTAAATGCAGCCTTTGCACATGAAATTGTGTTTTCTTAGTAAACATTTGAATTAATTCTAGTTTTAGTTTTCTCAGGTTGTTAATTATAGGTTCTTGAGGTGAGTGTAGCAAAGGCATCTTCTAATGACTTACCATTTTGTTCTAATTCTAATATGAGTTTTTTCACATTATGTTTTTCATAGCACATGAGAATATACAGATGAGGTAGAAGCAAAAGCAAAACACCACAAAACATCAGGTAAGAGGAGCCAACAATTAGGGGTGGGTTTCAATAATCGATTTTCCGATCAAAATCGATTTTAGCTTAACTAAAGCATATCGATTCATTAGAATCCTGAATCGATTTTTAAATATAAATGTATTTTGCCAGAAACGCCAGAATCTCAGGTTAAACCTCACAGAACTATTTTAACAACCACCAAACAGCTAAAACAGTAAATGAGAGCAGGTAAACGGAGAAAGACGTAAACACAAATCAATGAGATGTCGGCTTTCTCACCCGATGGCACGTACAAGGACACGCCGTGGGGGCTGAAAGCCGACACCATACTGATTCTGATGCAGGTCAGGTCCACGCTTTGCGCTAGATTCTGAAGCTGCAGGTTTCATCCCTCTCCAATCAAAATGCACTGAACCAGCAGCAAAAGAAAATCAAAACTAAGCTTCACATTTGGCTTCACATAAACATTGTCATGCATTCCCTCTTACTTTTGTTGTTTTGCTTCCACCACGATAAAATCTCACTTCCTGCAAAGCTCTCTCTCCCTCTCTCAGTGTACTTTAAGAACAGTTTCCCATTTAAAAATATCCATTTCCTGTATTACTCGCTTATGCTGTTTATTTAACGATTTCCGACAAGAGCCTCATTTCTACTGTTCAATACCGAAGAAATGTAAACTTTTTAAAATTATGACCAATTGCAAAACGCTTAGCTGTGCCTCTAATAAAACCTCTGTAACTTTACTCTGCTTCACTTCAGCTGCATCGAGTAATGTTCAGATGTTGATTCATGTTTTTTTTTTCCATTTTTGTTCTACTGCAGAAAATTTTTAAGGTTATCGGCTATAAAAAGCCAGGCCAGGAAAAACTCTTTCATGTTTTTCTGTGTTTTATCCTCAGTTACACTGACACAAAGGGATCTGCTGTGATGCTCACACCTCTGATGAAGTCTCACAAGTGTCAGAACTGATAAATGATCAGAATTATAATATTTCTGACTGCCTGAGGCAAAATTCCCCCAATTCAAATCGAATCGAATCGAAATTGTGGATTGAATTGAATCGGGACCTTGTGAATCGGAATCAAATCGATTCTAGAAATCAGTGACGATCCCCAGCCCTACCAACAAAGCCAGCAGTTTCCAGCTTACTGATGTGGCATCAAATGAAGATCTTCCTTCTTCTAAATAGCAGGCTGATCACAGGATTGTCAAAAGGTGAGTTACTTTACGCAACCAGGAGGAAAGGACATGATGTACATAAGATGGGTGTGTGTGCCTGTGACACATAAGGTGACCTGAATCAATGAACACCTGAATAACTTTATTGTTTGCATTTCAACATGCTTTTATTAAGACATAATTAGAGATTGCAGCAGACGTCAGTAAGATAAGGTGTGGCAAAGTCATCAGAGAGCAAAACAGCCCTGTGTGAAAACAGTCCTGAGTTTACTATTATTTAACTAATTACACTGAGTAATTTCAAATATGTTGATCTTTAAACATAATAGAGTTGCAGCTTCATCTGTACTTGGAGATCTGTTTGAACTGTCAAATAAACATATCAAGAGCAAAATATATATTTAGATTTACGAAACAACAAAAAACACAGACAGATGAGCTTCCATGGTTAATACTTCTTATAGCTAAATCATGTTTGCCGTGCTAAGCCTTTAGAACAGAGTAATGAGGAATCAATACATAATTTCAAACGTAGATACAGCAATACAGCATTAAAACATTATTAACGCATCTTTAAAAGGTTTGAGGGATTTCAAAAATACTGCAGTGCAATATTTCATGTAGTATTAGGTAGGAAGCTCTGACTATTCGTTCCATACTCTACCAACTTTTATCAAATTTGCCACATGTTGTGCTTTATAGTGGGCTGGTTGCAGATCCACATGCAGAACTCAGGATGCAGAACAGGAGCAAAAAAACAAAGTTTTATTGTTGGAAATTCAACATAATTCAGCAGGAAAAGACTACCAGATAAACTACCATAAAAAAATCCCACGAAACACTGGGCACAGGAATACACAATGTGGGAGGACATAATAATAATAATAATAATAATAATAATAATAATAATAATAATAATAATAATAATGGATTGGATTTATATAGCACTTTTCAAGGCACCCAAAGCGCTTTACAATTCCATTATTCATTCACTTTCACATTCACACACTGGTGGAGGGAAGCTACAGTTGTGCACATGACAGTGAACAGAGGGATACTGGGACAAAATCAGACAAAACTCCAAACACTGGGTCCTAGTACCAGAAAACACCAACACATGCATAAAAAAATACACATAATAATTTTACAAAGCAAAAGACAAAATGAAGACTCAGTGACACACCAAAAGAATCCCTCTTGTTCATTTATAATTAGAAATGAAACTGGTTTTGCATACCCTTTTTGTTTAAATGTACAATTGAACAAAGGGTGTGGCAAAGTGCTCTGACAGAATGATTTAAAAAGAGAGGAGATGAGTGTTTGAATGTTCACGCTGTAAAAATGTAAACACACGCAATCCTGAGCTCACCTGTTCAGTATATAAAGTGTAGCAGTGCTCCTGAGGTTTAGTATCACAGTCCAGGGAAACTAATCTGCAGCACTGACCTGTTCATCACAATGAAGCTGACTGCTCTGATCCTCCTCTTGGGACTAATTATACTAAATAATTTCAAACATTTTAAGCTTTTATTAGAATTACAGCTTCATCTTGGTGATGTGTGCAAACTGTCAAAGTATTAATGTGATAAGGACCCACACACACAAGTGCAAGTCCGTTTTATTTTGTTTTAGCAACTGTTTGGACGTTTTTTGACACCAGTCACTCAGGAACAGCTGCTCCATTCCACATCCCCTCCTCCGCCTCTGCCGTCACTATATATACACAGAGAAGAAGAAGATCATTACATTAAGCTCTCATACCTGCCCTCTCTGCCACACCTCAGCACCGCTCTAAGCACTCCGCTGCTTAGAGCCTCCACTGCAGCAGACCACACCCCTGCCACAGTTAATATTAATATTATTAATATTAATAGCAAAATATACAAAGTGCAAAATATTCATTTCAATTAATGAAAGAAAAAAAACAGAAACGTTTGAGCTAAAATATACTTCTCTACAGCAGCTGAGTAAAATTACGGTTCCTTCCCTGTACAAATATTAATGTCATACTCAAGGTGAGACTGCTGCCACACCTGCTCCTGCAGCAGTTTTAAGCCTCTGTCTAATTAATTTCACTGAACAGACTGGTTACCGGGTTTGTCAAAATTACAGATTAGTATTAGTACAAACGAGCCAACCTGTGCAATAAATGAGTATATATCATTCCCTTATTCGTTGTTTTAGACAGATATTTCCCTGACAAAGTCAAATGTATTCTGAAAATCTTGATTTTGACTTTAAATTTGCCATTTATATAAAAAGATTATGAGCTGCAAGAGATATTTTTCTGTTTTATCAATACATTTCAGTCTTTTCATGAGTCTAGTGATGTTACATCTACATTATAATCTGCAGATCACAGTGGATCTATAAAGGCACAAAACCTTCATATATTGAGTTTCTGATAGAAAACAACAGTGATTTATGTTTGCATGATGTATTTATCCATAGAAATAATGGTGTCACATCACAACAGCAAGAATTGCTTTTAATGGGAAAAAAAATTAACAGTATACTTAAAACATGATGTCAAACTGTCTGTGCAAACTATACCAACAGGATGATGTGTCAACCTTTGCATATATGCTTTGACTATTTGTGGCTTTACTCACAGACTTGCATTCATTATGGCTTTACAGTAACTACAGCCGTACACTGTCAATGGCTACAGCTTTACAGCTAAAACATTGTTTGCTTTGCTAAGCCTTTAGAAAAGAGTCATGACAAATGCATATATCTGTAAATTAAACTGTAGATAAATGTACATTAAATCTTCAAAAGGTTTTGAGGGATTTCAAAAATAATGCTGTTCAATATTTTATGTAGTGTGAGGTAGAAAGTATATCCACAGTTTGCTGTGGAAACACCAGGTGCCATTCTTTAAATAATCGTAACCAATTTAAAAAAAAGAAAAAATGAAAGAAAAATTAGTGACATATTTTGCTCTTGTCAGAAACGTATGGAAGGACAATTTGACAAACAGACAAAAAACAAACTAAAAACCAGCAAAAAACAACTTAAACATAAAAAACACAAAGAAAGAACAATACGGTATCCTCAACAGCACCAAAGAATAAAACAGTGAAATGTGGGTTATTAAACATTAGGTCTCTCTCTTCCAAGTCTCTGTTAGTATATGACTTAATAATTGATCAACAAATCGATTGATTCTGCTTTACAGAAACCTGGTTACAGCAGGATGATCATGTTAGTTTAAATGAATCGACACCCCTGAGTCATTCTAACTACCAGAAACCTCGAAGCACAGGCTGAGGGGGCGGTGTGAGAGCAGTTTTCCACACCAGCTTATTAATCAACCAAAGACCTAGGCAGACTTTAAATTATTTGAAAGCCTGATGCTTAACCTTGTCCACCCCAGCTGTAAAACTCAAAAAACAGTCTTATTCGTTATCATCTATCATCCACCTGGGCCTTACACAGAGTTTCTGTCTGATTTCTCAGAGTTTTTCTCTGATTTAGCGATCAGCTCAGATAAAATAATTACTGTGGGTGATTTTAACATCCATGTAGATGCTAAAAATGACAGCCTCAACACAGCATTTAATCTGTTATTAGACTCAATTGGTTTCTATCAAAATGTAAATGAACCCACCCACCACTTTAATCACACTCTAGATCTTGTTTTAACATATGGCATAGAAACTGAACATTTAACAGTATTTCCTGAAAACCCTCTCCTGTCTGATCATTTCCTGATAACATTTAAATGTACAATAATTGATTACACAACAGTGGGGAGTAGATTTCATCACAGTAGATGTCTTTCTCAAAGCGCTGTAACTAAGTTTAAGAATATCATCCACCCACTGTTAGCATCTTCAATGCCCTGTACAACACAGAGAAGAGCAGCTACCTGGCTGCTACTCCAATAGAGGTCGATTATCTTGTTAATAATTTTGCCTCCTCACTTTGTATGACTCTGGATACTGTAGCTCCTGTGAAAAATAAGGCCTCAAATCAGAAGTAATTGACTCCCTCGTATAATTGTCAAACACGTAGCCTAAAGCAGATAACGCGTAAGCTGGAGAGGAAATGGCGTGTCACAAATTTAGAAGATCATCATTTAGCCTGGAGAAATAGTTTGCTGCTTTATAAGAAAGCCCTCCGTAAAGCTAGAACATCTTACTGATCATCACTGGTTGAAGAAAATAAGAATAAGAAAATAAGAACAACCCTCTTTTCAGCACTGTAGCCAGGCTGACAAAAAGTCAGAGCACTGTTGATGTTACAGGCCCCACTATGGTGGGCGCGCAGCCAGATTACGATCCTGTAAAACAGGAGAGAAAGTGAACACAGGAGACACGCTGCCGTTCGCCTGGTTAATCTTAGCAGAATGGAAAGTTTACGGCAGCTATGCACCCGACTCAGTTCCCAAAGCACGCTGCTGCCCCCTACTGTCCAAAGTGTTATACACTCTCCTGGCAACAGGGAATTTACATGACGTTGTGGATTTAAATTACGCCAGTAAACCAGCAAAATAAAACATGCATAATAATCTCCATATATCACGGCACTTAACTCACAATTGTGACCGCATATCTGTGTGGATCACATTAAGCCAACCATTTATTTAACGTAATGACATGAAATTATTCACAAATAAAATTTTAACCATTAGAGAAAAAATTACTCATAATCATCTCACAGATTTAGCATTATCTACAGCTTTCTTCAGCACCATTGATATTCATTTAGACTCTTTTTTTCCAATTGATCTTTCTGAGTTAACTTCAGTAATTACTTCCTCCAAACCATCAACGTGTCTTTTACACCCCATTCCTACAAGACTCCTCAAAGAAGTCCTATGGTTAATTAATGCTTCAGTGTTAAATATGATCAACCTATCTCTAATAATCAGCTATGAACCGCAGGCCTTCAAGCTTTTTATGGGACAGCAGTCACAGAGATCAAGGCAGGAGTTTGAGTCTATGTTCCCACTATAGTCTCCCAGGTTCCCACAGAGACAGACACTCGCTGGTCTTTGAAGGATTGTGGGAGGAATTTTCAAAGAGTTTAACACTAAAAGGACATAAAAATGATCATGTATGGTGCAGATAAGGAAGAGAGGTCACACAGAAGTCAGAGGGTGCCTTAACATTAACAGTGCATAGAATGAAGTGCTGTATGAACTTGGACTTAGTGGGACTTGTAGTTAAATACACTTTGAGTGATCAGTAATCCTAGAAAAGTGCTGTATAAATGTGAGCAGATTACATGCCTATCTGTTAGTGTTAGTGGTTTGTACCTGCAAAGGCAGGTAACAAATCAAACAAAACCAAATCCATTTACTCTGAGCTGGGATTAAAAGAGAGATCAAAGAGGAATTGGAGGATTCATAACATTACAATCTGCCAATCTGCAAGGTTTCTTTAAATGAACAGACTAGTTTCCAATAAGCAGGTTTTGTGTTTTAAATGTTAATTAATGTTCATTTAATATTGATGAATATAAATGGCAGTTATGAGTAGTTTCTTTTATTTAGTTGCATAAGGTGTTATCATGAATAACAGCAGTTGCAGAAAGTTATTGGCATTGTCACTTTCAACAGGATATCATTAAATGATTACTGTTGATATTTTTGCATGTCTTAAGATAAGCAGGACATGATAGTTTTGCTAGTTATTTTTTATCACCAGCTCTCTTCCACAGTGTGTCTTTTGCCCCTCCCTGAGCCTGGTTTTGTTGGAGGTTTCTTCCTGTTCAAAGGGAGTTTTTCCTTCCCACAGTCGCCAAGTGTTTGCTGAGAATGTTTTGTCTGATTATTGGAGTTTTCTCTGTATCACTGTAGGGTCTTTACCTTGAAATATAAAGCATCCTGAGCCCCTTTAGCCCTTCCCCAGCTCTAATTTGCAGCTATGCGTCTCCTCTGTCCTCTAGCCTGAGACTCAGAAGTTCATCTTGGTGAATCACAATGAAGGCCATCTCAAATCTTATAATGCATTTGGAGGACAAAGGAGAGGAGCTGTGGTTGAAGATGCACAGGTGTACCCTTTACAGAACATTTTTACCTTCAAGTATAACGTAGACATGGCTCAAAACCAAGGCGGAGCAGGACTCTTCAAAACACTCATCGATTTCATTCATATGCTGTTTCAGTTGAGATGATCAGCAGCTTTCTGCCCTTCACTGTGTGTGTGTTTGATTAAAAAAGTATGACATCTTGTGACTTTGCATCATGTGTTTAAATGTAATTCAAAGTAGCCCAATATGTAAGGCGAGTCATCAACACTGTTACATCTGACATAAAATGCAGCTGTGACACAGTTGTGCACCCGGCTGTGTTGGACTGACATCGCTTTAAAATGAGGCTCCGTGCTGAGGATGTCTCACTTGTTTAAATGTTTTCCTCTCTCCTTGTGTCTGTTCCTCGCCACCTCTGCTGGCATCCTTGGCAGGAGGTACACAGGAGAAGAGGAATTAGAGATGTGAGAAGAGGGATTCACTACTCTTATGCAACAGAATTTTGAATGCAAACATCTGCATTTTATAAAAGGATGTAGGAGATAAATCCTGTCATAGTGCAAATTCAAAGAAATGGAGGATGACTTTTTTGCTGCAAGAGAAGTGTCGAGGAAACAATGCTGCCCATTAGTTTGGAGTCACCCTCCATTTCTTTGAATTTTCTCCCAATGAGCCACATATATAAACATAAAAATCAAGGAAATTAGTGGGTTTTTTAAAATTATTTTTCTCTTGTAACAATACTTCTTGGTGATACATCTTTTACTGTTTGAAAGCCTGTTTATTTCCCCTTAAGCAGTGCCACATTTGTACGGAAAATGCATTTGTGAGAGTCAGTTCCACGCATGAAAAACTTGCCAAATCTTCTCTGCCAGTGCCAGCGTAGAGAGAACATTGGTTGGTTTCTGAGAAACCATTTTTAAACAATGAAAAGACAGAGAAAAATCTGAGGTACGCCAAATTACACAAGGACTGGGCTGAAAATCAGCAGGAACATGTCTTATTCAATTCAATTTAGTTTTATTTATATAGCGCCAATTCACAACAACAATGAAGTCAAGGATAAAGACCAGGCTCAGGAAGGGGCAGTGACCTTCCAAGGCCAGTTGGGATTAGGAGAAAGAGAAGAAGGCAATGAGATAAGACAAAAGCTTTATCAGAGCAGGAAAGCTTTAAGCCTAATCTTAAAGATGGAGAGGGCGTTAGTCTCCTAAATCCAAACTGGGAGCTGGTTCCACAGAAGAGGGGCCTGAATGCTCAAGGCTCTGCCTCCCAGTCTACATTTGAAAACGACATATTGAAAGCAAAGTGCTCTGCTAGGATAATAAGGTAATCTAAGATGTAAATCTAAGATTTTTAGTCCCAGCGAGTACTCTTGCTGTAGCATTCTGGATCAACTGAAGGCTTCAAGGAGTTGTAGTGAGTGACCTAATAATAATAATTAATTACAATAGTTTAGTTTAAAAGTAATAAATGCAGGAACTAGCTTTTCAGCGTCAGTGAAAGACAATATGTTTCTAACTTTAGTGATAACGCAAAAATAAATGAAAACTGTCCTACATAATTGCTCAATGTGCACGCTGGCAGACGCTAAAGGTTTAGGGCTGTGTTTCAGACAGTTGTATTGGGGATACTGTCAAAATTAGTAAGTTATGAGCACAGAAAAGTAGCAGAAAAAATAATATTGTTGTAAAGTGCCTGAATAGCAAAGGTGTCGAGGTTGGACGCGTGACAGGCAGGAGTTGGGCCCAAAATGCAGGACTCAGAAGAGGAGAGGTAAACTTAAAAGCAGCCTTAATGCTGACCTGAAACAAATAAAGGATAATGCAGCTTAAAACCTGCAACTAGGAGGATGACAGCAATGAGGGAGTACAGAGAAAAACAGAGAAAGAGAAAATATACACACATATATACACACAAGTTAATGAGGGAAGAGGGAACAGGTGGAAATGCAGGTGAGAGAAATTATAGATGACAAACTAGGAAGTAATACTTTACAAAACACAAGAGACTAAAGACCACCAAAGTAAAACAGGAAGTAACAAACGGCAGGCTCACAACACACAAATCTGACAGAGACAAAAGATAAACAGGCACAAACACAACACCAAAGAAACTCATACCAACCATGAGGAAATTATAGACATGCAAACACTAAGAAATAACAGAGCTAAATATAACCAATTTTGGATACATAAAACAAAGTTAATCAAAAATACAAAACCAGAATGTGGTGGGATGCGGTCTGTGGCTCAGCTGCAGGGGAGGGGTGGTGCAGTGGGTTGAGGGTCAGTGTCAGGGGAGGCTGGCGGTGATTGTCTAATCTTGGCTCCTTTTATTTTAGTAGCGTGCTGGGACCTGGGGAAATATTCCTGAAGTCTTCTTAAAGACATGACATGAAAACTGCCTAAGAGAGTTCAAATTGAAGAATAAAGGTGGTACAAATTCTGTTTTGCCTCATACACTGTATTTTTATGTATATTTGTACATTTCAATAAATCACTGCATCTATTTCCCCATTGTCTTTGCCAAATATAAAGAAATGATGGATGTACTATTTTAGAGTACTATACAAATCTTTGTAAATTATTTTCTAGATTTATAGGCATCATCCACATTTTTGTTTCTTGATGTCCCTAAAAGCCTTATGTATATACACATACGTGTGTGTGTGTTCGTGTATAAATGTATATAGTCTGTCTCTGGCTTAAACAGTAAGAAATAAATGAAGGAAAAACTCCTTTTTAACAGGAAGAAACCTCCAACAGAACCAGGCTCACGGAAGGGGAGTGACCTGTCAAGGCCAGTTGAGGTGAGGAGAAAGAGAAGAATGACTGTGGGGGAAATCTTTATTGTCAGGGGAAGCTGCAAAACCTATGAAAATACTGTTAAAAGTCCAAAATGTATGCTGTCCTTCACATTTTCCAATGCCGCCCATAAGGCCAGATTGGAGCTTTTGCAGGGTCAATTCTGGCCTGCGGGCCTTATGTTTGACATCCCTGAGAGAAATCTTTGCGTTGTAGTTTATAAAAATAGGCATTTACTTACTTTTTCATTCACATGGCTGGTCTGTTTTTGGATTTATTTAAATTATGAAAGTGATCACCTGTACCTGTAGGCACCGTTTCAAATACTGTTCCAATAAGCAAAAGATATCCATGTGATGAACTGAATATGTTTATGTGAATATAGTAGCAGCCCGATTATTCCTAATCCATAAGGTGTACAATCAATCATGGCCAGTGTGTGAATTTGTCAGTTTAGGAACACATTAGTTTAGGACACATATTAATAACTTTCAACAGAGGGTTAGGGAGGTGAGCCAGCATTTTGAGTTTATCTTCTAGTCTTGATTTCTTATGTTAAATTGAAAATATGTTACGTTCTTGTGTTATTATTTAGTTAGGGTTTAGTTGAAGTTTAGTCTAGTTTATGTTATTGTCCATGTCTCCTCGTTAATGAGCCTTTTTCTCTTTTTCATGTGTTATCTCCTTGTCTATCTAGGTTCCCCTGGTGTTTCGCTCCCTCTCATTCTCTTGCGTCAAGCTTGCATGTCCCAGTTCCCATGTTTCCTGTTTTATTTTGAAACTCTAGTGTTTCCATGTTCAGTTTGTTTAATTTTGCTTCCCCTGTGGCGTCTTGTTCATTTGTGTCAGCTGTGTTTCCCCAGGTGTTTCCACTTATTTAAGTCGTCTGTCTTCGGCTGTGTCTCAATTCAGGGGCTGCATCCTTCGGAGGCTGCATTTGATGGCCGATTACATCACAGCGACGCAAAGAAGGCTGTCCCAATTCGAAGGTTGCTCCAAATGCGGCCAATACCAGTTTCCAACAATGGCAGCAGCTACTTAATTTTAATATTACTCTTATTACTCTTTGCCATACTTTATTATTTAAATTAGTATTTATAATATTTTTATAATAATATAAAAATACTTGTCGAACGCGGCAATGGCAGAGGAGCACGGCTAAAGAGTTTTAATATGATTCTTTCTCGCCTGAAAATAAACTTTTAAGATATTTTGAGGTGAGAATGTAGCTGTATAAACTTCAAATATCTTCTCGATTTATCAAGACATCACATATTTGCAAAAGTGCTCTGCCGTTTTCGGAGACGTCTGTTACCCATCAGCTCGATCAGTGACTGGGAGGTCAAGGCTCACTAAAGCTGGCGAGAACAACGAACTCTCTGCACATCGTTTTTAGGCCCCGCGCGGTCGTTCACTACTCAGGTTAAACATGATATATAAGTCACTTAGATAACCTAAAAATGTTACGTCAAGCAGAAAACTGATGTGAGAAGTGTGAGATGGTAGAGAATTTACTCCAATCTCCTGATATATTTTAGATAGCAAGGAGCAGACGGCTGAGTTTATTAAACTCCACCGAGACAGTGGTAACGCAAATCTGAAGGCTGGACCGTCCCATTTTACAGCCTCGCACTTCCGGCCTTCTCTGTCTTTTGGACCGGCCTTCAGAGGACCCGGCCTTTGTGTCTACATCCGGGCCGGGTCCTCTGAAGGATGCAGCTCCTGAATTGAGACACAGCTTTCCTTTGTTCAGTGTCAGTGCGTCTGTTTTTCTCCCTCCACATCACGTCAGGTTTAAAGTATTTCATAATTCTGTTCAGGTCATGGTCATGTTCATGTTTTTCTCATCATAGTTTCTCACATGCTCCTGCTCAGAATCATGTTCATGTGACTTTGTCACAGTTGTGATAGTCTAGGTTTTCCCAGTTTGGGTTCTAGTTTTAGTTTACACCCCTGTATGCTTTACCTTGTTTTGTGCTCATGTTTTTTCAGCCAAATAAACGGCTCGCCTTTCAAACTTCTGTTCCATCGCTCTCCTGTCTGCTTTTTGGGTCCACACCGCAAACACACCGGCTGCTCAGCCCTGACACCTTTTCAATGAATCAGAGAACAACACATAAAGCATTTTTTGTATATGAATGTGTTTATTGGTCTTTTTTTTTTTTAAAGAAGTTCATAACAAAATAAAAGGAGATGATAAATGCCTGGTTGTCATCAGCCAGTTGAATAGACGTAATAACACCCTTATATGTCATTATTAAACATTTACAGTCAGTCAAAGCGCTTCACTTGCACCCTTTGTGATTGTATTGTAACCTGTGCAGATCAGAGCCTCAGTATAACACTGACATATGCAAAAAGAAAGAAAAAATCAGTCTTTCATAAAGCTAAACTGTGATTTCACGTGGTAAACAGTTTGTTTTCTCATGTATTTATTTATTTTTTCAGTGCACCACCTAACTGCTGTCTTGGCTTAAGACTAAGGCACTTTCTAGAGAAACGTCTTTCCTTTTACTTAATTTTACATAAAAAGCTCTTTAATTGGCACAATTTACAAAATTGTGCCACATGTATAGATATTTTTTTCATTTTTTATTTATAGACACAAATAGTATAACACATTCAAATGCACTAAACCATTGATGTTCTGCACTAAAAGCTTATTTAGCACTTTATAACATCACATAAAACAAATAACACATGTACCAGATGTTTTCTTGTGAGTGTATCACTCCAGCCATGACACGAATGCCTCCTTGGACCAGACCTGTCTTTACAAATGTCCTGACTTCTTGAATGGTGACACAATCTGTCCACAGAGAGACAAACACCTACTCAAATCTATCTGCGTAGTAGTTCCTGCTGCGAGTTTCTCTAGGACCACGTTTTGGCAGGATGACGCACTGACAGAAACACAAACTGACAATTTCTTAAGTACAGTGTACATGATACAGAAAGGATAACATATTCAGATTCTTACAGGAACAGAAGAAACATCATTGGTTTGTATAATATCAGTTCATAGTCTCACTTTTCATAAATCATTTGTAAAATGCTGTAACATTATTGACATAGAGAAAAAAAAAATGTTGCTGTTACATTCAAGCAGCCAACGGAGTACAACAAGTCAACAGTATAGTACCGTAGATTAACAGCAGTGTGCCAAAACCCTACACTGAGATGAGCTATTATTTGCAGCTGTGCTTCAATGGAAGTATCAAAAAGTTTCCCCAATATTTCATTACAATAAGCTGGATGTTCGGTTTTAATAACAACAAAGAATGCAATGTCTTCTGCAGCTGAGCTCCGCCTATGATAATCATCACTGTAAATCTAAAAAAGCAGGAAGCAGGTGGTAGTTTCAGTAGATTGCATTGAATAATGTAAGAAGAAACTATCACAGATAAAACCTTCACTCGATGTTCAGTGATGGTCCAGCAGAGGGAACCCTCACTCCAACTATCTGCAGCCATGACAAGGCATTTGCATAGGTCATCTCTACCCTTATGAGATGTACATTTAATAATGAACAGTGCAGGCGGGTGGCAGCAATGTCAGGAGTGCACCCTCGAGAGCGTGACAATGCATTCAAAGCACCTGAATAGCATCGCTGAGGACACAGCAAGGGTAGAAGGTACAGCATGTCAGGTATGAGTTGGAACACACGGAAAATCAAGTATTAGGCAAAAAATCGGCACTGCAGTGAAGATGGAAACCAAAAATATGCATATTGAGTCAGGTCAACTTCAAGTATATTGCAGTTCATTAAAGGACTGTAAAAGTATTATTAGGGAGAGAGGTTTGTCTCCTTTTCTACAGTGTCCTATAATTCTCTGATATTATCTTCCTCACCCGCTATATTTTAAACTGCTATATACTCATAGGATTTATCATAAAACAGATAACAGCAGCAATAAATTAATAATTCATTTGTTTTTGTTTCAAGTGTCTAGGTTGTTTTTAAAGATACATTTCACTTGTATTTAAACATTATTCAGGTGGATTTTGATGTCCTAAATAATCCATCTAAACTATATAAATAAATCAGCCATCCTCTGTGTTTATCACGTGATGTACACAGAGGATGGCTGGACTAAAGAATTGTTTTTACCCTCTTCATAAGCAGTCATTAAAATACGATCCAATATAAACATCTCATGAGCTGATTTTTTTTTCTGGATTTGATGTGCTCAATTTAATACGATTTAGGAAATTTAGAAGAGCTGTATGTTTTTATGAGGTATGGAGCATGCGCAGAGCACCTGAGTCCCTCGTGCAATTATTTATTTAATTTTTCCCAGTGTAATTACCACTGTGCAGCTTTCATCCAAACATATGAGGCACCAGTTTGTCTGGTATCCAGCCTATGATATATTGCAGGGGTGGAGCCAAGTAGTGGCCAGGGGTGGCCTATTTGGGAACTATATGTGTCTACTATTACTGTGTCTATTACTGAACAGAGTGAACTAAAAAAAATTATGCTTTTTCTTTTTGAAGCATTTCTCAGCAGCTGTTGTTTCCTGGTGGTGCACTTCTGCATGTGTGTTATCAGAAAAATAAATGGAGACGTAAGTTTCTGGGCCACCCCAGTGTAACTAATAGGAGCAGTCTCAGCCAGTGTCCAGGTGGCCGGCTGCCATTGCCCAATAATTTTCATTACGACTCTAAGAAAGAAAAAGGGTCCATCACTCATGGAACCCCCAGAAGCAGCAGAAACTGGTGTGCGAATTCAGCTCATCACACTGACTGTATTTCACTGATGACAGTGATGTATTCATCAAAACCTTGAAGCAGCTGATCTTCAGATCTACCTGCCTGTTGACATTACATATTTTCACCTTCAGCATTACATGTGATTTTCTTTTTAGCAGATGCATCTGCATTTATCTTTTCTTTTGCTCTGTTAACACGATTATTTTTTATAATTTAAACTAGTGTGTGTGTGGAGAGGGCACGGATAATAATGCTAACATTTGCACTTCTCCAGCACACTAATGCTCATCACAGCTGCGTTGACAGCCAGAGGAAAGGCCACACAGCTGAGCAGAGCTTTTGCTCACATTGATTGCACTATTCAATGCTGACAGACTCAAAATGAAATCCTACTTCCTCCATTTAAGTGTGTTTCAACCAGTCTAATATGTGTTTGAAGCCCACCTAAAAGCTTTCATATGATTAAAAAAAAGAGAGGCTCTCTATTGAGCATGGTTTTACAGATGTAAAGCCTCATATTAAGGACACATTAGGTGCTGATGGCTCGTTAACAGAGGGAGGGAGAGAATGAGTACAATCTTAAGACGGCAAGAGGAGTAGGGATCATATGCACAGCGGCAGACCATGCACCTCCCCCTCGCTAAGTGCTGCAGAGATGTAAGGGTACGTGTGTATCTGTGTGTGTGTGTGTGTGTGTGTGTGTGCATAGGAGGAGGGGGAAGGGGGAAAGAAAGTGAGAGTGTGTATCTGCGTGCGAGCAGAGGCAGATCCATGGTGGCTGTAGATGGAACAGGAGGAGAGGAAAAGGAGCGGCCAGCAGTGGAGGTGTAACCTCAGGTGGCCGGGTTTCTGTCTACCTTGCCAGCACTTCATGCATTGTCAGCTGATGAATACTTCCACGCTCAAGAAAATGGAGTGGGCATCATAGAGTGATAAAGCTTAATGTGACAAGATCTCGTTGTTGCTTTTTTTAACATACATTAATCAAAGATTAAAGCTCCGTTAATGCGAAATCCTTGGTAGATTTACATTTCCTCTTTAAGAAATCTCCTCTCGATGAAGCTGAGAGGGAGGCGATGCCCAGGAGTTAGATTATTGGTCTGGTGTGGTACACTGGGTACAAGCGGTGTGTTTGATTTTTTTTTTTTCCAGG
This sequence comes from Perissodus microlepis, assembly GCF_051167445.1. NCBI lineage: Eukaryota > Metazoa > Chordata > Actinopteri > Cichliformes > Cichlidae > Perissodus > Perissodus microlepis. The sequence goes on along the minus strand of NC_140464.1, from coordinate 20,250,117 downwards.
AGTCTCCCAGGAAGGGGAAATGTGCTTCTCTTCACGTGTTCCATGCTTATGAGGTCTGACAGCAGAGAGCACAATGCACTCCTCCGCCAGCGCACTGCTAAAGCTTCTCATGCACGATCTCACACACAAACATACATAAAGATTTCTCTCTCTTATGCACTCACACACACATACTCACACAGACACATAATCCCTCCGTATTTCCCTAAGCCTGGACCAGCCAGCAGCAAGACCAACCATCCATGGCTTTGACCCTGAATCAAACATTTGGAGAAAGAGGGGACGGAGATCCATAAAAATAGGACAAGTTGTTTCAGTAGAAAAATAGAGAAATTTACAGAGGCTGATAAAATGTCTTTGGCACTTCTGAAAAAACATAAAATAATAAGAATTTAAAAAAAACCCAGCACAGATCAAGAAATTGACACTGAGTATAAAAGGCCAATCTAGAAAGCTCTACAGCCAGGAAAAGGTTGTGATGCTCCAAATTCATCCACGCATGAGTCTAGCTATTCCGGGGTGGATCTGAGCCTGCACCGGCCCGTACTCCACCACCTCTCCGTCCACGGTGATCATGCCTTGTGGAGTTATGGGCTCCAGTCGCAGAGCCTTCACCTTCTCGTACACCAGGTGGGGGCAGCCACATGCCAAGTGGCCACCTTTCTCCATGGCAAGGAAGAGACGCAAAAGGGCAGGCCGGGAGATTCCTGCTGTCACGTAGAACAGATGGATCAGACCATCATCTGCCATTGCACCAGGGACTGTCCACAGGTCCTCAGCCAGGTGGGACTGGTAAATAGCCAGCACCAAGACAAAGTCTTCCTCCTTGACTACTGTCCACGTGTCTGGGACAGGTTGCTCCAGGTCAGGGAGCAGAGAGTCTACAGGGGCTCTTGTCTTGGTGTCACTCTCGATCTGAGGCCTCTTGGTGGTGATGGCGTTGTTGGAAGAGTTGGTTCTAGTGTTGTGGTTTGAGTTCGTGCCATGGCGAGAGCTCAGGTTTGGGGAAGTGTTGGGGATAAACTGACAAGGAAGTGAAGAACAGAGTGAGGGGTGCTGAGGTGTGGAGGGTGGGTGGTTTGTTGTGAAGCTCCCTTTTGAAAGTTTTGGTGCTTCCTTCACAGGAAGGTATGCTAATCTGCCCTGATACACTCGGAGTGAGGCCAGACGTACCAGGGTGCCCATAAGGAACCGGATAGCTCCGACGTGGCGGTACTTCTCGCTCTCAATATCGACATCTGCCACAAAGCCCCAGGCCAGAGAGAGGAACGAGAAGAGGCGCTGTTTAGAGGCTAGGTGGACAGACACCAGGTCCAGAGGGCCAACCAGGCCTTTGCACATCATGAAACCACAGCTCAACAGAAGCTCCTCATTCCATGCTGGAGGTGACCTGAAAAGTTGTTTAAGAGATCATGAGGTAAGCCTCAATTTCACAACTACTACATGGGACTACAGTGGGGTGAAAAATTATTTGATCCCCTGTTAAATTTATAAGTTTACTCACTGCCAAAGAAATGAAAAGTCTCTAACTTTTATGGTAGTTTCATTTTAATAGAAAGAGACAGAATATCAACCACCATGTCCTCAGGCAAGGTTGATATTCTCTTCCTCTCCATTAAAAATAAACTAACATTAAAAACACAGAACCCCAAAAACGGGGGTGACAAATGTGTGAATGAGCTAAAGCACTACAAATGCTCACAAATAGACACATAATGAATTAAATAATCTCACTGCTGCACATAATGCTGATATTACTGTAGCAACAGCATGCTACTGAACAACATTTAACTACTGAACTGGCAGTTTGGTCTTGGAGGGTGTCATTGATCAAGTCTGATTTCAAAACTTTGGATCTTCAAAGTTTCAGTGCTACACCTACAGACCTTCAGATCTTGTTATAAGTCCATGACTCAGCAGGTCAGAGCTGCACTGAAGGCCCAACAGCTTGTTAGTCAGAGGCGGCCATAATGTTTTGACTCATTAGTGTATATTTCTGTTCGCCCTTTGATGTTGTGCTAACAACCAACCAGCAGATGGAGATGACACCTTGAACATGTGCTGGGTCAACATGTTCCCCAGCTGCACTCTGGACTATAATCACTCATAATGTGCCAGTTTTTAAACCCATTACATCATTCCTTTGAGAGTTGGAGGAACCTGAAATGACCTTGCCGCACAGCAAAGCAGTTGAAAGTCTCGTTTCTCTCCTGAGGAAATGATGTGCCCAGTCAGCCTTTGGCATAATTACACAAGCATGAGATAAATTGTCTTTTTTTTCCAAAGCTGAGGAAGGTTTATCTTTTGGACTGTTAGCCCATGCATTTAAATGACTCATTAATGGATCAACTCACTGTGAGTAGTGGTGGACGGATGCAGCCAGGGCATTGCCGGAGCCACCTGGTAGAATACCCAGAGGGATCTGAATGGCCTCTTGCCAGTCCTCTCGGTCCATAAGACCATTTATCACCTGAATAAGCAAGAAAAATAGAAGAACAGAATCAGACTGTGGTTCTAAATAGAAAGTAGTGACTGTGGAAGACTGCAAGTTCTGATAAAAAGTGTTTCTCTCATAGTTACAGCTGTTCTGTGTTAAGTGTAGTGCTTCCAGGAAGCATGAAGGTACCACGGTGGAAGATTTATAGAATCAGAGAATCAAAAGCAAAAAAGAAAAAAGAAAGAAAAACCTTGACATTACTTATATTCTACATCATAGCTTGAAAAACATCCACAGAAAAAATTAAGGCTTTTATTTATCTGGTGCCAGACTCACATCACCTGAGCTCTTTTGTCAAGATTGAGAACAAATTCAATTTTTATAGTCCTATTCTAAGAAGTTCCTGAGAATAGGGCAGGGTTGTAAGAGTTTGTATGATTTTCATCCGCAGCTGATTAGCACTTGTGTCCTTGCCAAGTAAAGTTAAAGCACCTCAAACAGCAGCCCATCTCCAGACATGATGACCAGTGCATCCCACTGCGACAGGTCCGCCTTTCTCACCAGCTCCCGAGCGTGGTTCTGATGCTCTGGAAGACACAAGAGAGGAGATCGAGAAGTAAAACACGAAGCAGAAAGTGCGGTGAAATGCAGGACGTAGCAAAGACATAAAAACAAGGGCAAGGTCAGTGAAAGAAATATGCTCCCCTTTATCGCCAGCCTTTGGGGTAGGATCAGGGAGATTAGGCAGAAAAGAGATTCAATTTCCCCTTATCAGGGCAGACATATCACATTAGCTCATCCAGTGGCTACTCAACAGCTCCAAGGCAGCTTTAGCCAGCCTGCAAACATTTGTGACTGACAAATATCTGAATGTGTGTGTGTGTGTGTGTGTGTGTGCATGCATGAATGTTGGTTAATGCGCTGGAGGAGCAGTGAGCTATTTGTTAAGCCTAGTTTTATTGGCAGCATCGTTGAGTAGGTCCCTCTGCAGGGGGCTCATCCTGTCAGCATCAAATTCTACCGTCCCGCCAGCCGACACTCCGCAGTGAAGTCGTGCATGGTAAAAGAGGACGGCAGATATGAAATTAACAAACACTGATACGCTCACATCATGGTTGAAATACTGTTTTCTGATCTATTGATGGAAATAAAAACAGTGGCATCGTCTTTTCTTTTCACTTTGCTCAATTTTTACCTGTCTTCCCCACAACCCCCATGCCTGGAAAGTCTCTTGGGTCTCCCTTTCCCCAGCGGTGCTCCCCATGTTGCTTCTGTTTGTTTGCTGTTTGCTGGGGAGGCTCGAGGCACTGATGCAGTGCTGTGTTGACAGACTGAAGCAGAGGGAGTAACTGCACTGCACAGCTGACTCAGCAACTTGAGCCCGCCGAGGGAGTTGATGCTTTACTTCCTAGCCACTTCCTTATTCAAGAGGTCGCTGTCACGCATACAGCCTTAAACCTGACGGCAGAGGTGCCACAAAGTTTTCACCTGGCACGCTCGCTGTTGATTTTTCCACCATCTGCACACGACTAACAAAGATTTTGCTCTGTTTAAAATCCTCAGTAAATTCCACTTTAAATACAGCTGTTCCCAAGTTATGTCACCTTCGTGTGCCTCCTGAGGTTAAGCTGGGTAAAGATTAAACTTGGTGCACTTCATACAGTATGTAAAAGGTACATGCTGACACAAGAGGTGCCTCCACTGGTACTTGTCCTTCCTCAGGCTAAGGCAGTGTGATACAGTCATCAAGGACCTGTCCCAGTAAATGGTTTATGCCAGTTAATCTGTATCAGACCAAAGAAGCCCTTTAGTGTTCCCTACCCCCACCTTATTTCTGTTTAACATTAGTTATTGTTGTTTTTCTGTTTACATCACCACCCAGCTGCCAGCCTTCCTTTGAATCCCAGAGGTCTGTATAATGAGTACACATCAGCAGCCTCTCTCAAATAAACAAACACAGAGCCTGTCCTGTTATTTTTTGAATTTGCTGTTGTGGTTCATCTCACATTGAGCTACACGCTACCAAGCTGATGCTAGAAGCAACAGCTGCTTCTGTTGATTCTGTCAAATAGGATTTGGCTGGAGGCAAGTGGTAACCTCCAGGACTGAATAAGAAGACAGTGCTTTTACAGTTGTGGTGAGAAGTTCACATACACTAATCATGGGCACGAATGTAATGATAATTTGGGGCTTTTAATGATTTCTTTGAACTGTTCTTTTTCCAGCGTGGAATGATTTTACAGCATATCCCAAAAGGTTCATTCTGTTCATCTGGACGTAGCGTTTTCAATGGGAGAAACATTTCGTCACTCATCCAAGTGACTTCCTCAGTCTCAGCTGACTGCAGGTTGCCCCAACCTTATAAACAGTACATTTGCACAATAACTGAAACCTACATACATCTTTGGCGAGTTTAAAAAGCATGAATTAGGAGCAAAAGTTGGAAGTTATTTAGGATTTTCTTGTATCTATACAGGGTCAAAAGTATACATTCTTGCCCAGATGTATACATACATCCCCACTATTTGGTTAAATGTCCCTTAGCAAATTACACCTCTACCAAATGATTTGTTAGCCAGCAACAAACTTCAGGCATAATTCTGGCAGGACATTTGACCACTCTTCTTGGTAGATCTGGTTGAGTTCATTTAAATTGGTTGGTTACCTGGCATGGACTCAGCTTTTGCGTAGTTCACAAGCCTGAAGATGTTAGCCTCCTTTATCCATTCCAAAACCAGTTTGTGTGTTTGGGATCATTGTCTTGCTGGAACACCCAGCTGTGTCCAATTTTCACACATCTAGCTGCTGATCTGAGGTGAAGTTGAAGAATTTGGAGGTAGCCCTATTTCCATCCACGCTGTGAAATGTACTGGTACCACTGGCAGCAAATCAGCCCCAAAACCTGATGCTAAAATTACCACTGTTCTTAGCTTTGAAATCCTCGTCTTTATTTCTCCTAACACGCCTCTTGTTGTGGCCAAACAGCTCAATTTTTTGCCTCATCTGACCATAAAACTTTTCTCCTGAAGCCATTAGGCTTGTCCATGTAAACAGCTGCAGGTTTCATCGGATCTTGAACATGTCAACTTTGGAGCAGGGGCTTCTTTCTTAGTTGGCATTCTCTCAGTCCATGGCAATGTAAAACTTGCTTCACTGTGGACAGTGACACTGGTGTTCCAGCAGTTCCCAGTTCATGGCAGATTTGATCCTAGGTGGTTACTGGGTTGTTCCTATCCATTTGTTTGAAATGATGATCTTGGAATCTGCAGTTGTTTAGAAATGGCTCCAAGAGACCTTCCCAACTTTTTAAAATCTACAGTCTTCTTTCTTAGTTCTTCAATGAGTTTATTGGACTTTTCAGGGTTGTTCTGAGATTTGATCAATCCAATTAGTGTTATCAAACACATAATTGTAGTCAATCACGATCACTAATGAGAAGTTCACTTCTAGCGCACTGGTGTCGAACTCCAGGCCTCGAGTGCCGGTGTCCTGCAGGTTTTAAATCTCACCCTAGGTCAACACACCTGAATCAGATGATTAGTTCATTACCAGGCCTCTGGAGAACTTCAAGACATGTTGAGGAGGTCATTTAGACATAAAATTAGCAGTGTCGATCAAGGACACATCTAAAACCTGCAGGACACTGGCACTCAGGTTGCCTACCCCTGTTCTAGAGGCTGGCGCAAGCGGTAGACTCCCATTAAATTGGCCAATGTTATGACTGAAGTAAAGACAAGCTGGTATAAAAAATATTTTTCTCTCTATAACTTTGTGTAAAGTGGTACAGGAGATGACTTCTTCTTTTCCTTAACCAGTTAAATTTGATGAAGGCTTAAATTATGCATTATTAGGTACATCAAATATCGGTTCTGACACAGTTGTAGCCAGTAGCTCTCTGCTGAGCTTCAACTCAGTTAATTCAAGGCACTGAAATAGCAGTCCGTATAAACACTTACATACATATGAAAAAGGAGAGTCTGTAGTAAGGAACAACATTATTGCCATTGGGAGCTTTCTGCTTTCCATTAGTACTTTGTTTGTAGACCAGGTAGTACTGACCAATCACATTTGAACAGGCTTTCATTGCATGCGGGTGAACCGTGCATGTGGAAATCAAAGAATGAATGTAATTTATAAAATGCAGTCTTAACTGTATATGCTGATGATTTATTTGATCTTCAATGTAAAGGATTAATGGATGGAGTGGGTAGGATTGTTCCACATATCCACTGGCTGCAATGAAAGCCCTGAAAAACAGTTTTTTGTTGAGTCATCCATGCAACGTACAAACAAAATATATGAATGCAGGTTGCTGCCAAGGTTGCTAGCTTGGCTGGTAAACGCATGATAGCGACTTGAAGCTTTAGAACATGATTTTATAAACCAGTGGTTGACATAGGCTTATAAAGGCTTTATCAAACTTTCTATAGTTAAAGTTACAGGCAGGAGGGTAAATGAGTCTATGTGCTTATATTTTATTCCATATGTTTGGGTATTAAAGCCTTTTTATATTTCTTCATCAGCTTATTGGTATCCCGAGGGAGGTCACTTTGAGCTTAAAGCCTCTGATGACAGCAACCAATGCAACACTATTTGAATTCACAAAAAGGCATAAGCAATTCATATGGAATATGGAGCAGCTTGAGAGAGATATTAAATGCGTATCACCGCACATGTGCCTGAGTGCCTGCACATACTCGTGTTTGAACATGTGGTTTGTAAATTTGTGATCACACAGGCAATGCATAATTCCTGCAGAGATTAAAAGTTGTTTTAGAGTGCAGTTATGTCAATTTATGTGCGTGTGTGTGTAATTGGCAGGATGACCTAGTTCTTTAAATGATCGTCCACGGTGGGGCTAAAGATTTTAATCTGATATTTTCATATGGAGGTGACCTTGAGAACATTGCCAGCCGACCGCACAGGGAAAACATATTTACGAGTGCGTGAACTCCACTGACCTGTGATGACAAGTGTGTAGGGAACAGAGGCCTCCGTGAGCATGCCCTGTATGTGGCCGGTGAAAAGCTGGAGAGCCTGTCCGCGCCCGCTTTGAGGATTCACCAGTATCATGATTCTGCAAGGCCGACGCACCTCCATATACGCCACACCTGAGAGAGGCAGAGGAAGGTGGATGTGAGTGAAGGCGAGGACAGAGATGAAGGAGTAGGATTTTTAAAGAATGTATAAGGGCAGCCTTTTCCCTCGGGGTCTCTTTGGCACACAAAAAAAGAAGGATGAGGCAGTAAAGGCACGGGCCGTGAGAGCATTCAGGCTGACAACGCTTCATTTTAATGTGACATGCTACTTTCTTCAAAGAGAGAGGGCTTACAGATGCTTCTCATTCGGGATCTCACCATGTATTATTAGCAACTCGTGACATGTTGTCGTCCCCATGAGGGAAATCCTCCTGTTGCTTGTGTCTTTCAAGAGAAGACAGATTAATGGAATGAGAATATCCATTTTCCTGAGGTTTTTAGGGACTCGGCCTTTTTGCTCAAGGGCACATGTGCACTGTGGATGCTAGCTGTCAAATACTAATATCAGCATTGGTATACTTGGTCAGATTTGGCACATTGATGATGATTAAATCGTGACACAGTGCTCTCCCCTACATAAGCTGCCTTTACAAATTAAAAGTATCAGCACCTGTACTGGTATTGGCAACACTTGCCCTGTATTTACTTGGTATCGGATTGATGCCAAAAACTGCACACCACTGCTAATTGGTAAAAAAAACCAAAAAAACAATATAGCTGTACCACTTCACATCAAATGTGCACATTTAACCTTCACAAGATTGTGATTGGATCACTTCCAACCTTGTCCCGCCTCTAGTTCTGATTGAAAAAAGTCCCTGACAATAACCATAATTAAAAATTAACGCTGCTTGCTTGGCAGCTCCATCTTCAGCATCCTTTTCCCCAAAATAACCACTGTCAGAAGCAGAATAATGATAAAGTTATAGTAGATTGTCCACATGACAGTGCATCCTGTAGACAGACAATGATTCCCCACATTGCTCCTGATGCCAAAAATCAACTGCGAAATGTAAAGTAATGATCGTAGTAAGGGCTACTACAGCACTTTGCAATATCTTAACTACAACTTTTCATCATATTCTAATTGAAGAGTTCTGAGAGGGAATTAGACTTCTGCAAGCTTATTAAAGGAACAATATAAAGTTGCGGAAAAACTGAAAGTGAAATGTAGAGAAAGAGGAGATGTGGTAGCATAATGGGTTAAGTAAATGACATTCACCAGTGAGAGTGGGGTTTAAATCCCAGGGCAGCTAATTATTTTTAGCCCATGCTCGTTTGTTTGGGGGCTTAAAACAGAGAGCTGAAGAAATCTGGAAAAGATTTCTGCCTACTGCAGATTTAATTGTAAAATACTTGTTGGTTGCAACTAAAAGGATTTGCAGCTTTTACAGAGTAGTTTCCCCCACTGGAGTTGGATTTTGCAGCAGACGCTCTTGACCTTTAGAGCACACACAGACTCGCCAGAGACCATATCAAATGAATCAGAAAGGACAAAAACATCATCCCATTTTGGGGCACGGAGAGCAGAACCGGTATTGATTTCTGCCATAAATACATGGCTGCAGATGATGCTGCCTTCGGTATCGGGCAAGCAAAGTTTCTCAGAATCATAAAATGTGACTGATGGAAAAAAAAAAAAGATCCTCATCATTTAGTAATTTCAGCTGTCGTTTTTAACCTTAGAACTGACAGAGCAAATGCTTTTGCCGTCTTTGTTTTGACTCACTATCTGTCGGCTCTGGCTGAGCTGTCAGGGTATTTGTCCTCTTGATAGTTTATAACCTCAATTTCCAGGTCTGTGACCTGTCTGTGCTACTGCCATCCTCTACTTTATATGGCCTGTGATGACAGGAAACAGTGACGGTACAAAAATATCTCAGAGAAAGAGGTGTGAACCCGCCAAAAAGAATAAGGTGAGAGGGCAAAAACACAGGTGCATGCCAAAATGTGCCTCCATTCAGTCACACAGGGTTAGCATTGTTGTTTACTTGAATCTGAGCACAATGTGGCATCCAGACACAAAGGTCCTATCTACACTTCCAGAATACAGTGGAAAATGGCTGCTGATAGTGAAAGGGCTTTCAAATTGGGTTTTTGCCCTCAAGTCTGCAGGGCTGAAGACATTTAATACCTACAGACACCCTTGAAAGGGTCAAACCCAACACAGGCATTCTTGTTTGTTAAAGCAAACACCTTTAGCATTTTTCACACTGGGATATATGACACATAAAGCAGAAGATGTGCTCATCCTGAACTATGCTTATTACACCTGTGAGTTTTTTCAGTGATTCAAATAGAATAATGCAGCAAAAAAAAAAAAAAAAGAAACAGTGTTCAGTCCCCCACCTAACTCATTCTAGCCTGTGTAGCTTTACTTTGAAACAAACCCACTTGTCGTGCAAGGGAATACTTATCAACTTTGCTGCATTAATTTACAGCAGGGATTTTCTCAGATCTTCATGAATGTGTTCTAATTGAGAATCACTGCAAGCACTGAGATAACATAACCTAATGTAGCTAATAAAGAGCCAAGCTGGAGGTTTTTTAAGCTAAATGTTATCATCAGCACATTAATACGTCTGCAATAATAATGCCAAAGTGTTTAGCATCTACAATGATGCGTGCAAGGTGCGGAAATCTTGCAACATTTTGCGTTGAATTCATTTTAATGACATGTCAGAGGTATCGTTAAGGAGGCAAAGACCAGGATTGAGGTGTAACAACCTTCAAGTACATCAGATAGCACAGCGTTTACAAAGACCCAAAAGTCAGATATGACTGGACAGTTCCAAAACATATGTAAAAACATGCCTGGTGACGAATTCTTGCATATGTGACAGTGATATGACAGAATTGCAATTTTGAGAGTCACAGGCTGCTAACGTGGCTGAAATGTGGTGGGCATGTTTAGGTAGACAGTGGTATTTTAAACAATTTTCAATTAGTACTAAGGTGCCCAAAGTGTGCCAAGAAAATATCCCCAACACCATCACACCACCAGCACCAGCCTGAACGGTTGATACAAGCCAGGATGGATCCATGCTTTCATGCCGATTACACCATATTCAGACCCTACCATCTGAATATCGCAAATCAAAATCAAGACTCATCAGACCAGGCGAAAATTGTTCCAATCTTCTCTTTTCCAATTTTAGTGAGCCCATGCAAACTGTAGCCTCAGTTTTCTCTCAGCTAATAATAGTGGCACCTGGTCTGGTCTTCTGTTTTGCTGTAGCCCTTCTGCTTCAAGGTTCAGTTCTGCATTCAGAGATGCTCTTGTGCATATTCTGGTTGTAAAAAATGCTAATTTGAGGCACGGGTGCCTCCCTCAGACCTCAAAGCAGTCTGACCATTCTCCTTCGACATCTGGCATCAACAAAATTTTCACCCAGAAAACTGCTGCTCCACTTTTTCAGACTATTTTCTGTAAACCCTGATGGCTGTGTAGGAAAAATCCCAGTAGATCAGCAGCAGCCCGTCTTACACCAACAACCATGCGACATTGAAAACCACGTAAATTGTCTTTCTTCCCCATTCTGATGCTCAGTTTGAACTTCAGCAGGCCAACTTGACTATGTCCATATGCCCAAATGCTGAGCTGCTGCCATGCAATTGGCTGATTAAATATTTGCATTAACAAACAGTTTAACCGGTGTACCTAATGAAGTGGCTGCAAGTGTATATGAACTGGGTCTCTTACAAAACGCTGAGATTACGGTGGGAGATATAAAAGAAATAAGCACATGCAGCTTATCAGATTAAAATGAAAAAAATAGATTTTTTTTCTCTTTCTGTGTTTTGAGGTTATCTCATTGAACTCATGTTGCACAGCAGCACTGATAAGCAGTATTATCAGCAGTAATGGTAACTAAAACTATTTGTCTCCTGTTTTGTAGAATAGCTCATTCATTTTGTAAGCTTCTTCTTTCCTTAAAAACTGCATATCAGTAATCCTGTGCTCTGCTGTTTTCATATTTTAGTAAGTACTGCTGGTGAAATTTATACTCTAATTTCAGAAGATTTGCATGGTATACGTTGGGAAATTGCTCATAAAATGAGGCTGATTTAAGTAGGCATACCCAAACAGTACATACAGGCCACATTGAAGAAGATTTCTGAAAACGACAACTTCCCAGACATTTCTACTGTCCTGACCTCTGTGTCACCTGTGCATATGACAGGGACTTATAGGGGTTATATGAATGTGAATGTGAAGTCTGTCTGGGATGTGAAGTCAGATACCTGCAGGCATCATCCTGCCACAAAATCTTCAGGGTGTGCATTTCACAGATACGAGTGGGTAAACACACACCGGCAGCGAGGTGACAGGCAGACGGGAAATGACAGTGTGTCAGAACTAACAAGTGTCGAGCTGACAGAGAGAATCTGCCACCTCATTTCCAAAAAGGTGTACGTCTATACAGGAAAAAAAAATCTAAATAAAGATGAAATGTGCTTCTAAGTTTCGCAAGCGGCAGCACAGGTGGGATTTGTTAAAACATGAAAACATTGAATGAAAACTCCTGGAACAGAAACAAATATGTGGGTTATTTACTGAGAGCATTCCTGTTCAGGAGCAGCACTAAATTCAGGCAGCAAAGAAGCATCTTCCAACACACACACACACTGCATTCCAAGGTTGGGCGAGTGTTTGCTGGAGAGGAGGAGAAGACGTCCAGAGAGTACAAACACCAGTGCCCGCTGTGGCAGCGGCTGACAGCCCATCACAGCCATGTGTCACAGAGCAGAAGACAGAAGCTCCAGTGGGACCGAGATGCCGGCTGGGGTGAGAGGTCTTCTCGTGACGCATTTTTAGCTCTCGACTCCTTCAATGAGGAAGACATGACTGCTTCAGTGGAGGGCCCCATGGGAGATCACACAATGACAGGCGCACCTGACCCCGAAGCTTCTGGTAAACAGTTGCTTTTGAGGGAGCAGAGCACTAGAGGTGGGCGGATCAATCCAAATACTGATACTAGTGTGCTGGTATCGATATTGGAACAATACTAGTGCAACAGAATCGATACTTCGTTTCTAAGCTGACTGAATTGTGTTAAATAGTCTTGTTTTTTTAATTAAATAATATACCTACTTTGAAAAATACCTGAACCTTTTTCTGCTGACTGTCATGCCTATTTTATTTCTAGTCCATAGCACATTTAAACCACAGAGGCTGACCCAAAGTAAATTCAATATTAGGTCATTAGGTCAAATTAGGTCATTAAAATCAGTTCAGAATCTGCAAAGTGATGATGATCTTAAAAGTCATGACCTACATAAGCTGCCTTTATACGGTGAAAGTATTGTATCGGTATCAGCAGTCCCTGTATTTATTTGGTATAGGATCGATACCAACATTTGCAGTATGGCACCCCACTACTCCCAGCTCCTACCCTCTTCTCCTTCTCTTTTGCACTCTTCATCTTAAATAGCAGACACAGTGGGTGCCAGGATCACACTCACATCACCACTGGAGAAGCTTATTTGCAGATTTTAAAGAGTGCGGCCCCACTTTTTTCTGGAGTAACTCAAGACAAATCCTCATTGATGATGTACCAGTGTAGCAGGAAGGAAAGAAGAAAACATGTCATGTAAAAAAAAATGTGGAATTTACAATCTGCCTTCTATCAGATATCCGAAGAGCCAAAAAAGGATACGGCTAGTAGCCAAAAAAAAGCAGGCGCTTGTAAGATAAGTCAAATCAAGTAACTATCATCTCATTCTTTCGCATGCAATCTCCCAGCGGATCTTCTAAGCAGCAGGACTGTATCATAGTGTGTGCTCTTCATTATTTACAGCGCATTCATTCCAGTGAACCCACAGTGAGGATAAAAAACCCTGCGATGCTACCACTGTGATAGACATCAGAACACTAGCTAAATTAGCAGAGTTCCAGCCTCACTGTAAACTACACCTTCATATATTAGATTACACGTTTAAATCACTTTATATCTGAGTGTAAGTGTGTCACCGTGATAACTCCCTGCCTAAATACCAATCTTGTGCAGTGGTTGCACTTTTAATCCAACCTTTCCATCTGCAATCCCAGATGAGATGGCATGCAATTAACTCAGGGGGTAAATACACTATTGGGGATTAGTGAGTCACTCTGACTTCCCCTGCTTCCTCTTTGACAAGCAGCAATTCTGCCACATCATTAGTACAACATTACTCACTTAAAGCACATAATATATTCTGTTAAATGCTCTGTTATTAGCTCGACTGGACCTGGAACGCTAAAACAAGCTTAAGAATTAATGATATGATCACATCATCGCGTGAGATGCTGCGTTCAAAAGAAGAAGACAAGTGAAAGAAAGCTAGGAATAAACGGCTACAAACTGTTAGAGGCCTGAGCCGGTTCATTAGTATGTCTGACTGAAATGCTCCCAGGCTGGAGCACTTTGATGCGGTGTCCAGTGAGCAACCAAGTTACCTCTGAGCTTACCATCTGTCTGCCTGCTGCAAATAAACAGTTCAGAAGCAGAGGGAGGCTGGATGTTCCTCATCACACAGTAGAAGTGGGTGGAGAGTGTCGATACCAATGCTGGTATCAGTATTAGTTTGATACTAGTGTAATAGGATCGATATTTAGTTTCCATCCTCTAAATTGAGTATACAGCCCATTGAACTGAAGGGGGGGGATAAAAACTTTTTTTCTGTTGACTGCCAAGTCAGTTTTATTTATAGCCTAAAGAACATTTAACCAACAAAAGCTGACCAAAAGTGCTTTAAAGACAGTCACATATATATCTTAGGTTTAAAAAAAAAACCAGTTTCAAAATACATGAAAAGCTAAAAGGTGTATTGTATTGTCTTAACTCACAATAATGGGGTGTAAAAATCATAAATGTTTTCAAAATTTGCAAATTGATGATGATTCATCTCATGAATCATGGCACACTGCTCTGCCCAACACAAACGGCCTTTATGGGTCAAAAATATTGGTATCGGTATTGTATCGATAATACCGGGCCTGTATTTATATTGGTATCAGATCGATGTCAAAATTTGCAGTATCACAGCGTCCAGTCTGTGTGTGTGTGTGTGTGTGTGTGTGTGTGTGTGTGTGTGTGTGTGTGTGTGTGTATGCGGTGTACACCTGGAGGCTGCTATTGCAGGAGGGCAACCTCATTACATATCCTAACACTTCAACATTCCAAATTGGTCACCGCTCACTCAAATATCCGCTTCTTCTTTTCATATTTCTGGTGTGAAGAGATATTGCCGGACCGACAAAGAGGATTCAGAATCACAGTTTTGAGACCAAAACTGTTCTGCCCTGCATCCTCAGCAAGTATCACCAATCAGTTCCCAAATGAGTGATAGTGATAATTAGGCGCATAAACTCTTCTCATACAGTATTCACGTTAATTATCCTGTTGTTGTATACCAGATTGGAGCACAGAGGAGATAATGAGATCGGAAGACAAAAGGAATTTGAGGACAATCTGCATTTTAAACAGAGCGAGACATGACGAGGCCTAATTAGACGAGGCTGCTGCAAAGCTGGGTGAAAAACAGACGCTGTTTTGATGTGATTTTTTTTCCTCCACCCATCAACAATAAACTCTCAGTGGGAATTTACTGAGCGCGAATATGGAAGGATGAACAGCAGCTACAGCCTCTGCTGACAGAAGATCAGTTGAAAATCCAACTACTTAAGTGATCATTTTTATGCGTGTGTGTTTTTCAAAAGAAGCTTCATATCCAACAAAAATCACCACCATGGGCTACATGCATGAATGGGACAGCAGTTAACTGCTAACCGTTCACAGCAGGTAGAACAGGTTACAGTAGCAAGTGGAATGTGTTTCCTCTCTGCCAAACCTGTTTGTTTGTTTTTCTTTTTCCGGGGACTTGGAGATCTCTGCTTTGGATATCTGTGCACGAGGCTCTTTCTGAGAGCCAGAAATGCCTTCTCACACCCCTGACCTCACTGAATACTTTAACATCTGCACATAAAATTTGTCAACGTTCACCTTTTTTTGCTACATATAGTTTATTTATTTATTTTACAATATAAAGTTGAATCTCAGGCTTCACACGTGTGACCCGCGCGTTTACTCACCGTCTCTCCGGGGCGCCTGGCGCGCCGAAGCATCTCTGATGGCATGAGCCCACCTCTCAGCCTCCTGGAGGTTGGCGAGCGGGTCCTGGACCAGTGCGACCCGAAAGCACTGCTCCACTCTCTGCCGGGTCACACCGGCGCTCATCCAGCGCCTCTTGAACGGGTAGAAATAGGCTGTAAAGTAAGCGCCGACGTCCGCGCTGTCCGGCCCTCTATACGCCCGACAGCCGACACAGTCGGTCAAGTTAAAAACCACCTTAGTCCGGCCGGGTGAAGAGGAGATTCTTTGAATGGTCAGGGCGCTCTCCGTCAAGCTCACCGAGTAGCGGACCCTGTCGTTGAGCATGTCGGTGAACTCCCCGTACAGCACGCCCACGAACCCATTCCGCTGGCGGGATGGGTCCGGATCACAGGCGTCTTTCTCCATCCCGGACGGAGAGTGCGACGCGTCCCGGAGGCCGGTGAGCGGATGGCGGTGCGGTGCAGACTCTGATTCTACCAGCCTGCTGTGGGACCCTTTAAGCGTAATAACAGCCGCTTGCTTAGTTCAGAGTCTCTCCCTAGTGACTGGGAAGGGGAATGGCAGTGATGGAGCTGGAGGAGAGCGCAGAACGAACCGTCCCAACCGCGTCTCCTTCTCAGACTTTATGAAACACTTTGCACCTTATCTGTGCAGCAGATTTTATCTAGTGACACCAAGTCTTACACAATATTTTAAAACTAGCAGCTCCATTTTAAGACACTAACTGCGTGTCATTTGACTCACAAACTCCAGTCTAAAATTCAACAGGCGATGTCTCCTATTTTGTTTAATTTTATTTTTTTCCTGCTTGAATGAAGTCACAGATGTTTGGATGACACACCAGAAGTAAACAGACTTCTCAGGATCCTGTGCTCTGATAGTTTATTACATGAAAATTGCCCCTGCACAAGCGTATATGTGTAAAAGAAGTGTTTAAGTAAAATGAAAAAATAAGTAAACATATACTACAGTCCACAGAAATACTCTATTACAAGTAAAAGTCCAGCATTTATAACGAAAAAGTATAGCATCCAGTAAACTATTTATGACGAGTAACTCGCTCATTTAACCAGCTTTATACTGCTGGTCATCTAAATCTATAACCAAACATAATTTATTAATTTATTTCTATTAGTATTATTGATAAGAATCTGCGACAATAAATAGCAACTAAATGTTTTAAAGTTCAAAAATATAGAACATTAGACAATGTGATCACATGACCTCGTTTTACACAGTAACCGTAAGAGGACCACAATATCACCAGCTAGTTTTTTAGCTTTATTATTATTATTGTTGTTGTTATTATTATTAATAACCATGGATGTTAATTGGGTTGTTACACATTTTTAGCGTGAAACAATGAAAAAAAAAAAACTTTTCAACCACACCCAATCACGGTCACGTGGCATGTGACGCGTACGACACATAAAAACGTTATCACGCGAGATTTCCGGTCTTCTTCTCCAGGCGGTAGATAAGCGTGAGCAGCTTTCTTGACTCTCGCCATGCAGTTCATTTTTGTTAAATTATATTCATGTATAAATGTTGAGGTTGCTGCTGGTGACCCACCGTGAGCAGGTGAGACTTTGAGGAGCTTTTAATGAGACTTCAATATGTGGAAGTTTTAATTGTGCGCGTGTGCTAGCTGTTAGCTGCTCTTTAGCCGGGTGAACACGTGCAATGAGTCCACGCAGTCGAGGACTCAGAAAGTGGTAGAATGAGCGTTTCGTTTAAGTAAGGAAACATGCATCATGTTTACTGGCACGCAGAATAGAAGCACGATAAGTTTGATTATTTACGTTTTTGACGAACCATGTTATGCTGCTTGTGTCACGTTACAGCCAATCACTGATTTAACTTCTCATACAGGTTTGGATGATGCAGAGGGACTCATTTGTCTGCCTGCAACAGGGCGAAGTTCCATTTCCTGATTAAAGGTAAAACTGGTTAAGTTACATGCATTTGTGTCAGTGCAGTACACATGATGAACTTGTTATCCCTGTCCGAGAGAACAAAACCTTGTGGAAAACCATGGTATCTGAGCTGCTGTGTTTATTTGTGAAACCCACATGCTGCTGATGGATCGTCACTGATGACCTGTGTTTTTGCAGATTCGTGGCTCATCTGTTCTCCTTCCCACTGAGTGCCTAAGGAAGGAACCACAGTCAAAAGGTTTGTATTGCACTGGATCTTGTGATCTCTGTTGCCACTTGTTCAGTGATGAAAACTGCTGCATAGGAAGTGCCGTCTGATGCGATAACTGACGATAGAAAGCTGTTCTGAGAATCTGCAAAGCTCTTTGCTTTCAGCTTGTGTGATCTGAGCACTCTGTCATCCACGTGTTGTTTCCTGGTACAGGTGCTGTAGTAGCAGAAGAAAGGATGGAGATGATTTTCTGGCCTTGAAGACAGCAGGTCCTGAGCAGGTAAATCATGCAAGAGTTGTGATTTTAAAGTCAAGCCAGTGATGATACAAGTTATCCCTGTCTGAACTCAAGTGTGGAGTCATGGTAACCTGAGGCTTGACTGCTGATGTTTTTATAGCAAAGTTTTGCTTGAATATTGTATTGATCATGTTGTATTTTAGTGTTCCGGTCTTATTTATTATTTTATTTTCTAACTTGCAGATTGAGCTGGTGTGGAAGGACGGAATACCAACCTCAAGTCTGATGCCAGAGGAGACTATTAAATTCAGTATTTGTCTTTATGAAAGATGAAAACCATGTTGGATCAGAAACGTGTTTTTTAATAAAACTACAATGAGGTATAAAATTGAAGTATAGAAAGTAACGTGATTCCATATGTGCTGGGAGGAAAGCCCAGCATGTGTTGGTCAATCTGTGCTGAAAGATGATCTGTAAGATTTCTTTTTCAGATTTTCTAGAAAGAACTGCTCCTCTTGTAGGTATTCACGGTCCTGTTGGGGGCAGAAAAACAAAATCCAGTCAGTCAAAAATCTGAACACTTGAATTCTTGACAAATGATTTCAAGCATTGCTGGCCAAATAGTGATTGTATTAAAAAGCTGTGTGCGCTGTGATGCCTCATGTTGACTGAGTTTCCAAAGCGCAATAAAAGCCTGTACTGGATCATAACACTTGTGTTTATCTGAAGTCATTTCTTTTGGATTGTTTGCTGTGGTTCCATTTTTCCCACCAACAGTTTAGCAACAGTTACCAAAATAAAAGATATGAACAAACCTCAATGCAATGAATAACCGCAGACTTGTTATTAAAATCTTAAACAGACTGTACTGGTTTATATATTCTTTCAGTTTGTCTAGGATAAATTTAAAACTAAATGGATTAATAGGTTTCTTAAATGTAAAAATTGCTGTCTTTACTACTGAGGCCTGTACTATCCTGGTGACTCCAGGGTTCTATGGTGACTTTGGCTTGTGCTTTGGCAATAATTGTGATTGGTCAGATGCCACTCTTTCCATGTGAAACCCTAGGTTGATAACCAGCTTTGCATGATTATTTATCCCAATTGCACATGTTGGGGTAAGGGGACCCAGATAATGGAGAGATACGCTGAACTCTCCTTTCAGAACAGTCCCAGTTTTTTGAAGGTTTCTTAATTTTAGGTCAGTAAATTGATAAATATGGAAATGGGAAAGCATTGGGCTGGTTTCAACCTTCCAAACGTCGCTGCCCATTCTGATTTTGTTTGGCCAGAGCAGACGTTTGTGTTCAAAAGAGTGGTCAACGAACTGGTTTTCTACTCTACCTGAGCCCCAAGGGTACTTTGTCATGCTGCCTGGAGCAGTCAGGGATCAAACCAACAACCTTCCAATTAAAAGACAACCTGCTCTACCCTGCTGAGCCACAGCCACCCCAAGGAACATTAAAAATGTCAGTATAGCACGCTGCTGTACAGAAATAAACAGAGGCCATGAAGTCTATGATGTGCAATTTCTTTGGGCAGGTTTTGGGCCAATTACTCAGTCATGCACATTGGCTGCTACTTCTGCACGGAGGTGAATGTGGAATTGGAGCCAGGGTGGTGGGAAGAAGATGTGTTTGGCTTCACTGAAATAGACTTCATCCAAAAACATCCACAAACAATCAGACCTGTGTCTTAATTTAGGATCAAATAAGGGTAAAAATTTCACATGTAAGGAAAAATAGAGCATGTGAGCTGCTGTTTGTCAATTCTGTTTTAGTGATATTTGACATTTGCAACTAAAAATGTGCTCACCTTTTCTGCAGTATATCTCCACAGAGCCAGATTGGCCTGAAGTGCCATAGACTGAGAGCTGGTAAATGAAACTGGAGGAGGAACATTTAGGGTTGCAGGCAGCTCTGAAACGGAGTCTGTAGGGACAGTAACAAAGACCAATTAGAGATCACAGAAAATGTGTTACTTTAAGCTAGTAGAGAAGACCAACATTCAGCCTCACCTGGTAAAACGGGGGCAATAATTTGTGGTAGAGGTGTAAGAGGAGGGTTTTGCCTCAGCCTCTCTGTATCCTTATGCAGGTGACTTAATCGTATTTGCTCCTGTAACAACAAGTGTTAAGATAACCACCACATTCATTCATTTATGTGCTTCATAAAGTGACACACATACCTTTAAAATCCGTTGCTCCTGCTGCCTCAGGTGCTCTGTTTGGGTGTGAATATTTCTCAGTCGCGCCTCGTGCTCTGCCTCCAATCGTTTCGCCTCCTGCAACGCTCGTTCCCCCTCCTCATACTTCTCTGCCGCGAGCTGTGAAGAACACGGTGTAGGGAAAATATGAACACACGCTGGACAAAAACATGTCCATCACACTACACACAGGGATCGGTGTAGTGTGAAATTACCTTGCTGAATGCCTCAACCTCCTGGGCTCGTGTTTTGAGTCTCAGGGCCGTGCTGCTTAGTCTTTCTTTCTCTCTGTCCAGCTCTTCTCTAAGTTCTTCCAGAGCCTCTCGCTCCCGTGCCATGGCAAGTTCTTTCTGTTTCAGCTCGGCCGTGCGAAGCTTCAAGTCAGCTTGCTCCTACAAAAGGTTTTTACATTTTTTGTGTCTTCTCACGACTTGTGTGGGCTAAAGAGATGACCTAAAGCTCAAGCTCACCTGTGCCAGACTAATGATGGAGCCCTCCCTCTTCTCCAACAGACTGCTGACCTCACGCTCAGCCCTCTCATGCCTCTGCTTCTCCTGGGCGTGGAAGAGTGCCCACTCGGCCGCCAGCTTCCTCCTCTCATCCGCGCAGTGCTGCATCACTGACTTCTGCTCCTCCAGTAACGCGCTCTGAAAACACAGAAAAGGCCAAAGAAGCAAGTGGTGGTCAAGCTGCGCCAAGTTGGTGCAAAACACCTGCGCTGCTGCTGCAGATGTTCGTTGGCCTCACCTTGGCTCTCTCCAGCTCCTCTCGCTCCACGCTGATCTGCGTGGTGAGGACACACCGCTCTTCCTCCAGGCTTCTTTGGGTCGACTCGGCTTTGGCCTGCTCTGCTGTCATCTTCCAGCGCTCCTAAAGCATGCAAAATTAAATGGCATCTTCAGTTTTTAATGAGAAGAAGGTCAGTTTATATTATAGGTGGGTTTTTTTTAGCTGTTTTCCTCACACTTATAAAGTATAGTTTAAAAATGACTAAGTAGGATGCTCTGAGCATCTTAGAGAACCTGCCAAAGGACAGAAGACCACTGTTTATGACTGTGGTTGCATGTTTTTTGTCAACATCGTACATCAAAATGAGCTTTGGGCTTTATTTCTTCAGCATTAAAAGCAGTTTTTTTTGGATGTGAGGCTTCTGGCAGTTCGGAGATCAGCTCAGTGCGGTTGGGAAGCACGTCTGGTGCATACCTTCTGTCTGTGTGAGGCTCTGCAGACGCAGGACGACCATCTTCTGTCTTTTTGTTCTTCTCAGTCTGCGCAGCTACTTCTATTGTTATGATTTCAATTAAACATGAACCACACTTTTGTTCGTTCGGCCATGTTTAGTCTTATTGGTTCATCACGCGCTCGGCCATAATTCTACAAATTCGAAATACTTAGTTGTCTCTTGGTGTGAGGTAAAAATGATTCTGCAATATTTCTTAATATGCAGAGAATGTTTAGAAATTTAAAGTATGACATTTTTCATTGATGCACTACTGTAGCAGGTCCCGGTGTATGATCTTGGTCTGTTACTGTCATTTCTCATAATCACCTTCTCAAGCTGTCTCTGCTGCTCTTTAAGCTGAGTGTCCATCCTGGAAATAATGTCCTTCAGGTACGCTTTCTCCTCTGCCATGGCTTTCTGCTGCTGGGCCAGATGACCCTGCATTGCTAAAATGCACACACGCACACACACACACACACAGAATGACGTTAAGCCATCGTGTTCTCGGACAATCTGCATCTTGACCCATTTTGTACAAAGTACACGCGTGTGTGTGTGTAAAATACTTCGAAGCTGCTCGTCTCTGTGCCGTGCCTCCTGCTCCAGGCCGTGAGCGGTGTGTTCGTGCGTGCTCTCCACCCGAGAGGAAAGCTCTCCAAGCCGCGAGGAGAACTGCTCCATCCTTTCAATCACCCCTGCCACGGACCTGGACAAAGGCGGTGGAATTAAAACTTTTTATACACGAAAAGCTTGCTACATGTATCAGCACTGGCGCTGATATCGTGCACAAAAGAAAAAGAAGCAAAAACATTAAATGTGTGACTGTCAATTAGACTTTTTGGGAATTTTCTTACCTGGTCTGAGATGTTGCGCTTGTAACAGCATCGATCTCTTCTTCCTTTAGCCTCTTCAGCCTGTGGATCTGATCCTCATAGTCTCTCTTCATCTCCAAGATAGATTTTCTGAGCAGCAATGCAACAAATATACACTAAACCTTAAAGTCATCTATTTGCGATAAAAAACTAAATATTTGGAGACTTATTGAGGTATTTCACTGAGTTATCTGGATAATTTAGTTGAGTAAATCCCAAAACCCAAACCAATTTCAATAAAGCAAAGAAGGCTGGTTTTCTTTTCTTTCTTTCCTATGGTGTTGTCTTTTGAAACTACAACTTCACAGCCAGTAAATTTGTTGCTAACTGTAGAAAATTTGTTCTTGCTTTCATTTCATAGTCAACCTGCTGCCATAAAACAGGTTTTCCTACGTTTACCTCTGAAGGTCTCTGAGTCTCTCCACCTCACAGTCTCTTTCCTGCTGGGCCTGGGCCATTTTCCGCTGGTACTGAGCCTGAAGCTCTGAGCGTTCCTTCTCAGCCGCTCGCGTTACCGTTGCCAGGCGTTCCATCAGGTCTTCGCACTCATGTCGCGCTTGAGTCTCCCGCTGGGCAACCGAATCCTCAAGCAGTTTCACACGAGCTCTGAAAATACACAGAGAGACTTGGGTTACAGACACATGTATGTAGAAGACTTCCACAGTTTCATGTGCTAAACTGAATTGATAAATTGATGTGGTCTAGGAATGGACTACTTGTGTGCGTTCTCCAGGAGCTCCATATCCTGTTTGTGCCGCTGCTGCATGCTCTCCAGCATCATTTGGCTTTGGTCTCGCTCCAGCTGCAAAGTCTTGACCTGAATGATGACACGATAAACTTTAAAGATAAATAAAAAAAATACAGTAACAATGCTCCCCCCATCACACCTCACATCCTTCTTGTCACCACATGAGGACATACCTGTCCCTCCAACTGGATGACGCGGGCCTGTAAAGCTTGATAGTCTGCAGGTTGTTCTTTTTCTTTAAGTCTCTGCAGGAGTCCCGCATCAACCACACCGCCTAGGCCCAGCAACTGAGTCTGCATCAGCTTTGAAATTAAATTAAAAACAAACCAAAGGATGAATCTGGTGATTACATCCATTAGTAGGTCTTTGGAAGTGAGGAGGTCCTTACCTGGTTTTGGAGAAGCAGCTGCTGCAGACTGTCGGCTGAAAATGATGCCTGTTTCAAAGAAGAAAGCATTAAAAACGACAACAAGAAAAACTCAGAGACTACAAACCTGTCTTTGGGTGGTATTTACTTCAAAGGGAACGGTGTTGTAGTTCCTCTGCGCTCATTTTGTTTTCTTTGTTCTTTTTAAATGTACTTAAAGAGGTTTGCACTTGTTTTTACTGCTCTACAAACTGCAGGCTTTTGTTATGTAGGCGTAGGTAATGGATAATAGGTATTGATTTGCAATTAACTGGACATGAATAATTTGAGATTATGACGTAAAGGTCAACATTGACTTATTTTAAATCTTTATACAGCATTTTCTATATGCTGACAATACACACTGCACTTTTAGGAATCATAGATTCTAAGTTATAAGACTTTTTCTCCATTTTTTTCCGTGTTCACAGACAGGCAGAAGGACAAGTACACACAGAAGCGGTGCCAAAAACATCACCTCCTTGGTGGAGGTAAAACATATCTATTACAATTATGACAGCCTTGATGCATGAAGGTAACAGTACCTGTTGTGGGAAAGCAGCTGACGTGTTTAGCGCTGCATTTTGCTGCGGATCTGCAGGAAAAAAAAAAACAAAAACATGAGTAACAACCACACCGAGGCGTTACATCTGATATTGAGGCACTGGAGAGAAATCTGATGGTATTTTAGTGAACTGAGTCGTTTCCCTGAGATTACCTACACCACATTGTGCCGGGCAGTGCAGTAGACAGGGGGCTGGGCAAAGGCAGTTGTTGCAAGGTTTCATTTGAAGCCTGAGTGGGCTCTGTTAGCACCTTGGATCTTGTACTGGATGGAAAGTGGTGGGGTTTGGACTGAAGCTGAGGCTGGCTAATGCTAACAGCAGAGGCTAACAAGGGATCAGTATCGCTAGCAGAGTAAACTGAATGACAAGGCGAACTAAGAGTTGATGGGCGGAGTGGGTTTGGTGGGGATGATGCTAAGGTGGAGGGGAGGTAACACTCGCCTGTGGGTGTATACTCGTTAACTACAGAAGGAGAGTGTATGAGAAAAGGAAGACACGGTTTAGAAAAATATGAGCTCATGACTTATTTCTATTTTAAAATGATGTGATACAAGGTAGGATTAGGTATTAGATGGCTTTTTTAAGTATACAGGAAGCAGCCTAATGATTAACATTAACTAGTATGATTGTGTGAGAGGAGTGGTCAAAAGGGTTTCTGCTGTAAATGTGCAAATTGGGCAAATTTGCTGGCAATCTGAATCAGTGACTTTAATAAGATGGAAGGATAGCTACCATGATTAGACCTTTCTTCTCTGACAGGCGTGGAATGAGCAGCAGGACCGAGGCATCCGGGAAAAGTGTCACTACATAAAATATAAGGAACATTTTTTTTAAAAAGGGCCAAAACGTTA
The DNA here is from genome assembly GCF_051167445.1 of Perissodus microlepis. Lineage (NCBI taxonomy): Eukaryota > Metazoa > Chordata > Actinopteri > Cichliformes > Cichlidae > Perissodus > Perissodus microlepis. The sequence continues at coordinate 20,225,289 of NC_140464.1, read as the reverse complement.
ACATGGATGTAATGGAGTTACACAACAAACCCCTTACCTCGTTTCTTTGATTGAAGGAAGCGTGTCTTCTCTGCTTTTGGGAGTTTGTGACGTTACTTGTTTACTAAAAATGAGATCAGGTTATCAATCATTACTGAGAACATGCTCTTTCTGTCTCTGTAGCATTTCTGTTATTGTCTTCAAATTGCACCGTACCTAACACTGAAGTCAGTGAAAGACTCTTCCTGCTTGGATGGTTTCGCCTCTGTGTTTAACGCGGACAGAGCCTTCCTCCTGCTCAGTGCCCCAGCTAACCAGTCATCCTCATCATCCCCTTCTTTCCTCTGGGTCTTAGAAACCTCAGGCTTGGCCTGTTTAATGGTATTGTCAGCTGGGGCTGAGCTCTCTTCTGGTGTTTTTGCAACAGATGTGGAATGGCTACCAGTGAATGAGGGCTTTCTCTCCAGTAAAGGAGACGAGGGGCTCTTTGAAGCCTCTGCTGGATTCTTTGTCTTATCGATGCCCTCCTCTAGATAGACCGGCTCATCTTCTGTCTTGAGGCCCAGCCAGTCGGCTGAGTTGCGTTGTCGAGAAGATGTGGGAGTGGTGGGCTTTGGCTTCTTTTCTGGTGTAGATACACTCATGTCCTCAGTAGAAAATCTGGTCGTGAGAAAAAAAAGATTACTTCTGTCCTGCTGAAAGCTGTAGGCATGAAGAAAACTGTAAATAACAAAACCTGGGCACACCTGACAGACTGTCTACGAGACTGACGCCCTTCAGAAGTGGATCCCAGTGTGGGCTGATAGGATCCAAATGTGAGGTCATCATCTAAACGAGGCTCTGATAGTTGGGAAAACAATTAGCTACTTCATTGTTTTAAAATAGTATTTAATTACAGCCAAGTTAAGGACAAAACTATGGTGCTCTATCACCTTTCCCAGCAGACGTCTTCTCCTGTTGCGGCTTTTCTTGAGACTGAAGCTCGTCCTTCCTCTCGCCCGTTGGTGGTCGCTCCAGAAGACGCGGTGACGTGAAACTCTCCAGAATCTCATCAATTCTGGTACGAGGTCTCTGAGGGGCGTCGGCTCTGAGAGCAACAGGGAACAGAGGTGACGCACAAAAGCAGCTAGGCTAACAAACCAGACTGAGGCTAGTTTGTAAAGTCAGAGTTTGGTTATGTTTTTAGCTGCAGCCCAAAGCAATACCACAGTAATTATTCATCATTTGAGTGCTATAAATAAGGACAACAACGAGAGTGAGAGGGAAAAAAAAAGTGAAAACAGAGTTGTTACCTTTCCTTGGGAGACCAAAGCGGTGTCTCTTTTTTCTTGGGATTGTTTTTATTGCTGTCAAATCCGAGTGTATCCATTAGGTCATCCTTATCATCCTCAAACGTGAGCTCGCCTTTCTTTGTTGCCTTAGCTGATCAACAAAGAATAAAACACAAGCATTCAGCATTTGGCGATTATTTAAAAAAGAAAGGAAACTAAAGGATCCTGGTAAGTTTAAGGCTTACTCGTTTCATTCTTTAGAATGGGAGATGCTGAAGGAGATGGCACAGATTTTTCAGGTTTGGAGAAGCTAGATTTCAAGTCAGGCTTTGAGTCACCTGGAAGCAAATCATCCAGGGGGTCGTCTAGATCTGCAAAAAATAAGAGTCTTTATATCATGAATAATGGATTTGGGCCCCAGAGTGTAAAAGGGTAATAAAACACTTAAATACTTACTTTATTTTTTTTTTTTTTATCTGCTATACCAATACAATAACTTGAAACTGTACTTTGTTTAACTGGATTCATTAAGTGACACATTTCCCAGTTGTGAAACATACACTTAGTGGCCACTTTGTTAGGCACACTTTTCAATTGCTCATTAACACACATATTTAATCAGCCAAACACATGGCAGTGCATTGAGGTAGGCAGATGTTGTCAAGATGGCCTGCTGAAGTTCAAACTTTGTATCCGAATGGGAAAGAAAGCTGATTTAAGTGACTTTGAATCTAGAGTAGTTAATGCTAGAGATCAGATGAGAGCACACGGATTACTTTGAGCTGATAAGAAGGCAACACTAACTCAAATAACTTGAAAAACCCAGTTTTGCAGAAAGCATCTCTGAGTGAACCTGTCAAACCTTGAAGCCCAATGGGCTACAGCAGAAGACAATACTGGGATTTCGGTCAGCTAAGAACAGGAAATTGAGGCTAGAGCAGGGCGATATGACCAAAAATATTTATCATGATATACATTTCAAAATTTGCGATAACGATATAACTGACGATATAATTGACACTAGACAAAATACTTTACAACTCCTCAACTTTATTGGTGCAAAAAAAAAAACCAAAACCCATCAATGTATTTTCACTTAAACAAGCAGCTGTTTTTGTATGTGCATTAAAGTTATATAAAAATTTAACAGTGCAAATGCAAAATCCTTGCTGACAGTTTAACCAAAAGGCATTTCCAGTGGAAATTGGCCGACATATCCTCAGCATAACCATGTATAATATCCACAAAACTTAAAAAGAGTTTATACACACACAATACGGTAATATTATGTTGAAGCACAGTACGTATCACTCCGCGAGGCTCCTGCCTACGACAGCCGTAATGCTCCGACAATCCATCCAGCGGTGCGTGTTCGTAGCTTAGCAAAGTCGTACTAAAACATTTGACAGATTGTCGAACGCCGTTTACCACATAAAATCATTTCGAGGTCAGTAAAGACAACCAGAATTCATACATAAGACACACGGGATTATAAGGGGCACTGTCGATTTTCAGAAAAATCAAAGGATTGATTTTTGTGCCGTATTTTCAAAAAAAGTAATAACGACGGCCCGCTAGCATGCGCTACCAAAAATAGTGCTTTGTTGTGTATCTGAAAGATGAAAGCCAAACCAGTTCCACACCACTGAAGTTGCAGCATTTTTACAAACCAATTCTGGTTCATCAGTTTCATTAACGATCCGCTTTCTCTCTTCTCATTCTGCGTCGCCGCCATGTGCGTATGTAAACAAAGGCACTGCGCATGCGCGTTTTACCCATATTCTATCGCGATATTTCATTTTCTTATCGTTGCCCAACATTACACCGGTATTACTGTGACCGGTATGATATAGCCCAGCCCTAATTGAGGCTACAGTTCACACTCACAGTCAACCTGAGTAATATTTCTGATCATGTCCATGATCATTTATTGAACAAAATACAAATATAAATAGTCTGTTGTCAAAAAAGTAAGTGTACACAAGCTAGATCAAACAGAATCTAGTTTTTTCTTTGCAGAAATCAGTTGTTTTAGGTGTTTTGCATGTTTGTCAACAATCTCTGACGATTGCTCACTCAAAGTTTTTGAACATTGTTGAGCAAAATCTCTTTAATTGTAATATGTTCTATGCTTTAGTTCATAGTCACCGTCAAAAACAACATTTTACTTCTGACGACACCACAAACTTCACTGGCAGAGAGAATTGAAGAGTGCAGATGAACTTGTGACATTAAGTTTGGATATATGAGCTTTATCCATAGGCACAATTTCAAATTATTATTTATACTTGCCCCTTTACATGTATAGATATAATATTGGAATAACTGAAGGGCAATTCCATCTGCTAGTTGGATCATTGTTCTTGGGTGTCAGCGTATCTAAAAATGCAAATCTAATTCCTTCCGTATACTTCCAGATTTGTTGATTCGATTTGGAATAGCAAACATTTTACAGTGTACACCTCCACTGTTAAATACTACCCACAAGCACCCACTGATGTGACTTAACTGCAAGTACAGGACTAAACACGTATTAACCACACTAATGTACCTTTAGCGTAAGAAGTCTGAGCAACACCTTCATCCTCACCACCACTGTCTGAGTTAAAGCAACATTTTGAGAGAAACAAAGCAAAGTTGCAAGTCAACAACACATCTGCACCGTGTTCATTTATACAAAGCTCAGTCAAGGAAGCGGGTGTCACGACAGGGAGGGGGGAGACTCGCTTACCAGAGAAGGTGAACTTCTTATAACTCCGCGCTGAGGATAAAGGTGCAGAGTTCGGCTTCTTCCCCTCTTTGGTGGGTTCATCTGAGGGAAGCAAAGGCAGACAAAAGCCTTTTTCTGATCACTGCTATTAATGTAAAACTTCAAAGCTGGTAATAATGTGGAGCTAATAATGAGAAAGTAATTTATGCGAGAACACTCTGCACTGAATTACCTGCTCCCTCTGGTTTTGCATTGCTCTCGAGCACAGCAGAGTCTTTCTTTGGTCCTTCGCTAACAAGTGGCTTTGTTTGCGCAGGAGCCGAACTGGGCTTCTTCTTTGATGCAAAGAGGTCAGCGTCCATGTCGTCCATGTCCTGCACGAGGAAAGAGAGGAAAAGTGAAACGTGCAGTGTGAACTTTATCTCTTCCGCCGCAACCTCAATTAATGACCCACCTTCATGCTCTTGAGTATGTCGCTGGGATCAGCCGCTGACACATCCGAGTCCTTGGACAAAAGAAAATATAAAAAGACAAAATAAACACAAAAGGAAAAAAAAACGGGGTGAATATGACCCAGTTTGCATATTATCCTACATACCTCAGTGTCCGCACCATCCATTTTTATCTCCTGTGCTAGCGTGCTGAAGATATAATCAGTAGCAGATGAGCAGGAAAAGAAAACAGAACATGAAGAGGAGTAATTATTTACAGCTGGCACATTGCAATTCACAAATCTTCCTTCTAACTTACCTATACATAGGTCCATCGCGTGATGCTTTCATCCTTACTGGCTGCTCTAGTTGGCAAATTGTTGCAAGAAAATATTATGACACACTTTAACATAAAGATAGACACTAATTCTGATAAAACTGCACAACTGCACTCACTTACTGTCATCATCAAGCAAGCTGTCAAGCAAATCATCCCTGAATGAACCTTAGAAAAGCAACAGAGGTATACAGTCAACTTCAGCATGGTGCAGAGGAGGCATACTACTGCTGCTGCCTATATCTGTATTTGTCGTGGTACGACATCTCCTGATCCAATGATTTTGGATCAGGCGGACGGAGACACACTGGGTTATATTTTAATGTAGAAATAGGCTTTTATCATTTTACAGTCAATGTTTTGCTGAGGTACAATCACGAGGGACAAGGATGTAATTGTGTGCCAGATACAACATACTTTAATATAAAGTGGACCAGACCAGTGAAACTCCCCTAACTGTCACTGTACAAAAGTTTAACTTTTCTGCCATTTAATTGTCTATATATTACTTTATGAATTGGCATGGAATGGCCATGGGAGAGCTCTTTATCAAGCTGTAAATCAGTTAAAAGTCTAATTTTATGCCGTGCTTTAGATCGTTTAAAGCCACCCAGCGGGTCAGTGTTGTACCAAAAGAGATTCATCATTTTTAAACTCTTGTAAATGACTTGTTGTCTGTCAAACATATTTTTCATGATTGCTATCAAGTCGTTTGGAGCCACAAACAACATTCCTGTCACAAGGTAGAAGCTGCAATCAGTTTTGGGCAAACTAACTTATATAGAAACCTTTATTTATCCAGCTAAGTCTCACTGATATTAAAAGTGTCTTTTTAAAGAGTAATCTGGCCAAGAAAGGAGCAGAAATTGCAACAAATACAAAATAATAGTTATATAAAGACACTGTGTTTTTATTTATTTTATATACATAACCCCTTAATAAATCATGTTAGCTACACTCAATATAAGCAAATACATTACACATTAAAACAAATACACAGAAACATCGGAAATCACTACTTGGTACAAGACCGTTTAGAAGTTTTTGTCGAATTGATTCTGGGCCCCAGGCCTTATTTTTGATACTCCTGAAAGTTTATTTAAAAAAGAAGGAAAGTTTGTAGGATTCAAATAGCACAAGTTTAACTTACTTTTCGAGGCTTTCCCCTTCGGCTTTGTAGCCTGAAAATAGCAGTGAAAATAAGTTTATTAATTTAGCAGATAATCATGAAAAAAGTGAATGATAATGAAATGATCCTCAAAGATAATGAAACCCCGTTACATCGTCAATGAATAAATACAAAAAAAAATGTTGAGGGAGAGCAGTTTGACTTACCATGTTCAATCTGTGCTGGTGGGTTTACAGTGTAAGAGTAGTCATCAAGCTAACAGTGCAACAGAACCGAACAGAATACATTTTTTATTTATTTATCATTTCATCGTCACTGTTAGCAGCTCTGGGTTTAAGAGCAGCATAAAATGAACACACATAAGCGCCTCCTGTCTCTATTGGCAACCGCTCAGCTACTCTAGCTAGCATTTGTCAAGAACATAGCACGACTGGAGCCTTTCGTCTTAATTGCTGTGGTTTAAATAGTCACGTATTCATACAGCTCGTTGTGTTTAGCGTTTAGCATCTTAAAGTTGGCCAGCAGACTAACGGTAAAAAAACAAAAACAAATCACACCGCCCCCACACAACACATTTTCACAGAGGGTTGCACCTTAGCCACACTGCAAACAAAAGCTAACTAGTGTTCCAGCGCTAGGCTTGTGATTAGCATTAAATGTAGCTACATACAAAATAAGCAGTAAACCACCAGCTTCGGTGTTTGGGCCACTCAGTGCTGGAGTAGCGGGTGCCACAACCGTGCCGACCGGCAAAACATACGTTTCCTGTTTACTGTTTGAGGTGCATTATGGGTAGAGTAGTTTCAAGGAAGCCTTCGGGGAAAGGCGTTTGAAAAAAGGCTTTTGATTTGTGCTGTCTAAAAACACTGAAGTTAGTCGTTTTGAACATGAGCTGGTATTTTTAACCAAAGTGCTTGGGCCTGCTTAGTGAGGTCTGCCAAAGTGGTTTACCAGCAGGTGGCATCAAAGCTTAGAAAATGACTCAAGGCAAATCAGAGCTGAGTAATATTTTAAAATCAGTTTACTACTACTGCTACTACTACAGCAGCTATTAGGACTAAACTAATACTATTAATATTCTAAAGCATTTTCTGTTGTCAGAAACAGCTTGCAAATTGACTAGAAGAGTACCTTTAACCTAAACTTGAAATTTTATAAAAGTCATTATAAAAAAAATGAAAAAAAGAGTAATCATCTTTAAAAGTTTACAAGTAGATTTTTAAAAGCCTTTTAAACTGAGTTTTTGTGCCTTTCTGATGGCAAAGGGAAGTTTGTCCCACAGTGTTGAAGCTATACATGCATATGTGCTCATACATAAACACTAATTTTCATGTAGGGTGGAACAGAGGTGCAGTGGTTAGCGCTGGGTTCGAATTCAGTCCGCCTCTCTCCCTCCCATGAGCTCTGAAATGGATAAATAAAAGACAATGGCTGAATGTGAGCTTTATATCTTAATGGCATTTTCCAATATTGATCTAATGTTTAACATTTACTTGAACTGTAAAGTTTATTTTCTGTGATGATTTGTGTGGACTGTGTTTGAAGGTGCAGGAGGACTGTCGTCTTACAGTAAGCACATTCCTCAAAGCCATCATTCATCGTGTTACAGAGTTACATACAACTAGACCTGATTTTGTTTCCTATTCATTGTAGTATCAAAACAGTTTTAGCACATGAGGTCTATACATGCTCGATATTGTTTCATTTTTGCTGAATTGGTGAGTCAGACAGAAGCTGTTAACAGACACGTTTCGTTCCTCTGCTGGCAAATGTGGACAGGCCTCATTTTGAATCTGCAGTTTTGTCGAGACTGTCGGACTAATGCACACAAGTGATAATCTGTGGCAATTTGCCTTTGATAAAGTAAATATCAAATAACAAGTGTGCAAATAACATTTTATTTATTTTCCAAATTATCTGCTGTGCATATCATGTGATCGGTATACTTTACAGGAGTGCTTTGTTTACTGTAATGTCAGCTGACATTTTAAATGTTGATAGGAGGCAAAAAAAAGCACTTTGACCGAGTGGAAAATAAATACTTGTATGATATGAAAACCATTTTAATAAATCACCAAAGTATGAAACAGTTATTATTAGTGCATATGACAGAGAAGCCTCCCTGATGTTCAGTGGCACACAGCAGAGCATAAATGCCTTTTAATGCTATATTTAGTTGCTGGGGTTCCTCTGGGAGAACAGCATAAACCTTTAATGTTTACATGCCACATACAGTGCAACATATGACGTAAACTCAATACTTCAGAAGAAATGAGGCCACTTGTGAAATGCTGAGATGCATCCTGCCAAAGGTCTAGCCCTCTGCGTGCAACAATTTAACACAAACCATATGGAAAAGAAGCAGGAAAAAATTTATGTTTCATTTACCCATGAAAGTGTTACATTTGCAGTCTTCTCCTGGAGAAAACCCCCCACAAGAACTGACTGCAAATAAAGTAAAAAATCAGTTTAATTAAAATATGTGAAAGGATTAATTTTCCTGAGAAAATCACAAGCAGCAGTCTAGGGGGTGAAAAATAATGCCAACGCAGAAGTGCTGAGCACAGCATTTCCTTGGTTGAGCCAATAGAGCCTGACTCCAAAAGTGAGTCAATCTGCAGATACACCATGTTAAAATGCTCAGTTTTACCACTGATATAAATATGTTTACAGCCTTTTGCAAAAACCATTTGGGCCACTGTAGCTAAGTTCTGTATTCATGACATGTGAATTTTGCTCTAATGTTCCCATTAAAATTCTGCTAAGGCTTGAAGTTATGCAAAACATGGGAGCACGGATGGTTGGTCTTGATCAGCATTCAGTTGCACTAAAATATATGTAATGGAGTTTGTTGTTCAGTTTTTCTCGTTAAAACATTTTGTTTTAGGCCTATTTTTCCAGTAGCCGAAATTAGCATGTCAATGGACTTTGCTCACCAAGTTAGCTAGCCCTGAGTGGTGTTAGCTGTTTTCAGGCCTCCAAACAGGCGTCCATCTTTTATGTAATCTATGGTTAACCATAGTGAGAGATGAGACTATATACAGTATAAAAGATTTAAGTAGTCATACTGGTTAGTGAACTCCATATGAAGCCTAAAGTTAAGCAGCTCATGAAGGAGGGGTGGGAGTGACAATAAAACCGAGGACAGTGTACGCCCTTCAGCTAACAATGTCAATTACAACTGGTAGCATTAATAATAATGTTAAAACAGTAAACTTCATGTTTTATTCAGTATGACTTTAAACTTCTAACTGAACCCATAAAGTTATCATTAAATGTTTACGTCGGTGGCCGAGTGAGAGAGCTGAGGACTTCTAATATAACGGCTCTGTAACAATAGAGTAAAAACAGGACACCAACCTTCTTGTGAAAAAAGGGAAAAAAACTGGGGTTGCCTGGTAAGGACATTGAATTCTTTCACATTCAGCAATTGATTGCACGTAGTTCGAGCATGCAACACCTTCAACTTCTGAGTGACTACTTTTGATCAGGAGGCGATTGCACAGGTTGCCTGGTGAGAGGCGACCTGTCTCCAAGCAATCATGCTCCAAACCACACAGACTGTAATTACAAATTGGTAAAAGTTTGCAAATAATTGCCATCTAATTTAGAAATGTAGACAGATTACAAACGCCTTGCAATCAGTCTGTGCCGGTCTGTTCCAATGAGTACAACTCATCTGTCATGTGGGTCTTTGCAATGTGGGACTCAACTGGTTATTAGCTGGTTGGACATAGCTGATTATATGCTTGAATTTCTGTGTATGTAATTCCACAGATTTATCACAGCTGATCACAAACAGATTGAACGTAACTGCTAACTTGACCCCATTCAGTGACAAACTGTCTTATTGCCGTCTTATTCCTGTTTGATCACCATCCTGAAACACCAAAGTTAGTTTAAAGTTGGCAGCTGACTGCAAGTGGTCACAGTAACATAACCAGAAGTCTTTTTGCAACCACTGCAGTCGACCCCTGCTGGCCACTCGAAAGAATGCAGCTTTAAGGCATCTTGGCCTTGGATTCACTTGTCTGGTCTAGAAGCTACTTGCACCATGTGTGAATGAAACATACATTTTGCAAGATTTAAAATGTAATATTGTTGGAGGGTATGAAAATGTTTTGTTCTATTGTTTTTCCTTATGGAAAATAATTTTATATGTCAAAGTAAAACATCAGACAATCAGAGAAGAACATCGTGGCATTTTATTGTGTGGAGGCACATTTTTGTTACTTTAAACCCTGGAAATCTGATCAAATTCACAAGCTAAAGATACATTTTGACTCTAAAGCAGACAGCAGTATTAGCGATGTTGTAAATTCAGCCTTTGTCCAGTTTCGTCATCCAAGCTGAAACATACCCATGTTCACTCATTTGCTGTTTCCTCTTCAGTAAAACGAACATCTGCTGGACAGACAGGGGGGAGGCATGATCAAAACAAGCCTCATTGTTTTTGTAGCCCTCTATTTCTTTTTTTTTTTCACTCCCAGTGGGAGCCTTACTGTGAGCTGCCAAATGCAGATGAATTAGAATCAGATCACTGAGAGAATACAAAGAAGATTACATGAAGTCTGTCCTGTAGCATCGGTGGAACAAGTGTTGACATCAAGAGGCCACTGAAAAAAAGAAGCACAAAATAAATTAAGACTTGTTTTCTGGCTTATTCAACTTAAGATTTAACAAATGACGTCTGCAGGGGAGGATGAGCAATTAATTGGGAAAAAATTTAAATATTAAATGCAAAGTCATGAATGATGTGGGAAAACAAAATGAACAGCATGCCCTGACTCAGGTGAATACAGCTGTCTCCAGAAGATGATTCATGAAGCTAACATGCTGTGGTTCATTATGGGGGTCAACTACTTTATTAAGTTCCCCTACACCGGCATTTAACAATGCGGTTCCAGGAAGGTGATGTATTTATACTACCCCTCCAAAGAAATGATGGATTGCTGTTCTGCCCATGAATCATTTAGCGTAGTAACAGTGAGTCCTCAAAAGCCAAATGTGAGGCAGGCATCTCTGTTGTTTGTGCATCTTTCGAAGGTTTACAAAAGTTACGAAACCTCCTTCAGTTTCATCACTACAGCACAGCGTTTGCAGGTGTTCTAGAGATGACAGAGGATCTGGCAGACCTTTCAATCTATGTTTAAAATATCGCGCCTGGAATGTCAGAAATGTTGGAATGTTTTCTTTTTTTTCTTCTTTTTTATTGCAGACTTGATTTATCAGTGGGGTTTTTCCTTCCTCTGTCATAACAGACTGAACAGCCCAAATCCAGCACACGTTAGACTAGATCGACTCAGGAATGTGTCAGAGTGCACGTAAGTTATGACTTCTCTCATTATCTCCTGTGATAAAGCTAACCGAGGGTGCGTGCCTCAGTTCACTCTTGTTGGAAATGATCCTCTAATGATTTTGAAACACGTGACATTGCCGCAAATTTTAAAGACAGTTTATTTATAGGGAATAATTTACTGCAATCAAATGCTACACGGTGTATCTGACACACATAAGCAAACTAAATTAAAATAAACTAAGGCGGGAAGAGGTTTTCCACTCACAATTCCGGTTTGCAATGGCTAATGACATTCTAAGTGATGGCTGGAAGTTCAGAAAAAAACACCAATGACATTTCAGACTTTGTCCATCTGCACTGGAGAGGAAAACAATTCCTCCACTTATGCAATTGGAACTGTAAACACTGCGAACACACAGTTTGGTGCTGAAATGCTGTTAGTTGCAAAGTCATGAATGGCATTGGCCAATAATGAGGAATAGTCATCCTGACTCAGCTAAATCCAATTGCCCTCGTAAAAGCGCTCTCCTAAGGTGGCCTGTGACCTACATGAAACCTCCATCCTGCAGTGGGGCACAGGTTTACTATTTTATGTAGCCATCTTTCACATTCGCATTTAACACTGCGGTTCCAGGAAGGCAATGTATTTATAATAACCCTCTAAAGAGATGGTGCATTGTTTCTTCTGCCTCTGAATCATTTAGTGTTAGCAGTGTAGCAGTGAGTACTTAAAAGCCAAATGTGGGGCAGGCGTCTTGGCTCTTTATGCATCTGTGCCTCTCCAACATGCTCCACTGCTCCACTTTCTCCACTTGTCTGAAGCCCCTTTGTAAACCCCTCCTCTCTCTCTCTCTCTCTCTCTCTCTCTCTCTCTCTCTCACACACACACACACACACACACACACACAAACACACACACCATTTCCTCATAATTGTCAGCCTGTCTTTCCGTCACCCGTCATGATTCTCAATTTTGGTGTGTTGGTCTTAAGTATGTTGTAATGTTTTTATTTAATGAATTGAGTTTTCTTTTCGATTTACAACAAAAATGTTTTGTACATATCATATGTTGAGTTCTGTAGTGTGATTTGGATTCTTAAAAACTGACTGTATAAACACTGTCAAATCCTAGAACAAAACATATTGCGTAATCTTCATCACAAACACATTCAAAATAGATCAGGATTTTGAAAACTTCCTTGAAAATCCTGATCATTTTTGAATGATTCCTCATTAAAAACAGTGTTTTAATGAGCACTGGAGGTTTGCTGCGATTTAACAACCTGTAATCAGAGAACATTTTTCAAGGCTGCAATAATAACACCCGGTGGACGTTATCTCATGTCAGGCCAGTAGAAGGATGACATGCATGTTTGACAGTTTCAACAGCATTTAACAACCTGGGCTGTAAGTTGAATTACGGGAATTGTAAATCCTAAAACTTTGGAACCTGGCCAGCGCTAAGCACTAAAGAAGCCATCGGATCTTGTTGTCTGCTGCTTTTTAATCTGTCGCTCGCATGTTCTCGAATTTGAAGAAAAGGTGTTGCATTTTCTCAGTATGCTTCCCTTCAGGTCATTTGTTTGCGTTTTCTTACCCAGTCATTTCTCTGTTTCTGTTTCTCCATTGCTCTTCATGTATGGCACGTCTTCCTCAAACTCCTCTCTCTGCCTGTGGGAGGTGATACATAACAAGAGCACAATGTACACTTTTATCATGATAAAATCTTAAGATCTGGATGATGGAAAATGTGCACACAGTTTTTCCTGTTTCATTTATTTCTGTTTGCTTTTTTTCAGTCTTAATAGTGAGCTAGATGCTGCCGTGCTCCATGGTGCTGTAGCCGTTGGCGTTGTTTGCTATTGCAATGTGAGTGGGTAAGCAGGGCCAGGGGCCTGAGATGATTGCACTTAAAGTCAATTAGTAGCCATAAACTCAAGAGCACTGATATTTTTTTCCTTCTCCATTCATGTCTCCATTAAAAAAAGCTGGAATACACTGTCGTTACATAGCCAGCCACTTAATCCACCACGCTGTTGCTCGAAGCAAGCCCTAAAATAATCACATGGCTGATTTCGAATCAATGAAAACCAGTCTCTCATGCTGTTCCCCTCATATGAAACAGATATGGCTTTTATGTGCTAAAAGTATAGTTTTTGTGTCAATTATTTAATGAGCTATTTAATGTGTTTCTCCAATGGCTCAAGGTAAATTTCCTCTTTATTCTTTCAGGCATTTGCTAAAGCAAATACTGACATGAGGCGGTTAAATGCAAAAATAAAACAACATTTCTAGATGTGAAAATTCAAACGGGGGTTTATAAAGTTAGACTCACGGTTTGATTTTGTTGGAGAACCTCTGTCGCAGGATGAGAGCAATGGTGGTGAGGACCATCATAGTCGTACACATGGCTCTACCCCAAGGATCTCCTGCCTTGGGAATGCTGGTGGTTCAGAGCACTGAACCGTCTTCCGCCATTGAAAGGCTTGAATGGTAAAAGGCAGAGTTTGTGGTGTAACAATCTGACTATTCCTGCCTTGGCGCTCACACATGATTGGGGAGATTACCATGGAGGATTAGCTAGGATCAAGGAGGGGGGGGTTAGATCTCGCTGGCAGGACTATGAGGTAAACAGAGCATGCTGTGAGTTGCTGTTCTAAAAACAGCCCACCCTTACCACCATGTCATTAGCGCAGCATGCTAAATCCATCTCATCAGTATATTGTCTTTTTTTCAGTTGAGGATAGGCAGAATTATGTAACGGGGGCAACAGGGTAGCTTCGCAACATGAGCCTAAAGATCAACATACCAATCAGCTTACACTGCTTTATAAGTGGATTATCTAGTTCAATATTATTGTGCTCAAACATACCTTGGGAAACATTGAATGTTTAGAACATATCATGGGACTGATTATAAATATACCAAAACCAGACCCTCTAATGACTTCTCTGCAGGCCAAGTCCGGTGTTCCTACAATATATTATGAAAAGAGAGCACATAGTGGGATAAATGAGGGTATAAATACGGACTGTCGGCAGCTAAGCCACTTATACTTAGCACTGCTGACTCAAGCACAGAATAAGGGAGCAGTGGGGCAAGGAATAGAAAAGAAAGGTGTAATTTTGTCGGTATGCCCACGAGTGTGTAGTGACAGGAGGGTCACATTGGAGCAGCAGATAAACAGAGGCTTTTCTTTTTATTTGAAAATTGAATCAATTACAGATACAAACGTGAGCCATGATGAAAAATGTACAATCGCCACATTTAAATGTAAAAATGTAAAAACGTCTCGTATACTTAAGAGCTAATAAAGTGGCTACAAGTGGATACAGACTGATAAAGATTAAACATCTGAAAGACATCATACTGTTTAGAAAGAATGCTGTTTACATTTCTGTTTCGAGATATACACATTCAGCAGAAGGCACATCCAAGTCAAATGTGACCTCTAGTCCACTGGTGGGTCTATGTTTGCATTTTCTTCCTCTTTGCTCTCTCTCCTTTTAATGGTTTAGCTTTTTACAAGAGTACAAATGTAAGAAGGTGAGCTGATTTTTTTTATTCTTCCCTCTCTTTCTTTCTGTCTCTCCCTCTCTTATACACACTAGAAATACACTTTACTAACCACACGTAAGAGTGGACGTCCCATGATGATCTTAGATTACATCAAGCTGTATCTCACATTAGAGTCAACCGATTAATGTCCTATGAAGCCTGGAAATCAGAAGGTTTCCCCGCATGCCTGCCTATGTGGAAAAGAAATAGAAAATTAAAAAAACCCAAACAAAAACCGAGTAAATGTTTGTTTTATATGTGTAATTCTCAAGGCTTATATTTTATACCATCAATTTACATATGAAAGTGGCCATTTCACATTTTTCTCATGCAACATTAAAAAAAATTCAAACTACGACACCAGAAAAACAGAAAATGGACACAATCATGAGTAAATCATAGTATTACGATATGTATGTATATAAAACTAACTTTTACTATTAGAGAGCGTGTATATTTCTAAGAAAATTTTACTACTTCTTTTCCATATGGGTAGTCCAAGTTTAAAACGTTCAACCAGTCGAGGTTGAGAGCTTTTCCCAGCCCAGTTCCTTGTAGATGGCAGAGATACTGCAGTAGACCGTGGCCAAGAGGTTTGTCCATGCTGCGCCCACCTCAGGTGTGATGACCTCTGGAAATTCTTCTCCCAGGACTTCTAGGATTACACCGCTCAGAATCTGAGTAAGACACAAACAAATGTGCTCAGGACATTGATGGCGCGCTTTGACTTGTTTTTCCCTGAAAGTGTTGACCCCCAGTCTCGGGTTTTTGTACAGTTGAAGCAAAGAAAGCATAACATGTCCAATATGCAGACTGGGAGGGATTGAGTTGTGCTTGTTATCTTTGGTCAGATGCATGGAACTGTTTTTCAAATTTGCAAATACACTAGCTGTCTCTTATCTTCTTATTTAGTGTCAGTTTTTTCATATAACTCTATGTTTCAATACTGAATCAAAGGAATCTCAGATGGGAAGGGTTGCTAGCAGTCTCTGGCGCTCTCAGCTAATTAATCTGGTTTCCTGGTCCAAACAGCTGCGTTGTGCATCATATTAAACGGTGTGCAGCTGGTTTCTGTTCACGAGCTCACAACAATTGACTGTACATTATGTATCTGCTTAAAACTACATGCAAGAGAAAAAACATAAAAGAATCAAAGGACAGGAAGCAAAACCAAGTCACAAAATTATGGCTTGTGGAATACCAGAGGTGGCAGGAAAGAGGAGTTTAATGACCAACATAATATAAAGTGGTTTATACTGTAAGGTAAAAACCCAATGATACAGAGACAACCCCAACAATCAACCAATCCCTTCTGAGCAAGAACTTGGCAACAGTGGGAAGGAAAAATTCCCTTTTAACAGGAAGAAATCTCTACCAGAACCAGACTCAGGGAGGGGCGGCCATCATGACTGGTTGGGGGTGATGACATGCGTCATATGCTTGACATTTATCACATTTGTCTCACATTGTATCATTTCCTGTGAATGCAAAATGATTTATTGATCATTTTATGCTAACCTATTAAACTGACTGACTGTAAATATGTGACTCTACAGAAGCACATGGTGCAGACTGAAAGACAGTTTTTTTTTTCTACTAATGTCTTGGAGCGTGCTTTCTGCACAGCTGTTCACGCACTGTTTGCTTTACCTTGAAGTACACAGGCTCCACCTTGTGTTGGAGTGCATGGGCCTTGGCCACCAGCTTCAGCACCGACGCCACCTTATCTGAGTTGTCAAGGTTTTCCACCAGTGTATTGATGGCATTCATAACTCTCCGAGCATGCTTCCTGAGCTGGGCGCTCTTCTCCAGCTCCTCCGCGTCCTCAATGTGCTTGAACTGGTTGAAAAACTGCTTGGAGGAGGGGAAGTTGACAAAGAATCTGCAAAGGAGGAGTGCTAAATGAAAGATACGATATATATACATACGTGTAACTGCTGTACTATTCTCATCTTCCTTCTGCCTGCAGCCTCATCCTATAAACCCACGTTCCCTTGTCAAGTTGGCAAGATAACACGAGTAAACACTAGCGCATGTATAAGGGTGCTGCATACTTTTAGTGTAAAATAACTGCATTAAACTGATACTGTGCAGTGTGGTTTCCATACATTTGCAAAGGATTTACAACCTAAAGGCTGCAGAGCTGTGATCATGGCAAAGAGCTGAATAAATAGATACTTTACACAGTGATTTCACAAGTTCTGTTGTACTAAACAACAGCTGTGGTTAGGTTTATGAAATAAAAATGAGGAATACTGACTAAATGACTAAATATGAAATAGTTATCATCATAAATAAAGTTATAGCTTCCTTTGCTTTCCAAACCAATTAATATGTCACACTGGAGAAGGAAAGCAAATCTTGTAGCATCAGATAAAGACTCCCAAAGCGTGCACTAACTCTGATATTCTGGGAGCTTTTCTGTTTCATAACTGTTTTTGCTTTGATAAATGAATGGATGGAGACTTCTTATTGTATTTGCAGTTTAAGGCCCTTTGCCATTCAACTTATAAGGTAGTATACATATGCGTATCCTTATTTCGTACCTGAAAACCCAGTGTGATGAATAACTCTATTGTTTTTAAAGAAAAACAGTTCCAGTCCTGTTATCAATGTCAATATTTGTTGTTTTACCCATTCTTTGGGATGGAATGACAAAATTAATATCAGGAACATGAAACCTGTCTCCTCATACACATTGTTTTCAAGCCACCCACCCTCGCCGCTCCTCGTTTGGGAACCTGTTGGCTGATGTTTCTAGTTCTGCTCTGGTTCCTGTCAGGACTTAAAAAAACATAATCCTGCATACTTTCCAAAAAAAAGTAACATGCTTATTACAGATGAGGGTGTGGGTATTCTATGCTTACTAAGGTTGCTATGATCACACCTGATACTTCCTTTTCTTTCTGAGTGACACTGAAATTATAATTCCTGCAAAGACAGATACAAAGTTATACTTATGTTGGAATACTCAGTTTGTCATCTCAGTTTAAGCTCCGGGTCGAGAATTTAATATCGCTGCGCTCTTTCTGAAGACAGCAAATAGTCCTTTTAAAGATGTTTTCTTTGATGCTCAGAAGTATCAGAGTGAATTAACAATGAGGAACCTAAAAACTTACCCCCTCCCACAGTCTGGGAAGAGGGCCAAAGCATCTGGTTTTTGGCTATCGGATCGAGATATCCCATCTCCTCCCTGTCTGTAGAGCAACTAACAGAAAAAGGAAGCGCAGATTTACACTGTCAGATCTGCAACACATGGCTCGATATTAAAGTTTTACTCGTGAACTTAAACGTCTGAGGGAAGGAGGTTGGGAGGCGGCGCATTCATTTTTCAATCCTGGGTGTATGGGCTTCTGCAAGTGCCGGAGCAAAATAATGAACCGTGCTGTTTAATCTTTCTGTCTTTGTAATTGCATGTGACCTGTGGTTGCATATAAATAGCCTCATTAGTTTTTCATATGGTCATTGGTTCTTAATCCTTCCTTATCTTATTTCGAGACTAAATGAAGAGCTGAAGTGATAGAAAGTTTTTCATTTCAGAGACAGAGCGCCGAGATTTGCTACTTTAGATCCTATCTGACGACCATAAAGCCGACGAGTTTGAAGGATTTGCAGCGTTAGGCTTGAAGTTGGATACGGTGGCAGGATCTTTTCTCGCTGGCTGAAGGAGACTTTTGCCAGGACACGGATATCAATCGGACTTTATTAATCAAATTCCCGAAGGTCGCAGGAAATTAGTGATGGAATATAAGCAAGACAATATGAAAGGACATATTTTAAATACTTTTTTATACTATTTTCTGTTTCTGTAGGAAAGCGCAGCAGCTAAATTCCATCTTTTCAACAATCTGTGAAAACTACATTACTAATGGTGATTGTATAAATACAGTATTACACTCCCTCTCAACTTTCACCTCCTGCAGTCAGAACGGATTATAAAGGCATGCTCTGTCGTGCATCGAATCTCGTCAAACAAGAATTCCATTCAAAGCCGTCACACTTCTGCTAAATCCCTGCACATGGATGATTTTTGCAACATTTGCTTTGCTTAACTTTCAATGTGAAAAAATGAAAGTGTGGTAAGTGCAGGAATCAACCAGCAAATCAACAAAATATGATGTAGTAAATATATGAAAGACTGAATACCTGCTGTGTATGTATCCACTGTAATAGAGAAAAGAGGAGGATTTTAAATGTCTTACAGCTGGTGATGGAGTCATGCTGCCATAGGTTGCCAAGCCCTCTACACAGGCATTCAATCAGAACCTCTTCTGAGAGGGAGTGTGCCCCTTTCATGGGCACAGATGGGGTTTAAATGTTTGACCTCTGCCCTAACAACTTAACAAACAGGATTAAGAGAGCGTCACATCTAAAGAGATGACTGTAAAACCTGTAAAAGTCAGCAAGCTCATTGAAGTTGAGCGTATCCTGGATTTTGAAGTTTTTTTTTTTTAAAAGTCTGCACTGGGGAACAAACAAGCATCAGCTGTTTTTTTATTGGCTCCTGCTGGTGCGCTGACGGTAAAAGGGGGTAAAAGGCAAACCTTAACTTACGTGTGGTGAACTATATAATAAAGATGGAAAGAACTTTCATACCAAAGTCTCAAAATAGGTGATATTACACTGTTTGTGCTATATTTTTTAAAGCATGTGAGTAAATAGATGCATAGCCATAAAAAAGGATGATAAACATCAAAATAGTTCAAATATAACATTCCTGCTAATTATAGACAACATTTTTCACAGTACTCTTTTTATTATTTTGGTGTGAATTAGATATTTCCTCAAACATACATAGAAAAGGAAATACCTGACTAGTATGGCCACCCCGACATCATCACAGTTCTGGTAGACTTTTCCCCAGGAGGCCTGGATCATCACCCTCTCCTTGTCAGTCAGCGGGCTTGGCCGCTCCAGGTGGTCCACCTCTCCGTCTCCCTGCGTCCTCTCCATCTGGAAACACAGTGTGTAGTGAGCTGAGCACATGCAGAAGGCAGGGCTGATGAGAGCACCCCTCCCCCTCAGGCAAATAAACACAATTTGTACCTTTTTTTTGTTGTTGTTGATGTCTTTTCCTCTTGTTTGTGTCTCCTATGTGGTGGCAGAAGGGAAAAGCAGTTTCCTGTTTTCCACCCCTTGTCCCTGTGAGAATCTCTGCTCCCGACCTCTGAATCTCTGCTGAGCGAGAGTGTGAGTGAAGAACGGGCTAGGAAAAAAAAAATCACACAAGAAACACACGCAGCAGCGAATGAGGAGGAGCCTCTGTACTCTCTCTTTATACACTCTCCCTTCCCTGCCTCCCTCCTTCTCTTCCCCTTCTCTCCCTCTGCCCGCCTCACCTTTGTAGGTGGTGTTTAATGAAAATACGATGAGATCAGAAACAAATCCCAAGCAAGGGAGCCGGATATGTCATGCACGTAATGTGTGAGCGCAGATACAGTGTAATGTCAGCATGGTAAAATAAGATAAAGGTGCACACTCTTAACTTGTTTTCCCTCTAGAGTCCCTCATGCAGACTTTCCAGGAGAATAACCTGGAATGATATTGAATTTCTCACAAGCTCCCTTTATGTAAATGAAAAAATAAATACATAGATAAAAATCATAATAATAATATTAATAATAATAAGGTGTTTTGTGCTTTAACTTTTTCATTTTCTTCCTTCAAAAGCAAACGTGTAGCTTTGCTGTGGTTGGTGTTATCAGTATAAGGATATATCGCTTCCATGTGGTGAAAAAAAAAAGCTTGAGTAAGTTGTTATTGCTGTTTTATAATGAATTGGCCAACCAGGACCCAGGTAGCCTGGAATCTGGGAGGTAAATGTGGGAGGAGAGCAAACACAAGACCAGACACTGTGACTTAGGTAATATCAACTGTCTTACAAGGGGAGGTACAATGTACAACTCTGCGTTAAACATTGACAGAGTTGATAGTATGCCATTCAAGTTGGTGAAAAAAAAAGTAGACTTAAGGTAGATGTATCATAACCAACCATTCAAAATAGCTTTCCCTTACCCCGTCTGCAGAGGCAGTGCCAATTAAACAGGGGAAATGAACAGGGGGATAGTGTAACACGGGAGGCGGGGAATTATTGCTCCTAAGGTGTGCAGTGAGAAACATTACAATGAGATCTGGGTTTCGTGATCAAAAGCAGAGCACACAGGACACAACTTGACACGCAGTGTTCTGGGCAGGCAACAGAATGGAACTGAAGGCAATCAGAGCAAGTGGCCTGCACTGGGCAGGTAGACAACAAGGTGATGGGTAAGTGCTTCAAGCAGAACGGTTTGTCAGAGAGACTGCAGAGTGATGCTTCCGGTGATGAGATGATGAGCCACAGGTGTGCATGCCGATTGGTGCCGGGGGGGGGGGGGGGGGGGGGATGAAGAGGAGCTATAGAGCCCAGGCCGTGACACATGCACCATCAGTTCATGTGTGAAGCTCATTATAATGCAGGCATGTGACCTTCAAGCTGGCTCGTCAAGATCATGAATATGCGCACAATCCTAACCGTGTAGGCTACTCGTCGACCTCATGTAAGCGTACAGTCAGGGCTTTACATTTGCTCCTTTACATTTTCCAAAGATCAGCACCACCATGGCTGCCTTGCCACCACTGTCTTACAAGTTATAACAGTAATTATAAGCATCACATTAAACCAGTGGTATACAAGATATTGCATCCCGTCATGGTTGTAAGGTGTACAAGAAGCCACACAATTAAAGGATGGTATGTTGTTCATGTGCATGCTGTGACCTGTGGCCCCAGGTCAGAGTATTATTGTGGATAAACTTTGGGATCAAAAAACTTTATTTTTACAGGTTTATGTAGACAAATCCACATACCTCTGTAAACACTTCATGACTCCTTGAATCTCTAGTGGTGTTCACACCCACAGTAAATTCAGACCCTTTTTCACAAACCTCTAACGCACTCTCTTAAGAAAAACAATAATATTATCGTCCAAAAGAATAACTGCTGTAACTGCAGTCAGTACAGCGTTAGTGGCATCTACTGGACAGTTGTGGTAATAACGCTTTATAGTGTCTTTATTTTCTTTTTTCTTTCTTTCACACAGTTCGCTATCTCGCGGTGAAATTAGTTTGGGCAGTAAAATATGGTCATCTCATCTTAACTGACTGACAATCGCACTATGATTAATCTATGACAACAACATATTTCATCTATCATATATTAATCAAAATTTAAAAAAACCTGTAGTATATGAAAATAAAATAATATGAATTATTATTATTTCAATTAGAAAGTTTGTAAATTTGCTGGAGTACATATATTTTATGCTACTTTGACCGTAATACAGTAAATAATTGAACTCCGTAATTAATTTTTAAAAAAGCTTTAACCTACTTGGCTTGCCAAAACAGTTAAGTGTTTATTTAAAAAAACTGAAAAATTTAATCTTACATAGACAATATGCAATAATATGAAATGACGAGTTCATCTAGTCACTTGACTATGTTCACATTTTGCTCAACTATATTTTGGCTCTGAATAAATTACTTTTTTAACATAATATTTTCAGTGTGTCATTAAACTATTGCTTAATTAATGTAATCTCTTGGTTAACCAAATTATTACCAGATTATTAGTATCCCTAAAGAAAACCGCCCGTCTGACATTCAGTACAACTGAATTTATGTTTTTTGATCCGCGGTTAAGACTGACCCGACGGGGATTCCGTAGTTAACATTATAAGCTACATTGCTACCTGAGAGAGAGGCAGGTGTCAGTAGACTTCCGGCGAAAACTGCGACAATAATTTGACAAGCCAAAATAAGCAAATCTTATTTTACTGTTATGTTTTAGCTAACTTTGTGCCGCACTCTGACGGTCATTCTGGGTACATCCGCTCCCCTAGCAGGCTAATTTGAGCCAGCGAGCGAGTGAGCAAGCTAACGACTACGTCAGAGAAAAAAGGACAAGAAACTAAGTGGTTAGAAGGAATAAGGTTGAGCTGTTGACAGTGCTTGTCAAGTTAAACACCAGAATGAATGTCGCTAAAAGTGCTTATCGAGTATTTTCTGCAAACTCCTCTGCAGCATGCACAGAATTAGCCAAGAAAATAACAGAGTAAGTAATGCTTTGAACCGTTAGTGTTAAGACTGACTGCTAGTTAATGTTTAATGCCACTAATAGTGCTTCTTTAGGTTGTTGGTCGGTGATAATTGTGGAGAAACTTCACTGCTGACACTTTACCATGCATAGTGAGTGTGGTCTGTAATGCGTGGATGAATGAATTAGTCGTGTGGTGAAAGCCTGATATTGTGTGTTGAAACTCTGCAGCTGGCAGATGACCATTAGGTTGCCATGTTGTGCTCATGTTTCACAGGCGTCTGGGTGTGGAGCTGGGGAAGTCTGTGGTCTTCCAGGAGTCTAACAGAGGTGAGCAGGGTGTTATGGCTTTATATGCAATTTTATTCCAACTGTTTCTGGTCAGGTTTTATCTGATATGTAGCCTTGTGATCTGATACACAAGTAGGTGAGGGTAGTTAGAGATTGTGTGCTAAAGTTACTGTAGTTGATATTTTTATGACTATTTGTTGTTTCGAAATGTCAGTTTCAGATTGTATTTGAATTTTTCCTTTTTATTAAATGTACAATGTAAGTGCAATTTTCAGGGACAGGTGTAAGACTTGGTATTTCAATTTGTTCTGCTTGATAAGCTGATTTCTCACCAGAAGTGGACTTTATAAACAGCTTGTCCATGACTTTTCCCCTCTTATTTTAATACCTCACTCCCAATGATCACTGTCGCCAAGTGCTTGCTCCTAGGGGCTCATCTGATTGTTGGACTTTCCTTTGTATTATTGTAGGGTCTTTATCTTACAATATAAAGCACCCCAAGGCAACTGTTGTTGTGATTTGGTGCTATATAAATAGAAGTATCCTCTAGATCAGGGATGCCAAACTCATTTTATATCATGGGACACTACAGCCCAGTTTGACCTTGAATCTGAACAAGCAAAACTGCTTACTGTCAGTGTAAAGAAGCTTAATTAAGCTTATATAATACCTGACATATCTTAATATAAGAACAATACATGTAGTTTCAATAACATGGTTCATTTTTCTATAAGATAATGAAATGCTGCTGTTGTAAAGAAAGAAATCTGTCAGCACGACTGTTTGTCGTGTACAGTTAAATTGTTAGAATATAATGTGTAAAATTACAGGAAGAGTTCTGGTTATTCACGAACAGGCCTTTGCTAATTAACAGAAAACTTCCTATTTCATTCCTGCAGTAGTCCCATTAAACCACATTTCTATAGTAGATAGTGGAAAATCAGGAACTTTTATGTTATTGATGTGTTTATCAATTATTTACTAGTTTTGGTGTAGTATGAATGGTCATTGAAGAAATTGATCTAGGACATTTTAGCTCAGATTATCAGTATCTGTACCACTGTCTGTTTCATTACGGAAAGCAGAGCTTTCCTGATAGTCGCATTAAAAGTTGTTGGCACAGGATTGCTGTGGAGTAGGGCATGGATATTAATACAACACGACTGTTGCAGAAATTAATGGAATCCATCAAAAATAGCACATTGTTCATGTAATAGAGCTACAAGATTTCATCAGTTTTTAGGTCATGAGACGTAAATGTACAACATCCCGTGTGCTCAAATAAACAACAAATGTGTATTAAAAAGTATTGGTGAAGTATGTTCTCTGTTCAGAGACTAGAG
Organism: Perissodus microlepis; assembly: GCF_051167445.1. Taxonomy (NCBI): domain Eukaryota; kingdom Metazoa; phylum Chordata; class Actinopteri; order Cichliformes; family Cichlidae; genus Perissodus; species Perissodus microlepis. The sequence goes on along the minus strand of NC_140464.1, from coordinate 20,200,868 downwards.
TGGATGTAAAAGAATCTGTTCGTGGACAGACCATCTTCATTATCCAGACCATACCACGGTGAGTATAGTAGGATGTGCCAAACATTTAAAAAGGTTATTAGATTATCACCAAACAGAGTCATCTGAAATTTTTTTTTTTTTTCTTTTTTTTTTTTTTTTTTACAATCAGGGATGTGAACACAGCCATCATGGAGCTGCTTGTCATGGCTTATGCCCTCAAGACCTCTTGTGCAAAGAACATCATTGGAGTTATTCCTTACTTCCCCTACAGCAAGCAGTGCAAGATGAGAAAAAGGGGCTCAATAGTGTGCAAGTTGTTAGCTTCCATGTTAGCCAAAGCAGGTAAAAATAGCAAAAAAGAAAACCTCAATCTGTGATATGTTCAAAGAATCTTTATTTGAGTTTGATTATTTGATGTCTTTTACTCTGAAGGATTAACACACATTATCACCATGGACTTGCATCAGAAGGAGATCCAGGGCTTCTTCAGCTTTCCCGTGGACAACTTGCGTGCCTCCCCTTTTTTGATTCAGTACATTCAAGAAGAGGTAATGATCCCTGTCAGATCTCTGCTGTGTGTATTCTAGTGACCTGTGGATCACTCAGTCCAGAACTCCCATCAATAAGTCTAATAAAACTGTTTCACTCTTTATTGCCAGATCCCTGATTACAGAAATGCCATCATTGTGGCAAAATCCCCTGCTGCAGCTAAAAGGTAACTGATGCAATACACCACTGATAATTTCTGATAATCTTTACATCAGATATATATTGCAAAAATAATTTCTGTCCTATTCTATGCATGCATATTTAGATACATATGTATAACTAACGTGCATATATATACATGGTGTTACTGGTAATAATAATAATGTTGTTATTGACTAATTGTTAATTATTATTATTACTATTTTATAGGGCTCAGTCCTATGCAGAAAGACTGCGTCTCGGTCTGGCTGTGATCCACGGCGAGGCTCAGTGTTCAGAGTCTGACATGGCTGATGGAAGACACTCCCCACCATGTGTACGCAACACAACAGGACACACAGGCCTGGAGCTTCCTTGTAAGAAAACCCATATGAAAAGCATTTATGTTTAATTTTTATAATTTTTCTTGTAGCTTAAGTGCTCCATAGATATTACCAGCACTGATGATTTGCATTATTTATTGTTTCTTTCAGAATTTTCTCCTAGTTTAACTCTTCAGTTGTCTGAATTTTTAATGTTAGCACTTCATTGTATTTATAATTTAACAGACCTTTTCACAGCAGACATTTAGAAGCAGAAAAAGCACAGGTGGATTGATGAGTTTATTAATGATGGCTTAAGCGTCACAGGAAGCTATGACAATTAGCTAACATGCGCAACAGCATCAAAGTCAGTGGGATGCAGTCATGGTAGAGTTCACCTGTGTTTTAGCTACTGTAGCAGTTTAAAATGTCTTCTGTGGGAAAACAGACAAAATACAGCTCTTATTCATGCTAACCTGTTTTGAGCTGACGATTCTGCCGTTTCTCACTCATACCATCAGCCATACTGCAAGTAACTGATTTTTGTTTTTTATTTATTTTTTTGTTAGTGCATGATTTCGTTTCTACAGATGAGCTACTTTGACTCATGCTGCATCGGCAAGCTGCAGTTCCTAACTTACAAAGTGTAAACTACAATGTAATCATAAAAGCGCAGTCTTCTGCTTGTTTCTTGCCACGTTAATTTAACTTTTTTTTTTTTTTTTTTTGGTGCGAATACATGTGACTGGGTGAAGCTTTTATAGTGCTAACTCTGAATCTGAAGTAATGTCAAATGAGTGTGTCGTTGGCAAATGACTCCAAATTTGTATCCAATATTTAGTTGATTATTTTGTTTAAAAAAAAAACCCAACAAAAAACCAACAGCGTTGTGCTTTTAACCTTGACTTAAAAAATCCTCTTTTGGAACTGTAACTCACAAATGGCTTCATCCTTATTTTTTTCTTATTAGAATCAGTCTGATTTGTTGTGTCGCTTTTTAAATTCCCGTCAGGCCGAGCAGAGGATTTTTCAAGTCCTGGCGTCATGTGTTGTGTCGTGTCAAATATTTGTGCATTTGTGTTTAACGTGGTGTTTATTTGTTGACAATAGCAGGCAAACAACAAGCTCCGTTCCCTGGCATAGAACTTCCAAGTACGACCGTAAAATTAATTTACATCTGACTATGAAATGATTCCTCTTCAAATGGTTCCTCAATTTGCATGTATAGACAAAGGGTTTGTGTTGCATCTTGTGAAAATACAGTCTGGATTCAGGTTGGTAAAAACAAAGTGGATGATTAGTGCTCAAACGAATTAAAAGACCAGTTATTTTCAGTTTCAATATACTGTTTGCATTATGCCACATTTCTGTGACTCCAGACAGCTAGTTCTACAAGATGGTCAAACCCTCTTTTTTGTTGTGTTCTGATTTTTATTTTACTTTATTTTATTTTTTAAACTCCAAATCCATAAATCAAACCAGAACCATACCAAACATTCTTTCTGTTTTTATTTTGTAGTTGAACATCTGGACTCATCTTGCCAATCAACACATTGTGCACCCATAAAAAACCCGCCCTTAAAAACCTGATTAACATTTGGTCATAACTGCATGTCATGAAACAGTAACGCATGCATTTGAAATCTAACATCCAGCGACGGGAACAAAAGATGTTGTGAATGGGACGGTTAGTGAATTATAGCATATAGCATAATCGTAGTAGTTTTAATATGCTGGATCAGATAACCTATTTTATTATTGAATAGTGTTGGATCAGTCAGTTACTCCTACAGGTCTGGACCAGCTTTTCTTTTAAAGGGACCATGTTTTTGATTCCAAGCAATGCTCCCAACAGATAATGCAGACCTTGGTTCTTGAGCTGGTGGTCCTCCCAGTGTCTATCCTGCTTGGCTGAGTAGCCTTGTAGGTTAAGTACCATTTGTCAGCCACACTGGTTAATGGCAGCTCTCCTCTTGTGATGCTTGCTCTTGGTAATTTTGCTAGGTTGTACGTTGGTGGCCAGGAAAAGAATATAGGTCCCAGGGATCTGTTAATTTTAAGGCCTGAGGGTAACATGTAAGAAGTATTAAAAGATTTATTGCTTATTCACAAGATTACGTAAAGAGTTAAAACAGAAATGTCTGAAATTTAGACTTCTGAATTCAGGATATTTTATTGAAGCAGTTTAGCAAGGGCAAAGCAAAAACCAGGATGTATCCCATCTCCTTTCGCTCAAATCATTTCCAAGACTATGTAATACCCATAGGCTCAGAGCCACTGACCCTTTACACTAAGAACCGGTCCAGACTTCCTGTATATGGGTTACTGGCTGATCTAATGGGTGGCATATTTAATGTGATGCAAAGCTTTAACTCTGTTAGGCCGTTTGGACAGGTTGGGCATGCCAACCTGTTGATTTAACATTTTCTACAGATAACTCAAAGTATCGATACGTTTTAGAAATCTGAAATTAATTTCAGAAACCTCTGAGCAGACATTTTCAGGACAATGTTGTAGCACATCAACAAACTGTCGAGACAATGTATTTTAAGTGTGTGTACCGCTAACAACATGGCTCTTGCTGTTTTTGGTTGATAGCAATAAAAGACTGAATGTGACACTCCCAGGTTTTCTGATGCTGTGGGACTCACGGTATTCAGCAAAATGTTCTGCAAGGCATGCCTCCTCCTTTCTCTGCTGCTTTATACTTTTCCTGCACAATCGGCTTGGCTGGCTGATTGTTTATCAGTTGATTGTTTCCTCAAAACCCTCTAAATGACTGCATTTACATGCATACCTGTAATCAGAAAACAGCTGTTTTTGATTTGGGTTACATGTCAGAGTGTTACTGATGGTTCTCCACTTTAAGTACACTGCATCAATCCTTATCTGAGGATAATTTTTAATGCATCAGTTGAGAATTAGAGACATGATAAGATCTGCCACAAGATGAAGCACTTTCATGTTTTATTAACACATAGCGATATGTGATATGATATCATGTGAGACCAGAAGTGTTATAGTGGACGTCAGCACTGATGCAGTGACAGTGTTGATGATAATCAGAGCTTTTCTTAATAGAAATAAATTATATCCAAGTCACTGTATGTTTTTTTAAAGGGTGGAAAATTATGGCGTGCATGTAAAAGTAGCAGCACTGATGTTCCACTGAAGACTGATCCCAGAACACTGGCAAGTGTGTATGAAGAAACCCTCATCGGTGCTTGCCACTGTTGACCCATGTGAAATAAGACTGTGTGGTGCTTATTTGATTCATATACAGAGTGCTGCCACATGCCTGCCACAGCCTGGCAACCTAACATGTGTGTCAAGGCGGTTGTATACATTGTCTTCTGATTGGGTATCCTGGGCAGAAAACCCTTAGGCCATTTGATCTTTGCATGGCATGTTTTGTACTATGTTTGCCATTTGAGTTTAATCTTTTAGGGGTAGGAGGGGTAGAATGGAGGGAAAGTGTAATCAAGTGCATTTGAAATTTAAATTGAATGCAGCATTTCTACGAATCATTCACATCATGCAATGGAAAAAAACAATGATTTGGAGTGAAAATGAGCTTAAATCGCAAAACAATTTTCTCAACCCATTTTACCCAATCTACTGAGATTTATTTTTGATTAAGTGAGAAACTGTACGCATAACTTCCTGGAAGTGCTCTCATGGGCAAACTGCTCTTTTCATTTCCAGTAATGATGGCCAAAGAGAAACCTCCCATTACTGTGGTTGGAGATGTGGGAGGAAGGATTGCCATCATCGTGGTAGGTCATTTCTGCTGCTCCTTCCTTAGTTATCATTTCCATTAGCTTTCGTGGCTAACTTTAGCTGATGATTCAGCCCTCTTTCTTGATAAAATCTACCAATGCAACACTACAGCTTTCTTTAAAATGATTGGCTAGTTCTTTTTGAAGTGTGATATGCTTACTGTCTGCCAGTCACTTCCTTTAAGTGTGTCTATTTATCCAGTGTATACTGCACCAAGTGTTTTTGCAATTCTGGTTTTGCACTGTCCTTACTTTACTTGGTTACGTATGCTCTTCATCTTCTGCTACATATTTTTGTTTTTTATTTTTCCTTATTCGTTGTAAGTTATCAAATTCTGTTTTAAAGGATGTGAAAAGATCTAATCCAAGCCAAAAAATGGGAAAACTGACATTTAAAAAAAATAAATAAATAAAAATCTTCTAATAATAATAATAATAATAATAGAATCAAGTAGGGCTGTGCGATATGACCAAAATCTCATATCCCGATATAAGACATCTATCGTCCCCATAACGATATAAATCACAAAAATGCAACATTTGAAACATGTGAAGTGTTTGCAGCTGGGCGTCGTGTACCTGGAGTCGAGTGTTTTAACCGATGCATGAAACTATACATTTTTAGACATAAGTTGTAACGGCCGCCATTTTCTTTGTGAGTGTTTATTACACAGCGTGCTGCGGGCGGGGAAAAGCCTGTTCTAACGTTTGAGTCTAAGGTTTATTTTTTTAGCACCTGGCGACACCTTTTTTGCTTCCCATCTGTAAACACTGCACACTCTTTCACGTGATTCGGTTTATTTTGAAAAGTCTCAACAGGATCTTGAGCTTTATTGTGAAAGGTTTATATGGAAAATAAACAAGCGGTTTTACCGTCGTTGTTGCTAATGACAACGCACAAAAACAGGCGCTTGTCCGTCTGTAGTGTGGTTATATTAAATATAAGAGAAAGAGAGAACTTTAAGAAATTAATATAGCCACTACAGTGACCATCAAAACGATGAAGAAATATTACCGTGAACAGTTTATTTTGCGACACCATGAAACAAACAATAGTGTAAAATGAAACGATAGATGTTTTTACATCGTCATCCGATATATATCGTTATATCGAACAGCCCTAGAATCAAGTAAAATATCCAACAAGATGATCAAATTCAGTCTTTGAGTGTGATTAGTAGGGGTGTAATGGATCTTTCTGTCTTTCTCCTGAATCATTTGGTACCCAGCGCTTAAGGTACAGACGCTATCCCTTCTTTGTTTTTAAAATGGGAACAAAGTTTTAACTTCTTTTTTTTTTTTTTTTTTTTTTTTTTTGTTCGAACAATATTTGTTCTTTGTGTATAGTTAAAAAGCAGGAAGTTAATTCTAATGGTAAATATGATCCAGTTATCTTTCTGAACAATGAGCAATGTGAGAGTTTTGACACTTCCTAATCTTTTCTTGTTGACAGTGTTTTTGTATATTTTGTATATCATTACACTGCTTGTGAGCAGTGCCGCAAGTATATCACCAATAATCATAGGAAAAAAAACACAAAGAAAAAGGGAGATGCAGTTTTAACTACAGATTGTATTTTTTTTTTTCTGACAGGATGACATCATAGATGATGTAGGAGACTTTGTCGCTGCTGCCGAGATCCTGAAAGAGAGAGGAGCCTATAAAATTTATATCATGGCCACACATGGTTTACTTTCTGCTGACGCGCCACGTCTCATAGAGGAATCAGCCATTGATGAGGTGAGGACTGATCCCCCCACCCACGCGAGAACTGGTTATACATGTATTTGAACGAAACTGTCACACAAGCTAAAGGAGAAGTGGTAAAAAGTCTTTTTTTTTTTTCACGGGCTATCATTTGTTCATTGTAAACAGAGTGTAAAACGAGATGCTTCCTCGTAGTGGGCATTTTTTCCCTGTACTGTGTAAGGAGTTTCATGATCTGCTGAATAGAAGTTTTCATTTTCACTTCCTCTGAACTATCTAGAAAACAATAGTTGCAGTTTACTCTACATTTATGACTTATTAAAAACAAACAAGTGAGATCTGAGATCTATTAATTATTAATTGATCTATTAGTCTCTTTAATCTTGATCCACATACTGGTGAAAGGACTGGTAGTTGGTGCTTTTCTACCCTAAGCCCTTAATACATACATGCCTCATGCACTCATTCATACTTTATATTTAATATTCATACACCGTTGCACTCCAATGAATGCACCTCAGGCTTCAGTATCTTTCCCATTAATGCTTTGGTGTGCAGACTGGAGTCACCAACCCTCTAATGACTTGCTCTAGCTACTCTACTATAGCCATCCTGTAGCAAAGTGTTGTAGTACTACCAGAAAAGCTTCAATAATTCCAGTGCCGTCTAACACATTAGTCAAAATCTGAATTGTGTTCATCTGGGTCGATGTCTGGTAAGTGTGAAAACCACAGCTGCTTATTCACATCATTTTCATACTTGTCAAATTGTTCAGTTACTCCTCGTATCATATGGATGAAAAAACAATCATTCTTATCAGGGTAGAAAAAGAGACAAGTGGGTCCAAGCCATGTCTCTGTCAGCATAACAGAGCCACTAAATTATCCTACAGAGTCAAGATTCAAGTTTTTGCTTTCCTTTGAACTTAATACTATTGTCGAAACAAACAAACAAATGTTATCTTAAAAGTTTGCAGAGTGTGAAGGTGGCAAACTCAGTGTGGGGCTGTTTCCTAAACTGCTGCAGTGCTCATTTATTAAGAATTATAGAAATAAGTTATTCAAACAACAGAATCAGAATATTGATCCTGTGCCTCTTGCACTTTTCTGATTGATTGCACGAAGAAGAAAGAAAGAAAAGTCAGGGATGGCAACTAGGAAACACTATACCTGTGATCTTCTATTCATTGTACAAGTATTCTTTTGTCCTCTTTTTGAACTTGGGACATCTTTCTTTCACAAAACTGAGATCTGAGTAACAGACCTGAGTCAATGGCAGTATTGCTTAAGTGTTTAATTATGTTTTGGGTCCAGTTTATGTCTTTACCGACTTGTCCCTTTTTTAAAGTAAAACTTACACCCCCCCTTTTTCTTTTTTTTCAAGTGCATGCCCATGTTTGGATACTTGCGTTTCAAGTCATTTTAAAGCAGCTCTGTTAATTATATGTCAAACTAATATTACAAAAAAATATATTCATAGTATAAAATGTCTGTGTTTACTGTGGGTCCTCAGGTTGTGGTGACCAACACAGTTCCCCATGAAGTACAGAAGCTGCAGTGTCCAAAGATCAAAACTGTGGATGTCAGCATGATATTAGCTGAGGCTATCCGCAGGATCCACAATGGCGAGTCCATGGCTTACTTGTTCCGCAACATCACTGTGGATGACTAGTGGCATCAGACGTTGTCAGTGATAGAGAGCAAGTCATAATTTCCTGTGTTATACATGTTTAAAAAAAAAAAAAAAAGCAATGTAAGTCATTTGAAGAGATTCTATAAATTGCCCAAAGTTATTTATCTTCTTACCAGAAGTTATTAAAATATATTTCACTTGTTAAAAACTGATACGTTTTCGGGCGTGTCGTGGATATTATAAAAAACAAGACCTGTTTCAGTTTTTTAAGGCACGTCTCGCTGCTCTCATTCATTTCACTTGAACAAAAGATGCTTTGTATTGGTATTATTTTGTCATACTCTAACAGTACCTCCTATCTAGTGACTGAGCTTAATCTGCAAAGGAGAAGAGCTGGCAAGAATTTGTTGGCTTTACTAACCAACACCTTGCCAGGTCTTGTGATCAGGGCTGCTCAGGCACTGATTTCTTTGCACTGAACGAGGCATGTTTCATCTAATGAGTAAGAACAAGTATACAAACTGTAGTTCTCAAATGATCATTTTTATGCAGCTTTTCTTTGCATCCTCTGTGGAAATATTTTGGGAAATAAAAATGTTTTTGAATGTCGTCACCACAGGTTAAAATGTCACTCACTTTTGTTGTATTGCACTCTCAGCAGGAAGTTAAGAGCGAATGGCTTCATACCACCGCTGCAAGCTGCTGTGGGCGAAATGAGCCTTTATCATATTCTCGCTTTATTAATCGACTGAAATGCCGTTAACTATTACCTGATTGTGACAATGCACTACATATGACATAGCTAAAGGGAGGTGTGCACCACACTATTGCCAACTGATGCAGGGAGCTGCGATGGTTTGGTTGAATGCCTTTGATGAAGGTGAATATTGTTCTCTATGTGTAATTAAAAGTACAGATAATTTGTGCTACCTACTTTAGATGGCCTATATTGAAGCCTTGACTTGGATAGACAGTTTTGCAACATACTGACATCTTTGTAAGGTGTCCCCTGTTTGTGCATTTGTTTTGCTTTCTAATTTTTAAGATGATTTGCAACACAGCAGCACAGTTCTGATGTTAGTCTCCAAGTGACTATGGCCTCTGAGAAAACTTCAGAGTGAAGGTTGACTGAAAATGACTTTATTTTCTATGCTGTTTGAGCCTTTTGCTCAGGGAAATATACTTTAGAAGCCAATGCACAATTATTTGCTCTTGTGCTTATGAAGGTGTTTTACTGTTGTGTGCGCACACCCTAATACTTCGAGAATGTCTTCCATACAGCAGTACTGTACACCTGTGCTCGTTTTATCTTATCATTTAGGTTTGCTATAGATGCTGGATGTTATTTGATAAGGTTGGGCACTCTTGTGCACAGAGTTGGGTAAAAATGCCATTGCCATGTCAGCTCAAATTTCTGTCCACAGCGTGTTTCAGAAATCCTCTGTATTTACGGTTTCCCTGAACCCCTCCCCATCCCAACCCCACCTTTCTGTCAGACTGTACTGTGTTTGTCACTGTTTGTGAAATTAAAAAAAACATTGCCTCTGGTTCTGCCTCATCTCTACCAAATAAGGAATTTTATTATTAATTAAATCCACAGCATCTGCCACTTTTCTGAAAAAAATGTTATTTGAATAACTCCCTTTGCAAAACATGTGCACCTTAAACTACTATCTATCTATACATTCTAGATTATTTGAGTCTGTTCTGTTTCTCTAAAGGCTGCACCATGTAATGAAAATCACATCTAATTTGTGCTGCATCAATCAAAAAAAACAAAACAAAAAAAAAAAAACGCTTATTAGCTTTATAACATATGTTATAACACTCAAGCTAAATAATTGCATCCATATTACATTTCTGCTTAAAGGCTACCACATAGCTTATAAAGTCACAAGCCTGAATTTGACATCAGTTAACACAATGGGGCATCCATTAAACATAAGTTCTAATAAAAAAGAAAATCAATCTTTAGCTGTGTTCTTGACATACTGCCTGACTATGAACCTTATGTAGACTGTTTGTACTATATGGCATAGCCATTACCCTTTACAGCTCCATCACTTTCACTTCAGAACCTCTCTGAAGCCTTTGTGGTCCAGGACTGTTTCCAAAGAAGGATGTGGATTCAGAAATCAAACTGGATTCTCTGAAAACCAAAATAGTCACAGAATTTCCTTTTTGTTCCATAGCAGCTAGTTTACTGATGCTGTAGAGATGCAAATGTCTGTTTAGTTTTATAGGTTGTGGTGCTTAACAAAATTTATTGGAAAAACAGTATATGGGGACTGGATTAAAGTTTAAGAAGTACCAGGTTTGGTTTGTGGGCCTTAGTTTTGAATTCAACTAATATGTAATAAAAGAAACTGATCTGTCAGAATCAGAGAGATTTAAAGATTACAGATACATCTGCAGTCCAAATGTTCTATTTCAGCAAGGAAAAGCTAACATTTTGTTCCATTTGTAGTTTTTGGCTACAAAGAACCAGATTTCTCTTTGCTTTTCTGGGTTTTTATATGTATTCTGTTTGGATATTTAATGAATCCTGCTAAAAAGATCTTGCAGAGACAAATGTAAAATTGAATACAGCTTTATGAGAAGGCTTTCATTTACTTTTAACATGCACTGTGATTCAAATGTTAGCATAAAGATCCAGTATGCAGTTGCCATTAGGTCTTACCACTTCCTGAAAAACACCTGATGTGGACGTCAGAGATCCTATACTTGTTCAAAACTTCTCAGGTATGTAAACAGCACTGAGGAGCTTGGACCAAGTCTAGGAGCAGAGACAAACACTTTGCCAGGCAGTGTAGGGATTTCAGAGGTCATACTCACAAATCAGACTTTTCTACTTGTTGCTATAGTAGCAGTAATCTTATCTGAGTAGTTTGCATTTCCTTAACCCTTATCTACAGCTGAGCCCTGTCCTCTGCCAGCAACCTAAGTAAAGAGGTTTAAATCGCACCTGAGTTTTAAAAGGCAGGGGTCCCCCCTCCTGGGTCTTCGTCCATGTGCTGAGAAAGATGGGTTTGTGAATCTCAGTGGAGCAGCTGAAGGCAGCTGTGAGTTTAAACAAGGCACTAAGAGGAACTAAAGATGTGATAATTACAGATCACTTCCTTGTCTCATTCTGAGGAAACAATGTACTTTATCTGAGCATTTTTGGAAAAAGGAAGTGCACCTTTTTGTCTCTTTCTCTAAGCCTGTGTTGCCTTTTAACAGTCAGGAAATGCTAACAATGTGTATGAAGTGCTTTTAGAGAACATGAAAAGTGAACATTAAATAGCACGATACTTTATCATGCTTTATTAGGCAACTTTGTCCTGTTATTGCTGCCATTGTTAAGAGTGGAGAATTAGATAGAGAACCATCTGGAGTAAGCTCTTTAGTCAAATCATCATGTGAATTTCTTGAAGCAGTAGATCAGATTTTAGTCTCACCCCACCAGTTTGGTTGGAATGAAAACCTCTTTATCAACATTTGTTGCATGTTTCAGTATACACACAGTAGACACAAAATCCAGCTAAACCAAACATGTGAGACATTACTCATCCAGATTTAATCTCAGTAACTAATTTTACTTCAGATAATAAAATTAGTAACTAGATTTTATTTTGCACTTTAGGAGGTTTTGGAGACATAGTCAGTGGTCTCCCTCTTCAACTGCTCATTAACACAAATATCTAATCAGACAGTGACGTGGCATTAACTCAAGATGACCTGCTGAAGTTTGAACAGGGTTAAGAATTGGTTTTTATGTTCAACGGGCTGGTCTGAGATTTTCCTGTGCAGCATCTCTTGACTTTACAAAGAATGGTCCAAGAAACATCAAATATCCAGCAAGCGGCAGTTCTCTGGGTGCAAAATACCTTAATGCCACACATCAGAGGAAAATGGCCAGACTGCCTCGAGCTGCCTCGAGCTGATAGGAAGGGAATGGTAACAAAAAGAACTACTAATTACAACAAAGGTGTGCATAAGGGCATCACTGAGCGTGCAACATGTCAAACCTTGAAGCAGATGGACTACAGGAGCAGAAGACCACACTAGTGCCATTCTGTCAGTTATGAAATAAGGCTAGATTTGGCACAGTTCATAGTGGTGTAAAGGTTTCTTGCCATATTTCGGCATAGTTGAAACGCCACGGCCTACTTGTGACCACTGTGCGCCCATCTTCTGACAGATGCTTCCAACAGGAAAACAGACTTTGTTATAAAACTATCATGATCTCAAACTGGTTCTTGCACATGACGATAGGTTCCCTGCATTCATGTCTGTGAAGGTTCTCAGTCATCCAGGTCATTGTAGTCTAAGGAGCCAAGGTGTGACCCACACCCGCTTTCAAACCTTGGCTCATGTGATTAGGTAGAGGATCATCAGGGGGTCGTTTGTCCCTCTTTGAGGGGAAACTCCCACTGGGTTTAAATCTGGGACTCTCCACCATTTGACCTTAGAACTGAAGAAGCTTCTCGGATGAGAGGTGAAACGTCTTCAAGCAACTCAAAGAAGTCCAGACGCTTTTCTTTAAAAGCTCCTTAGGCTTCCCTGTATTCAAATGACCTCCACAGTCACCAGAGCTCAATCCAATAGATCACCTATGGGAAACCTGCAGCAACTATGTAATGTTGTCATGTCTCAGAGGAATGTTTCCAGCACCTTGTTGAATCTGCGCCACGAAGCTGTTCTCGAGGCAAAAGGGGTACAAACCAGTACTCACAATGTGTACCTAATAAAGTGGTCATCAAACAATGCACACATCACCAAGTGCACCACCAGAGGGCAATGCAGCACAAAACAGAGCTTGTGCTGTTGAGATTGTGTTAAAGACCAACCAAGCGATCCTATTAGTTGATTTAATCCACTCAGTACCAACATAACTTTTCTAGGGTCTTAGGAACAAACTGTAAGACATGTCAGTTGGGTGATTCAGCAGTTTTTTTACATTTCCGTCTTATAAAAAACAAAAAAACAAATGAAAAAACCTTTACAGATCTGGTTAGACCAGCCCCATTCTCTAGAAGGGAGGTATAGTTTGTCTGTAAGTTTTGCCACAAATGCATTGAAGTATGCAACAAGAATTAGTGTCTGGGCACCTGGGCTTTCCTCCTACAGTACTAAAATTTGCATGTTAGGTCAAAGTTTCTGTAGGTGTGAATGTGAGTGGCAGTGGCTGTCTCTGCACCATTAGCCCTATGATAACTGGGCCAACAGACTAGACAGTCTCACCCCACCAGTTTGGTTGGAATAAAGAGACCCAGACCCTGAATCAGGACAGCAGAAGAAAATTGATGGATTGATGTTGAATTGATTTGAATTCTTATTATAAGAGAAACAGTATAGGAGGTCTGTGCAGTGTGAATCTTTTTAAGGACATACAAAATAAAGTTGTTTTATTTATTTAATGGTCAACTGTTTTCAGGTGTTAGACTTTAATTTGTTGCTTTTTTTAGATTCATAACTTTTCACTTATGACTGTGAAAACTTCCCCTAGTTATACAGTAACTTTCATACCGTTCCTGTTTGTCTCTTCTGCTGCTCTGTCAAATAACAAAGTCACAGCAGTAAACAAGATAAAATAGTCGGGATAGACAGGATTAAATTCAAATCTTTTATTTAACTTGAAATAAGCGCTGAATAAATACATCGAACATGCCTTTGTGGCTCTTTGTGGTGTCACAATAAATAGAAAATACCACATTAATAAGAAAAGAAAAACAAAAAAAACCCTTTATGCTCAGATTTGCAATGCACTTCTGTCAGCTATTCTTTAAGACAAACTCACATAAATAAACATCAAAGTAGAGAGAACCAGCAGTGAATGTGCTCTGTGTATTTAAATGTTAGCGGTTTTGCAAACAATCTTCTAAGAGCTGTAGAACAGGTTGCACAAGCATTCACAAGAAAAAAAGTTTAAATTTGTCCTTAGTTGTTCACTTGATTCATAAAACTGACAGATGCAGACACAAAAACACTTTTGCATTTATATGGTTTCACAGTTATTGCACTTTTTTTTTAACAGCAGTAACATAAAGGCCCCAAATCAAACATTATCATATATTTGTATGTAAAATTAGCTCTGCACTGTCACCATATCTTACATTTTTAACATTCACAGTAAGTATTTTCGAGCTCAGCCACATTCCACACTGTCTTTAAGGTCGTATTTGTTTACATCATCACATGTCGGTCCTCGCTGCAGCATCTCTGTGCTGTCAGTGACTCTGTGGGGCTAACTGCAGTGCTTACAAGACTGATGGACAAATATTTTACTGACTCAGTGTCTCACATGAAGCTTAAGATGTATAACAGCATTTCTTGTTTTGCTTCTGTCCAAATCTGACCCTTGCCAACGAGGAACTTTCTATTTACAACAGTTTTCTGCCCCTCAGTCTCTCTTTGTCCTTTGTGCATCTCAATATCGCTATGAGAGGAGGCAGCTGTTGGTTTTGTTCATAGGAGGTCGTTTGTTGCTGTCTGTGGGGAAGGTTTCCCGCCTCCGGCACAGTGCAGGACTGAGCCGACTAGGAAGATTGGCCTGCTGGAGCAGCTCCCTGAAAGCTTCCAGGACATTGATGTTGTCTTTGGCTGAAGACTCCAAGAAGCTGTGGTTCCAGTCCAACTCCACAGTGGACTCCACGTCCTCGCTGGACACCTGTCGCTCATTGTTACGGTCAATCTTGTTCCCTATCACCACAATCGGTGTGTACTTGTCCTCTTTGATCTCTAGGATCTCATCCCGCAGACTCTTGACTGCCTCCAGAGAGTCAGGGTCATCCACAGCGTAGACCAGAGCGAAGGCATCACTGTTCTGGATGGAGAGCCTGCGCATGGCAGGGAAGGAGTAGCTGCCACTGGTGTCCATGATGTTGATAGTGACTTTGACACCCCCCACCTCATATTCTTTCCTGTGGAGCTCCTCCACTGTACGCCGATGCTTTGGCTCAAAGGTATCTTTGAGGAAACGTTGGATGAGGGCTGTCTTTCCCACTCCACCTGCTCCCAAAAACACCAGACGCACCTCTGTCTTCTCTTTCACTTCAATAGACATCTTGATGTGCTTCTTCGTGTAACAGGAAGAATTTGCCTTTTTTCACCCCTCTATTCTTCTCCTCTTTGGCTGTGGATCCTTAGCCTGGAAGGTGTTTTGATGACAATGATGAAGAGGGAAGTGGTTGGCATGTGAGTCTGCCTGTGAGGCTACACTGCTCATTTATTTACACACATTGCCTGCCCCCTTCTGCTCCCAGCCAATCAGCAGGGAGCAGTGTCTCCATCTTGAACCTACACCAGCCAATCAGAGATACACGTAAATCAAGTCCAGTAAGAGAAAAAAAAGGTGATACTGAGGCTTTCACTGAGAGTTTTTGTGTGCAGTGCAGAAAGCATTCCTGACTGCTGGCTCAACATCAAATATCTCAACACATCTGTTTATCTGAAAAATAATACTTCCCTTTGCAGCAAGGAGGTTAATCATTTTCATCTTTTGCTAAAAGTTTGTTGTAAAAGAGTTTATACTATAATTTTTTCACACTCAAGTGGAATTTTTCTTCTAACATAAAAGACTTAATACTCAGTTGTTGTAGCACCAGAATCAGAAAAAATATTTAAGGCTTTTGGTCTGCCTTCATTTAGGCAACTACAAAGTCGATATCAGCCACAGTTCTGACAGATCAGCTTTCTATGTCTAATAGGCAAGTCTCATATGGAGCATAATGTTTAAATTGTTTTAGCCTGCTAAAAGTTGCTGCGCACATGCAAGCTGTTTTGTAACCCATTTTTGTCCTTCTAATATTGTGACTGACTTATTCACATCTATCGTACCTGATCTCTGCTTTGTTCGGTACTGATGGTCTTTTATCTTCTTCACAGATCTCAGAACAGAGCAATAATGAAAAATATAAATCACTGTAAATAAACACGGTTTTGGCTTTATTTGTCCTCACTGAAATATTGTAATTTAAATTTACTGGTATAAGAAAAAGAAAGTAGTCACAGGATTCTGTGGCATTCAGTACAACCTTACTGCTTCCATAAGAAGCAGTATAAAGAATTAACTAGCAGCCAGTTGGTGATAATTAAGTGCACATCATTAACTGATAATCAGCAAGCGTGAGCACCTCTATAAAGGCATAATTTTCACAGTGTGCCAGTCTAGTGCATTCAGTTGTCTGTTAACACAATCTTCCCAGAAGTGAATGTCCCAGCAAATTAACCACAAGGTCAGACTGTGGAACGCTCAGAGAAATTGTAAAAAAACCCAAAAGCTACATCTCAGACTCTACAGGCCTCAGTTAGCATTTTAAATGTCGAAGCTCATGACATGATAGTTAGAAAAAGATTGAACAATTTTGGCTTTTTTGGAAACGTCGCCAAAAGTCCTAAGGCTTGTAAAGTTGTATCTGAACAAACTGCAAGACTTCTGGATAAATTTCTTTGGGAAACATGAGAGGAAACTGGAGATGTTTGTACATGCAAAGCGGCATATTTATTGTGTAATTCACTCTAAATATCCAAAATAAATTGTCAATTCATGTCATTTTTGAGTTTACTGATTTTACATCATGATTGTAATGCATACTGCACTCTACTTAACGGGGAATGTTAATAACCAGTAATATACTGGCTAATTCAGGAAATAAAACAAGCACACTGTCACCGTTTTCTCTTTTGCAATAAATATTAACTGTAATACTTTTAAAGTACAGTTTATGATCTTACTTTTATTCATTAGGGATGCTAAGTTTAGACTAGATGTCCATATTGATCATATTTCTCTAAAGATGGAATGCAATGTCTCTCTCTGCTCAGGTTTTCACTTCATTGGTGAGTATTGGTGCAAAAATAGCTTTGGGCTTTTCCATTCTGTGGATGCATAACTTTGTTTTGGCAGCTTTGATAATTTCTAGCTTAAAAAAACAAAATACTGATAAAATGCTAAATTCGAGAGTTCAAACCAGCTGGGGAAGTTAGTGTAGTTTTTATTTACAGTCTTGACCGTGAACAGTAACTTTATTTTGGTCTGTTTTTCTTCAGCATGATCCATTTTTTGATATGATTTACTTTTGTTTGCTTTTTTAAACATCCACTCCAGGCTTCTCGGATGTTAGATACAGATGTGAGAATAGTAGCAGCACCAGCAGTGATGTAGCATTGAGCTGGTGGTCGCCTGGAGGCGTTGGTTTCTGTTGACTGACTGTCACAGTGGAAGGAACAATTTCTTTTTTGAGCACATGGCCTTTCATATGGTCACAGGATCTGGTGTTCTGTTAAGCAACTCTGTTTTTTGCACACTGGTTACTCTGATATTATTCAGCTATACAAGAAGAAGAAGAAAAAAACCCTTATTTTGACATGTAACTGTGGTTTGCCCAGCATGTCTGCCTTTACTGTCCAAAGCAAAATGAAGGTTACAGTTTAGAGAGATGTTACCCAATGTTCTCCTAACTTCCAAAACAGTTTTTGAGTAAGGTATCAGGAGCATTAATTCAGTTGCATAAGTAATATAATATAACAGTTGCATAAGATACATATTATATCTAATGCCTATCTGTTTATTTCTAACTGTTAGTTCAGCAGGGCGTGTCATATTTACACGCCCATCAGTCAAACACTCACGTTTCACAAGATGTTTCCTTGTCACCCTTCACTGGTCCAGTGCCATTGCTGGATACGCACGTACTCTGTACGTAGTCTGTACTTACAGTTGCAAAGTTTGCACTTCATGCCAGAACCTGTACCAAAGAACTGCTCGTAGTAAGAGCCAATATAAATTTAGATGGGAGCAACGATATAGATGCTGATATAGCTGAAAAAAAGAACAACTTTATTTATTGTTCAGTGAATTCACAAACAGAGGAGTGTAAGATAACATCAGGGTGAGCTAAGGCCAAAATGATATATAAATTGCACCATTTAACACAAGCTCAGCCAACCTGTGCAAATGTAGCAAACCAAACTTCAACAGCTTACCTCCTTAGTCTAACAAAAACATAAGGAACACCTAGAAAAAAAAATAGTAGCTCACCCCTACTTACTTCCTTCTAAACACAGATCAAACTTCCAATTACATAACCACCGTTATGGCTGGCTGAGTGAAAGGGAGGCAAATTATCCTCAGCAGGTGGCGGTCATCTTGTCTCCATATATAGGGTGCAATCCTCAGGTTGAAGCCAATGATCTGAATGCTTTAGACTTGCCACATCAATCCCAGTCAGGCACTGGCATAATCTGATTAGCATGCTCTTATCCTATACAGACGAAATACACAAAATAAAAGATATATGGCGATGTCCTTTGGGCAGACAAGGTTGCAAAAACTAAACACAGCATATCAGCACAAATACCTCATACCAAATCATCCAGTCTCTGAAGAAGATGTGCCTTCATAGTACATTCATCCGTGGTACTAAACCAAAGTCATATAACTCCAGTGCTGTATACCCAAAGGTAAAAGGTAGCTGTAGGTCACAAGGCCGAATGTTAGCACATTTTTTTGTGTCTGTGCTACTTATTCCCTATTGGTACTTAACAGTTGGTATGAGGTCCAGAGTTAAGCATGGTGGTGGAGGGGTCATGATTTGGGCTTGTTCTGCACCCACGGGAACAGGGCACCTTGCAGTCACTCAGCTGACTATTCAGATTTCTGTATATCAAAGTCTCCTAAAATCAAATGTGAGGCCATCGGTCTGACAGCTATAGCTTGGCTGGAATTGACTCATGCAACAGGACAATGATTCCAAGCACAGGAACAAATCTGCAACAGAATATCTGAAAAAGAAAACAATCAAGGTGCTGCAATGGTCCAATCAAGACCTCCAGACCTCCTTGAAATACTGTGTGAACTTAAGAGTGTTTCCACTATAAGTATGAAGTATGGGCAGGTAAATCAGTTCTTTATTTCCAGCAGAGTGGCACTATTTGATCTGTTGGCACCACCCGCAGTTTTTTGTAGAGTTGGAATTCCTGAGGGATAAGATCCTCTCTGCAGAAGAAGTTGATCGATATCCAGGATGATTGTAATAGCAGCCCAGCTTTTTTCAAAGCTTTTTTGGTTTAGTTTTTGTGTGCAGGAACTGTACAATTGTTCAGACCAGTTTCTTTCAGGGCTTCAACTTTGATGCACTGTGTCATTATTTTTTTTAAACAAACACATACACTGACATACAGGTAACACAAAGGGTTGGTCGCACATACTGCTCCATCATCCATCTGAAACAAAAGAGAGTGTCACACATGCATAATGACCAGGGCAATGGAGTGATCTGACAGAGCATTTTTTGATGGATACTTACCTAATATGACCATATCTGAATTATTTTAAAATCAAAAGCTTTTTCAGAGCATAGATGCATATTCATTTTTTATTGTTCCAGGACAGCATGATCAGTCTCCTTTGTCTTAATTTGTTCCTAAATTTTTCTGGATCACCTTATTTACAGCAGATTGCAGACATGTCTTTACCGTTCACATATGCCAGCAAGAAGAACAGAAAACATACACCAACCTCCACCTCATCATTCTCTTAATCCATCTTTTTCATTCAGTGGCTTTTGGGATTTTAACTTTGGCTACAGGTCCTCTGACTGTCCTTTGACTCTGGAACATCATGTCCTGGATTATGAAAGGTGCGGTGGTGGAAGGGGAAGAAACAACATACCAAATGGCGAGCGGTCTCATTACATCTCGCCGTAGCAGCAGGTCTGCTCAGCAATTGAGCAATTATTGTTTACCATGAGGCAAAAGCTCTCATCTATATCATTATGATTTTTCTACTGTACATGGATATATCTAAAACATCATCCATTTAATGCTTTTTTTCTCTGAATCACTCATACTTTCTAGGAATTAGTCAGTGCCGCTTTGATTGTTCTTTTTCAACATCAGCCAAGGCACCAATGGCAGTTATGCCTCTCCCGCCAAGGTTAGCAGTAATTGAAGGTGAGCCTTTGTATGCATCAGATGTCTGCAAGGCTGAGTGAGCATTACAAAAACCCACTGGGTGGCAGGCATCCACACAAGCGTGCATGTGTGTGTGTGTAATATGTGTTTGCATGTACTCAACAACAAATCTTTGAACATCCTGAGAAACAGCTAATAACATTTGGACTGGGTGTACTGGGATTTCGTTACGCAACCTTCAGCACTGAAAGGTGAAGGCAGCTGGACAACAGGGAGTGAGCTGATGAGTACATTTAATGCCCGCTGTGCTTTTTATATTGAGTAAGCTCACAAACTGTTCATGTTACAGTCATAAGACACATAATAAAGAGGAGAAATATAAAAAACATTATATGTGGGGAAAAAAAAATCATAATTTTGCAATTTAGTCCCTCTGATTGAAGATGACATCAGAGGACAGCTGTCTTCAGTTATTCTCTGAAGACAGCTGTCTTCAGTTATTCTCTGAATTTGTTTGTAAGCAGTGACTCAGGCTTTTTTTTTTTTTAAAGATTAATTAATAAAAATAATGATAACAATAAAATCCATATAGAGATATTGCCCAGAAATACCTGCCACTCTCCTGAGAAAATAGCCAAGTTTCTTTGTAAGAATAATGTTACAGGTAGTATATGAAAATTCTGCATATTCCGAAAAATGTTAATATGCAAATGAAACTTAGAAATATAGAATTATAGAATCATTTAAGGATTATATTGTGTGCTAAGGATTGTACAGGGTGGGCCATTTATATGGATACACTGTAATAACATGGGAATGGTTGGTGATATTAAAGTCCTGTTCGTGGCACATTAGTATATGTGAGGGGGCAAACTCCTCAAGATGGGTGGTGACCATGGTGGCCATTTAGAAGTCGGCCATCTTGGATACAACTTTTGTTTTTTCAATAGGAAGAGGGCCATGTGACACATCAAACGTATTGGTAATGTCACAAGAAAAACAATGGTGTGCTTGGTTTCAACGTAACTTTATTCTTTCATGAGTTATTTACAAGTGTCTGACCACTTATAAAATGTGTTCAATGTGCTGCCCATTGTGTTGGATTGTCAATGCAACCCTCTTCTCCCACTCTTCACACACTAATAGCAACACCGCAGGAGAAATGCCAGCACAGGCATCCAGTATCCGTAGTTTCAGGTGCTGCACATCTCGTATCTTCACACCATAGACAATTGCCTTCAGATGACCCCAAAGATAAAAGTCTAAGGGGGTCAGATCGGGAGACCTTGGGGGCCATTCAACTGGCCCACGATGACCAATCCACTTTCCAGGAAACTGTTCATCTAGGAATGCTCGGACCTGGCACCCATAATGTGGTGGTGCACCATCTTGCTGGAAAAACTCAGGGAACGTGCCAGCTTCAGTGCATAAAGAGGGAAACACATCATCATGTAGCAATTTCAAATATCCAGTGGCCTTGAGGTTTCCATTGATGAAGAATGGACCCACTATCGTTGTACCCCATATACCACACCAAACCATCACTTTTGTTGTTCCAACAGTCTTGGAGGGATCCATCCAATGTGGGTTAGTGTCAGACCAATAGCGGTGGTTTTGTTTGTTAACTTCACCATTCACATAAAAGTTTGCCTCATCACTGAACAAAATCTTCTGTGTGAACTGAGGGTCCTGTTCCAATTTCTGTTTTGCCCATTCTGCAAATTCTGTGCGCCGATCTGGGTCATCCTCGTTGAGATGCTGCAGTAGCTGGAGTTTGTAAGGGTGCCATTTGTGAGTAGCTAATATCCGCAGAAGGGATGTTCGACTAATGCCACTCTCCAGTGACATGCGGCGAGTGCTACGCTGTAGGCTCTTGCTGAATGAAGCTAGGACAGCCACTGATGTTTCTCTATTAGTGACAGTTTTCTTGCGTCCACATTTTGGTGAATCCAACACTGAACCAGTTTCACGAAACTTAGCAAGCAGTTTGCTAACTGTAGCATGGGAGATGGGTGGTCTCGTGGGGTGTCTTGCATTGAAATCTGCTGCAATGACCCGGTTACTGCGTTCACCAGATATCAACACAATTTCGATCCGCTCCTCACGTGTTAACCTCTTCGACATGTCAATGGCTGTGAACAAAGAGAAACTTGTAAATAACTCATGAAAGAATAAAGTTATGTTGAAACCAAGCACACCATTGTTTTTCTTGTGACATTACCAATAAGTTTGATGTGTCACATGGCCCTCTTCCTATTGAAAAAACAAAAGTTGTATCCAAGATGGCCGACTTCTAAATGGCCACCATGGTCACCACCCATCTTGAGGAGTTTGCCCCATCACATATACTAATGTGCCACAAACAGGACTTTGATATCACCAACCATTCCCATTTTATTACGGTGTATCCATATAAATGGCCCACCCTGTACTGTATGTACTGCACCAAGACAATAACAGTTACATTCTAATGACATTAGCACTCAAAGCACTTTACATATTATTTTAAGTCTTTACATTGATCGCTGGATATGATTGTTGTTTTCTAATAAAGCTATCATTACTGATCACTGGCCCTGTTTTCATTCCCAATGCATCAAACCCTGGAGCTTTGCTGAAGCCGCTGATATCTCAGAGACACACACAAGGTATCCTTTGGCAACGGAGCCATGGAGCACCTGTCACCAATGCCACTTTCACCGCAGATGCTTCATATAAGGGCAATTTATTGCAGTGCATATCATTTGTGTGTCATTTTACAACATGTGAACGGTTGTATTTTAAGCCAAATGATATTCTTTTGTTAAAACATCCAAGTATAAGTTTTGGTGGCTAAACTGAAACAGCCATTAAAATTGCAAATCCACAGTGGAAATCAGTTTCACCTTTTATAATGCATAATTTACAAAATTATAAACACATCAAGTTCAGTAAATATCCAAACAGTGGGTGAAAATGGATCACAATGCCATTAATAACCGTTCAGCAAAGATTATTCATTGTTATTTAAAGAATAACTATTAAAAAGTTAAATAACTCTAAGTTCACAATAATGGAGGTTATTGAGGAATTACAGAATTTTTAATCTGATTAAACAGGTGCGAGTCGGTGGCCCACATTTGACTTTAACGAGTTAACTAAAAGGGTGGTAACACGATCTCAGAATGAGATTTAGAGAGATTTCATAAGCCAAGACCTTTTCAGACATGCTCCTCTGTGCTCAGTACTGTGAGGTTATGAGCTCCTAAGCCTTTTTTTGTCCCTTGTGTCCAAAGCATCAGATGACCATCTGCGGCAAACATCTTTTTAATTTGAAGGATTGTGTGCAGGTTTCTCGCTGGAGGTTTCGGGATTCAGCACTTGATGAAAAGTGTTGAGTTTAGAGTAGCTGCTATATTAAACAACACCTCCTTGAAACCTCCGGAAATATTATATATATATTTTTAAATATGTGTTACTTTTTTTAGCCAGAAACTACTATATGGTCTGCCAGTAGGCACTGGAGACCCAGAGGGCAGAAAATAACTAGATTTATTGAAACTTCAGAATATCGCATTAGAGTGACCTCCGAGTGAAAGTGTGCAATTATTTTCAGAATCTGCATAGATTTTTTTCCCCCGCTGAGTGCCCTGGTGTGTGAAGGCAGTTTTGTTCCTGCTTGATATTTGCTGCTGTAAATGTTTATGTATTCCTGACCCAGTTTCTCATTTCAAACTTTATTCAGCTTTCTTTAAAATGCTGCTCATAGAGTGTATGTGGGGTTGTTTTAGGTGAAGCTTCTTAGTGGTGGTTGCAGCAACAGTTGCAGAGCTTCTCCATTTTAGCTGCGATTCCCCGCTGATGTCAAATAAAGAGGTCACTTAAACTAATACTATTTATAAACCTTGACTCACTTCAGTGTGTTCGGGAGATCAGTTTAAAACATAAACAGCAGGCCACGTCTTCTAATGGTTTCTCTCTCAAACCAGATTGACTTGAGCGACAAACCATGTGAGTCTTTTAAGTGTCCGCCTAATGAAAGGGTCGTAAAAGCTTGGTATTCAATCAGGCCTGAAACTATTGACCTCTGTCACGTTCAGCGTGTAGAGACCTGTAAAGGAATGTGCTTTGATCAATGATCTTTTGAAAGTTTCACCTTCACGTCTCTCAATGATGCATGTTCAGAATTTGTTCTTCTGCTGTTATGGCTAATTTTAACGTGTCGGTATGTTTCATACTGGGGTGGCGTGCAAACACAGTATAAAATATGGAAATATATGGGTTTGGAAAATGAAGCCAATGTAGAAGTGCGCTACACCTGAATTATATTTGAAGCCCATCAATGGTAAGATCTGGGGTTGCAAAAAGACTTCTGGTCCTTTACAGGACTATAGGCTTGACTTGAGTTTATGGTCATTTTACTATAACGATCGTACCATAGATAAAAAAAAAAAAAAGGATCCAACAACGCCACCACCACAAACACAGTGCAGGAGGTGAGTCCCCGACAGCTGCCTGTGTTGGAACGCCTGATGATCAAGGTGGCCACGCCTCCGGCACCATCGATCAGATCACATGCTTTTTAGTCCTGCAAACTTTTTTATTTGAGATTTGACTCCTTTTGGAGCCTCAAGTGGCCATTAGAGGTTGAAACCCATTAATCTAGTGTAACCATTAAATCTAGTTTACAGTATGATAAAACTTGAAGCTTACATTGCCCATGAACTGAAAAAAGAGATTTGTTGCTGAAACAACTTTGGAAATATTAACATGTTTATAAATTTGGAATGTAACTAGGAAAGATTGATGTGCCATTTTAAGGATTTCTGAATAGTAATATGTAATACAAAAGATATGGAAATATCTGATATTCGAGCAGAGAAATATATTTATGCTTCAAAAAATGCATACGATTTTTATAAACTAAGAGAAGATCATTAAAACACCAGGGAGAAGATTAGAAAAGTGATCTTTGTGAAAAGCATTAAACAATGGTGTGGGATAATTAAGCACTAAGCTACATGACCTTTTCATTAGTGCTGCAAGTCCAAAACTAATTTCAGTTTCAGTTATTAATAAAATTATAAATTTAATTAAACACAGGATTGAAAGTGAAATATGTCCTGAGGTCTCAAAGCCAGAAAATAATTCATTTAATCATATAAATATGAGACTTTCACATTCAAGGGAGTCCTCCACCTGTCTTTTGAGTTTTGTCTCTGGTTCATGGAAACATATGAAATCTAAATTTAATGAAATTTGCAAAATGCAAAATTAAGTTGTTCAGAGGGAAGATGGAGTTAAATCTGCTTCACATGCTATGTGAAATATATATATGTATGTCCCACTGAAGATATATGTATAAAAATCACATATGCTGCTGCTTTACATTTTACACGTTTTTCATATAATCAAATGTTGTCTGGATGGTTATTAAAATTTTTCGACGTCATATTTCTGATTAATTCTGCTGCTTATTAGAAACTCAGATGTTAATAAAAAAACCAAGCTATGTTTATGAAGCATTAGCTGGGACATGCACAACGCACAGTTTGATTATGTTAAGTTGGCATTATGACTTGAGCTCTGTTTACTTGGCCTTTTTCAAGGGACCATTATTATTATTCAGTTAAATTTTGAGTGACTTATTTTTGAATTTTAAATAAAACCCCCATTTGTCTGTTTTTTATGTAAGTGCTGTACAAAAATACAAAATAACTAGTACCAAGGTTGTAATCAAAACTATAACTGAGTCTTTCTTCTTAACCAGCTCAGCCCCTCACATTGCTGTTACCCTTTTCTTTAAATGTGAAAATTCGAGTTGTGAGTGTGATTTTGAAGTTGTCATGGGGATAAATTAAAGAAATGTTCACCAGATGTTGGATTTCTCTTCTGTGGTTACAGTCGGGCTTCTCAGCCTAGTTTCTGCATTTACTAAACTCAAAATCTTCTCTTCTTCTCAATCTAACAAAAACCTTTGAAAACTTTGTGCATTATTAGCTTTTCACATCTTTCATTTAATGCAGTCAGTAATTTAACTCTTTGCAACTGTGATGTATTTTGTGTTCCATGAATTGCAGTTGATTGACAGCTACTTGTGTCCTAAAAAGCACTTTTTTATATTATGACATCTCAATTATTAAATGTAGTCCAGTAGTCCGGCCCACTCAGGATGAGGGTGAGCTATACGATTCTGAGATCCCCGTTCTAATGTATTTACATGCGCACACAGAGAAGAGCTTACCTTTTATTCTCTCTTGCTGCTCGTGAAACCTTTATCTAAATGTACAATCCTTGAAAGCACGGGCAGTGCTTACAGTTTACCGGCAGAAGCCATATAGAAGAAGCAATAAAAATGAGTCAGAATAGATATGGGAAGCTCTGGAAATGTTGCACAAAGAAGCACTTGACCTTTAGATCTATCAGGATGTTACACCGCAAGAGGAATTAATTTCTTGTATTGGTACTGCACATAGGCCACCACTGAATGCTGTGTGAGTGAATGCTGGAGAATCTTCAAAGTCATCTTTATGTATTATCACATAAAACTAAGGGCAGGTTTCTCAACTGTCTATTTGTGATTCTGGTGGAGTCAGTGTGCATATATACATGTTTCATCTAAACTTTATTTTCTGTGAAAGGTGAACAAGCAACCTTTCATTTATTCTTTGCACAGACAGAATACAGAACTGCATGCGGAGGTTTTTATTCTGCTGACTTCTACTTGCTGTGGTTTAAACCAGCAGGAGTGCTGGTGCAGCCGAAAGCACGACTCTCCTGTCTTGTTCAATAACATCGCATAGAAGACCAAATGAGTTTATTGAACTCCAAACATTTTGTTAGAAGAGTTTACTGCGGACACATGAGCGTAGCGATGCTGACAGCTTTACAGTTCAAACAGCAGGTTAAGAGTTTATAGAGATTTTAAAGGACTGAAAAGCATACCCCCCCCAAAAAACTGTGAATCTGTTATACAATCAAGGTTAAAATTCTCCAGCTGATTATTAGCATCTGTGGACAGTAGGCGCTTTTGTGAGCCAAGCTTTTGTTTTTGCAATCAGATATTTTTTCTGTCTCCCTCTGGTGATATACATCCTTCAGTCAGGGTTATGTGCTATCTAACTAAACACTATGCAAATTTGAAGTGACGTCAATGACCCGCTCACCAGTCATCCATTAGTGTCTTATGCAACAAGCTATGCTGGGGGAAATGTTGAATAATAAATCTCATTGGGAACTACCGTGAATCACTACATCGATGTAAGATTCTTCCAGTCTCTAAGCACATTCTACAGCGTGAACGATAAACATGTTGTCTCATCAGTTATTTTTAGGAAGCCCTGCATTTGCATTGTGCCTCCCAAGGCCTTCTTCAAGGTGACTTCATTCTTGGAGTACTGATAACTCCAAGCATTGAGTGACCTTGGTGGTATTTGCATCAGCATGACTCAAATAGATGAAGGTTCTACCAGTACTGCCATTTTTTTATTTCTAGTTTTAAGTCACGATTTTATGATAATGAAGGTAAATTTAAAAATGCAAAATTTTTTTTGTCACAAAATTTCTCTATAATTAGGGAAACTGGACACTATTAGGTAAACATGTTTAAATTCTTGTTAATGCAAATATCAAATCAGCCAATCACATGGCAGCAACTGATTGGATTTAGACATGGTCAAGACAACCTGTGCTGAACGCGAAGTTCAATTTGAGAATTACAATGTGAAATCCAGAAGCTGAGGTTACATTTGGGTTCTGGCTCACCACAATTAGACAGTAAAAAACTGAAAAATGTTTCCTGGTCTGATTAGTTTTGATTTTTGCTTTATATTTGGATGGTAGGGTCAGCATCTGATGTAAAGATGGAAGCATGTATCCATTCTGCCCAGTGGTGTAATGTGGGTTACAGTTGGCCCTTTAGCACCAACTGAGCATCATATAAACACCATAGCATTTTGTTGCTGGCCATCCCTTAATGACCAAATCATCTCAAAGAGTTATTTTGAACATG
Source organism: Perissodus microlepis (assembly GCF_051167445.1). Taxonomy (NCBI): domain Eukaryota; kingdom Metazoa; phylum Chordata; class Actinopteri; order Cichliformes; family Cichlidae; genus Perissodus; species Perissodus microlepis. Next base: position 20,172,852 of record NC_140464.1, on the reverse strand, counting down.
ACAGTGAGTTCACTGTATTAAAATGGTCTCCACAGTCACCAGATCTCAATTAATTACAGCACCCGTGAGATGTGGTAGAACAGGAGAGTCAAATCATGGATGTGCAAATCTGTACCAACTGTGTGATGCTATCATATCAATGTGGACCCAAATCTCTCAGGAATCTTTCCAGCACCTTAGTTGCTCTATACTGACGGAGATATAGGCAGCTTTGAGAGCTATAGGGCCAACCCAGGTGTACCTAATGACGTGGCCATTGAATGTAAATATCACAGTTGAATAGCTTATTCTGTTTACGATGGGGAAATGACCTGCAAAAAATGGTGTCCATTATGTGAGTTGGTCAAATTCTGTAAATGCTTCAGTGCTTCCTTTCTTATCTTGTTGTGTTGTTTTAAAGTGTCAAAAGTTTTCATGAAATCAAAGTGCCATTGGAAAAATCTCAGATTTTATTAAGTTTGCTCATGATAAAAAGAAAAAAAATATTAGATCAAACTGCTGAGTGTATGAAAAGAAAATATAATCACATACTGAGTGATTACTATCTATAAAATCATTTCTTTTTTTAAAGCTGTGTAGCTCTTGGGGATTGATGCTATGGCGCACAGGGACATTGACATGTCTCTTCACCGCTCAGTTCAGCTGTTCTCAACTTCTGGCTGATTTTTCCAGTTTAGGTCCTAATGTCACTGGGCTGCCGGCTGCACTCTGCAAACACACAGGAAAGCACCCACCCACCCATACATACACACACTGACCCTCTGTTTTCAAGGCACAAGTGTGAAAACTCTCGAGTGTCGTGAACCTCGTTGAGAAGATGTAGTGGTTGGAGTCTGTGTTTGGGTTCCAGGACACGTGACCCGAGGCTTTGTTTGACTGTGTAATGCAGCGAGATAATGGATAGTAATGTGACCAGTGACCAGTCGACCGACTGACTCAGAATCACACAATGAATTCTGTGTGTTCATTTAAGGTCATCAGCTTACTTTAGCATTGCTGCCATTCTGTTTTTTTCCCTCAAACCTCTGCAGGTACAAATTCCGTGAATGGTAAATAATTTATCTACAGTAATTGCCTGAATTATATTTTACATGCTTTCAAGGTGTATTATATGCAGTGTACTGTGTTTACAAAGATAGGAGGACGAGTAATTGAAATTCTAAATGAAGTTTTACAGTAAAGTTAGCATACTTTAAAAAATCACATTTTCATACAGACCGGTCTTAGGAACATATCTTCTTACACACACACACACACACACACACACACACACACACACACACAGTTATGTTTTCATATCTTGGTGGGGACATCTAATTGACATAATGCTTTCCCTATCCACTTACCCTAACCCTAACTATCAAAAATGAATGCATAACCCTAACCCTTAGCCCAACCCTAACCATAAGCTAATTGTAACCCTGACACTAAAACCACATTTTGAGTCTCAAAAATGCCTTCAAACTCAAGGGCACAGGCATTTTGTCGCCATAAGGCCTGGTGGTCACCACAAGTATAGTAACGTTCCAGTTTTTGGTTTCCACAAAGATTTAACAAATTTTTTAAAGTCAGTTGTAATGTTTTTTTTTCATCTTTGAAATTAAGGTCATTGCCTTACACATTTTGAACCCTTGATTTGTGCTCAATTTTGAAGACACAGTTTAAGCAATAGGGAGACAAAGTACTCTGAGAGGAAGAGAAACTTTATGCGTGCACTTGTACAGACACGCAACACATTCCCGTTCCCCGATCAAGCCAGTTAATGTCACTGGATGAGTCCCGCGCAATGCGCAGAATAGCTATTAGAGTTTGTGTTATGTTGCTGGTGTTGCCATTTCCCCCGCATTGCTCTCTGTAGGCCTGTAATTTGTGCAGCAAGTGTAAGTTATGAATTCTTCCACAGACGGAAAAAAGGGGAGGAGCCTGAGCAACCACCGTTTACATAAAATAAGTGCCCTGCAGCTGTACTCCACTTATCTTTTTAATTGCAGGCAAAAGCATTTTACTGATGATGCGTTATGTTCACCTCTATGTCAAAATTTCCACCGTGACTCATAAAAAAATATCACCTGCAATCATTGTCAAATGGATTTTTTTTTAGCCACCAAAGTTAAAATGTTCTGTTCTGTAGTTGAATTGATGCACATTAAAAACAGCGTACATCTAGGCCTGTTTGCTTATGCAACTATGACGACCCAGTAAAAATGTTTTCAAGTGTATCCATGAGCCATGAAAGTGGTTCATGATCACTATCCTAAAACTGGAGGAGTTAAATGGAGTTCAACATCTCATCATTTTTTTTTCAACCTTTAGATGTTCCGTGTTCCTGCGTGGGTTTTTCCTAGGTGCTCCAGTTTCCTCCCACAGTCCAAACACACAGTGAATGAACAAATGGATTAATTGTTGATTCTAAATTGGCCGTGGGAGGAGATGAGGAAAAGGATGTCTTACACTCTGTTAGCCCTATGATAGACTGGCAACTCATATATGGTGTACCTTGCCTTCGCTATCCTGGACCGTAAAGCTGTTAACAAAATAGAGTCTGAGATAGATAATAGAGAACTGTGATATTTCTGTGCATTCGAAAGGCAAAGGTAATTTAATTAGTACTGAAAGTACTGTAGATTTGGTTGTCTTACTGTTGCGGTTTTGAAAATTCAGGCCTGAAATCTGGCACTTTAATTTTCCACCTGTCTGAACATACCTTCAATATTTCATGACTGATGATGTAGAGAGACAGGTGCTGATGCAGTCAGAACTAAAATAAATATGTTTTTAGGAGGTACATGACTTCCTTGTTCCATGCAAATAGTTTGCTCAAGCGCAATGTTTAGATGTTAAGAAATACCACAACGTTTGAGTGATTGTGAACAGTCTGATCTCTTGGGAGAGAGAGAGAGTAAATAACATGCACCACTGACGCTAGCGTGCTATTCTAAGAATCAGGATAAAGGAGGGGCTGTGGGCTCAGATCTGGGTTCAACCAGTCCAGCGACCATCGTCATGTCATCAAATGTTGTCACTTCAGCACCTCTAAGCAGCCCTGACTGTGCCTATGACGTAGGGGGAAGCAACATCGGGCTAATATATGATAACACAAGCTGACTGTGAATGATTTAGATCAATTTTTGAAAAATAATCAACACATCAGCAGCTAATGTTTACAATGATGGAGCCTCTGTCTATGGGGCTGTAGCTTTAGCAACTTAGTAACTTTGTAACAACTTATTAGATAGATAGCTAGAAAATGTAGCTAACGTCTGTAAGTACACCTCTGTAAGTATAAACTGGTATTTTTCTGCCACACCTTTAATCTCCTGTTAGCTGGAATCCTCTTTTGTAAAGCCACTTGTAAAGAAGTCCAGCCTACATCCGGCTGCTAGTGTTACAGATTGGTTTCTAATCTCCTGTTTCTTTATTGAAAAAACAAACAAACAACAACAACAAAAACCCCCCAAAAAACGAGGCAGTCCGGGAGAAGGTTACCTGGCCACTTTGCTTACAACAGCAAACATGATCAAAATCAGTCTGGTCTTTTTTTGGCTTGACAAGAACCCCCCCCAAAAAACAGCTTTGGTTCAAGTTATTAATGACTTTAGAATTAAACTGACAGGTGTAGTTCTTTTAGATTTGCTACATCAGATACTATCCACTACAATATTTGAATTAGAAGATTTGGGAGTTGGGTTGCCCATCTGGATCTTATTTTCTCCTTCTGACAGGTAACATTTGACAAGAATGCTTCGGAAACAGTTATTTTGGGAATTTGTTATTGCAATCTGTTTTTGTTTTTAAAAATAGCATTCGAATATTTATTGCTGTTAGAATAAGTGAATATGACTAACAGTCAAGTCAGACATCAGCTAAAGTAAAAAACGAACAAAGCTTTTATCGAGCATGTTGACAGTCAAGTCAACGCAAGCGTAGGTGGCTCGCTCAATTAGTAAAGTGCATCCATAATTCAAGGAAAAAAGAGATATTACTGAAGGATGTTAATTTTAGCTAACATAAAACAGGCTTAAAACAAAAAGTAATTACAGAGAAAACTGAATAACGGACTCCACAGAGGTTCTTTTAGTACAGCCGAATAGGATGAAACAGCACACACTTGTCACTCAGAGTCGTCAGGCCCTTAATTGTTGATGTAATTACTCCGTATTGACTCACTTTAGGAGACAGGCTCAAGTGGATATATAAGGAACTATAACTTTTGATAGTTTCATGTGGGCCACATTTTTTTTTGCCCTAGTAGATGGAGATGGATCAATCCAAGTATCAGTGGTATTGATATCAACACTGGTATAGGTTTTAGATCGATACAAGCGCAGGATCGATACTGTGTTTCGATCTTCTAAGTTCAGTCTGTAACCCACTAAATTGTGTTAAATATATTATATTTGGGAAATGAAAAAAGCCACAAACATACACGTTGAACACTGTATGAAGTCTTGTGTGATGACTGTGATGTCTATTTTATTTATAGCTTTTAGCACATTTAAACAACACAAGATGACCCAAAGTACTTTAGAGACGTGAAACTTCCAGCCAATGAAAAGCTAAGGAATGGCAATGTTTATCAATAGGGGGTGGTTCACCTCCACTGCACTGAAAGGGAACTAATTTCAAAAAGAGGTCAACTTCCCATCAAACAGCTCCACTGTTAGTGTTATTTTATGTGATAAAGTTTAAATTGCACTGCTGTCGATTGTTTTCAGCAAAGTGCAAGAAAGTGAAAATAAAAGATCAAGCGTCGACAGGTTAGAGAAATTACAGTTTAGAGTACCCTATACAAAGCCATAATCCTTGTATTTTTCCTAGCACTGTGTACAGCCTGACTCTTAAACTACACCTGACTTTGTATAAGTAAATGTAACTGATCCTCTTACAAATAATGCCCAGACTTGTATGAGCTTCACCTTTGTTTGCTCAAATACTGCTCCTTGAATTTAAGAGCTTTTCAAGCATATGTAATTGCTGGGCTTTCAGAAGGCTTCACTCATCTGCAGCAAAAGATGAAAAAGGAACGAATTAGAGAAATAGCAATATACTTCTCTCATGACTTGAGTGCCTTTGCATCACCATGGAAACTGAGTTCTACCTGATAGTGAGACAATCAAATTAATCTTGTTGTGTTTTGCAAACCCAAAGAGTAATCTCACAGTTTCTAAAGGTCTGCTGGAGCTGACCGTAAGCACTGCTGCTAAAAGCAAATTTGGTTTACTGGCTTTTTTCCCCTTTCATTCTGCAAGCAGCTGTGATCCGATATTATGCTGCCCACCACATGAGTTTGCAGACAACAGGGTGCAAAGAACGTGCACATGAATGGTGGTTACTTCATTGAGTAGTTGGAGATGTCCAGCATGTCACCTGCAGTTTTTTAATCTAACAATTTACTGTGACTGCTGCTCTCAGAAAGAGAAAAGATAGTCACTGAAAACCACTCTGTGGATGCCTGACAGTGACTTGAACCTGCAGCGGTAGGAACTGTTTGGTTTATAGCAGCATCAACTTATATACTGCTACTAAAAATAGTATAGTAAGTTATTGCTCTTACTATGTTAAATTACTGTGACTAAAAAGTACTTTAAATGCTTGATCGATCTATCGATCTATCTATCTATCTATCTATCTATCTATCTATCTATCTATCTATCTATCTATCTATCTATCTATCTATCTATCTATCTATCGCTTGATGATCATCATTCATGACTTTGTGGATCGCGGCGTGTTGCAAACACACACCTACACATTTATAATTTTCTGTGTATCTGGACGTTCAGTCTAAATGCCAGCAAGCTTCCCCTGATTGAGAACATACATTTGCATATAAATGTTCCTGATAATAACAGCGGATAAATATAAAACATTAACATTAAATAAAAAATTAAAACTTTTTTAAGTGAACACCACATTGTTCTTTGCACCTCTATTATAAAAACAAACACACACACGCACACAAAAACAACATCATTTGTGTGATTTTCGTGAGGTGAAGCCTGAACACCGCTCTTTAATGAAAGAGCAGTTTTATGTTTTTTCCCACACACCAGCACCAAAACTGGTTCACGAGGAGTGCGTAAGGCAGTTTACATGCTTAAAGTTTGTTTGACACTAATCTGCGTTCATCAGAATTGTTGTTGGGTTTTTTTCCACGAAACCATTCCCTTTGACTCCGGCTCTTCCCTAATCCACTCTCCCTCTGCCTCTGTGAGCCTTCCACAAATTCAGTCTGTAGATTAAAGAACACACAGCGCTGCTGCATGCTGATCCACAGCTGTGTTTGCATTTCCCAAAGTGTGCCATTGAAAAATTAGACGTAAATGAAAGCTATAGATTGTATTCACTGGGTACCTGATCAGACACACGCACGTGTTCACACACTCGCACTTATTGAAAAGTTCTACTGCCTGCTTTGCTGTCTCATTGATCTTAAGTAAGCCTTTTATCTCTTGCCTGTGTTCTGCCCTCTGACACTAATCTGTGCTGCGTGTCTGCTCAGCATCAGGTCTTATTATTTTGACATATCTGCCCTGATTGAGAGTTTTTGTGAAGCATATTTACTTTTTTTTATTATTTATGTAACTTCTCAGAATGTAACATTCCTCACTGACTGCTGATATTATGTTAATGGCTTTTTGTTATTTGTTGAGACTCATCCGATTCCAGTGGAAACTCCTGCTCTTGTGCTAAAAGTCGAAGGAAGAAAAGAAATTAAGATAAAAAGCTTGAAAACAGAATGCTCTTTTGGTCTTTTCCCACCAAGCAGAGAAACCCGTAAGACAAAACAAACCTCTCGCATGCAGTCACACGATAGCAGAGCAAACACGTGCGTCGCAGCAGCAGATGTACACCCACAGTCGGAGTGTATGTCAAGTCAAATATGCTGATGCACCAGGGGGGTGTTTAGTTGCTTTATTCTCAAAAGGTTTACACATTGTTCATCACATTTACAGCATTTCACGTTTTTTTAAGCGTAGTATAATAAAAATGTTAAAAAAGTTCCAACCCTATATACAAGTCCCACTAAATCCAGTGTCCAAGCAAGACTCAACATCATCCACTGCACATTAGCTTAGAGTACATATCACTACACATTTACTGTGAGCTGAATGTAATATGGAAATAAAAAATGATAACATAACATTATGACTTTTAACAGACAAGCAAATAATTCTATGCAGTATTTGAGTAAATGTGATTGTGGCGGTGTGACATACAAACCTCCTTTTCACAGTCAGCATCAAACTGCCAGTAAAACAAGAGTGAAAATGAAGCTGGATTTTCTGCAATGTGGAGATTTTTCTGCCTGTGAATTCACCTGTTCATGTTTTCTGGAATAATTAGATACTTGTGATAAAAGTTATTCAGTCTGCTCCTGCCGAATGCTCAAGTGTACTGTGCCTCTGCTTCACATGACAAGGGAAAGAAAATGCTGTGCTGCCATCAAGTGGGGAGTTTTCAGCAATCAGTGCTGTGATTTTTTAAATGAAGACATTCAGCACTTCATTAGTCCAGATTTAAGTTAAACGGTGATTTTACAATCCTTCTCTCAAGATAAAGATTTGCTAAGAATTTCAAAAATTCTCTTTTTGAGCTTCCGGGGCACGACCACCTGCAACTTATAGCTGTTCACATTAAAAATGAGTCATATAAAATTCTGAAATGGACACTTTTGTTCCATTAACAATACATAATAAGATTCACTATGATGATTCCCACCATTATATACATCGACTGCACCAAATTTCCTGACCCTGAATTTGCTCCCTGAGCTACAGGAGTTGCCGGTTGACCGAGAGTCGTGGAGATGTCCTCTGGAGAACTTGTGGAAGACTCTGTAAAGACAAAAGGCTCTTAGAATGAATAAAAAGAAATCACAAATTTGTTAGCACCTATTTAAAGTGAGCTCACCTTGGACTGTAACAGTAGAGAAATTTTCTCGTGTTCCCACTGTGGAGCGTAGCTTGCACATGTATGATCCCTGATCAGCTGGGTTTACGTTGATGAGTTTCAGGATGAGTGAAGTCCCATTTATTACTTCACATCTGTTCTCAAGCACAGTGTTTCCATAATCATATTGACACATAGATTGATTTCTACTAGGAAATAACCAGGACAAGTACTTAATACGTGATGAGTCTAAGTTGGTTTCACATGTCAGTGTCACATTTTGTCCAAGCTGTGCTGTGATATTGGGCAAAGTCTTCAACTCTATTTTCTGGTTGGCTGAAATACCAAAGAGAGAGAGAGGACATAGTGTTATCAGTTGTTCAAGTTACATACTTGAATGTTTTTAGTCATGTTTTAGCTCAATATGCTAACAGGAGCAATGTTTTAATTAGTTAATAATTGTCATCCTTAAAAGAGTGCTTATTTATAATGAAAATATTTACTAGAAATAGTCTTCAGTGGGAATTCACTGTCTGGATTAGAGTTTAATTGGATTTCAGGAAAATGTATCCAAGTATTGCCTGGAAACAAGATTTAGGATTGTGACTTTGTAAATGCTAAATTTAAGCCACTTTCTTGTTTTAAGTTTGTACCAGGATAGCTGAGACCAGCAGGCTGTTAGCTTAGCTTAGCACAGATAAGGAACAGATACCTCTTTATTTCATGTCCCTGTTAAAAATAATAAAAACTATAAACTATAAAATAAGCAGCTGGAGGAAAAGAGTTGTTGAATGGCTACTAAACACAACTGGGTTTTCCTCGTTTTGATGCTAAGTTAATAAATCAGCTGCTGACTCTGAGTGCACAGGATGACAGAATGTGGGGTTTTTTTTCTGATAATTTTAGTTTTAGTTACTTTATTCTTTTGATTTTTGTTATTAATAGTTTTTAATTGGCTTTTAGCTGTTCCAAATACTGATTTTTGGTGATTTGTCATTCAGTAATTCTCTTTCTTTTTAGACACAGACTCTCCAAACATTTCCTTTGTGTACTAACTTATTAACTTGCGCTCATGTACTGCTAACAGGGATGTTGCTGAGTGCCCTCTGATGGACAAACATCAACACTCATAACATGGCTGAAGGGTGTTTCTCTCGTCTCATTCTCATTTTTTAAAATTTGAATTTATTAATTGTTAGTCGATAAAGTGAAACAGATAATATCCACCCACTAAAAACTGTAAAAATAAATAAATAAAATGTCAAGCTCTAGTTTTTGATTTTTTATCATTAAGCTGAGTTTTCATATTATTAATATTTTACATTATTTTGAATTGCTAATCTTGGAGTTATTTATATCTGGTTTCTTGTGTTTTCCTTGCATTTCAGTTTATAAGTCTAGTCTGCCCCTGGGTCTTCTCTGCTTGAGGTTTCTTGTCTTTGTGTGTAATTCACCTGGTATTTTCTGTTTTACTTTGTGCATTTGTGTATCTTACTTTTAATTTCACTTATGTTTTGTCTTTATGACTATATTGTGTCTAGTTTTCTTCCAGCTGTGTCCCCTTCCCCTGATTAGCCCTCATTGTGTTTAAATAGTCGTCTCTCTTCAGCCCTTGTCAGAGCATCAGCGTATCCATCCTTGCTTGATGTTTGTTTTGGCTCATTCTGGATTTCTGTTTTGGACTCCTGACAACCTGAATAGAGTTTTTCTTTGAATCCTGCATTCGGATCCTTCTCCCTCTGAAACCTAACATACTCATTATTGTCACTAAAAGGCACGATAGAGACTTTATGTTGATATTAGATCACAAAAATGTACTTGGCTGATGTCCCAGAGACACAATTTTACACTTAGTTTATTTATTTATTTATTTTTTTTCTTGTTTGTTGTAATTGCAGAACGTTACCATGTGTCAGACTAGCTTTGTTACCTGTGTTTTATCGACATGCTAAGCTTAGCTAACTACTGTCAGTTCTTGAGGCTCTGCAGAAAAGTTGCATTCACTTATACTTCCAAGGATGCTACACATAATGTTAAGATCCAGATTTTACAGGACATCGTAAAAACTGTCAGCCGTCAAGTTAGTTGCTAATCTGCAGATCATGCTCTTCTTCTCCCAGACATGGTTATCAAAATGCCTCCATATGCCAGGAAAGTATTTTCCGCAATATCAACAGCATGAATGGGATTAGGTCGATCACACCTTTGATAAATACCAGTCTCAGTTATTGGGTCATTTTTATTGTATTCACTGGCAAGAAGACCAGTTTGGTATAGTTTACCAGAAATACAGGAAACTTACTTAGAGACAAATATTATGGAGTAAAGTTTACTGCCTCAGTTGGAGGTGGAAGGCTTTTATACTGTCTTTAAAAAAAAAAAAAAAAAGTTCCCGTGAGGACTTCTTTTTAAGCACTGTTCAAAACTCAAAACAAAGACTTACCTTCTGCTGCAGCTAGCCAGAAAATAGAAACCAAGGCAGTAACATGTCTCCATTCAGTAAATAAGAAAGCCATCATTTTAACCTGTATGAAAATCAATGTTTTTTACATTAGGTGAGTCAGATAAAAGCCAAGCACAGAGAGCTACTACATGGGATGAAAAAGTCTATCTATACGTACCACCCTGCTGTCTTTGATCCACTGTAGATGTCTGTGGCGTTTAGTTTGACTCTGTTTTATGGTGTCAGAGCACACGGGCAGAGACCGAATGAAAGAACACACAGTGCCTCATTCTCTGCTGTTAAGACACTTCAGCTTAGGGTATCATATTTACTCAGCAACATGAACAGACATGCCCTGCTCCAACAAACTCAGTTTTCTCTTCTTAAGAAAACAACCCAGGGGAACAAATTTAATACTAACTCTTACAGTTAGTTTATTTAGTTTTCAGTCATCTTTTTTGAACTGGTTGGCTTTACCCTTCTTTTGTGATTCATTGATTGATAATATATCAAATCCCCCACTAATTGAGCAAATGCAGGAGTGCTTATGTGTTTAACGTAACGTGTATGTGTTAGTTTCCATAGGGAAATAGTTCCTCTGCATTTAACCCATTCACCCAGTGAAGCAGTGGGCAGCCACCAATGCAGCGCCCGGGGAGCAGTGTGTAGGGATGGTACCTTGCTCAGGGGTACCTCAGGGTAGCCGTTCAGTGGAGTCGAACCCCCGACCTTCCGATCATGGGGCCACCACTCTACCTACTGAGCTATCCCTGCCCGTTTATGTGTCCATCCATCCATACATCCATCCATCCATTTGCTTTCACTTATGCTTATCAGCTTCCCAGCTACCATGGGGCAAAAGGCGGGGGACAGGTCACTCTGGACAGCTCACCTATATCATATTTTCCCCTAAACTTATCATTGGCTAATGGTATTTTCTTAAACTCACGTGTTTACTCGTCTTATAACTTTAATTATTAATGTTTGGAGGATATGTCAGAGGCAAAAGAAAATAAGCACAGGTATTACAATAAAAACAGTGAACCTTTTAAAAGCAGTCGAATCGCAGACTTGTAAACATCCGGTCTCACAATATCGTGTCTAATGCTTCATCGAGGAAGTTGTGATACTTGAAGGAAATATTTCCTACTATTTTTTAGTTTTTAGTTATTTTATTTTACTACTTTACTATTTTATTTTTCTACTTTATTTTAATTTACTTAACTAAATACTGTTTCACCTCTGGTTTTAGTTTTAGTTAAGTTTAATAATCTTGGTGATTACAAATAATTATGTTTAGGATGTACATGTATGTCACCAAGCATCAGACAAAAGAAACTCATATTTTCACAAGGTCTGATCTATCCAGAGACCTGATCTTGAATGATTGTTAATAACTTCTATCCTTTAGAACTGGAAATGACAGAGAAGACTATATGTGGCGTAACTATTTACACCACATATAGTGACTGGTGAACTGGACAGAGCAAAAGACAGTACAGTCAACACACCTTACTTTTTTTCCTCATAGCAGGAGACACTTTTTTGTTACAATCATGTGGTTTGATTTAAGTTTGAAGGATTTTGTAATGTCTGTATCGCTATGACTCATTTAAATGTAAACCGTTATTCTCTGGAAGAAGAGTGAAGAAATGTGCCGGAAAACAAATGCATTTCAGGCGATTTTCACTACAGCGCTGACAAAGACTCATCATGTCTTTTTTCCTCAATATGTGGCAAGTGTCTTTGTTTTATTTTGAGATCAGGGTTTGTCTTTGTCTAAATCCTTTTGAGCTTTCATAACTTGAGCTGGAATCTTGGCCACGAGATTCTAGTGTCAGCTATCATGGATGAGATGAGCAAAGTGCTATATTAATACATTCCATCTATTTAAATTAAGGACAAGCATACATTTTTTTTATGAAGTGAAAACGAATGTTTTAAAAGATCAGTAAACAGAACACTTTGAGACAGGAAAGCAAACATGAGGGGAAGTTTCAGCCTTGAGCATATTCATTAATAACACCTATAAACTAGGTTGTTTTGGTTTAGTTTCTGTGGACAAAGGTGCATTTAACCCAAACCAAAGGCCTTCGTATTGGGAATTGAGAGCAGAATGAAGATAGGAGTTTGAGATTTTGGATTTGTTGTGATTTTAAAGGGACCACAGAGTCAAGGCACAGAGACAACAAGAACCGTAGCGTGCCACTACGCATTCCACATTGTGCTCTGGAGGGTCAGAGGTCAAGCCAAGCCCAGTGACTTGCGAGAGACTTTATGTTCCTGTATGCGATGATACACCTGACACTGGGCGGGAGAACAGTAACAGAGAAAAAGATCGGGTCGGAAGGGGCTATATCCTTCCAGTGTGTGATCTTTGGGGTCTTAAACATGGTGACCAATGCTAAAGCAGTCTAAGAGTGACATTTCTGCAGCAAAGGGTAGTTGTGAGAGTCAGTATAGATGTGAAATATAAAATTCACAAGGAGGAGTGTGGAGGGCGTCAAACATACAAAGGTAAGCATCTCAGACAGCTTGGAGATGAAGACAGCTGGGGCTTTTGGGGGTGTTGCAGCAGAACGTCTTGCAGCTGCACAGACCCAGACAATGTAAAAGTGAGCTGACAGCAGAGACTCTGGAGTTATAATATAGAAAGGTTTTATTTTAATGGTTGTCATGCCAGTAAAGGAAGAACACTGGAAGCTAGTTAGCAAGCTAACCTGCTTACTAGAGCCTAACAAAGACAGGCTGTAGAAGGTGATGCAGAGTATCCAAAGGACTCATTTTTCATTTTTTCCACTTTGTTTCATGTTATCATAAAAAGGGTTAAGTTAAATATCATTTATCAGGCTTTTTTATTTAATACCAACCAAGTAGCAGCCTGTCTGATATTGTAATGCCTTTACTCACTGATTCACAGCTACTTAATGAGCACTGGCATGTTTCAGCTCGCACTCACACCAAGGCAAAACGTATCCTCACCTGAATGAGTTTACCGATGTACTTAGAAAATCTAACTGAAAATTATAGCAAAGGCCTTAAAATTCCCTCTAATCATGGCAGCATACACCAAACATCCATAAACCAAAAGAGGAGAACAGTCTGTAACATGCATTATGCAATGGAGTTAATAGCAAATGCCAAAGAAGCAGCTTTTGTTGCAGATGCAGTGAACATGTTTGAGCAGAGAGAAGGAATTTTGGCTTTAAAGTTGTTTTTTGCCGAATCATGCCTTCATACAGTAAATCACCATGCATCCAGTATTTTCGTCTCAATGTTTTTGACACCAAACTCAAGTGATGGCAAAAAAAAACACTGTTCAGAAAGTTCAGACCTGCCCAGTGTGAAACGATTGTTTCAAAGTTTGACTTGGGATTTTCCTCATGTTACAGTTTGAGACATGCTGTGTATCCTGAGGGCCAACTCCCCAACATAACTGCATTTATAAGTCAATCCCTCTCTGGAGTTGACAGTGATAGTGATCTGTAAATATCACTTTACTGCATGAATGCAGATGACCTATTGTCTCAGCACCTTTATCTATAAAGCACACCTATGCCCAGAATCAGTTCATGAAATATGAATGAAATAAATATGTTTGAAGTGTGTAAAATCTGGCCAGTAATCACATCAAAATCCTCGGAAACTGAAACTAAGGTTTTCCAAAGTGCTCATGTATATGTTGTATGTAAGAAAACTCAGTGTAGCTCTCGAAGTAGCTGTAGCAAAAACTCTGATGTGGGAGGAGTTCATGGAACAAGACTTTCAGGAAACCTTGGAGGGATTCTGGCTAACCGTCCGGTGACTCACGCTTGACTCCCATTGTGTAATGTGGGAATATGGCACTGCTCACGTTAAGATATAGTAAGTCGTTCAGTCCCACTGACACACTGGACGGGAGGGGGTGTATTTGTTTGTGTGTCTATAGCATGCCTGTGTTTTGTCATCCTGCTTCCTATTTTCACACACAGCATTGCTCCATTTCAAGCACCAACACCTGTCTGATCCCACACATTCCCTAGTATTTTGCCTTCTGCCTGTTTGGGAACTGCTTTATCATTTATCACACTGTCAATCTGCAGGGCCTGCAAAACCCCTATACAGGAAGTCTGCCTCAGCTCTCTCATAAAAAAATGTCCTAATCCCTAATCCTTTGGGTTTTACCCAATAGGTATGTGGTGGTCAGCTGGAGCCAATGTGGGTGAGGGGACTTGCCCAGTACTACCTACCTGGATGTTGTCCAGGTGTTTTTCCTGCTAATCCTGATAAGAAGAAACTGGAATGGTCTTCCAAGTCAAATTTGATTAGTCCCGCCTCTTGATCATGGGACTTTGTTAACATGGCTTTAGTTGCCTGGACAGCAGGCTCCAAGGAACCAGTAATTTTAAAAACTTTTCATCCTGATCAGGAGGTGCTGGGCCCGAACAGAGATAAAATATCTAACATATATATGGTCTGTACTCCTTGGAACTGCAACAAAGTTAAACATTTTAAGATACTAAATATGCAGTGGGTCTACCAGACCCACTGCATATTAAGAGAGATAATTAAGCATTCACATCTATGGTCAGTTTACAATCACTAATTAACCTGATGTGTTTGGAGGACATGTCTGGAGTAGCTGGAGTGAATCCATGCAGACACAGGAAGATTATGCAAACTCCAAAAAAGGTCTGAGACTGGATCTGAAACCAGGGCTTCTTGATGCAAAGCAGTAGTATTAACCACTAGCTTGTAAAGATAACACAAAACGAGTTGTGATCAGAAGTATCTAAATTGAGTAATCAATTGAATGATATTGATTGGAATCTGTGAGCTGTATCGGTGCACAGCCAATGCTGGGAGCCAGAATTCTGGCTGTGTTGTAGCAGATCAATTACTTATTTCGCTCAGAAACATGCAAATCAATTCAAAACTTTTATCTAATTTCTTTTGCTCCAGATTTTTTTGTTGATATTCTTTCTCTCTGCATTAAAATGAAACTCCCATAAAAATGAGAGACTGTTCATTTCTTTGCAAGTGAGTGAACTTACAAATTCAGCAGGGGATCAAATAATTATTTCCTCCACTGTGTTTGTTGCATGCACATTTTATTTGCTATGACATACACAGTCATTCAGATCTTAATGGATCTGACTCTTGATGGAACTGTATAAATGACCATTAAGACTGGTGCTTTGCTTGTGCTCAACACCAGTATCAGTGCATCAAGCGCTATGCATTACTTACAGTTTTTTATGGGAGTTATGATATTTATGTCTCTGTAGAGCAGGGGATCTATTTGTGAGTAGTAATCTGACCAAACCCCCACTATTGGAAATTAATCACTGGGTGCTAGAAATGAGGATGATAGTTTGGAAAGAAGTAATAAAGAATTTAAATGAAATAATGAGTGAAGAAAGTGTCAAAAGACCATGGCTCTGACATGAACTCAGAATCACTGGCAGTGAAACATGTTGAATGATGTCGTTTTCACAAGCCCGTAAGACTCTGTGTTGTTCACTTTCATTCAGATTAGCAATGTGATATATGTGCAGTGTAACTGCTTTTAAAATATACTTTCATAGACCTTAAAAAACAATTTCAACCTATAACTTTATTTGGACATATATCTGTAAGAGAAAACATTTAAACCTTCTTTCAAAAAGTGCAGATAAAGGTGACATACGAAAAGAAATAACGCGTGACATTTAATGACATTTAGATTTTTTTTAGGTCTTGTCATGATTTAGGTGAAAAAACCCACCCAGTCACATTAAAAAGGAAGTATATACCTACATTTTTAAAGCTTGTAGACAGACCTTTCTTAGAATCAAAGGTTCAAATTTACCTCCTTCACTAATGACACCCTGTAACATTCAGGGTCTCTTTTCCAACAACAGTTCAACATGCCGAGCCTTAATAAAGATGATTGGAATAAATAATTCTACCATAAGAAGAATAATCTACAAGTGGAGTAGATATTAGAATGTAGCAAATATATCCTAGAGTTGAGTGTTTGATACAAGAATCAGGTCTGATTGTTTTTAACTTAGAACTTATCCTTTCACTTGCAAACTGCAGAGAGTAATACAAGTCTTGAGTAGTCCCCTGAAGATCCAGGCAATTAACTTCTATTCACCTACACCCTGTAGGCGAATAGAAGTCTCTGACACAAAGCTCCTAAACATGCCAAAGGAACCATCATGACAGGACAGGCCCCTGCATGGCATGTACCACAGGCAGACAGAAGAGTTGGCTGATATTGAGAAATGACATCAAAACTGAGAGACAGCACTGAGGCACTAATCATGTTAGCACAGGTACGACATCTAAGCATAAGATCCATAGATAATACTATATATGATTACCATTTGGATTTATTCATAACTTGCTTCCAACACCTTTACAAATGGAAATATTTATAAGTTCAGCAAATCAGAAAGTAGCCAACAACGGTGATTATATGGAGACCTATAGGACAATGAAATTGCTTTAAAATTGCTCGCTGCAAGCAGGTAAAACAAAGCAAGATATAATGCTCCCACTGCAGAAAATGTCTGCCTCTCATTGATCCTTGTCAGGGAAAGTGTTAAAGTGGCCTCAAAAATCTAAAGGCCCTCTTATCCGTGCACTGAGGTTCATGGGGTCTTCTAGGAATGAAGCAATTTTCCAGCAGGGTTTATATGTAGTGGTCTCTTATCTCACACTTAACCCGCACCAAAGCAGGTTAGGTCTGCAGCATGAGTTACCATGGTGACACACTCTTTTATGAAGTATACTGCCTCTGTGACCCTGAAAGCCCTGGGTTTAACCTGGTGGCACAACGCTAAGCCCACACACCTTCGTTAAGTAGGTGTCGAAACCCATGAATCACGGTAATAATTACTGGATATTTCCACAAGGGCGCTGGATATACGGAGATGTTTTAGTGCTTCAGGTATGTGTGCTGCCTTGAATGAAACTCAGCAAGCAAAGAAAGTTACGTGGGCTGAAGAACTGTGCACTCAGTCCCCTGATTTTCTCCCACACATCTTCTCCAGCTAGACACCAGGAAAAAAAAGATGTAATATATTCACTATGACTGAATTTCATGATCACAAATATGAAGCTTAATACATCTGATTTTCTGCCAATATCCTAAAACATTCTGCATTTTCCCCAGGTGCATATTTCCCTATCGAATACTAACTGTGTGTGTGTACCCTTGCGCATTTGCTTCTGTGAATTTTCAGCAAAGCAGAGCAAGTCCAAACCAAACAGTGAGAGAAACAGCAGTGGAAGTAGATTCTCAAGGGACAAGTAAACAGACAGAGAAAAAAGATGGTGAGATTAAGATAAGGTTAGATAGATCGAGAGAGGCTGTAACAGCATGTCAGTAAAACAGCAAATATTGTGGAGAGTGCGGAGACGGAGGGGTCAGTGAGAAGATGATGGCTTATGACAAAAAGAAAATCAAAAGAAGATATTTATTGTAGCTGATAAAAATCCCAGAAGAAGAAGAAAGCTAATAAAAGAGAGGAAATGAAAAAAGAAGATGTGAGATATTTAAGAGGGTCTCTGTGGTTAAAAGAAAGTAGAGCCAAAGATAGTTTAGCACTGATTTACATCTAAGTAGAAACTTTTTTGCGATTAGGAAAATACAGATCAATAAATCTTTCTCCAAATGTGCCCCAAAGTTAATATTTCCAAAAACCGTTTGCTTTGTATGAACTACAGTATTTTAGTAACCAGTAGTTTCCCTCAGTCTGACTTTTACCATATCGTTCCCATCCGAAAGCATAAGCATAAAAGAGTCCAGATTCTGGGATTGTGATGTCCCCTTGAGGATTTTTCATGAAAGAACACCTGAATTGAACCTGAATTAAGCTGGGAAATCCAATGATTAATACTCAGAGGGCGTCTTCTAAAAAAGGATTAGCATTTGAGAAATTCTGTAATACGGTGTGGAACCCTGTAATTAAATGGAATTTCAATGTATTTTGTTTGAAAATAGAATGTAATTATACTTACAGGTAGGTACACTGGAATAAGTGAGTAACAAGTCAGACTTTTACCTGGAAACAAAGAAATAATTCAACTGCAAGTCAGTTTAATTAAGGTGTAAGTAATCTTAAGTAATGCATGACTAATCTGTAAATAAATGTAAGTTGTGCATATGTAATTTTAAGTACTGTTTAATTTATTAGTAATTTAGCAGAAAAACAAGCAACATGTCTGTATCCTACATCATAAGAAGGCTGTACTTTTTAGTATTATTGCTTTGAAAAGTCTCACCTTTTCACATCTTCATCTTTATTTCATTTTCATTATGCTGATGTGAATGGTGGATGTTTTATTATTTAGCTTACCTTTTATTTTAACAATATAAATGCGATCAGGACTGTTCTCTCCTACCATGTTACAAGACAAAAACAGTACTGTCAAAATTTGCAGGCCTATGTCACCACATAGCTATGACTATGGAACCAATTTTGTTTCTTTCACAATCTTGTTCAAACATAACTTTCAGACGGAGTGACTCCTTTTCTGTAAAATCCCTGGAAGTCAGGCAAGGTTAAACTACTACGAAA
This sequence comes from Perissodus microlepis, assembly GCF_051167445.1. NCBI lineage: Eukaryota > Metazoa > Chordata > Actinopteri > Cichliformes > Cichlidae > Perissodus > Perissodus microlepis. Next base: position 20,153,964 of record NC_140464.1, on the reverse strand, counting down.
GTGCCAAAACAGCACGATGACAGGACGGGGCTGCTCGTGCTCAGTTGTGAGGACAGTGTTTATCATGTACATATCATGTAATTCGCTTAAATCCCTCCACGAAACAGACTCCCAGAGCTCTGCAGGCCTATCCAAATGTCTTCTTGCACATTCAAGTCCTCTGTTATGTGTCAGAAATGCAAAACAGACCGAGGTTTTAAGCACGGCCTCCCTGTCTGTTGTTCTTCTAATATTCTTCTCTGATGCTTTTGTTCCTTTTTCTCCTTGCGCTCATTTTCTCAGCTGGTGTTTTCAGTTGCCTGCTGCACCATGCGGTTCAAACTCAGACACAATGCTGCTGTTTCTCGTAGAAACCAACATCTCTTAAATAAAGAAATTATTTCTTCTGTTAGCCTCGCCGTGTTTGCCGTTCAACCCCAACATGACACTGCAAAGGTGGGATTATTTATACCTGAATCACAGCTGATGCACAAAATCCGTGCTCGCTTTGCTCATTTGTGCAGCTGCATCTACATATTGCTTCCAAATAAAAAGATATGAAAATATGATATGAATTGTAAAGCGCTTTGGGTGCCTTGAAAAGCGCTATATAAATCCAATCCATTATTATTATAAAACAAACATCATTTTACATCATTCAAACACCATAAGCACACAGACACATAATATGCTGTCTGTCATGGGTAACCCTTGCTGGGATTTTGCGTTCTGCAGCCAGTCAGAAGAAGGCCTGTCATGCTGTCATTTTACAGTAAGTGAATGTGATCTCACCGGTGATGAATTTTAAATCTCAGCTTGGGCTCATAATGTCAGCAGAGCCAGCCGAACTGGTCTGCGGGCCAAGAGCCAGCGTAGCAGCAACAGATATAGCCAAGACAAAGCAAAGCAAAAGCAGTTTCTATGGCAACAGAGGAAGCTGTTGTCTGCCGTTCATTAGGATGGAGCCCCCCCAGCCCCCCCAATAAATAAATAAATGATAAAGAAATAATAATAAAATAAAGTAATAAACCAAATGGTATAGTAATAATAAAGTAAATGGCTCAAGTGTCTAAAGAATGGTGCCAGATTTTATTTGTTTGTTTCCAGAAGCTCACTAGAATTCCTCATGGTGCCAGATCATAAAGCATCAGAAGAACCTTATCTGCTGATATCTGTTTTCCTTGCTTTTACTTGTTTACTTGGTTATTTCCATCTTTAAAAAAATCTTATTGTTATTCATCTGAAAGGTGTACCAATCCAGCCACTACCTGATGTAAACTCAGAGTTACTCACTATGGACTGCCCGGTGATGTGTGTTTTGAGTTAGTTTAGAATGAAGTCAACCTGTTAGTCTGCAGCATCTTATTTCAAAATGATCTGTGGCCTATAAGTCAAAACGAGGCTCAAAAGAGGACGATGACGCTCCTGTTGCTGTATTCTATATTCCGCCCTCTGGGTGTCGCTGCTGATCTGCTGTTTGCCTCGCAAGTGGAGCTGTCCTGGGTGCTGAAACGTCCCCACAAACGGAAACCTGCTGCTGGGGTATTTCTGAACACTGACTCCGAGTTGAAATGATTTGTGTTGCAGATTTTCCAGCTTTCATGGACGTTCTCAGCATTCTCAGGCTGAAGTTTTCCCTCTGCTCTGCTGCTGCAGCTTTGGATTCAGTGTATGAGTAAAGAACACTTCTCTGTCTGCTCTAAACCAACAACAACTCCAAAGGTCTTTCCAAGTTGCCAGCCTGCACGACGGACACATTATTCTTCTCCATAATGGCCATCGTAAAGGTATTTTATAGAACACAGCAGCTCGTGTTCTTTTCTGAAAGGACACTTCCACCGTGTTTTATTCCCTTACAGCACACCGCGTCTTGTCTTTCCCGAAAGGCCACTCGTCATGGCATTATGCTTTGAAAGAGCACCTAAATATACACTTCAGTGTGTTAGAGTATTTTTTTCTCCTAACAGAAGAGCGCCTATACAAAACCTCCAGCTCACCCTTATTACGCCAACAACTCAGAGAACCGCATTGCATTTTCTGTACACCAGAGCATTTCATCATGTTTTCTAGTTTTCCTTCACTTAAAGGACCCTTGTGAGGGCAATCGATTTCAAAGTGCATGTAGAGGCGCTCCATCCGGATTTATCCACAACTGAGAAAAACATTACAGGACTGTGACGTGTTTTCCCCTTTTTGTTGGGCAATTTAAGCATCAGTCAGGTTCACTTTAATTATTGCAATTTTTTTTTTTTTTTTGGGGGGGGGGGCGTGGTGATTTGAAAAAAAATATATTACTATAATATTCACATTTTTAGAAATTATGTTTTTACCTTCATCCGCCCATTCATTCCCAAGAACGGTGTCAACTTTTGTATATCAGGCTGGATCATTAGATGGCGCTATCAGTAACGCATCCCCAGCTAAAGAGCCACTCGTGTAATAGGAACAGAGTCAGTGCTCCATCCACTCAGAGTAATTCAATGAACTCAGCAGTCCTGGGTTATTGCGCTTAATGCCGCGTGGATTTTCCAGGACAATTAACCAGCACCGGAGCTACGATCATAACTTATTAAAAGACAGTCACGGCTTACATCGGTCCAGGTTCGCTCCTCAGAAGGACCATCCACCCCGCTGTCTGCACGACTCACCGTCAGGATTTCCGCTGAACTTGTTCCCAGCGAACCGGGAAGGCTGAGAAGTTGCGTTGTCTTGGACGCACTTCCCGTCGTTGTCCAGGACCCTGACTGAAAGTTATGCCTTTGACGCCGCTCGGCACGCACACTCGCACGATGTTAAACAGAGCCGACGCTTTCTGTGAGTGTGGAAAATGATCGCAGCCAGCAGCGAGCTTTCCATTATGCTGAGGAGATGTCTTCTCACTTTCAAACCGTTCAGGTAAGAACACATTAGTTTGGCTTTTCCACGGCTTAAAGCACTAGCCTGCTGACTTTAGAAACGGTAACGCGAGAGTGCATTTCCTCTCCTTTTTGATTTTTAATATGACTTTATTTTATTATTCTGCCGCAACGTCGTAAAAAATAAATGGGATTCAAGAGAAATATAGCAAAACCACTGCAAATTGATCGTTTAGTGTTTCCCAGACTGTGACCGATTAGTGTTTCTTGCTTTTTTCCCCACAGTAGAGCAAGTTTTAAAAGTTCAGAGCTTGTCGATTAATTGGAGTAAAGAAGCGGCCGCTGTGCCACAATTAAGATTTGCTTATTCAGCTAAAGCTTCTCCACACAAGCAGCTTGGAGAAGCAGTGGAAGCAAAGCCAGCAGACAGAAACTCATTAAAACTTCAGAGTTTGACAACACGGGCTGAACGCAAGTTCGTGAACTAAACAGCCCCGCGTAATTAGCAACCTTGACCCCGCGCAATTATCTCACATGCGGCTCTATCACACACACCGAGGCTGTAGTTGAGCGGCTGCAGTCAGCTTTCAGCCTTGCCTTAAAAAAACAAAAGGTGTGTATGATAGAAGTGCAGGACGATCCGACCTGCAGTTCTCAGCACGGCTCCTGGAGCGTTCAGAGGAGCCTGTCTTAAGTCAATCGCTCCAAAGCGTTTGTTTTTTAAGCTTTAGAAATGTCGTGCTTCTCTCCCACATGCAGCCATTTGCCTGTAACAGAATGCTTTTGTTTTGGATTTCTGCTCGCTGAGCACAGTGTGATGCAGCAAACCCATACATGTCATGGTTCATTTGAAATGACACAAGAGTACACAGTGCCCCCCCCCCCAAAAAAAAGAATGGTTTTGGCTTGACTGAGACAGAATGAATTTTGAAAAATAGGTCCAAAATGTCATGAAGTATTCAGTGTCCTAAGTTTGAACTGAACTCTGCTGCACTTCCTCTGTGACATTACTCCACCTGTCCTTTGTCTTCTGCTTCTTTCTGTCTCCTGAGCTCTATCCTTGGCTTTTGGTCTTATGTCACAAATCAAATTGCCCTTTTGTCTGTCTCCCTCTCCTGCAGGATCTTTGTGGTGGGGATCGGCTTCTTCAGCCTGTGCTTTCTAATGACTTCTCTTGGGGGCCAGTTCTCGGCCAAGCGACCCGGAGATTCCCCCTTCACCATGCGAGCTGAAGGTAAGCCTGCGGTTATACATCAGTGCCGCTCGGCAGCCTGTGACTTCAGTGGCTGTGCCCTGCACTTGTAATGAACAGGCTGGAAACATGCTGAGAGCTTCATGGGGCTTCCTTGATTACTGCCAGTGAACTGACAGACCTGCTCACTTTGCTCATCAGGAGTGCGTCAGGGGGTACCGTCACCTGGAGGGGCTCCTCTCATCTACACGCCATCTTTTTTTTTTTCCTCGTCTGCTTTCACGTCATGACCCTCTTCTGACCCAGAGGGACTCGATTTTAGTTGTAGTCGCAGCTGAAAATTGACTCATGGTTTTGTCCATCTTTATGCCGGTTATTTTACCCCGCGTGTGGGCAAATAGTGCAGGGCCACACGGTGTGTCGTGCAGAGGAAGTAATCTACAAGTCGGCCAGATCCCGCAAGTTCAGCCAAGCAAGAATAAGAACAGCATTTAAAAGTGAAGTAGAAAATGACTGAGGCTATAATCATATTTACTGGTGATTTCAAAGATAGTTTGATCATTGGAGGGCTGGAAGCTGCGTGTTTCAGGGTGACAGCTACAGTTTTCACAAGGTAATTTTAAAATACCAACAAAGGCTTTACTGTCACAGAGATCCCTCAAATGAATTCCACTCCAGAAAGAAATCCGAACTATGCGCAGCCATCCCTCAGAGAAACCGGTTATCTTTCAGGGCACGTCCTCTGTGTTTGTGCTATGCGTCTCTGCATACAAACCACTACAGCACAAGCCATTTGGGAGAGTCATTGTTAGCTTTTTGGACTTTGTGTCTCTCACCTTTTTATCACCACTTGGCACAATGTTGACACTGTGTGTCATCCTCTGTGACAGAGACCAGCTGGCATTAGAAGAAGCAATGCTCCCTATCCACTGCCACCCATCCAAGGACGCCAGTTGTTACCAGTTTGTGTTAGCAACACACCACACTGATGCCAATTCATTCCTATGTAAAGTAGACAACGGCATGAATTTAATCTCAGCTGAAGAATGCAGTTTGGCTCTGGGTCAGTGAGTAAAGGGCACACTGTTGTGTGGTTTTTGTGTGTGCAAGCTGTAAAGATGTTGCTGACTGAATTAGTACTAGAAACGTCTTGGTTATTAAAACTAATAATTCTCAGACCAAGAAAAAAAATCTGTGTAATTCTGTAGTGTAGATGGGAATGTTGTATCAGGTGTGATCATGGGTGATAATTTTAGGGATAGCACCCGTTTATGAAAGGGTATACAGAGAAGTGGTTCAAGGTGTGGAAGCCAGAAAGGAGGGAGTGTAAGACAGGAGAGCTGTCTGATTAATTAATCGCTCACAGGCTGCAGTCAAGGGAAGCCATGAGGCCTCCGGCTCATTAAACGCTGCTAACCAGGGAGAGCCCAACCATGTAAAGGCTCATTCTCCATGTGCATTTGTGTGTTTATGCACACGTGCCTGCTTGGGAGTGAGGATTAGTGGACCAGGAGTTAGCATAATAAATTAAGTTGGGATGAGTTACTCAGTGGAGCGGCACCTCGAAGGCGATTACTGTAGCTATCGCACCCATCGAGCCTTTGCACGGGATGCTCTGGAGAGCTGCAAGAGCAAAGGCTGGATGCATCGGATCCCACATTGTAGCTCTTTTCAATTTCTTTGTGATCATTTCGTAAAAAGAGTAGAAGCACCGTAACGCCCACAGTACTTTTGTATCGATGAAAATGGCCAGGCTGTGCTGACAGGAACCGCAGCTCTGTTTACTGCTCATCTTGTGAATGACAATAACTGCCTGAAGAGCAAAAGGTGTGGAAAAAAATATGTAATTACTGGGTTGCTACCTTCTGTTTCTCTCCCCTGCCTCTACATTTCTATCATTCTCTTGGCTCTTTTTTTTTGTTGTTTTTTGTGGCTCTGCCAGAGACGGAGAAATGCACTGGGATGCAAAGCTCTATCCAGATTTAAAGTGCATGCACTTCCTTCATTACTTCCCTTTGAAAATAGGGGAAACTAATGATGTGGAAAAAGTAAGGGGGGGAAGGGGGTGGTCAGAGGGAGACCATTTCTTCCAGAGTGGGGTGCATGAAAGGCGGAGGCATTTGATCCTAGATATCTTAAAGGCTCCAGAGGCGTACCGTAGCTTTCTAATAAGCTCTTTGAAGACCACCTTCACAGTGTGTCCTTTTGCCACGGGGGTCTTGATGCAGTTTAGCCATAAAGAGAGAAATGGGCCTAGCGCGGTTTCAGGTTTTTACCCAGTTCAGAGCAAGACTAAATGGTTCGGATGTTAATGTGCTCTTCATTCTTACATGCAAGCTCCATTACCTGAGTTGTTTTTTTTTTTTAACTGCTTTTCCTGCATCCTGTGAATTTGAATTTAATGAATATTAATTAATGAGTGAATATTAAACAGTTTTGCAGAAATTGCTCCTAAAAGAATAATAAAGTCATACAAAAGGAAATAAGATAATAATGAATAACAATCAGCTGCTTACAAGCTGCTTTAGCCTCATGAAGTGCTGAGTTACAGCAGGGCAGCAGGTGTGCGGGGAGTGTTGTTCGGCACCTTGTTTACTGCCATCCTTTCACAGACACTGATGGAACTTTTTTATTTCATGGATCAGCGATCTTCACCACGTGATGGATGAAAATGAGCCTTTTCTGACATCGATCATAGCAAAGCAAGGGTGTGGCATCTGCACGTCTAGCAAAGCTGAAAATGCAAGTTTGTTTTTTTGGATTTTTGAATAAAAAGTTTGATAATGTGCTTGAAATCGAAGCACTGTCCCTCCACCGTGTGTGTGCGTGTGTGTATTGGTACTATGAATAAAATAAACCCAAGTTTTCTACTGCTGGAACTTCACCAGCAATTGAGAATAAATGGGAAATGATTGTGCAGGTGACTGCCTGGATCTGTGCCTGACAAAGAAGAGGTGTGGATAAAAGATGACTGCTCATCATTCACACTTTTGCCTGGTGAAGAGAAAAAAAAGCAGATTTTTATTTTTTGGCTTGGATTGTGAGGCGGATATGACAATGCAGACACTGATTGCTGTTTGTGACAGTTTGTGGCTAGATTCAACCGCTAACATGCTTTCTCAAATTGTTATTTACAGCTTTCTGGTGCTGAGCATCTTTTATTTAAAGAATTGTCATCAGGGTGTATTGTGGCTGATTTATTGCATGCTATTTCCCCCCCTCCCTTGTTTTTTGGTATTACAATAGACGGATTTAGGCGGAGATAATACTCATGCAATGTTTTTGCTGTGAACTATAAAGAAAACTGTTATTTATTAGTTTTAAGTGGTTAAGTTGACTGGACTGTTGAATTTTGTGTGTACATGTTAGCTAATTAATTGTGACCTAGGGAAAAATAAGTACAACACTTTTGATTACAACTTTCTGCAAATTAGTAGCAGTAAAATAATTGCTTCCATTGGAGTGTGGCCACAGAAAATATCTGTGCTTGTAAAGTCAAAATAAAGGAAAAAAATAAGCAATGGATTTCACACAAGCAATATGCTCTTACACCATACTGAGTCCTATGCTAGATGAAATTATTATGGTAGGCTGGTTGATTTCAATGGCTTTTTTTGGGTGGAGAGGATACTGATCAAGTATTGTCACTTACGTGAGCTGCAAACCGGGTCAGGAAGTTCACTTTCTATTCTTCTTGTATCCCTTTGCTTCCATGTATTTTTGTGTGTGTGCAAAAACAGGAAATATGTTTATGCAGAATAGTAGGCAGTGAAAACATGAAAGAGGATAAAAGTACTACACTCCCATCTTGGAAAATAAGTGGAGACGCTGTGCAGGCACACAGTATGTTTCTTAGTAAACTGAGCTTTAGAAATGTAAGTTTCAGAAAGTGAATTTGGGAAATTCAAGTGTAATTGATTTTGTTTTTCATAGTAGGTCCATCTAGTCCAGGGGTGGGTGATTAATTTTCTCAAGGGCACCGGGACTGTTGTGGAGTTCTGCACCATCCTGATGCAAAAATCCCAATTTTTCATGTGGCCACTTGGGAAAATTAGTCATCCACTCCTAAAGTAGCAAAGTCCTAGTTCTTAAGGTCCCAGCTCACTAGCATCATATGAGAAACCAAAACTGTTACCTTCCGCAACAGTCCCAGTTGTGAGCTGGTGCAGACATCCACAACAGTCCCAGTCTCTCATGTGACCCCTTGACAAAAGCAGTTGTACACACCAGCTCCAGTTGGTATATTTTTAACCATTTTGAGAAGGTAATCACATGACGCTATCACAATACATTTTCCAAAATTAAAGGTAGTATCAGAACAACCTGATGCATTGCGGTGACTGCAGAATGATCCGCAACACATAACTGTAGAAAAACTGCAAGTGAAGAAAAAAAATTGCCCTAAGATACAGAATTTATTTGCTGGTTGGTCATGTTTTTGTTGTTGTAATTATTCACTTCGAATAATTTGGCAGTTAGACTAATTATCTTAATTGCCCTAATTTATTTGATAAGGACCAATCTCGGAGTCATGATGTAGTGATGGGAAACATTTGTCACATGTCCTCCAGTGTATTGATATTTGTATCACGATTGGCTATCCCTACTCAACTGAACCATTTTAGAATGATATGACCTTACCACGGGTCTTCTAATTTCCCTGCAGCAACTGAACACAGCCTGGCTGCTTATTATCCAATCTGGGAGCTATTAGAGAAGCTCAGTGGGTTCCCTTGTCTGGGAACAGGGTTTAAAAAACAGGGTGGAGTGAAAGCGAAGAGGTGTTGTACACACTATACAGGTTACCAGTTAATTTAATGTTCAAGAATTTGGACTGTGAGGAAACTAGAAGACTCCCACAGACTCCAACATGAATCCAGAAAGGTTTTAACTTCGATCCTTCAGGCCCTGAGGCACGAGTGCAAAACAATTCACCACCATGCAGCTTTCTTATAATAATCCGTAATTTTTCTCCCCACAGACATAAACACATTTTTTTCCAAGGTCTTTGCCTAAGCACATTAAATTTAAAATAATATACTGGAGACTGCACTAGAGTTTTTAAGGATCAGCTTTAATTGGAGTAGAATTAGAAAAATTATTCAAAGAGCCGCTTGTGGGATGAACCTCTTTCCTGGGAAGTCCAAACATACCTGGAGACATGCTTACCAAATGGTTCATAGGCAGCAGGTTGTTACTGGAATGTCAGTTCATGCACAAAAGAGTGAGTTTGAGTGAAAGTTAAGAGTTGTTATTTAGATTCGGGTTCAGATGCCTTTCAGTACACTGCATAAACATTTGGTCATGTGTAAGGGAAACTAATATAGAAGAGATGGAAAAAGGCGGTTACCACAGTGCAAGCTCAAACCCCAGTGACTTCACTTATAGAAAATCAAAGTCTGAAGAAACAAAACAAAAAGAGGAAAGCACTGGGGGTGGCCATGACCCAAAAGAGCCAACAGATCCCATCCCATCTGCCGAACGTGGATAGGATCTAGCAGGGATCTTAAATGGCTGCCAATGGCACTGGCACACTGCTGACACAAGCTTCAGGATCAATGCAGATCTGTGTATAGGAGGATTCTTTAAGCTTATCTTCAGAAAACTGACAGAGTTGAAGGAGCAAATTTTATCACTCAGCGGGACAACAGCAATCCTAAACCAACAACCTATGCATCCAAAGAGCTTTTCAGGATGTCTGACCGAGCCAGTCACCTTATCTGCTGGAAATTTGGGCAGTGAGACTTCACAGCAAGCAAAGCTGGAGCTTGCTCTGCTGAAGGTCTCAGAGATTATAGGGGGAGATACAAAGAGCTCCCAGACTTCATTGAAGATACAGGATTTTCCACAAAATAGTAAAATTCTTTACTGCCACCAATAATCTTTAGATATATTGTGTTAAAAGGGCTGTATCTCACACATAGTTCTTTCAATATTAATATAAACCGCTGAGAAGTCTCCACTTCTTTTTCAAAATGTGCTGAAGTGCAAGGAACAAAAAACTGTAAATATCTACAAGCTGTAAATTAGCAACCTATGTGCTGCTGCTCTGAATAAAAATCATAAAAATCAAACATCCAATTAAAATATATTTGCACATTTGCAAATTGATAAAGGTGGAAATTCTGTGTTTCGCACCGTGCGGTGTAATCCAAAAATCATCATGCGTATGACTAAATGTGTTGGTTTATCTGCACACTGTGGATAGAAGATTAAGGTTTTAATTGAAGTTAGAGGGAGTCGTGTTTTTAAAAAATAGTGCAGGTTGTTTCCATTTTTCCAGGCTGTCGGGCATAATAAGAGGTTGGAGCCGCATGCAGGATAAGTGACAAAGGTTTTCTGCTCTAATAGCTTCTGGATCTGGCAGCTCCCTCACATGTGCCAAAAAGCAGAGAGCAACTCAATCTCAATCAGCCTTTTCTGTAATGAATATTTGAATCTGCAGCGTGAGGACGGGGGGAGGGTTAGCTGAGCATGTCTGAGTTCAGAGCAGGAGGGAATGTATGATTTTTATCCTGGTGACGGGTGAGGTGGAGAGGTTCAGCTCTAAGCTCCCTCACGGAGAAACCTTGCCAGCCAGAGTGGATAGCAGGGAAGATTGGATTTATTAATTTAGCTTTCTGTGGTGCTAATGGGGGAAAAGAATAAATTATTGAGTAAAAGTCAGACTTTAAACACTGCTGCAATCGATAGTTTGGTTGATTTTTAGCATATACTGTATATAGATAACAAAATCTTTAAATCCTTTATTTTAACCTGACAAAAATCCAACATCAGTTGGGCTTTATTCTTAGATCTTATATTCTTAACTTATTCTTAACTTATAGAAATTATGTATTTATATATTTTGAAAGCTTCAAAAAAAGCAATTGAACGGTGGTGCTCCTGCTCTAGCATTATTCCATTCGAATCAAACACATAAAAGATTTGGAAGTGATTCCAAGTGTTGAACTTACACTTGGTAGCTGTTCAGTGGAAGCGAGGGAGGTCATTAGGCTGAAACCCAAACTAATCCAATCAGGGAGATGGGGAAAAAATAGGAGTAGCCAAATCAGCAATTTGGTTAATTATTTAAAAAAGGATGAATGCACTGATGAGCTTAGCAACACCAAAAGGCTGTGAAGACAACAGAAGACAGCTAAAGTGCATGATGACAGAATTATTTCCATTGTTAAGAAAAACAACTTCACAACATCTAAACAAGTCATTAACACTCTCGGGAAGGAAGGTGTCAAAGTGTAGAACTGAGAGACACCTTCTTGAATGTAAATACAGAGGGGATATAACAAGGTGCAAACCACTGGTTACACTCAAGAAGAGGAAGGGCAGATCAGACTTTGCCACAAAACATTTAAAAGAGACCGCACAGTTAAAGCGAGAGGCAAAACCCCATCTTTGAACCAGAATGACGGGGAGGGAAAAGTATGGAGAAGGAACAAGTCATGATCCAAAGCATGCAAAATCATCTGTCAGTCATGGTGGAGGTAATGGTACAGCACGGGCAAGTATGGCTGTCAGCGGAAATGAGTCACTAGTGTTTATTGATGATGTGACTGCTGATAGAAGTAGTAGGATGAACTGTGAAGTCTGCAGAGCTACAGTCTCTGCTCAGATTCAGCCAAATGCTGCAAAACTGACTGAACAGCACTTCACAGTGCAATTAGATAATGAGCCAAAGCATACTGCAAAAGCAACCCAGGAGTTTCTCAAGGTAAACAATGAGATATTCTTCAGTGGTCAAGTCAGTCAGCTGATCTCAGGCTATAGAGCATGCTTCTTAGTCATTAAATACAAAACTGAAGGCAGAGAGACTCACAAACAAGCAGCAGCTGAAGGTGGTTGCAGTAAAGGTCTAGTAGAGCATCTCAAGGGAGGAAACGCAGCACTTTATTATGTGCAAGGGGTCTTTGTTAGATTTTAGGCTGTCAAGTATTTTAAACAGTCCTATTATGTAAAATGATCTAGGTTTGTCCAATAAATCCTCTGAAAATGGGGGACTGTGTATAAATGTCTGTAATTCTGAACCTGTTAATACAGTACTTAAATTAAAGCTGAAACTTTGCACTTTAGTCACATTGATTGAAAAATCCAATCTGTAAAAAACCAAAACTACAACAAATGTCATTGTACAAATACTCACTGGTCTAACTGTATGTCAGTACACAAAGCAATTAAAATCACTCCAACTTTTATGCTTCTATATTAATCATCCAACAATGCAATAGTATAATGCTGGTCTATTACTGTTTTGACACAATTTAAACTTTTTTTTTAATGACAAATCTTCAACTCTATCTTTGTGTGCATGTTTTGCAGCTTCAGCTTTAGCTCTGGCACTCTTTGAGCATTTCTGCTGTACTGCTCTTCCTCTGTACCCGCACAGATTTATTCTCTTTTTAATATTTCAAGCTGTATCAATGATTCTCATTGATCTACAATGTACAGGTGGGTGGTATGACCTAAAACATGATTCCTAAACCCACTATATTTTTCTCAGAGAAAAGGAAATTCTTCTCATTTATTTGTCATGTTGCATATGTTAATAGTAAACTACCCATCACTTTATTACCTAGTTTTGCCAACCCAGCCTTCATCATCAATGACAAGATTACAGCAGCTTAACCTCTAGGACTGATGACTAGCTGGAGATGGATTTCTTTGAAGGAGTTTCTGGCAGGAAGCCCCCCCCACCCCCCTCAACTTTTCAGGGGTTAACCATGTCTGCAGAACCTTGTGTGGTAGAACGTCCTGAATCTGTTTCAAACGCAAGAGTGATCAAGTTCATCTGGACTTGTTAGAAATGCAGTACTCTGCAAAAGTCTTGAAACACTCCTCATTTATTTACATTTTGCTAGGAAAATAAGAAATGCAATGATTTACTGAAAAATGTAAAATGCATAGAAATACAATATATAAGGCAAGTGAGCAAAAAAGCAGCAATTTGCAAAGAAAAACCTTGAAAGACCTCCAGAGAAGAACTATTGCTCGAGAACATTTTTTTAAAAAAAAAGGACAAAGTCTGGAGGCAAAATGTAAAGAAATGGGGGTGGCTTAAGACTTTTGTAATGTTTTTGATGAGCTAAAACCAAAGTGAATGTATTTATCAATCTAATGATGGTATCATGATATCCATGTCTTCACACTGAAGATGGGATCCAAGCTGCTGTTTCTGCTCACATGCAGTCTAACCTGCTGCTGGCCTTTCCTGGTCTGCCTCCGCACTCTTTTGTTCCCACTTACAAATTTGTTGCTGATTTAAGCAGACTTGCTCTTGCAAACAAACAAGGCTTGACCTTTTCCCTGACGTGTTTTCCATCATTGCAGTTTGTTTCTTTATATTGAATACATATTTTTGGAAATTAAGTAATAAAATACAAAGTCTTTTCAGCTTGTTCTTGTATGTAGCGCCTAATTACAACAATAGTCATTTCACAGCTATTTTTATTGTGTGGTATAGACTCCAGAACATTTATATAATTCAGAGGAAGCAGGTGCATTGCAGAGTCCTTCTAGCTTTATCTATCAGTAGGCTAAAGTTAAAATACCATCTTTCCCCTTAAGTAGCATCTGCACACTGCTCTTTCTTTCAAAACGGTGTACACGGCTGAAGTAGTATATGTATATAATATGACAACATGCATAAATAATAAATAAATCACCATCAATAAATGATTTTTAAAGCATTTTACTCTACACTGCAATTACTCCTAGCAGGGTAACCACATGTATGGGCCATTATATTAACCTTTCAATAAGTCTTTGTGGGAGTTTTGCATGTTCTTTCTGTGCCTGTGTGGATTCTCCCTGGGTATTCTGGCTTCTTCCCACATTTCAAAGACATGAATGTTAGGTTAACTGGTGATTTTAAACTGGCTCTAGGTGTGAATGTGAGCATAAATTGTGGTATTTCTCCTGTGATGAATTGGTAACCCATCGCCCAGTGACAGCTGGGATAGGCTCTGTCTCAAATATTAATTTACATAGAATTATATGAAGTGCCCGTGTCATCCCCACGGAAACCTGCTGATAGTTTTTCTCCAGGCACACGTGGGGGCCACTTGCTACGTGTCTCTTTGTGCTTTATTGTCCTTACTTATCGAGCTCATTAAAGCAGTGTTCTTTAATTTAGTTATGTAAGTATTTCTCCTAAAAGAGCAGTTTTTGCAGCCATGTCAGATACGGGGAAAAAAATGTGAAGACTGGGACTCTGTTAAAGTTGCCCAGAGGGTTGCAGAAGGCAACAGCAATCAGACAGAAAGCATGGTGTGGGCTGTACATGAGCGTGACATGTCCTACTTATTTTTTTATGCTATTATGCCAAAGAGTGCAGAGCTCTTTGTTTTTGTTTTGTTTTTTTGTTTTGTTTTTATGTCTGCAACTAAAATGAACACACATGATTTGTATGAATTTTATGATTTCAACATTGAGGTGGTATTAAAATCAGTAGAGGTGGTATTAAAATCAGTAAAGGCAGTGGCAACTCTCTGTAAACAACTTAGGCTTCACACACTCACAGCCATTTTCCAAACATACCAGCATTTTCTTGGCCCAGCAGAAATGCTTCTGAAAAAGCCCAGATGACGAGCTTTAAATGCCACTGACTTGAAGGCTGAACATGCAGGGTAAAAGCAAAGTTTGCTATTGTAGACTCAAACACTGAGGCTTGGATGGCACATAAACAATTTGCCGAGGAACTATGGCCAGAGGGCACAGACGCGGCCTAACACATTTCGCGGTGCTGATGAGAAAACTGTGTATGATTGTGGATCAAGTGATGGGGAAAGAATGGGGAAAACACCGAGGGCCACAGCTACAAAGATAAAAAAGATGCTGTATATCGGGCGGACAGGCTGGGTAAAAACTGTGGTATTGAACTTCTACACGGAGCCTGTGGGTGTATTGGAAGGCAGTTGTTTATAGCCGGTCAGCAAGTGCTTTGGACACAGCAGGCTACAGTAAAGATGGTGACCTAACTGGAATTTGTTCAGAATATTGATTGTGCTGTGGCACTTCTGAAATCGAGCCTTTAAAGGAGATTAGCTGTTGTTAAATGTGCCTTTTATTAACCAGCTGATGAGGAATGACACAGAGGAGGCGCTACATTAGCACGTAGATACACTACCAACTCCTGCTGCACCGCTGTCGGTGCACTCAGATCTGCATGGGAAATAACACATTAGCTAATGTTTCCCAAGAGACGACAGAAAACAGGAGCAAAAGGCTGTCTGTTGAGCAGTTGATTGCAAACATATATAAGGTTTAGTGCTAAAAATGCACTGTGCAGGAAAGGTGGGGGTGGTGGGTGGGGTACAGTCTCAGTAATAGTGATTTACTTGCACAACGTGTGAGAGCTGGATCATTACTGTGGAAAAATGTGAATTCTTCCCACACTTTAGCCCAGGGGCTTTGTTTAGATTTACTGCAGCGAGTAGACGGCAACTGATAGGGGATCATCTGAACCTAGCAAAGAGTCTGAATCCTCCTTATTAAGAAACACTTTCCGTTTTTTTTTTTTTTTTAATAGATGGTTTTAAGTAGTGGTTGCAATTTTCAAATAGACATTTATTTATGTGGCCTTACATGCTACAGTTTAGACAACATGGTAATACACTAGCTTTCTTCTTTCTAATCTTCTTTTAAGAAAAAACCCCACTAAAATCCTGGTTCAGTGTTTTATAAAAGTGTAGTATTAAACTGCTGCTATAATGCTCCAAATCTTAAAGGGAATTTGTTTATTCTCTTTCTTTCTGCCTGTAGAATAAAAAATTTGTTGTCTAACTACTGAATTATTCAAAAAGAGACGTCTTTAGGCCAGTTTGACTGAGGATAATAGAAAAGCCTCAGCCAAAGAACAAAATATGCACAGGCAATGAAGGAAAGTATATCAGTGCAACATTTCTGTGAACCTTTTTTGAGAGGCACTCCTTTTTTTTGGGGGGGGGAAGCACACATGCTCTCACAAACAGCAGAAGAAGTTGAGTTTTTCTCCCCTCTCCTTATTTTATTTACTGGAGATGTAATGCAGTTTATTTATTTATTTATTTTATGTGAAAGGTGACTTTTCCCTGCCCCGTGATAAATGAACCCTGACAAGGGAAGTGCAGCCTGCACACATTGCAGTTTCCAAAGCCTAATGCAATTGATGAGGGAACGCTCAAAGGTGAGGTTTTATTTTCACTCTCTGAGAACAATATGAGGCTATTGTTGGTTTCGGATATTTTCTTTTTTTTCAGGAATTCAGGCTACAAATTCACTCCAAAGAGTGGCACTCTTTTTCTCGGTTCTTCAATTTTTTTTCTCATCAAAAGCGACTTAAGACCTACCGCCTGAGGCACGCCGAGCTATTTGTGTTTTCTTGGTACTTCGTGCATTTACATTTTAAAATGAATACTTGACGTTGAGCTTAGTGTGACTGAAGCAAACAGCAGAGGGTCAGGACCTTGGCTCAGCATTCTGCATTCTGGGACCTGCTTTGACCTGGTTGTCTGTTTCTGCAAGCCTCTTAATTGACTGGGTATTTGCAAACAGCACCCTTACCACCAGTCAGGTCATTAATAATCTGAACTAAGTGCCAAAACAAGTCCAACACTGAGAGTCTAATTTGACCATTCCTTTGTTTTGCTGGGTGTGCTGGTTCCCAGTGAGCAGCTGGCTTTAGTTATGAGGGATGAAAGTACATAGAAAATTGACTGAGATGATGTTAAAGGTAACCCAGAGTAAACTGGGTAATGAATTAAAGTAATATAATAATAATATAGTAAGACAGGCTCTTTGAGAATCCATGAATAGGGAGCAAAAGAGGCTGAAGAGGTGGAGGTATGCTCTGGAGACAAAAAGAAAGAAAAGTCAGTAGAAGCAAGACAGAATACATTTGTGTACATGAGAGGGAGACAGGTGTAACAGTGAAGATACCAGGAGCAGATGTAGTGAAGGTGGATGAGTTTATCTACATGTGGTCAAACATCCAAAGCAAAGGATGGTGCACAAGAGAGGTAAAGAAGGATGAAGGCAAGTTTCAGGGGTAATTTGTGGACCCAGGAGAGTTCAAGATGTTAACATTTTCATTGAGAGTGACCGGACACGATTAGCAATGAGTACATCTGAGGGACAGCTCTGGTTGAGATAAAGGAGACAAAGTTAGAGAGACAAGGCTGACATGTTTGGGTATGTCCACAGGAAGGATAGTGGGTAAACTGAACAAAGGATGGTGAACATGGAGCTGCAAGGCAGGAGGGAAAAGACCACAAACAAGGTTCATAGACGTATTGAAGGAGGACATGTAGAGGGTTGGCTTGACCAGAGGAGGATGCTAGAGATGTGGTGAGATGGAGGCAGAGGGTCTGCTGTAGTGACCTCTAAAGGAGGCAGCAGTTTACACCTGAATGACTTCTGTGTTATTTCAATAAATTCTTGTGCCTTATCCTTTTGCTTTTGATATCCTCATCTTCTCAGTGCCATCTTTCTGATTTTTTTTTTTTAGGTGTTATTAGTCACATAGTATTTATCTGTCTCTATTTTTTGTTTTGTTTTATTTTAGTACTTGGTGGCCAAGAGTCTCGTGGGGTGCTGAGAAAAATCTGTGACATGCTGGAGGTAATAATGAAGAGGATGGATGTTCTGTCAAAACTGGGCAACACAACTGACACCCACAGGCTGGATGAGCTGAGCTCGGCACTGGACAGGTACAGTATAGCACTGGCTTGCATTTCGATATGTGTATATGTGTATACATGTATATAGACGTATATATGATGCCAAGCTAGAGTTGTGTGTTCTGTGGTTTCCTTGGCAACTGACCTTTTCTTATGCCTGCACTTGCTCCAGGTTTAAGGATAGGAAGCTTCCAAGCTTCCTCCTTTTGGTTCATTTATTATTAGTTCCCCTGTTAGATATCATGTCCATCATCTCTGTGTCTTCATCATAGACAGGAAATCTTTCCTCTCAGAATTCACTTCTGATGATCTCTAGAGATCTGCAGGGATATTTTCTGTTTACAGTATGGCTTGTTCACTGTGTAACCGATTCGATCTGCATTTAATGAACGAAGGCAGACGTATAGTGCCTCGCCTAACCTGAACCCTGATTTCACAAGTGTGATGGGAAAATATTTACTGGCTAAAGCTCCACATATTTATATTTCTATGTTACAGTTTAGTTTCCACTGCAGAATGCTCCCTGAATACACCCTCAGTCTCACAGTTCTAACAATCATTTAATTGGCCTCTCAGGGACTAAACTGGAAATGTTACGGTGACAAAGGGCAAATAGTTTCAAAACCAACCACAAATGCTGATACGTATTGGGTAAAAGTTCACACTTGAGGTTAGCGTGAAATCTCCCAGCAAGAAAAATTTTGCTCACCTAGTATAATGCTGTGAAAGTAATTAAGCTGTCCTCTTGCTCTTCACCAGCTGATAGCCTTTTACGCTCCCACATCCATGGAAATATGAGATGCTTCTGTGTGAAACAACCAATGTATGTTTGCACAATGAGAGGCTGTGCGTGTGACTCCTGTGCTCAATCCGGTCGTTAAGTCTGACGTCACTAGCCGTGTCTGGGCCTAAACTCCGCTGCAGGTCCATATATCAAACGATCACTATGGCATTACTGAGAGTTGAAAAACTGTCTAAAGTCTTTCATCTTTAATAAAATGATCAGCGTTCTGCTCTACCAGGTGTAACAATCGAGTTTAACATCCAGGCATCCATGAAAACGGAATTTATGACATTTAACGGAGTTAGAAGTTAGCAGGAAGTTAGCTCGCTAGCTTCTATCTAAATACAATATAGCATGTCCTGACTGCGGGGTTTTGGAAACAAATTAAAACGTACAGCTCTGTTATCACTTCCAACATAAATGAAGACAGAAAACTAAACAGCAGTGACGTTTGTAGGGTTACTGAAGTTTGGCTAGCTGGTATTTAATAATGATGTGCTAAGTGACTGCTAGCGACACAGCTATGTTAGCATAATATAAACAAGCTAACTTTTTTTCCCACTCGATAAAAGTTAACGTGAGTGTTCTCGGTGGTCAGGAACAAATGTAATCGCATGGCAGGATGCTGTAAAAGGACCAAACTTCAGCCAGGAGAACAACTGAGATAATCCATCCACAATACGAGGTTAGTCATTCATATACTGCTGCATGGGCTGGGCTGTAGTTACATCCTAAGGTTTTAAAAACTGAGCTTAAATAAATGATTGGCGGTAATAAAAGCCGAGGGAGGTCAACAGTGATCACTGACTGTTTTAGGAGCTTTTTGAGATTAAATAGAAGAAAATGCAAAACATTAAACATGTTAACAACACAAAAGCCATATTAAACGCAGACTACTTTAGGCCCGGAAGTAGGATTCGTCACGTCATCACTTAACGACCGGATTGTATATCTGTGTGACCGCTAATTAATCTGTGCTGCCCTGTTGCAACTTAAGGGATAGAAAAGGATCTTTGGCTGCCACTTGCTTCTTGGGTGCTGGCTCTGTATGGACTGAAATGGAATGAGATTGGGTTTTAGAATTATGTTAAGTTATGCATATAAGCACAGTATGATTGCTTTCCCCTGACACACACGCGTGCACACACACAAAATAATAAATGCTGCCTAAATGAAATCAGACTTTTTCTGCTCGATCTGCATCTGGCCCTGGACCACTGTTTCATTTGTTTTTGCGAGTTTCTGCGGGTTTACATATTCAGAGCTGTTTAACAAGCAATATAAATTCCAGAAATACTACTATATAACACAAGTGCTCATTTGAATAATTCATTTAAGTGTCATGTAAAACAGCAATGATACGCTGCAATAAAGTGGTTCCACTAATGAATGTTGGTTGGTTACAACGCAAGCAGCAACCATCGTTAAAGTTGAGTGGTGATGTGCAAAAGTTTAAGGTCACGATGTACTTTTCTCTTAGTCTTTGCATGTCAGATGTTTATGAAGCAATGTGTTGAGCCGTGCAGAGACGAGGATCAGGCCGCAAAGGATCGTCTTTAACCGTTTTAATAGTATTCACCAGCAGCTGCAAACATAAAATATTTACTCTTGTGAAAACTCTCCCTGCAAGGCAAATCTAGTAATAGCAACCTATAATCTTATTATCTAACTACTTTTCTTTGGACACACAGGGCATATCTGAAGTAGAAAGTGTAAATAAGTGGGGAAAAAACTGTTCTTCTCCACAGCATCAGCACTATTACACAGATTGTAATGCTACGAAATGCTAATGCTGAAGTTGTTATTTGCTAATTTGGTTAATCAATCAAGAGGATACAGATCTAACTTATTTCCTCTTCTCTAGATACAGTTTAATCCACATGTTTTTGGACAGTGAGATATTTTTGTAATTTGGCTTCTGTACACCACAGTGGATTTAATTAGACAATCAAGATCTTCAGTATAAAATTAAAAAACTAAATGTGACACTTCTGCTAAACAGCTTGAATTAAAACTGAAACTCTGCACTTTAGACACATCATGAATATTTCATTTAAAATCCACTGTGGTGGTGTACAGAGGCAAAGTTGTACACACACACGTCATTGTCTAAATACTTATGGGAAACAAATGGTTTTGGCAGGATCATTGCGTTACCTTACATAACACTTATTTCAGCCACAAATGCGTATTACATACTCACTTGCATGTATAACCAGACAAAAATAGCCAGGTAACGCTGTTTTCAGGTGAAGTGATGTCTGAAATTGAGTATTTAAGCTTAAAGGATTATTTAGTTTTTAGTTGTGTATGGTTATACTTGCAAGATAATATCCAGCAAGATATCAGGAGAATTATTTTTTTGTTTTGTGTATTTTTTTAAGAAAACTGATTTGGTTAATTATTACAACAGAACTACTTCCTTAAGTTTAATGGAAGACCGTGGTTTGTTTTACAAATACACAATGCATTTAAATGTACCTGACATACATTACAAGTGAGTGAACACATCTTTTAGAGCAGTGTTTCCCAACTGCTGTGCCGGAGCACGTAGGTGTGCGTGAGAAATGATCAGGAGTGCCATGGAAGATTGTCTGGCTCCACCTGATTAGTGCTGTAAGCCAGCGGTCCCCAACCTTTTTTGCGCCACGGACCGGTTTATGCCCGACAATATTTTTACGGACCGGCCTTTAAGGTGTCGCGGATAAATACAACAAAATAAAAGTAGTACCGGTACCGAAAAAAAGAAGATTTATTCATAACACACGTGAAAAGACCCAGGAAAACCAAGTTAACGATAAAAACGATAACAAAATAATGCTGAAAACCGATTAAAAACCCAGAAAACCATACATTTCACACCTGAGCCTCTACTCTCGCGGCCTGGTACCAAACGACTCACAGACCGGTACCAGTCCGAGGCCCAGGGGTTGGGGACCGCTGCTGTAAGCGATCGGCGTGAGTAATGCGGAGAACAATTACATTCTCTTCCACTAGAGGGCAGTACAACTACCTGCTCTAATTAATTGGAGGTAAATTATCTAAATTCCAGGAGCAGGACCACGCCTCCAAACACACACCCCCCACACCCTAACCGCAGCTCATTTCTTGATTAAGCCGTTCGCTTTTATCTACTAAAAATGCTCATAAACCTAAAATGACGACGTGGGCCCAGCTAGTGAAATGGGTTACCAACTGTTAGGAAAACAGAAGAAGATGAAGAAGAAATAATTATTATTTCTTCTTCATCTTCTTCTGTTTTTTAATGTTATTTATTATTGTTATTTAATAATAGTCATGCTGCGAGATGATTGCGCGCGTAATAGTAATAGATAAATATTTGAAGAGAAAAAGTAGTCAATCCGACCTAGGTCCTGGAGAGAATTCGGACCCAGATGAACGCCCTAGCAGTTCATCAAAAAAGTGGTCATAAAAAAAGCAAAAAATGGTGCACTTGGAACAAACCGAACCAATTCTGCTGTACCTGGTGCACGGAGAAAACTTATCAATATGTTTTTGTGACATTTTTGTTTGGTGGTGTGCCATATGATTTTTCTAATGTGAACAATGTGCCGTGGCTCCAAGAGGGTTGGGAAACACTGGTCTAGAGCATATATGATAAGAGCAATCACATTGACCAGGAGAACTACAGTCTTCCCATAGTAACCAGGCCTAACAATTTCAGGTCCTTCTTTAGATTATTCCATTCAAAAGCTGAAGGATAATTAAAGGCCCTTTTTCCAACTGGTGTTCTGACTTTGAGAGTGTTGGCTGCACCGGTTATGTATTTATATGCACATGTACACAGATAAGAAAACGCCAGCCCAAGCAGAAAGGGATAATTTAAAAAGCAATTGGTAAAAAGTCTGTGGGCATACAGAAAGACTGTCATGTAATTTCCACATTCAGTAATAAAACATAAAGCACAATGGTAGACACTGATCAGATGCATTCAGAAAGAATAGGTCACTGTAATCCAAGAAATACTGGGAAAGAAACGTTGCAGAAATCAAGTATTTCTCGCCTGGAGAGACGAACTAAATTTATTCCAAAGAAAGAAACTTAATTTAAGTTTCAGCTTGAACACAAGCTTTTCAGTGTGAATTTTAAATAAGAAATTCAGATCTATAATGATGCCTAAATATTTATACGTTGTAACCGATTCAATTTCAGTCCCTTGAGCTGTTTTCATGGTTTTGATGTAAGGGAGTTTGTGTGCCATCTTTTTGCCATTTAAAAATGAGATGAACAAGACTTTTATTTCTTCCTGCATTAAACATAAACTTTGAGTTAAGTGCCACTAAACGACATCAAAGACAGGCTGCAGACCTTTCAGGGTTTGTACTCCTGAAGGGCATAAACAATAAATAACTGTGTGTTCTGCAGGTTGGGAAATATGGTGAAAAAGTTTTAAGACAAACTTGTTTAAGGTGTTAACCATGTGTATAAAAGTCTTTCTGGTCCAAAGTTTTCTAGCAGCAAGACCAGGAGACAATCTGTGTGCACTTCAAACTCTTGCAAACAAAATGACTCGCATAGTGAGGGGATGAAAGTGGATGCTTAGAAAAAAAAACAACATGTAAAGATTTTACACTTATTCTTGTAAACATAGACCTGAGGATTTCCTTTGTGTATTAAATTCTGTATACCGTTGGGTTTTCATATAGTTGGTTGGATAAGAGATTATAAAACATAATTCAGGGGACATTGCAGATTACGACATCTGACATTTTTTTTAATAAAATGATTTTTACATCAGCTAAAAATCAAAATAATTAATGTCGGAGCTGCAAATGTTAGTAACATGTATCACAATTTATAGAAATGTATACACAGGTTTATAACAACTTACCGAATGCTCATACAAACAGTACATAACTACCTATGAATTTTAGACATCTTTAAAAAAGTGTTTTTTCAAATATCAGCAGAAACTCATTGATTTTTATGCTGAGGCATACCGGGGTTTCTCACAAGAGTATTTTATAATTCATCGCACAAATTCTTTAACAATTAATGGGGGCATTCCCAAGGTGAGTAAGTTTATATTTTTGTAAACTTACTTTGGTACTTAGTTTTTTTTTCCGGTTCAGGTCTGGATTTTAACCAGGCCATTGCAACACCCTCATTCTTTTCTTTTGCAGTCTTTCTCTGCTTGACAGCTGATATGAGGTTATGTCTGTCCAAAGGACGTTATTCAAGAAGGTTTGTAGCTGTCTGAAATGCAAATTTGCAAACCTAAAGTGTGCTACCATGTTCTTCTTAGAGATGACAGGCTTTCTCCTTCCAACCAACCTAGTTTTTCATAGAGCAATGAATTCTGTGAAAGAATTTCTTTTTCACATTTTTGTAGCCTCTGGGTTGAAATGAAAGGTCCTGGATGTTGCAAAGTTCCTGAAACTCCCCTGTTATTTTTTTTATGTATTTAGTTTTGCTTGTTTTCTGGCATGCCACGAAATTATGGCAACTTAAAATTGTGATATTGCATAATGTTGCTGATTTCGGACTCTTCTTTTGTCTTCATCCTAGTTGTTCTTTAGTTCATCCAATGCATCGTCTTTTCCATTGTAAATATTGGTTCCTGATCCTTTCGCCAGCAGCTTTTAGGCCACAGAGGTCAATTGGAGTGAAACACATTTGCTAACAACCTAATTGTCTTCTGTTTTTATTTCCCCAACAGACCCGCTTTAATATGCAGAGTTACTATATTATCTCAGCAAATAAATTATCTGTCAGTGTTTTAAAAGCTTTTTCGATTTCACGCCTCAAGATCTAGATAATTAACATTTCTTCTTCTGGTTCACGCTTACTGTGAAGAGTGGGAAAACAACAAACTGAATGGAAGGAAGCTGTTACAGAAATATAGCACTGTGTTTCATTGACAAGCCTATTTGTGGTTCACATTTAAGATATTTCGGGTCTTTACAAAGTGTTTGTGTGTGTTTTTGTGTTTCATATGCTTGATTAGGATCCAGCCCATTGGTCTAGTGGAGCGAATTCAGGCCATAGCCCAGAACATGTCTGACATGGCAGTTAGAGTGGAGCAGATCCTGCAGCGCAGCATGGCCTATAACAGAGGTATGATTTAAAATGCACACACAAACACACACACACGAAGAAAACAAATACAGCCCTTCTGATGAATCTTCCCGTCAATCTCCAATCCATCCAATCCCAGAGACGCCTTTCCTGCTGCCCACATACTATAAGCCAAACTGTCAAGTTTGGATCCAGTTTAGCACTTGGCTGCAGAATTTATGTCTAACATCCACTTGCTTGTTGTTCATATTGAACATGATAGACATTATTCACAGAACATTACCCTGGAGAATAGCAATCCAAACATGCAATAACAAAACTACACAACTGCAGGACATCTAAATTACAAAGATGAATTGCTGCCTCGTTAATGGGATCCGGGTCTTGCCAAGCTTTCTTTATTGCCCTTCATTCTCAGTTACTTTATTGGGAAAAGAATAGAAATCAGCGTGATTTAATTCACAGCTCAGTTCCTCCTCTGTACCCCCACCTTGCACTTGACTGAAAACAATTCAACACAACGTCCGATTAAAATACGCCAGATCATTTTTCTGTTGACATAATGGGCGATATCACTCAAGTGGGGCTGATCTAGTTACTTTTGGTTACAGCTGAATGGCAGTGGCACTTTTCTTTGTGAGAGCTCTGTTGTTATCATGCTAATCAGTAAGAGTAGCTGGCAATTATTTGTCATCCATTCTGCTCTTTGATGCTCGGTAGGTGCTGGTGGAGGAGCTGCAACTTCTTCTTTTTTTTAATTAGGCTTACTAGTGCTGGGATTTTAGACGGGAAAGAGGAAGGGGAGAGATACTCAATGCAACAGGAAGGGGCAAGAGGGGAAAAGGGAAGCAGGATTGTGGTGGGGGCGGATTCCAATTTTTATGAATCACACTAATGCAATCTATCTATAGTAAATCCAGTGAGCTGGCTGATGAAGAGATTTTGGCCATTTAGCAGGGGAATATGAGCTTTTACAGGAGCTTGTCTGTTATCTGCCTTTCTCTCTAATTTATCTCCGTTCATCCCAAGGGCTGGAGAATTTACAGTATGCTTTAATACAAAAAAATAAACAGACTTGAAGCCCAGAGGAAAGACTGTAGACTATAGATCATGTGCTAGTCTTATCCTCATTTCAATGTAGCTGGGCTTTGTGCAGCTATATAAAATCTATTTTTTTAAAAAAATCTAAGATAGTGACAGGATTTCTAAAAACACTTGAAAGAAATATAAAGATTTTACTTTGGTTGACTGAAAACAGTCGAAATTTTGGTTGGACATTACCATCATGTTTCTCTTATCCTCCTCTACACTATATGGACAAAAGAACTGGGCCACCTACACATTACACCTACATGAGCTGCTCAGCCATGGAAAATGGTGCCATGAACCTCCCAGTGCTCAGGTTTTGTGCTGACGTTAATGCTCGAGTAGGTTTCAAGTTCTGGGGTTTTTGAATCAGCAGAAGGTGATGACTTTTACGCACTATGAGCCTCAGAACTCGACCTCCCTGCTCTGTAACTTTACGTGGTCTGCCACTTTGTGTCTGAGTCTCTGTGATTTCCAATAATAATACCACTTTCAGCTGTTGTGGAAAATCTTGGAGAAAATTTCGCAAACTGACTTGCTACAATGGCGGCGTCCTATTACTGTAGCATGCTCAAATACAGTGAACGCTTCAGGACTCTTTTTGTAAATGTAAACAGTCGCAGCAGATGGCTGCTACTCCTTGACCTTGATTCTGCTGGAGGTTTCTTCCTGTTAAAAAGGAGGTTTTCCTTCCCGCTGTCAACAAGTGCTTGCTCATAGGGAGACTTTTGATTGTTGGGGTTTTCTGTCTATTATTGTGAGGTCGTTACCTTACAATATCAAGCACTTTGAGGCCCCTTGGCTCTATATAAATAAAATTGACTGCATAGCTAGATTTTCATACAGCTGTGTCAATGAGACTAAAAACCCCTAGTATATGTGTTAGGCTTTGTGTAGCAATATACAGCGTGGAAAAAAAATCTCAACAATGCAGCTTTTCTTTGTTGATTAATGCTGGTGTCTAATGCGTGTAGTCTTTTGTCAGAGTGTGTTTAAGCATTGATAAATACCCTGCTTTTTTATTTCTTTTCTCCAGTTAGGGACGGAGCATTCGGACAGTGTGAGATTCCTAAAGATCCCCGTTATCCAGACTGCCCCAGTAAGATGGATGTAAGTCTTTATATCTCACTTAAGTCCAAACGCAGAGAGCAATCATCCATTTGTCGTGTTGTGGCGTTTCACCTTGGTGCAAGCCAATATAAATCTGCTCTAATAAGATAAGGGAGTGTTTAACCTTCAAGCGACCGAGGTATTTTAGTGTCTAAAGTGAGGTCCTATAGAACACTACAGAGACCTTTTATTTAATGGCTCTATTTAAAGCTATAACACACATATAGATTTCCTCTATGATAGATATTCTAAAATGTTCTACTATAATTGTGGTTTACAACCCATTTATGCCAAAAGGAGTTAAGAATACGAATTATAAAAACAAAATGTCTTTGCTTGTATAATACTGGAAAAAAATAAACTTTAAAATTTAAGGTATTTAAAGTTTGTGTGAAATTTATTTTATAGTGTGCTTATATTGTTTTACCAGCAAAATTTATAAAACCTGTGGCTTTGTAATGCAATAGTGATCATAGTTGATACTTACATGCTTCATTGTACTTTAAATACTTGTAGATCTTTAATATTTAAAAGATTTTATGATTAAACATACAAAAATATATAAGTTACAATGAGCTGTTTTCATTAACAACCACTTCTTTCCATTTTCTTTTGTTAAAGAAAGTGTGGGGAAAAAACGAAAGGCACAGGAGACCTCAATTAAAAACTCAAAGTAGGAAACATTTTGTATGACTGAAAACATCACAATATGTAAAAAAAACAAAAGAAAAAAAAGCTATAAAAAAACCCATTTGGCCACGTGAAGGCTAAAGGCTCTTAGCAGAAAACTGGGTTGTCTAAGCAATGGACTGCACTTACTAATCAAAGCAAAGAAAAGCAGACTATAAAAAAAGATGAGTAAACAGAGTTTCATAATTGCAGTTTGGGAAAAAAAAATACTGTTTAAAAAAAAAAGCTTGGGTAAATAAAAAGTGCTTTATGAAAAAACTAAGCTTGTTCAGTATACTGCTGTCGCAACGAAGTGTGCTAGTATAGCTGTGTACCAGACATGTATACAGAGAAAATAGTTATTTGTATGTATTAAGCAGACCTTCATCCATCATCAGTAATATGCCATATGGATGTATTTAATTTAGACTATGTGACAAAAGTACTAGGCCACCTGGAGGATCTCCTCAGCCAGGAAAATCCATGCCACGAAGCTCCTGGTGTAAATTTTTTGTTCTGACGTTAACGCCAGAAGAAGTATGGAACGCTGCATTTACTGAGTCGGCAAAAAAAACCGATCTTTGGGACGGAGTTCAGTAACTGCAGCCTACTGTAGAGAACACTGGACGTGAAAAGTTTTGTTGAGTCAGACTTTCAAAACTTTTTTTTTTTTTTAAGTTAACAGCATCCTAAACTTGTTTCATAACGGGGATCAT
This sequence comes from Perissodus microlepis, assembly GCF_051167445.1. Classification (NCBI taxonomy): domain Eukaryota; kingdom Metazoa; phylum Chordata; class Actinopteri; order Cichliformes; family Cichlidae; genus Perissodus; species Perissodus microlepis. The sequence continues at coordinate 20,125,882 of NC_140464.1, read as the reverse complement.
TAGATTATTTAATCTAAGATTAATTAGACTATCTAGCCAACCATTCTCTTCCTCTCATCCTTATCAGGGTTACGTGGGGGCTGGAGCCCAGCTACCATAGGGCGAGAGGTGGGGTACACCCTGGACAGGTCACCAATCTGACGCAAAGCCAATCAGACTAATTTAACTAAAAAAAAGTGGCATCACGCTGAAGCAGAAATGTGCAGACCCCACTGATAAACGGCGAAAGCTACACTCCCATGTCGATATCCAACATTATGGATTATTTAACCATCAATATCTTTGGAAATTTTTATTGTTTTGTATTTACAGCTGATCACCTTATCTGATCAGTATGCTTTCATATGAACTGGCCTAGTTGACAGAAATGTCTGTATTCCTGTTACAAGATGGTGATTCTTGGCTAAAGTCACAAGTATTTCCACATGTTATGTTTTTTCTTTATAACATGCTTTTACTCAGGCTTTTGTCTTTTTAGAAAAAACATTTTTGAGGTTGTGGTAATGCAAAAAAAAAAAAATAATAACGTGATAATAATGTTGACAAGAGGCCTTCCTCAGGTCAAGGAGAACATGAAGGACAGTTTACAAAAACTGAATTCTGTAACAGCTTCTTTTGTTGGTGGTGTATTTGTGGGACCTTATTTTTGCAAAGCTTGGTCCAGTATGTCTTTAGTATTCAACCCCAACTTTTCTTTCCAGTGGATGCGTGCTCGTTGGACCTCGGACCCTTGCTACGCCTTTTACGGCGTTGACGGCTCTGACTGCTCCTTCCTTATCTACCTGAGTGAGGTGGAGTGGTTCTGCCCCCCACTGGCCTGGAGGAATCAGACCACTACACCTACCTTAAAGCCTCCCCCCAAGAGACAGGTAATATAATATTTTCACATCATTTCTTCCAATTGCTTCTGACCTTCTGGTAGCTGAACAATAACTTGGAACAGAGAGCAAAGTGACAGTGATTTAGGGGCTAAACATTCGCCCACTATGGCCCAGCCATGTACAAGAGCTAGGAGCTTTTCTGCAGAACAAAGGAGAATTCCTGTTGCTGAACTAAGGAATCTTGCTGGGTTGTTTTCACGGCTGTGCATTGATGAAGAAGAACTCAAGATGGTGGGGGAGTGCAATGCTTTTAAATTCGAAATTCTCACCGGCAGGTCAAAAAAGGGGCTGATGCTCCACTGAGGAAGCGCATGGTAATCTGCACTCACATGAAACGCCACCTGTGGTGTCGATCTCAAAGTTATCATAAGCCTGAAATTGGCAAAAATATAAGAAAATATGTGAAATTGGCAAATAAAAAATAATGGTGTGAAATGGTGAGTAGTGCGTGCTTCGATGTTCGAGGACTCAGTGGCCATATTTGTTGATAAGTTCCCCGCGGAGGAGAATAAGCAGCTGTAAATTATCGCTTAAACGGTACTAGGTGTCGCTCCCAGTTTTCACTGCTGTTTGCTTTCCTGCCTCATTTGATTTTTATTTTCGGCATCAACACGCGATGCGCTGAGCTTACAATCACTCTGCTAGGTCTACCCATCCGTTCGCCCCCGTCCTCTCCCCCGTGTCTCTCCCCAGAGTAATGCACTGCCAGCATGATGGGCCCTGACGTGAAGTCTTTCTGCAGCTCTGGGAATACTCCCAAAGCGTCCCTTCAGTGCTCTGCATCTTGTTTTGCTGTACACAAGTTGCTCTTGAGAGCAATAATCCACCTGTATTGAGAGAAGACGATGCAGCTCTATGTATTTTTTTTCTTTTATAGTATATGTGTGTCAGGGAGAGACAGTTTGGGTTTGTGGTTATCAGCTTATTCTCTTCTAAGTCCTTTCAGCACTTCCATGCAGTCTCTCCTTCGATTAACGATCCCATACTGGTTATACCTTATGATGCAGTGATTAGAGTGGGTGAAAGAGGAAAATCTGGGAATCTCTCAGGTGTCCTATCCAAGGAGTCTATCTCAGACACTGCACACTGTCTGTCACCTATAGATTTTAAACTACATTCAATGAAAACCGCTTTATTTGTTAAGAAAAAACAGCCATCATAACGTTTAACTTTTTTCTAATATCTCTCACCCGTTCATCTCAATACCACCATAATCCCTATTTTCTGGTGTAAAATTCAGTAAGGAATTATTACAACAAAAGAATGAAATTAATTATTTCTGATACCTTTCCTCTCCTGTCATCCAGGCTGTTTTTCAGTCTGACATCGGGGCTCTGATGGAGCAGGTGGGCACCGGGAAGGAATCTTTGAGCTTCATGAAGAGACGCATACGCAGGCTGGCAGCACAATGGGCCTCTGCTGCTCGGCGGCTGGATGACAAGCTTCGCAACCACTGGAGAGAGCAAAAAAGGGTGAATATGCAAGATTTTCACACGCAAATGCTTCTGCGCACACTGGAGGAAAAGTGTGCACAGAAGGAGAAGTAGTCCGTGATGCGGTTTCCTCTTTTCAAAGTGTTGTGACAGCAACATACAGCAGATGAGTGTTCTGAATAAAAGCGTTTATCTACAGTTTTTTCCCTCGTTATTTATTTTATTCCTGTCTTCTAAGTCTGGAAACATATTCCTCAGTTTCTAATTTGATGTAAATCCATCTGGTTCGGCACTGAGGGGAAAAAAACCTCTCAGCACAGAATGTTTCTACTCTAACAAACTTGCCCACACACCAGACCAAGTTACCAACAACCGTGACACTCAGATGAACTTTTATGTTCTTCTTAATCTTTGCCTGCTTGGTGTGAATTACACTATGCTGAGGTACAGACATGAACAGATGCTGACTCAGAGTA